>NC_138893.1:72093232-73301565 GCF_965194825.1 Balaenoptera physalus | reverse complement strand
TGGAACCCAGCAGAGCTCTCAGACTCTCTCCTCTCTAAGCACCCATTTCTGCACTCCATCGGACTATTAAAGAATCAAGACCAGAAACAAGTAAAGCTCTCCCTCTCCATTCCAACGGAATTAAATCAGCATAAGAAAGAACTTCCTGACAGCTGGGGGTTGGGATCGGGCACTGAGGATGTCAGGAAGCCCAAAGCCTCCCCTGGAAGTGTGTCCTGAAGTCTCTCCTGCAGGCCTCTTGCCCATGGCCTGCTGACCCCTGCCCTCATTACCGGCTGGACGGGCCTGGAGGCACAGGAAAGGGCACAGGTGGCCCGGCTGCAGGCTATGGGTGACCTACCTCGGCTCTGCATCCAGCTGGAGCTTCAATTTGATCTCTGGCAAATTCACAGCTCAGCTGAATTCAATCAAACCCCCTCTGGAACTGTACACTGCATCGTAAATAACCCGACTACCAGATTTTTGACCACTCTTCCAAAAACAATTTCTTCCCTTCCTCCATTTCTGATCCCCCAAACGTCAGCTCCGACACTGAATTTCACCAATCTATAAAAACTTGTATACTTTCTGGAACTCTTAATAGCTGGATCTTTACTAACAAGGTAAATTATCCCATGTGCTATGAGCCTATGACATTCTAAATTTCAGAGAATTAATGCATGACGATAGAAAATGAAAATAAAATATTTAATATGATTATTGAAAGACTTAACAATCATCATGTACAACATGTATTCTATATTAAGAAAGCAAGTAGTATATTATTATACTGTACCAGTTTACATCTCCTCAATAGACCACTAAAGAAATATCAGCTATTTTATCAGACTCCAGTACACAAACACTGCTTAAGATAATAAGGTTGTCAAGGTCAAGAGCTGAACTATGCTGTGTTAAATTCTCAACCCCAGCTCCTTGGCAAGTGCCAGGCTCGTAATATGTGCCATAGAAATGTTTGCTGAATGAAGGGGTGAAGGAATTAATGGCATTCCAGTGCATCGGATGTTTAATTTTCAAATTTCAGGCAAACATCCACACAGCCTGCCTCCTTCCCCTACTCAATAATCAGAGCACATAAACTTAGAAACCTGCACTGGCCTAACCATTTCTGACATGCCAACAAGTGTTAACTCTGGATATATTTTAATTGCCGGTCCTTCTGAAGAGCCAGGAAGGCCTGAAACATTGCTGATCTATAGAAGACACATGATTTGCTTAGAAATGAAGAACTAGACATTCACACAAGCAACTCTATCTTTCCATACTCCTTCTCTCTATTGCATATTCACTGAGAGTGTATGACAGCCCACCCAGTTTCCCCCGGGGTCCCGAGACCTTACCTCCCATAGAAAACATTATTCGAAAAAAGAAAACCTACTAATCATATCACAGAGGTGCTATTATCAGGTCCACAAGGGAATTCCCAACAGATAAGAACAGAATCTACCACACTGGGTGTTAGTGGATTAAATGAGTTAATACAAATAAAGCTCCCAAAACAGTATCTGGCACGAGAGAAGTCAGATAACTCAGTAAATGTTATCTATGCTGAAATAATTTCTATTAGACTGTAGATTCCATGAAAGCAAGTATTTGTAAGTCCTTTTTCCCAGTGTTGAGAGGAGAGCCTGGCACATAGCAGTTGCCCAATAAACATTTGCATTGACTGGCCCCAAGCTTCAGACGAAGGGGAGTAAAGCTGTATAAGAGGAGAAGCATGTGGGGCTCCTGGGACAATCTCGGAGGGAAAAGACAAGAGGCAGAGATGGAGGGAGGGAGAGAAGAGAGACCAAGATGGCGGAAGGAAGGCTAGGCACCAAATGACGGCTGACCATCTCTGCCCCCTCACCCCCAGCAAATCTTAAGGAAAGTCGACCAATCTCATGACTGATTAGTGTGATGATTGTTGACTGGTGGGAGGGTTGTTCCGGTTGTTGCTGGAATCAGAAGAGGGCTAAGGTTCCCACTGGGAATATGTGGTGCAGGGCAGCGGCTGGCTCAGAGAAAAGGAAGCCTGCAGACTGGAAAACCTTTGGAGATACACCACTATCTCTGGGTGAGCTCTGGACTTCCACTGGCCATGGACTTGGGCAGGGGTTTCAGGGTGATTTCACCTTGGTCTCAAGGCACAGAGCGGCCAGTGAGTTCTGGGTTATAGTCAACATGATCACATCAGGTAGACAGTTAAGAATTTCTTCATTCTCTTCTCAAAGTTTAATCCCCCAAAGAGTTGGTCTGATAAAGATCATACATAATAGTTAAACCCTAAACTCACCTTGATCCATCTGGATTGCTCGCCCCATGCCAGCAGAGGAGGAAGGAGGGCTTATCTTGACAGGTGATACTGTCAAGGAAGAAAACGCCGGGTGTTCATTTCTGGACAATTACTACCTCCATATAACTCCCAATTACTGATCTCGTGTATGCAGGCTCTTTACATATGTAAATGCATTGAATCCCTGCAATAATGCTGCAAATCATTAAGCCCACTGCACAAAGAAGACATGGAGCCTCAGTGAGGTCACATCATTGCTGAGGCCCATGTGGTCAGCAAGCGGTCAAGTGGGGACGCCACCCAGGTCTGTCGGTTTGATGGCAAAGGGCACGTCCTATCCCCACTCAAACTCAAGATAGGCCACTGGAACAGTGGTTGCAAAACTTCCCCACTGCTCACTACCATGTACTCTGAGCATCAGGACAAAGGATTGCCTTAAAACTAATTAGCTGCTCATCCTCAAAACTAATTAGTTTTCATTCAGCTCACTGAAGCCTCACCCTCAATGATTAAACATACCAAACCTGAATTCATCATCAAAGACGACTCCCCAGCAGGAAACCCACTCGTCTAAACAACTCAGCCTCCTGAGCTACCTGGGTCCTGATGGAAGAAGGGATTATGGCCATAGGCTGAACAGTAATCCACAAGCGCAGAGCAGAGCCAAGCCCTGAGTACACGACCCGAGCCAGGCTCATATCATTAAAACATAAGCTGAAAATCACTTATTCTGCATTAGGTGATTAATAGTGCTGGCCCTTTCCTGGGACATGGCAGAAGCCCTGAGAAATGATGCAATTACCCCCGTGAATGGAGATGTTAAGGGACTCGTTACTACCAGGGCGAGGTGTACAATTTCATGGTTAATTAGGACTTTGGGGGAGGGGGGTAGCACCGCTATATTACCCAGTCTAAACAGAGTTCCTAACCCTGCCCCTCTCCTTGCCTTTAAACTGTGATGAAGTAAACTTTAAGGACTGAGGCAATCAAAGAAGCTCTGGGCTAAGGAGAACACAGCCGTGATTGCTGGATATGGTTTTCACCATGATCCTGGATTAGCCAAGTCCTGGCGGCCTTTCATCCACACACGAGCCACCTGGATGCCCTCGCGGTACAGCAGAGGCACTGCAGATGTGGTTTCCAGAGAGAAAAATGACTTTTAATCAAGACTGGGAAATGGAATTACATGTGCAATTAGATAAAAGTAGCCACAAAACCACAAGCAAGGGAGCTCACTGTAATATTGGACTTCCTTTCTCAGAGGCTAGCAAGAACTTAGGCATTAACTATGCTGATGCAGGCATCTGGATTTTTGTTCTCAGGCTGACCGGAACTTCCCAGGAGGAAAATAATGGCTGCTTCGTCCTCATTGGAAACACCCCACGTGGCAATGCAGGGCTGCATGCCCTTTGTCAGTTCCTGCTTTTTGCTCTCCTGGTCCTGACCTCAAGCTTATCATCCTGGCAGACAAATGAACACATGTGTAGGTTTTCCTCAGTATTGGAAACAAACTCCAAATGCCTAGTGAGGAAGATAAACTATTACGAGGCTCTAGTATCAAAGGTCACCAGTTAAGGGCTCTAATTTGCATGCATTTCAAGTTCTTAGGCATATTAAGCAGAGTGCCATACACACACACACACACACACACACACACACACACACACATATATATTTTTAAATAGAAACACTGACTTCTTTGACCTCTGAAGGATCACTTGAGTGCCCGTCTTAGGCAAAAGTAGGGCAGACAGGCAGCTATGGCCTGGGATTCTGAGTCTATTAACACAATCACTTCCTTCGGAGCTTTGCAAAGCCTTACAGGGGCCTCCGGGGGGAGAAGGTACAGAAACCCCAACCACTGCAACCTAATATTCTAAGTTAGAGAGACTGCCAGAGGACACCAGCTGGGATCTTCCTGTCCCAGAGGCAGAAGCACATAATAAGACTTGGAAATAAAACCACATCAGGGAAAAGTGAGGCTAGGCCAGTGGCATGGGCTCAAAACCCAATGCCTGGCATCCATGGCAGAGCTTCTGGCTGATGCTAATGGCCTCTCCCTTCCTGATGAAAGAGTCTGGGTGAGTGGTTGTGTGTAGAAATGCCATCTGGGAGGTGGGGTGGGAGGAGAGCTGCAAATTGTGTGGCTCCATGTGGCCTAAAGCCACATTAGCTTTTTATTCCTGACACATCACACTGAAGATTGAACTAGTTTGTAATGTCAATAATAATAATAATACGGAATTCTGCAGGACATGTAAAAAGTTCACAAGTTTTAGAGCCCTACAGACTTGGGGATGCATCTTTTATTCCTTCTCTTTTCTGAGGCTCAGTTTCCTTCTCAGTAAAATGGAAATAGTAACTCACTTCTCCCACAAAAATTAGTGCAAGAATTGAAAATGGAAAAAAAAAAAAAAAGCTGTTCTATATATCAAGCCTTGTGCCAGACATCTTATATATGTTGCCTTATTCTCAGTCCTTCCATGAACTTGGCATTACCATTGTCCCCATTTTCCACATGGGGCACTGAGGTTCAGGGAAGTTAAGCAACTTGGTCCAAAAGCCATTAGCTAGTAAACAGCAGAGCTGAGATGTAAACTCAAGTGTGTTGACAACAGGTCCTGGGTGTATCACAACCACACAGCAGCCCCTCATTCAGCGGTCACAGCCTCACCTCCCCACCCCCATCCTACCCCCACCCTCACCCACTGACTTCGATTGGATCATTGGGATAGAGAGGCAGTCTCTTATACATTGCACTGATTCCTATCAAATTTTATTCTGTTCGATGTGACCCAACATTCTAGCAACATAGATATTTTTGACCTACAAAATTTCCTTCATAAAGACATTGTTCCTGAATAAAGAAGACTGTGGGAGAAGGGCTATTGTGTGGCCCAGGAAAAGCCTGGTCTAATAGTAAAGGTGAGGGACTAAACCAGAAGATGGAAAGCAAGTCTGGTACTAAAAACCAACGACAGAAAAAAAAAAAAAAAAAAAAAACCAACGACAGGGACTTCCCTGGTGGCGCAATAGTTAAGAATCCGCCTGCCAATGCAGGGGAGATGGGTTCGAGCCCTGGTCCGGGAAGACCCCACATGCCACGGAGCAACAAAGCCCGTGCGCCACAACTACCGAGCCTGTGCTCTAGAGCCCGCATGCCACAACTACTGAAGCCCATGTGTCTAGAGCCCGTGCGCCGCAACAAAGAGAAGCCACTGCAAGGAGAAGCCTGCGTACTGCCCCTGCTTGCTGCAACTAGAGAAAGGCCACGCACAGCAATGAAGACCAAATGCAGTCAAAATTAATTAATTAATTAATTAAATTTAATTAAAAAAAAACAACCAACGACAGACATACTAGGTCCCTGAACAAGGCAGAGGCTGCTTCCCACCGGCACTAAGACAATCCAGCCATTTAGTAGCAGTGGGGACCCATGAGAATCAGGGTGGCTCCAGAAGTCATGCATTTTTCCAAACCACTGGGCCTGTTGGTGGGTATGGCTGCATTGCTTGGCTTTGACTACCACCGGGATCAGACTCCATCCCACGAGTCTTAACTTGTCCAAACCCTTAAGAAATTACAACACTCTTCTTGAGACATATTTGGGCCCTGCCCACAGCTCAACTTCCCCTTCTCCTTGTAACCCCCTCAAGCCCGTCATACTGTCGCCAGTTTTTCTGCAACAGAATGTCCATGTCGCCCCTTACATTACATAGAATGTCCACATTGCCCCCTACATGGCTGGTTTTTAAAAGGGAGAATCTCTTCCTAGTCTTCCCATGGAGCGAGGGCACGTGTGTTGAGCACTGGCCAGAATTCAATCTCAAACTGTCTGCTTGGCCACTTCTGCCAAAACGTGTCAGGCAGTGGGGAAATGACAGGCTCTGCACACATGAAAATCTGGGTGCATTCTCACCAGAAAGCCAGGTGTGCTTCCACAAATGACACACATCCAAGGATCACTGGAAAACCAAGTCAATAAATTTGTGAGGGGTGACAGGTTGGTAGTGACACTTTATAAGTCTGTATTTCTGATTATTTACTTAAGCTTTTAAAAATTAAGCACAGATGGCTATCATCAAAAAGACAATAAATAATAAGTATTGGCAAGGATGTGCAGAAAAGGGAACACTCGTGCACTGCTGGTGGCATTGTAAATTGGTGCAGCCATTATGGAAAACAGTATATATTGGCAGTTTCCTTAAAAAATTAAAAATAGAAATACCTTATGATCCAGCAATTCCCCTTCTGGGTATTTACCCCAAAAAACCAAACGACTAATTCGAAATATACATGCACCCCCGTGTTCACTGAAGCATTATCTACAATAGCCAAGACATAGAAGCAGGCTAAGTGTCCATCAATAGATGAATGGATAAGGAAGAAATGGCATACACACACACACAGGAATATTACTCAGCCATAAAAAAAAAAAAGAAATCTTGCCATTTGCAACAACATGAATAGATCTGGAGAGTGTTACACTAAGTGAAATAAGTCAGACAGAGAAAGACATATATCATGTGATCTCACTTATGTGTGGAATCTAAAAAACAAATGAACAAACAAAACAAAATGAAAACAGACTCATAGATACAGAGACCAAATGGGTGCTAGCAGAGGGGAGGGGGTACAGAGTTGGACGAAATAGGAGAAAGGGATTAAGAGGTACAAACTTCCAGCTATAAAATATATATATAGATGTAATATACAGCATAAGGGATATGGTCAATAATATTGTAATAACTTTAAATGGGGACATATGGTTACTAGACTTATAGTGATCATTTCATAATGTATTTAAATGTCAAGTCACTATGTTGTACACCTGAAACTAACATAATATTGTACACCAACTATATTTCACTAGATGATAAAGTTTACTCAAAAAATTTTCTACATGAAGCACAGAAATTCTCAACTGGTAAAATTAATTTAGAACTTACAATATCTTTTCTTGAGTAGGACTTGACATCACAAAGATTTGGATTCTCCCTAAGTTAATTTATAAATTTAAAGCAATAAAAAATAAATGTCAATAGGTTGTTTTTCTGGTACTTAACAAGCTGATTTTAAAGTTCAAAAGGAAAAATGAACAAAGAGGAGAGCTACGGAAAAAAAAAACTCAAGTTAAAGAATAGTAGACAGTTTAGAGAGACCTAATCCTCCCAGGTATGAAAATGTACTTATTAGATAACATCAATAATTAAAATAGTTTGGTACAAACGTGAAAGATCATCAGAAAGATCAGTGAAACAGAACAGAAATTCTAGAAATAGACTCAAATATATGCAGCATTTCAGTATACTAAATTTATAAAAAATATATAAATTTATATTATAAATTTGGCATTGCAAATCAATGAGGAAAAGATAAGTGTTTCAATGAATGGTATTGAGACTCCATACCAAGCAAAATTCTAAATGGATCTTAGATTTAAATGTTCAAAATGGAACTATAATAGAACTTCTAAGAAAAATGGAGAAAATCCTTTATAACCTTGTATTGGGGTATATTTTGTTGTGAACTAAATTTCAGAAGCCATAAAAGATCGATAATTTTACTACATATAAATCAAAAACTTCTTCATGAAAAAAAGCAAAGAAACAACAACAAACTGGGTTCAGTATTTTCAACTCATGCAAAGAACAAGGGATAAAATCCCTAATTATAAAGAGCTCCCAAAAACCAACAGGAAAATAAGTAAAGCACATGATTAACAGAAAATGAAATACAGATAACTCCTGAGCATGTGAGAAGATGCTTAATCTCGCTCACAAGAGAAATGCAAATTAAAACTATGCTCTCATACTATTTTTGTCCATTCAACTGGCAACAATCCAGAAGTCTGATAATGTATTCTGTTGACAAAACTATGGGAAAGCAGGCATGTTTATACATTGCTCGTGGGAGTATAAATCGGCACAACCCTTTTGGAAGGGAATTTTGCAATAGCTATCAAAATTACAAGTGCAAAAATCCTTTTACTCTGCAATTCCGCTTTTAGAACTTCATCTGATACTTGGAAAAATGCAAACTGACCTAATTACAACATTATTCTTTGCAGCACTATTTTTCACAGCAAAAGATTGGATAGAGTCCTTATGCTCTCATTAGGAAGCTAGTTAAATAGGTAATGGTACATCCATACAATAAAATACTGTGCAGCTGGGAAAAAGATGAGAAAATTCTTGATATACTACTACAGACATATCTCTAAGATGTGTTACCAAGTGAAAAAACTAAAGTGCAGAATAGGTATACAGAGTATGTCCCCGTTTGCATAAAGAGGTGGGGAAATGTGAATTTATAGTTATATCTGCTTATAGTTCTTAATGAAAATCTAGAAGGATCCCCCAAAACGAATAATGTGTTTATCTGAGGGACTGGGAAGGAATGGAGCTGAATGGGGCTTAGGAGAATTTTCTCTCTACACCTTTTTACCCCTAGTTTTTGAGTCATGGGAACGTACTGTCTATTAAAAAATTAAATAAATATGTTAATTTTTTTCAAAAGATAAATGCTAGTGGCATAGATCACAGAGACCACAAAAATAAAGTGAAACTCTAGAACTACAGAGATAGAAGACATAAAAGAGAAGAATGATAGGAAAGGAAATGAGCAAGACTCTGTAGGACTAAAATGGAAGTGCCAAGGGCAAATAATTGGGATTGTGAAGGAATAACGCATAAGAAATAAGCAACCTAACGTCTTTGAACTTCAGTAGTTCCCTCTTATCCTTGGTTTCAGTTTCCAAGGTTTCAGTTCCCTGTGGTCAACCACGGCCCAGAATTATTAAATGGAAAATTCCAGAAATAAATAATTCATAAGTTTTATTTTTTAAGTAATTTTATTTATTTATTTATTTATTGGCTGTGTTGGGTCTTCGTTGCTGCACGTCGGCTTTCTGTCTAGTTGCGGCGAGTGGGGGCTATTCTTCGTGGCGGTGCGCGGGCTTCTCACTGCGGTGGCTTCTCGTTGCGGAGCATGGGCTCTAGGTACGCAGGCTTCAGTAGTTGTGGCTCGTGGGCTCTAGAGCACAGGCTCAGTAGTTGTGGCACACAGGCTTAGTTGCTCTGTGACATGTGGGATCTTCCCGGACCAGGATCAAACCTGTTTCCCCTGCATTAGCAGGCGGATTCTTAACCACTGCGCCACCAGGGAAGTCCCAATTCATAAGTTTTAAATTGTATGTCATTCTGAGTGACATGAGAACGTCCCACCATCCTGCAGGAGACGTGAATCATCCCTTTGTCCAGCATATCGCCCTGTTAGTCACTTACTAGCCATCTCCATTATCAGATCATCACAGTATCATAGTGTTTGTGTTCAAGTCACCCTTATTTTACTTAATAATGGCCCCAAAATGCAAGAGTAGTGATGCAGGCAATTCAGATATGTCAAAGAGAAGCCATAAATTGCTTCCTTTAAGTGAAAAGGTAAAAGGCCTCAACTTAATAAGGAAAGAAAAAAAATCATATGCTGAGTTTGCTAAGATCTACAGTAAGAATCAATCTTCTATCCATGAAATTGGGAAGAAGGAAAAAGAAGTTCAAGCTAGTTTTGCTGTCACAACTCAAACTACAAAAGTTATAGCCACAGTGCATGATAAGGGCTTGGTTAGGATGGAAAAGGCATTAAATGTGTACAATAAGATATTATGAGAGACAGAGAGCACATTCACATAACTTCTGTTGCAGTATATTGTTACAATAGTTCTATTTTAGTTGTTAATCTCTTACTGTGCCTAATTTATAAATTAAACTTTATCATAGGTGTGTATCTACAGGTAAAAATATAGTATATTCAGGATTCAGTACCATCTGTGGCTTCAGGCATCCACTGGGGATCTTGGAATGTATCCCCCATGGAAAAGGGGGGCTACTATAATCATATACATTATATAAAACTCTTATGTGTGCACACATTTATATAAATTTCATAATTCAAAACATTTTCATGAGCAATACATGCCCTTTGTCCCCAGCAATTGTACATTTAGAACTCTCTTTTAAGGAAATCACTAAGAACGTGCTCAAAACTTTGGTACAAAGCTGTACCTCACAAGCAAATGTTCGACAATAGATGATCATTAAGTAAATCATGGCCTCCCATAAAACGGAATGCCAAGCAGGCACCAAATTTATGCCGCAGAATGTTTAATGATACCAAAAGATGTTTACTCTCTGCTGGCAAAGATATACACTAAAATATTCACTGCAGTTATCTCTAGGACTGGGATTATGGATGACTTCTATTCTTTTTGCATATTAATATTTTCTAATTTTTCTACAATGAATATGTATTACTTGTGTAATAAAAAAACAATAAAAGTTATTAAAAAGGAAAAAAAAGAAAAAGAAAACCCCCAGCATAGCTGATTGATACCCAAGAGCACCAACCTCATGGACATCACTTATCTAGCTTCTCTACTCTAATAATTTTTAAATTACACTACGGTGAAATCCAAAAGCTCTCCTCAGGGGCTGCAGAGGGCAGGCAGGGTTTGAGGCTCTGCTCCACACTCTGGCTCTCCCATCCCTACACACACACATATTCAAACACACACTTAGAGTAGCTCCACTTTTTCACGTTTTACAAATAGGCCTTCTGCCTAAGATTTAACTTAGCAGATGAAAACACACAGGAATACTAGCCAACGAAGCTCTGTCCTGACACCTAGTCCAAGCACCAAGAAACCATTCAACTCTCAATTCCCCAGAAGTGTCTTCTCAAAACTCAGATCATGAGTCTGAAAAGCTTTTATCCCAGGCAGATGACAGCATGAGTGAAGGCCCAGAGGTTCGATTCAACAGGACTCACGGGGAAGCAGAGTGTGGGCTTGTCTGTCTGCTAGAGAGAGAAATGGGCGGCAGGTGGGGGTGGGTAGCAAGGTGAAACCAGAGTGGGCACCTGAGAAGCAGAGACAGACCAAGGAAGGGGATCAGAGCCCCCCACTCACTTCAGCAGGTGCCGGAGCACAGTGTGGGCTGGTCTTTGAGAATATACTGAGCTGCATCTGCCATCAAAGACGCCTTGATGCTGGAGGTTCAGACTTGGGCTGGTCTTTCCCCAACTCTAAAAGTAGGTTAAGACCAGCGTCCCACTGACTCTTCTTGAAGGCAAGGGCCCCTCACTTATCCACAGCTTTTTCCTTATGAGTGTGAAGGAGGGAGCAGCATGCCCTGCAAAGGCTGAGGTACTTCTCACTTTGGTCCCTGGCTGCATGAAGTGGCTGACCTGTATCTAGTTCTGAAAAGTCATCAGTCTAATAATATAATAGCAGTCATCATTTATCATGTTTTCACTGTTTATCAGGCACTGCAATAACATAAACAATTTCATTTAAACCTAACAGCAAGGCTCTGAAGTAGTCTGGGAGACGCGCTGTAAAAATGGTCCCACTTCTCCACTCCTTCCTGTATCCACGCTCTGTGTCATGTGACTTCTCCCATCAAGATGTGGAGTCTATATTTCATCACTTGACTTGGGGCAGATATTTTGACTTTCAGCCAAAGATGTGCAACAGAGATGATGCTGTGGCAATTCTAAGCCTAGGCCTCCAGTGTCCTTGCACACCCATTTTCTTGCAATCCAGCCACTTTCATGAGAACAAGCCTGGGAACGGGAACAAGAACATCCCCCTGCAGGATGAGAGGCCACTTGGAGAAGAGCCATCCCAGCCAAAGCCACCCTAAGCCAGCCAACCCTGCACCTGACCACAGACATAAGTGATCCAAGATCAGCCAGGCCAGGCCCAGATCAGCAAAACCACCCGGTAGACCTGTAGATTCATAAGAAATATTATATGGTTGTCATTTTCAACTGCTAAGTTCGGGGATAGTCTGCTATACTGAATTGCTACGGCAATATATTAACTGGAAGCGGGTGAGTGCTACTGTGGTTGCCAAACTCAACCTGAGAAAGGAGAAACTTTCCTGTCATAGACTGAATATGTACCCACCCCCCGCCACACCCCATCCCCAAACTCCTGTTGAAACCCTTACCCCCCGCTGTGCTGCTATTTGGAACTGGGGCCTTTGGAAGGTAATTAGCATGAGATGAAGTCATGAGGGCAGGGCGCTAGTCTGATGGGATTATTGCCTTTATGAGAAGAAATAATAGAGCTCACTCTCTTGCGCTCTCTCTCTCTCTCTCCTCTCTCTCCTCACTCTTCCTCTGCCATGAGACGAGAAGGTGGCTGCCTGCAAGGCAGGAAGAGGGCTTTCACTAGAATCCAACCACGCTTGCACCCCGACATAGGACTTGCAGCTTCCGGAATGGTGAGAAAATTAACTTCTGTTGTTTAAGCCCCATTTTGTTATGGCAGCCAGAGGAGATGAAGGCAAGAGCTCACAGCTAGTAGGTAACAGAGCGAGAACCCAAAGCCTGTGCCCTTGAAAAACAGTTCACGGCTTCCTACCCAGCCTCGGGGCTGTGACCAGAGCAGATGGACTCTGCTTCCAGGGAATTCATCAGCCACATCCACTGGGCTGCCCTCCGTCCTGAGCCATCCTGGAATCCTAAATGTTGAGGCACATGGAGTTCCAAAGCTGGAAACAGACTTGGAGGGCTTTAACTCCAACTCCCCGGTGACGTAGATGATGCTGCTGAAAACCAGGTGATCCAAATGAATTGTCCAAGGTCAGACTATATATAACGGCAAAGAGAAGACTGGAGTAAAGGTCTCCTAGCCCCCAGGGAAGTGCTCATTGGTCCACTCAGGGCTGCTCTGTCTCTCCAAGCATAGTAAGAGCAAGAAAGGGTTGTCCTTTGGCAAGTCTCTTCTTGCTCCCTACCCCAGTGCCCCAAGGGTCCCCAGTCTTGAGCTCCAGGAACCAAAACTCCTAGGAGCTGCTTATGAATTCCTATCTCATCTTCCCCCTTCCCCAAGCCCTTCTCCACAAATCAGCCTGCTAAGCCACACAGCCAACACAGCATGGGTAGATGGTAGGGCCTGGGTTCCTAGCGGACATGAGGCTGCTTCAGCCCACCAGCGTCATAAAGGCAGCAGCAGCGTATGCCCATGCAGGAGCCCCTGGGTCATCCTTAGAGCTTCTCCAAGGCCACACAAGGATCTTGTAGCAGAGGCTATAGCTTATGGAGGAGGTTTGGCTGTTGCCATGCATATGGTGGCCAGGCAGCTACTTCTAAGAGCTTGCACACCACACAGTAATCAGTAGCCCCTAGGGCTTGGGGCCCATCTGCTATGCAAAGACAGAGCCTCATTTCAGATGCCACAAAGCATCAAGGACGCTGTGTGCTTCCCTTGGAGCTGGAGCACTGCCCCAGCCTTCAGGTTGTGGTGAAACTCTTAGGGAAGATGGAGTTCGTTCAGTACACAGGCAAAGGGCTGCAGTCTCTGGGGCTCTGGGGACCTCTGATGAACACGGCATGGTTGTGGCCCTCGAGGAAGCCTCAGTCAAGTAGTGGGTGTCCTACAGAGGTTTATACAGTTGCAGGAGTGCAGAGAAGATAATTGATTCTGGTCTGGAGGCAGAGAGGACAGGAAGGCCTTAAAGAAAGCTTTTCAGAGGACAGGACCTTTGAACAGGGCCTTCAAGAAGCTCTTTCCCATGATCAGTTCTCTGGAGGTTGCCCAGAAGTCATCTAGGATTCAAGTCAGGAATGAAGCAGATGAGAACTCTGTCTCGTGTGTTACCGCCTAGACGTGCCATGCTCTCCAGCATCTGAGCTCACCTTCTTCTGCAATGGCCAACAAGATGGCTGAGATCCCCACCCTACTTACTGTTGCTATACTGCTTAAAAGCAAGCCATGGCTTCCCTTTTTTCTTCAATGAAGATTATAGCCCTCCATATGGTCTACAAGATCCTGCAGGCTTGCCCTCGCCCTCTTCATCAGCCTTTTTGCCTGTTCGCTCTTGCCCTCCCTCGCTGGGCTCCAGGCACTCTGGCTTTCCTTCAGCCCCGAGCCACATCCCACCCACACATGCCTTGGCACACACGCTGCTTCCCCCGAGTTTAGGTATCATCTCAAGGGTCACTTCATCAAGGGAGTCTTCCTTGGCCCTTTCGTTTAGGTCAGCGTCCTCAGATTTACTCTCTCATAGAACCACATCCCTTTCACAGTACTTTAATGTATCTTGAAGTTATATTCCTGTTGACGTAATTTTTTCAGTTAACATGTCTTGCCCACTAGTCAGTAAACCCCATGAGAGTAGAAATCGTGTCTGCTTTTGCTTATACTTGTATGCTCAATATCTGACAGTGCCAGGAACACGGTATACACTCAACAAATATCTGTTGACTGAATGGACAGATGAATGAGGATTGCAAGAATACTAACTGGGAGTTTTGCTCTGGGGAATGGAGGATCCATGGTGTCTTAGGTTGGGTGTCCCCAGACACAGATCCTGGGACAAAAATGTGAGTACAAGTCAGTTTATTTAGGGAGTGAAACCAGGAAGAATTGATCTAGGAGTGGGGGAGATAGGGAAAGAAGAAAGGAAGAAAGGAGGGAAGGTAGGAAGGAAGAAAGGAAAAAGGGACGGAGGAAGGGAGGAAGCACCAGGGTGTGTACAGGAGATCCCTGGACTAGATGGCTGGGGGTGATGGGGGAGGGAGGAAGGGAGAAGGAGAGGCTGGAGGCTCACCTGTGTGCATGACAGAACAGGTAAGAGAAAGCGAGGAACCAGCTCATTGCTGCTTGGTTTTCTACTTGATTTGTGGTGACTCCAGTCCCAGGTTCTAGCCACGCGGATACGGGAGTTATCGGGTCCAACCTCCCTGTTTCACTGCCACTGGTTTCCCGTTAGCACACAATTTCAGCTCCTCCAGGACAAGAATCTTTTTAGGTAAGTCTCAGGCCCTACCGGTGGCTACATGTAATACCAAAACTGGCTGATTACACTGAAAGGTCCAACTCATTCCCTCCAAAGGAAGAAGTGGCACCTTGTATGGAGACCATGACCCACAGCTGGAGGCTCCAAACACCCACCTGCCTCAATTTCCTAAGCCCATCATATTTATGCAAAATGACAGAAACCAACGTCTGCCAGAGGGTGTTCAAGACCCAGAAAGCAAGTCAAGATTTTATGACTAGCACTTCTCTTCCATCAAACTTCTTAATCTGCAAGCACCACACCCTCAGTCCAATGCCCAGCCAATGCTGTTGTGAGCACCTGCAGTGTGTCTGGTACCACTCTGAGCACTGGGAACACAGCTGTGAAGGCAGATGAGGTCCCTGCCCTTGAGGAGGTTATAATCCAGGGGAGGAGACATGCATGAATCAACCAACCACCCAAATGCATGTTCAATTACAACCTGGGAAGGAAAGGTACTCAGCTCTAGGAGAGCATAACATGGGGTGTGAGGGGACTAACCTCATCTAGAGGCCAAGGACACCTCCCCGAGAAAAGGACAGAGACAGATGTAGGGGTTAATGAGGAGAAGGAATGGGCAGGGGGAAAGCATGCACAGCAGAGGGAACAGCATGTGCAAAGCCCTTTGCTGGGAGGATCAGGACCACGTGGATGGGTGGACGCTGAAGGCAGGTGTGGGCTGAGATAAGGCAGGCAGAGGAGGCAGGTGTGGCCATCCAGGTCCTGAGTCCCACTGTGCAGGATAATGTCAAGGGGCCCCGCTTCTAGGGGACCTGACAACATCACGGGTGAGAGAGACCTGCTGGTCACACCCTAAAAGAGAGGTGGGAAAGATGCCGTGGGACTCTGACAAGAGGGAAAAGAACTGGCCTTTCCTGAGCACCTCCTATTCTTCAGGCATTGTGCCATATGCAAGGGTTTCACTTATGAAACCCTTAGATTCATTCATTCATTCAGTTCAACAAATAGCTATAGAGCCACAGCTACTGTTTAGGACCAAGTAAACAGCAAGGGTAATTTTTACCAAAATCATCCTACAAAAAAAGAGTGAGTGTACTTACACTCAAATCCCTGACAAACCCTCTCCTATTAAAGGGCAACCATCTCATTGACTTTATTTTAACCAACAAAGTACTATTTGGGGAAAAGACATTAGCCTGAAATAACCTCAATCAATGCTAGTTTTGGATGCTTATGAGAGATTTCCTGACGGAACTGTTAAAAAAGGAGGCAAAGCTATTTAACATCTATTTAATAATTATTCCTGTGTATGACCTTAGAATTGCAAGCTGGGGATGTTATTCTAAACGAGCCTTTTACAAATCACTTTAAAAAGCAACACCATGAGTAGTCACACTGCGGAGAGCATGAATATACCTACAGAACAAAAGGAAAAAACACTCCCCTAATATTATGCAAATAAGTGCAGGTGGCTTGGGAAAGAGTCTCCAGTGACAGCATTTTATACAGATCCACAAAATACTGGACCTCAAACAACTCCGATGGAAGTGGAGATTTTGTGCCCTGAAAACTAGGTTAGTCGCTGCCTATCATGGCTCAGGCAACGGAAGAAGCACGGCTGCCAAAGAAGAGGTCTTGAATAAAATTGCTCCATGAAATGCAAGAGAGGGAAGAAAGCAGTATTTCTAAATTATCATACTATTTTACATAACATGTGAGTTTAAATATGTACGTGTCACTAAATTAATAAATCCAGTGCTATAAATAGACATCTGACTCTTTCATCTACCTCCCGAAGAGTTTATATGTTCAACTTCAAGTTGATCCTCTCCCCTAAATATAGGATCTTCCCCCTGGGAAAATGCAAAAAGCACTTTCTTTGGGGAGCTATTTTGTATTCCAGCGTTTACGGGAACTAGCTACAGGGGGCAGAGTGGAAGCTTGCCCAATTCTACCTGCCAGATAGAAGTGGCCTGACCCCGCCAGCCAGAGCACTCCATACACGTACCTAAACTTTGCAGATAACGTATCCCTGTTTTATTGATGAGGGATTAGATCTGGAGAGGCCCTGGAGGCTGACTGGCTCATGAACACAGGCAAAAGGGCAAACCGGGACTGCAGCTGGATCTGCCCGACTCTGAACAATCTCGTCGCCTAAATGCTTCTCATGTCCCTAGGTTTCAGACTCACCACCACAGCAGGTCCCTGGCCTCAGCAACCGGCCTTCCTGTTTTGGCTCAGGAGTTCAGGGTGAGCAGAACCCCCCGCTGTGGTTTCCATCCCCCTACCACAACCGGAGAGCACGGCACCCAGACCAGGCTGTGACCCAGCCTCCAGGTCACAGGCAACTGCCCCACATCCGGCAGCCCCCTCAGTTCCTTGGACTCTCCATGGGCTGACATGCGCATCTGTCCCCCATCCACTGGCAGCTCCTTCCTTCACAGATGCCGAAGCCCTCTGCACAGCCACCTCCGAACGGAGCTGGGAAGGGAGTGAGCTGCCAGTGGAGCTGGTGATCACTCACCTCCAGCCACCAGGAGATCAGTGGACTCAGAACTGCACCCTTCCCAAAGCCCCCGAGGGAGGGGCAGAGAAGCCCCCCACTCTGCAGGGCGCCCCCATCTCCCCTGATGCCGGCACCATCCTTCCTGCGGCTTCATGCCCCGTGGCCTGTGTGGTACTGGGTCATCCTGGTGCCCGCTGCTCCCTCCTCTCCCTGCCCCCTCCTCAAAGTGGACTCGAAGGGCCTCATTTACGGCCCGCCAGAGTTTGGGACTCTCCATTCTTAATGCCTGGGGGCATCTTCACTAGGTAGGGGTCCCAAAGGCAGCTCATGAGAACCAAACGCTAACAACCACTTCCCCCGTGAGTTAGGTCCATTCAGCAGCAGGGCCAGGCTAAGCATCCCCCAGGCAAGAAGCCCAGGTGACGCCTCTGACTCTTCCCTTTCCCTGATCCCTTCTGCAGGAGGGACACCCCATCCCAGGATCGCTTCTGTTGGGGACTTCCTTTCTGTCCTGAAAGCAGCCACCTCACATTTGACACCAGCCTTCTAAATGGTGGCCCTACCAGCAGGCTCTCCCCCTCTAATCTGTCCTGCTCCTGTTGCCAGATTCATATTCCTCAAAGCCCAGCCGGGGGTTCATCAGATGCCAACAGGGCCCCCTGCCATTTAGCAAGGAGGGCAAAGCCTTCCATTGTCATTCCAGATGGTCACGGGTCCCCTCAGGCCCCTCATGACCATCATCTAGGACCTCCCTGCCTCCCATGGTCCCTGCCTGCTTCTGTCCCTCATGCCACCTTCAAAGTGCCATCAGCGCTGCATTTAAAACCTGGCATCGCTGCCACCCCTCAGGCTCAGCCAAGGCCCCTCCTCCAGAATCTGTCCCTAAGGGCTCCCATTCCTCAAGCACAAGATACTCGCCCTCCCTTCCCTATAGCATCATGGCATCGGGGAGAGCTTCCAGCAGGCCAAGCCACAACCCTGGCTCTTCCACATGCTGCGGTGAGCTAGTCAACTTTTCTCTCTAGTTCCTCCATCTGTACAATGAGAGGCTATTAACATTCTAGTTCAGGGAAGATGAAGTTTTGTTGTGCTTTTCACCTGAGCCACCCAGGCCCTGGGTGAACTAGATAAAGGAGAACACAGAGGTGGATGTGAAACACTATGACAGGAACCTGAGAAAGACCAGAGGGACCAACAAACGCTTCCTGAAGATCTACGGTGCCCAGACTCTAAAGAGGTTATTTCAAAACTGGACAAGTGTGCAACGATGTAATGTGCAGCTTATCCTCAGTATCATGTTTTCATAAAAATGAATTGGAAAAGCATCCAACAGTACTAGACTGGTTAAATCAATTACAAGTGTCCGATAATTTATTTATCCAGTCCTCTATGGTAAGAAATACCCTGCAGCTCTTAGAAATGAAAATATAAATGAGTATATATGTATAAGATTTCCATGCTATATTGTGAAGTGATCAGATTACAAAAGAAAAAGTATTAACCATTCCATGATTCTAAAATATAGGGTATAGTTTGCATAGAGTAAAATCTATAACAGGGGTCAGCAAACTACAATTTGTGGGCCTGTTTTTATAAATAAAGTTTTATTAGAAAACACCCCACATTCATTTATTTATGAATTTTCTGTGGCTACTTTCAGGCTACAAGGGTAAAGTTGAATAGTTTTGACAGAGACCATATGTGCTGCAACAATATTTACTAAGTGGCCCTTTAAGAAAGAGTTTGTTAAGCCTGGTCTAGAAGAATAGATATCAGATGTTAATATCAAAATGTTAATGATGTTTACTTTCAAGGTAGTAGGAAGTTGGGTAATTTTAATTTTGTTTTTTTTTCTTTATGCCTAGCTACATATTTATATTTTTTTCTACCATGATAATGTACAATCTTCTAAAAAGCACATAATTTATAAAAATAATCTATTGGCATATTTACATTAAAAATAATTTCATTAATGCTCACAGTGATTTTCCCCATTTTACAGCTGAGGAACCAAGTCTGAGAAAGTTCTAGCAATGTGTCCAAAGTCACACAGCAAGTGGTACATGTGAGACCCCAGCCTGGGTCTGTCTGACGCAAAGACCTTCTCGAGACCTCAATGGAAGGAAGGTCCCCAGGCTCCTTTCCTGAGAAGACAGGGACAGAGGGCCCCTCGCCAAGGAGAGGCACCACTGTAACCCACGGCCCCTCCTCCCTGCCTGGATGGGAAGCATGGCACCGAGGAGTGAGGCGTCAGAACTCTGCATGTGGTCACTGAGTCCGCAGCTCCCACCTCAGCCTGCTGGGCCAGCTGTAATGCGTACCAGTCTATCCCGGGACACAGAAGAACCGAGGTCAGCAAGCAAATCTGGCCAGGCTGGGGTCAGAGACCAAATCAAAACCTTCCCTGCCTGCTTCCCACCAACTCCTCCACCTCCCCCCTCCCCATCCAGGGGCGTCCACTCTATGCTCTAGCCAATTAGAAGGCTTTGCACTTCTCCACTCAGGGTGTTTTGTGCTTCTGAGCATTTGCACATGAGGTTGGTTCCCTTTGCGTGAGAAGTCCTTTCCCTCCCCAGCCACCTGACAAATTCCTATTCATTCTTTAAAAAGAAAGATCACAAACTAAAAACTCCCTGGCCCCATGAAGGCAGCAGATGTGTTTTCTCAGACCAATGTGGCCTTATAAAAATAAAGACATTTGATATAAAAAATTTTTTGAGATTCCCAGTCTTTCCAGACCAAGCGGAGAACCTAGCAACACGCATCCCACATTCCCAAACGGCCACCACAGGCTGTGGCTGAGTAGCAGCTGTTTTCTTTTCATGGGGTACATGCTTCTCGGCCGGCCAGGGACCCCGCCAGTGCCACCACCCAGCCTCCCCTGCTGGCCTCTGTAGGCATCTATCTAGGACTGCAATTCCTGCATTAGATGCTCTAGCACAGTGGTTCTCAAAGTGTGCTCCTCGGCCCAGCAGCGTCAGCATTACCTGGAAACTTGTTAGAAATGCCAACTCTAGGGCCCCATCCTAGACCTACTAAATCAGAAACACCAGGGATGGGGCCCAGAAATCTGTGTACCACCAAGCCTTCTGGGGGATTCTGATGACCGCTCAAATGTGAGACTCTCTGCTCTAGCACTGTGGGATCTCACCCAAGCAGCTGGCCAGCCTTCTCTACCCCTGACCGCCATCCTTCTATCCTCAGTTCCAGCAAAGTTCAGTCCTGTGCCAGCTCCTTACCACACTCATTACCCTTCAGTTGCATGCACTCCCCTACCCTGTGGCCCCGGGCTGTTTACCTGTCCGACTGTCTTCGTACCCACTGAGATCCTCTTGAGCAAGGGCTATTTTTGATCCCTCCCTCCCCAGCACCTAGCACAGAGCCAAGTCCCCAGTCAGGGACTCAGGGGCTTCTACAGCACTGAAGCAACCCACTTAGTGATCATTTATGTCCCCCTAATTTGTTGAAGCAAGAGTGACCGTGAGGCAGCCTCAGCCCTCCTCTGACATGACAAGGATGTCAAGCATCAAATGCTGGCAGCTCCAGGAGAAGCAATATTTCGGCAGAGATGAAGTAATTCCTATTCACAGCATCTGTTAATCACTCAAGATCCTTCTAGATGCGAGGGGCTATAGAATGAAAGGTGTTATTAATGAAACCGTACAGACTAGGAGGCAGTTCTGAATAGCAGCCCTCCTTCCTAACAATGCCTTCCCCTGCAAGTTAATCCCCTCCCATTATTTTAAATTCTTCAAGTGCTGGAGAAGTCATGTAGGTTGTTTTCCTGAATAGTCACTTCACTGACAAGCATTTTCTAATTGACAGAACATTCTGAAAAGACAGATTAAAGAGGGGGGAGAGAAATACTAAGATGGTGCAATTTCCCACACACAGCAGGAGGCTAAATTGACTGAAATGTTAGATTTGGAAGAAAAGTTATTCATCAAACCCCTCAACCCTGCAGCCCCTTCCTGGAGAGAAGATTTCAGAGATGTTCCTCCATGGGAGCTCTGATGCAAACACGTGCCCAGAGGGGCCACAGGTCTCTCACAAGCTCAAACCCAAGCTGAGAATCCAATAGCAATGATGAAAATTGTTACTAATAGTTGAGCAGTTAATATGTGTCTGGAACTTTCCAATAGGCTGTATGCCAAGAGGGGTTATACTTATCATCCCTGAAAGGATAATGGATAATGGATTTATCCCCATTTTCTAAAAGAGGAGACTGAGGAACACACTCAAGTTCACAACTTGTAAGTGGCAGAGCTGAGGTCAAATCCAAGTTTGCTTAACTCAGGAAGCTCTGCGTGTTCTTTCCTGTCATGGGGCCACCTCCACTCCTTTAAGGACATGTGCGTTGGTGTGACTGCAGAGTGGCAATGGGCTCAGATGGCAAACACCCTGAGCCACAGCCCAGACCCCACGGGGGTTGCCCTTAGGCACAAGCTCCCCATAGGTACAAGCAGGGCCTGGGGCTCTCTGTGGGCTGTCACCCCTGCCCAGGTGCCCCTGGTGCCGCAGAGCCTCGGGACAGAGCTAACCTATCAATCACCTTTCTTTTCATATCACATGGAGCTGATGGATTTCCCCCGACGGCCCTCAAACCATGCATGCTTTGAACAGCTAATGAGCCATGCAGGATGGCTCCAAATCTAACGTTTTCAAATTTCCCAGAGTGAGATAATGCCACAGACAAGGGAGTATGTACACTGAGCCGTCCCTAGCACTTGATAAGGTGTTAATAAACCTTAGCAAATGCTGATTAGAGGTGCTCCAGCAGCACAGAGCCGCTGTGCTGCACACACGCTGGAGGGTTGGCCAGTTAAGCCTGGAGAGCTTCTCAATTTGGAAATGATCCCAAGTCAGCAGCAGGAAGCATCTCCCGTGCCTTAGAGTTGCCCGGCAGGTACGGCTTGCCCCGTGGCGTCAAGCCTGAGTTCAGTGCCCAGGGACAGCGTAGGCAGGAAGTGCTTCACAGACCGCACTCCACAAGGCTGGAAAAGTTGACACACATCCCTCCTGCCCCGGATAACCTTTAGGTATCAGGCATGTAGGAATGGAGTCAAAACTTTCTCCAACATACTTTTGTAGCTGGTATAAAAACTCTTGAGAAAAGAGGTTTCAAAATGGTCAAGGGGAATGTAGTAGGTGTTGCTGGTTCCCCCACCCAGATCCCTTCTACCAGCTGGTGTACCCACCTCCCCAGTGGCTGTGCATGCGGACTCTGCCTCACCCAGAAATGCCTGGGAGGTCACCTCCCCCCTCTGCAGGTGGCCTGCAGCCAGCCAATAAATGACTGTGATGGGACACCCAAGTTCAGCCCTTTTGCCTCAAGTTGGTATAACCTTGTGGTACAATTCCCACTCCTTTTGGGATCAGGCTGAGGCCAGGCGTCAGCTTTACCGAGCTTCTTCCCCTGCCCTATCCTGCTTCCTTCACACTCTGAAGGACCTCACCTGAGAGCTGCCCCGGGATACATCACCCATGCAATGCCAGGCTCTGCTTCCAAGGAACCAGATTTAAGCAGGAGGAAAGAAGATGGGTGAGAGCTACTAATGTTTGAGCACCGTTAAGCGCAGGGCAATATTAGACATTTCCACACTGTTTCACTAACTTTCCTCAGTAAACCTGTGAGGTATGGAATCATGGCACCATTCACAGGTAAGAAAACTGAGGCTCTGAATGGGAAGGTGACTTGGCCAAGGTCACACGAAGCCTAAATGGCAAAGGCAAGATGTGACCCCGGACTGGTTGATGCTGAAAACAAAGCAAGTCTGTTTCCATGACACCATGTTGCTTCCCCCTGTTTACCACGTGTGGCGTCAAAAGGAGAGGGAACAGAGCTTAATAAAGATAGAGACATGAAAAGATACATAAGGCTGAAAGCTGACAGACCAGCAGGAAGAAAGAAAACCTCCCCACACTGAGCTGAGGGGCTCAAATCACCACTCTGTAAGCTCCTGTCACCCCCAGCAGAGTCTACACTATTGGCTGGCAAGAAACTAATCGCTTGCCACCTCTCTGCTTCCCAGTTGTAAAGCATATTCTACATTTTAATTTAGGATGTCTATTTCACTGGCCAACAGATTGAGACAAATGTTCCTTTGGGTTCCGGCCTACAGGAGCTCACAATTTCCATAAAGGTAAAGAAGGCTCCTGCCAGCGACAGTGCCTTCTGATACGGTCACACATACTCCAGCTCAATTAAAGCATGCTCTGTGATGAGCATCTCTGGAGAGGTAACCTGCTCAGATGGTGCCACCCAAGGATACTGTCATTCCTAAGAAGGCAGGGAGCCTAACTCCAAGCCAACAGTGCGATGCCACCCCTGTAAGGTATTAATTACTGTCCCAGTGATCTCAGAGCTGACAGGCAGCAGGAGTCAGGTGTCGAGGGAAGCCTCTTTCTCACCGTGTCACCTTTCTGCATCCACAGACCCCCTCCCTAGTGTCCAGCAAGTCCTGGTTCCCCTGGCCACAGTCAGAAGCTCCAAGCTGGTCTGCAGCCGTTTCGCCTCTGGCTTGATTTGATCTAACAATTTCCCGAGGATGCCGTGGCGAGGGGGAGTGTATGTGCACCACTGGGGAAGTTTGGGTGGTGGAGGATCAGGGAAGGGGCACGAGGCTGGAGTGTGTACGTGTTTATGTACTTGTGGCTCCCAAATGAGAGCTATAGGCGGGAGGCGGCTCCGCCCACGTGGCCAGGTTTGCAGCCACGCCTGCCGCTGTAGACACAGTCACGGCTGCCGAGTACACTCAGCCTAGATATGGGCAGAATTCTAAGTAGGCCCTAGCTTTCAGGGAGCAGGTACTGCTCCAGACCACAAAGCCAGGCCTTTGAGAGTGCTACAAGTGAGAGCACTTCCCTCCCCGACATCCTCAACAGCCAAAAGGTTTCATCAGTTGGACCGAGCTCTCATTTCCCATTTTCAGGGGGAAAAATGCCCAGGAAATTATGAAGCAAGCTAGCCCCGCAGCATCTTCATTTCCTGTTGGCCAGAGCACTCCGCTACACCTCAGCTGAGATCTGATGGAGCAATGAGGGCACTGGATGGATAAGAAGAGTGAACTACTTGCTCTTGAACATGGAGAAACAGGGACACCCAAGAGGAAACTCCTAAGTCGCTGTGGGTTCTGATATGATATCTGCTCTCAGCTTTGGAGCTAGAGGGACCATCTTTCAGAAGGTTTGTGGAATGGAAATCCAGTTATGAGCCTAAGGAGTACCAGATGCACCCCATGCTTATCTCCTTATTATTTCCCCTCAGAGTTCAGATAAGTTTGGGGATGTTCAATAATTCTCTCTTGGCTGGGCTAACCAGAGGAGTAACAAGCATCCAGGCTTGGAAGAAAGCACTGGGGTGGACAGGTTGGGGGTGGTCAGTGCCAGCGTCTCCCGGAGCAGTAGAAAACAAACGTGAACCCCTGGCGGGAGCAGAGTTGCACTTCATGGTTCACACGCTTTACCCGGCCCCACCTCTACCAGAGAGTCTCCTTCCAGACCCAAATCTTTCACGAGGGAAGCTGTTCCTCCCAGCACAGCCCTTGCAGTCTTCTGCTCAAATTAGGGTAATTGTTTCAAACTCTGGTCTGGCCAGGCTCCCCATCCTACCTGCTCCCACAGTCCGCCAAAAACCCTCGCCAGGAGCCCTCACCCCCATCGATGTCTGGATGGGAACAAGGTAAAGGAAATCCCAAAAGATGCACAAGCTCCCTTTTCTCCACAGTGGACATTGAGAAGTTTCCATCAGCCTTCTCAGAACCTCCAGAGCAGCAAGGAAAAAAGGCAACTCCGGTGACATGACCCCTTCCTGCACCCATGCCTCTACCCACCCACTCACTTGTGCACTGAGTGATGGCTCATCAAACATTCATTGACTGTGCCAGGCCCTGAACTAGGCACTGATAATACAGAAATGAACAGAATTGATCAGATTTTGTTCTTACCTTGGAGGAGCTCTCAGGTTAATAGAGGGGACCCCATAATGAAGGAAGTGTCTGGGAAGGGCTGAGAACCACCACATGCCCCTCCCTGTTCACCTAAAGCATCACCCAGGCATCAGCATCCCCAGGGACCAATTTCTGCACCTTGCTCCTCCATTCTAAGCTGGAAGATTGCAGGCGAATTTGAAAACCCAAGGTGGCCTCTAGGTGTGTGGCCCTCAGTTTATCTGCTTCACATATTGAGTCAACTTATGTGAATGTCTGAGATCGCTTGGCCTGATTTTGACATGTGCACAAGAAGAACTGCTTAGGAATAAACTCAAGTGGAGTATCTTCCCAACAGGCCCATGCAGGCACAGCTGGCCCAGGCCCAGCCTGTTCTGAGCAAGATCCTCCCTGAGAGAGTAGAGCCACTGGCCCATTGTCCAGAAATGATAAGCAGAGTTCTAGTGTGGCTCAGAATGCCTGCCTGGCATAACTGCCCAGAACTCAAATGCAGTAGCTGGTGGCACATGGACTCAGAGCCCTGCTCTGCCAGCCAGGCTGTGGCAACTCAGCAACTTACTGAGGCTCAGGTCCCTCGTGCACAAAACGGGGTCCACAATACTCTCCCAGGTGTTTGGTAATGGTGAGCAAGATGCTCCAGAAATGGTAACTCAAGACGACGGCCTTGAAAAGCAACGCTTTTCTTCAAATCCAAGTCATTTCCTTACTCTAGTTTACCCCGTTCCATTAAATTCATACGTCTTGCTTTCGACTAAACAAAGATTGACACCATTCTTTTTACAGGTTATGACAAACATTTTCTGAGCACCTAGAATGTGCTGGGTTCTGAGCTACCTGTGTGCTTAGGGAGGTGGTGGGCAGGTGGGGCAAGGACCCTGCCCTTGAGGAGTTGATGGTCTACTTGGAGAGACGGAGCTATTCCTAAATGACCCATAATGTCAGTATAAGATGGTAGCTGGTGAAGAGAGGGAAGCCCAGATTTCCATGAGGGGAGCCTCCCCAGCCAGCGGGACAGGTGCTCAGGACAGCAACCTGGAGGAGACAGCACCTGAGTGAACGGTGAAGGACATGAAGGAATAGTGAGGCGAGAGGGGGTGGAAGGCAGAGGGCAGTGAGGACAGGGCTATGGGTCATTTGGTGCTGCTGGCAGGGAAGGGGAAGGGAAGAGGAGTGGGGGCAGCGGGAAGAGGAACGGCTGGCAGCTCTCTGTGGACCCCACAGGGGCTAAAGGATCAGGACATTACTCTGGGACACTGGAGAACTGTGGAAGGGTTGTATGCAGGAAAGTGACAAGCTAAGTTTTCTATTTTAGACTTTCAAGTTTAAGACAGTGTCTGCAATAATCCGTACCTCAGCCAACTTCCCTCCAAAAAAATCTATGACAACTCAGACTAAGGTGAAAACTGCAAACGAAGATTTATCACCAACCAAGGGGCTGATGCCAGGAGAAACTTCTGCAATTTGTAACATCTAAGTTGCTAAAAGAAGACTCATGGGCAAGACAATGCCTGGCCATTTTTCAGGCCAGTAGATTTTTTTTTCTCAGACAGTAACAGGTATTTCCTCATGGTATACAGAGGAATCAATAGCCTCTCCCTCTCTCTCTCTCTCTCTCTCTGTCTCTCTCTCTATCTCACTCTCTCTCTCTCTATTTCTATTGAGTAATAAAATACATGTCTGTCATTTCAGGAAATATACATATGTTTTAAAAATAGCATAGGTCATTAAAGACCTATAGAAGTAAAACACTATAGAAGTAAAATAAGATGTAGTCATTCCAAACTCCTAAGGGAAATAACCACCTATGGAAGCCCAAACCACATATCAAAATATAAAATCAGAAGAAACAGCAAGAAAACAAAAATATAAAATAAAATATAAGAAATAAGACCAATACATATCTTTTAGGATGACAAACACAAATCAGTTCTCAAGCTGAGTCAAGAAGTAAAATCCAACCACATGAGGAGCCACACCTAACACAAAGCAGCTCAGATCTGACCAACACAGTGAGTTTCTTACCTTACTACTGTGTATTTTTGTTCATGTGTTTTCATCCTTCTATCCCATATTTTTTCATCGTCTCAGATGTCAGTCTACACCAAGAAGATATGTTCACTGCTTTGCTAGTGTGGGGAGCAAGTGACCTACTTGCCCTCACTTCAGCCACACTACTGCAGCCTGCGAAATGTACAGATTCCTGTACAGCACACCTTGTATCTACGGAATGGAGGTGAGATGGAGAGAAAGGTCACACTATGAGCACATGTATGAGTCTGCTTGGATGTTTACAGAGTCTCTATTTGCTAATCATTTTATTCAGAATTTATTTCACTTACTGAAATCTCTGGGGGTGTTAATGTCTCCTCCTAAATCCCTCAACAAGCAAAGATTTTTCCATTACTAGTAAGTTACAAACGGGAAATATGAATGGGCTGTTGCTCTGTGTTTAGTCCTTATGCTCCAGATTCACAAAGCCACACATCTGGATAAGCAGGGGAAATTCCATGAGTTAGCTGGATGTTTCCAAATACTATGGCTTTGGTATTGGGTAGACGAAAACATAGAATTTAAAAAAAACTTCATCTCACCTCTGTCCCATCTGGAACTCGTGATCTGGGGCTACTTGAGACTCCCCCTCCATGAATCATTCCCTGCTCCCTGCAGACAGAATCACATCCTCTATTTTCTATGTCTCCATGTCTCCATCTGCACAGACCTCCATTAAAGCATGTATTGTGTGACTAGGATTGGTGATCTGTGTCAGTTAAGGATTAAGGAGTCTGTCACCACCCTGATGTGGCCATGGGCTGAGCCGTCTCCACCTATAGATTGGGAGCTCCTATGGCCCTCTGAGGATGTATACTGGGAAATAGATGTCAGGTTCATTCACCAGGAGGCTGGTGAATGAATGGATGTAAAGCAGACAAATTACAGATGGGAAGAAACCTCGGCTTCAGACCCCACACACCCCTGCATGGACGTTAAGTTACAAGGACAATGGCCCACTCGGCCTGGTCTGCAAGGCAAGCCCCAGGAACTTCGGTTCCTAAGCTGACCAGGAAGGTCCCTCTGAGGCTGCCCAGGGGGCTTACAGGAGGCAAAATCCTGACCCACAGCAAGCCTGGTGGCTTTAATGCCCCCAGGGTTCCCTAAGACACAGATTAAAGAGGGACCTGGCAGTGCCAGGGCAGGCACTCACCTCTCCCTTGGCAGGCCTGACCCTGAGCACCCACAGGCCATCTCCGAGGAAATGCAACAGGCCTTGATTTTCAACTTTGCAGCTAGAAAAGGGCTGCGATCACACTGTTTATCTTTTCCGAAGACCAGGAGGCAGATGACTCCAAGGATATGCTTAGCAAAGCCCTGAAACGAATTTAATAGGTCACACGTGGATCCTTTCCTGCCTGGGCTTCTTGCCTCCTTCTAGTTTCCTGCTAAAATGCACAGCTGCTTCTTCACTGCAAAAAACCTGAAGTGTAAAATCTGTAAATCAGAAACGTCCTCTCGCGGGCGGTCAGCAGCTGGCCGCCCTGGGCACAGTCAGGAGGTGGAGCGGGTGCTCCCTGTGGCTGCAGCAGCTTCTCCACACCCTCTCCTGGCTCTGCTTCCCTCTCCCTCCCTCCTCTTCTCCTTATCCTGTAACTCAGGGACTCACCCTCTTTTCAAAACTCTTTATGTTCCTTAAAGCGTTGTCTCTTGTCCTCCATCTCCCCTGAACGAGGAATAAGTCACGGGATCGATGTGAGAGCAGGTGGCTCGGCCAACAACCGCATCCCTTCTCACTATTCACGGAGCCGCCGGCACGACTCACGGGCCCGGGCCAACTGGGCGATGGGAGCCAGGCACGCACGAGGCCTCGGGGGCCGCGCACGCACGAGGGCTTGGGGGCCGCGCACGCACGAGGGCTCCGGAGCCGCGCACGCACGAGGGCTCTGGAGCCGCGCATGCACACGAGGGCTCGGGAGTCGCGCACGCACACGAGGGCTCCAGAGCCGCGCACGCACAAGGGCTCGGTAGCCGCGCACGCACACGAGGGCTCCGGAGCCACGCACGCACGAGGGCTCGGGAGCCGCGCACGCACACGAGGGCTCCGGAGCCGCGCACGCACGAGGGCTCGGGAGCGGCAGACGCACGCCTAACCCAGCCTTCTCCACAGAGCCCAAGTCCCCCACCCCCACCCCTGCTCCCTGGGCTTTGCCGCTAGACCCCCGGCACCATTAGCCTTCTCCCAGCCACCCAGCATCGGTGGCAGTGAGGGGAGCCTGCAAGGCATTCCTCACTTATAAAAACATGCCCGGAAGCCTGCCTGGACCAGGCTCTGTGTAAGGAGCTGTACGGACTCAGGGCCACCTCCAGGGGGGCCCAACAGGCGTGAGGACCGACCACTCCCAGGGCAGAGCTGCCCCCAGGGTACCACAGCCCCAGCAAACCGAGTGGCAGACCAGCAGTTGTGGTTCCCTTCACATGGCACGAAGGGACTTCTGCTTCGTACTCAATGCGCCGTGCTCCCTCACCGGGTCACAGCACACGTTTCAGAGAAGTGAGTGTGGGGACGTGGACCCTGTCACTTCCGGGAAACCCCATTATCAGCCTCAGTGACTTGGACCAAATCACAGGGACTGACTGGCGCGCCTGGTGAATCACTCAGCCCTGTTTCAGCAAATGGCCTGGATGGGGGCTGATTACCCTTTGAACACAGTTCTGAAAAGGAATTTCTAAGTCGGCCTCACTCTCCCTGAGGGAGGCTGAATGCTCCAGATGGCGGGGGGCAAGGGCCTCCTGCGATTGGCTGGGGCTCCGCACTATTGATGATTTAATCACCCGTTTTTCTCTGGGGCTTATTCCACGGCTCAGCCAAATCAAGGGTTCAGGGCACTGGGCTGGAGGGAATAAAGGCAGTCATCAGACCAGGAAGTGAGAGAGACAGAAGATGGGAAAGAAATCAGGGTCCACTTTATGCACAGCTGTCTCAGGCCACATCTGTCTCCTCAAAGGGGAAGGAGTGGGACAGCCCAGAGTCTGAATCCCAGCACCACCCCTGGGGGCCCGGCCTTGACCAAGCCTCTGTTCAATCTGTGTGAGCCTCTGTTTCCTCCTCTGTATATGGCAATATAGGGCACCACCATCACGGGTCGGTGTCAAGATCAAGTGACTTAATGATGCAAAGTGCCCGGCACATATTGGGCCCTCCATAAACAGTCACCTCCCCCCTCAACTTAAAACTCATAGAGAAAATTAACTCCTGCTCTGTCTGAAGTGTGTGTTATTTCGTTTCTGTATATTCTGGCCAATCTCCCTGGAAGTGGGTACTGGGGGCAGGAAGATGAGAAGCAAAGGAGTATGAAAGGACCGGCCAGTAAAAAGTAAACCCGAAAGGGAACAGTGTCCCAAAGTCCAAGTGAGGAAGTGTTCCGAGTACAAGGTAGTGATTGGCAGGGCCAGAGACTGTGAGAAGTGGGGTCAGATGAAGCCCAGGGAACAAGCTGGGCTTGGGCCCACGGAGGTCACTGGTGACCATATAGGAGCAGTGCTGGGATGGTGGGCATCACCTGATTGGAAAGTATCTGAGTCTGGGTCCCCAGAAGCAAACTCTTGAGACAAGGATTCAAATGCAAGGGGTTAGTTTGGGAGGCACAGAGGAAACCGTCAGGGAGTAGGAAGTGATACAGGGAAGGGAAGGCAGCCAATAATAGAGTTATCAGGAAGGTTCCACATAACGGCTGGAGCTTCCTCCTGCAGGGAACGCCTGAACACAGTGTGGGCCTTGGGATCACGCCACCTGTGGAACAGGGGACAGGGTATCTATACACCAACTCCCATCCATCTTCAGTGGAGGGCTGTTCCCAGGTGTGCTAATTCCCCGGCACTTCCTGCCTGCTATGAGTGAAAGCAGAGCATGGCCTTTGAGGTTCCAGAAAAAAACCCTGGTCACAGAGAGGCAGATGGAGGCAGATCCTGCTGAAATAGGAGGGTCTGAGGAGTGTGGACCAATCACTGCCAGCGCCTGTCCCAGGGGGCCTCTGCGAGAGAATGCAGGGAACATGAAGTGCAAATAGCAAGTACAGCTGACTATTTTGAAGAGTTTTTGCATAAAGGGGAGCAGAGAAATGAGGCTGGAGATGAATGGGGGGTGAAGAGAGGGTTATGCAAAGACGGGAAAAATTAAATTACAGCGTAGTCGAGAACTAGTGAATATGATCTGTTTTAAAGAAGACATTAAACCTAAATGGGAAAAGAATCTGAAAAAGAATAGATATATATATGCAAAACTAAGTCACTTTGCTGTATACCCGAAACTAACACAACACTGTAAATCAACTATACTCCAATAAAAAATAAAATTTAAAAAAATTTTTTTTAAATGCTTGTAAAACTGAATAAAGTATTGGAAACAAGAAAAAAAAAAAAAAGGAGACACTAAGGATGCAAGAGTTCCACTCTTGAGTAGGTGACAGGGAATGGTTTCCAGTTTCCAAGGAAAGGGGTCGCCTTTATAAGGGCCCCACAGTGTTCACACACAGCATCAGGACAGAGGCCAAGGCTCCTGGGTACCAGTGATGGAGGCTGGTGGGCATAGCCCTGGTCCACAGATCAGCTCTGTCCTCATCCCTCCTGTTTCTTCAGTGATTTAAAGAGCAAGGTCACGATGTTTATCACAGCTTTACTGACAAGTGCCAAAACGTGGAAGCAATCAAGATGTCTTTCAGTAGGTGAATGGATAAATAAGCTGTAGTACATCCAGACAATGGAATATTATTCAGCACCAAAAAGAAATGAGCTATCAAACCACGAAAAGACATGGAGAAATGTTAAATGCATATTACTAAGTGAAAGAAGCCAATCTGAAAAGGCTACATACCATATGATTCCAACTATATGACATCCTGGAAAAGGCAAAACTATGAAGACAATAGATCAGTGGTTGTCGGGGGTTAGGGGAGGAGGCGGGGAATGAACAGACAGAGCAGAGAGGATGTTTAGGGGAGTGAGACGACTCTGTATGACACTATAATGGTGAACATGCATCATTATACATTTGTCCAAACCCATAATATGCAACACCAAGCGTGAACCCCAATGTCACCTAAGGATTTTAGTTAATAATAATGTACCAATACTGGCTCATCAGCTGTAACAAATGTACCCCATCACTGCAGTATATTAATAGGGGAAGTTGGGAAGGAGAGCGAGGGGTATATGGAACACAATACTTTCTGCAGAACTTCTCTGTAAATCTAAATCTGCTCCGAAAAGTCAAGTCTATTAATTTTTTTAAAAGAAAAAAAAAGTCAGCCAAAAATAAGTATAGAAGAAAAACTTTTGGAAAATTGAAGAGAGGACACTTGTGAAATATTCTTCTCCAGAGTGGGAGAATGAAGGGACTAGGGGGAGTGGCAGGAAGGGTCTATCTGAGGTGGGCAGCCAGATCACAGAGGCCAGGTTCAGCCTGGTCGTGTGTTTCCCTCCAACCACATCTGACTGCCCGGGTGCAGCTGCAGGCGCAGAAGGGAGAGGGAGTTGGATTTACCCAGCATGGGGTTGCAAGCATGCTTCTTGAATGTTCTCCTCTGCCCCCATTCTCATCTCTCACCTGGGCCACTGTAAGAGCCTCTCACGAGTCCCCCTCTGGTGAGACTCCAACCTCAACATGACTGCCAGAGGCAGCTTCAAAGAAAACTCACCCAAGGAAGTCACGCTCCCTCTTCACAACCTCTGCTGGTGCCCAGTTGCCTACAGGACAAACACCAGGCTCCTAACGCAACACACAAGGAAGCCTTTAGCCACCCAGGCCCACCCTGGCTCTCCTGCCTCTTCTCCCTATCCTCCTCCACGCCCTCTGCTCCTGCCATGCAGGGTTTCCCAAGCCATGACTCTCCCTTTGCACACACCGTCCCCTCTGCTCACTGCCCTGCCCTCTTCCTTCACTTTTATCCTGGACACCCAGCTCACGTGTCCCCTCCTGTGCGGTGCTTCCTCAGCACACTTAGGGAGAGTCAAGGAAGCAGTCTGAGCTCTCACGGTTCTGGAATCCTGTTTCCATTCCTGCCTTTATGCCTGTGCCGTGGAAGGGCTTGTCTGCCTTTCCGCTCCACTAGACAGGAGCTTCTGGGGGATGGAAGGCGACACGTTATTCCTCTTGTCACCATCTCCACTCCCAGCACAAAGCCAGACACACGGCGGGGGCTCAGGAAAGTCTGTGCAATGCTGAGTGAATGGGTGAATGTGAATGGATGGAAATACCACCTGGCCCAGCTCCGACCTGAACGTGGAATGTAAGGCAGCATTTTCTTCTTCCCTTGGACATGATACTCTCGAGCAGAATCATTTCTCGAGCATTACTTGCTGGGAGATAGATGTCATCTCTGAGAAGGGCACGGGGCTGCGGTGGGGCTCGGCCCGGAGCCGGCCGGATGCAGGGGAGCTAATGCTATCTCCACCTTCCCAGAGCCGGTGTCATTCTGCTCCCATCTCTACCCCGTGTGCTCTTGTGAGGCCGCGGTGAAGCACACTGCAGGTTTGCACAGTCGGTGCTTAATTACTGCCAGCTAATTCCCTTCCTTGCTGTAATGGGACAATTCTTGTCAAGAAGTCTGCTCCTTAAATCTCATTTCAGAAGCAGACATCCCCCCAGGGGATAAGGACAGCTACCACTTATACTGCTTTCTCAAGTGATAGTGAAAGGCCATCCCACCTTCAGCTCCAAGTCTCTTGGCCATTCTGAGAAATGAAGGGGCTGTCAGTAAATCACAAGGAATATAAGTTATGTCGTTATCTTCATCACTGGGAAGAAGAATGATAAATCTGCCACCATTAGCTTCAGGAATCAGGTCACCTTGATCAACACTACCAATGACCTCCACTCAACACCTCACTCCTGTGCAGACCAAATCCAACTCAGCTCACACTAAGCTGTGCTTCTGCTTTTCCAGCTATGAGTCCCTAAAACAGCACTGCTTTCTAGGATTGTGCCAGAACCCACGAGAAGCTCTCCCAGTGTCCTTGGGCCAGCAGCCCCAGGGGAGGGGATCAGGCTTTTCTCCTGAGTCTGGAGTCCCACTGTTAGACCCTGGAGGCCAGCCTGGGTCTAGGTGTTGGGCATTCATTCCACAAAGATGTCCTGAGTGCCTCCTGTGGGTCAAAGGGTCAGACCCTGGCATGGATGGGGGTGGGATGAAGAGGGGGAAAGGGGACAAGCACTAAATAGACAAGCACTGAATATTCACAGCATGTTCCCACTAGCTGCTCACAGACTAGCTAGGGAGGAGTCATGCACACAGACAAAGTAATCAAGGGAAGTACAGGGGGCTGAAGGAGCACAGGGGCTAGGTGCCTTGCTAGGCTGGGAGCATCAGGGAAGACTTCCCGGAAGAGGTGATGGCTGACTTGTGCCTTAAAAAATAAAAAGGCCTCACACCCACTACTAGGTTGGCTTCTATTAAAAAAAGAGGGACATCCCTGGCAGTCCAGTGGTTAAGACTCTGCGCTCCCAATGCAGGCGGCATGGGTTCGATCCCTGGTTGGTGAACTAAGTTCCCACATGCCACACGGTGAGGCCAAAAAAAAAAAAAGAAAATGACAAAAACAAAATAAATGTTGATGAGGACGTAGAGAAATTGGAACCCGTGTGCATTGCAGTGGGAATGTAAAATTGTACAGTCACTATGGAAGACAGTATGGCAGTTCCTCAAAAAATTAAAAATAGAATTACCATATGATCCAGCAATTCCATTTCTGGGTATATGTCCAGAAGGACTGAAAGCAGGATCTCAAAGAGAACATATACCCACATTCATAGCAGCATTACGCACAAAAGCCCAAAGATGGAAGCAACCCAAATTCCCCTCACTGGATGAATGGATAAACAAAACGTGGTCTATACATACAGTGGAATATTATTCAGCCTTAAAAATGAGGGAAATTCTGACACCGGCTTCAATATGGATGAACCATGAAGACATTGTACCAAGTGAAATCAGCCAGTTTCAAAAAGACAAATACTGCATGACTCCACTTATATGAGGTACTTAAGTAGTCAAAATAATAGAGACAGAAAGTAGACCAGTGGTTTCCAGGGGCTGCAGGGAGTGCGGGATGGGGAATTTGTGTTTAATGGGTACAGAGTTCCAGTTTGGGAAGATGAAAAAGTCCTGGACATGGATGGTGGTGATGGTTGCACGATAATGCGCTGAACTGGCACTGGACTGCACGTGAAGATGGTTTAAATGGTGACTTTTATTTATGTATATTTTACCACAACTTTTAAAAATAAATAAATAAAAATGAAGGGGAGTCTCCAGGGGAGAGCATTTCAGGAAGGAGTGCTGTGATAAGCCTCTCTTGCTGCTTCTACGGGCCTCAGGGTGGGGAGGGTCGGAACACTGCAGGGAACAGCTGGGGAGAGAGCCAGGCTTTCAACGAGCCTCAAGGGTCCTCAGTTTGTCCTGCTGGGCTTTCAGGGCTCACCCAGCTCTGCAACGTGCTCTGATCCACCCACATCTGCCTGCCCGTGAGGTTCTGCCTTGTTCTGCCCATTCCACAGGCCCCACCATGCCAGCCCCCAAAAGACAGTGCACCGCCCAAGGATAAGAAGTTACAACGGGACCAGCAGACACAGGCAGACAAGTGTGAGAAGACGGTGGAACCAAGAGTACAAGTAGAAACACCCCTAGAGCAGGGTCAGGAGAGGATGGCTGGTCGGGCCCGTGAGAAGCATCGGTCGCCCATGAGAGCTACACTCTCCAGGAGTTAAAGGTAACCCCCTGCCTGCCCTGACCACCCAGCTTTTCTCTGTCACATCCCCTGCTCTGTTTATTCACTTATTTTTGTGCTGTCTGTCTCCTTCTAGTAGCATATAGTTCCAGGAGGGCCAGCGTCTTATCTGACATTTTTGGCCAGGTACCCAGATTCAACACTGGGCAAAAAGAGTCAAAATATTTGTAGAATAAATGAATGAATGGATATTATCTGCCAGGCACTTTTGCGCCCATCGACTCATTTGATCGGGAAATGGCTTTGAGATAGGAATTACCATCCCCACTTTACAGATGAGGAAAGTAAGCCCTTGGAGACTGAGTGCCAGGCACACAGTGAGACAGAGACAGGGCTGAGATTCAAAGCCACATCTGTCTGAGGGTCCTGCAGAGCCCTCAGGGGGACGTAAGAAGCAAATGAAACAGTATGCACGTGTCTGTGTGTATGTGCTCACCAGGCACCAGCCCAGTGCCCCTAGGCCTGGGCATGGCTCCACCCCACAGGCCTGAGAGCTCTTGGAGGAGAAGGCCCTTGTCTTTTTCACATGTTTGTGACCAGGACATTCCATAGGGCCTTCAACTGAGCTTCAGTAAAAGTCTGCTGAACTAACTGCAAATCCAAGAGCTGTCTCCATGTGAGCAATCGTTGTTTTAAGTTCCTGTGCTTTTTTGCATGTGTATGTCAGGGGGAACAGGGCACCTGAGCCTCCAGAGGCTAGCTTAGCAATAGCTTAGGGGTAAACAATGAATGTATTGACATGGAGGGCGTGGGGCCTGGAACCAACAAGCTCCTGACGCTCCACGCACTTCCTGTCTGGGGCTCCCCACCCTGCCTCCTATGTCACCTCTGTATTTGGAAGATGGAATGTATGTGTGTGAGTGGGTGTATGTGTCTGTGTGTGTCTGGGTGGGTGGAGTCTTCTGTGTGAGTCTGGGGGTGTCTGTGCATATGTGTGTGTGTGTGTGTGTGTGTGTGTGTGTGTGTGTGTGTGTGTGTGTGTATGTGTCTGTCTGTCTGTGTGTGTCCTGCTTCCCCCTCCAGACTCTAAATTCCTGACAAGAGAGAGACCAGGTCCCCTCCTTCTCTTTTTCTCATTGGCCACTTTCTGAGTGTGCGATAAGTGCCAATTTGTTAACTAATTTGTCAATTAACAGCAGGTGAGCTCAGGGCTCACCCTTCCCCTGGATCCCTGTCCACAGGGCCTCCCAGCCTCACAGTGATGAGGGCCCAGCCAGCCCAGACAGCACAAGGCAGATAGCCCCCACTCCTCCACCGCTCACCCTCCCACCCCATCTGCCTCAGCTCCCTCCACCCGCCTGGACCACTGACACCCCACCCTGAAAAGGCAGCCCAAGTTTTCAAGGGTTCGCTCAGGCCTGCAGCACAGCCGCCAGCTCCCATTCAAGCCCCTGCAGAGGCTGGTCTTCCCCACCCCCTTCGCCCTCCATCGGCTCATGCAGGGCACGTTGTGTGCTCAGTGCAGAAGGAGGAACTGTCTGCAGAGCCCCCAACACTGGCTGCCTGTGTCCTCACCAACAACCGCGGACTGTTCCAGCCCCACAAACGCTTCCGTGGCTTTGTCTCCATTAAAGGCACAATCTTGCTCAACCAATTAATGAAGCACCTTCTCTCCTGCAATTCTAAAATTTCCCCAGAGCCAAATGTAAAGTGTATACAATTGCACAGCCCATGGTTTGATAAAGGAAGGCTTACATCTTTAATAATTCTCAATGAAAGAACATCCTGGGAAAGAATTAATTAAAAGACAACAATGAGAGAAAAGGCAAATAAAAAGGAAAAAAGAGAGAGAGAGATGACAACTGTTGATTCAGAACTAATCCTCCACTTGAGATCCTTAAATACTTTTCTTAGAGTCCAGATATACTTGTTTAGCATGCAAATGAATTCTAGCGTTAAACATGCCAGAAAAATGAGCAACTGTGCTTTAACTAACTTTGTATCTCCCTGCTTAAAGAACAGCAGACGTCCCGGGGAGTGCTGGAATTCTAGCTCTGAAGCAGTGATTCTGCTTCTCCAGCACAAATCTGGGGTCGCTGGAAAGGAGCTCAACGAAAAGGGGATTGTTAAGGGCAGCCACAGTCTAGACTTCAGCTCCTGGGGAAATGGAATTGACATACTCTCCCCTATTCCTCCTCCTAAGTACAATTAAAATCCCCAAACATTATACAGAAAACAAACATAAGAAGAATCTGAACAATGAAGAGAAGGCAAACCAGCGAGGGACCCAAGGAATGTGGTGATAATGTGATCCCTGGGTTTTCTTTCTGTCTCATATATTCCAGCTTTGGAGTTGAATAGTTGGCAACCCAGAAACACCAACCGGCATAGGCCAAAAAAAAACACACAAAGCCTGCTCTCTCTATCCAAAGGTCCAGGAAAGGGGCAGTTTAAAAAGACAGAAAACCCCTGGACAGTAAGCACTCTATTCCAGCCAAACACCACAGAATAAAGTGCGTTCCCAACCACACTCTGACCAGCAAAAGCACAGCGGAGACCCTAGAGGTCCACCTTCACCAGGCCGTAACAAGGCTCCCTTTCCCCTACCTGTGTGATGTCACAGGAAGCTCAGTGGGGAGTCAGGGCTTTCACCACCACAGAGATAAAGAGGTTACCCCTGTGGGTTTAGTGCAGGTAAGGAATAGTAATGGGGCACTCCTATTTCTCCCAGCCAGGGAGGGATCAGTGAGGCCTCAGTGGGGAGCCTAGACTCCCACATCTGCACAGCGATAACATGCAAGCTCACCTCCAGTGTCAACAGAGGCCAAGAGGAGAATCAGGACTTTACTCTCACTTGACAGTAATGAGAAAGCAAGCTTTTCCCTAGAGTAGAGTCAGAAGAATCCAGCGAAAGCAGAAGGTTGACCTAAGACCCAGAGCCTCATAGTATAATAGCCAAAAATGTCCAGGATTCAAGTGAAAAATCACTGTTCTTACCAAGATCCAGGAAGAACTCAAACTGAATGAAAAAATACAAGCAATAGATCCAACACTGACATCATGAAAATAATGAGCACAATCTGGCAAAGATTTAAAGCAGCCATCATTAAAAAAAAAAAAAAATGCTTCAATGGGAAATTGCAAATATACTTGAAACAAATGAAAAAAATAGAAAGTCTCAGCAAAGACATATAAGATATCACAAAGAACCAAATGGAATTTGAGAACTGAAAAATGCAATAATTGAAAATAAAGCTCAGTGGAGGGTTCAACAGCAGAATGGAGGGAACAAAGGGAAGAATCAGTGAACTGAAAGGTAGAACAATAGAAATTACCCAATCTAAACAACAGAGAGAAAATGTACTGGAAAAAAATAAAAAGGAACAGAGCATCAGGGACTTGTGAGACTATTAAAAAATATATCTAACATTTGTGTTATCGCAGTCCTAGAAGGAGAGGAGAAAGAGGGTGGGGCTGAAAAAGTACGTGAAGAATTAATGGCTGAAAACTTTTCAAATTGGGCAAAAGACATAAATCTACAGATTTAAGAAGCTGAGTGAACCCCAAATAGGAAAAGCCCAAATAAATCCATGTCAAGATACATCTTAGTCAAACTTCTAAAAACTAAAGACAAAGAAAAAATTATTTAAGGCAGAAAGAGATAAACAGCACCCTACTACAGGTGAAACTCAATTTGAATGAGAGTAGATGTCTCATCAGAACCGTGGCGGCCATAAGGAAGTGTCACAAAATGTTTCAAGTGCTGGAAGAAAAGACCTGTCACCCAGAACCTTATGCCAGTAAAAATATCTTTCAGGAATTATGGGAATATAAAGATATTCTCACATAAAGAACCTCTAAGAGAATTTGTTGCCAGCAGACCTACTCTAAGAATGGCTAAAGGAAGTTCTCTGAACAGAAAGAAAATGATAAAAGAAGGTACATTAGAATATCACAAAGGAGGAAAGAATACGGTAAGCAAAAATATGGGCAAACACAATATACTTTCTTCTACTAAGCATTATAAATTATGTTGAACCTTGAAGAAAAATTACAACACTGCCTGATGTGTTTCTAAATGTATGTAAACATGTAAGATAAGATAATTATAAATTATATGACATAAGTGGGAAAACAATTCTTTTTAAAAGAGAGGTAGGGTTTCAACACTTCATGTGAACAGGTAAAATGTCAACACCAGTATATTGAGCCAAGATTTTGTGTGTGTGGAGAGAGAGAGAGAATCATACTTATAGCAATCACTTCAAAAGCTAGGCAAAGAGATACACTTAAAACCTCTACAGATTAATCAAAATGGAATTCTAAAAAATGCTCAAGTAACGAAGTGGAAGGGAGAAAAAAGGAAATAGAGAAACAAAAAACAGAAAAACAAGCAAACAGAAAAAAAATAAATTAAATGGAAGACTTAAGCTTTAATATATCAATAATGACATTAAATGTAAATGGCCTAAACATGACAACTGAAAGAGAAAGATTGGCAGAGTGGATTAAAAACCATGTGCACCTATATGCTGTCTACAAAAACAAACTCAGTTTTGTTGTAGGAACATTGTTTCAATATAACAATACAGAGGTTGAAAGGGAAAGAATGGAAAAAGCTATATTATGACAGCATTAATCAAAAGAAAGCAAGAGTGACAATATTAATATCAGATAAAGTAGACTTCAGAATAAAGAAAGTCAACAGAGACAGAAGGGATATTACATAATGATAAAAGAGTCAGTCCACCAAGAAGACATAGCAATCCTTGATGTTTATGCACCAAACAACAGAGCTGCAAAATGTGTAAAGAAAAACTGATAGAACTGAAAATATAAATATTCAAATCCACAGTTATAGTTGGAGACTTCAGTGCATATCTTGCAACAATTGATAGAATGATTAGGTAGAAAATCAGCAAGAATACAGAAATACTTAACAGTACAATCAACCAACAGAATCTGATACATATCTATAAATACATATCTCAACAACAGGAGAGTACACGTTCTTTTCAAGTGCCCAGAGCACACATACCAAGATAGATCATATCTTGGGCCATAAAACAAATGTCAACAAATTTTTAAAAATTGAAATCTTACAGAGTGCATTCTCTGACCACAATAGAATCAAACTAGAAATTAATAACAGAAAAATAACAGTAAAATCTCTAAACATTTGGAAATCAAACAACATACTACAAAGTAGTCCGTAGGTCAAAGAGGAAGTTGCCAAAAAATACACTTAACTGAATGAAAATGAAAATACAACATACTTTAGCTGGGACACAGCTAAAGTAATAATGAGAAGAAATTTTATAAAGCTAAAAGCACACAGTAGAAAAGAGGAAAAGCCTCAAATCAATAAACTAAGCTCCCACCTCAAGAATCTAGAAAAAGAAGAGCAAAATAAACCCAAAAGAAGCAGCAGGAAGAAAATACTAAAGATAAAACCCAAAGTCAATGAGATTGAAAACAGAAAAAAGAAGAAAAGATAAATAAAAAAGTTTGTTCTTTGAAAAGATCAATAAAATTGAAAAAACTCTAGTGAGACTGACAAAGAAAGAAAAGAAAAGACACAATTACCAATACCAGTAATGAAACTGGGATATCACTACAGATCTGCAGACAACAAAAGGATAATAAGGGAATATTGTGAACAACTCTACACATCTAAAATTGACAACTTAGATGAAATGGATCAATTCCTCAAAAAACACAAACCACACAACTTATCCATTATGAAATAGATAATCTAAATAGCCCTATCACTATTAAGGAAATTGAATTCATAATTTTAAAACTCCCCCAAAATAAATCTCCAGACCCAGATGGTTTCACTGAAGAATTCTATCAATTGTTTAAAAATGAATTAACACTAATTTTATACAATCTCTTCCAAAAAGTAGAATAGGAGGAAATACTTGTCTCAATTAATTTTATGAAGCTATCATTACTTGATACCAAACCAGACAAAGACTGTACAAAAGAAGAAAACATTAGATTAATATCACTGCTGCATATAGATGCATAAATCCTTACCAAAATGTTAGCAGATGGATTCCAGTAATATATAAAAAGGATTATACAACATGACAAAGTAGGGCTTATTCCAGGGATGCAAGAATGTTTCAATATTTGAAAGTCAATCAATTTAATAACCTACCATATTAACAGACTGAAGAAGAAAAAGCACATGATCATCTCCATCAATGCAGAAAAAGTATTTTACAACTTTCCATGTCCACTCATGATAAAAACTCTCTGGAAAAGGAATAGAGGGGACTTCCTCACTTGGCAAAGAACATCTACCAAAAAACCTACTGCTAACATCACACTTAATGGCAAAATAAAACTGAATGCTTTCCTCTTTCATTTGTTCCTCATTTGGTAGGGAACAAAGTTAGAATATCTGTTCTTACCACTCTCATGCAACATAGTACTGGAAATTTCAGCCAGTGCAATAAAGCAAAGAATGGAAATAAAAGGTCTAAAGACAGAAGGGAAGAAAGCTGCTCCCATTTGCAGATGACCTCATTGTTAAGAAAATCACAAGGAATCTAGAAAAAAATAGTTAGAAATAATAAATGAGTTTAGCAAGGCCACCCGATATAAGATATACATACAAAAATCAATTATATTTTTATAGACTAGCAATGAACATACGGTCACTGAAACTGAAATAAAATACTATTTATTATTGCCAAAAACTGAAATATCTAAGTGTAAATCTAAAAAAGAAAGAAAGAAAGAAAAACATGTATATGACTTACATGCAGAAAACTATACTGTTGAAAGAAATTAAAGGAAAGACATCTAAATAAATGGAGAGACATAGCACATTTATAGACTGGGAGACTCAACACAGTAAAGATATCAATTGTACCCAAATTGATGTACAGGTTTAAATAATTCCTGTCAAAACCCCAGCAAGATTTTCTCTAGATATAGGCAAGATTAATCTAAAATTTATTTGGAAAGGCAAAAGAAGTAGAATAGCTAAAACAATTTTGAAGGGGGAGAAAAACAGAGTGGGAAGAATTGGTCTACTCAATTTCAAGACATTATATAGCTACAGAAATCAAGATTGTGATGGTATTGGTAGACAGAGACACACACAGATCAATGGAACAGTACAGAGAACCCAGAAATAGACCCACACAAGTACACCAAATGGATCTTTAGCAAAGGTGCAAAGTAATTTAATGGAGGAAGAACAGTCTGTTTAACAAATAGTGCTAGAGCAATTGGACATCCACTGGCCAAACAAATAATAAATAAATAAATAACCTCAAACTAATGCTCACACTTAATACAACAATTAACTCCAAATAGGTAACAAACTTAAACATAAAACCTGAAACTATAAAACTTGTAGAAAAAAAATAGGAGAAAGTCTTCAGGATACAGATGTGGGCAAAGAGATCTTAGACTTGACACCAAAAGCATGATCCATAAAATTAAAAATTGATAAATTGGACTTCATCAAAATAAAATACTTTCTTTCTGCAAAAGATCCAGGGATGTTTCTTTCAAACAACAAAAGGATAAAAAGACATACTACAGACTGGGAGAAAATATTTGCCAACCACATTATCTGTCAAAGGCCCACTACCTAGAATATTAAGAACTCACAAAACTCAACGTAAAAAAAAAAAAATCCAATTAGAAAATGAGCAAAAGACAGTTCACTGAAGAGGGTATACAGATGGCAAACAAGTAGATGAAAAGATGTTTAACATCTTAGTCACAGGGAGACACAAGTTAAAACCACAGTGATCTATTACCACACACCTATTAGAAAAGCTAAAATAAAAAATAGTAAAAAAAAAAAATTAGTAACAACATCAAATATGCATGAAGACAAGGAGAAATTAGATCATTCATGCATCGCTGGTGGGAATATAAAATGGTACAGCCCCTCTGGAAAACAGTTTCTTCAAAATAAAACAAAACAAAACATGCAACTACTGTATGACCCAGAAATTGCACTCCTGAATATTTATCCCAGAGAAGTGAAAGCATGCTCACACAGAAACCTACACATGAATGTTTTTAGAAGCATTATTCCTAATAGCCAAAAACTGGGGGGGAAACATGTGTCTTTTTTTTAATAGTCCAAGCTAACTCTTCTCCACCACCACTATTTTTCCTGAATTATTTTTTTTTAATTTTTACCTTTTGACCCCCTTCACTCATTTCTCCCACCCCACACCCTTGCCTCTGGCAACTACCAATCTGTTCTCTGTATCTATAAGCTTGTGTTTTTTGTTTGTTTCATTTTGTTTTGTTGTGTGTGTGTGTGTTTTAGATTCTACATATAAGAGAGGTCATACAGTATTTGTCTTTCCCTGACTTATTTCACTTAGCATAATGCCCTCGAGGTCCATCCATATTGTCACAAATGGCAAGATTTCATTCTTTTAATGGCTGAATATTATCCCATTTTGTGTGTGTGTGTGTGTGTGTGTGTGTGTGTGTGTGTATGTATACCACAATTTCTTAATCCATTAATCCATTGATGGACATTTCGGGTGTTTCCATTTCTTAGCTATTGTAAATAATGTTGCAATGAACATGTGGGTGCATATATCTTTTAGAATTAGTGTTTTTGTTTTCTTTGGATAAATATCCAGAAGTGGAATTGCTGGATCATATGGTAACTCTGTTTTTAATTTTTTTAGAAACCTCCATACTGTTTTCCATAGTGACTGCACCAATTTACATTCCAACAGTTCCAAGGGTTCCCTTTTCTCCACATACTCACCAACACTTGTTATTTTTTGTCTTTTTGATGATAGCCATTCTAACAGGTGTGTGGTGGCATCTAATTGTGTTTTCCTGATGATTAATAATGTTGAGCATCTTTTCATGTACACCATCTGTATGTCTTCTTTAGAAAAATGTCTGTTCAGAACTTCTGCCCATTTTTTAATTGGATTGTTTGCTCTTTTTACTGTTGAGTTGTATTAGTTCTTTATATTTTCTGGATATTAGTCCCATATCAGATACAGGTTTTGCAAATACTTTCAGTAGGTTGCCTTTTCATTTTGTTGATGGTTTCCTTGGCTGTACAGAAGCTTTTCATATGATGTTCTCCCACTTGTTTATTTTTGCTTTTGTTGCTTTTACTTTTGCTGTCAGATTCAAAACATCATTGCCAAGGCTTATGTCAAGCAACATTCCCACCAGCAATGTATTAAAACCAGATGTCTTTTAATGAGCAACTAATTAAACAAACTGTGATATATTATGCCATGGAATCCTGCTCAACGATAAAAGGAATGAACTATGAATACATGCTACAACCTGGATGAATCTTCAGAGGATCACATTAAATGAAAAAAGTTAATTCCATAGGCTACATGTTGTATAATTCCATTTATATAACATTCTTGAAATGACAAATTACAGAAATGGAGAACAGATTACTGGTTGCTAGGGGTTCCGGAGGGGTGAGGTATGAGAGAGGTGGATGTAGATATAAAAGGCAACATAAGGAATCCTTGTGGTGACAGAAATGTCCTGTATCTTGACTGTATTGATGTTAATATCCTGGTTGTGATACTGTATTATAATTTTGCAAGATGTTACCACTGGGGGAAGCTGGATAAAGTTACATTGGGTCTCTGAATTATTCATTACATCTGCAAGTAATGTAAATCTCTACTTATCTCAAAATAAAAAGTTTCATTTAAAAAAAGCTGAGGGCAGAGAAAAGTCCAGCATTCAGGATGCCAACCAGCATCTCCAAAGGTCACTTGCATGAGTTCCAGAAACTGCAGACACAAGCAGCCCAGTTCCTGAGCCTGAGTAGCTCACGGCACTGGAGGAAGAGAGAACAGGGGCAGGATTATCCTCCCCGAAGACCACTTCTGTGAGGCAGCCGGACGGCAACAGAGATGCTCCATGGCACCCCATTATGGCCACTGTCCTTTGCTGTCCATCACAGCACCCTGCCTTGAGAGGCTGGGACCACGAAAGGGAGATGATGGCAGAACCGCCCAGTTCCAATGGCACAGCTCTGGATCATGAAAACACTGGCTGGATAATGACAGTGAAGCTGGGTCACTCTGGAAGGTACCTTCTAGGCCAGCCATAGACTCTGAACACGCCAAGTTGAAAGGGTGCCAAGCAAGCCTCTTGTCCAGGGTACATTCCCTAGGTTTACATGATATTTTGGGGGAAAGGATTCAGTGGTCAGATTAGTTTGGGAACCGTTGCATTTTTGCATGCCCTTCTTGACAATTCATAGTGCACACTAGCATGCTGAAGGCACTGAAAAGTCCTACCGTAAACAATCTGCCAACATTTCATAGTTTGATTGGCCAGAGAAATCTATTGCCATGCAACTTCCTTTTTGATTACAAAAAGCATGCTTTGAAAAATGATGATCTACTCCTAACTTCCACTAGATTCAAGAGACCCAAAGAATGGTTGCTGGCCTCTGCTTGGACACATGTGGCAGTGAGGAGCTCACCACCTCACTAAGCAGTCCCTTCTACCAGGGGACAATACAAGTGGCCATGGTTCAAAGAGCAAAGGCTCTAGAGAAATGCAATCATGTACCTGAATTTGGCTATGGGGCCTTGGGCAAATTGTATAAATGCTTTATTTCCTTATCTGTAAACTGGAGCTAATAATGTCTGCTTCACACGGTGGCTATGAGGATTACTTAATTACAACAATAACGATAATGTCAACCTTTGTTGATCACTTACTATGGGCCGAGTACTGCACTCAGTGGTCTCCACCACCCTAAAAGCAGACATCTCCATCATAAGAGGATGAAGCAGACGCTCAGAGATGGTGAGGAGCTCCCCAACATTACCATCAGCACTGGTAGGTGGTTTTACTGGAATCTAAACCCAGACCCCTCCAATATCAATGTCTGCACTCTTAAACAGGGCAAATGCAAAGCACCCATCACACAGTGGATTCTCGGCAAACATTTTGTCCCTTCTAACTTACTAAAGTCCTTTTAAGAACGCAGTGCCTGGATTTAAGCTCTGCACCTGGGTGTCCCCTGGTCACCCCAATGACACCAGGGCTCTCACTGGTTAATGGTGCCTCAACCCCACTGAGCCTCTTTGCAGCCTCCCATGGCCACCCCCAGGAAGCCTGGGCTGCCTGACCCACACCAGCCTTTGTCCCATGATGTGGGGCTCACAAAAGCAGTTGTCCTGATGCTCCAGAAATCAAAGGGCCAGTTTGAGACTATAAAAAATAGTGCCAAATGAACAGTCCGGTATATCTTTCTTTGTGGAAATACAGCTTAATCAGTTCAGGCTGCTATAACAAAATCACATAGACTGGGTGCCTTAAACAACAAACATTTATTTCTCTTTATTAGCTCTGGAGGCTAGGAAGTGCAAGATCAAGGTGCCAGCAGATTCAGTTGCTGATGAGGGCTCTCTTCCCGGTTTGTAGAGGGCTTCCTTCTTGCTATACCCTCACATGGCAAAAGAGGGAGCTTTGATCCCTTCCTCTTCTTCTAAGAACACTAATCCCATCAAGGGGCTCCACCCTCATGACCTCATCTCAACGTAATTATCTCCCCACCCCCAAATACCACAACATTCGGGTTAAGACTTCAACACATGATGGGCTGCGGGGGACAGATACAAACATTCAGTCCATAGCAGAGTGTTTCTGAAGGGCACATTCTCAGGAGTGAAGTCAACAGGGATGAGAATTTTGTATTATAATAGACACTGCTAAGTATTTTTTACCAATTTACCCTCTTGCCAACAGTTTGTGAAAGGGAACATTGGCCTACAACTACTTTATAGAAATAGAAAAATGCCGAAGATATATTGCTAAATTAAAAAAAACAAGCAAATGCATACTATGACCCAACCTTAAAAAAAAAAATGAATACGCTATAATTACATGACACTATATATGTGGAGAAAGATGGGCAGATACACACTGAACCCTTGATGTTGATTATCTTTGAAGGCTGGGAAACAAGCCTTGTTCACGTTTAATCATGTAGGGATTGATCGTGGTTGAAGTTGATACAACTGTCTCTTAAGTTTGTAAGCAGAAGAAAAATATTCAAGGCACTTTTCAAGAAAAAGAGAAAGTGATAAGGAGCTAAATGTGAAACAAAACAAACAAAAAATTCCAGATATGAAGAAAATGCAATCGAGCAGCAATTTTCCAGCATGGCTTATCATCAGAAAGCATCTCTTTCTTTTCACCAAAATGAATTTAGATGAAAATATTACATGCGAGAGCAGTTTCCTGACCCAGCTTTGCTGACCATGGAACCTCTATTCCGGCAGCATCCAGGTCTCCACTCACACCCCCATGTCAATGTAATTACTAGACTACTGTCCCCATATGAAAGAAGTGCATGCTTACTATTAAAACTATGATTTTTGAAGCACCCATATTCACTCCACCCTCAAACAATCATAGTTACCGTTTCTGTTTAACTTCCTTCCAGATTTAGTTCTATGCAAAGATCCCTAGGATCTCTTACATAGTTATAACATGATGATGTGTACAATCTTGTGGCTTGCTTTTCCCCTCATAGTCTGCGTGTTCATCTCATGCAAGCGGGCGAACATTCATGGAACGATACTCGATCACTTGGCTATTCCATAGTCTCCTTAACCACTCTCCTAACGTTGGCTCTTTAGATTGTCACAATTTTTTATTCAGCTGTTTTGAACTACATCGTGCAGAAAGCTTTCTGTGTAATTAGGATAATCCCTTAGGAGAGATTCCTAGAAACGGAATTACCAAGTAAAGGGTTTAAACATTTTTATGGTTCCAGATACTCATTACTAAATTATCTTCCAGAAAGTCTTCATCAGTATACAGTAGAAAAGGCAAGCGTTCATTTTACCAGAGTCTCACCAGCACTGGGTATTCTTTAATTGAGTGGTGAAAAATGGCATCCTGTCGTAATTTGCTTTGCCTTGATTACAGCTGAGGTTTTAGTGATTTTCCATATGTTTGTTAACAAGATGCATTTCCTCTTGTGATTTGTTTGATCATGTTCTTTGCACATTTATCCACTGAGAGTGATCAGTATCATAATTAAGTTTCCCTAAGCCCTCTCTGTCACCCTTCTGCTATGACTCCCCTATTTGTTGACTGCCTTCGGTGCCCACCTGAAATAACACTAGCTATGAAATTTTAGATCTGTAGAGCACTCACCACAAGCAACCTCTGGTTTGATTTTCACAACAGTCCTATCTATTTGTAGGACAGACGGGATTTGTAACCCCCATGTTACAGAGCAGAAAGCAGAGGTCCAATGTGATTAGATTTCCAGGGCTACATGACCACTAAATAGCAGGGCTGGGACCAGAATGGGTCCTTCAATTTCAGGAGGCAAGACAGTGCAAAGGTTATGAGTCCAGGTATGTAAACCAGCTCTACCCTGACCATCTGTACCACCTCGAATGGGCAGACCTCGCCAAGCCCCAGGAATGATAGCAGCGATTTCCTCCCGGGGCAGGTGAGGGGGCAGATGAGATGATGGATGTACAAAGCTGAGCACAGTGCCTGGCTCACTGTAACTGCTCCATAAATCATTAATGCCATAAACACTTGCTGATGCCTTTGAGGCCACTCTCCCGGGCCCTGGGAATGCACCATGGGAACGCAGAAGTTCAGAGTCCGGCAGGGAAAATAGACAGACTGCCAATCCACGTGGAAGGCCTCACAGAAGCGCATACAAGGCACTGAGTGGGCATGACCCAGACTCCTTGTCCCCTCACCAAGACAGAATCCATCACTCAAGGTCAGATTCAACATTCTGATCTTTCTCGTTTGGGCAGTCTGGCTCTTTCAGCCCAGTGTCATCCATGAGGGGTCATCAGACCAAACAGAATGACTCTCATAAATTTTCCCACGTCCCATCCATCAAGCCCCCCCTCCATTTCTCTGCACTCGGCAGGAGGAGCCTACGTTTTTCCTGAACATGTGCTTCTGTGATCTCTGCCCAGAGGCCCAGCCACCCATCCTCAGGGTCTGAGCACTTCAGAGTCTGCAGAGAGCTGCCCTTCTGGGGTCTCAACAAACAGGGGCCACTAGTGGCTGGAGGTAGCACAGAACAGCCACTGGTGTCCCCGAGGCCCCACGCTGTGCCCGACTCCCAGGTTGCTGAGAGGGGTGTTTGGGATCCACCTTCAGCACCCTCATGGGACTGAGCTCTAATCTGGTCAGTTATTCTGACTCCACAGGGACTCTGGTGCAAGGAAAGAAGCCAGAGCGTGGAAATTGGCATGAAGGGAGATACAGAAGCAGCGCAGCACTGAGGAAACACATGAGCTCTCAGTTAAAGAGATCCTGGTTCACCAGATGACTTTGGGCAAGTGACAGTCTCTCCCTGCTTCAACGCCTTATCTCTGAAGTCAGAATTCAAACAGATCTTGCTTCAAAGGTCAATCATGCAAATTATTGCAATAATGTATATAACTGAGTCCCCGACTCTCCCAACAGCATTCAGGCATTCAGCATTCAGAGTGATAAGAGTCGCCAATTATTGAGCACTTCCTGTGTGCAGTACTGTACTTCAAGCATGTCTCCTAAATTCATCTCACTGCATTCTTAGCATAACCTCATTCAGTCATTGAGGCAACTATTTATTGGGCATTTTTCTAGGTGCTGGAGATACAGTAGTGAATGAAACAGCCACGTGTCCCTCCTCTGGTGCAACTTACATTCCAGTGAGGAAAAGAGAAAACAAACAATAAATAAAATGTATATTAAGTTACAGGGTCATGAGTGTTTAGGAAAACAGTAAAGCAGAGAGGAAGGATAGCAAATGTCTAGCTGGTGGTTAAAATTTTAGGAGGTTGGTCAGGGAAGGCTTCCCTGGGAAGGTGACAGTGGCAGTTTGGATTACTGGTAATATTCATAGCCCTACTTGCTTTGGCAAGTGGGATGTTAACAGACATGACATAAGCTAAAGCTTGAAATATGCACATACAGGCACTTGCCTTCTTATGCTTTGGCCATGGCCAAAGGAGAGCATCTTAAGGATAGAGAGCTGCTCCTCTAAGCTCTGCCCCAGCCAAGGTGCCAGGAAGCAAATCCACAGGTGGAAGAAAACCTACCCAGCCCAGCCTGGATGAGTCACCCCAGCCAGCCTGCAGGGATGCATGAGAAGCTGAATGCCAGTGAAATTTGCTGGGTTGTTTGTTATGTAACATGATGTGGTCATATTGGTGACTGATAGAGAGACTTTGGGGTAAAGACCCTAAGGAAGGGGGAGAAGGAGCAATGTGACTCTCTGGGGGAAGACTGTGTCAACTGTGCCAGGCAGAGAGGAGAAGAAGTGAAGAGATCATACCAGGAATATTCAAGGGACAGCAAGGAGGCCTGGGTGGCTGCAATGGAGGGAACAAGAAAGAGGGCAGGACGAAATGAGGTCAAAGAGATGATGCACGGCTAGATCACGTAAGACGTTAGAAATAGGATGACCACATAATTTATCATCCAAACCAGAATATGTTTTTAAAATTGAACTATCATTTGCATATAGTAAAATACATTCTTTTTAGTGTACAATTCTGAGTTTGATCATTTTAGACCATCGTGTAACCAACCCCCTGTTGAAGATATAGAGCAGTTCCATCACCCACAAAAATTCCTTGGTCTCTTAGGGCCAATTCAGCTAGCAGCCCTGGCAAATACCACTCAGTTTTCTGCCCTGTACTTTGGCCTGTTTCAGAGCATCATTAAATGGAATCATGAGTATCAGGCCTTTTGAGTCTGGCTTCTTTCACTCGGCATATGCTTTTGAGAATCATACCAAGTTTCTATGTGTGTCAGTATTTTGCTCCTTTTCGATGCTGAATAATATTCCATTGTATGGATGTACCACAGTTTGTTATCCATTCACCACCTGAAGGGCATACAGGTTGTTTCCAGTTTGGGCTATCATGAATAAAGCCACTACAAGCACTGGCATACAACAAACTAGGACAATTCTGAGAGTGAATAATTCTTTTGGGTCAAGAGGTATAAATGGGGACCATTGCATGAAGATGGGGAAGTGTGTTCACCTGACTTAGGTCAAGGTAGGGACTTTGGCTGTTCCCCTGGAAAGATGGGAAGCTATGGGAAGATTCTGAGCAGAGGAATGACGTGATCAGCTGCCATGTTAGCAGGATCATTCTGGCTACAGGGCCAAGGACAAAAGCAGGAAGGCCAATCACGAGGCTATTGTCATAATGATGGTGGGATAGACCAGGGAGGTGGCCGTGGCAGTGGTGAGGAGAAATCAGATTCCAGATATACCACAGGGAGAGCTGAAAGAATTGTTGATGGGTTAATTGTGAGGTGTGAGAGAAAGAAACATCAAAAACAACACCAAGATTTTTGACCCGAGCAAGTAAAGAAGGGTTGCTTCGCCCATTTTACAGAGGAGAACACTGCAGGCTTAAAACGGTTAAGACATTTGCTCATGACCACACATCAAGACAGCAGAGCCAGGACTGGTGTTCCAGCAGCCAGCTGCTGGGCGTCACCACACCATTTGCCTTATGTCAAAAGGAGGAAGCAAAAGTTCTCCTCCTAAGGAGAAATCGCATGTTGGGAGTCCTCCAGACACAATTCCATTCCGACAGCACAAATGTGCCCCCTCCAGGAAAGGCCCAGCCAGGGGTGAGCTGCCAAGAGGCCCCAAGGGAGGGAACTGGATCTCCCCCTGGGCTGTTCGCAACCAGAATATGAAGGCTGGGGAAGGGCTGGGGAGCAGGGACACGAAGCGAGGACAGGCAAACAGTAGGGCCTGGGGGCCCTGACCACACCCCAGACTCATCAGCCCACTGAGTCTGTGCATTGCAGGAGGATGGCTGAGCAAGACGCAGTGTGGGCGTTGGCTGCCACTCTGCTACCCGAGGTCGTCCACGGCAACCTGGTTCCTTCTGGGACTAGAGGTCCAAGCTGGCACTGAATTCCCTTTGGGGCGCAGGTGGGGAATTCTGGTTCCCTCAGTAGTTCTGTGTGAGCCTGTGACAGAGGCCACAGCCCCCTGCCTACCCATAGGCATCAACTCAGGGCCTACAGCTAGATTCATAATTTGACCCCTAAGGAGATTCTACCACACCCCCAAACCATGGGCTGCCATCCTGGCTCATGTGTCCAGGCTCCCAAGGGCAAGTGTCAGCCCCGGGAGCTGGGAGACCCTGTGGATGAGCAATGACACTGCAGACAGCAGCGGGAGGTAGGGGCAGGGCAGGGGGCTCCCACTGCTGGTCAAGCGCCACCTTTCTGGTGGGTGGGGGGACAGGCCCCGCCCCTTCATTTCACTGTATCTCACATTCTTGCACACACAAAGTTCCTAAGAAAGGATATGCCCTGCAGCCCAAGGGTAGCAAAGCAGAGGGCAGTCATCCTGGTACAGTCACCTCCTTCTACCTCAGCCATGTCACTGAGACAGAGAAAATCATTACTTAGCACTGTTGAGCCGAGCCCTGCACACTGCGAAATAAATTAGTCGTCCAATGACAGATGCTAGACGGACACAACCCTCAGTGTTCCCACTCACCATCTCTAGACGGCTATCACAAATTGCTCATCTCAAACGTCAGGACAGCTCCCTCTGCCGTCCTTCTCTCGTAAGCACCGCTCTTGGTGTGGCCCTCAGAGTCTATTCCAACTACACGCACACACACACACACACACACACACACACACACACACACATGCACACTCCAGTCTGCACAGAGGTGGGTGGGGGCCCCTTCCACTAGGTAAGGCACCATCCCACTGCCTGCCTCACTCTTTTCAATATCACAGAGTTGACAAAAGCAGGGTCTTGGAGACACATGGACCAGGGTTCAAATCCCAAACCTGTCACTCTCTGGCTGTGAACTTGGTGCGGGTCACTTAATCCCCAAGCCTCAGCTTCCTCACCTGTAAGATGTCTCGAGCTATAAGAAATAAACGTGCTCATGTGTAAATGTGCCCAGTAGAAAGGAAGACCTCAGTCCTCTTGAAAAGCTAGCAGATAGCCTAGCTCAGAACCTGGGGTGTACCTGCAGGCTGTGCCCATCCCACACCTGCAAACCTCCTCAGCTCTGTGGGGAAGGCCTTAGCAAGTGCAAGGGTGTTGAGGCCTCTCATACCTGTATCCTTTAACCTATGGAGGGCACAGCTCACAACCACTTGCTTGGCCGGGGGCCTGGAGCCCCCTCCCAGGGTACAGGTCCCTGCTACAAGGACATCCCAGACAAGGGTATGCCCACCATGTGCAATGTGTCCCAAGGCCCAAGGCTCAGCCTTAGCTGGCGGCAGACAGGCAGATAGGGAGGACCAGAGAACAGCTCATGCCATATATCTGAGGGAATCCTCAGCAGACTTAATGCCAAGAGCCATCCATGCTTCCTCTGATGGGACCCAGCCTATCCCCCACCCCAGCCCCCCAAAACAGAGGGGATCTGCCTCTGCCACTTCAGTTTCAGACACACGCCTGCACCCAAGTTCCCACCATACTCAGATGCGGCTGAAATTCAGCCCTGATGCCTTGCTCCCATGACCCTCCAGAGCCCGACGAGGTGCATTGGGCCTTTCCATGCAGCTGGCGGTCAGACAGCACACTGGAAGGCAGGTCCAGGGCCATGAGGCAGGGAGGACAGGAGGGCAAAGGCCGCAAGTGAGAACTGGGAAACCAGCAAGACCTACAGCCGGTGGCAGGGCTGCGGCGAGTCCCGGGCCCCCATGCACCTCCACTTGCTGCTGAGATGAATTTACCTGACGCATCAATCCAACCCACTTCTGACTTCATGATTTATTCACATAATTACACCTGAGTTTTAAAAAATACTGATTTACAGCTGCTCTAACATCTGGATAAGGATATCACTGCATTCCTCCCCAGGAAGTTGAGGAGCACTTTGAATTTAATGGGCTATGTTATTTTTTGTTTTGGGGTTTTTAAAAAATATTTATTTATTTTGGCTGCACCGGGTCTTCATTGCAGCATGCGGGATCCTTAGTTGTGCATGCACATTCCTCAGTTGCGGCATGCATGTGGGATCCAGTTCCCCAACCAGGGATCGAACCCAGACCCCCTGCATTGTGAGTGCAGAGTCTTAGCCACTGGACCACCAGGGAAGTCCCTGGGCCGTGTTTTTACAAAAAGTGTTACCCTTCTTCAAATACCTGGGAAGAAAGCCGAATGATACGGGCACTGGGGTAGCTTTCATTTGCTCAAGGGGACAATGAGGGAAGGGAAGGTCACTTCCAAGTCATGGTCATTTCCCAGGGGGGCAAAGTGTGTGCCCATTGTCCAGGTGAGAAAACTGAGACCCAGAGGTATTGACGGCTCGGCCCAAGGCCCCACAGTTACTTAGTGCAGAGTTAATCAGGAGCACGTCCTTGCTACCGCCCGCAGCCTTGTTTGCCTCACCACACCATGCTGTCTTCCAAGAACATTACAGATTTGCTCACTGTTCTTGCCTCCTGCTGCTTGCACTCTATTCTCAAGCTTGAGATATACCCTTCTTAGGCGCACAGCTAGAGTATGTTGGGAACATTTTTCTTCAAGGAAAGCAGAGCATGAGGGGCCAGCTGCCCCTTACCAGTGGTGTCCTTGGCATGTGGAGTCCTCATTCCCTATTCAGCAAGCATTTAGTAAGACCCTTTTGCATGCTGGGCACCAGGCTGGCACTATGGGGGGAAAGGTGGCCATACCACCCTCTGTAGCACAGATTAGAATCTAATGGGCAAGACTGACATTAGTCAAATAATTATGTGACTGATATATCACCGCAGAGTGAAACATGCACTCTGCAGGAAAAGCCCGGGGTGCCATATGCATATCTAACAGACCTGGGTATGGTAGGGCACCCAGGAGAAGCTGCCCCGAGGAGCAGTGATTGGGCTGAAATGGAAAGGATGATAGGAGTTAGTGAGGTGTGCAAAGTGGGCACAAGAGCAGCAGGGGCTACTCCAGGGAGAGGAAGCCAGTGTGAGAAGATTCTGGAAAGGCAAGTTTTCTCATTTGTAAAAGGAGGGTGATGATACCACCACACGGCATGGTAGCCAAGACCAAGATGATGTCGTTCAGGAGACTGGCACCCTGACTCTTTTGACCCTGGAAATTTCCCATCAGCAACAATCCAAGGAGGAAAATAAAACCTGACACATGGAAATTTTCACTGAAACACTGTCCAAAAAAAACTGACTGAAGAATTGGAAAAAGTTACAATGTCCAATAACAGGAAACATTAGGTAGGTTATGGAACATCAATTCTTTATCTCAATGCAATCATTTAAAATGATCATTAGGAGGTCTCTGCAGCAACACAGGAAATGTTTATGCCAGGATGTTAGGTCAAAAGAAAAAGCAGGGGGTTTCCCTGGTGGCACAGTGGTTGAGAATCTGCCTGCCAATGCAGCGGACACGGGTTCGAGCCCTGGTCTGGGAGGATCCCACGTGCCATGGAGCAACTGGGCCCATGAGCCACAGCTACTGAGCCTGCGCGTCTGGAGCCTGTGCTCCATAACAAGAGAGGCCACAATAGTGAGAGGCCCGCGCACCGCGATGAGGAGTGGCCCCCGCTCACCGCAACTGGAGAAAGCCCTCGCGCAGAGACGAAGACCCAACACAGCCATAAATAAATAGATAAATAAATAAATTTTTAAAAAAGAAAAAAAAAGCAGGACACAAAATTGCATCTAGATTATGAGTGACTCTTTATGAAATAGGTGTGCATGTGGTTAGAGAAGAATACAGAAAACGAAAAAGGGGACTGGGCTAGGCAGTAAGGTTATGAAATTCATCCTGATATTGTCAGAATGCTTTAAAAATAAGCAAAATAGGTGTTAGACTATGAAGAAGGACTTGCGTTCAGGTGTGAGAATGGGAAGAGGGACCTGCCTTCAGGAATGGGGATGGGAGGAGGGAGACTTAAGTTCAAGTTCTATTCCTGGGTGGCACACTTGGGCCAAGTCCTTCACCTCTCTGATTTCTGCTCAATGAGGTGAGGGTGGGGGTGTTTCAGTGAGGTCAAAGGACACGTCTAGGGAAGCACTGGAACAGGATGGAAAGTTTGAGTGGCAGAGTGGAGGTGGAGCAGTTCTGCAGCTGGGCAAGCTCCAGGATGAGGTCGTAGGAGTCGGTTGCTAAGACGGATGGAGAAGGTAAAGGCACTCAGAGGGGAAGAGAAAAATGAACTGATGATGACAAGGAGGAGGTTAGGGGAGGGGTGAGGTGAGAGAACCCAGACACCTGTGTGGGCTGAGGCCAACCCTGCCTACATAAAACCCAAAGTAGATGCAAATGGATTATTGCACTACAGGCCCAGGAACAGGAGGTTTTCACCGTGCAGACACAGCAGGAACGTTGAGGACTTGAACCCAGATGTTACTCCTGGTGCTGTCTCACTGAGTATGACTCTCATTGCCTTAGGTAGCCCCTGACACTGGTGGTGATGCAGCCAGGGGCTTACAGGCCGTCAGCCTGCAGTTACCACTCCTCCAGTCTGCTGGGCATCTCCTTCCTCCAGGCAGCCAAGACACCAAACTTCAAGGGCGTGTCCATGAGCTTCCAGAGGAGCCCCGTGCAGCTCACCACCTACCTGCATCCTCTCCAGGGCCTCACATTCCCCCTGCGTGCTTGCTGCTCTGAAAGGGAACCCAGGAGTGGGCTGCAGCCCTGCACCCCTGCACCAGCCCAAAGAGCTATTCTGCCCAAGAGCGCTGACAGCAGAAGTGTGTCATGATAAGATCCACAGCTACCATGACCACGATCTGAAAGGTGTCCCTTGAAAGCGTCCAACATACAAGCAGCGCAAGTGTTAGAAGCAAATCCTGAGCCAGGCTGCCAGCCCAAACCCTAGCCAGGTTAGGAATCATGTCAGTTTTTCCAAATAAAATGGAAATGCACTTTGTTTACATCTCTACCTTATAGGATTGAGGGGATTCAATGAGACAAGACACAGAAGGTGCTCAGAAAGTGCCTGGCCTGTGGTCAGCCTCCACAAGTATTAGCTGTTATTATTACTGCCTGATTGGAATGGAGCAGTTATCCATCTGTTGTCCTCTGGCACTGGAAACTTCCATGAGAAGAGGCGTGTACACACACACACATCTGAATGCACACACACACACGGGTGATATTTGGGAACCCAGCTCCATCTCTGTCTAGGAGCAGAACCCCTGGGGTAGGGGGGAGTGGTGCCAGCCCTCACACGCCACCACCTGTACCAGACTGCCCTCTGCTTTTCTCCACAGAGTTATTTACATTTTCTCATTTGCCTTTCTTCTAGTCTTTCTGATTTCCCACATTCTTTTATTTGTCCATCCTGTGTTCAACAGGGGAGGTCTTTGATCACTTTCAAAATTCCGTCAGCACTTTTTGGAAGAGGCCCACGGGTGCCTGTGAGTCTGGCAATTTTTGTGTTTGATCACTCGGTCTCCCTGAGTTATTTCAGGGCAGCCCTTGCCTCAGCTGGCTTTCATCCATCCCCACCCTGGCCCGCTTCCCTCTCGGAGCCCGTTCCCTCCCTGCACACCATCATCTGAGTTTGCTCCTCTGCCTAGCCCTGAACGCCGGCCCAAGTTCAAAATTCCAAACATTCATTCCACTTTCCCTTCATTGTCCTTTGCTTCCGCTTTTCTCCTGACCCTTTTCTAAGCAAACACTCTTCCAGCCATGGTTAGAGACTGAATATCTATCACGACATGCATTTGCCTTCCTGTTTATCTTGCTTTAAGGTGTTTTCCCTCATCTGTAAGTCAAAACAGCCATTCCCTAAATTCCAGCAAGGCCTCTGCTTAGCAGCTAAGCAGTGAACGAAGGGAAAAAGGAGCCAATTGAAGTGCAAAGAGAAAGAGAAACTACACGCACAGGGATGATCACTCACCCCAGCGCCGCCAGGCGTGAGCACGGCTCACAAAGCTCTCAGCAAAGGGCTTGGGTGCCCAACACACAGAGCCTCACTGACCTGCCCCAGGGTAGCGGCCTCTGTCATCAGGCCCAGGGGCCATGGCCACCCTCGAGGTCACAGTGGCCAAGCCATGCCAACTCCCTCGCACACACAACTCCACACAAGAACAGCAGCGCCCACTACTCTGTGTCCCGATGCCAGATGGCCCTTCAGCCCCAGCTGCAAGCAGTAAGGCCTGGACATCATATGATGGTCCCGCCCAGATGTTCATCAGATCACCTAGGGAGATTTTTAAGCATCTGATTGACTGGTCACAACCCTACAGCTCCCTCCTAATGGATCTAGAGTGGGGTCTGGGCCTCAAAGCTGTCTGAAAGCTCCCTAGATGCCTCTATTGTACAGGCCGGGGTGAGACCACTGCACTCCCGAGAGCTGGGACGCAGGAGCCAGGCGGCTGGGATCCAATCCTGCTTCCACGATCCACCTCCAGCAAGTTACCCCACCTCACTAGGCCTCGGTGTCTTCAGTTATAAGAGGGAGAATCAAAATAGCACTCCTGGTATATGAAGTAGAAAAGGCATGTAAAGAGCCTAGCACAATGTCAGCACTCAATAAACACCAAGTACTCCCGTTTTTCTTTCATCCCGGGGTCATCCCATCCCAATTCTCTCCCCGTCCACCAGGAGGCCTCTGCAAAGGGCTTTTCAGAGGGAAATGGAAAGGCCCCTGGGTCTGTCTCTGGGGTTGGGCTGACTGCCCCAGGCAGTAGGGAAGATGGTGTGGGTCACAGTGCTTGTCGCAGGACTACTGAAGCACCCCACTAGAGCAAGCAGCTACTGGGAAGGGGGACAGCATTCCTAGAGAGAACAAGGGGTAGGCGGGGCACCAGGGGGACTTCCAGTCTCTACCACCACAAGCCCAGGGTTCAAGGCAATTCTCCTCAGGCCACTGTTGGACAGGTGTTCCAGGACCAGGCCCTCATGTCCCATTCTTCCTCCCTCTCCCCAGCTGACACTCATACTTTTCATCTGAACAAGACTCTGAAAGAGTCAGCCAGATGGGGTGGGCACCTCAATAGCCCCAGAAGACCCTCAGGTTCAGAGTGTCCGTGTGTGTCAACTTAAATGAAGGGTCAACGTTAATAATCAGGTTTAACAACCAAATAAAATTCTTCATTCATTCATTCATTTGCTTACTCAGTAAGCTGCAATTGTCCAGTTGTTGTCTTCTGGCAATGGAAACTTCCACTACACCTCTACCAGGCATGATGCTGGATGTGGGGAATGCAGAAACAAATACAGCCCACTGTATCAGTAAGTTCTTGCCATAATAATGTCATGTAACAAAACACCCCAAATTCAGTGGCTCCAATAAAGATGTTAAAAAAAAAAAAAAAAACTCAGTGGCTAAAACCAACCGTGATACATTTTTACAGATGTGTGGGTTGGTTGGGGCAGATCTTTTTCTCACTGCAGGTTTGTGGGTCAGTCAGCTCAGTGGCTCTGATCTGACCTTTATGTTTCTCATCCCCCTGGGACTAGTGGATTACCCAGGGCTTATTCTTTCTCTTCTTAAAGGTGAAGGTGGTAGCAACTCAGGAGGAGAGGTGGAAACATCCTACATCTCTTGTACCCAGGCTCAGAACTAGCACCTTGTCACCCCTGCTAACATGCTGTTGGCCAAAGCAAGACACACGGCCAAACCAAGCCAAAGCATGAGAAAGTATACTCCACCCACCATGAGGACACAGCAAGGGCGTGATGAAGAATTGGGGGTAACTATTCAACTGGCCACACCCAGCCTGTGCCCTTCAAGAGTTCCTCCTGGACAGCACGGGGAGGGCAACGTATCAAGAATAATTGCAGCACGATGTGTTTTTGCCCCAGTCATTGGGGCCATTTGGGACCCAGAGTCTTTTCTGGCCAGAAGGGGATGTCCCCTCTCTCATTCCCCCTACATACAAATTAGGCCCAGCAGTTTTTACCCCATTTGACATGTGGGGAAGAGGCAACTTAGAGGGATAAAGGGGCTTGCCCAAGACACACTCAGTTGCCTCAGTTCTCCACTATTATTTGCATTTGGTGAAAGGGTTTATTTGAAAAAGGAAGTAGATGTAGTGTGCATAGCTTCCCAGGCTAATAGAAACCAGAGATGAGCTGGTCAATAAGTCACGCTATTTAAGGAGGTCAAGAAAATCCAAACTGATGAGAAGGAGCACTCATGAATTGGCACAGCCTTAATCCGCAGGAAGGTACCATTTTTTGGAAAGAAAATGCAAACTTCCAGAGGACTTCCATGTTCTGAGCACACTACAGATACTGTCTCACTGAATTCTCAGGGGAACCCTGTAAGATGCTGTGAGCTGCTGGCTCCATTTAATGGATGAGGAAATGGACAATCATAGCAACTAGAGTCCTTGCCCTGAGTCCCACAGCTGGTGGGTGGCAAGGACAAGGCTGCAGGCAGGCACCTTCTGTTTGAAGACCTGAGTTGCCACTGAATGCCTTAGATGACAACACAGGAGTCATCCATGTTGGCCCAGGTGAGGACAAAGCACAGGCCAGGCCAACAAGGAACAGATGGGCTCGCAGAGAATCCCCATGCCATGTCTATAGGATGAGGGGTGGCTCAGCTCTCACCCACAACCTCCTGGGATGGACCTCATTGGCCAGCCTCAGGGATATGCATTCTCTTCCCAGCTCCTCAAGCGAACATCTGTTTTTCTCAAAGCTGTGAATGTCACATCAAAAATTTCCAATTACCTTCCCCTTGGTTTTATTCAGCACCAGTGTACTGGAGGCATAATTAGTCTGAGATGAAAACCTGTATTGTTCCCTTCTCCTCGGCAATGAAATAGGTTTCCAAATGTGCTGAGAGGATTCTTCTCCAAAAATGACAAACAGCAAGTGAAGGATGAAAGCAGGAGTGAAACACAGATTGATGACAACTGTGGCTGAGTTAGGACGGGGGTGGGGGATGTGATGGTGGAATCTGCCAAGGAGCTCCAGCTCCAAATTTCACCTCCTCCTCGCCTTCTAATGAGGATGGGCCTTTTCTGCAACATAAAAGTGACGCTGATGAAGATGAAAGGCCAATTTCTGCTGATATGTTTCCTAATGATACATCATGAGAACGAGGTGCCTTGGGGGATTGCTGAGTGTGGAGGTGTCTGAGCATTCTTCTCCCCAGGGCTGGCCATACCCAGAGCCTGGGGGCCTTGGCTGGGGTGTGGAGGCTTCCCATTGGCCGGGGTTACCCAGAATTGGGGGAAAATAAAGACAGACACAAATTTTACATGAGTAGAAAATACTCCTAGAAGTTGGGTATTCAAGGAACCAAGACTCAGAGGTTCTCATTGACCCCAAGTCTTGCAAGAGACGAGATATTTAGCCTCTGATTTGTCCAGTACTTGTCCAAGCAAATCTTCAAGGGTCCTATTAGTACAATACGGGCAATGATATCCATTTTGCTCCCACTCTTGCCTTCTTATAGGCTCGCCCCACAAAGCAGCCAGAAGAATCACTAAATGGAAAACAGGTCATGTTATTGTCCTAGAAAAACCCTCCAATGACTTCCCTTCACACTTAAAATAAAACCCACTTCCTCACCTGGGTCACAGAGCCCAGGAGGTATACCCTCACCCATCTCTCTCACCTCACCATGTCACTCTCTCCCCTCCTCTCACTAAGCTCCAGCCACTCAACCATTCTCGTTCTGTTCTTCCAACCAGTCGGCCTTTATTCCCACCTTGGGACCTTGGCAATGGCAAAGGTCTCCCTTACAAGAGCAAAGGCCCTCACGGGCCTGATTCCATCAAGCAGGTCCTAGCTCAGAAGTCGAAAGCGGCCCCCAATCACTCCATATCACATCATCTTATTCTGGGTTCCTTCTTATAGATATCATGTGGTATCATCTTGCTTTTTGCCTCTTCTTCTCACACCTAGAATGTAAGCTCTGTAGTTATGGAGACCTCACTTGTCTTATTACCCACCACACCCCAGCACCTTGCAGAGTTGCAGAGCATCTGACACACAGGAAGGGCTCAATAAATATTGATGGACTCAAGACCAGTAGGGAAGCTGGTGGGGCTTGGCTTACAAAGAGGGCCACAAGATGAATACATACTACCTTCAGATAACTGAGGGACTGACATGGGGAAAAGAGTAAAATTGTTATGTGGCCCAGAACACGGATCTAAGACTAATGAGAAGCCATGGGACAGATTTTGCCCAACATTAAGTAGGAGCTTTCTCACTGTTGAGCTGCCCAATAACAGAATGGGTTTCCTCAGTAGATGGCGAGTTCCCCATCTCTGGAGGTGTGTAAGCAGAGGCCACTGTTTGTGCCCATGAAGTCAAGAGATGAACATCCTTCTAAGTTCCTGAGTCCACAGCCATCATCAACATCCACTTTGGTGTCTTCTGTCTTGGTCTTGTTCTCCCATCCAGATCATGATCCCCTGAGCAAGGGCAGAGTATCTTTCTCCAGCACAGCCCCACAGTGCCTTGCACAGGGCAAGGCCATGGTGACAGATGGAGCACAAACATCCACCAGACATGGAGTGGAGTAAAACGTGCCTGATTCCCTTTAAGGTGAAAGCAGGAGGCTCCAGGCAGGGCTATTTCCGTGGGGCCCCATGTGGAGATGGACACCTTCCTGGCAGGGCTGAGCTTGTGGCCTGTGCCTTTGTCCAGGGACACAAGCCTGGAGAGTGGACAGGCAAGGAGGTGAAAGAGGAAGAGGTGGCGGTCACAGAACACCACAACCTGCACTCTGACTGCTTGTCCCCCCCGGGAGGGGCTGACATGATTTCCAGCCCCAGACAAGGAACCAAGGCTCAGGGAAGCCAGGCTTCTGGTCCAGTCCTACAGTGGGTCTAGGTGACGCTGAGAGTTGAGCTCAGATCTGAAGGATGCCATGACCTGCAATCTTGACACCTTGACTCCCAATGGGACAGACACTTTCCTCCCCATTTTAGACCTATCCAGTTGGAAACATTCTCAACTCATTCTGCCTTTTCCTCTCCCTTGTCTCCGGAGAAATTGAGGCCCCTTCAATCCCCCAAGTCGAGCCCAAATTGGAACTACATTCAGTTCCCTGTTGTTTCATCCAGCCTCATGCCTGTTCAGAGGGAAGCTGGTAGAACAAGTACAATCACATGCTCCCTCCTCCCAGCCCTGTGCAGGCACAGAGGTCTCTGTACATGCCACACCTCCTTCCCATCACCTGGGACAGGTACTCACATGGAGGCACTCAGCGCCGATTTGCCAAATAACCACGTGTCAGGACAAGTCATGTCAGAATACTCTTCCCTCCCAGCCCACTAACAGGGACCCAGTATCAGCCACTGTATCTCCTCCACTTCCTCGGGCTTCCTGCGCTGGTTTGTGGGCTTTTGCAGGAAAACAAAAAATAGGGGCAGAAAGAAGGAGGAGTGAGGAAGAGAAGCAAGAGCACATGTGGACTGTGAAAGGTGACGTATCCAGAGTCTGGGGAGATGGTGGCTTTTAAGAGACAAAGGGGGAGAAAGAAAGAGAAGGAGGATCCCAAGAAGTGTTGTGAGTGATGAACTGGATCTTCTGACAGTCTTCAAAGGATTCAGTCGAGAACTGTTAAGCACATCATTATGTTTCCTGTTTGGTTTTTTTTTTTCTAATGTGGCTTTACATAGAGGCTGGGACATGGGGCACCACCAGTTTTATTTGGATTACAAATGAATGAAATGCTAGTCTCCAGTGATAGTACCTCTGACTTACTACGTTAGCCATATTTAGAATTAGTCACACAAAGAAACTTGGCTCCTTATTCATATCATAGTAAAGTGTATTACCCTCCCCACCACAGAAAGGAAAGACATTCAGTGAAAATTCTGAAACTGTAAATGTCTATTTTTGTACTCAACTATGAAAGAATTTGTGAATATATGTAAATATGTTAAATAAATTTTATTGGTCATGTTAAAATATTTTTTAAGCAGATGAATGAGTAAATAAATGAGAACCCAAAATCCATTGTTTAGCTCACAAAGTCATAAGTCTCTCCTGCCTGTGTGAGAAATGATAACAGTCAATACTTCCTAGGTAAAGATCTGCCCTGTGCTAGGCACCTTTTTACATGTATTAACTCCTTTAATCTTGACAGCCATCTATGAGGTGGGTAATAACATTACCTGCATTTTGCAGGTGAGAAAAGTGAAACATTCACTTTGGATCCCATAGTTAGTGCTGGAGCCAGAATTCCAACTCAGGAGGATGGTTCCAGCCTCATGTGTTTAGCTACTCTATGAATCTGTGCAAAGATCCAACTTGCTTGCTGAGCCACCTACCCCACTACACAGGGTCAGCCCCATCCCAGCTGCTCCTGTCAGAAGTAGCCTGCGAGCTGTTGCCCTGAGAGGCCAAAACATGTGCATATCTTGTAACAGCTTAGGGTTAAGTGGCAGAAAAATCAACCAAATGCAGTTGTCACCTTCTTGGCTGTAACTGATAAGTGTTTACAAAATTTTATTTCACAGAAACACAATAACGACATGAAAAATAGGTATTTGGAAAGCACTGAGCCTCAAATGTTGAGGCTGAGGCATGTCTGCAATACCTCTACCCCCGGAATCTGTCATGCAAACGCCCAAGAGCAATAATGCTGCTCCTCAGCCCTTCTCCTCAATAGGGCACTCAGGGAGGAGCCCCAGGGGTGACAGGCTGGAAGGGGCAGGGTTGGAACCTCAAGCAAATTTAGCTTGTCTTAGAAGCCATGAGGCTGGAGACTGCTTATGGGAGGGTGGTACCCATAAGCAGAGGGCTTCTCAAGGGCTGAGAATGTGTCTCACTCATCTTTCTATTTCTGGAGATCAGTGCCAGGTCTGACACACATGCAAAAGTCAACACGCAAAAGTGCTTGTGGGTTTGACTTGAATTAATAAGTTGAATTGAATGGCCTTCTCTGTGTCATAGAGTAAAGAGCATGAAAGTTGCAAGACAGACCAGGCGGCCAGGGCTGCGGCTCACCGAGAGGATGTGGAACATAACCCCTTAAGTGTGGGCGGCACGCTGTGGCCTCTTTCCAAAAAGGACAGTATAGGAAAAGGGAAACAAAAAATAACTTCGTGGTGAAGACACTTGACAAACACGACCTCAGCCAGGTGGTCAAGGTCAACATCAACTGTGATCACTTATATTGATAGCACATTCTTTGATGTGACGATGAGAACGGCACTCTTCCTCTCCCAGTCTAATCATGAGAAAACATCATACAAATCCCAACTGGGGGACATTCTACATCATACCTGACCAGTGCTCCTCAAAATCATTAAGGTCATCAACAGCAAGGAAAGTCTGATAAACTATCACAACCAAGAGGAGTCTAAATGATGACTAAAGCAATGTGGTGTCCTGGGTGGGTTCCTAGAGCAGAAAAGGCACAGAAGGAAATCTGAATAAAGCATGGACTTTCGTTAATAAAAATGCATCAGTAATGCTTCATTAATTGTGACAGATGTACAGTACGAATGGAAGATGCTCTAATAGGGGAAACTAGGTGTGGGGTATATGAGAACTCTGTACAATCTTCGCTATTTTTCTGTAAATCAAAACCTATTCTAAAATTAAAAGTTTATTTTTAAGAATTGGAGCCTCATCCTGAGTTCTATACTTCCAAAATAGTCCTCAAAAGTGTTCCCTTTTCCTGAATTATCCCTGCCTTCATCAGTGCTATGTCAATGCTCACCCAAATATTGCCACCACCCTTCCTCCCTGGCCCCAGGCCCCCACCCAATCCACCCTGCTCCCTGAGGCCACCCAGAGCTTTCAGCAACACAGATGTGATGAGGCACGCCCATGTTGCAATGGCTCCCATATCTTCAGGATTGATTCCAGTCCCCCGCACTGCATCTGGGGTCCTTTCACAGCCTTGCTTCCTACTCTTCCTTTAAATGCCTATTGCTCTTTCCCCAAAAAGCTATTCCTCCAGCTTCCATGTGCTTCCCTCCCATGCTCCTGTACTTGCTCATTCCTCACCTGGGATGTCCTCTGCCCACTGTTTACCCAGGCTGACTCATGCCTGTCCTTCAAGACTCAGCTCATACACTGCTTCCTACAGAAAGCCTACTTTTGCCCCAGGGGGGATATGTTGGCTTTGGTGGACACCCCAATCATACCTACACTTAAATCTATTCTATATTGTTGATGGTTGCCTACTTTCGCTGAGGGCAGGCACAGTGCTCTCACTCATGTATTTCTAGCACCAATCTTCACCAAATGTTTATTTAACAATGAGTTAATCACTAGGGGAAAAGGTGGGGTAAAAAATCGTACCCAGCATTCCAGGACTTTTGTTCCTGGGTTTTAAATTACAAATTCTATGCTTCAGAGACCCATCAACCTCGCTAGAGTCCTATGTAACCACATTCCATTATATGGCAAATGTAATGGTTACTAGATTTAACTATAGCAGGATAATTAATGTCAAGGTATTGCCAGTTTGGACATAAATATTAAATATCACCTTCAATGTAACTATTCTCTAACCCTGTGATGACTGGGCTTGGAAATACCAGTTTCTGATGAGAGGTACCTTTACCATGGGGGAAGCGATGCCACGTAGGACTTCTGGTTTGCCAGCTGCCATTGTCCTCCAGGAAGCACGCCTCTGCCCTGGCTTGAGGCTGAGCTCCTGGCACCCCTAACCCTGAGATGGGCCCCATCTCTTACACACGCAGGCACAGACCACCATACCTGGTCTTGCTCCGGCTAAACCAAGGACCTTAGGCAGAGGAATTTCTCAAGGGATCTCTCTAGGACCCTTGGGAGGTTCCCAAGTCACACATCCTTTCATGACCTCAACTTACCTCCATAACAAGAAGTAAGAGCAACCATGAGGAATGAGGGACTCTCAGAAGCTATGTCAAGGCAGAGACAGTACAGCCAGCTCAGGGAGGGGATGCCCCACTTGCTGCAGACCAGCAAGGCCTCATCTTGGGCCTCCAACCCTCTGCCATGCCCTCTTCTCCAGCCACTCACAAGCCTGGCTCTGGCTCCATCCTTAGTGTGATTGTGATTTCATTCTGTGCCTTAACAAAAAACATTGTCTCCTGTCAGCTGACTTCTGGCTACTCTCAAATGCTAGGACCATGAATGTTCACACCACAAAAGCCAAACACAGGATGCAATGTGCCACCCTAGCCCCTCTCTCTCCCTGGATCCAGCCATGACTCGGGAAGAGACAAGCCCAAGCTCCCTCCTGGCTTGCTGGAACATTTATAAATACTAGAGCCCTGAGCAGCCACGTAATAAATCCTACTACCCTAAGGCCACCATGCTGTGAGGAAGCTCACACTAGTATATTCAGAGAGATCATGTGAAGAGGGAGAGATGCCGAGCCAGCCTCCAGCTTCTCCTTCCCCTCACTCTTCCAGATCCAGCCATTGTCTGACTGGAACAGCAGGACAGACCCAATCCAAAATCACCCAGCTGAGCCCTTACCAAATTTCTGACCCAAGGAAAACATGAGAGAAAATAAAATAGTTTTTGTTTTAAGCCACTAAGTTTTGGGGTGGTTCATCACACAGCAATAGGTAACCAGAACAAAGGTCCAACATCAGAGCCACTGCAGTGAACAAACAGTTCTCGGACCCTTCTTCCAGCAGCCAAAATTGGCTTCAGCTTCTCAGAGTGGTCCTGGTCCCACTGTGGGACAGAGAATGACGCGCCAATGTCCTGGTGCTCCGGCTCAAACAACTCCGTGAAACATTTACTCATACCCCACAACCGCAAGGCCTGGGATTCCCAGGCCCCATTAACCCCACACAGCAAGGACTCCTTGCCTCAACCTCACTCCCACCCACCAACCAGAAATGAAACAAAAATCACCTCTGAGCACTCTACAACTGAGCTGAGACCTCACGTTACAAGTAAGACAAAGACGGTGCCAAAGGCTGTAGTTCTGATGGGAAGCACAGACTTCACTGTCATCCACATCATCATTACCACCATCAGCATCATTACCATCTGAACAATCACCATCATCATCATCGCCACCATCTTCATCATAATCTTCATCACCATCATCACCACCATCATCACTACCACCACCACCACCATCATCATAACTATCATCATCACCATCACCACCACCTTCAACCTAATCATCATCGTCATCATCACTATCGCCATCATCACCACCATCATCACTACCACCACCACCATCATCATCATAACTATCATCATCACCATCACCACCACCTTCAACCTAATCATCATCGTCATCATCACTATTACCAGCAGCAGCAATAGCAGAAGCATCACCACCATTATCCCAGTAATACCAGGGACAGTTACTGAGCACTTTACTATGTACCAGAAACCATCCTAAGCACTTCACATGCACAGTCTTGTCAAACTCTCATCACATTCTCATGATGTTGTCCTGCTACTACCCCCCATCCTAGAGACGAGAAGACAAAGTTTTACAGCAGTTTTATAACTTGCCCACAGCCACCAGCCGTAAGGCCAGTGCTGGGATTCTAACCCCAAATGCACTAACTCCAAAGGCCATGCCCACTCTAACTGCTCTGGCTCTTCTTCCCTCAAGCCGGCTCCATGGCTCGTCACCCTGAATTGCTTTAGAAATATTCCACTGGAGATCCCAGACCCCCGAATATAGCCCAGCAGTGCCTCAGTCCCTGCATCTGGAAAATGGGAGTGGTGACAACGGCCCGGTCTGGGCAGAGTGTCAGATCTGAGGGACCCTATGTCGTGGGAGGGGGCAGGGTGCAGTCACTTACTAATCACCTGCTCTAGGTCAGGCAATGCTGGGCACTTCCCACACATCTCATTTAAACTTCACCAAGCCCCGTGGGTAAGCAGGGATTAGCTTCCCTATTTTACCAGTGACCCCAGATTCAGAGAGTGAGCCCAGCTGTGTAACTCCCAAGCCCTTGCTCTTTCTGTTGCCCCCAATGTTCCCCGAACTTGAGCACGGGTCATACCTGCCACATGGCAAGGCCCCTCTGTCTGACCATGTCGGAGAAGCGGGGTCATTCACTGTACATTCACTTAGAGGGATTAATGGGCCCGGGGTGTATTTGCTTTGCCTTCCCTGGGGCAGGCAGCCATTCTGGGCACGGCTCCATCCTCAGAGGAAGAGCCTCCAGACAACTGGAAGGGAACACACAGTCCCAGGGTTGGAATTCTCCCTGCTCAGCCTCTTCCTGGCTCTGGAGCCCAGCCGGGCACCCAGCTAGCTTATTATACAACTTCCCTTCTTTTTGAAGCTAAAACTAGCCAGATTTGAAAGGACACCTCCCCTCAAAGAAAGAAAAAGTCATGATTTTTTAAAATTGGCCACTGAATTAAATGTGCAAATAGTGTTCCCCATCACAAAGAAAAAGTCTTTTTTTCCCCCACCTTTTATTTGCCTCTGAGGTTTCCTATTATGCCTAGGCTATAGCCATGGCCCTGATGGGACTGACCCCATGGGGTTTGAACACATGGAGAGCCCCAGTGGGGTGTGGAAGGGGGTTGGGGGAAGCAGGTGGATAAAGCTGGGACCCAAGAGCAAACTGACCCGCGTTACACACACACACAGGTACACATGCACACACATGCACACAAACATACAACAGCAGCCCAGATTTGTTTACATATTGGCACAAGTGCAAACAAGCAGAGGCTCAGTAGCAGTCCTGCCTGACTCCCATTAGGTGACTGAGGAAAGGTTAGTCATGGTTGGGTTTGAATTCCCTGGTGAAGGATAGAGGAAAGATGTTTCTGCAAAGAGCATGTCCTCTCGGCCTTTCCGGAAGGAGAGCTCTTGGGACAGCAAGGCAGGCCCCTTTGCACACAGGTGAATAAAATGCAAAGCTCTTTAGCCTGATTACTTGCTCCTCACGGAAGCTGCCGTGGTGGCTGCCAGGAGGCTGCACTCCCCGCTGCGAACTTGCTTGGTGAGACACAAAGCAGGGGCCTAATTCCCACACCAAGGGCCCATGCAGAGAGCCCCAAATGAGCTCCTGTGCCCTCCCAGAAAGCAGTGCTTTGTGCTCCGACCCTGGACCCCTCCCCACATTCACCTCCCACCACCCTTCCCCCGGCTCACCCTGCACCAGGCACACCCTCCTCCTCACAGATCCTCCAGTGTGTGCCAAGCTCAGTCCAGCCTCAGGACCCTTGCACATGCTTTCCAACTGCTGAAATCGCTCTGCAGTCAGATCTTGCTTGATGGGCTCCATCACATCCTCCTGGTCACTCCACGAAAGCCTCCTCCTTGGCAGCACCGTCCCTGATCACTGCAACTAAAACAGTGTCCCAACGACCCACTCTCTTCTTACCTTGCCTTATCTTTCTTCATGGAGGTTGTCACTAACTGAATTACTTTGGGTTTATTCATTTATTTGCTTAGTGTCTGCCCACTGCCTCCACTAGAATGTGAGCTCTTTGAAGTCAGGGACCGTATCTGTCTCAGCCCCTCTGTATCCCCAGTACCGAGAATGGCCTGATCCATACTGGCTGCTGGATTAACATTTAATCCATTTCAAGACAAGCAAACTGAGACCTGGAGAGGCACTAGAGTCATATAGAGCACAGCATCCCAGGGGAGCCTGGTCCGGGCTGGGCTCAGGCATTTACTTGGGCTGTAGGCTCACTTTTCATGTTTTTTCTAAACCATGTCTCACTTGCAGGAAGGGACCAACCTCACCTCTCAGTTGCTTCCCAGTGCTCAGAAAGAGCTGTGTGCAGTAGATGCTCAGAGAGTCACCAAGTACATCAGCCAGGCTTTTAAGAAATTGACCAGTTCCTGGTATCATAGGAGCACCCAGGGCCGTGGAAAGCTACCACACTCAAGAACAGAACACTGCCAGCCCCAGGATAAGCAACTAGCAGCAGCACTGTGGAGTACTATTAGGGGCCAAACCAACACCAATGATAACCTCTGTCTAAGGAGTTGACCTCCACACACTTAGTTCACATTTAACGTAGACTTTGAGCAATGATGGGTAATAAGCCCAAGAACTTCCTGCAAATAAATACAAAGAAGGATCCTAAGGCAGGTCAGCAACATCCTGACGCCAACTGGCAAGGGCAAGAAGAATAACAGAGGCACAGAAAGTGGGGCACCTTGAGGATCCAGGAGTGAAACAGGAACTCTTAGGAACACTGTGCTAAGGATGATCGCTGATTCCTAGTGAGAAAGAACTGGGAAAGGAGAATGGGCTCACTTCACTCCATGCCCGTATTTTAATATGCTGAAGTTGACAGTATAGAAGAGATAAGTCAGACGTTGCCACTCAGCAGTCTGAAAAGTCTTATCGGCCCTGCCACAGGCAGAGTTGGCCAATGGAGAGCTTAAAAATCTAGTAATTGGTTGCCGACATTTAAGAATTAAGAGATTTCACAGTAAAGTCCAGATTTCTGCCTCCTGTTGAGACACAGGAAGCAGCAGCTGCACCAGGCCTTCACATGGGAGCCTCACTGAAGCCTGACCATCCCCTCCGGGGAATGACGTGCCCTCCAGGTGCCCACAGGTGCTACCCTCTCAGCTCTTCTCACAGCCCACCTGCTCTACCCTTTAATATACCTGCCTGGAGGTCATGGGCATTCAGGTTTGTGATTTGTGTTATAGCTGGCTGGCATTCCAAAGGGTGGCTTTAGCCATTCTTACCTAACCCTTTGGTTGTCTTCAAAATCCGCACGTAACAGAATTAGCCAAGAGTGGTTCTTGTGGTTGCCTGGGTTGGATGGACCCACTTGATTACTGCAGAGCTGCAAGAAAAGAGCTGATGCACAGCGCCTTCCCCCATGCTGTCAGCATGGCGCTCTCTCCAGTAGGGGGTTCACCGGTGGGCATCCAATTCTCTCGCTCATAGCTCTTCCTGAGTGTGAATTTTCTCTCCAGTTAAGCTTGGCCACTCTTTGGGGGCGGAGCCTGTATCTTTCTCCCCCAAAGCACTCACTGTGAGGGGTCTGGGGGCAGGGCCCACTCTGTCTTGATGGTGGCCGACCACCCGACAGTCCAGAAGGAGCTCAAGGGCTGCTCAAAGCACTGCTCCTCTGAGCCACTGACACTTCCGCCCTTGACTCCAATAGCCCAGGTTGGTTTTACAATCTCAGCCAAGCACCATCCAAAGACACGGGGAAGGTATTTTTATCCCAGTTAGCAGACCAGTAAACAGGCTCAAAAAGATGGCACCAGTTGTGAGCTGGGATCTCACTGTGTGCCTATTTGTTCCAAAGGCAATGTCCCTTCCTCTGTGCTGTCAGCAGCCCTAGTTCCTGAAGACACACCATCGTGTCCCCAGCTGAGCATCTAAAAGCCTCAGATTTCCTCCGGGAAGAAGGAACTAGGTGGGTACGGGAGGAAGGAGGAAAAAAAGGGGACACACTCGGGTCTTCTGCCCTGGCTCTTGTTACTGAAATTAAAGTGTTTCTAGTCCTGAATCTCCCTATGGAGAGATTCATGGTAGGAACCCAACGCCCTCCCTCACTGCCTGCCAGTGTACCAGGGCTTTGTATATGGGGTTGGGGGATGCACACAGGTTTCCCCTAGTAAATGTTTCCTTCGATGTTCTACGTGCATCTGCTTCTTTCTCTCACACCTTCACACTCGTCTCCCCCAGCATCTCCTTTCTCCCCCATCTCCAGGGCTCCAACTGTGAACCACAACCCTTGTTCCTTGCTTTCTCCCTGACATCACTCATGGATGCAGATACTGAAGACTCACGGGTAACACACCAGGGGGAGGGATACGCCACTCCACTCCCGCATAGCAAACAGCTGAGAAATGAGTATTAGACCCACCTATTAATGGCCCATCAACCATGCCCATGTCTCTCCTTCAGTCAATTGACCCAGCAGCAGTTCCCCATCAGAATCCCTAATGTCAACCACCAGCACATTTCAAAATTTGGAATGTTGACCTTGCCCAGAGTCACAAAAGATTTTATTCCTCTCAATGCCCTCAGGGCCTCATATCCTTAAATTTTCTAAGACTCATCCATCTCCCCGTTGACACAATAGTGCTAGCCATGTGCTAGGCACTGTGAAGGAGGAAACAGGGAGACCTGCACCCCAGAATGTTCTCTATGCTTAATTCTTAGAGTAACCTTGTGAGTCAAGTATCATTAACTCCTTTGTACAGATAGGGAAGCAAAGCTCAGAAAGATGCACGGTGAGGAATGGGACAGAAGCTGGACCATGTCTGTTTGGAACTCTGCTCTTTCCCCGTCCCACTGACCACACTATAGAAGGGTCAAGTAAAATGCCCTCAGGCTTTCTGGTGACCAGAGTGTCCCCTGAAAGATGCTCTTCCAGGTGCCAAGGAGAGGCACAGGCAGCCTGTCCATCCCCTCACACTCTCTGCAGGTGTGTTGGCAAAGACAGGACCGCGATGGGGCAAGAGGGATCCCTCGTTCCCCGGATGAACTCTCAGAGGTATCCAGTCAACCTTCTGGAACCCTACCCCACCTGCTCCTCAATGGCAATTATCATCGAGCCCACCATTTGCCAAATTATAGGAGGAAAATGGGCCTCCCCTTGATCTGTCAAAGGCAGCAAGTTTCTTCCTTCTCCCAGTGGCATATAGTCAAAAAGATCTGGGCTGTGAGTCAAGGAGTTCTGAATTCCCATCCCAGCCCTGTCACTCTATCTGTGGGAGCACAAGCAAATCCCTAAACACCCCAGGCTCCAGAGCTCTGTGACAGCCCTTCCTTTCCAGCATTGCTGAGGAGATTTGGTGAGTTCATGGGTCTAAATAAGCGAGTTTGATAAAGGCCTGTTTTCCATCTCTCCTGCTGTTCCACATCCCCCACCTTGCCACTCTCACCCCAAAGTTGAGCAAGGTCAAAACAAAGTTCAAGAGGACCTTCAAGATGGTGGAGGAGTAAGACGTGGAGATCACCTCCCTCCCCACAGATACATCAGAAATACACCTACATGTGGAACAACTCCTACAGAACACCTACTGAATGCTGGCAGAAGACCTCAGACTTCCCAAAAGGCAAGAAACTCCCCACATACCTGGGTAGGGCAAAAGAAAATAAGGAAAAGCAGAGACAAAAGAACAGGGATGGGACCTGCACCTCAGGGAGGGAGCAGTAAAGGAGGAAAAGTCTCCACACACTAGGAAGCCCAGGTCTTCACTGGCGGAGACCAGGGATAGGTGCGGGGGAAGCTTTGGAGTCATGGAGGAGAGCGCAGCAACAGGGGTGCAGAGGGCAAAGCGGAGAGATTCCCACACAGAGGATTGGTGCCAACCAGCACTCACCAGCCTGAGAGGCTTGTCTGCTCACCCACCGGGGCGGGCAGGGGCTGGGAGCTGAGGCTCAGGCTTCAGAGGTCAGATCCCAGGGAGAGGACTGGGGTTGGCTGCGTGAACACAGCCTGAAGCGGGCTATTGTGCCACAGCTAACCAGGAAGGAGTCTGAGAAAAAGTCAGGACCTGCCTAAGAGGCAAGAGACCATTGTTTCGGGGTGCGCAAGGAGAGGGGACTCAGAGCACTGTCTAAACGAGCTCCAGAGACAGGTGCGAGCCGCGGCTATCAGCGCGGACCCCAGAGACAGGCATGAGACGCTAAGGGTGCTGCTGCAGCCACCAAGAAGCCTGTGTGCGAGCACAGGTCACTATCCACACCGCCCCTGCCGGGAGCCTGTGCAGCCCGCCACTGCCGGGGTCCTGTGATCCAGGGACAACTTCCCCAGGAGAACGCATGGCACGCCTCAGGCTGTTGCAATGCCACGCTGGCCCGTGCCACTGCAGGCTCGCCCTGCATCCGTACCCCTCCCTCTCCTGGGCCTGAGTGAGCCAAAGCCCCCTAATCAGCCGCTCCTTTAACCCCCTCCTGTCTGGGCAAGGAACAGATGCCCTCAGGTGACCTACAGGCTGAAGAGGGGCCAAATACAAAGCGGAACCCCAGGAGCTGTGCAAACAAAGAAGAGAAAGGGAAATCTCTCCCAGCAGCCTCAGGAGCAGCGGATTAAATCCGCACAATCAACTTGATGTACCCTGCATCTCTGGAATACCTGAATAGACAACAAATCATCCCAAAATTGAGGTGATGGACTTTGGGAGCAACTGTATACTTGGGGTTTGCTTTCTGTGTCTAATTTGTTTCTGGTTTTATGTTTATCTTAGTTTAGTATTTAGAACTTATTATCATTGGTAGATTTGTTTATTGATTTGGTTGCTCTCTTCCTTTTATATATTTTTTTCCTTTTTCTCATTTTGTGAGTGTGTATGTGTATGCTTCTTTGTTTGATTTTGTCTCTATAGGTTTACTTTTACCATTTGTCCTAGGGTTCTATCTGTCCATTTTTTGTTTTTCGTTGTTTTTTTTTTTTTAGTATACTTTTTAGTGCTTCGTAACATTGATGGATTTTTTTATTGGTTTGGTTGCTCTCTTCTTTGTTTTATTATTACAGTTTTTAATTTTAAGAATTTTTTTTATTTTTTATTTTAATAACTTTTTTTTTCTTTCATTTTTTTTCTCCCTTTTCTTCTGAGCCACGTGGCTGACAGGATCTTGGTGCTCCAGCCGGGTGTCAGGCCTGAGCCTCTGAAGTGGGAGAGCCGAGTTCAGGACATTGGTCCACCAGAGACCTCCCGGCCCCACATAATATCAGTTGGCAAGAGCTCTCCCAGAGATCTCCATCTCAACGCTAAGACCCAGCTCCACTCAATGACCAGCAAGCTCCAGTGCTGGACACCCCATGCCAAACAACTGGCAAGACAGGAACACAACCCCACCCATTAGCAGAGAGGCTGCCTAAAATCATAATAAGGCCACAGACACCCCAAAACATACCACCGGACATGGTCCTGCCCACCAGATAAACAAGATCCAGCCTCATCCACCAGAACACAGGCACCAGTCCCCACCACCAGGAAGCCTACACAACCCACTGAACCAACCTTACCCACTGGGAGCAGACACCAAAAACAATGAGAACTAAGAACCTGCAGCCTGAGAAAAAAAGACCCCAAACACAGTAAATTCAGCAAAATGAGAAGACAGAGAAATACACAGCAGATGAAGCAGCAAGGTAAAAACCCACCAGACCAAACAAATGAAGAGGAAATAGGCAGTCTACTTGAAAAAGAATTCAGAGTAATGATAGGAAAGACGATCCAAAATCTTGGAAAGAAAATGGAGAAAATACAAGAAAGGTTTTAACAAGGACCTAGAAAAACTAAAGAGCAAACCAACAGTGATCAACAACACAATAAATGAAATTAAAAATTCTCTAGAAGGAAGCAATAGCAGAATAACTGAGGCAGAAGAACGGATAAGTGACCTGGAAGATAAAATAGTAGAAATAACTACCGCAGAGCAGAATAAGGAAAAAAGAATGAAAAGAATTGAGGACAGTCTCACAGACCTCTGAGACAACATTAAACACACCAACATTCAAATTATAGGGGTCCCAGAAGAAGAAGAGAAAAAGAAAGGGCCTGAGAAAATATTTGAAGAGATTATAGTTGAAAACTTCCCTAATATGTAAAAGGAAATAGTCAATCAAGTCCAGGAAGCACAGAGTGTTCCACACAGGATTAATCCAAGGAGAAACACACCAAGACACATATTAATCAAACTATCAAAAATTAAATACAAAGAAAAAATAGTAAAAGCAGCAGGGAAAAGCAACAAATAACATGCAAGGGAATCCCCATAAGGTTAACAGCTGATCTTTCAGCAGAAACTCTGCAAGCCAGAAGGGAGTGGCAAGACATATTTAAAGTGATGAAAGGGAAAAATCTACAACCAAGATTACTCTACCCAGCACGGATCTCATTCAGATTCGACAGAGAAATTAAAAGCTTTACAGACAAGCAAAATTTAAGAGAATTCAGCACCACCAAACCAGCTTTACAACAAATGCTAAAGGAACTTCTCTAGGCAAGAAACACAAAAGAAGGAAAACACCTACAATAACAAACCCAAAACAATTAATAAAATGGTAATAGGAACATACATAACAATAATTACCCCAAATGTAAATGGATTAAATACTCCAACCAAAAGACACAGACTGGTTGAATGGACACAAAAACAAGACCTGTATATATGCTGTCTACAAGAGACCCACTTCAGACCTAGGGACACATACAGACTGAAAGTGAGGGAATGGAAAAACATATTCCATGCAAATGGACATCAAAAGAAAGCTGGAGTAGCAATTCTCGTATCAGACAAAATAGACTTTAAAATAAACACTATTAAAAGAGACAAAGAAGGACACTACATAATGATCAAGGGATCAATCCAAGAAGAAGATATAACAACTGTAAATATTTAGGCACCCAACGTAGCAGCACCTCAATACATAAGGCAAATACTAACAGCCATAAAAGGGGAAATCAACAGTAACACAATAGTAGGGGACTTTAACACCCCACTTTCACCAATGGACAGATCATCCAAAATGAAAATAAATAAGGAAACACAAGCTTTAAATGATACATTAAACAAGAGGGACTTAATTGATATTTATACGACATTCCATCCAAAAACAATAGAACAAACTTTCTTCTCAAGTGCTCATGGAACATTCTCCAGGATAGATCATATCTTGGGTCACAAATCAAGCCTTGGTAAATTTAAGAAAATTGAAATCATATCAGATATCTTTTCCAACCACAACGCTATGAGACTAGATATCAATTACAGGAAAAAAACTGTAAAAAATACAAACACATGGAGGCTAAACAATATGCTACTAAATAACCAAGAGATCACTGAAGAAATCAAAGAGGAAATCAAGAAATACCTAGAACCTATGACAATGAAAACACGATGACCCAAAACCTATGTGATGCAGCAAAAGCAGTTCTAAGAGGGAAGTTTACAGCAATACAATTCTACCTCAAGAAACAAGAAAAATCTCAAATAAACAAACTAACCTTACACCTAAAGCAATTAGAGAAAGAAGAACAAAAAAACCCCAAAGTTAGCAGAAGGAAAGAAGTCACAAAGATCAGATCAGAAATAACTGAAAAAGAAATGAAGGAAACAAGAGCAAAGATCAATAAAACTAAAACTTGGTTCTTTGAGAAGATAAACAAAACTGATAAACCACTATCCAGACTCATCAAAAAAAAAAACAGGGAGAAGACTCAAACCAACAGAATTAGAAACGAAAAGAGAAAAGTAACAACTGACACTGCAGAAATACAAAGAATCATGAGAGATTACTACAAGCAACTATATGCCAGTAAAATGGACAACCTGGAAGAAATGGACAATTTCTTAGAAAAGCACAACCTTCCAAGACTGGACCAGGAAGAACTAGAAAATATAAACAGACCAATCACAAGCACTGATATTGAAACTGTGATTAAAAATCTTCCAACAAACAAAAGCCCAGGACCAGATGGCTTCACAGGCGAATTCTATCAAACATTTAGAGAACAGCTAACACCTATATCCTTCTCAAACTCTTCCAAAATACAGCAGAGGGAGAAACACTCCCAAACTCATTCTACGAGGCCACCATCACCCTGATACCAAAACTAGACAAAGATGTCACAAACAAAGAAAACTACAGGCCAGTATCACTGATGAACATAAATGCAAAAATCCTCAACAAAATACTAGCAAACAGAATCCAACAGCACATTAAAAGGATCATACACCATGATCAAGTGGGGTTTCTCCCAGGAATGCAAGGATTCTTCAATATATGCAAATCAATCAATGTGATAAACCACATTAATAAATTGAAGGATAAAAACCATATGATCATCTCAATAGATGCAGAAAAAGCTTTCAACAAAATTCAACACCACTTATGATAGAAAACCCTCCAGAAAGTAGGCATAGAGGGAACTTACCTCAACATAATAAAGGCCATATATGACACACCCTCAGCTAACATCGTTCTCAATGGTGAAAAGCTGAAACCATTTCCACTAAGATCAAGGACAAGACAAGGTTGCCCACTCTCTCCACTATTATTCAACATAGTTTTGGAAGTTTTAGCCACAGCAATCAGAGAAGAAGAAATAAAAGGAATCCAAATCAGAAAAGAAGAAGTAAAATTGCCGCTGTTTGCAGATGACATGATAGTATACATAGAAAATCCTAAAGATGTTACCAGAAAACTACTAGAGCTAATCAATGAATTTGGTAAAGTAGCAGGATACAACATTAATGCACAGAAATCTCTGGCATTCCTGTACACTAATGATGAAAAACCTGAAAGAGAAATTAAGGAAACACTCCCATTTACCATTGCAACAAAAAGAATAAAATACCTAGGAATAAACCTACTTAAGGAGACAAAAGACCTGTATGCAGAAAACTATAAGACACTGATGAAAGAAATTAAAGATGATACAAATAGATGGAGAGATATACCATGTTCTTGGATTGGAAGAATCAACATTGTGAAAATGTCTATACTACCCAAAGCAATCTACAGATTCAATGCAATCCCTATCAAACTACCACTGGCATTTTTCACAGAACTAGAACAAAAAATTTCACAATTTGTATGGAAACAGAAAAGACCCCGAATAGCCAAAGCAATCTTGAGAAAGAAAAATGGAGCTGGGGGAATCAGGCTCCCTGACTTCAGACAATACTACAAAGCTACAGTAATCAAGACAGTATGGGACTGGCACAAAAACAGAAACATAGATCAATGGAACAGGATAGAAAGCCCAGAGATAAACCCACGCATATATGATCACCTTATCTTTGATAAAGGAGGCAAGAATATACAATGGAGAAAAGACAGCCTCTACAATAAGTGGTGCTGGGAAGACTGGACAGCTACATGTAAAAGAATGAAATTAGAACACTCCCTAACACCATACTCAAAATAAACTCAAAATGGATTAAAGACCTAAATGTAAGGCCAGACACTATAAAACTCTTAGAGGAAAACATAGGCAGAACACTCTATGACGTAAATCACAGCAAGATCCTTTTTGACCCACCTCCTAGAGAAAGGGAAATAAAAACAAAAATAAGTAAATTGGACCTAATGAAATTTAAAAGCTTTTGCATAGCAAAGGAAACCATAAACAAGATGAAAAGACAACCCTCAGAATGGGAGAAAATATTTGCAAACAAAGCAACTGACAAAGGATTAATCTCCAAAATAAACAAGCAGCTCATGCAGCTCAATATCAAAAAACAAACAAACAAACAACCCAATCCAAAAATGGGCAGAAGACCTAAATAGATATTTCTCCAAAGAAGATATACAGATTGCCAACAAACACATGAAAGAATGCTCAACATCACTAATCATTAGAGAAATGCAAATCAAAACTACAATGAGGGGACTTCCCTGGTGGCGAAGTGGTTAAGAATCCACCTGCCAATGCAGTGACACGAGTTCAAACCCTGGTCCAGGAAGATCCCACATGCCGTGGGGCAACTAAGCCCATGCACCACAACTACTGAGTCTGCGCTCTAGAGCCCGCGAGCCACAACTATTGAGCCCACGAGCCACAACTATTGAGCCCATGTGCCACAACTACTGAAGCCCATGCACATAGAGCCCATGCTCCTCAACAAGAGAAGCCACCACAAGGAGAAGCCCGTGCACCGCAACAAAGAGTAGCCCCTGCTCACCACAACTATAGAAAGCCGGCACGCAGCAATGAAGACACAACGCAGCCAAAAATAAATAAATAAATTTATTTTTAAAAAAAAAAAAAAAACTACAATGAGGTATTACCTCACACCGGTCAGAACGGCCATCATCAAAAAGTCTACAAACAATGAATGCTGGAGAGGGTGTGGAGAAAAGGAAACCCTCCTGCACTGTTGGTGGGAATGTAAATTGATACAGCCACTATGGAGAACAGTATGGAGGTTCCTTAAAAAACTAAAAATAGAACTACCATACGACCCAGCAATCCCACTACTGGGCATATACCCTGAGAAAACCATAATTCAAAAGAGTCATGTACCACAATGTTCATTGCAGCACTATTTACAATAGCCAGGACATGGAAGCAGCCTAAGTGTCCATCGACAGATGAATGGATAAGAAGATGTGGCACATATGTACAATGGAATATTACTCAGCCATAAAAAGAAACAAAATTGAGTTATTTGTAGTGAGGTGGATGGACCTAGAGCCTGTCATACAGAGTGAAGTAAGTCAGAAAGAGAAAAACAAATACCGTATGCTAACACGTATATATGGAATCTAAAAAAAAAAAAAAAAGGTTCTGAAGAACGTAGGGGCAGGACAGGAATAAAGACGCAGACGTAGAAAATGGACTTGAGGACACGGGGAGGGGGAAGGGTAAGCTGAGACAAAGTGAGAGAGTGGCATGGACATACATACACTACCAAATGTAAAATAGATAGCTAGTGGGAAGCAGCTGCATAGCAGCGGGAGATCAGCTCGGTGCTTTGTGACCACTTAGAGGGGTGGGATAGGGAGGGTGGGAGGGAGATACAAGAGGGAGGGGATATGGGGATATATGTATACATATAGCTAATTCACTTTGTTATACAGCAGAAACTAACACACCACTGTAAAGCAATTATACTCCAAAAAAGGTGTCAAAAGAAAAAAAAAAACCAAAGTTCAAGAAAGGAGCCATATGGCCCCTGTCACTCACAGACCTTCCTCCCAGGAAGCCCATCTGGGAATGGTAGACAGATCACAAAGTGGCCCCATCCACTTTGGCCCCATCCAAACTCATCATCCTTTACTGTTTCCACTCCCTTTGCAATGTAGCCTTGCAGTTACCCCAAGAGGAATTTCCCCAGCGTCTCCTTCGCCTGGCCCTTAAATCCAGGCTCATGGCTTGCTTTGGCCAAGAGATCATGGCAGAAGCCATGATGCACCAGGTCTGAACCTAGGCCTCAAGCAGCCCTGAGCACTTACATTTGCTCTCTTGAAACTCTGCTGATGCCCAGTGAATAAGTGTGGGCTAGCAACTGGTGATGAGAGACCCAAGGCCTGGTCACCAGCCACCCCAACTCACAGCCAGCCCACCACCATCCTAACCGGCCAACCCCAGCTGAACGGCCAGCTGACCACAGATGAATGAGCAAGCCCAGACAAGATCAGTCGTATCTGACCCAGGTCTGCTGACCAGAAGACTCATTAGTATGACTATTATTGTTTCACGACACTGAGTTTGGGGATGGTTTGTGATGCTGCACCAGCTAGCTGATGCAGAGGCCTTCTATTCTCCAAGCCGACTGGCAGCTTGGACACAAAAGACAGACGACCAAGGCCAAGTTCCTGATGGCACCAAGCAAGGGCCCCATTTGGTAGCATGCAGAGGATGGCACCAGATATGGGCTGCACGGCACAGACAGCTTCTCTGAGATGAATCCTTGCCAAACGGGATCACCTCGCCTCAACTCTGCCTCTCTTTAACACCCCAGCCTTCCCGTGGCTTCCCGCAGTGCTGAGGAAATTCTGCTCCTTTCCCACTGGGCTCCCCACCCAGCCCTTCAATCAACAAAGGGCTGACTCACCACCTCAGGGGAAGCCTCCCCAAGCTGAACACCCTTAGGGATCCAGAAGCGGAAAGGGTAATTGAGTCATTCCACTGCTGCAGGCTGTTTCCCTTTGTAAATGCCTATTTCCCATGCCTGCCCGCAGCCCCAGCCCCAGGGGCTACCTGCTAATAAGCCACAGAGACCCCTGCAGGGAGGAACTGACACTCTGCCGGCTATTTAATGGTCCACAGAAGAAGAAAAGAACACCAGGTATCTCCAGGCCCATGCTTCAGGTTCAAGATCCCTCTCTTCAACCCCAGAAAGGAGCAGACAGGCCTCCCAGACAGCTGAGTAAGGCTTTCCTCAGCACCAGGAATGGTGTGGCAGATTCAAAATGCAACTTGAAATAGAAACAGCACTCAAACAGCAAACGAACTCCAGAAGGTCCAGCCACATTCAAGCATTTCCTTCGAGGGAGGGCTTGGATGCTCCTTTGAAATTTAAAAACCAAACATTTCATTCTTTCAAAACAATCTCTTATTCAGGTGCCCCTGCTTGGCCTGAACCTTAAGAATGTGTTTACTCTGTGCCCACTGGGTAACTGAGCGTCCAGAGACTATCTGCCTGGAGCAGGAGTCAGGGCTCCTGGGAGTCAGCCTTGCATCCATCCCTTTGAAAACCATCATCCACAGGCTCCGAAAAGGCCATTAACAAAGATGAATATGTCCCAGTCCCAGCTCCTGGCCTCACGTGCTCCTAGGTTCCACGGGGAGAGAGACAAACACGCTCACAGCACAGTGGGGGCTGGCTGTGGGCCCTGCGGTGAGGGTGGCCATGGAGGTATGCCCAGGGTGCTGCAGTGCCCTGCAAGCCCTCAATGGCTTTCCCAGGGTGTGTTGCAGCAAAAACAGAAATGAAGTTTTCCCTCTCCTGAGAACAAGGAGAATAAAGGGAACAGTGAACAGTCTAAAGAAGAAACATAACCTGGCCTGAAAGAGTTAATCACTCCTAGTTGCTTTTTTTTTTTGACTGTTACTAATCTGTAACTAGATTTGTACTTCACAAAGCTAACCTATTACTCTTTAACACTATGTGAATTACATCCTGCACTACCTTGTAGCAAATCACCCCATGTAGCATTTGCATTTCAGAAAAAAAGGTCTCAGGCAGATAACCCAGAGACAAACGGACCCAATTACTGGGCTGCCTGATGCCAGCTGTGACTCTTTTGAAATAATGCAGGAAGACGAAGAACGCAAGACCTTCACTACTTTGATACTTATCATATACCCTGCACTGTGAGCCCCACATATAAAATCTTCTCTGATTCCCGAAGGAGTAGGGGGGCCCAGTTCTTGAGGCGCTAGCCTGCTGTGTCTTCCCTTCTGCCTGGCAGAAAAATAAAGCCATCTCTCTCTTCCTCCAAAATCTCTGTCTCCGTATTTCTGTTTGGCATCAGTGCACAGAGAAGCCGAGATTTCGGCAACAGGTGCACAGGGTTCAGAAGGATGAGAGGAGTGTGGGAACAGAGAAGGAAGGAGACGGTGACCTGGACACAGGCCCTGGGGGGACAGCTGTCTGTTCCCTTCCCCATCTCAGCCAGGCCCCGAATTCCGGCTGCCTTGAGCATCACAGAGCTCCAAACCTGCCAGAACAAACTCTACCGAATATCTCTTCCTCCTGAGCTCATTTCTAAGAATTTCTAAAGGGAAAAAAAAGAATTTCTCAGACTCGTTGTACTTTTGCTAAACTACTAAGGCTTTAAAATCCGTAAACAGTAGGATATAATTAAATGCAAATGCGGGGCCACATTTAAAAATTAATCTTCTATAATTAATTAGCAATTTTAAACATTCTGATAAATGATACTTAAATGGCACAGAATTATCCTAGCTCTGAGTAATAAAGTCATCTGCTTAAGATTTACCATGGTGGAGTGAGAAATATTTGCATGTATCATGTGGAACAACAGAACATTGCAATCACTTAATTTACCTTTGCTATGAATGTATTTAAAAGCACAGTCTTTATATTCAAATTGTAGGAGCAAACTCACTCACTGCCGCAAACTCTGAGAAGCAACTGATTCGGAGCCAGGCATTAACCCTGGCTGTGCTTCTAGTAAAGATTAAATTGGCCTCCAGCCACACCCCTTGCCTGGGAAGCCAGTCCAGGTTGGGGTGGGGAGGGATGCTTGGAAGTGGCCCTGTCCACCTTTGTCCCTTCACATTCACCTACTCCTCCCAGCCTGGGTGAATGATGGCCCCCACTCCCAGAGCAATGGGGAGCTGTCCTACGAACAGGCTGCTCCCTTGTGGTTCTTTCTCTCATCCTTCTCGGTACAGAAAGAGGTCCCTGGTATCATTCTAACCGCAGAGGCAAAAGCCATCAGCTGCAACTGTCACTCGGTGCTGCTATTTCTTTCCCAACATTGCAATGCCTTCCCCAGACTGCTCTGCCATCAGCAGTGCCTTTCAGGGTGTGTGTGTGTGTGTGTGTGTGTGTGTGTGTGTGTGTGTGTGTGTGTGTGTGTGTGTGTGTGTGTGTGTGTGCACGCGTATGTGTGTGTATCAGTGCCTCTTGGGCCATGCTAGTCTGAGGGTCTGCTTGTACCAGAGTATGTGGCTGGTTGGCGGTATCACTGTATCAGCCTGTATCCGTGTGTGCGTCCGTGTGTGTGGGTGTGTGAGTGTCCAGTCTCCCACACCTGCCTGCACTGCTGCTTATTGCCAGCCCTCTCCCAACCCACTCACCTCCCTGCACACTGCTCTCCCCCTGTGGTACCACGTGTCACCCGCAGGAAGAGCTCACCCCATTCGCTGACCGAGGAACCAAGACCAGGCCAAAGGCAGGGTTCTGAAGCAAACTTAAGCCTTCCAAAGAGCAGAAGTTTTAAGACCCAAGCCCTTGCTGATGGGCTGGCCAAGGACCTGATGACCAACCAAAACAAGGCAACCGAGGAATATACAAGAAAACATAGCTTTGTATTGGAAGTAAGAAATATAAAATATCCATTCATCATTCCCTCAACAGCCACTGCGGGCCAAGACTTGTGCTGCTCTTGGAAGATAAAACAGTGGACACCACGCAGTCCCTGCCCTTGAGGGGGTCACATTCCCGTGGGAGGGACAGGCTGCACAGGGCTGGACGGCGCTCGGACTGCAGGGCGGGGGCAGGGCACGGTGTCTGCCTCACGAACTGTCAGCAAACAGTGGCAATTCTTCTCCATAAATGCTTAAAATACCTTAATTTTTCTACTTTTTCCAGTAAAACAAAACAGACTGGGAGGGAGAGGAGAGAAAAATAAAGAGGATACAAAAGGAAAGAGGGAAGCCCAAGTACAGCTAGAGACAGAAGCACAGAAATAACGAATGAGAGCTGAAAGGACAAAGTCCTGGAGTCCCCCTTCCCCGCACACGCCCAGAGGAGGCTCTGGCGGATGAGAGCCCTGGGGCGCCCCCTCTCGGCCGCCACGGCGAGTGCCCAGCAGGACCACGGCCACGGTGTAGCCACAATGTTCGACACCATAGTAGGCAGCCAATCCTGGTCCATAGTAGGCACCCAATCTGTACTGGCTGCATGGATGACTGGGTGGGTGGATGGATGGATGGACTGAAGGACTGATGCATGAACACACGAATGGATGGATGGACAGACAGATGGACACACAGACACATGGACAGCTGATGAACGGATGGATAGACTCTCCTTCAGGAAGATGAGATGAAGCCCGGGGCCAAAATGGACTGTGGACTGGAGGGCTCCCCATGAAACCTGACCTGGAGAAGAAATAACAGAGAGACGTACACACCCCTCAACAGCTGTGGCTGTGGCTATGGAGGCCACTATAGACTATTAACCTCGAAGACCCTGAAAAGAACAAACCAAGAACAAACCGGTCCCGAAGTCTGGATTCCCCACCCCCGGAATAGGGAACCCCTTCCTGCTGCCATCCCAGCCTCAGCCCCACCACTCCCCACCCTGCACACCCACTGCAGCAACCTCACCACACACATCCCTGAAGATCCTAGGGCTCTCCGGACCCCTGTCTCCACCCCCACCTTGACCATGAGGTTAATCAAAGTTCATCCCTATAGACCCAGACCCAGTGTCACCTACTCCAGGGAGGGTCCCTGACCCCTTGGCCACCCCCATCTCTCCCGGACCAGAGGACACGGCTCCATCCTCGGTGCTCTCACAGGACCTGGTCCACACCTCTGCTTTTATAGGTGAAGGGGTTTGTTTACACCTCTATCTTCCCCACCAAGCTGGGAGCCCCAAGAGAGCAGAGACAGTAGCCTTAGTGCCCGGCACAGAACTTAGCACAGCACTCGGGCTCATTAAATGCTGGACAAATGAAAGAAGGAACTCCTGAACAGAGGGGAGGTGGCTCCAGCAGCCAGGAGCAAGACCCCTGGCCTTGGCCCCTCTCAGCAGCTGTCACCTTGATCACTTCAGGACTTCCACAGCCCTGGAGTGAGTGAGGAGAGGACAGTGACATTCCCACCTCCCCTGGCTGGTTTGGGCTGACAGGCTACATGAGTATAGCATCATAGATGGCTGTCACCATCCACTAAACCCCCACTTGGCAGACAATGGTCCAGAGAAGAACCAAGGCCCAGCTCAGGATAGGATGAGTCCAACTCAGTCCCAATTAGGGGTGATTGGAAGGTGCCACCTCCCCTCACTCCGAGAGTCCCAGTGTCGAGCCCATGCAAGGCTTCCCTCCATGGCCTGTGCCCTCACAGCCCCTCAAGGGCAGCACCCTGGGGGGCTCCAAGTCTGGAACCAGGAGACGGGAGTTCTGTCACCCCTGAGCCCAGTCTCCCCAAGGGGAGCCTTTTAAAGATAATGCATTGATGCAGTGATAATATTAACACTGTGATAAAAAAGATCTCAGAGGAGGCAATGTGGATTCAAGACTGAGTGATAAAAGCTGAGAGGAGCTTGAGGCGGGGCCCATTATATGAGCCCACAGGGCCCCCCAAGCAGACCCCAGTGCCTCAGCCTGCGGCACACCCCTCTTCTCACCCACCATCTAGGCTAGACTCCCCAAGCCCACAACCCCTGGCAAGGGCAGCCCCTTGCAAAGTGGGATCACAGAGAGGCCAGAGGTGCATGGGCCCCCAGACCGAGCCCCCCACACAGCCCCAGTGACTGAGTGGACCTCCCAGCACAGCATATGAACAGCCTGGCAGGTCCCAGACAGCCATGTCCGTGTCATATAGAATTTGTCATTAACGACAGCGAAAGCACCGGCCTTCCCAACAGATTCACATGCAGCAAAATGTAAACGATTCAAGCAGAACTATCTTCCTCCCTCACTCCCATCAGCCAGGCTTTCTGAGTGGGGAAGTGGAGGAGGTACAGCTAGGAGGACCACATAACCCAGTCCTACTGGAAGTTGTCCATACCAGGCCTGATCAGACACAATATCAACATGTCATCAATAGCGGCGCGGCTCTGAGGCCATTCACTTCCCCGCAACAATGTTCTGTGTTTCATAAAATTCAGGACATGCCCTGGCAGTGGGTCACCCTTGTGAACCTCCTCTGTCCTTGTCACAACAAAGAAGAGGTTGGGTTACTCTGCTCAAAAAGCCCAAGCAATGCCTGTGTGCAGTGCACAAAGGTTTTGTTCTGGGATTGGCATCTCCAAGTCTCTCCTGGAGGACCCGCTGGGCTAGCCAGCCATACAGGACACGTTCACCTCCAGAATCCAGGCTCCTTCCCCTACCACGCTTAACAGATGCAGTAAAATTCTTTGAGCATAAGCACCCTAAAAACCTTTGCCAGACACTGGACAGAGGCAACTGAATTATACCTTCCCCCATGAAACCAGCATGGCCCTGTTTTACCCAGTACAGTAACTCCTATGCTTGTCTTTTCCATACAGGCAGACCTCAGAGATACCGTCAGTTTGGTTCCAGACCACCGCAATAAAGCGAATAGTGCCATAAAGCAAGTCACATGAATTTTTTGGTTTCCCAGTACATATAAAAGTTATGTTTACGCTATATTGTAGTCTATTAAGTGTGCAATAGCATTATGTCTAAAAAAACAAAGTACATATCCTAATTAAAAAATATTTTATTGCTAAAAAATACTAAGCATCATCTGACAACAGAGGGTTGCCACAAACCTTCAACTGGTGAAAGACACCATATCTGGGAAGCGTAATAAGGCTAGATGTGCCTGTAACATGGCACAGAGGGGCTCTGGAGTGGGTCATTCTGGACTTGAGTCCTGTTCAAACCCCGGGTGACTGCCTGCATGACCTTAAGCAAGGCATTTAACTTCTTCAGCTCCAGTTGCCTCATTTTCAAAGTGTTAGGATTAGAGAAGGCACACAGAGGGCCAGGCCCATGGCGGGCACCCAGGAAATGATGGTACCCTTCCTCCTCCTGATAGCAGGCACGTGGGACCAGAAACCAAGACTCCGAGCAGCCGGAGCTGGAAGCAATGAAGCCCAGGTGCTGTCCTCCCCTACAATCTCTGGCCACCCCTCCCAGGGGCTTGTCATTCTTGCCCGACATTAAGAGCAGCCACTCCAGGGGACTTCCCTGGCGGTCCAGTGGTTAAGACTCCGCGATTCCACTGCCAGGGGCCCGGGTTTGATCCCTGGTCGGGGAACTAAGAGGTTACACTGCGAGGTGCAGCCAAAAAAAAGAGCAGCCACTCCAGGGGCAACCCCAGCTCCGCAGCACCCAGCAAAGCAAAGGCTTTGCAAACACGGTCTGGGAGATCAAGAAGGCAACCGGCCAAAGCCAAGCCAAGTGTATCCAACACTGCAGGAATTTGCATAATTAACCACTTGGAAATAATACCTTTAGGCCAGTCTTGGTTATGTGTTAAATCCTTGCAGGGCCTAGAAACAGGGCAAGAGCTGAATTCATCTGGAAGGGAAATGATGAATGTGAACAGTGAACAAGCACAGATGCTTCTCGAGAAGCTATGTGTCCATCACCGCCTCCATCCCTACTTTCAGATGAAGACACTGAGGTTACAGAGGTGAGGCAAATGACCCAAGGTCACACACAGAGTAAGTGGGGGAGCTAGACTCGACCCCAAAGTTGCTTACATCCAAAACCAACGTTCAGCAGAGCAGTAGCCGGGAGGAAAGGAAGCAAGGAGAGGAGGCGAGGGATTGGCGAGGAGAGGGGAGGGGAGGAGCCTGGCGACACTTAGCAGACACCAGCCCCAGAGCAGACTCCACCGGCCTTTTAGCAAGGAGAAAAGCTTTCCTGGGAGCAGACACTGGCACGGACACTGCTGGGAACATTCTGAGAAAGCCTTGGACACATTAGTGCTGCTAATCCTAGCCTGCCCATTACTGGCCTGAATGACTTCATACAGAGAAATGTGTTCTGGTGAAAATGCCGAGCATCGCCCGGACCTCACAGCCGGGCTGACCACCAGCGTGATCCGGGGCCTGATTAGTCCAGAACGGCAGGGCTGCTGGCCAACTGCACCAAATTAAGCGTTCCCAAATTTTAAGTTCTCCAGCAGTGGGCTTCGTGCTGGCTGCTGATGCATGAGGTAGCATTTCGAGTAATAATTAATTAGAGAAGAAAGCAAAATAAGCAAGCAAAGGACATCAAATGGAGTTAGTACAATTCTGCCTTTCACTTCATTTTACATTCAATCAGAGAGGGCCAACAAAGTGCCCGGGGCTGGAAAGAGAACCGCTGGGAGCATTCAGCCACCCCCTGACTCCTTCCGTCCACCGCTGCTGCCAGGCACACCACACCCGCAGCCTGTCCCCCAAAACCTACCCAGGCCGGAGAGGGACCTGCCAACTCCAGGTTGTCACCTCTTTGCCATTAGACCACCAGGGCGCACCCATCATCAGCTCATATAGTACTTCTAGTTTTCTGTTCCCAAATTCATGGATTCTTTGTTAAACTGGTGGGTCTGACCCCTAATAAAGTTGTTTAGAAAAAAATCATTGATTATCCCAGGCACCAAAAAAATAAGCACGTACACCAAGTATCATTTGGTGACATGCAAACGACACCTGCTCCGGGTGTTAACACATCCCAAAGCAGAGCTGCCCACCTCTGCCGAGAGCTGGAAATTTACTTTATCCCTAGAGGCTTACACCTGTCAACCAAGAGAGGAAAATTAAAAGGAAAAAAACAACAACGGCCTAAATTTTGCTGCAAAATTCCCTGGCAGTGACTAATAACCAGGTTTCCCACTAGCCGCCCCCAGCCTCTCAGCATCTGGGCAGGCGTTGGGTCACCTGTCGGGGACCAGTCAGGAGTCAAGTTGTGCTGGGGTCTCCTCCTTCGTGGTATGTGCTGTGGGCCCAGCACCCAGGGATCCCCACGTCCGTTTCAGCCATGCCCGAGCAGACAGTGCCTGCAGCCCACCTGAGCCACCCCCAGGGAGCCCTGGGCAGCGCTCCTGCGCCCCAGGCCCCACCACCTACCTCGTTGATGAAGGAGTGTGCCCCCAGCGGGCTCAGCAGCAGGATGGCGCGGCGCAGTGTGTCCCGGTAGCGGTTCAGCTCCTCTGTCTTCATCGTGGTGAAGAGGCTGGTGAACACGTGGCTGACGTTCTTGTCCACCTTTTGTAAAGAGACATCAAGGCCCAGCCGCGAGGCCTGGTCCAGAAAGCTTTGGAGCCCACGGATATCTGAGCAGTGGAGAAGACGAGGGAGAGAGAAACATCTTTAAGCGGGAAGGGACCTTGGAGGGCGTCTAACTCCAATGCTACCCCCTCCCATATGGGCCTTGAGCAAGGATTCAAGTCTGCCTCCATGGTCCAATGAACAAAGGATGGAAGACATGTATTTAGTCCCAATGTCCCTCAGCAGCATCCAGCCCCTGGGTAAGTTTCTCCCACCATAGGAAGCACTTCCTGCCATCCAACAGGTCCTGTGGCCACAAGTGTCCTGCATGATAAGCTCCTTTTCTCTCCCTATTGCTTTCACCCAATGGGCGTGAAGGTTCTGGCAGTTCTGTCCTGGTTGCTACATGTGGTGGTGGTCCCTAACCCTGGAACCCTGTTCCCTCCACCTGGCTCTGCTCCCCAGGGCTATGACTCCTTGACCCTCAGTGGTGAGCTAAGGCCCCTGACTGCCCTGGTCAGAGCAGGCCCAGACTCAGTCCCTGCCCCAATCCTGTAACTGAACAGCTTGCACCCTCACAGCCTCCCTGAGGCTTGGGACTCTGTCTTGTTCCAGGGACTTGATTTTCCTGGATGAGCTCTCCTCCTCCACTCTCTTTCCAGCTGGGGTGATCTCACCCCAAGTCCAACGAGAACTCTGCATCCTGACTGGTTCAGGGGTGAGCAGGTGGTCCAGGATGGTCCTAGACTGAGCACCGTCCTGACACTTTGGTGGAGCACCCGGGAGAGAGGTCTGCTATTTCCCCTGTGATCAACCAAGGGATCAGGATACAAGCCCAGGGCAGGAGGGGAGCATGGAAAGCTGGAATAAATTACCAGGAAGCAGGAGCCCATAAGGAGCTTGGGGCCCAGCTACATAAAATATTAGTGCAAACCTACTCTTGTGATGGCCGGGGCTGCTGAATATTTTTTTTTAACTAGGGCCCAAATCTCTCAGCGGCAGCCCTGCATGAGCCATCTGGCTTCTCTTAAAGGAGATCTGCTCAAGAATGGAGCCAGCAAGCAGGTCCAAGAGTGGGGCACAGTCCCGATGATGTCATTTAAGCCTCTGGGTCCACCTATGAAGCCTGTTTCTCCTGGATCTTTCAGTTTCATGAGCCAAAGAATACCCTTTCCTGCCTAAGCCAGCTTGAGCTGGATTTCTGTCACTTGCAGCCCAGAGTCTCAATGCATAGGCCACTTTTTCAAGTCTGGAATGTTTCCTTCATCTGGTCCATATCTGTGTTCCAGCTCCCAAAGGCAGGCCCCACACCTGAGCCACCCCCTCCAAAGGACACTGGGCCAGTCCACATCACACTCGTAGTACTCCCTCAGTGTCTGGGATGTCCGTGGGCTGCCCGGGCATGCCCTGGCCCATCCAGTCACCCAAAATCAAATTCAAAGGATACAGTGTTAATTCAACCCAATTGTTTTTCCCAACCAGTTCCTCTTCCAAACTTTCACTTCATGCCCATTCCACAAATTTCATGAATTCTACACGTACCAGGCAGCATGCAAGCTGCTACAGTGGTTCCTTCACTGCCCATCTTGCTGGGAGGTTGGCTCACCAGTAAGTCTGGTCCCAGCTGGATACGACAAGAGCAGCCATGGAAAAGCAAGCACGGTGCCAGGGAGACCAGAGTACCATGGCAGTCATAACTGGGGTGCTGGGGGGAATGTGCACAGAGTCCCTCTGTTCCCACGATGGGGGGAAGCCCTAGAATAGGGTCTGAGTACCTGTTGTAGACTCAGACACTTAGAACTTAGTACAGTTCCTTAGTAGAGTTCCATCCACTTTGTGCCTCAGTGTTTTCATCTGTAAACTGGGGATGAAAGTTCCTGACTACCATTTTCATAGGACTGTGAGGAACCACAGTTCTTGAAGGTACCACCTGCTTGCATCTCAGGGGCCTGCACCTGGGAGGCACAGAGAGCCTACATCCTAATGGTCCATCCGAGGGCACAGCAGTGCCCAAATGAGGACCCTTGGGTCCCTTCCAGAGATCGCAAATGTGAGACTGATATTCAAGTCCATGTGTTCAAGTCCAGCCATGACCTCAGCCAGCTTGGTCTATCGGCAGCCTGGCCCCTGAAGCACAAACATGCACCCAGAGCTGCCTGCCTGACAAAGCACAGAGGTCTCAGCGTTGCTCTGCCCACTGATCCAGACAGGAAAAGGTGCCAGGAAGCAGGATGGGCCCTCTGCACCAAGCCCCAGGGCTCCCCCAAAGGTGACCAATGGAAGACCACACAGTGCCTTACACCTGCCCTGGCACCAGGGGCTCCCAACACACAGGCCCCGGGTTGTCAACACCCCTTGGATCCCCAGAGAGGCCATGCAGTCCGCATCAGCCTGCTTGGGCCCCTAGAGATCTGTAGCCTTAAAGCCTCTTGAAAGAAAAATTTGAAGAGGTTCTTCAGAGCTTCTTCACCTACCAGAGGGAATGGCAGGCAAATGGGCAGAGATGGCTCAAGGAGCAGAAGTATAGCAGGGGGAGGGGACCCCCAACTAGGAAAAGTCAGGGCTGGTGTCAACACCGGCCCCTCCCTCTCCTGACCACAGCATAACTCACGCCTGCCAAGGGCAAGCTTGAGAACATCTCAGCACCGAGCAGACACCCATATGCCTAAATCAGCAGTGCGCTCCTGTGCCGGGCATGCAACAGCTTGCACCCAAGTGGCCCATGATGGCTTCCCCTCAATCTGGGCTGTCACTAGCCACCTGTAGCTATTCAAATTCAAACTTAATTTCCTTAAAATTAAATAAAATCACACGCTTAGTTCCTCAGTCACACAGCCACATTTTAAGTACTCAATGGTCGCATCTGGCTGGTGGCAACCATACTAAATAGCACAAATATAGATCATATATGATGGATCATCACAGAAAGTTCCAGTACAGGGTCTGCCTGAGAAACTGTCTTTTAACCTGTGCAGTGTAAATGATGGTCCCAAATGTGGGAGATGAGCTGCATTCAGGCCTCCCTATTACCATGCCTCTTGCCCTGTCACTTTGAAGACCATTCCGGCTCCTACTCCAGGTTCAACCACATGACCTGCTTTGACCCATGAGACCATTGTGACTTGGTATAAGCCGAGTTTTGAGTAAGTGTGCATTTCTGTTTCCACTCCTGGACCCTGCCACCACCATGAGAACAGCCTTGGACTAGCCTCCAGAAGGATGCAGACACGTGGAGAAGAATCAGGCGGACCGGGCAGCCACCCCCGGCTACATGCCAGCTGAATTCAGATACACCAGTGAGCCCAGAGCAGAACTGCCTAGTTGATCGATAGACTCACACACACACACACAAATGACTGTTGTTCTATGCCACTAATTTTGGGGATGGTTTGTTTCTCAGCAATAACTAACTGATAAACCAAGTTCATCAGATGCATTATATCTAATATGCCTTAGGAAAAGTTCACTGAAAGAGCAAGGCCTGTATCTTAAAAAGTCACCCACACACACAGCTTCCCCACATGGGGCCGAGTGCGAGCCAGTCCTGGGGTGAGGACACTGGTAGCTTCTGCAGCGCTATCCCTTCGCCTGGACACCAATGTCCTCACTGCCCGTGGCCTTGGCTCTGACCCAGATCTGAGCACAGCCGATGGGACAGGGATAAAGGCAGCGCTCTGAGACCCACCATCTACCAGTTCCCACTCCACTTCTGGCGCCTTTCAAGGCCATTACAAGTATTTAAAGTGGCAGAGACTGGCACGTCTGCAGAGCCATGCTTTACGTGAGCACATGCGCAAAGAGAGCTTCAGGGTGGCTCTGTGCGTGTGCCCATGGGTCCACCAGTCTGGTAGGGGTCCAGGAACCTCATGCATCACACCAGCACAGCCGGTCCTCACAGGCTGGGGAAGAAGTCCCCTTCAGTCTCTTCCTTGAGGTCCCCCTACCTAAATCCATCTCAAGCCATAGGACTGTTTCACTTCCTCAGGGAATAGGAGGTGCCATGGGGGGTGGCAACTGTCTCGGGACCCACAAGGACGCACGAGGACATGCACACACAGGGAACACAAGCCCTCAGAGCTCCTGCGCATGCGCAGCTGCTGCGTTTCTGCCTTCTGTTCGGGCAGCCCCTGATGGAACTGAGCCATCGGCGAGAGTTTAAGCTCCCTGCCAGTGGCTGGCTCCTCACACCTGGAACAAGTGACGCAGGCTGAAGGCAGTGCTCCTGAGGGACCACGGCCCCGGCTACAGCCGCCTGCTCCCACTTGGCTGAAAAGGTCAGCCCTCAGCCTCTGAAGGTCTTATTCAGTTGCCCTTGAGGAGAGCTGGGGGGGCAGAATAACAGTCAAGAGCACAAGCTAACTTTGCCACCCTCCTGCCGTTCCCCAGGAATGGGGCCAAGGAAGTCCACTTCTCCAACGAAAATCCTTTCCTCCCTCAAGACTGAGACTGAGTGTGTAACACCACCCTACCCTCATCCCCTAAGAAAGCCAGCTGTCCACTGCTACTCCCCAGAAAGGGAGAATTCTCCAAGAAGTTAGACTAAAGACAGAGATGGGGCTGCTCTCGGGGTAGCAGTGTGGGCATCCCAGGAGCCCTTTGGCCCCCTACAGAGTTCTGGACCTTGGCCCAGGCCCTTCCACTGGGAGCTCTCTGTGCAGACTGGCCGGCCCAGTCCACCTTTGCTGGTGCAGCTCCCCCCAAGCAGACCCACCTCCACTAGAGGAGGGAGACGAGGGGGCCACAGTGGGCGTCACATCAGCCGCAGCCCAGAAAGGGCAGGAGAAGGCAAACGGCCCACAGCTCTCCAAGGTGGCAGCGGGGAGGATGTGGGGGGCACGAACCATGAACAAGGGCATCAGCCACCCACAGGGATGACAGGGAGAGGCTCCCAGGAGAGACGCCCTGCTCCCCAGAGAAAGGAAGCAGTTCAGGGAACAGGGCAAGTGCATTCCTGCGAGGAATCTGATGTGACGACACCCCAGGACGGGCCTCAGCTGCCTTGGCCCACCCTCTGGGCTCTCAAAGGACCTGGTCATCAGAAGTCTTTGCAATACCAGAGTAGTCCTGTTGACATTCATTCATCCCTCCTTCCCTCCAATATTCACTGAGAACTTTCTCTGTGTTGGTCCCTCTCCTAGGGGCTGGGGAACAAGAATGAACGAGCCCACGGTATTCCCACTAGCACGGGACTTCCATTTCAGGGGCTGGAGAAGAGACTGGAAACAAATAAACAATAGATAATTTCTAACAGTGGTGTGAGCGCTGAAGAAAGTAGAGACTGGGTTGCAGGAAACTGCAGAGGGTCGGGGTGGCAGAGGCCCCTGTGAAGAGCATCGGTGAGAAGGAGCCAGCCCTGGAAACCGCCCGGGGAAGACCACTCCTGACCGAAGAAACAGCACGTGGAAAGTTCCAGAATGAGGCATCTGGGATACCAAATGAAGAAGGGCCTTGCTCACCCCACAACGGGGACCAGGAAGAGGGAGGACTGGAACTGTGGGGCTGCCAGGGAAGGAAGCTGGGGCCCCACCACCAGCAGTGGAGGGGGTGAGCACATGCATCCCCAGTGCCCGAGCCCTGGGCCTCCTCTGCCCCATTCCTCCTCCCCTCCACAGACCAGCTTCCGAATGCTGGGCCCAGGCACCCTCTGGCACTTCCCAGCACTCACCTCTCTGCCCACTGCCACGCACACCATGCTGCTCTGAAGCTCTTGCCAAAGCCATCAACAAATGGAGACCCTCCTCTCTCTTCATTTTCCATGGGTTCTCCGGAGCACCCAGCCTGTGACCGCTCATCCTTGAAGTCCTTTCTCCCCCCCCCGGGCTTCCAGACACATACATGTGCCCCTTCTGCTCCTGCCTCTTTCCTGATCCCTCCCCTCATGCACTCCTGCTCACAGCCCCACATTTCTGGGCTTCCCTCTGGCATCACCCATCAGCCAGGCTTGGAGAACATCAACACCAGACACCCAGGCTGGCCAAGGGCTCTCCACTTCTCCTAAACATCCCATCATGAGCCCATTTCCATGATCCCTGCCCAGGTTCAGGCACCATCATCTCCTTCTTGGGACTTCTGCCACAGTCTCCTACGAGGTCCCCCTGACCCCGGGGTCCTCCCAGCCAATGCCTTCCTCCGCCAGGATGTTTTCAGAGTTCATATCTGCTCATGATATAGCCCTCCTCTAAAACCTTCCATGAATAACACATTTCTTTTAAAGTTGCCAAGAAATTAATATTCGCAAAAGAATCCATCAATCACAAACAAACAATAAGCCTTCCAGAGACTTTATTATTGTATATAAATCAACTCCATGCATCTTAGTCTGATACATAAGAGACTCTCTGGTTTTAACAGCTTTTTTTATTTTTGCTTTTGTATCACCATCACCTTCTTCCACCACCACCACCAGAAACCATGCACCCAAACCCCAGTAAAAAAAGCTCTTTGCCTTTCCCTGGACACCCCCCTATACACACACCCCACACACCACCACACCACACACACACACACACACATACACACACACACGCACTCATACTCTCAGCCTAGATGCTCCCAGTTTGAAATTTACGGAGCCCTACCTTTCCATCAGACTCAACTGAAATCATACCTCCCCCCAGGCCATCTCAGATCCTCAAGTCAGAATTCATGCCTCCCTGAAGTTTCATAGCTCAAGGACCTGAGAAGCAGAAACTAGGTCTTTCTCATTTCTTTGTCCAAGCCCAAGGCTCAGTGACTAGCACAGAGTCAAAGACAGTCAAAGTCAGCGGAATCAAACTGAATCAAAGCAAGATCCAGCCTGAAGCCCAGGGTGATTTCAGCAACCACACAATTGCCCTGTATCTGATGGAGGCACAGCCCTACTAAGCAAGAAAGCTGTAACTATCCCACTACTCCTTCTGAAAAAAGAATCATATAGTCATGGGTGTTTAAAATACTTTCTAAAAAGTAACTGAAATGAAAGAACACATTTCAAATTGCTTCCCATACTATCTTCAATTTCCAAGAAATGTCCAAGCACTGAGAGTACTTGTAAAGAATATTTTACCATCTGTAATATATATGTATATGTATGAAGGCTGCCACCTCACACCCAGAAGTTCAAAGTTAGAAGTGTTTGGGGATTACTGGCAAATTTTCCAAAAGCTGAGACGCAACTTTCATTCTACTGACTTTTTTTTTTTAAACTCCTTTCTTATCTGGCCCCCAAATACATGGTTCGAATTTCTTCCCAGCTAGAGTTTACCCAAATTCGAGTTCACTTCCAAGACCTCTGCCCAGGGTCCTCTCCTCCTTAATTGCTCACTCCCCTCCACAGCACCAACTCAAAATGCCACCATGCTTGTCATTCATGGAACAGCTCCAGAACTGGGGTGTGACGGAGGCTGGGTCTGCAGGGGAGGAAGCAGCCACCGTTTCCAAGAAAAGAGATCACAAAGACCTGCCTGCTGCCAATCAAAAGTGATACCCCTTCCCTCTGCTCAGAATCCATTTGGTGCCTCACCTCCTAGAACGCAGCTGCCCAGCTGTGCATTCCCTCCCTCCCTTCTCCCTCCCTCTTCCTCAAATATTTCCTGAGCACTGCTCTGGGAACAGCAGAATTTGAAAACTTCACAGCCCAGTCCTCAAGGAGCTCTCAGTCCTGCACGTCAGACTGAGCCCAGAGCAAAGAGTGGCTTCGCCCTGCCACTCACTGAGCACCTCCCATGTGCCAGCGTGGGTTCCATCTGCAGACTACATTTCTTGGATGCATTATCAATCCATGTTGGTGGGATAAAGGGCATCTCTATGGGAGCGAGGTGGTCACAAAGCAGGCCCATGGGAGTTCAGCAAAGAGAGGAGCAGAAATGCACAGATGCGGCGCATCCAGCCGGCTCTCAGTAAAGCAGGATGCAGGCCTCTCCCTGTCATGAGATGACAAGGTCCCCCAGAGCAAATGCCCCCCCAGGGCCCAGGCAGGGGCTGGCTTCAGGTGAGCAGGAAGACCCTCAGGGGCTGTCCCACCTTCTTCGGCGGCACAGTGCCACTGTTCTATGTTTCTTGGCAAGGTTCTCAGCCTCCCTCTCCTGGTCACAATCTCAGCTGCTCAGCTGGCCCTGGGAGTCCTCCAGAGTGACCTCCCATCCCAAACTCCAACCCCCACCCCCGCCAAAACCCTGCTCTCTGTAGTAATCATGTCTTTTATCAATACTTTTGGTATTCTGAGGGCATCTGGAGCTCTGCTGACCCTAGAGGACTGTCCCTCAGAGGGATAATCAATTCCCAGAGATAGTAAACAACTTACCCCAGAGCACCTTGTTCATATGCAAACCAACCAATCCAGGGCCTGCACCCTCAACCACCTCCTCTACGGGACTCGCACACATTGAGCCACTATCCACCCGCTCCAATCACCCCAGGACCAGGTACCAGACAACTCGGGACACCCCTGTGCCCCACAGCCTGCCAAAATTATTCAAACCAGCCACTCCTAAGCCTGCTTACCCCACCTCACCCATTCTTTCTTGCAGAAATCACTTGAAGGGCTCTTGCCCATAGTTTCCCTTCGCCCTCTGCTTCCTGATCAACCCTGGTGCTTCCCCCAGTGGCCACCCAAGGCATGGTGTGCCCCCTCCACCTGGGAATTGTCACAAACTATCTTTTCAATGGAAGTTGTCTCCTGATCTACTGGCCTTGTCATACCTAAGTAACAATAGAACATCCTCTGCATGGTGACCTGGGATGCAGCTCAGGGAGGGGCACACAGAAGTAGCCCCATTGGCCACACTCCCCGCCCCCTCCCCCGGGGGTCACAGAATAAGCACAGGCATGGGTTCGAATCCCACCCTTCACTAGCCCAGTGACCTTGGGCAGCCATTTCTCTGAGCCCATTTCTTCTGCAAACAGAGCTAATTCCACCTTCCTCCTAGGAGCACTATGATCCTTCACTGAGTGGCATATGTTACTGCCAGCAGAGTGCAAAATAGATGTTCAGTGGCTGTCAGCTCCCTTCCAACCTTCTCACCAGCCCTGGAAACACCCCCCAAAAGGTTCCCAAATGAACAAATCATCTCTCTTGTCCTAGAGGCTCATCAAGAAGGGAGGTGCCATCCTGATAATCGGATGACACAACAGAAGACTAAAAAGGTCGGCTCTCACTTCTGTGATAATGGAAATTCCAAAGTTGTAAAGTGGCTGAGGGGAAGGTCTGTCATTGAAAACTCTCTGAGAAAGAGACCAAATTTCTGCCCATAATAGGGGCCAATAATATCCAGGAGCCTCTGTTCAAACAGGTCTCAGAACAAGCCACGAAACTATACATGAGCAGATTCTGTATAGGAGAAAGGGTTGTCTGGGTAATTCCTTGTGAGCACATTTACATGGTGTATGCACACACATGTGTCATTTCAGACACAGGAGTCCATGCGTGAGCCCTACTCACACCCACCGCCTGAAGCCCTGGCAAAGGAGGGCATAGCATGATCATAACATGCTCACTTCTCCCCAGATTCTGTTCCTTTCCATTTAAAAAGCAAACCCAAGGGAAAAACATTTTAAATAATCAGGCTGGCAGATCAAGATTAAAAACAATTTAAAATAAACGTCTACCCTGGCACTTTGGAAAAAACATATCACGCTGCATTAAGTGCTTTGAATTAAGTAAATTGCACCAAGTAACTAATTTACATAATGATCAAAATTTGCATTTTACACATGTTATGATGAAAATAGGTTTATAAAAGAATTCTTCACCAACTTCTGTTCCGAGTTGGGTTCCAGTATTTAGATAAAATTCTGCAGTGCTGATCTGCTACTGTCTTTCATGTTTCAAATCTCTGGCTCCTTCAGTATTTTTTTTTAATCTGGCAGGTCCCTTATTCCCACTGCAATAAATAGTCCCTTTGATTTGCAATTCCCTTCCATCAACTGAGAGAGCTCATATTTTTAAAGAATCCATAATACACTAATGATTCTTAGAATTTTCACAAATAAAGTTTGATGTTCCTGTCACCTTTCACTTACTAGGTATTTGGTATTGATTTTAGCAATTCTTCCTCCAAGATTTATAGGATTGGCTTAAAGTCCTGCAGTTTTGGTTGCCATCTTTTCAGGATGAGGCATCAGAATGGCATTTCTCAACAGGCTTGCACCAACAGGCCCCTCAGAAAAGAAGCAAGACCCCACTGGACATACTCGACATGCCCAGAGGAGGCTGAGCACGAGGTCCTTAAGGAGACTGACCACCGGCCCCATGAGGCCACCCCGCGCCTTTTGGTCCTTGATGCCCAGCAAGCGGGCCCAGAGCCAGAACTCCCTCTCCTGGAGCTGCTGGATCCTTAGATGCTTCCTTTATTCTCTCCTTCTCCACAGCCTGTGAGGAAGGGACAACCTTCCCATTTCACAGATGAGAAAACTGAAGCCAGAGAAGTTGAGTCCCTCCATCAACACCACACAGCCAGCAAGAGGAACAACCCACAATCATGCGTTGAGAAATTTCTGGATGTTTTTCTGGACTTCTTTCTAATTTAAGTAAGATCCTGAAGCAAATCTAGAAAAGTAATTTCCAAGTGTTTACCCAAAACAACCATGTTTGAATTTCCAAGGGGCCCCAGAGATGATGACTTTGCTTTTTGATAATGCCACAGACAAATGCCCTCCCTCCGTGGCATGGCGGGAACGATGCCATGTGGTGAGGAAGATGGAATCATGCTCACTGCACTTGCATATTAAGGCCTGGTGTGGTGCCAGCACCATGCTAAGCATTTTGCACATACTGTCTTATTTAGTCCCCATGACACCCTGATGTCTGGCCCAAAGTCATCCAGCCCTTTAGAGGCAGGACTAGGGTTCAAATCCAGAGCTCTGATGCTGGAGTCAGAGCTCTTTACCCACATTCGCCAATCAGCCAAAGGCACCTGGGTAGGGATGGGAAGGAGGCAGGTCAGAGCCCCCCACCGCGTGCACATGCTGAGCCAGGGGCCTGTCACACACACTTCATCTGAGCCTCACACACCCCTAGGGAATGGCCAGATCACGCCTATTTCACAGATTAGCCCCTGGCTCAGAACAGAGCTGATTCAACCCCAGAGCCATATACTGTCAGAGGCTCTGGTCTGTGTCACATCAAGGCATGGGACTTGCTGATGGTGGCCAGGGTTTCCCCCAGACCCCTGCCCAGGCCTACAGAGTGGTCATCTCAAGCACACAGGGCTCCAGAGAGACCACGCAGCATGCTGGTCGAATGCTGGAGTCTAGCTTTTAGGAATGGCAAGAAGATGGAAATGTGACGCATGCTATTACCAGCTGTTAATTTGCAATCAGTTTTAATAACTGACATTACACAGTGAAATGCAGCATCTTCATTAATTCCGTAAATTATCGCTGTAGGGAAAAGCCCACGCTCCCAGAAACGGCAGCTCGACTGGGCTGACTTGGAAGCAACCCTGGGCCAGGTTCCACATCTTCAGACCTGCCCTGGGGGGTGCCCAGGGATGCCGCCTGCTGACCCCAATCCTTGCTGCCCCAGGACCGCAGCAGCCTCCCACCTCCCAGTGCCAAGGGTATGGGACTGGCCCCCGACTCAGGCTTTCTGCAAGCGTCTGGTGCCCACTGTGCCGTAACCATTGTGGAGGCTTGAGAGACGGATCAGACAAGGAGCTCAATGGAAACAGACACGCAAGCAATGCTTGAAGATGTGCTAGGACCCACGAGAAGTACCTGGGAAGCAGTCTGTTTCCCCAGGCAGTGTCAAGTGAGGAAAGATCTCCGGGAAACCTTCAGAGAGCTCAGCCCAGGAGCTGGAGCCAAAGTGGCTGGAGGTCAAAGTGGCCTTTTCTAAGTAGACAAGAGAGGGAAGTGTACTCCAGACCAAGAGAACATCAGGATCAAGGGCCTCGTGGAACCCAGCAGCCCACCTGGGGGACTTGCTGATGGCTCTATTTGGCCATGAGGGACACAGGGCTTGATGTGCCCCTGAGGAGGATGGCCACAGTGGCATTCTTGGGACTGACCAGAAAGCAGGAGAAGGAAGAGCATCAGAGTGGTCTTTGGGTCAGCTGAGACCAGGGCTGTGGCCACAGTCCCACCGAGGGACCGAGGGGCAGCAAATTCAGTTGCTCTGGAGGCAGCCTGGAGCCCCAATGTGCGCCTGAGTGTCCCCCATGGCCGGAGCCAGGAGGCCTGAGCAGCTGCTGCCCAACTCCTGGGGGGGGCCTTTCCAAAGCAGAGCTCTGGCTCCCGGGTAGGAGAGAGTCAAAGAGCCTCAGTTGCCACCTCTGTAAAACGGGCAGAGTGATGCCTCCTAGGCAGTAGGGCCATTGTAGGGAGCGAGCGGGATGATGGATGCAAGCACCTGGGCCACAGTCCAAGTGTGGGGAGGGCTTGGAACGATGGGCCTGCCTCACCAGTGACACTGCCATCTCCATGCCACCTCCAGCGCCACCCCGCCCCTTCTGCTCCTCCCCAGCCCTGCCACAGGAAACCTCTGTCTTCACAGCTCTCTGCTGACCTCATGACAAATGTTCTTCTACTTATGCATTTAATTTACATAATTACTCTCTGATATTTACTCGGATTTAATTTGTTTCCTCTGGAACTTGCCTTTGAAGAGGCAGTGCCAACCAGAGACAGGAGTGAAGCGCAGCAAGGGGCTCACAGATGCCACCGCCCCTCTCGGGGGGCCTCCAAATGCCGCCTCTGCAGAAGGACCGGGCTCTGCCCGCACACAGGCACCATGCACGGAGCCTCACACCTCCCGGTGTCAGATGGGGGCCAGGCTGGGGAGGATCACTGCCCGCGAAGACCTCGCAGTGGAGAGAGAGGTGCGTAAACACCAGTGCCAGGAACGACTCTCTACGCCAGCCCCAGAGGGAAGTGTGGGCAGTGCCAGGTGGAAGGACGGCAGGACTCCTCTGCTCAGGAGTGGTGGGGAAGTGGTGGAGCTGGGCGTCAGACTGAGCTGGAGTCCAGAGGCAGTGGATGGACTGATGGCACTGCCAGGACCCTCTTTGGTGCAGCAGAGTGGGGGTCCCAGGGGCGTCGTGTAAATGAGGCTGGAGTCCAGGTCTGGGCAGACCACAGAGGGCAGCACAGACACACCGTGGGGTGGAAGAAAGGGTCTGATTTTGAAAAATCCGTTTGGCAGTTCTGTAAGAAGGGGCGTGACCTGGAGGGCAAAGGGCCATAGGCCATCAAAATCTCAAGGCCATGGCCCAGGCACAAACACGGGCAGGAGCACTGAGGTGGAGAGGAGGGCCTTCGGCTCAGAGAAAGAAGGTGAGGGAGGAATTAAACATGAGGGACGCCGGGTTATGCTTGCCAGGCTGGTGGACGGGGAACCAAGAAGAGAAATATAGGAGGGGGATGGGGGACGGGGGCTCAGTCCTGAGTGGCCTCAGCCACTCAGCCCCAGGCCTACGCTGGGAGCGCAGAAGCACCTCTCCTCCTTCACCTCTGCTCCGGGATGCTGATGGGGATGGGTCCGCCCTGGCTCTGCTGTCCTGAGAGTCTCACTCACCCCCAGTTCTGCGCCTCTTTCCTCCTAGTTCCTGGGCTGCTGTTCCAGGTCGCTGGGCTAGAGCCTCCCCCAGATTTTGTCCTTTACAACTCATTGATTTTTGTGCACACACACCTACTCACTCGCATACACTTACATGTTCACACTCATACACTTACATGTTCACGCACACTTGTGCTCACACACTCACATCCATGCCCACATTCTCACACTCATACATTCGTACTCACACCTTCACACACACTCGCTCACACACACTCACCTGCACCCTCACCCTCACGTTCACCCACACACACACTCACTCACACAGCAGCGTGCTGGAACCAGCCTGTCCCATCTCACGAGAGGCCGTGGTTAAATTTTCAGGAATTCTGCAAGCCAGTTATCAAACACAGCCACTATAAATTAAATTATATAAACGTATAATTAAACAAATTACATTACAAACAAAATTGACAAATACACAAAGCTCATCACTTCCTAATTATTTTGCTACATTTTACTCTTATCTGTGTTCATGGAGCTGTTAATGTCTGTTGTATCTGAAATACCACTTAATGGTGCATCATCCCCTCCCAGCTCCACATTCAGTGATATCATGACGCTCAAAATCAGTCACCCTAGGAGTATTTACACCCCAGAAACCAGCAAAGCTATAAAGCAGGGCTTTCTGTTTCCCTGGAGAGCCGGGTGTTGAACACTTACTAGCACACCAGGGCTTACAATGCTGCGCACATTCACACTCCCCCACTCTCACACACGCACACCTGCGCCCATGCTTAGCCACTCACACGCACACTCACACCCGCACTAACACACTCACACAGCGCCACTCAAGTCACGTACACACTCACACTGACACACACAATGCTCCCTCACTGTCTTACACACACACCAGCGTTTCATTTCCCTTAACATCACACAGACGCTCAGAAACCACAGCCACGCCCGGGAAGGAGACCAGAACCGTACAATCTGCTCACCCTGGCCTCCCCCCACCCTCCCCCAGGCCTGGGAGCTGACTCCCCCAGAAGGCTTCTGTGCTGCAGCCTCCCCACACCGCCTGGAGGGCACCTCACTTTGGTAATAAAAGCAAGACGACGGCAGAGATCAGTCATAATGGGGTCGGTTGTCCACAGAGACGAGGAGCTCTGCAAGTCCAGGTGAGATGCCTGGATGCCCTGATCCAGGCAGCCCGGCCATTCTGGGAGCAAACACAGGTGGCCAAGGGCTTCTGTGGCCCCGTGCAGCCCTGCTAAACCCCCAAATTAAACCCGCACCTATACTAGTTGAGAGCCAGGCTCTGCAGGCCTAATAGAACTGCCGGCCCATCTGTCACAAGCTAGTTAACTCCTGCCAGAACCTCTTGGGCCAGATTACAAATGGGATTCAGGGTGGGGAGCCAGGGGAGGCAGGGTACTATCCTGAAATATAATTTGAACTTTCCTTCCAAAATACCATCCTCAGGCTGATCCATCACAGGCCCACCCCTGCCCGCACCCACCACAAGCGAGGCCTGGACCGTGGCACCTTCCACCACCAGCCTCTGGAAGGTCCTGGAAATGCCAGGGCTGCTCCAGGGCTCCGAGGAGGATGGGGACAACTGGGCTAACAGTTTGATCAGTGTCAGTGGGGCAGGCCAAGTGACAGAAACGTGGCTGCCAGGGCCAAGGCCACCCCTGCTCCTCCTCCAAGGGCAAACGTCCTCCCTGCCAGGAGCATTGGGTTGGGGACGAGGGGAGCAAAGACCAGTCACGGAGCCCCTTCTGTGTGCTAGCCCCACACACTTCCAATTCATGACCTCCTCACAGCAAGCCTGTGAAGGCAGTATTAGTATTCCTGGCTTACAGATGAGAAAGCCGGAGCCCAGAGAGCTTCAGTCACTCAAGTAATAGGGGCTGACCCAGTCAGACCTGACTCCACCCGACGCTGCTGCCCCCAGAGCAGTAAAACAACAGAACATCGAGCCCCTAGGACCATATTCCGTGCCGCGGTCTCCAGGAGGCCCCCTGACTCCTGCCTGACTCTGGGCCAGCCATAATATCCCAGGGGTCCCATCCCAGCAGCAGCAGGTGTCTCTGGCCAGTGGCCAGGGATTCTGAGTATCTGATTCACCGTTGCACATCCTGTCCTCCAAGCATGGCAGCTCAATAAAGCGTCATGGGGAAAATGTGTGAATTAACTAATGAAAGGCAATTCTCTGTCCAGGGGAGGAAGTCCATGTCCAAGAAGAGCCTCCTGGTTGAAGCAGAAGCCCGCACTGGAGCTGGGTCATGCAACTGGAGAGGAGGGGCTGGCAGGGCGCTGCCATTGCCGGCTGGCCTGGAGCACATGCCTCTGCCCACCACGCATTCCCCAGGAGCAGCAACCGTGGGGGACATCCTGGCCGTGCACCCGGCACTATGCCCTGTGCCCAGCCCTGTGCTCTCCCTATCTCATCTACCACCCCAGCAACCCCAGGAAGGCAGGTCTATCATCATCCCCATTTTACAGATAGTAAAACTGAGACTCAAGAATGCTAAGTGCTAGAGCCACCGTTCCAAAGCCTCTGCCCTTAGCCTCTCTGCTTTATGGGGACGTGGCTGCCACACAGAACCTCCTCATTATTGTTAGCCCCCTTTGCCTTCCAGGAAAACCAACAGTTAAAATAAACCCACACTCTGCCCAGTACCCCCTCCTCCCAGGCCAGCACCATGGGCTGTCCAGTGCACTGAAGGCTGGGGACCGCCCCACCATGGCCCTGGGACTGAGCTGCCCCAGCCTGCAGCCGGCGGCTCAGTGCCCACAATATCGACCTCCACGGCTCTGGGGGGGCGGCCGGCCTGCCATTCTCCACAGCAGCAGCCACACAGCCTCTGCCCGGGCACCAAAAGGGCTCTTTCATAGCCCACAGCTGCCTTTTCCCCCAACTTCACAAAAGCAACTGGAGATGCAGTTTCCGATTCTGAGTCGGAGTCTTCTCCGCGATCCTAGTGATTTCCAGTTTAGAGGGAAATGAGCACCCCAGAAATCATTTAGAATTAACCCTACCGTCCTGGAGCAGCAATAAAACTCCGTCAGGAATGAAAGACAGGCAGTACGTCGCAAGCCCTGTCACTGGGAGAAAAGAGAGATCCAATTGTCTGTTGGCTGGCTCGGGTTCCCAGGCAGGTGGAAGTATCAAAGCTCTGGCAGAAGCTCCCCCTCCTCATCCCCACTCCCCTGCCTTTTCCTCTGACTACATGCATCAGCATAAGGGAGGGACAGGCTGATGGTCCTCAGGGCTCTCTTGTGGGACGGGGGGGTGAAGAGTGCCGGACGGAGGGAAGTCATGAATCTCAGGCGGGGCTCTACCGTGTGCCCCTCAAGGAAGGTCTGAGGATCCGCTGCACAGATCGCAGGCCTGGGGAGGAGGTGAAGGCAGAGAAACATCCGGGGAACGAGGATTGCTCAAAGCATTCAAGAGTGACCAAGTCTGCCGACGGGTAGGACCAAGCCCCCAGACAACCAGGGTCTGGTCCAGTCCACACTCTGAACTCACGCTCCTCCTAGAAGCCAGGCGGTCAGGACTTAGAGGTCACCATGCACGTGCTGAACTACCAACTCCTTTACGATGAGGCAGAATCAGAGATCAGGACCAGCACAGGATCCCAGAAGGAAAGGGAGAGAGGGGATCTCAGATGATGGCGTTACTGTCACAGTTTCTGCAGCCATGGGGGAGAGCAGCTGCCAGGGGATGGGGGTGGGGAGCTCCATTTAGCTGGGACTCGGGAGTCAGCACCCCATTCTCTCCAGAGTCCCGAGCAGCCTCTTCTCTCCCCTAGGTGATATCATCCAGTCCTGGGGCTTCAAATACCATCCACACCTGAATTACATCACCACCCTGGACTCTGCCAGGATTTCCAGACTCACTTATCCACTCGGAAATAGGCATTTCAAACTTAACCCGCCCAAAAAGGAACTCTTGATTCGCAGTCACCCATTAGCTCTGCTCCCCTTTCTAATAAACGACATCACCATCCCTCCAGTGCTCAGGCCCCAAGCCTGGGAGTCTCCCTGGAGACTTCCCTTTTCCTCACTCTTCACCTACAATCCACCAGAGACTTTAAACCCAACCTCTCCCCGCCATTGCCACTGCTGTCCATGCCACCACCGTCTCTACCAGAGGCTATTCTGACAGCCTCCTACCTGGCCTCCCTGCCTCCACCCTCACCCTCCTGCAATCTGCCCACCACATGGCAGAGACAGTGATTTTTCTAAGCGTGACGCAGACATGTCTCTGCCCTGCTTAAAACCCCACCAGCCTCACAGCACGCTCAGCATAAAATCCCAACTCCTCACTCAGGACCTAAGAGCCTCCACACGACACAGCCCCTGACTTGATCTCCAACCCAATTTCTTTCTCTCCTCTCCTTCCCACCCTCCAGCCACACAGCCTTCGTCCTCCTTTTTGAACACTCCAAGTTCACTGCCACCTCAGGGATTTCACACCTACTTTTCCCTCTGCTGGAAAGCTCTTCCCAGTTTTTATCTTACTGCCTCCTTCAATGCATTGTGTTACAGATCCAAATGTGACCTCCTCAAAGGGACCTTCCTTGAGCTGCCGGGTGGCCCCATCCCTACCTGTGAGTCTCTGCCACATCCCCTACCCTTTTCTTCATAATACTCCTCATCTCCTGAAATGATCATCTTCATTGATCAGTCCTCATGTCTTATCTTCCACTGTGTCCCCAGGGCCCAGAGCAGTGCCTGGCACATAGCAGGCAGTTACCAGATGTTAACTAATGGCCCAAGTAAAACTTAGGGGCAGCATGTTGCAGCGGGGCGAGCCCAAGTCTGGAACAAGCCTGCTCTGGGTTTGAAATCAACTCAGCTCAGCCCCTCATAGCCATGTGACCTTGGGCAAGTCACTTCAAATCTTTCTAAGCAGCGATTTCCTCATCTATATGATGATAATAATAAAACCTCCTCTGCACAGTGGATGCCAGGATTCCATGAGATAGCAAGTGTAAGGTGCTTCGAGTGAACTTAGCAAACAGTCAATATTTTTATTAGTAGCAATAGCAGCAGATGTGAAAATACCTGTGTGAAAGTGGGAACCAGAAAAATGATATATGAGCAGGGGAAAAGGAAAGAAATGTACATACACTTGGCATCCCATGCCCCAGGCAGTCTGCTGGCTCAGGAGTCCACAGAGATGAACAAGCATCAGCAGTGCCCTGGAGCAGCTGGTGGGCTGGGGCAGAAGCCAGACTTGGAAACGCTGGGTCAAGTGGCAAAATTAAGAACTATATTAGAGGCACATGTAAATGCTACGGAAGCAGAGGGAAGGTCTCGCCGTCATGAAGACGTGGAGGAAAGCAAGACAAAAAGAGGCAGTGGATACCCAGCTTGGCGTGTGCCGAGCACAGCCCTCTTCTTCTGGGAACAGCCCTGCTCTTGTTCCGGGGGATGTCTCCTCACCCTACTCCAGTCTTGCAGTTCTCGTGGGGCTGCCTTCCAGAGTCCTCTGTTCCCCACACACTGGATTCAGGAGACGGCACCTGATCCAGGCCAGGCCAACAGAGCTACTCCCTGACTTTTTTCAAGCTGGAACTAGGAGAAGAGGGGTACGCCCTCTAGCGACAAAGCACATCATGTCAGCTCAGGCGGTGAGAGCTGCCATGTTTCTTGCCGTATGGAGGAAGCAAGGCTGAGGGAATTAGCCAATATGCAGGTGGACACACAAAGGGGAAAGGTGGGGATAAACCTTAGCCAGATATAAAGGAACTAGCTGATTGCGATTGTTGGGGGGTGGCAAGTCTGAAATAGGTAGGGCAGATCGCAGGCTGGAAACTCTCAGGCAGATGATGCTGTCGTTTGGAGGCAGAATTTCTTCTTCCTCGGGGAAAGTTTTGGTCTTAAGCCTTTTTCCACTGATTGGACGAGCCCCACCCAGATTATCCAGGCTAATCTCCTTTATTTAAGGTCAACTGATTGCAGATGTTAACTCCATCTACAAAATACCTTCAAAGCAACACCTAGATTAGTGTTTGATTGAATAACTGAGTACTATTGCCTCTGCCAAGGTGACACATAAAACCAACCATGGCAGAAGTGAAGAAGAGGCAGTAGGGGCAGTAAATACTGATGACACTTTCAAGACTCCTGCTCGGAGGGAAGACGTGAGCTTGGAGGAGAGGCAGGATGGCAGGGGAAGGAGCCGGGTTTCCTTGCCCTGTAGGGATGGGGGAATTGAATGGGAGGGAACTGAATCAAGAGAGAGACTGAAATAACAAGAAACAGAGAAACTGATCTGAGAGGCGAGGCCCCTGAATGGAGCAGAGAGGATGAGAACCGGGGGTGGGGCGAGGGGGGTGGTTCTCTCATTATCCACTACATCAGGGCCACGGTCAAGATCTACACAAGCAGTTCAGCATGGACACCAAACAACCAAATGGATGCTGGCTGCCGAATGGGAGGGACCAGAGCATCTGCTCCAAATCCTTGCCACGCCCTGTAAGGAGGTGTAGTCCGTCACCCTAATTTCATAGATAAGGAAATGGATAGAAGCCCAGAGACATTTAGTAACTCACTTGGGGCCCCACAGCTAGGAAGCAAGGCTGTGGACCTTGATGTGGGAAGAAAGGAGGAGAAGATGGGGGCAGAGTCTACGTACCACATCCCATCTCTCACTGGGAATCCTAGAAGCCCACATACAGCAGCCCTAGGCCCTTCACCTTCTCTCTGGCTGAGCTGGAAAAAAGGACAGAGGCCAAGGGCTCTGGAGTCTGAAATCTCTGTCAAAGAGGAAGCTACCACCATCACTACCACAATCATCACCACCACCATCATCATACCCACACCTTCATCTTCATCATCACCACCATCACCATCATCATACTCACGTCTTCATCATCACCACTATCATCGTCACCATTATCATCATCATCATCATCACCATCATGTGGGTCAAAGCACACTTGTCCACCCCATATCTTCAGGACACTAATCTTTAAGCTGGGGGCTGGGCTAGGTTGACTCTGATTTCCATATAGAGGAACCATCATGTACGAGCTATGGCCAGTCTTGCCAAAGTCTCTGGTTGAGGACGAAGGAGCCCTGTAAGTGCTCACTCTGTGCCTGTCCTCCCTCCCTGCTGAGTGCACTTGTCCAAAGCACACATTCCATCTCAACCACGTGGAATTCCCAGCTCAGCTCAGTCCACACCACCTACTTGGCCCCTTCTCTCCCAGCTGTCATGTTTCCTGAAGGCCAACCTGGCCACGGCTGCTCTCAAGTAACTCTTTAGGAACAATGACATCAACAGATGACACAACCATGCCAACAGGAAGGACGTTTACATATGCCTTCTGGCATTCAGAGGGGAGGGAAGAAGGAGGCGTGGTCAGCAAAGGGTCCAGAGGCTGAGTGGGCTGGAGCCAGCAGCCTGTTAGAAGTCACCATGCTCCAGCCTGAGTGCCTGCCCACAGCTCTGCTCCAGACGTGCTGGGCAGAGAGAAGCTCATGGGTAGCAATCCCCAGCAAAAGCCATCCGTATGCACTGAGGGCCTACTATATGCCAGGAACCATGTCCCCAAAACAAACCTTCTAGGTGGGAATAAGCACCCTCATGTTTTAGATCAGTAGCCTGAGGCTCAGAGAGGTGAAGTAACTGGCCCAGGGTCACACAGGGCATAAGTAGGGGAAGCAGAGAATAGAATCTACGGGAACCCAGCTCAAAAACTGTTCTCCTATCATGATGTAGCCCACTGTCAGAGTACACACTCAGCACATGGGGACTCAAAGCATCCTTATTCTTAGAAGCCAAAAACCTTCATCTATCTCTCCACATCTGTTTGAAAGTTCCTCTCAATACTCAAGAACCAGGGAGTTCTTGTTAAGAAGTGTTAGCCCAGCTGGCTCTCGGGAAAGCTGTGCATCTGTCCCAGGCCTCCTACCTCTCAGCTGTCACTGCTAGCAACGACAGACAGGCTGACTGTGAAACCTGAAAGAAGCCACAGCCATGTAAAAACCACCTTACCCTTGACCCAGTGACCCAGAGAACCTGGTATCAGCCACGCTGTTTGGAGTAAGAGATGTTATGAGAAACTAAGCTGATCCCAAGAGTATCAAGTGGGAAAACGAGCAAATTCTGGGCCCTGGTCTGACATCCTAGCACATTCAGAGGGCTCAGAAAATGTGGGGATTTTTATGCTGGGATTTCTGAAGGCTCATGGGGTGGGTGGCCCAAGAGAGGGTTGGGACACTTGGAGAAATGACTCAGTTTGAGAAGCTGAGCCAGGACAGGCAGCTGCAGGAAGGGACATTCTGGGCCAGATGGTGGGGCAGGTGATTGACATGTGTCATCCCACTGAGTGCTCCTGGTTCCCAGGAGAAATACCCTAAGCCCATTGTACAGATGAGAACACTGAGGCTCGGAGAGTATGTCAAGCCAGGTAATAACCTCAGCAACTGAGGTTAGAGCTGTGAGGGCCTGAGGGAGTCTCCAGGAGGGCTTGTCTTTTCATCAGTCAGAGCCTGCCTTCCCAAATATGCTGCGGAACTCAGCCACATCACCCTGGTTCGAAGGAGGCAGCGATGACCTGCTGGCTGCTTTGCTCACACAACAAGGCTTGCAAGCAGATGATGGTGGTCATGAAGGAAGTGGATCACAGAGAGGGCTGGGGGTGGAGGAATTGATAAGAACATCTCTATCTGTTTGGAAACCAAGAGGAAAATCAAACAAAAATTACATCCAGCTTCTTCCTCCTAAAACCAAATCAATAAAGAAGGCAGAAAAACAAGTGTGTTTTATTTTCTACGAGCTTCCAATTGCCACACTCTGTCCAAATGCTGGCAATCACACAGGAATGCTCACGACGGCTGGCTGAAACCCAGCCTGTTCTGGGGGACAGCAAGACACGTAACCCTCAGTGGGGCTTGGGACCAGGTGTATTTTGGGGGTGCAATTTTACTCCTAATTCATATTAAATATTAAATAAGTGAATGTGTTTTGGTGTTAGCAATTTATCCAGCTGGATCCCTGTGTCCTGGGCAGCAAGGCCCAGGGAGTAAAGGGGAAGAGGGTGTGGCCATACAGTGAGGAACTGCCAGGAACCGAGAGAGGAAATAGGTAAAATCATGGGGACTTCAACACCGTGTCCCTGCTGAGGCCCGGGGACCCTCACTCTTCCCAAACCCAAGAGGGGACACTGGTGCATCTGCAGCCCTACAACCAAAAGCCCAGCCAGCCAGCTCCCAACCACAGCCCCTTCAAGGGGGCCATGAAAACGGGAGCGTCCACAAGGCTGGGCGGGATGGGCCCATCCGGCACACCCTCCTCGGCGTTCCTCTCAACTGTCCTGGCAGGCACAGCACGTTTAGGGTCTCTTCCTGCTTCCTGAGGGGAAGACTTTTCCAAGGGCCCTGGGATACCGGCCAGTACCTGGCTGGGTGTGAGCTGGCATCCTCCCCGGCTGCGACCTCCTCTGCCTTCAGACTGGGTCCATGCAGCCTGCAGGACAGTCACTGTGTGACCAAGGGGCAGCCAGGGTCCAGCAGCAAGGGTGCAGGCATGGGCCAGCATGTGAAGTCTCAGCCTCTGACCCCTTGTCCATGTCTCACATCAGTGCACTGACCTTTCAGTCTAGATGCTACGTTCCTGCCTCTCAAGTCTTCATCACTGGCTTAAAGCTAACTGACGTGTCAACAGAGCATCTTTAAGACATGAAGGCTGAAAGGTGCTATAGGGGCAGCCAGGAAGTCCCAGGCCAGCCAGGTCTGCCCGAACCTCACAGAGTTCCCAGAGGAGGCCCAGGCTGCTCCGTGAGGGGCTGGGGGCCGGGGGGCAGAAGGATTCACTCTCCACTCCCAGGTCTGAGGTCTGCCCTCTCTGGACAGCCAAGCTGCCCAGAGTGAATGTGGAATGGGGATGGGGATTAGGAGGGAGGTGGACTCTGCATTAAGAGGGAGGGATTGCTGCCTTCCTAAGACATGCCTGGTCGGCCCACAGGCCCGACGGCTCCCTCTGGGGCCCTGGGCTCCCTGTGGCCTTCCAGCCACAGCCCCAGCCCTGACCTGACTTGCCCCCCAGCTCCACGCATCTCCCGGCACACTTTCTCAGTCTGCCTTTGTGGCTGAGACTGCCATTCCCTACTAGAGGCCGACTTTATCTCCTCATCTGCTCCTTCTCACCCTTGGGCTCTGAGGCCATCATGCCCCTGCCCTGCCAGGAAGCCAAGCACCCGGGAAGCGCACACCCTCTGCTGGGCGAGTGGCGGCTCCAAGCCAGCACCTGTCTGCCCCGCACTTCATGCCTTCCTACTCCACACTTCTTAACCTGCACCTCCACCCCATGGGTGGGCACCCTTTCATAGACGAGGGAATTGAGGCTCAGAGTGGTGAAGTGATGGGCCCCACATGCCTCAGCCTGGAGTAGCAGAATCTGAACTCACACCCAGGCAGACAGGTGCTAAGGCCGTGCTTCCCTCACACACGGCGTAGAGCTTCTGCACGTTGCTGGCCCCAATCCCAGGACCGCTCAGCAGGCAGAGAGAGCCAGATGCTGCCCCCTGGACCCAGAGCTCCGTCCTAGCTTTCTTCTGTCACCAGGGCCTTCCTGCATAATAGCTCAACAGCATCTAAGCAAAGGCCTTTTCCTCCCCATCACCCAGACTCATCCTCACCCCCTCCAGGACCCAGGGGAGCCCCCCATCTCCCCAGCCCCCGAACACCCATTTGCATGTGCTGGCAGAGCAGACAGCTTCACATAACACCCTCACCCGCCCGCTGATGCACAGCCGGCCAACTCCACATCCAAACGGACCCTGTGCCTTTCTGCTTTTGAAAAGATGGCCCCCCCAGGATCCTTCTCTTATACAGGAAACCCTCCATTTCTGAAGACTGAATTTGCAGAACTGGGAATGGAAACTGGGTTCGAGCTACTCTATGACTTACCTAAAGAAAGTTCCTGAAGACAGAAAAGATTGGTAGGTTCATGTTCTGGTGATAAAGCTGTTTTCTCTGGGGCGCCCAACTCTGTTTTGTTTTTGAGTGATGTATAACACCTACACAGTTTGCTGGTTACCTGGCCCCTCCCACACCTGCAGGACTCATTCTGGAGAGGGAGGAGGGAGCCACACCTGCTGAGTCCCTGCTGGGTGTCAGGGACAGTGCGGGCCACCTGTCTGTGGCCTCATGTAATTTTCTTTCTAGGGAAGTATGACCGTCCCCACTGAATGGCGGAGAGGCTGCAGAGCAGAGAGGGTGGAGAGCGGCCCCCGGATCTGGCTGGTGAGCAATTGTCCACACAGCCTTGCCCGTCCCCTTGCATCACACACAGAGTCCACCTCGGAAGGCGCTGGTGCACAGGAGAGGGTCTCGGCCGGAGGCCTCTGCACCACTGGTCCTGCTCAGCCCAGCTGACCCCAGTCCCTGGAGCCCAGGTGGGGGCTGGCTGGCGAGGCAAACCCCAGCAGTGCTTTCGCAGACACATCAGGCCAGGCAGAGCGGGAGGGGGCCTTGTGAGCTCAGCGAATAGATTACCTGCTTCAATTATTTTATCTAACGATGACATTTGTACTGTAAAAGTCAGCACAAAAATCAATGAGTTGTAAAGGACAAAATCTGGGGGAGGCTCCAGCCCAGTGACCTGGAACAGCAGCCCAGGAACTAGGAGGAAAGAGGCTCAGAACTGGGGGTGAGTGAGACTCGCAGGACAGCAGAGCCTGGGCGGACCCATCCCCATCAGCATCCCAGAGCAGGAGAGAAAGCCACGCTGAAGCCCAGCCCTGGACCCCCCAGCTTGGGACAAACATGCACTGAGTGGCACCTGTGTTCCAGGCAGCCTGCTCTACACCGGCAGGGAGGACAGTCCCTGCTCTTGCCCAGCACAGTGGAGAGGCTGATGTGCAATTAAATTGATAATGGCACAACGAAATAGTTACGTTACAATTAAACGAGGGCAAAGTATAGCTTGTCAGGAGGGTCAGGGAGGGTTTCCAGAGAAATGACTTTAAGCTGAGGCTTGGAGGAGGAGTTTGCCAGAGGGGTGCATGCAGGAACAGCATTGGGGCAGATGGAAGAGCAGGAACAAAGGCTGGGAGCTTGGTTTCCTCAAGGACCTGAGAGAAGCCACCTCCTCCAATCCACTGGACCCCGCGACTACTCAGCCCCTCCCTTGGGGCCCTGAGGGGTAGAGGATGATGGTGGAGGCACTGACTTCCTCCTGCACATCAGCAGCCTGCGGAGGCCACGTGGGCAGTGGTAAAGCATGTCTGTGTGTGCTCCCAGCCCAGAGGCAGGCCTGGGATCCAAAGCCAGGAAGAGGTGCAAAGAACAGTGGACAGAAGCAAAGGAGTGGTGGAAATCCACGGAGCCCAGCCTCAGTGGGGCTGCCCTCAGCTGACTGACCTACTATGTGCTCCCAGAGGCAGCCTGGGCACCTGGCAGGACTAACAGCCATAGAGCAGCCATGAGGGTTTCCCTTGGCCCCGGCTACACCCACTAGAAGGAAAACTAATTCTGTGATCCTGGAGGTTTGCTCTCAGAGCACATTTCTTACTCTCTTTTATTATGTCCTGGGGGTGAGGGGCACGGGGAGGGCAAGGAGCGCCACAAAGAAGTAGAGCTGAGACAAGGTAAAGAGGGGTGGTCACGTCAGAGCAGCAGCAGGACGCTGCCATGCTCGGGCTCAGGCTTCGTTGAAGAAATGCCTAAACAGTCCTTCTCCTGCATAAAGGACCAGGCCCAGGCTAGACCACGGAGGAGGGGGAAAGAAAACACTTGGGCTCTGCAGGACCAAGGGGCAGGAGTGCAGCATTGTTTCCTGGCTTCCTGGAGAGAGTGGGCTGGGGGAAGAGAGGAGATGCAGAGCATCAGGATAGAGCGTGACAGCAGGGGCTAACGATCAAGCCCCAGGGGCTGAGGAGGCTACCTATGGCTGGAACAATTTACAAAGGGGGAGATCCAATACGGAGCTCTGGTTAAGTTTAGGATTAAGACTGCGTCTGAGGCTAAGGATTAGGCCTGGGGTCAGTTTGGGGGTCAGGGTTAGGATGAGTGTTGGGTCTGGGATGAGTGTTAGAGCTAAGGTTGAGATCAGGGCGAGGGGTCATCCCTTCTTTTAGTCCCAAATGTTAAGTGGGTCTGTCCCACAGGCCACTTTGCATTGGGGTACATCAGAGGAGGGAGCATGGGGCAGTTCCTGCTGCAGGACCAGGTTGGGGGGTGAGTTGCTGGCAGTCGCGGGAAGTGACACATGAGCAGGACTTGGGATTCAAGAGGTGAGATTCACCTCCTGCTCACACCCCCAGAAATCCTGTGCAGAGCAGCGGTCCTCACCACATTCAGACGAGGCCCGCATCCTGTTGACTGGACATTAGAGCAAAGGGAGATGGCAGAAAGCTGAAGACACAGGAAAACGTGCCACGGTTCATTATGTCTAAGCTAACTGTGGAGTAAATGCAATCCACGGATCGGCCTCCGTAATGTGAGATCTGTCGTTCTCAGCAGTCCTTTTTGTCACTGTCATCATCTTAGCACGATTTAATGAGCCTCGGGTTCAGCTTTACGGTACTTTACTATGTTTTTTCACTTAGTCCTCAAGAGAACTCTGTAAGATCTATATTACTGTCCCATTCTGCAGATGAGAACACTGAGGCTTGGAGAGGACAAGTAACTTAGTGTAGTCCCACAACTGGGAGGTGTCAAAGCAGGACCTGCAGGCAGGACAGCCCAATTGCTGGCCCACAGTAGAAGTTGGCTTGGCTGACATTTAAAGTTTAGATAGAAACAAATTACTCTATCTTTGCCTCCCCAAACCAGGTTATCTGTGACCAAGATGCAGTTTCCTTTGGTTACCACAGCCATACCTGAGTTTTTGCTGGGCAGTCTCTACTTCCACGCTGTTTGTGGCAGAGTTGGTTTTTGCCCTGTGCCCAGTACCTCCTCTCCTCCCAGTTAAGCCTGAGCCAGGCCCCAAACCCAAAGTCCCAATTCTCAGGCTCAGAACCTTCCTGCCTTTGTGTTTGGGAAGCTACAGGTGTCTCCACCCACCTGCTGCAGCAAGGATGCTGGGCTCTGTTGGCAGGGAGGTTCAGTGAACAGCACCCACCCCCCAAGCCCAGGAAAGGCCCAGCCAAGTGGAGCAGGAGAAAACTACCTCTCCCTCCGTGTGGCACTGCAATTTTCCCCACAAGCCCCAGCACCATCTTGTCAGGGAGCCCAAAGGTCATCCCACAATGTGAATGATGGTTGATTGGGTAGCCAATCTGGGGTTTCCAACGAGAAAGAACAACGGGCCTGGCACTGGGAGTGTGTCCAGCCACTGGCAGGAGGCAACCTGCTTGCCAATCGGGATCTGGCCAGACCCTCCCTGCTCCTGCCTTTCTGGGGATGGGCAGGGGGCAGGAAGGGCCACAGAGGCAGCCTGAAGGCCTTCATACAGGCCCTGCCCAGAAAGAGTGCCTGTCTTCTAGAAGGAACCATGGAGCCAGCTGCAGAGAAGATGCCTTCCCTCTCTGGAAGATATTCAGGCATCTCCCTGAGATGCAGAGGATAGATCCCAGAGGTCACACACATCCCTGCACCTGGCTCTTTCCAAGGACTTCAGAACCAGGCAAATGGACCTAAGGTCCTGTTGGGAGAGAGAAGTATCTGCGGGGGTGGCAGGCGGGAGGGCTTCCCTGCAGCATTCTCCAACTCCGGACAACCTGCTGGACCTGGACCATCCCACCTAGTCTTCACCAAGGCCAGGCAGGGTCCATGGTGTCGTCCACTTTACAGATGAGGAAACTAAGGCTCTGATGTCTTCTCTGCCTCCCAACCACTGGGGGATCAGCCCTCCAAAGCCTATTCCTGAGCCTCTGCCTTCTGGACACAAAAGAGGGCTGGCTGGACACCGGGCTTGGTTTGGGTCAGCTACGGCCCAGGCATCCTGCCTGAGAATCTCGAGAGACTCATGAGACAGAAGACAGTGTCCTCAAGGGAAGGAAAGAATCAAGGCTGAACACTTGGGACTGCAGGTAAGTGCCAGGCCAGGCCCACAGTGGGTTCTCAGGGAAGGAAGGTGTGACAAGAAGCCACACAAGCCCCATAGCTTCTGAGCTCACAGTTCAAGCTCAAGAGCCGACTGAGTGTAATGAGGGTAGGAAAAGAAGGGAGCAGTCAGGGCAGGCTGCCTGGAGGAGGCAGACATAGGCATCAGTGGTTTGAAATCCTTCATAGGCAAGAGGGCAGCCTAAATAGGTCCAGACTCTACAAGAGGCACCAAAGGGCAAAGTCAGCCTGTACATGGGTGGACCTTCATTTCCTTGCCTCAGGCAGTGCCGTGACTGGAGAGAAAGAGCACAGGCCTTTGAATCCAAGACAAATCTTCCCCCTAGCATATGGGTTGTGTGGCCTTGGTCAGGGACTGAACCACTCCAAGCCTCAGTTTCCACCTCTGAAAAATGAACACAGTGACATCTATCTCACCAGGCTGGTGTGCAGAGCTAGTGAGATAATGCAGGTTAGATAAAGCGAGTTGCCCCTGCCCTCATCCATGGCACCAAGACAGGTGGGCCCTGCCTCAGTTGAAGGCTGTTATTCCCTTGGGTGCATCTGAGCCCTGAGATGCCCTCAAGGATCAGAACACCTCACCTCTGGTCCCAAGATGATCACCAGCACTGAATAAGCCTGCTGTTCACACTCTACCTGCTGAGTTGGCATCCCCTGCCCTGCAAGGTATGGAGAATGCCCAGCCAACTGCCCTCCCTCACCTGTCCCAGCCCCGAGGCAGCCCCAGCCAACCCAGGGCAGAGCAGCAGGTGAGGCACTGCTGGTAGGGAGAAAACACACAGAGACACACAGAAATACTCATTCACATAGTCAGACACACACACGTGATTTATGAAAACATGGGCCTCTATTAGATCTTCTTCTAACCCCATCCACTGCTCCTGAGGGATGGGGCAGAGGACCTGGGGAAGGTGTACATCAGAGGGAGGGGACATGGGAGGCAGCACCATTCAAAGTCCATAGGCCCAGAGAGAGTGAATTGGACTTTCCGAATTCAGCTGGGACTGCAGGGAAGGGAGGTCAAACCTGAAGGGGGAGCACAGGCCCACAGCTCCAGCCGGCCCCTTGCTCCCAACCCTAACATGCCCCCTGCATGGATGCAGGGGGCTGCTGAGGCATCCAGGCATTTTGGGGACGCTGCAGGACATGGGCTGTGACATTGGAGGTGGCTTCTATGCAATGATCCAGGCCAACCCAGGACCAGGCCAAGAGCTAGACTCGATGGCAATTAGGGCTTGGGTCAGGCCTATGGATTCAGTCATAGCGAAAGGGCAGCAAGTGACCTCTGGAATCATTGTTGTGAGAAAGCCAAGTACCCAGGCATGCAGTGATGCTGGGCTTGGGCAGATGGAGAAAAACACAAGCACTCTTGGGCTTGTCAAGCCATCCTGCAGCCCCAGGGGTGCTGGTAGAGGCTTAACAACAAGCTCTTGGAAAGTAAATAAATAAATAAATAAATAAATAAATAAACCCCGGAACTGTAGTATTTGCAGATTTCCTTGGTGAAGATACATCCAACAGGGTCAATTTCAAGCTACCAAAGTGACTTCACTGCCCATGGAGTTAGGAAGCCAGCCAATAAGAGCTACTTCCAGCACACCTCTGCCTCTGGGACACCCCCATGTGCCTCGTTCTATTTCGGAGGTGTGGAGGGCAAGCCACCCAGGAGAAAATGGGAGTGGGAACCAAAGAGAGACCTCAGGGAATGCTAACAGGGCAACTGGTAAGGCTTCCTGAGTCCAGCAAGTCAGAGGAGCCATAAAATTCTTCCAGATATTTCCCAGCAGCAATCCAGACTGGGATTTCCGGAACATGGGCCCTCCCAAGCCAAGGAAAGGCCCCCATTCTAGAGGCAAAGAACCAAATCCTACAAGAGGAACCACTAGCAGGAGCCTCGTCCCAAGAGATTTGCTGCTGAAACAGGACAGTGACCATTCACGTGACTCAGCCTGGGGCTCTGAGAACTCTGCTTCTTCAACGTATAGTCACCTCCTTTGTCCTGTTGCCCAGGGAGTGAGGAGAGGCAGCAGAGGGGTCCATGCAAGTTCCAAATCAGTACTGCCAGGGGCTTGCAGCGGGCAGGCCTTTCCCACCACGCTACCTCTCCCAGGAAGTCTCCAGGCATGCCTAGGACTCCAGGGAATCAAGGGGCCAGAGGGGATGAGGATGTCCAAGCCAGCCCCGGAGCCTGTGCAGCTCTGGCTCGGCCCCCAGGGTTGGGTCCCTGCAGCTGCAGATGTCACCCCTGCCATCACTCCCGCCCCAGCCTGGAGCTGCCTGCTGTGGTCCTGATCCAGGCTCTACCATCCATCGTCCGTGGGTCCTTGGATGCATGCCCCTCCACCCCCAGCCTCAGTTTACTCGCCTGTAAGGTGGAGCTAGGACACCAGAGTGAGGTTTGAAGCCTGCAGGAGATAAGGGCCCCAGCACCGTGCCTGCCTCCAGAGGCCCCTTCCCCAGGAGAGGCAGACACCCTGTTCTTCAGTGAATGGACCGCTCTCCCTGGTGGGCCTGCTCATCTCCGGGAGGATACAAGCCTCTGCTCCCCCAGGGACAGGCGAACCACAGAGAAGCAATCTGCCAAGGGCCCTCAGCTGAGCAAACCTCGCTGTTGTCACACAGGCACACACGCTCCCAGTGCCAGAGGACAACAACCGACACATTTGGTTGACAAAGGAGGAAGAGTTCTGCCCGAGGATGTGTCAGAGCAGAAGGGGAGCTATTTTGGTCCACGTTCTAAAAGCTGAATGGACGGCTGGACCCATGCTTCCCATCTATCTATAGCAGAATGCCGAATGGTTTTTAAATAGCACGTTTACTCACAGGCTTTCCTCTACACACAAGAGAAATGTTTACCCTCTGTACTTCCTACCCCCAGTAATCAAATACTCTTGATTTTCCTGCCTTCAGCCCTCCTATTTGGTGTGTCTTCCCTTGGAGGTGGTGGTTCTCACACTTAGCTGCATATTAGAATCACCAGGAAGCTTTGAATAATCTCTATAACCCGTACCAGTTACATCAGAGCATCTAGAGGCGGGACCCAGGCATCAGTATTTTTTTTAAACTTCTCAAGTGATTCCACGTGCAACCACTATGGAACGTGTGCTTTGTCCCTGCCAGGGCAGCAAGAGTTTAAATTAAAGCAATACTACGCATTCCCCTCATACTCCAAGGAATGACCCAGGGAAGGGACCTAGGGCAGATCTGAGGCCATCTGCCTTGAGCCCAGGGATTGGGTCTGCAAGCCTGGAACTTGAAAGGAAAGGAAATCCCCAACATCAAGGCCAATTCTCAGTCACTTCTGAGGGTCAGGCCTCTCTGTGTCTCACTCACAGCGGTTTAGTCAATTAAGAAATTATTGAAGGAAGAGAGATAAATTAGGAGATGGTGAATCAATTAGGTTAGCTACTAATTAGCTTTATATCTGTTAATGGAAGGACGACTCTGAAGGCTGAAGTTGTACCAAGATTCAGACATTTCAAAACCTGAAAAACGTGGGTATAGGAATAGAGGACAGTCTAAATTGGGGTGGGAGTGCAGCAATGCAGGAAAATGCCACATTGTAGACTGTGTAGACTGTCCAAAGTCTTTTCAAGTTTCTTTAAGAGAGTCTTTTTTAATACCAAAAATGTGGAGATAGATGAATAATCTATTTTAGAAGACTTTTAAGTCCAGGCCAGCGTATGGTCATTAAAACCCTGAGATTGTACTTTTACCTAAACCACTGGCATCCAAAGTTTCCATAGCATGATACATATTAAACACTTCAGAAAGTAAATGCTGCAAGAAAACGCTCCCCCCAATGATTTCAGTAAAGCACCGAGAATCATAACCCCCGCGTGACATGCCAGGCACTCTCCTAAATACTTTACACACGGTATTTCATTTCATCCTTAACTCAACTCTATGACGTGGGTGGTTTTTTTTCAAACAGTTTTATTGAGATATAATTTACATGCCACCGAGTTCATCCATTTTAAGTGTGCAATTCAATGGTTTTTATTATATTCAGAGTTGTGTAACCATCATTACAGTCTAATTTTAGGAGATTCCCCCATCTCAAAATGGCACCTCATGTCCATTAGCTGTCACTCCCAGCTATGGTCTGAATGTCTGTGTCCCCCAAAAATTCTTTGTTGAAATCTTAATGTGATGGTACTGGAAGGTGCTTAGGTCATGAGGGTGGAGCCCTTCTAATGAGATCAGCGCACTTATTAAAAAAAAAGAAAAAAAAAAAAAAAACACCATAAAGCTCCCCACCCACTTCCATCATATGAGGACACAGCCAGAAATCATCAGTCTGCAACCCAGAAAAGGGCTTTCACAAAAAGAATAATAATAATAAATTAATTTCTTTATTTAAAAAATAATAAATTTTTTAAAAATTTTAAAAATAATAATAAAAAATATTTTTAAAGCAAAGGGCCTTCACCAGACACTGAACCTGCTAGTGCCATCATCCTGGACTTCCCAGCCTCCAGAGCTGTGAGAAATTAATGTTTTTTTTATTTATGAGCCACCCTACCTATGGTATTTTTTATAACCGCCCAGACAGATTGGGAGATTTCCTATACCCCTAACCCACACCCAACCCCAGTCCCTGGCAACCACTTTCTATCTTTATGGATTTGGCTAGTCTATAAATTTCATATAAAGGGAATCATACAATATGTGGTCTTTCGTGACTGTCTTCTTTCACTTAACATAATGTTTTCAAGTCTCATCCAAGTTTCAGTACTTCATTCCTTTTTGTGGCTGCATAATATTCCATTGCATGGGGATACAGTAGGTGTTATCTTTATCCTCATTTTGCAGGTGGGGAGTGACTCCCCAAGGTCAGAGGACGACTACGTGCAGAGCCAGGCAGTCTGCCTTCTGAGTCCACACTTAAGCTTCTATTAACGACCTACCATAAAGTACTGGCCTATTTAATCCCATGGTATGAATCATTTCCTTATAAAAAATAATAGGACTATATTATGTGCATGTAATTTTGCAGAAGTATCCAGGGATAAAAGTAAGCTGTCCAGGAAACTCGACTGGTAGTTTCCTGTTCTCATTAATATTTGCTCATCACTTATCCATTCATCCTGCCATCTGCTCTTCTCTCTAGCCAGCAAGTAACAACAGCACCTAAGGTTATAGAAAAGTTAAAGCATAAAACCTAAAATAAAAACCAAACAATATTCCTTGCATAACTAGAGGAAAGAATACTATTATACGATTTTATTTTACTTTTTATTATGGAACATTTCAAACATTCAAAAGAGTGGAATGAACTTCCATGCATCTATCACTCAGCTTCAACTCTCACCAACCATACCTCACCCACCCCCAAATTATTGTGAAGAAAATCTCCAACATCATATTTTTCACATGTAAACATTTCAATTGTATCTCTTATAAGACAAGGGTTAAAAGAAAAAAAAACATAAACACAATACTCTGAGAACACCTAAAAAAGTGAAGGATCCCTTAATATCTTCCAATATCTAGTCAGTATTAAAATTTCTCAAGAGTCTCATATAAGTTTTTTTTAAACAAATTTTTCAAATCAGGATCCTGATGAAGTCCATTACATACAGCCAACTGTTTGATGCATCTTTTTAGTCACTTTAGTCTATACTTTGCACCTCTGTTTCCTTTTCTCCCCCAAAACAGCCAGTGTTCCACAGGACCTTTGAGAAGCATGAAAAGTTCTAGACAGATATGTGTGCGAATGTGTGTATGTGGGTGTGTATACATATGTATAGATTCAGCTGTAAATATAGATAATAGATGTAGATGCAAATGTAGATAGAGATGTAAATATAGATTAAATGTTGCCAAGTGCTGATCTGGTTGTTCTCTATGTATTTCTCTCCCCCTTTTCTCACTCACTCACTTCCCAAGGAACATTTCTTCTACTCTCCTACCTTCATCAAAGCAGGAAAAAAAAAAAAGACTCAAGGAAATGCCAACCTAAGTTTGAGAAGATTCAGGGCTAGTTTTTCATTTTTTACTTCTGAGACGCTAGACAGGTCCAGCCCGGGGGAAGGTCAGAGTGAAAAACTAGAAAAGAAAAACTAAAAAAGCAAACTGGGGAGAGAGGGAGAGAATCAGACAAAACCTTCTATAAAGCGGGACCAGGAGGGGTGGGATCAGGAGGGTGGGAGGGAGGGAGGCTCAAGAGGGACAGGATATGGGGACATATGTATACGTATAGCTGATTCACTTTGTTTTACAGCAGAAACTAACACACCATCGTAAAGCAATTATACTCCAATAAAGATGTGAAAAAAAAAAAAAGAGGGACCAGGAGAGACAGGCAGAGACGCAGAGGTGCCCATAAAGATGGAATACCCCTCCCCAGCGACCCACCACCCGAGAGCCCTCCACCATCCTGCACCCTCGAAAGAGTCCCGACCAGAGGTTAAGGGCCTGGGGTACCCTGTATAGGGATGGGGGACACAAAGGGGAACAGGGGGCCCTGCCCAAGGTAGAAATGAACTATTAGCAGGGACAGTGGTGGCCACACTGCCACTGTTACACGTGAGCATGACCTGACACGGAGATGGAGCTAGACACCATCTTAACCACATTGATTAAGCACCTTCTCTGGAGATACAGAGATAAGCAGACAATGACTACAGATGGACAGATCAAGGCGCCAATAGCATAGATGGACAGACGGATGCACAGACACTTCCCCGGTTGCTGCGCACACATACACACATGTAGGCCTGCACACGCGCACGTATGCACATGCACAAACGAGCTGCTGGATACGGATGAAACTAGAGACAGGTGCCAAGCGTGCCGGGCCAGGGTGGGGGGTGTGCCTGGAGCCATTTCCTGTCAACGGACCCCCACCCCCTTAACTCTGGGCCTTGACTCATGCTATTCACTCTGCCACGAACACCCCTCACTCTGCCTCCTGCTCTCTCCACCTCAGACTCCAGGGGGCGTTTCCAGACCCTGCCCTTTCCCTTCGACCAGTTGTCACCCGCTGCACTGCCTGGAACTGTCAAGGATGGTCTTCATTCTGTCCACAAATGAATACGTGAATGACTTTAGACATGTCAATCCAGGACACGCTAATAAGAACTAATGGCTCAATGGTCAGCAACGAAGGTTCTGGAAATTCTCCAGGCTTTGGGGTCAAGCAGACCTGGTTCCTACACCAGTGCTACTTCCCAGGCCTCAGTTTCCTCACTTGTAAAACAAGGTGATGCTGTCGCCCTGAGGATGAGATCACAGAGAGAACAAGAGGTTTCTAGCCTGGTGTTTTCCCCAGAGGAGGTGCTCAGTCAGTGTCTCCTGAAGACCAGACCAGCATCCAATCTACCAAACACTCCCCAGCTACTGTGCCAGAGAGACGCAACCTCAGAGAGAGCAAAGAGCTGCGGCAGTGAGGAATACAAACCCCACCTCCCTGAATGTCCCCACGTGCTCTGACCATCAGCAGCAAAGGCAGCGAGGCTGCCGGGCAAGGCCACAGTTCACAGCGATGCTGCACCAGAACAAAGGCGCCCCAGTTCAGGCCCGCGGTCTGGCCCAGGAGCTGCCTCCTTGCCTTTGCCTGGAGAGCAGGCTCGTCACCGAGGTGAGCCCCCTGAGAGGCCTTCAAGGTGGGTGGGACAGGGCAGGGCTGCTGCAATCTCCATGACCCACAAGACCTGCCTGCCTGCCTTTATCCGACCTTGGACTTGCATGACCCAAAGAGCAGACACACGATAGGGACGCTGCCTCAGGCCCTCCCTAGCTAATGGCCTTTGCAACCCTCCTCTGCCCTGGCTGAAGCCACCTGACACCCCCAACACACATATGCACACAAATGTACACACATGCACCCCTCTGCAGGACCCAGAACGCCCCCTGTGGGGACTGAGGGACCTCAGCCCACCTGGACCTCTCCAGCACATCTTCCTGGTGTGGAGCACCACACAGTGGCAGGAGCCTGAGTGCTTTGCCACTAACCAGCTGTGCGATCTTAGGGACATCCTGTAACTCTCCTGAGTCTTAGTTCCTCATCTGTAAGATGAAAACAATCATTTCTGCCTCAATGCAGAACAGACCAGACATGAGAAACACTTGTTGAATAAATGCGCAGATGAACAAATAATCTACCCAAGAGCCTGGCACTAAAACTAAGGACTGCAAGTTTGCTTCCCCATGCTGACCTGGTGTAGACATTGTGTGACAATGCTGCTAAGTGAGCTCTGGGGGGTCCCCACACTGCCCCCACTTCCCGGGACAGGACGCTCACCCTGGCCTCCTCTGCCTAACTCCCATCCTAGTCTGCACTCTGCTGCCCAGCTCCTGAACTTGGCCTCTGACTTGTGCCTGACTGCTTCAGCCTTCTTCGATAGGAGCTGGTACCCTGAATGTGACCATGACCTTGGTTCACAGACTGCTCTCTGCTAGTGTCTCCACCAGCCTGGACATCTATGAGCCCCTCCCCAAACACTACCACCACTCGGGTACCGTGTACACCATTTCTTCTTAAGTGAACCATAGTCAAACCTGCTGCCAACCCTACCCGCCCCACCCCCAGGCTGCTCTGACTGTCCTGTGACCAGGGATACCCTGCCACATCTGTGGAGCTGCCCTGCCCTGCACCTGCTCATGGCATGCTGGGAGTCCTGGAGGTCATGACCATGACACTTAGAAATGGCAGGGAAAGGACAGCCTACAAATCTCTCCAGGGCTGAGCTCATCAGCGGCCAGCTGGTAAATGGTGCCGGAGAAGCCAGATGAGGCTCATCTCACTTATAACACACGCATCCTGAGCAGCAGATCCCATCCCCTCTCACCGACTCAAGGACATCACTCGACCTGTCGTCCCTTCTCTCTTGTTCGTGGCACGCTTTCTGCAGGGACATTCCATCAGGACACAAGCACACTGCCATGGCTCCCATCTTAATGAAAACATCCCTCCCTTGACACCAACACCCCTCCATGACTTTGTTCCCCTTTATAATGAGACTTCTATCAAAAGCTGCCTGTACCTGCTGGCTCTACTCCCTCTCTTCCCATTCTCTCTTGAACCCACTTCCATCAGCTTTGGCTCCATCATCCCACGGCAACATCTCCTGTCAAGGACCTCAAATGCCTTTCTGCTGTAAATCCAATGGGCAGAACTTAGCCCTCATCTTCCCTGACCCACCAGCACCATTGGATGAGCCTCATCCCACCCTCCCCCAAGAGCGCCATCTCTTCCTGGTTCTCCTCTCACTTTGTTGGCAGCTCCTTCTTGGTCTCCCTTGTTGGTTCTCGGTTGCATCATCTGACACACACATTTACTTATGTATTTGTTTATTTTCCACCTCTCGCCCCTAGAATGGAAGCTCCATGAGGTCAAGTTCATTGTCATGTCCCTACTGCCTAGAGCTGTGCCTGGCACATCGTCAGTGTTTGATAAACATTGGTGGATGAGCCCATTTGGGGAGAATGGACCACCATTCTTGAGGACTAGCAATTGCCAAGTCCTGGGCTGGATGCTGGGGATACAGAGGTGGGCAAAGCATGGTTCCCACCCTCAAATACCACACCCCAGGTGGGGATAGGAGGACATTAGGATATAGAAAAAAATGAATACTACAGCACAGTAATAAAAGCATAATAGTAGTCATGCAAAGAAGAAGAAAAAGGGGGAGGGGAGGGGAGGGGGAGGAGGAGGAAGAGAAGGAGGGGAAGGGGAAAGGGAAGGAGAAGAAGAAGAGGAAGGAGACGGAGGGAAACAGCACAGGGGAGCATATATCTAATATTACCTAGAAGAACAGAGATGTTCTCTGAGCTGGGTCCTGAAGGCCTATTAAATTTACTAGGGTACAAGGTGAAAGGAAAGCATTCTCTGATAGGAAGATCAGCATGTGCAAAGGCACTGAGGCTTATAAAATTGGGGTCACTAGCAACGAGCAGTCCATGCATGTTCTGAGAACTAAAGCAATCCAGTGTTGCTGGAGATTAACTGCAAAGATGGGAGAGTAAGAAAAGATGATACTGGAGAGGAAAGGAAGGCCCAGGCTAGGAAAATTCTGAGATGCCATGCTGCAAAGTTTGAACTTGATCCTGAGTCAACAGAGAGCCACCAAAATTATCAGACTGGGATTCGACTGATCAGATTCATGTTCTCAAATCCCCTTTGGTGACTGTGGATTAGAAGCAGAAATATTGGTTGAAGGAACTTTGACAGGTCACTACCATACTAACCTAGGTAAGAAATGATGAAAGTCGGTAATGGGGGGATGGAGAAAGGACAGATTCAAGGATGTTCAGAAGAGTGGGTGATCAATGGACTGAGAGCTGTGTGAGAAAGTAGGGAATACCCCCCCGGTGACAGTGGTGCCACCAGCCAAGACAGGAGGGGACCAGATGTGGAGGAGAAACAGTTGAGTTCAGACATTGCGCCCCCGAGACAGCCCCAGGCACACAGCCCGGCTTCTGTCATGTCACTGTCCCGCGTTTCGCCCCTGAAGCAGCAAAGACCAGCAGCACCCAGGGTCTCCCACCCGCCCTGAGGGGAAAGAGGTAAGCACCGCCACCAGGAGCAAGCGCTTCCAAGACGGAAAGAAAACCCATGGAAGGAAATAGCTGTGTCTGCTCCTGGAGAACTTATTTGCCTTTAACACTCAGCGAGAAGGGTTATTGAGACCAATTACAGTGCATTGTCTTTTCCCTACTCCCTCCAATTAGGGCTGTTTTCTGAGCCAGCCCCTGGGAAAAGCCTGCCCGACATCCAACTTATTTCTCTGTCGGCTTCAGGCAGAAGTGTGTGTGTGTGTGTGTGTGTGTGTGTGTGTGTGAGAGAGAGAGAGAGAGAGAGAGAGAGAGAGAGGGTGCACGGTTGGAGGGGGGAGCCCAGCCCATCACTGTGAAGAGAGCACCGAGCCACTCTCTCTGAAGAGACAGTCACAGCCTTGAGGGCCATAACGGGTGAGGTGGCTTTTCAAGGAGGAGGCCTGTGGCTTCCTGTAGACCTCTGTGCTAATATTTTTCTTCAGAAATCAGGTCATCTCCACAAAAACCAAATCTCCACAGGCCATTGCCCAAATGACAAGATCACCAAGCGACCAGTTCCCCTAGCGGCCAACTGACCAGAGGCCAGATCGCAAAATCCCGTGTCTCTCAAACACCACTTGGTGTCACTAAGGGTTTTTTTTCTAAGTTTTCTGTTTATCTTGCTCCTCCCCCACCTACCCATTTGCACATAAAACTGAGGCAGAGGAAGAGGCAGGGGGAGAAGGATACAGCGCAGAGGCAAGGACTGGGGTAAAAGCAAAACTGGGGAAATATCTCCAGTCTTTCAGCAAACAGACTATTCCGTGAGTTGCTCTAAGGACAAATTGGCCTGATTTTTGGCGAATCGGCACAGGGCTACTGGTGAGGTCACCCAGGCTGCTCCCATCCACGCCCCAGAGTCATGCCCATGGGCCGTTTCGCTGCTTGTGGGGGGTCGCAGGAAGGGTTTCTGCCAACAGCCAAGAGGACAAACCCAAGAGAGGCCACACTTCCACATGCCGGCCTCCAGCTGACCAGCACGTGGCTCGTTCCTCAGGACCGTGGTCTCACACGGTGAACCAGGGGCTCCTTAAATCAAGCAGCCCCTTGGTCCGCACTTTGGAGCATAGGAGCCACAGCCAGGCCTTCCTAGGCCTCTCGGACTTTCTGTTTTCTCTTCCCCCTCCCCCATTCCACTTTGTTCTCAGCAGGCCTTTCCTCCCTAGCATCCCTGCTTAATTCTGAGTGGGACCATCTAGCCCAGAGGCCCTCAAAATCAGTGTCATCACCAGGGAACCCTTCGTAAGTGTTCTGATGGGGAGAACCTTCTCTGAGACTTTGAGCTGAGGGCCTTGACCTTGGGCAGGCAGGACTGCAGAGGCTGCAGAGTCTGACTGATCTTCAAGCTTTCCTCTAGCCCCACTCTCCTCAGGCTGGTGGTCCAGGGTCCCAGCCTGGCCGGAGCAAAGGATGTGATGGAAAGCACAGGGGTTCCGGCGATCAGATCAAGCTGGGCACCTGCCAGCCTCCAGCAACTCTATCCCCTCCCCCTCCATCCTTCTCCTCACTGTCCTGAGATCCAGCAGAACATTTATTTATCCAAATCCAATCAGGCTCCCCCTGCTGATATGCCAGGCATCCTCACCAGGTCACCTCCTCTGATTCTCACCACAGCCCAAGCAGGAAGTCACTTCCACCCCCAGATTTCAAGGGAGGAAACTCCAGCTCAGAAAGTTTCCCTTCCTTGTCCAAGGTCACATAATTTGCAAATGGAGAGCCACAATGTAATTCTGGATTTTACTGGCTCTAACAGGTGATGGGATTTTGTGGGACCTCAAGGCCCCTTTTCTCCTTGGGTCCCCCACTTACTGCACCAACTGGCCATAGGACAGTGTCCTTCCATCTATGGGAATGTCTTTATGAAGCAGGGAGCCACAGCTCACACAAATTCTGCCCTGCCCCAGAACCACCAATCACGACAGCCACAGATGATCCTCCTGGCCCAAACCAGTCAATCAGGTCTAAATAAATGTTGGCTAGGATTTCAGCCACCTTAATCAAGAGACATCTGACAGTGAAAATCACCCTTCCCAGGTGACCACGAGGAAGCCCATCTTTCCCCCCAAAAGCCAGCTTCCTGCAAAGCGAGATGGGAAAGGGGCTCACATTATTACTCATCCACCTCCATCCAAACCCCTGCACATGGGCAGGGAGAATCCCAGGCTCTGGGTCCAGAAAGACTCCCAGAGAGGTCATCATCTTGCTTAAAGGCCTGGAGCACCATAAAGCAAGTGGAGCTGCAATGGCCTGAAACAGAAGCACAGCCGAGAGTGTGGGACACGCTGGGGCAGGGCAGAGCAGGGCTGAACAAAGGGAGGGGCGTCCTAGGTGGTGGCTACGGGTGAGGTGACCCGCCAACAAGCCTGTGAGAGGAAGCGTCCAGCTGGTGCAAGGGAAGGAGACCCAGGGAACGTGGTGGGAGAGCACCATACCACGGGGTCCTGCAGGAATCACCTCAATTACTCCTCTGCTCGACTCCAATAGCAGGTGTCCCTCTGCCCGTTTTCCTGACAAATGACACAGAGTCCCCAGGTGATCAAATGCTTCCCAGGGCCGTGCCTAGGCATGTATAAGGGTCTTACTCTGTTAGGAAAGTGACTCTGGGATCCCTGAGACTCTGAGGTTGTCCTCAGAGTGCCCCATACTGACCTTGTTCCAAAATAATCAGAACCTGTGGTCTGCTGAGTGCAGGGATCAGGTCAAGGGCAAGGACCATTTGAGGGACCAAGGTTACCGGCCCCATGGGCTCCCTGCCCTGAGCCGGGCTGGGGCAAAGGTATGGGCACTGGGGAGCCTTGTGGGAGAAAGCCCATGTGTACGTACTCAGTCCCAAGCCTCCCTCACACTCTCCAGGGGCTCGTCCACAAAAGGCCCCAACTTCCTGTGAGCTGCAAGCAGGAACAAGGTAGCTGCCAGAGCCTTCTCCACCACCTGAGGTCAGGCCCTGGAATTGGGCGGTGAGAGTCCTCTGAGACTAAGACACAAAGAGCAACAGGTGCACCCAGGGCCCCCCCAGCACCCTCCTGAGATGGAGTGGAGGGAACCCAGGGCCAGACCAGAGAGGCCACAGGCCCTGAGGGACCAGGTAAGCTCAGGGCGGGCTAACCTGGAGGGTCCAAGGTAATGCTGAGGATCAGGGTGCACAGCGTGGGGTCCTCACTTGGATGCTGGCCGTGTGGAGGGTAGCTAGGCCCAGACCCTGAGGCTCCCTCAGACATACAGGCCACGGGCAGGACAATCTTCAAGGCTCAGACCTGACACCCGGCAGGCTCCTGACCAGTTTCCTGGTCCAGGACAGGAAAGCGAAGGTTTCTGCACATGGCCCATCTCCTGGGGCCTCCCATGGTAAATGGAGACCCTGTTCTCATGATTGCAGAAAGACCTAGTACTGGGGCAGAGTGACCTCTGCCACTCAGAAAGCCGCGTAAGAAGCCCCTTCCGGTGTACACAGACCTTAATCCAGAGAGGGAGGCAACAGCTCAGAGCCCAGCTGGGAGAAGGGAAGACAGACCTCTCTGGAAGTGAGCTGACAGAGAGACAAGGAGGAGAGAGTCATGGTGGGTCCAGGAGAGGCTGAGGACTGGACACCTGCACCCATGGACATGAGGGGGTCGGTGAACTAAAGTCATGGGTCTACCCGTCCTTGCAACATGGACCCTTTAAGCATTTGGTGAAAACTACAGACCTTTCCCAGAGAAAAAGTAGAAACATGCGCACGCACACACACACACACTTTTCCATACAATTTCAAGGAGCTTAGGGATTCTGTGAACCCAAGAAGTGAACCTCTGAATGAGAGGAAGTCATATATATCTTGTGCATTAAATAAGAACAAGATTATTAATCACTTATTGGTACTTATCTTCTTGCTTCCTTATTTCTTCATTTTCTGTCTCCTATGCTGGACTATAAGTTCCATGAGGGAGGGCAGAAATCTTAACTCTGTCATTCTCTTCATTCCCCAGTACCTAGGACAGAGCCCGGCATGCAGACGGCATATGATAGACACCTACTGGATGAGTAAATGGATTTAGAATCTGCTATGTCCTCGCTCCCACTGGTCAGCAAACAGGCGTGGGACAAACCACAAAGAAGTGGACTTCTTTATGAATCTGACTCAGAAACTTCAGACTCCTCCCACCAGAACTAGACCCTGGCATCATTCCACATGAACCTCCACAGACGCAGACAGCCTGGAGCTGAGAGCTCAGCTCTTCTGGTTGGGAGCGTGAGGTGAGATGGTGGGGGCATGCAGAATTCCAGGGTCTGCGGGCGCTTCCCAGAAGCCCTGCCCTGAGGCTGCTGCCCACCAGCCCTGGAGAGCAGCCAGCAAACTAGTCTGTGCACCTCTGCCTCTGGGCCGTGAAGATGGGAGGCAGCAGCGGGCAGGGGTGAGGGGGCCTCCACTCTGCTGGCCACTGATCTCCACTAATGAATTTCTTTGTGGAAAGGAACAAACTGCTCCACAGTGAGACTGGCCAAGGCCGCCCCAGCTTGGCAGCCTGGTGTCTCGGGCATGCTAATTACCGTGCTGTCTGAGTACATCTGATCAGCTTCTCCCCACCGCTGTTCCATAACTGGCACGCTACTCTGCCCCTACCTGATGGCTTCTGAGCAGGCCAGAGACTTACTAATCAACCCTAATGCAGACAGTTGATAAAGGAAGAAACTTACAACACTGAGATTAAAAACCATGATGTCAGCTTCTAGAAGATCACGATTCACTTAGCTTCTTTTGTAGTGCATTTCAAGGACTAACGGTTGAAATCACTCATTGTATTCAGGGTCCCTGATACAATCCTGACTGTTTCACCCTTTCTGTCCCATGTGTGACAGAATTCCAGCAAGCCAGCATGACTCACTTATGTGGTAGATGTTACACAGATGGATTCTCAAACTAATACGTCTTTGGAAACCATAAGAAAAAGTTTGAATGAATTCAGGCATGCTTGTTTCTTTGGCATGGAAACAGAACCCCGGTGACAGGCAGCATGGTATCTGGAAAAGGCAATGAAATTCTTAACAGCTTTATTGAGGTATAATTGGTATGCAATAAATTGCAAATATTGAAGTGCATGATTTCAACATATGTATTGCCACAATCACCACAATCAGGATAACGAACATATTTCGTGACCCCCCAAAGTTTCCTTGTGTCCTTTGTGGCCCCTGACACCCACCCCAGTCCCCAGGAGACCACTGAACTGCTTCTCTCACTATAGATTAGTTTGCATGCTCTAGAGTTTTATATAACTGTAATCATTCGGTGTGTATTCTTTTCTGTCTTCTTTCACTAAACCTAATTACTTTGAAATTCATCCATGCTGTTACTGTACCAATAATTGATCTCATTTTATTGCTGAATAGTATCCCATTGTATAGTTGTGTTTATCATCTATACCACAATGTGTTTATCCATTCACTTGCTGACAAACATTTCAGCTGTTTTCTGGTTTTGGTATTACAAATTAAGTTGCTCTATATTTTTGAGTGGATATATGCTTTCATTTCTCTTAGGTAAATACCCAGGAGTAGAATGGCTAATATGGTAGGTGCATGTTTAACTATTTAAGAAACTATCAAACTGTTCTCCATAGTGGTTGTGTCATTTTACATTCCTACCAGCAGCGTTTACAATAGCCAAGACATGGAAGCAACCTAAATGTCCATCGACAGATGAATGGATAAAGAAGATGTGGTACATATATACAATGGAATATTACTGAGCTGTTAAAAAGAATGAAATAATGCCACTTGCAGCAACGTGGATGGACCTGGAGATTATCATACTAGGTGAAGTCAGACAGAGAAAGACAAATATCATATGATATTACTTACATGTGGAATCTTTAAAAAAATGATACAAATGAACTTATTTACAAAACAGAAACACTCATAGACTTAGAGAACAAACTTATGGTTACCGGGGGAAAGGGTGCAGGGAGGGATATACTGGGAGTTTGGGATTGACATGTACACACTACTATATTTAAAATAGATAACCAACAGGGACCTACTGAATAGCACAGGGAACTCTGCTCAATATTCTGTAATAACCAAAATGGGAAAAGAATTTGAAAAAGAATAGATACTTGTATATGTATAACTGAATCACTTTGCTGTACACCTGAAACTAACATAACACTGTTAATCAAATATACTCCAATATAAAATTGTTTTAATTTCTTAATTAAAAAAATAAAAACAAAGAATCCCAGTTGCTCTGTAACCTCACTAACACTTTGTATTGTCTGTCTGGCCATTCTAGTAGGTAGGCAGCAGCTTTTCTCTGTGGTTCTAATTTGCATTTCCCTAATCCCTAACTAGTAAGCATCTTTCCATGTGCCTACCTGTCACACATATATCTTCTTTGGTGAAGTGTCTATTCAAATACTTTGCCCATTTTTCATTGTGGTGTTCATTATTATTGAGTTTTAAGAGTTCTTTATAGTCTATATGTGACTCCTTTATCAGACATGTAACTTGTAAATATTTTCTCCCAGTCTGTGGCTTGTCTTTTGATTCTCTTAACAGTGTCTTTCAAAGAGCTTCATTCTTAAAGTGGTCTTAATTTTAATTAAATCCAGTTTACCAATTTTTTTTCTTTTATGTATTGTGCTTTTGGTGTTGTACCCAAGAAATCTTTGCCTAACCTAAGGCCACAAAAATTTTCTATTGTGCTTTATAGATGTTTTATAATTTTAGTTTTAGTTTATAATTTTCAGTCTGTGATCCATTTTTCACTTATGTTTTATATACAGTACAGGTATAGATTGAAGATTATGTCTTTGCACATAGATATTTACTTGTTCTAACACCATTTGTTGAAAGCGCTCTTCTTTCTTCATGGACTTGCCTTTGCACCTCTGTTGAAAATCAATCATCTATACATATCGGGGTCTATTTTGGGGTTTTCTATACTGTTCCAGTAGTCTGCTTGTCTATGTTTACACCAAAACCACATTGTCTTGACTATTATAGTTTTTCATGTTTTGAGGTCATTTAGTTAGTCCTCCAGGTTTATTCTTCCTTTTCAAAGTTGTTTTGGCTATTTTAGGTACTTTGCATTTCTGTATGAACTTTAAAATCAGTTTGTCAAAAAGCCCTGGTGTGTAGCACTTGCTGATTTCCATGGTGTAAATACTCCCACATGGTCAGTTTCTAGCTACTAAAGTGCTGTCACTGAACATGGAGTTGGGAAGAAGTGGCCCAGCGGCTCTCGTGAGCCCGTGCACGTTGGCTGCTGGTCACCACACACACCCCTCCCCGCACTGCCTCCGTCCCCACAGCAGATGTGGAGGCCCAAGAAGTCTCACTGTGCTGGTGCCACGCCCTCTGCCGTGTCAGGAGAGGCTGAAGCAGCACCCCCCGGCCACTGCCTGGCTTTGTGGCCAGGGCCTCTGACCACAGAGGTTGTCACCAAGGCACAAGGGAGGTCCAAGGTGGGCCGCTGGGGAGGAAAGCTTCTCCCCCAGCTCCCGTCTCCGGGTACCAAGGTGCCCCTGATGCGCCATACCATCCTGCAGGTCTGGAGCGCACCTGACACTCACTTTGATGCCCTCCCCGCACGGGCTGGCTAACTGGAAGTCCTCAGGAAGATTTCACCTTGAGCTGCCCTAGGCCCTCCAGTGAAATCCTGCGCCGCTTAGAAGGAAGCAAATTTATTGATCTTTCTTGGTGACTGTTAGCAAGATTCACAGCTGGCAGCAGACTACATTCATCTGTGCCTCTGACTTTAATTACCACAGGCGCCTGAGGTGTGTGCGTGCCTGCACGTGTGTGTGCTCATGTGCGTGTGTAAGCCTCCAGATCTCTGGTCTTTTTATTTCTGTACCTCTGACCCATGTCAGCTCAGCGCCTCCTCCATGCTCCCAGCTCCCACACGGTGGCCTCTCTGGGAGATCCCCGTTCCCACTGGGCGGTCCTGGCTCCAGGACCATCTCTCCCATTTGCCCCTTTAACCCTGGGTGTTCTGGTGCCTTCCTAAAGTTGTTAGTCTGGGTTGCTTCCATGTCACCTGTCTCACCTCCGGTAGTAGATAAATTCCCTCCCCTGAAGGACGGGGAGTGGATTGTGTTTCCCTGACTGCACCCCAACTGATACATCCTGTGTAGCCAGGATTTACAGAGTCTTGGGGGAATGATGAGCAAAGAGGTTGGAGAAGGAGTGAGGCAAGGAACAGACCTTGAGGCCCATGGGCTCCCTGAAGGGATTTGAACTTCACCCGGAGGAGAAGCGGCACCATTGCCGGGCTCTAAGCAAGGCTGTGAGTTTAAGGAAGGTGACTTTGGTGACAGAGTGAAGAATGAATGGACGTCTTCCAAAAGGTATTATATGCAAATACACGCTACACACACACACACATACACACACACACACACACACACACACACACACACACGCTCCCAAGAGACTACACTTTTCTTTCATTACCCTCAGAAAGCAAAGTAGACAAAAGGTGGGAACAACCCAAATGTCCACCAACAGATGAATGGATTAACAAAATGTGGTGTATAGACATACACTGGAATATTATCCAGCCTTAAAAAAGAAGGAAATTCTGAGACATTCTATGATATGGGTGAGCCTTGAAGACTTTGTGTTGTAAGATAAGTCAGTCACAAAAAGACAAACACTGTATGATCTCACTTATGTGAGGTCCCTAGAGCAGTCAAATTCATAGAGGGAGGGAGAAGGGTAGTGGCCAGGGGCCGGGGTGGGGCACTGGGGAGTTAGAATCTAATGGGTACAGAGTTCCAGCTTCACAAAATGAAAAGAGTTCCAAATACAGATGGTGGTGATGGTTCCACAGCAATGGGAATGTGCTAAATGCCACTGCATTTGCACACTGAAAATGGCTAAAATGGTAAACTTTATGTTGTATAGATTTTACCACAATTGAAAAAAGCAAAAAAGCAAAGTGGGACATACCCAGCGTACAAGCAGACTGCAGAACATGTCACAAGGACCCGCAGGTGACATCCCTTCATACCTACATTTGTGGCAATGCCACAGAGCCACGGAGGTCTCCAGCAACAAAGTCCATACAGGCCACACAATGAGGGTACACCCTCCAGAGCAGCCTTCTGAGTTCCGGCCCTAAGGCTGTGCTGTGTTCATGTCCAGGAGGTGTGCGTCAGGAGGGTCTGGAGGATGGGAGGCAAGGGGTGGGGGATGCAGAGAGGGTGGGACGGCCAGGAAAGGCCTCCCAGCCCCCTGGGCCTCCTCCCACTACAGCATCTTCTGACCCAGGGGCCCTCAGGGTGCCACCTGTCCCACCCCTCCTCTCCCTCCTCACGCCAGGGGAACACACACATCTGTCGCTTGGAGCAGTGGGGAGGAGAGTAAGGGTTTGAGACTTGAATTGCCACCTGCAGCTGTAACCCCTCCCAGCCTCAGTTTCCTAGACTAGCTCGTGTGCAGCTGCCAACCTTGCTGATTGGCTGTGCAGACTGAGAAAAGGATGGTGAAGGCGCCTGGCACAGGGTAACTGCACAAGAAGTGTTCTATCCCCTTCCTTTTGGAGAAACAATGCAGGGCACATCACTCTGTTTATGGTCCCTAAGCGAAGCTCAACCAAACGGCCTTTAGCCTGTAGGCCCGGGGAGATGAGGCAGAGATCTTCCATGGGGACCTTTGGTTAATAATGACTTGTCACCCAAAGATGCTCCCCCCATCCCAGGTGGACAAGGGACAGGGACCCTTCCTGCCACAGTGACCCCGGGGGCTCCCTGGGGAATGGAAGCAGCCCCTTCTAGCTCAGACCAGCTCTGACAGCTGGAAAGTTCCTGATTTCCTGTATCACCTCCCCCTTAGTCCAGGTCCAGTCCTGATACCACTTAGAGTAGGCTGGAGTCTTTGGCTCACATCAGCCCTTCCCCCAGTCCCAGGCCCGTCAGCTGCTCCTCCAGGGACCACCCACGTCGGCTTGGCTCCATCCCACCAGTGAGGCGTAACCCCCTCAAAACAGGACACACCACAGGACCACCCGCTCCCACTGCCCACCCCCACCGAGCTGCAATGACTCAGGTCTCAAATAGTTTCTCGTAAGAGCTGCTGCTGGGCTTCCTTGGTGGCGCAGTGGTTGAGAATCTGCCTGCCAATGCAGGGGACACGGGTTCGAGCCCTGGTCTGGGAGGATCCCACATGCTGCGGAGCAACTGGGCCCGTGAGCCACAACTACTGAGCTTGCGCGACTGGAGCCTGTGCTCTGCAACAGGAGAGGCCACGATAGTGAGAGGCCCGCACACCGCGATGAAGAGTGGCCCCCGCTTGCCACAACTAGAGAAAGCCCTCACACAGAAACGAAGACCCAACACAGCCAAAAATATAAATAAATAAATAAATAAATAATTTTTTAAAAGAGCTGCTGCTGACCTAAGAGGGCCCCTGCTCCACCTCATCTGCTTCTCTGATTTTGGATTTTGTCCGTGATTTTCCGCCTAATCACACTTTTTCCCAGCAACATGGCATCCAAGAAACTATCTTCCTCCAAACCAACAAAAAAAAAGAAAAAAAACAAGGACCGGAATAGGGTCTGTTCTCCAAAATACTTCTCTTCCTGCCTGCCTTATTTTGGTACCTGGCACCTTAGCACTATCTTTCTAGCTTCCTAACTGGAAAACACAGGGCCCACTGCAACTCAGCAACTCTACTTTGTAGCAATCCAGCCCAGAGAAATACTTAGGCATGTGCACAAAGCTGTGCCTTCAAGGGTGTGCATTCTAGCATTGCTTGTAAGAGCAAAATCACCAGAAACCACCCAATGAGGAAATGGATCCATAAACCCCACCCTGCCAAATGTTGTGCAGAGCAGGTAAGGAGAACAAGGTAGAACCAACGGGGCTGACATGGTGTGACGGCTCCGAAGCAACTCAAGTAAGAAGCACAGCACAAAGCAAAAGCTTCCGCTTTTGAAAAGCTCCACGTATGTGCACATGAATGTCTGTACATGAGAAGTGTGATGAGCCCAGGCAAGGCCTTTACTTAGTTAGCTCTAGTGAGGAATGCAGGGGAGGGAGCATTAAGGGCACCTATTGTTCTCACCTTAACTGCCTAAGTTGTTTACCTTTTTTTTACAAGACATATTCATTTTGTGTTATTATTTATACAATAAAAATAATTTCAAAGAAAAATCAACAAAGCAAAGAAAGCAGAGTGATTTACCCTTCCATGTTTCCCCACTGCCTTTAGAATACGCAGCCTCTCCACCACCTGGGCCAGGTCCACGTCCCAGTCCCTGACCCCAGACACTAGATCCAGACAGACAGAACTTCCTCCAGCTCTCTCACCCCTGGGCCCCTATATCTGCCCACCTTGCCCTCCCCTCTGCTCGGCCCTCCTCCCTCCATCAGGACTGAACTCCACTCTCAAAGGCCTTCCCAGGCTCTGCCGGGCAGGCCGAGCTCCCTGCCGCAGCTCCAGTGGCCGTCACAGCATGGCCTCCATCACGACCCTCTTCCCCAATGAAGGCAGTTACCCTTGGGGCCAAGGGGACAAAAGCCGTGCCTGCCACGCTCACCTCCAATTCCCCAGCACAGCAGCTGGAACTCAGTGGGTGTCTGGCCGATGGAACTGGACTGATTAGACACAGGAGGCCTTGCTCAGTGGGCAAGAAGAATCCACAGACTCCATGAAGACCAGCCTAAAGAAAGCTCGGGTGGCGGCAGTCCGACCCGCCCTCCGGGAATGGCGAGCTCTAGCAGGAGACCACCCTCCATAGTCAGAGGACTGTGAGTGACAGTCAAACAAAACCCACCTCTGCCTTTGCTTTAACGTTGAGCCGGGATTACTATCACACTCGGTCTTCCGTGTCCCCTGCATAGACCAGGTTCCTCCGGGGGAATCCTTTGAAGTGCTGGAGAAGCCGGGTCCCGCTGAGGAGCAAGCTGCCCTGCTTCCTCCTTCTGGAGGATGTGGACGCCCTGTAAGCCACGGCTTCCTTCCCCGCATCCTGCCTGCCAGGAAGGCGTGCTCACGGCGCTCCCCACCACCCTCCCAACCAGCGCAGCCTCTGTGGCCCTGTCTTCATTTCCTGACTGCCGCCGCCTCATTAGGAGACTCTGCAAACCCTCTCTAGGTGTGTGCAGGAAATAAACAAATAAGCAAACAGGCAAACACGGCATCCCAAAACAATTAAACCAAAAGTCACGACAGCATGCCAGGCCCACGTGGAGGCCCCTGCCCTGGACCAGGAGGCTTGGGGCGAGGAGCGAGCAAGCCCTCACAGGTACCAGGTCAGCAAGGGATCAGATAAATGGAGGCCTGGAGAAGAGACATAATGCCACTTATAGGGAATGTGGCTGTGTCAGTGCAACCCCTCCATCTGCTGCTTTCACGTGAACTTGTCACCACTCTCAGAGACTCCAGTGGGAAACATGGGGTGGGCAGCAGCCCCCCAAATCAAAACTGCCAGACTTCTTACAATGGAGAACTGGCCACACAATGTACAAGCAACTTCAACCTTGTCACATTCCAGGGTGACACAACCAAAGAGAACAGGCTTCTGTTCCTAAGCATCTCACTAGACAGGAGAGTTCCCACGGAAGGGCAAGCCTTGATGGCACAACACACACCTTGCATCGGAAGAGGGGAAACCCTGCCATAGACATGATGAATTAACCACTCAGATGCTCCCGGCCAGGTCGCCTGAGACTGTGTGACGCGGCCCCTGCCCACCCTTCCCACTGACACCTTCCATCACTTCCAGCTCTCAGCATAAGCTGCTAGCCCTCCAAACATTCCTCTAGAACATGCCGTGCTATTTTACACCCTGATGTTTTGCACACAGGTTTCCCCTACCTGGGATCTCCCTCCCCCTTCCTCTACCTGACGAAGCCCTCCTTGCTCCTAGCTAATTCAGAACCCACCGCCTGCCAAAGCAGAGTTGAGGGGGGCTGGGGGGGGGGCAGTTTAGGCTTCAGGGCTCTGCAATCACAGGCCGGCACTTGTGGCACTGTCCTGGGTACTGAAGAGTCAGACAAATGAGAAATGGACTGGTACCACAAGCTCAATCGCTCTCAGATCCATCATTTCATTTTATTTCAACCTCTCAAGAACCCTCTGAGGTAGGCACTTTTATTATCCCCACTGCCAAAATGAGAAAACCAAGGATGAGAAATATTTGTCAATGGGCCCAGAGATAAGTGAGAAAAAAGGCTGAGGCAGGAACAGAACCAAAGTTCCCCAATGTGTTCACCCACAAAACCTCAGCGGCCACTATTAACCTTGCACTGTGATATAAACATGTATTTTGTGTTTATTCCTCCTGTGAAGCTGTGGGGAGAGCTTTCTCAAGGGCTGGGCCCATCTGAACTCTCATCAGGCCCTGCCCCTGGGTACACAAGTGCTCCCTCCACACTTGCCAAGAAGGAAGGTGTAGACAGAAATTCAGCAGCCTGGACACACTAGTTCACTGGTGGGAGTGGAGGAGGGTGAGGTCTTGCCTGATCTTTGGACTCCATATAAATCACATGTTACTGCCGTAATTAGGAATCTCACATAAAGAAACAAATGCTTCCTGCAAGAATAAATAGGCAATGAAGCACCCCAAAATATAGATTCATTCACTCATATATTGAGTATTTATTGAGCACCTACTATGTTCCAGGTGCTATTCTAAATGCTGGGTACGCAGCGTCACTTAATAAAACACAAAACTCACATTTTCATTGGGGGAAGACAAACATCAAAAAGTAAGTAAATGGCAGGTAAATTCAATGAAAAAAATAATTCAAGGAAGAGGGAAGTGGGTATCAAGAGGAAAAGGAGTTCAATTTTTTAATGAGTTGGTGAGGGAAGGCTTTTGGGGGCAGAAGTGCCCCAAGTGTTCCCACACAACACTTCACAGGGAAACATCTTAGGGTATTCCTGGAGCCTTTCTGCCTCCTAAGACTCCCAAGGAGAAGGATGTTCCTAAAACTGCTCATAGATGCTGTCTAGACACATCTAGACCAGCAAGACCCATGGCTCCCCTCCCCCAGGGCCCAGCTGCTGAGCAGCCAGGAAAGGAAACCCACTTCCCAAGCCTCCAAAAAGGCTTCTTCAGGGCTGGGTGGCATCCACTGAGATTCCATTTGTGAGAAGCAAAGGAAAACTTTTAAAGCATAAGGCTCTCAACCTGCTATAGCGCTGAGAACGTGCTTGGCCAGGATCCACCAGCAGCCTAGGAAAGAAGCACTATGATACCCATCTTACAGATCAGGAAAACCAAGGCTCTGAAGGGTACCCATAGCTTGCCCAGGATGCAGTAAGCAGTGGAGCAGGGACTTGAATGTCATACTTTTCTGATGCTGGAGTCTGTGCCCATAACCACCCGAATGTCGCCTCTCAAGGAGATGCCAGGCGTCACTTGGCAAGGGAAGAGGAGCTATCTCTGGCCAATGAGCAGACAGTCAGAGCTCTCATCCCGGCTGGAGATGGCTTCAGCCCGAGTGCCAGCCACAGCTGCCAGAGGGCTTCCCTGGCTCCCCCCACCCCTCCCCTCCCCTGCTTTCCACTCCTCCCCATGCTTTCCCTGTCTTCTGGTCAGACACACTGACACTCCAGGTCCCTGAGAACACTCCTAGGAGCAGAGGAGGGTACACGCAGGCTCCAGGCATATAGAATTGCTCTCAGGGCCTATGGTTTTCCAGCCAGTGCTGAAGTGACTGGGGCCAGAAGGAAGTTAGCTATGATGTTCTCTCTTCACAGCAAAGGCATTTCTATACCTGGCAATGTTCTGCACCTTGACAAGGATGGTGGTTATGCTAGTGCATACATTTGTCAAAACCCATTAAACAGTACACGTCTAATGAGTGTAGTTTATTGCATGCTGATTATGCCTCAACATAGTTCATTTCAAAAAATGAAGGAACTCTCCTGACATTGCTGGATCCTATTAGGAAAGAGCCCTGCTCTCCCTGATGGGAGGGTAGGAGATGGTTCAACTGAAACAATGAAAAGGACATAATATTTCATTTCACTGGGCATTGAGGGGAGGATCAGGATCCCACTTGGGCCAACAGTCCTCCCAGATGTTTGGGGCCCCATCTTGTGGGTGCCCTTCCTGGAATGCTAGCATTTAACACCAAAACCTGTTCCCTCCTGTATCCTGGGGCTGAGGAGGTCTGGAAAAGCAGGGTCGGCAGGAGAGGGATGTCGACAGGGCCACATTTGTCTTCCAAGGGGGCACTGTGGCACGACATGGGAAGAGGGGGGTGTAGGCCTGGCCAAGTTCTTGCTGTGGCGACTCCCTTGGGCCCCAGCTGCACAATGGGCCATGCGTGGGGGCCAGGGCAGCCTCGCCTTCCTGTCCCTCATCCACGCCGGCATCAGGCATCTCCTCACATCCTCAGACGCGCCATGGAATCTCATGGAAGGGTGAGGGAACTTCAGAGTTACTGAACTTTAATCTTCCAGCAAGTGCTACAATGAACGTGCCCCAAAGTACAGTCGCTTTATAATTAGATCGGAGAACAAACACAAAACACCTGTCCCGGTAAAGTTATTGTCGAACTTCTTGGTAGGTTTCCTAGCAATAAAACTCACTTGTTCATTTCATCTGGAAAAAGTATTTATCACTTCAATTTAAACTAATGCCATAATGATAGGATGTGTGTTATTTTTTTTTAATAGATCTTTATTGGAGTATAATTGCTTCACAATACTGTGTTAGTTTCTGTTGTACCACAAAGTGAATGAGCCACATGCATACATATGTCCCCATATCCCCTCCCTCTTGAGCCTCCCTCCCATCCCCCCATCCCACCCCTCTAGGTCGTCGCAAAGCACCGAGCTGATCTCCCTGTGCTAGGCTGCTACCTCCCACTAGCCAACTATTTTACATTCGGTAGTGTATATATGTCGATGCTACTCTCACTTCACCCCAGCTTCCCCCGCCCACCCCATGTCCTCAAGTCCATTCTCTATGTCTACATCTTTATTCCTGCCCTGCAACTAGGTTCATCAGTACCATCTTTTTTTTTTTTTTTGAGAACGCTCACCATCGCCGTTCAGTCGTCTGACTTCCTATGCCGGGGGCAAGAAAGGAGATTTTGTTGGCACAAAGCATTGGTTAAAATAGCATTTGTCCAGTAATTCTCTTTCTTCTGGGGAGTTTCATGTCAGGAGGACTCGAGGATGAGGACCAACAGCCGACAGATGTTTGCCACGAGAAACTGTCAGGCTGTCCAGCTGAGAAGGTGCCATGGCTCACCAGAGCTACCTGGGACCGTGCAGTGAGCCTGCAGGGATGCCCAGCAGCTCAGCCCTGCTGCCAGGGAGGCCTGGAGTGTCTCCTGCAGGTGAGAGAGCTGACCCTTCCACAAGCACCAAGAATATAACTAAGATGTGTTCTGGGCCACAGCAGAGATGAACCAGCTAGAGGCTAAGGGAGAATGGGCAGTAAAGGGGCCACCACTGGGTGCAGCTCCTGAGCAAGGAAATTTTCCTGAGTACTCAGCATGTGCTAGGCACTGTGCTAAGCTCTTGGCGTGTATTAATTCATTTAATCCACACATCAAGCACACCGGGGGGAAATGATTATTTATCCCCAATTGACAAATGAGGAAACTGTTGCACAGAGAGGTTGAGTGACTTCTCCAATGTCACACAGCTATAGAGACAGAGCCGGGATTCAACTGAGGCAGACTGCTCCTGAGTCCTTGCTCCTAACCATTATACTCAAGAGTAATCCTGAGGAGGGGCAAACAGCCAAAGCTCTTTTGCCAAGACTCTACCAAGCCCTGAGCCCACACCCAGCCATGAGAGGGAAGAATACTGACCACTGCCACTCCTGGTTCCCACACATGATTTGTTATTATCATATAGACCACTTGCCATGTACCAGGAACTCTGCTGGGGGTTTTACTCTGTAGCTCAGAAATTACCATCCTTGTTCCTTAGGTGAGAAAGCAGAAGCTCAGAGAAGTCACCATGGGCAGTCAGTAGGAGGGAGGAATGGCAACCTCCACTCTTTTTTATTTACTTACTTATTTTTTGTACTTGAAACAAAACTTAAAAGATATTTTAAAATATGCAGTAAAAAATATATCTCCCATCCCCATCCCAAGTCACTGTGTTTCCCTCCCTAACACAGCACTCCTTTATGACTGTATGTGTACTCAGATACACACACATGTGAGCTTGCTTTGACCCAGAGCAATACTGGCACCACTGTTCTCACTTTGCTATTGTGAGCTAACAGTACCATGTGTTGGAACTATGGCCTCTTAATACATAAAGAACCATAGTTTTCCATTATATATATGTATCATAATATATTTAACCATTAAGGTTGTTGGAATGTCTGCAGTTACCAACAGTGCTACAATAAATCCTTGTGCATTAAGAAAAGAGTCGACCTGAGGTGTTTGTTCCCCACAGTTTTGCCACGAGGACCAAGATGCTGTGAGCAGAGCTGTGATACCCGGGCTTTGGGAATCAGACCTGGCCAACCCCCCTACTCACCAGCCATATGGCCTAGAGCACATCCCTTTACTTCTCTGAGCCACAGTTTCCTCATGTGTAAAACAAGGATAGTATACACCCACCTGGAAGGGTTGCCATAAGGATGATGTTAGCTGGAGCACTTAAGGCACTTACACAGTGCCCTGCTCAGAGTGATGGCTGGAGAGACGTGAGCTGTTACTCACTGATACCTGGGCCACCTGGGTTACCTGGGAAGTTCAGCCCTTGCCTCTGGCTTGGACTCTGGGTCTGGGATTTGTCCTCAGTCAGATCACAGCTCTTCTCTGTGTGTTAGTTTCTTCCCTTTCATAGACAGCCAATGAGTCCAGACACAGGCAACAGAAGAACCAGAGCCCTCTGGAGATGGAGACCCCATGTCTATCCTCAGGTTTCTGGACTGGGCGTGACGAATAGGACCCAAAGGCACCACCTGAGGTAGTGAGCTATGGCTCCCAAGGATTTCTGGGGACTTTGAGCTCATCAGTGAGGCCTCTAAGGCCTGCCTGGCCCAGAGCTCCAGCCTCACCCATGGCCACTGCCCACAGCCCAGCCATATGATCTTTCCCCTCTCCATTGTCCCCAGGCCTTCCAGCATGCTTTTCCCTCTTCCTGGGACATGCTTCCTCCCCCCTCCTCCCCCAGTGCCCTCTGCTTGCCTATCTCCTACTAGTCTTTTAGACCCTTGCTTACATGCCACCTCCTCCTGGAAGCCCTCCCAAGCCACCATGCCACAGGCTGTGCAATCACCACCAAGAATAAGACCAGCTCTGTGACTATACAGAGCAGAGCAGTGTCAGAGAGGAATGTCAGGCCACGGTTGCAGGGAGAGATGGTCTAGCACTGGGATCCAGGCACACCCAGGGCCAGGACCTAGCTATGGACATCCAGGCAGGAGGACAACATTTGTTCTCAGTGCAGAGAGAGAGGTTTCAGCAGGAGAATATCTTTATGCCAATTGGATAGGGAAGGACCTCTTAAATGAGACAGGAAACAGAGCTACTTGTCTAAAAGTTGAATAAATTTGACAACAATACAATATAGAACTTCTGTGAATTAAGACAACTAACTGAAAGAAAGTATTGAACATCCCTAACTTACAAAAGAAAAGGCTCAATCTTAAAAATAGGCAAAAATTAAAAACTACATACAGGTGTTTAGAAGAGCAAACAAAAATAGTGCATAAGGATATGAAAAGATTCTCAGCCTCATCTTTCATCACAGCAATATAAATTAAAATCACAGCAAGATACCATTTCACATGAAAATCTTAAAAGTAAAAACAGTACCAGGTGTTGGTGAAGTGGCGAGCTTCAAGAACTCTCATACATTGCAGAGAGCAGTGAAAATAGGTAGAAATTCTTTGGAAAGCAATTTGGAATGATATACTAAAGTGAAACACGCATACCCAATAGTCCAGCAATTCTGCTCCTTTGAGATAGACCCCTAAAAAATTCTTGCACACGAACACCAATAATCTTATCAGTATTATTTGTAATAGCAAAAACCTGGAAACAACTCAAATGCCCATAGTAACACAATGGTTAATAAATCAGGTGATACTTTGCAGCAGTAAAAATGATCGAATATACCCATCTGCACCAAATGAACAGATCTCAAAAACCTAATATTGAATAAAAAAGAAAGCAATCACGAAAAGTGTACAGAAGTGTTACTCCAGATATTTAAGGTTCTCAAAGAGGCCAAACTAAGCGATATGTATCTTAGGATCCATACTTGTATGATAAACTATAAAGAAAAGCAAGGAACTGGTTAGAACACAATCAAGATAGTGTTTATGTCCCCTAGGTAGGAGAGGACATGATACGAGCTAGACACACAGGGCTCCTGTACATTTTTAAACTGGTCTGGGTTCATGGGAGTTCACTTTATCACCATTCTTTTAACTTGACATATACACTGTAAACATGTGTGACTTTTAAACTTTTTAAAATAATTTTAAAACAAGCACGAATAGGAAATGGCCACAAGTTTAGAGCTTTAAGCTTTTGTTTCTGTGGAATCCCAGCTCCCAACCCCATTCCAGGCCTGCAAGCTGGCCCAGAGGCCAAGAGGGACCACCACATCCCAGAGATGCTCTGGAGGAAAGAGCCCTGGGGTCCTGACTTCACATCCCAGCCCTGTGCAACTTTAGCCAAGATACTCCACCCATCTGTTTCTTCATGAAAAAAGAGTACCTAGCAAAACAGTTGTACATGGTAGGGACTCAGTGAATATTTGTTGAATGAATGAGTCAGTGATTTCTAAGATCCCAATCGTAAATACACCCCTCATCCAAATGTATTCACCAGGGAGAAACTGTGCCTGCAGCTCCTAGCACATCCTCCCCAAGACACACACGAATATCCCAGAATTTGAACTGGCAAGTCAGAAAGTTCTCTCTTCTGTTCAATCCAAACTTTTGGTATTTTAATGTTACAGATTTTCTCTCCCAAATGTCAGCTTCTCTTTCATTTTTCCTTTCGCTGTCACAACAAGCATACAAGTATTTTTGATGGAATTTTACCAAATGGCACATCTTGCATTTTGTAAACCTTAAATACACAAACTCCTCTCCCACCACTCTGCCAAACTCTCTCTTAGAATGTGTTTTTGTCTCTCTGACCCTTGACTCTTGACTCAGATGCCCAGTCCTCAGGCCCCACCCAGGGAAGGACATTCCTTTGTTTAAAGGGAGGCTGAGGGGCAAATGAGGAAGGATCAGTCCTCACCTTGCAAGGGTGGGATCTTACATATGACATTCATTAGCAAGTCACTGACTGCACAAAGCTAGGGCATGCCAAGTCCATTCCACACACCCCATCCTTTGCATTAACTCTGCCTGGCTGGGGCTAGGAGAAGAAGGCTGGAGCCTAGCAAGCCCCAGATTACAGAAATAGGATGGTGCCTTGGCTAAGTGCATGGGCATCGAAGTCAAAAAGAATCTCTCTGAGCCTCACACTCCTCATCTGTAAAATGCAGCAATAATCTCACCTCAGAGAGTTATTAAATGGCTTTAATAAAATAATATATGTAAAGATACTTGCAGATCAGCATAAAAAAAAAAAAAGTCGCTGTATCCCCAAACCACTTCTATTTGACTTTGGAAGGAATGAAACAGTCTTTACACTCAATTTGCTTTTTAATTGGGCTCACTGCAGCTAGTATTGCAGTGGTCGGGTGGAGGAAGGGCCCTGAGGAGTTGTGGAGGCACCATTTGTCTTGGGCATATCAGCAATGTAAATCCACCCACGGCCCTCGGAGAGGCCGATGCCAGCCAAGCTGAGGGAGCACCCACACCCCGAATTCTTGGGGTGCATCAAACAGCACGTGGGCTTCTACCGCCTTGGCTCGTCTAACATGTTAAAAATGGGCCAGAGGTTGGGCTGTGCCTGAGGGGCATGGCCAAAACAAGTAACAGTGGTGAACGTTTTATAGAGAATGTTTGGGGTAGAAACCCGGCCTCAGAGGTTGTCAAATCAGGGGGCCAATGACCAGGGCAAGCAAAGGCAGGAGGTTCTGCACAGTACCCAACGAAAGAGCACTGGGCTTCCCTGGTGACGCAGTGGTTAAGAATCCGCCTGCCAATGCAGGGGACACGGGTTCGAGCCCTGGTCCAGGAAGATCCCACATGCCACGGAGCAACTAAGCCTGTGCTCTACAACTATTGAGCCTGCGCTCTAGAGCCCGTGCTCCACAACAAGAGAAGCCACTGCAACGAGAAGCTCGCGCACCGCAACGAAGAGTAGCCCCCGCTCACTGCAACTAGGGAAAGCCCGCACGCAGCAACAAAGACCCAACGCAGCCAAAAATAAATAAATAAAATAAATTTATATTTATAAATTTATTTATTTATTTATTTATGGCTGCGTTGGGTCTTCGTTTCTGTGCGAGGGCTTTCTCCAGTTGCGGCAAGCGGGGGCCACTCTTCATCGCGGTGCGCGGGCCTCTCATTATCGCAGCCTCTCTTGTTGCGGAGCACAGGCTCCAGTCGCGCAGGCTCAGTAATTGTGGCTCACGGGCCCAGCCGCTCCGCGGCATGTGGGATCTTCCCCGACCGGGGCACGAACCCGTGTCCCCTGCATTGGCAGGCGGATTCCCAACCACTGCGCCACCAGGGAAGCCCAAATTTATATTTAAAAAAAAAAGAAAGGTTTAAAAAAAAAAAGAGCACTGGCCTCCAGAAAGGCTGACGTCAAATGGATCAGCACCTCGGACAGCGACAGCCAAGTGTAAGGCAGCTCTGAAATGCTTGATTCTCCCCTACCTTCCAGATCAGAATCTGCAAACGGGGCAGGCTGCTGCCAGCCCGTCCGCGCACCATGATGCTTCATGGAGCAATCACAGCACTTTTATTGCTGAGCCTACATGCTTCCTCAGAATCCTTCCCAACCCAGCATTCAAGGCTCAACCAATTGCTTGCGGTGGTCCACCAGAGGAAAGCTATTGGTTACCCTGTGTCTTTATAGAATTACTAATAAAGGCCAGTCTGGTTGAAAACTCACTTCAACCCTACCAAAGGTAGCAAAGGTCTCCATGTCAGAAAAGAGGGGCACACCTTTTGGTTTGATTGGCGGGTCTGGGTGGGAGAGGAGAGGGGGCAGAGGAGTGTGCCTACAGAATGAAACATCTGTTTCCTAGCTCACCTCCCCTGCCTCAGAGGTCAGACTATTCAGTGCCCTTGTCTTTCCCCCCATTTCTCCTTTGTCTTGTGTGAAAATTGCTTGAAAAGTCCATGTCCGCATAAACGAGTGGGTTCATTCACACAGTGACAATTTCTTAGGGCCTACTCTGTGCCAGCCACCATGCTAAGCAGCAGAGACATAGCAGGGAAGAGCACATGGCCCACTGTCTTGGAGCTTAGGGCCTGGGTGGGAGTAACTGTGCATCAAGGGTTAGCCCTCATGAGCGTGTTGCAACAAGCTGAGAGCAGGCTGAAGGAAGGAGACGTGTGTCTGTGAGAGCATGTAACCAAGGAACCAGCTCTATGAGAAAGGGAGGAGTCTGCAGGCAGGTGGAGATCAGGTGCCCTTCCTTGGGGACTTGATCCTTGAGCCAAGTGGGGGTAAGGGATGTAAGAAGAAGAAAACACAGAATTTGAGCAAGTGCTATTAGGTGTCATTCAGTCTTCAAGAATTACAGGAGCCCAGATGGGATAGGTAGGCTGGAGAGCTGATACCTGCTTCCTATGGCTGAGGTTCCCACCGAAGCCACCTTAAGGGCTTAGGAAGAACCAAGGCTTGAAGAGTTTCTATAGGTCAGAGCAAAAGGAGAGCAAAGAGACCAGGAGCAGTGAGGTGGGAAGGGTCTACAGACACTGGACCAGAGCATCCTTCAGCCCTGGCAGTGTCCACACCTCCCTACAGGATGCAGCCTCAGAGCAGACCCAACGTCGGGGGTTGAACCACCAACACAAAGGGTTCTCAGGGGAAGGCTGGGCCACTGAGAGGTGCTATGACATGGTCTCAAACTCCTTCCCAGAGTCAGGGATTGAGCGGGGTCTGGAAAGAGAGGTCGAGTCCTGGACAGAGTCCAGTTCAAGCGCCTGCAGCCTCCGGCTGCCCTTCTCCCCATCACCACCTCATCTTAATTTCAGCACAGTGACTGTCTGCTCTTTCAGTTCCTTCTGGAAGACTCTAAACAGCATATTTGCTCAAGAGCTGAGGACAACATTCTGGTCTTAGAGAAGCAGAGTATTTAGGCAAAGGCAAACATATGCTGGTTTCTCTTCTGAGTTACATTCTTGGCAAAGGAATTATTTCACCAAGAGAGAAAAACTGGACTTTTGAGGGTCCACTCCATTCTACCCTTGCCCCAGCTATGCAGCTGCTGACCCTCACCAGTCTCCCACACCCTTTAAAGACACGTAATGTGGGTGGCTGTGGCTATAAAAGGGTAGCATGGGGATCTTTGTGAGGGAACTGCTCTGCCTCTGACTGTGGCGGTCACATGAATCCACATGTGATAAAATTGCACAGAAGTGAATACACACACCCAAGTGCATGTCAACTGGAGAATATGAGCAAAGCCTATGGATTGTGTCAAGGTCAAATCCCACTTGTGATATGGTATGACAGGCGAGATGTTGGAGCACACAGAATCTCTGAATTGTTTCTCATAATTGCACGTGAATCTCAATTAACTCAAAATAAAAAGTTTTTTTTTAAAAAAAACGCATAAGGTGGAAACCATTTTATCTTGGGACTAGAAATGGTCTGTTTTCACAAAGCAGTCATAGAAAACCTAAAGCTATTTCTTCAAAGCCCACTGTTCTAGTTTCCTCACAAGCAAATTGTGATTTTTTTTTTCATATGGGAGGCCTCCAAAGAAGCCATGACCAGCCAGGCCCAGTGTCCCCAGACCCACACAACCCCAGCCTGGCTCCATGACATTCAGGGTGTCCCTCCCCCTGACCTTTGCCCCAGCCAGAAACCCTGAAACTGAGGGCAGATCAGGGCAGAGGGAGACAAGGAGCTGGGAAGGCTGGGAGAGTGGCCAGTGAGAGGGGAACACTTTGCAGAGGAGGCTTCCAGGAGGACCCATGCTGGCCAGCCTCCACCACTGCCTGCGTGCAGCCCTTCGGATCCCTGCCAGTGGCTTATTAATATTTTATTGAAAACTCTAAGATGATTCCAACTTCAGCTGTCATGATAAGGTGTTGTTGCTAGGCAACTTTAGTGCCTGTCTACAGATCTGTTTTCAGAGTTCCTCCCCCACTCACAAAGCTCGAGGTTCAGTCCTACCACCCAGAGACCCACTTGGCTCAGACCACCAACCGCTGTCCACACCCAGCCCATTCCAAAGCGCTCAGCCTCCACGAGCGATGGTCCAGCTCGTAGATCTCCCAGTGCCTGGCCATGCCCCCACCAGAGCCCCAGAGCAGCCCCTGCCCCCAACTCACCATACTCGCTGTCGTAGAACATGACGAACTTCTGCCAGCGCAGCTCTGTCACCAGCCTGAGCATGACATCATTGAGGCGCACGGGAGGTCTGGAGGCCAGCGTGTAGGCCTCGCCGTCAGGGCTGGGGTTCAAATGGCAGGCGGTACGCGGAGAGCCCCCTGGGTTGCGCTGGACAAAGAGGTGTGGGATGTGCATCGCGTCTGTGAGGGACTGCAGGGCGTTGGCAGATGCACAACCGGTGGATGTGACCAAGGCCAAGATCCCCTGGGTCATGAGGTCACAGGCTGGAAAGAGAGGGGAGAGAGAGGGTGGGGTCAGCATGGGGGTGATGCTGCCCTGGCTTCAACTGGCACAGCTCATGCCGGGCAGCTCATTCCCAGGGTTCCAAGAAACACTGCCTCCCTCCAGGGACCAAGAACCCATGTCAGGCCAGGCCAGAGGCGCTCACAGGCACAGTCTGTGATGCCCTAGTGATGCTGCCAGCTAGACGTTCTTGTGTCCATTCAACAGATGAGAAAACAGAGGTCAGGAGAGGCAAAATCATTTGTCCTAGGCTACTCAAGCGGGGAGAGTAGAACAGGGATACAACCCACATCTGCCTGAGACAGCCATCAGTGCTACTAAATTAGCCATCCTGTTTCCCACTTGGGCTGTGAGCCCCTTAAGAGCTGTGAGCTCGTTTTGTTGATCCACGTGTTCCCAAGGCCACGCCACAGGCCAAGAATACACTGTGTACTCTACAATTGTTGGCTGAACTGAACTGATTGGGGCTGAGGGGAATGAATAACATTGGAAAGCCAGGGAGACACTTACCCCCGAGGATCCAGATTGTAGGCAAATCCCCCCAGAAACCCTAGGTCTTCCGGCCAAGTCCATTTGATTCATATCATAAAGATACTAGGTCAAATCCCAGAGGAAGCATTTGGTTCCAGAAGCCCAGGATTATTCAAAAGCCACTTGACAATAACAAAGGAAGATGCTCGTGCAGCTGGGGCGCTGACCACAGGTGTGCAGGAGGAACACGACCAGACGCCAGCAGCTGTTTCTAGGGTAGCTGCGCTCAGGGATCACCTTTTGAAGTCATCCAGCAACCATGAGTTCCAGTAACCCCTTTTAGCCACACAGACCTTTTTGGAACATCAGACCAATTAATAGAAAGATGCACCTCCCAACACTGCAACCCACTGCACCAGTTTTGAAGCAAACACTTATTAATAATGCTTTATGTGATGGCAGGAATGTGGGAAAGCAGATGCAGTTTCAAAACACAGCCTGTGAATGTCAGCAGGCCTCTACTGCAGACGGCAGACTTTTGAACAACTTTGACAATGCGGTTCTTTCGGTTGAAAGCACCTGGGTTTATGTAATGCCTCAGACCAGGCTGGGAGGAGGAGACGAAGACTAGGGGGAGGAAATCCAAGGAGCAAGGCAGTGGGAGGCTGGGAAGGTGCGGGAAGAGGAAGACACCTCCAAGCTTTCAAATACCAAAGGCCAGCTGCTCCCCACGCACGGACTCTCACCTTGCACATTCATGGGCTTCGGCAGGAAGACAACTCAAATGCCCACAACTCTCCCTGCTGAACCCTCAGCCTCCAAACACAAGGCAGGAGGAGGGGGTGGTTAAACAAGAGATTCTCTGCCGTCTCTCTTGAAGACCATGCAGCCACCTAAATGCTCTGGCCCCTCGCATTCAGGCTCCACGCGGCCGAGTTCACTCCTGAATTGAAATCCAATCATGTCATGCTACTGTTTAAAGCCCTTTGGTGGCTCCCAAGACCGCTGCGGATAGAGTCAAACTCCTTAGGGCGGTCTTGCAGGCTCCCCAGTGCCTACAGCCTCAGGCTCCTCACACGCCCCCGCCCGCTCTGTTACAGACCACTGCCCACCTTTCGGCCCCTGGAACCCATCACATTTCCTGTTGCCTCCTGAACCTTCACACTCACTCTCGCTTCAAGACCCAGACTCTACACCCCCAGACTAAGGACCCTTTGTCAAGTGCTTCATGTGCATCCCACACTTCCCCTATTATGACACTGCATTGCGTGTATAACTGTCTCTCTCTCCCACTTGACCTCAAGCTCCAAGGGGACAAAGGCCATGCCCATTCTGCTCACCATCCTTTTCCAGACACACAATGTGCCTGGCACACAGCAGTCAGTCAAGACTGATACAATAATATCATAAGCCTTGACATTTTCATGCCCTCTGGTCAATAATTCCACTTTGGGCATCCATCCAAGCTGTAAAAATGGCTTTAGATCCAAAAACATTCAGAGGATACTTATCCAGACTCTTGATATATATTGCTAACGATCTAAAAGATGCGAAGAGGTGAGTGACATAAAAGTGTTCCATTTGTTGAAAGCACACACAGCCTTTAAAACTATTTATGAAGATACTACAGTAAGATGCGAAAGTGCTTGTCATAAAAAAGTTATGTGAAAGTAATACAAAATTGTATGTGTTTTATGATACCAATTAAATAAAACTTAACATGCATGAAAGAAAGACCAGAAGGAAATATTGCAGAATGTTAAAAGTGACTGCATTTTAGAAGAGGTCTAGACATGGTTTTCCTTTTTTTCTATATTTTGCCAAAATTTCATGTTGTGAACAGGTAATTCCTTTACAAAAGGAAAATAATCCTCCAACAATGGATAAGCATGAAGCTATGTAGGAGGAGGGTCTATTTTGTGAGAATTTCCTCTGTGCCAAAAACCTGTGTCGAGTACTCTATATACATGAGTTCACATTATTCTCATGACATCCCTGTACGGCAGGCATCACTGTGTCTATTTTCCAGATAACAAGATGTGAAGCCACACAACCGATAAGGGCTGGACTAAGATGGCTTCTCGTCTAAAAATGCTTCTGGGGGGTGACTAACTGACAAAACCAGGGCACGACATTTTACGCTCACCAGGATTACAACTAGGTGGATAGCATGCTTATGAAAAAGGCAAGAGAAGACACTAAAAGCCAAGGTCTGTGATGATAAATGGATTTTTCTTTCTTCTCTTGTACATATTCTCTTTAACGCTGATACACTGCATTTATATGTTTAAAAAGTAATTTTACAAAACACACTGTACATCACTAGGGTGTAAAGTTGCCCAGGAACTCCAGCCCTTGGTCCCAGCCCAAGACACCCACTGTACCATCACTGGGTCTTGGCTCTCTGTCGTCCACCCCACCTGGCTCCATCTCAGGGACTTCCTGACTTCTGATGGCAAGCCCCATCCCCATTCCACCTATGCTGGGTTATTAAGTCACTAAACCTCCCTGAGGCTCAGTTTCCCCATTTGGGCACACATCCCACCGCTCACCATGGATGGATTTGTCTCTTCCCTCCTGTGTGTTTCATGCATACACTCAGCACACCCCCTAAGCACAAAGCCCTGCAATGAGCACTAGGGAGGGGGAGGGGCAAAGAGCAGGATGAACACAGGCCCCATCTGAGGAGCTTAGGATCTACCAAGGAGCCAGACCCCACAACCTGGCCTGCGAGGAAGGAAAGGGGAAGCTCCCTGGGACCCAGAAGAGGCTGAACTCATGTGGGGTCAGCATCAGGGCCTGAAAGGAAGAAAAGGATTTAGACCAGGAGAGATGGGGGGAGCAGTGTGAGTGAGGGGTGCAGTGGGACAAAGACATAGGGGCTGGGCAGTGGGAACGTGCTCAGGGAACAGGTCCCTCTGCCCCAGCCCTGGTGGCAGCCCGAGACACCAGCTTCTTGGCTGGGCCTGGGCTCACCAGGGCAGCAGAAGGAACGCTAGAATCTCACAGACCAAAGTTCCAGTTTGGGCTCCTCTGGCCAGCGACTGTGTGGTCATGGGTGTGTCTCCTTCCTGAGCCCCCGTTTTCTATTAACTGAAGATATGAGCCTCTACCCAGCAGAGCTATGGGAGCACTGACTTAGAACGTGGACCACAAATGCCAATCCCGTGCCATGCACAAGAAAGATGCTAAATATTAATACATGTCAGTTTCCTGCCCCTCTCCTTGGGCATCCCCAGCTCCCCATCAATGTCCCCACCCAAGTCATGCCCAGGATCCCAAGAAATAGCAGTTACAACGGAGAACGACCTCACTCCTGTTGCTGACCAACCCTCCCCGTGGAGGTGGGCACCCTGACCCGTCCCTGTACGGACACCTGCAGCACCACGGAAGCTCCTCAAGGCCTCAACCTCCTAGGTGAGCAGGGTGGGTAATTAAGGCTGGAAGCCTCTCCCAGGCACTAATGGTGAAGCCTGATACAAGTCAATTTCTAATCCACTGTGAATGGCCTGCTAATTGGGGCACTGTTGAAATGACGGTTATTTAGAGGCTCCTAACATAAAAATAACAAGATCAAAATACATCAGATCAAAGCCACACCAGCTATTAGCTTAAACAAGGTTGTGTGCTCATTCCTAGGACAGGACATCACACAACTCACACCCCAGTTGTAGAAGAGACACCGAACTCCAGTGCTGGCGTCCGATGGCTTGGATCTGAATCCAGGCCCTGCCACGTACATGCTGTGGGACCTTGGGCGAGGGGCTGACCCTCTCTGAGCCTCTGTGCTTTTTCTGTCAGAGAAGGATGATGGCACCCACTTCACAGAGCTGTTGTGCATATTCTCTGAAAGGTCTTTGTATGTGAAGAACCATTTGGCACTGCCTGATGCATGGTAAGAATGCAGAAGTCACCTCTGTCTCCAGCTTAGAGGTGCTTCTGCAGCTCACTAGAAGATAACAGCCTTTGTTATAATTCTTTGTCTCCAATATCATATGGTCATAAAGCTGATCTCTCTCTTGATGATAACAATGCAGGCTTGATGGATTGATATGAGCTCCCCAAGAATGGCTCATCAGCTGTGAAAGTAAGAAGTGGAGATGAATGTAATGAGCAGCTTCAAGACCCCTTACCCAAGCTCAGCGGCCTAGGAGAGCAGAGGTCTCCGGGCCACGTGATGGATTCCCAGGAATCGGGAAGAAGCAGGCTGTTCAGACTCAGGTTGGGCCCAAGCAAGAGGATCATGGAGCTCAGCCAGCATTCCCAGACAGCCCCACAGTCACATCCCTGCCAGCTTCCCCTGAGATGTCAGCGTCCTGCTGATCCAGGATTCTCCAGACACAGGACTCTCAGGGTAGGATGTGCCAGGTGTAGCACTGACAAGCAGGGTCTCCCTAATTCTCACCCCAGGTGAGCTTTCTGATCCCCTGGTGAGAAAACTGAAGCACAGAGAGGGCTGACCACTTGGCTAGGGTCATACAGCCAGAGAGTGAATGGCAACGAGAGCATCGGAACCAGACCACCAGGTACCTCTACAGCCAGTCCCAGGAAGAGATGGTGGCCAGCAGAGGACAGAGGCCAGGATTCCATGGCTGACTCTACCCAGCACTTCCCTGGATGGAAACTCCTGGGGCAGCTCCACACTTAACGCAGGCCCTAGAGAAGGAGCCAGCAATCAAGAATAAGGCCTCCCTCTGCTAAAGGCAAATCCTTGGTGCATCAAGTCACTCGGGGCCTCAGGTGGGTGTTGGAGATAAGAGAGGTGCCCCCAGACATTGAGATCAGTCTGGGAACCACTACTGATCCACGCCCAGTCTTCTCCATCCCCATGGGCATTCCTGGAAAATTCTCAGGCCAAGACTGCGGGAAGCAATACCCCAGGAGGCTTGTGCTGGAAGAGATGCACCATTCCTGGTGCCGTCACCTAATAATGATGCTGACCACGGCCATCCCAGCCCTTCCCTCCACCATGTGCCCTGAATGCATGGTGCCCCGAGCACATCCACACCTGTTCCTCCTGGAAGACTTGACGTGGTCCCCAAATAGGTGAGATCGCCCATGCAGCCCCTGCTTCTCTGAGGCTACAAACCCTTTCAACCTCATGTGCTAACTGGCCTCTGGGTAGCCCCTTAAAGAGTGACAGGACTTCTCCAGATGGACAAGGCAAGAGAGGGCACTCCACCCGAGTGGAAGCAGCCTAGTAGAGGTGCCTTCATGTCAGAGAAGCTGGGCAAGGCTCTGCTGGTAACAGCAGGCAGCAGAAGGGAGAGCTGGCTCCGGGCAGCCCTGGGCTCAGCCCTGCCCTCCAGAGGTAATGATCTCTCTCCGACGGGGTCCAGCAGGCCAGCCCCAGGCCCTCCAGCACCTCTGCCTGCCCCACAATCCGGGCTCCATATACCACCTCGCTACTCCAACAATGTGAACAGCCAGGAGCACTCACCCTCCCCCAAGCTACCCTCATTATCTGTGCCCTTCCTTTCCTCCTTTAAGCTGGCACCAACTTTATTAATATTTGAATTCTAGTGGCTAATGCTTTAAATTAAGGTAGCATTTATAAATACTTTATAGCTGATGAATAATTGACCAAATTTAGTATTGTCGTAACTCAGTAAATTACTGATCTATGGAGAATAACTATTTTTCATGTTTTATTAAGACATTTAAAAGGTAAACAAAACCATGAAATGGGGGGAAACGGGTGGCAGCACCATACAAAGGTGAGCGCTAGAGCTCGGGCCCAGCAGGACCTTGACCCCCATCGCCTCTCACCATCGAAAGGCCCCCAAAGGGGAGGGTCACTGAGGCCTCGCATCCCTCCTGAGCACAGGACAAACTTGATAAGCATCTTGTCCTACAGACCTTTTGCTTAAGTGACTCTCCCACCAGCATCCTCCTGCCTTCACTCCTGACTCCTTGCTCAGTTTGGTTTCTGCCTGTCTATCGATACAGTCCCTCTGCTGCAAACTCCCTCTCTCTGCTCTCTCTCCTTATATAGGACGGCTGGGAAACCCCAACCCAGGGTCAACTGTGGTGGGTCCACCTGCCCACCCACTTCTCCATGTCTGTGAGCAAACAGCGGAGAGTCAGAGAGACCCACGCACCCAGCAATGCGGGGACCCAAAGTGGGAAAGCTGTGTCACCATCCTCAACAGGGCTCCTCACCCCGCCATATTCACTTACATCCTCTCCACCACCTGCCTTGCTCATTCTCCTCAAACCTTCCGGGCTTCTGCCCCAAGTTCAACTAATGACCTTGCTTCATTTTTCATAGATTAAAAACAGAAGCCATCATCATAAGGAACTCATCCCAGTTCTTATCACCAGATCTACACATCTATCTTCGTTTGTGCTGAAAGCTGAGGAAGAAAGCTTCTCCCATCTTAGGCTGGCCCCTGCTTACGAGCTCTGGTCGCTCCCATGACTTGCCATCTCCCAGACCCAGACCAAGACCCAGACCCAGACCCAGATCCATCACTATGTCCTCTCTATGGAATCATCAACCTTCCTTGGTATATCTGACCCATCCCTTTGAAAGTTACACCTCGGTTCTGTTGACGGTTCCTGTAATCGCTCCAGCCCACAGCCCTCGCTGGGCTCCTGACCCCCAACCAGGGGGTCTCCCACAATGAGTCCACTGGCAACTCAAACTTGGTGTGTCAACACCGAACTCCCTGGGGTGTGATCCTGTCCCTCTTGGTCTCCCAATCTCTGTAAAGGGGCACTCCCACCCACCCAGATGTTCTTGAACCTTCTCTCTCCCTGACCCTCTGCACCCAAGCCATCACCAAGTCCTGATTGTTTTATCTCCAAAATGTATCTTGGATCTGTCAACTTTCCTCCATCTCCAATGCCATCACCTTGGTCTAAACCACTACTATCTCCCCATTGGACCTCCACACACCCAACCTCCCCCAGAACCACATGCCACCCATTCAGTCCACTGCAGTGGACTGGCCTTCACAGATTAAAATGCCAACCAGACTGTGCTGTCCTTGCTTAAAATCTGCATTAGCTTCCCGTCGGCCTTAAAATAAAGTCCACACCCCAACAGGGCCCTGAGCCATCACACCCGTGCCCTGTGTTCCAGGTAGCTGGCTTTTGTGCAGTAACTCGGATGCCCAAGCTCTTGCCCACTTGTGGGTCTCCTCACGTACTCGCCCTTGGCCTGCCGCACTCCTCCCACTTCTGTCTGGCTATCTCTCCTCATTCTGTATTTTTGGGGGTAACTGTGACTCCCTGAAGAGAATTTTCCATGAGCCCGATCTTCCCTCAAGGTACTCCGCCTGCAGACCACCCACGGACGTTTGCAATCGTGGACTGTTTTGTCCCATTCTCTGAACCATGAGCCCGTGAGCAGAAGCACCTGTATAGTGCACACCCTCCTAGCCTGTGGCCCAGCCCCCAGCATGGCCTAGCAGAGCAACAAACTATTTAATACTCTTAACAACTCCATAAGACAAGCACTATTGGCGTCCGTATTTCATGGGTGAGGCAGAGCTTTCAAACTTGCCAAGGTCCCCAGATGCTCAGGTCCTCCCCAGAGTGAAGCTACATCCCACAATGTGGAGAAGGGGAGTTTCTTAAAGCTGACCCTCCACTCTAAGGCGGGTTTCACCAAGAGCTTAGAGGGTACCAAGGGGACAGTGGAGAGGAAAGCTGGCTGGGCCCAAGGCCTTGCCTAGGCAGCAGCGCCTGGGCGGGTGCCTCTCCTGCAGCATCTCCCACGCCCCTCTGGCCTCATGGTCAGCCCAGCCCAGGGAGGGGAACAGGAGCAAGGCCAAAGGGTCCCACTGGATGTTGGACTGTAGCCCAGGGCAGGGGGGCAGCTGGTACAGGCAGGATGCACGGAGCCAACCAGTAGGGTGGGGAAGGCCCGGCGGCTCCACGCCAATCTCTGGGGCCTCATCCTTATGCCAATTAATGAATCAAAACGGATTCCCTGCTCCCGCAGATTGGAAACACAGGGAACACTGGGTGAGATCGTGCTGGCTTATTTATAGCTCTCCAGCTCCTCGTTAATGACTTTTACTGCTCCACCAAGGGAACACCAGGCTCCCAGGCCGGGATTCACCGGAAGCCTACACTGTGAATGTTAAATCAGGACGGTGATGAGTCCTGGGAGATTCAGAAAACCTCAAAAGCAGCCAAGCACCAAGGGGGGGTGGTGGGTGGCGCCTCCTGCAGCATCTCTGCCCCGAGGCCAGACGTCTCTTCCTGGGCTCCCCTCACCGTGTATCTGTGCTTGCACTTACTCATTCCTTCACCCAAAATCCTCTGATCATCGCTGTATCAGGTCCTGTGCCTAGAGACACAGAAGGCTGTGAAACTCAGTCCTTTTTCTTAGGAATTTAGGAATTCAGCATAAAGTCAAATAATACACACTCAAGAGAAGTGTGCTAGAATCTTGCGGGAAAAGGAATGATTAATTTTGCCTAGCAAGGAGATGTCAAGGAAAAGTTCCATAGAGAAAGAGACATTTGGGATGGGTCTTGGGGGATGAGTAGGAGTTTGAAAGGCACAGTAGGGGCCAGGCACCATTCAGGGCCCATCCAACTAATCACTGAGTCCCACAGCCTCCCAGGGAAGTGGGTTCTGCTACCTCATTTTAGACAGGAGGCATAGGAGCAGAGACCCGAGGTTGGGGTATTGCCTGAAGTCACAGGGGAGCCTGACTTGAAACCCTGAGCTGCCCCTGACCTCAAAGTTGAGCACATGGGCCCAGGAGGCAGGCAGGCCCACTGCTACAGCTGTGTGCCCTCAAGCAAGTCACTTAACCTCTCTGAGCCTCAATTCCTCACTTGTAAATGGGCTAAGAACAGTCCCCACCTCTAGGACTCTTACAAGGATTAAATGAGCGCAGTGAACCAGAGGTCACATTTGGATATACATGGACAGGCCAGACCACGGAGCCTGACCTCAGTCCTCCCCGCATCCCCAGGGTGCCCAAGGCCAGCTCCGTGCCTGCCTCTCCCCTCCCTCCACCTGCATTTGTCTCCGGAAAGCCAAGGCCATCCAGACACCAGGCCCCAGCCTGGTGCTCCTTCCAGGGCCCGTTGGCCCTCTCAGATGGGGAATAGAGACACCATGAGGCTTCAGGTTCTCCCTTTGCATCTCAACCCATGTCTGACTTTTTCTAGCTCTCTCTGATATCTCTCTTATTCTCTCTGTTGTTTCCCACTTTCTAAGTCTCAGCTCTCTGTCAGAGAGAGAGAGAGTATATGTGTATGCAAATCTCACTCTCTCCCCCACCAGCCTATGCCCTCTCTCCCAGTAGGACTGACCGTCCCAAAGGGACAGAGCCCCACATCTATGCCTTGGCACCCAGTCTTCATCCGGGGCTTGAAAGCTGACCCATGGATGCCCACCTGTAGGCCTTCAGCTATCTGGTCCTCCCCGCCCAGGGGATCAGTGTAGCAGGAACAAGTGTCACCTCTGGGCCAGGACTCCTTCCAGGAAAATGTGGAGGGCGCAGAAACATCCCCATCCTGCCAAGCTCCAGCGCTGAGCTCCAGCTCCAAGACTTCGCACTAATCCTGCAGCTTGGCCTGCCAGCAGGCTTCCAGAAGGCAACTCCCAGGCTCCAAGGTGCAAAGCAGGGGTCCTTGAGGTCAGGCTCAAATCTCTGCACCTGCACTCCCCTGCTAGAAATTCACATCGCTGTCCCCTCATCATCATTCCAGACCCAGTTCAAGTGCCTCTTCCTCTCCAGAGGCCTTCCTCACCCAGTTAGAACAGCACAGGCCTTGCGCCTGCTGTATCCCTACCACACACACGATTACAGCTCAGTGTCACTGTTTGTTCGGGGGTCTCCATCACCTTCTGGACTGAGCACCCTAAAGACCTCTCTGCGCCTAGCACCCGGGCTGGGATCGACACTCAGATGCCTCAGGGGAGCAGGCAACAACAGGACAATGCTGGAGGAGCACAGTGCTGGCCTTGGTCCACCACCATCACTGGGCAGCCCCAGATGGTTGCTACCACCAGGCAAACCTTAAGGCCATAGGTTGTCACCATCCTGCGGGGATGTCTTTAGGGTAAGTATCCACAGGGACACCCACACACACCTCAGTCCCCCTCCAACAGCCTGGGCAGGTCAGGCATAGGTGGATCTGGCCCTCTGTGCCACTCCCTGGCCTGTCACCTGGTTGGAACCATGCCTGAAGCCCTCCCAAAAGGCAGGGATAGCCCACCCTCCAGGGAAGGATACCACCCCTAAACCCCCATCTTCTGGGCTCTACTGGCCCAGAGAAGCCCCCAGTCCATCCTGCTGCCTTCCTTGGTTCCATGACTGGAGAGCCACACCCAGTCTCCAGATGTGAGCCTTGAGCTCAACACTGCCAACTGCCAGATGTCCCTCAAATGAGGGATTTGGGCTGCCGAGCCCTCTTCAGGGCCCACCCCTCCACAGCTCAGCCCCTTTCCTCACTCTGCCCCACCTAGTTGCTGGCCTCTCTGGCTGTCACCAGCCCCCATGCTTTGAAGCCAAGCCCAGGAAGATAAGCAGCGAGGGGCAGCCCCCTCACGCCTTCCTCACTCCTCTGTACACTGCTCCCCACAGCCCTCATCACATGGCACGGAGGGTGAGGGCAGGAGGCAGGAAACTGGGCAACACCGGGGAGGTGGTGGTGGCAGATGGAGCTGGTTACACCGCCCAGGTCCCGCCGTGTTCTTCACATCCTTGTCATAGTCTTTGCATGAAGAAGTCCAAGCAGGCTGCCGTCCACATTTACTGGTCCAAACCCACAGCTGACTGTGGACAGAATGCTGGCAGGGAAGTGGTCCCACAAATTCCTGACGTGCCTCTTATATGTGAACTTCTGTCCATCCAGCCCTCTGATACTCCTCCCAGGAGGCAGCAATCTTGAAACCCAAGCCACATCCTGTCACTCAGCATCCAGCCCGAGCTGGACACTCGTCAGACGTCAGTGTCTAATTTTTTTTTAATGGGAAGAGGGCAGGGAGGGATGGGTCACAGCACCCGCATTACACAGAAGACATGAAAAGAAGCCTCTGGCACAAAATACATCTTGAATCAATTCTAAGATGCTAATGCCTTCCCCTTGGGAAGCGTCTATTCATTCATCATTCATTCACTTATCAAGCACTTATATTAGCACACTCCTTCCCAGCCTCTTTTATTTATTTTATTTTTTTTAATAAATTTATTAATTTTATTTATTTATTTTTGGCTGCGTTGGGTCTTTGTTGCTGCGCACAGGCTTTCTCTAGTTGCGGAGAGCGGGGGCTACTCTTCGTTGTGGTGCGCGGGCTTCTCATTGCGGTGGCTTCTCTTGTTGCAGATCACGGGCTCAAGGTGCGCGGGCTTCAGTAGTTAAGGCATGCGGGCTCAGTAGTTGTGGCTCGCGGTCTCCAGAGCACAGGCTCAGTAGTTGTGGCACACGAGCTTAGTTGCTCCGCAGCATGTGGGATCTTCCCGGACCAGGGCTCGAACCCGTGTCCCCTGCATTGGCAGGCGGATTCTTTTTTTTTTTTTTTTAATTAAAATTTACTTTTTTTTTTTAACATCTTTATTGGAGTATAATTGCTTTACAAAGTTGTGTTAGTTGCTGCTGTATAACAAAGTGAATCAGCTATACGTATACATATATCCCCATATCCCCTCCCTCTGCGTCTCCTCCCTCTCACCCTCCCTATCCCACCCCTCTAGGTGGTCACAAAGCACCGAGCTGATCTCCCTGTGCTATGCGGCTGCTTCCCACTAGCTATCTATTTTACATTTGGTAGTGTATATATATGTCAATGCCACTCTCTCACTTCGTCCCAGCTTACCCTTCCCCCTCCCCGTGTCCTCAAGTCCATTCTCTACCTCTGCGTCTTTATTCTTGTCCTGGCAAAAGCAGATTCTTAACCACTGCACCACCAGGGAAGCCCCCAGCCTCTTTTAAACTGAAAGCCACATTAGTGCAGAGGACATCCGATGACATATAGGGGAAGGTGGCAGGCCACTGTCCAGCCCTCTGGGGCTAAAACAGAAAGAAATGAAGCACTGCTTCCCTCGTAGAGAGATGAACAGTGCAGTGGTAAGAGAACAGGTTCTGGCGCCGAACTGTCTGCACTCAAATCACTGCTCTTTTCTTACAGCTACATGGGGCTTTGGGCAAGCCACACCCTCTCCAGGCCCCACCTTAAAAATGGGATTACAACAGTGATTTCAGATATGATAAATGCATTTAATCAACAAACCGAACAAAACAACAACGAAATATAGTGCCCAAGGCCTGCCTCTGCCCACCTGTGCACACGCCTAGCAGGGTGCCAGCTGCAGCTCTGCTGGTGAGTGGTGAGGGGGGCTGACACCCAGCCTGGGTGCCCGCCAAAGCCTGCAGCTGCTTTGCTCATTCACCCCAAGGCCCTGCCCGCCCTTCAGTTCTAACAGCTCACCATCATCCTAACAGCCATCATGACAACACCCAGCCTCCAGAATTGTAGAGACGGGGCCACTTTTAGAGAATGAGTCTAGAAGAGACAGCTGCCCCTGCTCCCAGCGGCCCCCACCTGAGGGTCTCTCAAGAACAGAAAAGGGGATGGGGCGGGTGCTGGTCTGGCCCCCAAAGGCAGCCTTCCCGGCTGGACCAACCCTACAGCCTGAGGAAATAAAAGCAAAACGCTCAGGACATGCGCTGTGGCTTGCGTGGCCCTGGCCATTCAGGCCACCCTGCTGATGGCTCACTCCTGAGACATGCATGAAAGAGCCTGGCTGGTCCAGGGACGTTACCCATCTCAGTTCCCAGGTGCTTTGGAGCAGACCAGGAGAGAAGTCAGAAATCTCCTGCAGCCAGCAGGGATGAGAAGGGATCTTTGCCAGTGATAATGAAAAATTTCATAGTAGCAGATGCTTGGAGAAAATTCAAAAACAATACGACAAAATTCACAAACCGGAGAGGAACTTAAGAGAAATGTGATCGGTGGGGGTCAGTGTTCCCATGGGCACCTTTCTAGCCACAAGAAGACCGATTGGGAGACAGGTCCTCCCCATCAGGTAGTCAAATTGCCCCCAAGAGCCCATCCCAAATCTCTCCAATCACCAACTATATGCCCAGCTGGGGCCCACGCTGGGAACACAGAGATGATGCAGATCTGGCCCCAGGTCCCAGAAACGTCATGGAGGGGGACCCGGGGCATGGGCCAGACGAGGCTTGGTGTCCACAGAGGGATGTCAGGCAGGAGGAGAGTGAGCTGGCGGTCCTGTGGCCTGGAGTGGCAAAGGGCTTCACAAAGGGCAGGGCTGCTGATGCGGGGCCAAAACGTAGATTAAAAAGGGGACCAAGAGAAAGAGGGCAACCAGGCTGGTGGCCTGGTGAGAGCCAAGGCCCACACGTGGCTTTTGTGGATCTGCCAGGAATGGGCCACTCGTCCTGGGGTGAGGGGGACACAAGGAGGTGGGTTCACAGTGGACGTCTTGCCTGCTCAGCTGAAGGGCTTTGTTTTGACCCCATGAGCACCAGGGAGCCTTGGAGGCTCCCCTCCTGAGCACAGGCGAGGCCTGCCTTTGGCAAAGTGGCCCCAGTGAGGACACAGCCAGAGGACAGGAGGCTTAGGCTGACTCTTCCCGCTCCTCATCCTGGTAGGACCTGGGTCAGTGAGCACCGGGACAGGAGGCAGAGAGGACAGTCAGGGCCATGGGCGGTCAGGGGACAGAGTCAGCTAGAAGCACAGACTCAGGGACAAAGAGATGGGCAGACCTAGGAGCCCAGGCCCCACCCCAGAGCCAGCAGGACTGGGGGAGGGGCACCTATCGCCTAGTGGCACGCGCTACACTTACAAACTATCACCTGGTATCTTCTACAAGCCTAGGAGGGCATAGCCCCCCTTTCCAGAAGGAATAGTTCAGGCTTGGTGACATGAGGTCTCTTGCTAAGTCTGACCCACCCCCAGGAAATGAGCTGAATTAGATGGAGAACTCAGGCTTCTGAGACACACAAGCTGCCCACCTCAAGCCTGGGCCGAAGGCCCACAGGGCAGGACAGGACAAGAGCCGGTGCCTCCCAGCCCTGCGGGGAATGAGGCCAGCCCTTCAGCCCTCCATCAGCATCTGGGTAGCCCCTGGAGGCTTGAGGGAGCTTGGTGAGGCCTGAGTGCCAGGGAAGAAGCTGGCGGAGGAGAGCAGATCAGGGTTAAAAGGAAAAGCAGCGCCCTCACCTAGCTCTGCCCTCATGGAAATCTCATGGAGGTCACGCATATCACAGGCCAGGATGAGCACAGACACACTGGCACACCTGGCAGCCAGCGGGCAGGGCTGCCTCGGGCCTGCGTGCTGAAGGGGATGAGAGGCCTCTGAAGGATGCACCCTAGGAGAGGCACCCTGGCAACGTAGGGCATCAGAGCTAAGGGAGACCCTACATGCAGGGCCTGTCACTGGGACTGATCACGTCCAAGACCTCTGATGGGTGCAGAGAGTGTAATCGTGAGCAAAGCTGTGTCACAAAACTCTCCAAGTCAGAGTGGGCACCAGCAGCACATGAGCCTTTCCCTAGAGGCCAGCTTGAGGGCAGCAGGCATCCCCTTCCTCATCACCGGGCACCAGCACCTCAGTCAAGCAGGAGGCGGCAATGCCAGGTACACGCACAGAACGGCACCATCACAGGTGGAGGCACTTGTGAGGCTGCCCCCCACCAGGGCAAGCTCAGCTGGGCACAGGCCCCCTGGGTGAGCTCCTGCTGGCCAGGAGAGGAGCCCGGGGACACAGGTTCCCATGCAGCAGGCCTGCTTCTGGAGGGCACTGTGGTGCATCAAACCAGGGCGGGGAGGTTTGGAGAATAAATGAGAATCACCCTCCCGCACACACAAAAATAGCACAATATGCTGCTTATTGTGATTTGCATTCCCCCAAGGCATTTTCTTGCTGTGAAAGAGGTGCCCTGTGGATGGCTGGACCTCGAAGGCATGGTAGGTTGAAGTGGTACCCAGCTCCAGCCCTGCCCCAGGCGTGGGAGGCAGCGCCCCCATCGCTCTTCTGCCCAGACACCTTCCCTGGAGAAGACAAGGGGACACGGGGCAGGAGGACACAGTCACCAGTGTCCACACCAGAAGAGGAATGGGGAAGATGGGGGTGCTGAGGGCTTGGTCCCTCCGAATGCCCCATCCAGCAAACATGCATGCACACCATTCTGCACAGAGAAGGAGGTCCCATGGCGGCGCTGGCAGCTGCCCAAGCCTCAATCCAAGCCACTGAGCCTCGCCGGGATTTGGCAGGGATGACTCCGGGCAGTTCTGCAGATACCTGAACTCCGTGGCCTGCCTCAGGGCTGTCTCTCCTCCCTGCAGGGATCTACACCTCATCGAAGGGCAGCTCGGCTCAGCCCTTTGGGCAAGTGCACTCCCTCCCATAGGCCCATGCGAGCGGGCAGCCCCCAGAGGCCTGAGTCTGCTCTCCAAGATGTGGCTGAGGTGTCGTGGACAGCAAGCTACAACCACATGCTTCGTCTCATCACAGAGACACGGTGATACTGTGGGCAGAACAGGCCAAGGGAGAGACCTAACTTATTGAGCAAATAAGTTCCGCATGACAGCTTCTTCCTTATCTTGTTTGATCCGCCTGACAATTCTCAGATAAGATTATTGACTGTGTTTTTCAGACGAAAAAACTGAGGCTCAGAGAGGCAAGTCCTTTGCCCAAAGTCACACAGCAAGAAGACAATAGAGCCTGAGTTCGAACTCAAGTAAGTCTAACTTTGCAGATCCTGCTATTCCCACTCTCCCAAGTGATACAGGTGAAGACCAAGGACCAGGAGGCGATAGACTGATGTCGAAAGTCAAATGATAAAAGGAAAGAAGGAGAACTTTCCTGCTCTCATTCCCACTAACTGGGCTCTATTCCTCCCCTTCCCACCTCCTACCGAACCCCCAGAATTCCCACCCTCTCCAGCGCCACCCCCCACAACACTCCCAACATACACAGACTCACAAATCTATTTCCTGCATCTATTTAAACCACGATAGCATCAGGCTGAGTAAGCCTAAGTGCCAGCACCTATCTGGGCAGAGCCTTACTAGAGAGGGGCATCACTCCCCACCCTGGCCCACTCCTCCTCCTTCTTAGAGAGCTGCTCACACTCCCACACAGTTAACCAGAAGACACTCCCTAAGCCTCAGAGTCTAGGGTGGACAGAGGAAGGCACGAGGAGGGGTGGGCACTGGGACGCTGCAGCCCACCCAGCTACGGTCAGACTCATGGCCACCCTGCCCCACCAGCCCTGCCCTGGGGCTCCCAGCACAGCTGTTTCTGCTCTGACAGGGCCACATGGAGACTGGGTATGATGGGATATAGGGGACACACAAACAGACAGTGCCCATTCACAAAGACCCCACCCCCAGGTGGCACCACACTCCCTGCACCTCCATCGTGCCCCAGGGGTCCCGACCTACCCTGAGGAGGCAACCAGCTGACATCTTTAGTGCACCCAGGGTTCACTCCCTCTACACAGCCATCCAGAGCACTGGCCATTGTCACACCACCACCCAAACTCCATGTCCCCCTCCTCCTCCCACTTCAAAGCTCAGCTCAAGAGTGTCCACCTTCAGGAAGCCCCCTGGGACCTTCCACCCACATACACCCACACCCCCAAGCTCAGCTCAGCCTGGTACTTGTCACTCTGAATGATCACCTCTGTCTCTGCCACCAAAGTGTGAGCTGTTGGAGGTCTGGGACCGTGTCGAGGCCACTCCAGTGTCCCCAAGGTGCAGCCGCCTGGGATTGAATGTTTATTGAAGGAGTGAGTGAAACTGTTGAGTTAGATCAAGCCGAGGTGCTGAGGACTCACTTCTTATAGAAAGTATTGATTTTGCCCTACAGAACTGTGGCTCGAGTTTTCCACCTGAGGACCCAGGTGTGAAGAAGAAGGGGAGGGGAGGAAGGAGGGGGATGCCATTCCCAGCCCCTACCACAGGCCAGAGTGGAGAGCTGAACTGCCCAATGACTTGGCCAGGGCCCTGGTACATCACGGAACTGAGATGCAAGCACCGCTCAGGGTCTCCGTCCACTTCCTGCACTCCTGCAGCCGTGGCACCAGGAGAGGCAGCCGCCCAGAACAGCACAACTCTTTTACCTTAAACGGTTGACTTCTCAAGTGGTTTGTAAAAGCATATAATACCAAGGGAAGCAGTACTCCAGGCTGAGAATTACGAATATTTATAGTGTTTAAGCATAATCGTATTCAGATGAGGACTATAGATTGCTCACTGCAATTCGCAGTCTCCTCGGAGCACATTATTTTGCAGGGAAGGTGGACTGATGCCCGAAGTTGGCCTGGATACAGCGGGGTCTGGAAGGCACCTTAAGAGGTACCGGTGTCCCGGCTTAGAGGTCCCACACCTCTTTGAGGGCGGAACCTTTTTTAAGTTCAAAACTGGTCCCTACCCGAGGTAGTTGTTCTATGAGTACGCACTGGCTGAGAGCATTCAGCATGAGCAGATGAACCTTCAGTAAATGAACCTGCACGTGGTTATACCAACCAGAGCGACACTGTGGTGGTGGGTGGCCAGGGTCAGGCTGGGAGCACTCATGGAGTCATGTCTCCTTTCTATAGAGCTGGGACCCCCAGGGACCCACTACAGGGAGCTTTGGAATTCCACAGGCCTGGTTCAGTTAACAGCTGCCTGATGAAGATGTCAAGACCTGCGGATGGGTAGGTGGGCTGATGGGGCACAGGGCAGAGCCACGAAGAGAGAGAAGAGGGTGAGGATGAGAGAGAAGAATCCCATCACAGGCATCCCAGAAGACGCACAAAGCCACACACCGGGGAAGAGGGGACCGGTCTGCTCCTACCCACCCATCCTTGGCCACCAGACACAACACACACACACCACACACACACACACACATGCACACACCCCTCACTCATATGTAAAGCTATGGAAAAGCCACCTTCCTGAGCTGACACTCCCTGCAGCGGCGGACAGAGCCCACCCAGCACAGCTTCCCCCCTCTGTGCTCCCAGAGGAGTAGGGGTGTTTGCAACAGCAGGAGCCACCCCGGCAGGTGCCTCAAGTCCTGGCCCAGCCTCTTCTCTCCCGCCCTCCACCAGGAGCTCAAGGAGAAGCCCCAACAGAGAAGCAGCGGGACCTCACCTCTCCCGCAACCCCTTACCCAGACGCAGTCCCTCCCCGAGCTCCACAGCTTGCAGCGCTAATTAGGAAACTGAGAAACCAAAGGTCACCTGGAGACAAGTGCAGAGAATCACCAGGCTTCAGCCCTGCCATCATCTCGGATTTGATGCATGTGCCCCGCCCGCCCAGGCTTCAGGGGCCACAGTTCCTCCTTCTCTGCACTGTCACACACCTGGAGCAGGAGCCACCTGGAGTGTTTATGCAGCTCATGGAAACAGCCCCAGATGCACACAAATCTGCCAGAAGAAGGGGGTGGTCTCCAGGATGTGCATCCCCCGGGCCTGGGTGCAGCCACAGCAGGTCCCTCTCCCAGTTCGGGTGAGGCCTGGTACATCTGCTGGACAAGTCCAGCACTAAGGCCCCAGGGGCCACCCTAAGAACTCCTGCAGAGCCAGATGGACAGTAGCAGAGCACACAGCCTTCAAGGAGAGTAGAAAGGAGGCCCCAGCAACAAGAGGCAGGGAGCAGAGGCTCCCTGAAAGCAGAGCTCATGGTCCTTCTTTCATCTTCCTGCCTCCAGTCTTGCCTCTTTGGTACATTTCTCACCCAAGGCATCTTTCTAAAACGCTCCCCTGCTTAAGACCCTCAAGGATTCCCATCCCTATGGGACCAGCCCCTAGAAGGCCTGGCCCAGCACTCTCATGAGCTGAGCCTCATCCAGCTTTCCACTCCGTTCCCCAACGCCTGCCCCACCACTCACACTGCATCTCACAGATGACTTCCTGCTCCCTGCTGCCCTTCTTCCTGCCTCTGAGCCCTTGTCCATGCCGGCCCTCTGTCTAGAAGACCATCAGCCCAAGTCCCACTCGTGAATTCCCTACTTGGTCCCCAAGACACAGCTCGAGCACTGATCATCTCCCAAAGCCAGCCAGTGCTCCTACGGTGGGCACGCTCCCCTCCATCACAGGCCCTTGGTGCTCTCTCCCCACCCCTAGACTGTGAGCCAGGATCCTGGGGCCCAGCATGGTGCCTGGCACGTGGTAGATCAAAAATGAACACAGAGGGAATGAGTGACTGAATGATGACAACAGAAGGATGGATGGATGGGTGGGTGGGTGAATGGGTGAATGAGTAGGTGGAAGGGTAGATGCGTAAATAGGTGGTGGGTAGGTGGATGGGTGGATGGGTGAATAGAAGTGAAGGGAAATGCAGACAACCAGGGGAAGGCTGACCTTGCTCTGGCCTTGGGCCCCTGCCCTCACTCCATGCTGCCAGAGCACAAAGGCACTTAGAAGGATTAAGCCTCCTTGATACAATTGGAGTGGCTGGAAATAGCTCTGTGCAGCCTGCGGCCACTGTCTCCCAACAATCAGCCTCAATCAACACCCACCTGTCCCTGCTGCCAGTTAATTCCACCTGACACCCTGGCTAGGCAACTCGGAGCCGCCAGGTGTCAGCCCCAAATGAGGGATCGTAGGGGCTGGGCCTTCTCAGCCAAGGCCAAAGCAAAGTCAGCTTCCTGGATCCCCAATGTCTAATAGGGACAACAGTGCCAATGAGCTACAGGCAGAGCAGAGCTTGGAGATCCCAGGAGACCACACACCTCCAAGGGAGCTGGGTCAACCTCAGGAAATGGACATGTGGGTCCCCTTCTGCCTCAGCTACTCTCCTAGATAGTTCATGGCTCTAGAGAGTTGGTGCCCGGAGGAGGGACTTTTAAGGGCTTCATGCATTGAATAAGGAGTCTCTTCAACACCAAAAAATGACAATGGCATCTTGGTCATTATTTGCGGGAGTGAGGAAGAGGGGTACATTCCCTCCATATCCTCTACCCACCCAGAGGTACCCCAAACAAGGGTGGGCCGTGTGACACCACTGGGTGGGCAATCCAGTGGGGAGGGGTTATTCTGGCCCAGAAAGGGGCTCTCTGTCCTCCAAATAAGGACGATCTGAAGCTCAGAAAGGGTTTCCATGTGATCTCTTCAGGGCCTTCTACTTTGTGACCCCTCCTTTCCAGCTCCCTGGCCCCTCAATCTTGCAGCCATATACCTTCCATGCCTCCACGGTACCCCCGGTCACTCAGTCCCAGCAAGTGCATGGGGCCAACATGGCCAGTGCCCCTCCTCCTGGGGCAGAAGGGAGGCCCCACAAAACACCAAGCGTCATGCAAGGAGAGTGCAGGGTTCAGAGTAAAGACACGGGAGCCAGGCTGCCCCCTCTCCCAGAAGCCTCACCCTTTCCAGAAGCCACTTGGTCACGTGATATACAACAAAAGGGCAGCAGACCTAGCTCATACAGCTTCACCTAGTCAACTCTGAGTGAGCCACCATCAGCATCAAGCCCAGAGCAAGGAAATATGCATTCCCTTCTATCTCCACACCTGAAATACTCACTGTTCCCAGAACAACCTCACCTTTCAAGATTTTGTACTTTTGCATGCCCTGTTACCTCCATCTGCAGAACTCTCCCCTGGCCACTATAAACTCCTACTCATACTTTAAGAATGTGCTCAACTGTCACATCCTCCAGGAAGTCCTCCCTGATTTCTCCCAGGTTGCTCCTCTGTATTCCCAGAATTCCCTCCCCCTCTGGTCTGTGAGTTCCTCCAGGTAGGGTCATGTCTAAGCCATCTATTCATCTCCCTGCCCAGGGCTGGCAGGAAGGAGCCCTGGCAGATGGGTTCCTTTCACAGATGGTATGTGAATGATGCACTGTCACCTCTGCCCTGCAGTGTGGATAGTGATGGGCCCCAGGTGGCCCTGCATCTGTCCAAGCTGCCACCCCAGGTCCCCTGAGACTTTGCTGAGCACTGGGCTCTTTCCAAGGTCTCTAAACACAACCCTGGCTTCAGCAAACTTGGAAACCTGTGGTGACGGCTGGGGACAGAGGAAACGCTGCCTGCCTAGCCAGGGTTCCAGAAGGGGCCTGTGATGCACATTTTGCAAAAGGCAGGAAACACACATGTCAGAAAATTGTCCACTATCAATTTCAAATTCCAAACGGAAATGGTTGGTTTGCTGAAGTCCCTGCTAATTTGCCTGAATATCTGAAGAGAGTGTCTCCTGGGAGGGCAGCAAAGGGATCCAGGGCTGGTTCCTGGAAGGTCAGAGATGCTCTTTTGACCTCCCCCCACCACCTCCGAGTACTCAGGGCACAGCCTTTCTGCCTGAGAAGCAGGGATCAGTCATTCTGCACCGGGACAGAGGCTCCGGCTCAATGGCTCCTGAACCAGCAGCCCACCTGTAACCCAATTCCAGCCCCACTGTGTGAAGTCCCGTGCCCTAAGCCAGGAGCAGGCTGAGCCTCGGTGGGCACAGGGGTCTTATTGCTCAACCATTGTCTCACACCACAAGCGCCCACCGAGAGACCATCTCCCAGGTAGCGGTCTGAAAAATGCCTCACCTGAAGCTTTGTATGAAGAGCACAATTGGGTTATAGTGTCTCTAAGGACCTCAGTTTTCCCACTTGACAAATGGCAAGAATACTTGCTATCAGGGGAAGTAGCAGAGGGTAAGCAGCTATTATAAACCAGCCATGGGGGTCATGCGACATCTCATGTTGAGCTGGTACCTATTCTGTGCCCACCGTGTTTGCAGACCCAGTGTCTTCATTTACTCCTCGGCCAAAGCCCTCCACAGTAATCTGCATTTGCCAGTCTGTCTCCCCAAGAAAACAGGCCCTCTGTTACCATGATTCCCCATGGCAGGCCCCCAGAACACATTCAACAAGTGCTTGTGGGGTGGGGGATGGAGTGAGCCTGGGTCCCGTACTGCCGACCCTCCCATGCATCCTCACTGACTTTTTTTCTCCCTCCTGAGGACTGGGCTGCCCTATCCTCCCTGCACTTGGGGATTAGAGAGGGGAAGAAGAGATAGAAAAAGGGCTCATGGGACCCCTGAATCCTAGCTCCCCTATCCTGTAAAAATGCAGCAATTGGGAAGCCAGGAAGGGCCCCAGAGTAACAAAGCAGCCATCATAATGAAGCCAAGAGAAAAGGAAAGCTGAGCAGCTCCAATCCTGTAAGCCCTGGTACACTGAGGGTTCTCTAGCTGGCGCTCCCTGGGCATCTCTATAAGCCTCACTTTTCCAGTCTCTATAATGGGGACAAAGTTGATGTGAAAACTCGATTTTTCAAGAGCCCAGGGCCTTAGCAGTGCCAGGCAACACAGGCCAGCTTCCTCCCCTGCTCCCTGTCTTGCCCACACCCGAAACTACCATCACCACCATCCTGACAAATCAGGCCAGCCTCTGAAGGAGAGAGACACTAAGAAGCAGTTGGAATAAGAGGAGGGAGAAAATCTAGAAAAGAGAAGTAGAGAACGCTATAGTACAAATGCCCATTTTTAAGTTTTTCTCAAAGAATAGGGAATGCTTAGCAGGGTTCAGAGTGAGGCTTCCTTTTCAGCGTATTAGCAATTTGTATTTTTTCACTGTCTGTCTTCTCTGCAATCCTTTGCAGAGAGGGGAAGTCTATAAATAATTTTTTTTAAGAAACGACTGAATTTTGATTAACTCAGCTAAGTGAGTGCTTTGCATATGAATGGAAACTGATTAGCCCGACACTTTCCCACAGCAGCGAGGCCCGCAACTCCAAGCTTTCCAGAGAGTTAAAAAGTTGAAGCGGCCACATTTATGGGGCTCCTCTAATAAAAAAATCATGCAGCATTTATTATTAATGCTCGGCTCTGATAAATATCCTCATCTAAAATTCTTCACTTGCAGGAACCCTTCAGTATTATTTCTCAGGATAACCAGAGGGGGCACTTCAGCCCGACCTTTGCAGAAGCCATGGAGTCTCTGTCGGTGGCCTGGGGGACATAAAGCAAGACCAACTTAAGTGGCAGGCAGGAGTATTTGAGTGAGAGCTGAGCAGCCCTGGGCATCTCGAGAGGGAAATCCATCAGCCTCAGAGGGGGCTCTGGTTCTGCTGTCACAAACTCTTCCAGGCTCGGGGCAGCTACTGAGAAGACTGGCACTCAGATTAAATACCCAGATGAGATGGCTGGGGAGCAAGGGGCTGGGTTTCTGTAATTCAGAGGCATTTGCTAATTGACATCTATCCCTGCACCCCGCCGACCAATGTCATGTTGTGGTGGTGTGGCTGCCATTCTCTGAGTGGACCGTGCTGTCACTCTTACCTGCTCAGCATTGGGGGGCCGAGAGTCACAGCGACCTCCTTCTCCAGCAAACCATCCTCCCCTGAGGGAGCCACCTTACCCAGAAGTGATGGCCCACTCCCTGCCTTAGGGCAGCTCACAGCCAATGACCTACAGTCATGGTGGCAGAGAAGGTGGTCTCCTCCTTACCCCCAGAGGGGACAACCCTATGTCCCAGAGTCCCCAGCTGGAGACAGCCTAGACTTCAATGACACCACATTCTTGCTTGGCTCTTTCTCTTTCTCTAACCTGCTTCCCCCAACAGACCACACGCCCCAACCCCCATCCCAGGTTCTGCTCCCAGGGAGCCTGAGCGGAGATGATGTGCCCCTCCCTGCAAAGTCACTCCTGCGCTCTGGAAGGCTGGCCACCGTGGATGCCATTGCCAGAACTTCCTGTCCTCCAGTTACCTTTGGGATTTGGCCAAGGGGGACTCAGGCAGGAAATGAGAGGGCGGAGGGAGAGGGAGGGGAGGGGGGGGTCTCCCCTGTTCCCTCCTTGCCGGGTTGGCCATGGCTGCATCTGTGCTTTAGCCACTGTCCCCTCTCTTGGCTCCCTCAGTAATAAGAAGATGACATCTCCCGGCACCACTGACCCAGGTGCTTCAACAAATCTCAGCTGGCCCACACTTTTGTAAAGACTCAGTTCGTTAACCTCGCTCCGATTACCCTTTGAGTGTACCCTCCGTTTCCTGCCAGCCCTTAACTGGTCCAGAAGTGATGCTCCAGCCTCCCTTGCCCTCCCCAGTGTGAGGTGGGGGGTTTCATCAGAGGCAGCCCCAGAAAGAGAAGTATGTGGCTCTCAGGATTATTGAGACTCTCCCAATCCAGCACCTCTGCTCCCACCTAATTTACCTTACCACTTCCCACACTATATAATGGGCCCTCCTCCCCCAGTGGAACCATAAGAATGAAAGCCAAGCAAAGGAATTGGTTTTTCCAAAATCCCCAAGTGTGCGTCCAGACACACACAAGTGCCCGCACCTTCAGCTCCTTAGTAACTAACAACATATGAAGCATATGATGCAATGTGAAGCAACAGATTAAAATTTCATGCCTTTGGCTTCAAAAATCTATAAAAACTAAGTTTCTTGGAAGAAAAGAGAAAATCCTTTTCTCCAAGCAACACAAAAAGCAAGCCGTGGCGCAAGCCCTCCCCTGGCTGGTATTTGGCTGTAAATCTTTCATTTCATTTGCCGCTCTTGTCCTCTGACCCCAGCAGTATTCCATCAATATTTAGGCAGCAGGCAGCAGGCCTGTTTTCCACTTTGGGATGCTCATGGTGGGACTGGGAGGATGAGAAAGCAGCCTCCGTGGTCGAGCCGCTCCCGGCCCAGCAGCAAAATACAACAGGCATTCTGGAGGCCCAGGGAGCTCCAGGCTTCCCTAATGAGCCGACATGCTGCAGGGAAAATCTGGCTCGCTACCTGCAGCTGCACTGAGGCCAGCCCAATCAATAGCAGTAGAGAAACCTCGAAGGGAAGGAGGTGCGGCGGAGACGAAAACCAGCTCCACAGATGGACATGCATCGAGATAGACTTTGCAGAAAGGACCTGGAGCTGCCGGCCAGCCCTCTCAGCCTCCTACCCCTAAGTCCAGACCTTCACACACCCCATGCACTTGCACACACATACCCTTCCCAAAAATCTGGGCCTTCCAGAAGGCACTTCCCAAATCTCCAGTTCTCCACCCACTGCCAAATGTAATTGTAACCTCACCTGGGGCTCCCACCCTGCTGAGGGCAGAGGTCTCTCAACTCCTGCCCAGGCTGATCCGCCTCTACCTGGTGGTGGGGGCCAGAGGCCAGGGCTCAGAAGAAGGCAGACCTTGGTTTGAATTCTATCATGGCCATTTGCAAGCTGTATGGTCTTCAGCAACTTTTTAGCAGCTAAACTAAGCTATAATTTACATATCATGATATTCACCCATTTTAAGCATGCAGTTCTTTGAGTTTTAGCAAACCCATCCAGTTGTACAACCATCACCACTATCCAATTTTAGAACACTTCCATCACCCCCCAAAAGTCCCCTCATGCCTGTTTGCAGTCAACCCTTGCTTCCTCCTCTAACCCTAGGCAACCATGAATCTGCTTTCTATTTCTATAGTTTGGCCCTTTTCAAGAAATTTCACATAAATGGAATCATATATGTAGCCTTTTGTGCCTGGTTTCTTTCACTTAGAATAATGTTTTGAGGTTCATCCATGTTGTAGCGTGTGTCAGTGTTTCATTCCATTTTATTACCAAGTTGTATTCCACTGAAATACATATGCCCAGTTTTGTTTATCTGTTCACCAGCTGATGGACATTTGGGCTGTTTCCAGTTTGGGGCTATCATAAATAATGCTGCTATGACCATTCCTGTACAAGTTTTTGCATGGACTTCTGCTTTCACTTGTCTTGCATTAATTCTTAGGTGGAACTGCTGAATAATACAGTTAAGTATATGTGTATCTTTTTAAGAAACTGTCAAACTGTTTTCCCTAACAGCTGTACCATTTTACGTTCCCACCAGCAGCGTATGAGGGTTCCAGGTGCTCCACATCCTCCCAACACTTGTTACTGTCTGTCTTTATCATAGCCATCCTAGTAGCCGTCTTGTGTTTTGTGAAGTGTATCTTGTGTTTTGATTTATATTTCCTTAAGGACTAATGATGTTGAGCATCTTTTCATGTGTTTATTTGCAACCTGTACATCTTCTTTGGTGAAGTATTTATTTAAATCTTTTGCCCATTGTGTACGGCATGGTTTGTCTTCTTATTATTGAGTGGTAAGAGTTCTTTATATATTCTGGATGCAAATCCATTACCAGATATGTGATTGGCAAGTATTTCCTCTTAGGCAGTATTTCAACCTCTCAATGTCCTCATCTGCAAAATGAAGTCTGCCACAACACCTCGCCATGCTGCAGTGAAGAGCAGGGGTGATGTGTATGAAGTGCCCAGCCTGAGGCCTGCCACACACTAGGCCTGCAATAACTGGAACCACCACCATCACCAATGCCCCTGGATGTCAAGGTCCAGTCTTTGTCTGTGGCTTGAAGCGCCCAGTAGGGGCCTGGTGCAGAGGAGGACCTCAGTCAGTTTGAGCGCCCACCCATGCTGGCATCCCCTTGCATATTCCCTCCAGGACCCCATCCACCCTCAGCAGCACCAGCCCTGGTCCTTGCAAAGTGCAGGGCAACGGGCAAGACCCCATGCGAGCACCAGGAAGAGAGCTTGTGATGGGATATTAGCAGGGGAAGAACAACAAGAAGTCCTGGCAGAGGGGACAGCATGAGCACAGCACAGAAAACGACAAAGTGCACGTCACATTCTGGGAGCCCAAGACAGAGTTACACGCCCTATGCAGGGCGTGTGGCCAGCCCGGCTATCAGGGTCACCAGGAGGGCAGGAGGGGGGATGGCGCTCTGGAGAGTCAGGCCATCCTAGAGCCCCTGGGGCATCTCTGCTGACATGGTGACTGGCAAGATGCATTCATGAGAATGTTTACTTCCAAGTGTTGCCAGGATGGCACAGTCCGCTGCTTCTGCTTCTGCACTCTTCCCCCTGGCCTCTGAAGGAGCCCATAGCCCAGGGAGAACCAGAGGGAAACCCTCTGTGCCAGGGGCTGTGTCGGGACACTGTGTCATCCTCTCACTACAATCATGTCAGGAGGTGACATTACTCCATGTTATGGGCTGAGTTGTTTCCCCAAAATCCATAGGTTGAGGTCCTAACCCCCAGCATCTCAGAGTGTGATTGCATTTGAAGAGAGGGCCTTTAAATTAAGTTTAAATGAGATCATTAGGGTGGGCTGTAATCCAATATGACCAGTGTCCTTGTATGAAGAGGAGATTAGGACACAGACACACAACAGAGGGAAGACCATGCAAGGACACAACAAGGGGACACCCATCTACAAGCCAAGGAGACAGGCCTCAGGAGAAACCATCCCTGCCGACACCTCGATCTCTGTCTTCCAGCCCCCAGGACTGTGAGACAATAAATTTCTGTTGTTTAAGCCCCCCAGTCTCTGGTACTTTGTTATAGCAGCCCTAGGAAACTAATACAGTTGACCCTTGAATGACATGGGTTTGAACTGCATGGGTCCACTTATACGTGTTTGTTTCTTTGTTCCAAATAAATATGTACTACAATACTACATGACCCAGGGTTGGCTGAATCTGTGGATGTAGAACCTTGGATACAGAGGAACCGAGGATACAGAGGAATCCTCTGTATATGTGGATACAGAGGGCTAATGATAAATAATACCCAGATTTCTGACTGTGTGGCAGGTCAATGCCCCTAACCTCCGTGTTGTTCAAGGGTCAACTGTATAGCCCATTTCCAGACGAGACTGAGGCTCAGAAGGTGGCACCGTGCCTGAGGCCCACAGCTGGGGAGAGGCAAGCCCAGGCTGTCTGGCTTCAGATCCCTAGATTTCCATCCTGTCCCCCTGCCACCTCACCCCAGCATACACCCCAACTAGCACAAAGAACCATGCCTGGCACACAGAGGGGCTTGGGGACCCTCTGAGGGATGGGAGCTGAGCACCCTCTCCCCCTGCACCGAGCCCCACGCTGGAGGAGCAGGAGGCACCCAGCGGAAAGAACAGAGGAGGCAGCAGATCTGTGAGAAGATGGGAAGCAGGCTCCGAGCAAGACCTTAGGGACTGGGTGTGCGAGACTGGAGGGAAGATGTGCCCCAGGGCCCTAGCTCCTCACAGGGGGACCGCCAGCTGAGCTCTAGGGCCCCAGGGGCAGAGCCAGGACCCACGAGAAGCGGACGTTAGCGCCAAGGAGGAACGACCAACTGCCTGCCTCTGGGTCGTGCTCCGTGGTGGACAGTCAGAGCAGCCACAAGGGGCCGCACACAGACCCAGAAGCCGAGGAGGTAACCTCCATGGCGCCCTCCAGCTCTGGGGCTGCGCCCGCTTGGGATTCCCTACCAGCCAGGCAGCAGCCAGAATATTCTGGCATCCCAGCCACAGCATCAAGGCCGCCACCAAGCTGTGGCTCACCCTCCCCAGGCCTTCATCCTCCAGAGGTGAGAAGATGGGAGCCCCAGGCCAGCCTCAGGGAGCCCAAAGCACAGAGCGGCAGGAGGGCCAGAAGCAAAGCAGCATCCCACCCCAGGGAAAGGCATGGAAGGTATTCTTCCTTCCACTAAGCACCCCCAAACACCACTTCCCGGGCCAAGTCAGGCCCCTCGGGCCCCTGAGGTCCTGCAGCCTGAGTGGACACTGTATCTTACAGATCCACATCAGCAGACAGTCTGATGCTGAAGTCCCGGCAACAGGGCCACACAGAACACCATCAACCTGCCCCCCCTCCCTGATGGACAACCAGGGTCCCCAGGCCTTGGCCAGCCCACACTCCCCTTACACAGGGCTCTTCATCACTATCTGACCATCGGGGAGTTAATAGCACTGACTTAACCCCAGATAAAGTCTGCATAGTTATTTCCACTTTTTGTTCAATTAATTATTGCAATATCAATAGATCTTTAATTTTCTCATCACTGAGTAATGGGAATGAATCTCAATTCCACAATATAATTAATTAGTTACGAGTGTTCAAGTGCAAGTTCCTACTCAAAGTCTTGCTGGGACAAACTCCCAGCCACTGACCCAGGGAGACCAGCATTAGCAGGCAGATGTCCTGTAGGGAGCTTCAGGGCACATGGCCCAGCCTGGCCTGAGAAGGGGCAGGAGACACCCCAACCCAACCCAACCTGGCCAGAGCCCACGGGAGGGTATGAACAGATCTTCAGGAAGTGCTTCCTGTGTGCTGATGCCCATGCTGGACCCCTGGACACAGGGAACAAGCAGCCCCCACCCTCAGGTAGGGCCCTGTGTCAAGGGCTCACGTGGAGACAACAGAGGCATGACACGGGCAGAAATAACGTGCACTAATTCAATTACACAAATCTTTGTTGAGCATCTACTATGTGCCAAGCCCTGTGCCAGATTCTGGAGACACAGTGGAGTCTGATGGAGGCAATGACCCTACCTGGTAAGGGTTGGGGGTTTTTAAAAGCAGGAACTAAGCTTTGAAGGCTGAGCTGTGTTCAGCCTGTAAAGAATAGACTCAAGCATCCCAGGCAGAAGGAACAGCATATACAAGGACCCGGAGACAGGACGACGGCACTGGTCCAGGGAACTGCAGTTACTTTTTAGATCACACAGGGAATATCTGGGGCAAGAGCTCCATATGATGCTGAGAAGGGCATGAGGGGAAAAGGAGACTTCCTCCCCACCCCTACATGGTCACTGAGAGCCTCGGGGAGCCAGGCCACAGGTCAGCCAAGCAGAGGCCTGACACACTTCCACTTCCAGGAGGGAACGGGGGTGGGGGTGGGGAGGGGCAGCATGGCAGACTCTGGAGCTGCCTGCCTGCCAGAGGAGGGATGCCTCATGGGAAGCCTCACCCTACAGGCCCTGGCTCAGCCCCACTTGGATCACTTCTGCAAGTCCATATGGGTAAGACAGCTGATGAAGTGCAGGGCTGGAGCCTGGGAGGCTCCCGAGTAATGGAAGTGGCCCATGCCAGCCCCAAGACCTCGGCACCAGCTCTAGACCCCCTCTCCAAGAGGTCTTCTCCAGGATCAAATCTCCTCGCTGCCCCGCCTCCCATAAATAATCAGAGCTCTTCATAAGCCCAATACAGGGCTAAGTGCTTTACACAGGTGAACTCACCCCATCCTCTCCGAGTGATGCCACCCCAGGTCACAGATGAGCGAGCTCAGGAACAGACGGGTGACTTGCCCATAGTCACAGTGATAAGTGGCAGGGTGGGGAACTGACCCTGATAGCTGGTGGACATGGACATGGACATGGCCTCTCCATCAGCCCTGCACACACCCGCCACTGGCACGGCCTGGGAACAGGCTCAAGCTCCCTGTGCCTCATCTCTAAGACGAAGCTCGTAAGGGTGCCCACCTCCCAGAGCAAAGGTGAGGATGTCAATTCCAGGGACAGTGCACATCACCTGTCACTCTTGCCGTTGCTGCTGTGGTGGAGGTTGTGGTTCATAGCAGAAAACCTGGCACAGATGCGGTGCCATCAGGAACAGGCACCACCCCCCAAGGAAGAAGAGAAGGTCTAGCTCGACAGACCAGAGCTCAGTGGGGCAGGTCTCCAGTGGGCGAGGCCGGGATGGGGCCAAGTGTCCTCAGACCCTTTAGGGGCTCCGATACTCTAGAGCCCCACCACAGGCCAGGGAACAGAATGCTGCCAGCCTCTGCCCACCCTTCCACACACATCCACATGGCCCCCATGCCATGGGGCCTGCTGGGTACTGTGTGCCAGGTGCCAGCAGGCACTCAGCTCTACACACCACCCCGCGAGCCATGCAACGTTAACCCCATTTAATAGATGACGAACCTGAGGCTCAGAGAAGTAAAGTAACAAAAAATAATAATGAAAAGAGCTAACACTTGTTGAGCAGCTGCTCTATGACAGGCCCTGGAGAAAGAGCGTCGATTGCATTATCTCCCTTAATTCTCAAAAGTAGCGGGATTATTGCTGCCAGTTTGCAGATGAGGAAACCCAGGCGTGGAAGTGAAAGTTGCCTACCAAAGTGCCACATCTAGCCACAATCAGATGTGGGATCCCCACCCTTGAGCCTGATGACGGCCACTCTCCTTTCACTCACGGTCCCCAGCATGCCAGGGTGGACAGGGGCCGCAATGTCTTTTAGGATGTGTAGCCCAACCTTCCCTCACTGCCATCGCTCTGCACATGCGCACACATGCACACAGCGCCTCCCTTCCTCACTGTGTCTCTATTCCCAAATTGGGGGCATAATCAGGCTGAGCATTGGACGGTGTCAGGACAGGGAATTTTTCTAAACCAACCCCACTTTCTACCAACACCATCTTCTCCCGGCTCCCCACAAGAGGCAGTGGCTATATGGGAACCCTCAGCAGGGTCAGCAATCCCATCAAATTGGCGGAAGGAGGAGAAGGCTCTTCTTCAAGGGGCCAGCTGCGTGTCCAAGGCCGGGCTGGAGGCTCAGCAGAGCCAAGCCAACCTCCGGCCTCTCAGAGGCCTAGGCAGGTTCCAGAACAAGAACTACTGTCTGGTAAAGAGACACGGGGATTTGATGCTGCAGCCCTGATTTCTCTGACTGCTACTGATTAAATCGGGGATAATGTCCCTGATGTAGGAACGAGATTCGATGCAGCTTAAAATCTGCTCAGACACGGCACCATTATGCTAAGCAGAGCGGCTGCAAGGGGGCTGCGCCGCCTCGTTTATCATCCCCAGCAACAGAACCACAGCCAACCGGGCCACCACCCTCTCCAGCGGGAAACGGGAGGGGCAGCAAGGCCCACAGCACCTTCTCCCGCTCCTGGATGGACAGACGGACAGAGGGCAGCCATGGCCCCCTCCCTAGTCCCTCAGGCCCAGAGGCAGCCACAGTGAAAGGCTGTGTTCAGGACATCATTTCCCAGAGCCTGGGCTGAGCTACTACTCGAATATCCTCAGAGGTGTAAAGTATGTGGGTTAAACTAATGAGCTATATATGTATCTTTCATCCCCTAATTAACTGTGGTTTAATGAATTTCTCAGCGCATTGCTGCCAGAATAGCCTTGCAGTCCAAAAGATTTTTTCCCCTCCATGTCAGGTAAATATTTAAACACCCCAAATGAAAGGGGGCACCAGTGCCCAAAATTGGAGGTTTGATGCTACCCACGGTAATTAGATCCCTGTCTCATTGATTCTGCATTTTCATTTCTCCCTTTCTCTTCCCAAAGCAATGGCAGGTACCTTAGGCGCTAGGACCCTGGGCTGGCACAAGGCCTGGGGCTCCTGGCAGACCAACGGGCCTATGTCCAGCTCCCCACACCTGGAAGCTCCTCTCCCAGGCTCTTGGGGACTGGCTCCACCCAGGAAGGGAGTGGGAGATGTTACCCACCTGCCAGTCCTGGGGTTGGCACAGAAATCCCTCAGGGCAAGGGGGCCCACGACATGGCCTAGTGTCCTGGGAGATGAGGATGCTGCCCACCAGGGGCTCCCATCCCAGCACCCACCCTCCCCTCTGACGGTCAACTATTCCCAAGGCTCATTATTACTACTATCATGACTCCTATTATCATTAACTTTACTCTATTACTCATAGCTAATATGTATGCTTAAGGCACCATTATCTGGAGGCCAGGCCCAGCTAGAACCATCCCACCCCTAGGCCTCTCTGGCTTTGGCTCAGGGTCAGCCCTGGGGAGGGGTGGGGGGAGCGGAGTACCCTCTCCCCTCACCTCTCCTCACTGGCCCTGACGCTTCCCACCCCCCTCTGACCAAGGCCACTCAGGCAAAGCCAAAGACCCCTGGGAGGCCACGTGGCCCACCTGGGCTCCCTAAGGGCCCGGTATGGACACCTTTCCTCGCTCTCCCAGGGCCTCTCTGGTGCCGGGGATGGTGCGTTTGGAAAGTAAGAAAAGCCCTGGCCTGTCGGAGCTTCAGCCACCTCCAGAAGAAACAAGCAGGAGAGCTCCTGACGATGACTCCAGCTGGCTCTCAGTGCCCCAAACCCGGCCACCTGTGGGCCAGCTCACAGGGCAGTGACGTGTGACCCTGAGAAATGAACCTCTGGACCCAGGGACCGCCAATAGAGGGGGTGCTCACCCCTCCCACTGCCCCCCACATCCCCCCGAATGTACAGAATCCCCATCCTTGCTTATTAAACTCCTTCCCCAGAACCCGCAAGCAAAGCAGGGAGACAGCACAGAAGGAGTGGTTTCAGATGCAAAGGCACTGTCTAATGAGATGGCTTCTGCCAGAGACCGGTCACCTTCACCCACCTTCACTCCCCCTCCCCCTCTGCGTGCTGAGGCCTCACCCCAGACAGGTGGCCACATTCAGGCAGATCTGCAGAACCAAACTGGGAGAAGGAAGGCAGGGGAGGGGGTGCTGCCTGGAGCGGCTGAGACAATAAGAACAATATTACATGAATCAACCAAAAATACCCAGGAGCTTTGTTTGGAATTAGCAGACTTGGAAGAAGGCTCTACCTTCTGTGCAGGTCATATAACCTGGGATAAATCCGTTTCTCAATCAGATTGTCTCTGTGTGTGACAATCCCCACCTTCCAGCTGTCGTCAGGATCGAAGGAGCCAGAGAAAGCACAAAAGCTCATGGGCCCAGGCACTTTCCAAGCACAGGGAAATGGAGCCATACCGACCTTCACCTTCCCAGGAGAATGGCCTCCCTGACACCTGCCCTCTCTACAGGAGGGGCCAAAACCTCTAGGGGGCTGAGGCCTGCACTTACTCTGGGGCAGGGCAGCCCACAGGGGCCTCCAAGAAACCCTCCTGTCTGCAAATACTTCCTCTTCTGACTGCCATGATGCCATCAGATGGAGAGAGGGTCCCATACTAAGGCTTCCCCTATTCTTTAGGAGGTAGGGGTTCCCAGGGTGACCCTTCCTGACAGCAGGACCTGTGCACTGGGGTTAGGGCTGGGAGGCAGAAAAGGGTCCAGCATTTGGCCACCATGGGCCAGCTGGGGTCACCACGGACCCTACCTTCAAGGCCTCCACTCCCCCACTGGAGTTGACTCAGATCCTCCCCCCAATTCATGCCGCCCCACCCTCTCCAGTCTCTGACATCAGACGAAACTACCTAAACAACGATCCACCCCTCCCCGACTAGGAGGAGAGAGCTGTTCCGAGCCTCAGTGCTTTAGCCCAGGCAGTCCCCTCTACCTGGAACTCCTTTGCCTCAATCACTGCTTTGCAGAGCTAATGCCTTTTTAAAATTCAGATTTACCCCAGGCATCCGCTCCTTGAGAAAGTCTCCAACTGCTACCCAATTACTGAGCCTCCAGGTCCTCTTATGCATGTTTACTTATATGTATGTCTCCCCACAACAGACCCTTCCAATCCGCAGTTACTGGACAGGGGCCAGCTCACAGAGAGCCTCATCGGTGTTTGATGAATGGATGCACGAATGGATGAATGAATGAATGGATGAATGAATGAATGGATGAATGAATGAATAACTACACAAATGGATGGATGAAGAGGTCCAACAAGAATGCCACATGAAGAAAATGCAAAGGTAGGAGCCAGTATGGACACTGTCTCCAAGGGCCAAGATTCCCTCCACGCAAAAGAGGCTCCACCAGACTGTGAATATGGCACATTTCCCTCTGTTCAGGGCATTCAGGGCAGCCCTACATGGAGGCAAAGGGGTAGATGAGTTGACCTCTTCAGCATCCCCTCAGCATTGAGCTTTCCCCTGCTGCTGCCTTTGAGCAGCCCCCTCGTTTCCACACTTACATTCTCAGTGCACAGACTTCCAGAAGAAGAGTGGTGTGGGGAGGCCTCGGCACTGGAGTGTCTTCTGAGCAATGGGAAATGCTCTCAGTGGGCAGGAGGGTGTCGAGCCTCCGACTTTCTCTACACATCCAGCTCCTCGTGCAAGCGTGCTGTATCTCAGTTCCCCATCAGGACACTCAGCAGGCTTTCCCAAGAAGTATTTTAAAATTGTGTGGGGGCTTCCCTGGTGGCGCAGTGGTTGAGAATCTGCCTGCCAATGCAGGGGACACAGGTTCGAGCCCTGGTCTGGGAAGATCCCACATGCCGCGGAGCAACTAGGCCCGTGAGCCACAACTACTGAGCCTGCGCGTCTGGAGCCTGTGCTCCGCAACAAGAGAGGCCGCGATAGTGAGAAGCCTGCGCACCGCGATGAAGAGTGGCCCCCACTTGCCGCAACTAGAGAAAGCCCTCGCGCAGAAACGAAGATCCAACACAGCCATAAATAAATAAATAAATAAATAAAAATATATATATATATAAAAATAATTGTGTGTACTTTACAGATATAGAGAGTAAACTAGTGGTTACCAGTGGGGAGAGGGAAGGGGAGGGGGTCAAGACAGGAGTAGAGGATTAAGAGGCACAAACTACTATGTATAAAATTAATAAGATACAAGGATATATTGTACAGCCCAGGGAAGATAGCCAATATTTTATAACTTGCAATGGAGTATAATCTATAAAAATATTGAATCACTATGTTGTATACCTGAAGCTAACATAATATTGTAAATCAACTCTATATCAATTTAAAAAAAAAAGAGCCCTTAAAAACTGTGTGTATTTTTATATACAATATGAAAAAATTAAGCCAAATTACCCAGTCTCATAGCTGCGACCAATCCCTGCACCTATGGCTCATAGGCCCCTCACCTCTGCCAGGAGCTGGTGCCCCCAAGCCTTGCAGGGCCACTACCCAGCTGTTCCTGGAAAATCCTAGATTTGCACCCTTCTGCTCACTTCCCCAGAATGTCAGGCCCCAGATGGAGTGGCCTTCGGGTCTGCAGTCAAGGGTGGGCACCGCCACCTGAATCTACTCAATCCACTGCTAGGAAGGGCAACGCAGGAGTGCCTCCTCCAAAGGCCTCACACTTTGGAATTTGTCTGCCAATCACTGCCTGTAAGAGTCAGAGCGAGGACGGGCCGGCGGCTGGAGTGAAACCACCCTCAATCACCCAGCTGCCTCTAGGGTCACTCGAGGTATCACCAGGGATCAGGGAGATGGATACCTGGCACGGACACAGATGGCTCCCACACACCTGTGCAGCTGGGAGGTGTCTCAGGGCCAGGCGTCTGCGGGGGCTTCTCTAGGTCCAGCTGGGCCAAGGGCTGTCCTGGGAGACTCTGTGGACACAAACTTCCCAGGGGAATATCCTGATCGGTGCTCTCCTTACCTAAACGAGGTGCCTCAAGCAAGACCTGAAGCAGCACCTGCATCTTGGTATGTTGTTTCATGTCTCTTCACCACTGCTCTAGGAGGTACATGTGAGTGTCGTTTTATACATGGGGAGACTGAGGCTCTGGCCTTACCTGAGGTGACCCTGCTACTGAGTGGCAGAGCAGGTGTAGAGCCCGGGTCCAGCTGAGTCCCAGGCCCACAGGGGCTCTCCCCTCCATCCCACAGGCCTCTAAAGTAGTGATGGGCCCAAGAGGAAGCAGGGAGATGCCAGTCTTCCCTCCAGCCAGAGACACTGGACTTGGCCGAGGAGAGCTTCGTTACTTCAGCCTCAGGCTGCCCAACTCCATCACATCTACGCAGACCCTGGTTGAGTGGTACCTTCCCCGAGGGCCTGCCTGGAACACCCACACCCGCTGGGCAGTTCTGGTGCCTCCCCCACTGTGTTTCCTCCCACCCCAGCACTCCTGGTACCCCTCCATCAGAACCCCCAGCACGCTGCACACACAGGATTATTGATGGGGCTGGGTGAATGGATCCACAAGGTGCATGAATAAACGGATGAACAAACGAATATGGGGTTTGGCACCAACTCTAATTTGGTGTGCAAATTCTTTATGTCTCCAAGAACAAAGAGAAAACACGTCTCCCCGCTCACAAGCGGCATTCAGTGACTTCCATTTTCCTAGACCAAAGACACTCAGCAACCGTCATCTGTGTTGGTAGCCAAGTGACACCATCTGACACCTACCGTGGCCAGACGGCGGAAGGACGTATTTACATAGTTTGTGCTCCCTGAGATAACATTACCGTCTCCAGGGGGCCTCCGGCTACGTGTGAAATATTGGTGCCTCCATGATGATTTCATGCTGAATTTGCTAAGTCTCCGAGCAGAGTCATAAATGTAAAGGAGGACTGTTTCTCTGGGCCTTCACCACATCTTTCATCCAGAAAATAAGTGGTGATAATTTGTGTAATAATGTTTACTGACAGGACAGGGGGCTCTGTACAGATAACGCTTTTATGACACAAAGTACTTAACTAAAATGGAAAATGGCATTACTCATGTTAAATTTAAAATGAGCATTTTGTCCCAGATTGCTAGAAACCCAGTAAATGTCATTAGCTATCTGAGGTTACAATGAAATCCGCAAAGGGTTACTCTTTGGTAATTACATTTACTGTAGCTATAGAAACAAGGGATGTCAGACTTCGCCGGGCTGACAGCTCTGTCTTTTCCCCAAAGGATGGCTCATCTGCATGTTGCCATCTCCAGGGATGGGACTCCAAATCTTGCATCTCGGCAGCCTGCTCTTGGGAAAACTGTTGTCCCCACAGGCACCAGGCTGGAGCCCCAGGACACGGGCTGCTGTGATTCTTGATCGGAAAATGATGATAAAAGACAGAGATAAGGACGCGCTCTTCCTGTGGTTTCTGCATTGAAATGTGCCTCCTGAACGTGTGCCGGGAAGTTATGCTTCCTGGGACCATCCTTCTGTGGAGAATGCATTATTTATGGCCAGAGTGCTTCTGTGCAAAGCATGTACCCACCACAGAGCCCTGCACTCACTGCCATGTCCCGCCCAACCTTCACAGCCCCACCTCCAAGGACCAGAAACACGCCCACCCTAAAAGAGGCCTCGGACTCCACTGGCCTTCTCGGACCCCTGTGGCATAGGGGGACAGACAGGCCAGGTCCGAGGGCACAGGAAAGCGGGAATGGGAGGACAGACAAGGGAACCTAAGAGATGGAGGCCGCTTCAGCCTCAGTGGCAAACGGGGCTGATACCCCTATCAGCCAACCAGAAGGGCCAGTACCTCTGTCTCCACCTATAACTGACAATGCTTCCCTCATCTCACGTGCGTGACGCCAACAGCTTTCCTCACCACCTGGTGGCCCAGCACCTTCCCTCTCCACCTACAACAAGCAAGGCCTCCCTCACCAGCTCTGCCGCAAGCCACCAGCTTTCCTCATCGCTCACTGACACGGACACCTTCCTTTGCCACCTGTCAGAGCCAGCACCTTCCTTCACCACCTACACCTACAACCAAGCGCTTTCCTCACTACCTGATACCAGCCAACACCCTCCTCCGCCACCTGTGGCAGCCATCACCTTCCCGGACCACCTATGGGTGTGGCAGCAAAAACCAGCACTTGCCCTCAGCACCTGTGACAGCCAACCTCTTCCCTCACCATCTTTGACAAACATCTTCTCTCACCACCTCCGTGTGGCAGCCAACCCCTGCCCTCACCCCCTGGGAGAGCAGATACCTGCCCTTACCACCTGTAAGTACCAGAACTTTCCCCAGTCATCTTCCTCTAAGCCAGTGGTTCTCAAAGCACACTCCCCAGACCAACAGCATCAGCACCCCCTTGGAAACGTGTCAGAATTCAATTTCTTGTAAATTCTCAGGCCCCACCCAAACCTAATGAATCAGAAACTTTTGAAGTAGGGCCCTGCAATTCGTGTTTTTTAGCAAGATTTCCAGGTGATTCTGATGCACATGAAATTTGAGAACCATGGTGGCTGTTCTTTAGAATCACCTTGGGAGCCTGCAAAAACCCTGATACCCAGGTGGTACCCCCAGAACGCAGGGGCCCTGGTGTCACTGATTTTCCAAGCTCCCAGGTAATTCTAACATGCAGCTGGGGCTGAGAGTCACGCTCTGGCCCTGTATGCTTCTCTGGAAGAGCCCAACAAGGCCAGGTTGGGCTTCTGGCAGAGGCACCCACTACCTGAGACTGGCCATCACCTGTCTGATGTCCAGCAGCCCCCCTCTAGGGGGACCAGAGTCGCTAGCAGCAGTCCTGGCCAGACCCAAGCCTGCTACACCCACCCAACCAGGGATCCCTGGGCTGCAGAGAGACTAACGCTGGCCATGCCTGCCGAGGCGGTGCTCAGGACCTCACTGACAGACACCTGCGTTGACAGGGGAGAGCCTCAAGGACACGGGAAGCCCAGAGGAGGACTGGTTTACAGGGCGGGCCGCATGGGAACCCACTGTGGACAAGCCCTGCACGAGCCTGGCCCCGAAGCCCCAGGCCAGGCCTGCCCTTGGTAGCCAAGCTCTCGCCCTCTCCGTGGGCCCTCCACTCACCTGAGTGTCACCCCACTGTGGCTCCTGCCCTCCACTCCCTGAGGAATTGCAATTATTTGAGAAAGGGCTGGAAGGCAACAAGCCAAAACGCAACCCCGGTTGGGTTAGGGTGTGTGGTAAAGGTATATTTTTTCTTTCCTTTCTTTTTCAAAGATTCTGTCATATAATTATACTGCATTTATACCTTTTTTTTTTTTTTTTTTTTTTGGCCCTGCTACATGGCTTGCAGAATCTTAGTTCCCCGACCAGGGACTGAACCCGGGCCCCAGCTGTGAAAGGTACCAAGTCCTAACCACTGGACCGCCAGGGAATTCCCAATACTTTAAAATTAATAATTAGAACAAATTGTCTCCATACCTCACAGCCTAGGTCAATGCCCCCTTCAGGGACACCTTCCTTGGCCTCTCCACACTTGGGATGCCTTGGCCAAGCTCCCTTGCAGCCCATGTGCACACCTGGCCGGGCTCCGAGCACCCATGGCTCAGGAGGCCCTCCTTCTGCTGTCACCAGCTTTCTTGCCCAGTGCCAGCCTGGGGCCTCAGAGGGGTCCCGGACTGCCCCCTAGGAATCCTGGGGTAGCCTCAGCACTGTGCCTGTAAGAGTTCAGTTTGGTCCTGCCAGGCAGAGGCCCTGGATATCGCAGCTGGAGAGACTGGCTGTGTCCACTCACCTGTGCTGGGCTGGGTCAGCAGTGGACGGACAACCTGAGAGGAGTCCGAGGGCCGCACCTCGGCCGCCCACCCCAGCACACACTTCGTCTCAGCTCCTTACATCCTACACACCACCAGGATGCACAGGACAGCCAGCAACCAGAGCTCCCGGAGAGGAAACAAGGCTCATTCAGATCACAGCCTGCCTCTGCGTTTCCTTCAAAAGCAGGCGTGTAACAGACACCATCCAGCTCCTCAGAAGGTGACAAAGCTCTCCTAGTCCACGGGTGTGTCAGTGTGAATTGTGTCTGTCTGTCTTGCTTAGGACAGTCCTGGGTAGAGGGACAACTCCATGACCTCCCATCCAACCCCTCCCACCCCTGGGGGCTCTGCCAGCTCTCCTTCCCCTTCTCGGCAGCCTGAGACCACTGTGTCTGGCCAGGGCAGGGGCTCGGCTCCCAGCAGGAATGGCCCAGCTAGCTCCCATAGATATTTAATTTGCCAAATTATGTAAGTATCATCACATCCCCATGACTGCAATTAAATTCACCTTGTTGGCAAGAGAGTCCACAAGTGATGACAGACAAGCCCAATCTCCATTCCACGGGATCAGCCCCTGAACAAATATTTAATTCACGAGATTGTTTGGGACTTCAATAAGTAACTGCGAGTAGCACCAGACAGAGGTTAAGTGGCACTGTTGTAGAAGCGCACGTGGTCACAGCCTGACCTGGTGAGCTGCCTATTCTTTTTGCACCTCCTGATCCACCCTCCCATGTGCCCTGCGAGGCTGGCCTCCGGGGACTCCACTCCTGGGCTTCCTTGCTTCCTGGTTTCTACTTGGCTTTACATGCCGGGAGGCAACAGCAGGCGATCAGAGAGTTGAGCTGAGCCCGGATTTGCAGTGGCTGTGTTCCCGCATCTAGGACACAGCTCTCATCGGGCAGCCCCTCTCTGCCTGCTGCATCCTTCTCTCAGGCTCAGTAACCCTGCCCCTGCCCCTGACCCTTCAGGCCCAGGGATGGTGCAGCTCCCCTCTCGTCCCTGATTGCTTCCTTATCCCTGTTTGGTTCCTCTTCATCTAATCTGCTCAACGACCCTTGAGAATGTGTAGTCTGTTTCTTGCCCGACACTGACTTCACCTGGAGATCTATACCTATAGGCTTTGGTGTAGGGTTGGATTTCAGCAAACTATTGCACAGTCCTCTGAGGTGGGCTGGGTGCCAGTACAATCAAGTGGATTCAGAGACTGAATTAACCAGATCCAAAGTCAGATGATTCATAACAACCAGCAAAGTGTCTCTAGTGATATGCCTCAGGGCTCTGTCCTAAGACCTCTTTATTCAACATTTTTATGAGTGATTTGGCAGAGGACATTGATTGCTACTGATCCCACTGAAGAGATAATTAGTATACCAAATCAAAGTGTTTGGGATCCAAGATGGTCTCAGCCACATGGAACAATGGGCCACAGTCAGCAAAACAGAGACAGATGGAGGCTTGGAGGTTTAGAAGGCCAAAGGCATAAGAAGAGGTGAAGACTCAGTGAGAAGCTTATGGAAGAAAGACTTGGGTTCAGCCACCTTTAAGCTGAATATAAGTCAACAGACTAACGTGGCCGTCACATTAGTGATAGGTGAATTAACAGTAGGACACCAAGGATAAGGAGGGAATAGGCCAGATGTCAACTGAGAGCTCAGTTCCATCCTGGGCTCTAATTCAGTAGGGACAGTGGTACTGTGGGGAAGGCTTGGAAGCGGACAGCCAGGCCAAGTGTACAGGACACAGAAACTCACCACAGGGCATGGCTGAGGGGACCAGAGAGAGCCCGGGAAGCGGCAGGCCAAGTGAGAAGGTGACATGAGAGCCGGCTCCAGACAGCTAAAGGGATTATCTCCGGGAAGATAAAGAACAGGGGAGCAGTGCCAAGGACTTTCTCCACCTGATCCAATTAAAATCATCTGCAACCACCAAAAAAAGAACATCAGCAGCACCAACAGCCCTGACCCAAAAAACGGACCCAGCCTCAAATCACACGCTTCCTACCACCAACGAGGGTGCTGGGGTGGGTGTCCCCCTCCAGCCTTACAGCCCAGCTTTCTACCCGAAAGCGTCTACTAAAGCCCTCAGCAAAACAGGAAGGAACAACAGAAAAAACACAAAGATGAGTAAATAGGTAAAAATAAAATCAAATCTCTATGATCCAATTTAAAAAAAAGAAAGCAGTACAATTTCAGAGGCATGGCCAACCCTAAAATAGACTCATACATGGAGCACAAGAAGATTTCAGAAAAATGCTACCAGTTGTTTTCAAAGAGGAAAAAAAATACATCACAAATTGAATAATAGAGTTGAAAACAAAAGTAATATTTCTATGATTCTAATAAACCCACTGTTGGAAGCAGTAAAAAACAGAATTGGTACTGCCAAAAACTTGTACCAGTAAAACAAAAAACACATTGGAGGGATCTTAGTATTAGTATTGTATAAGTCAGTTTAAGCTAAGATACGCTGTCATAACAAGCGGCTCCAAAATCTCAGTGGCTTAAATCGACAAAAGGTTATTTCCCCCTCACACTACATGTGTACTGCAGGTTGACTGCAGCTCCTTTCTGTGACATCTTGATCCAGGCTGAGGGAGCAGCCCCCTTCTCTCATGGCAGAGGGAACAACAAACATGCCAAAATCATGTGACGGCTCTTAAAGCTTCTGTTCAAAAGAGGCTTATGTCATGCTCACCCCTATTTCATTGGCCCAAGCAAGTCAGGTGGCCAGGAACGACATCATCAGAGAAGCCCATAAATTCTCCCACAGTGGAGATTTTGAACAACACAACAGCCTACCACACATATCCAGGATACCGAGTGAATAAGTGGAGAAGATGACAAATATAAGAGAAAATGCTGGAAGAACCCAATGGCAAGAGCTCTGATTCCCAAAGAAAACATAAGAAACAGATTGTAGCTATCTTCATAAGCCCAACAAAAGAGTTCCTGGAACTGAACCAAAAACTGAGATTAAAAATCAAAAGGACACACCCTGTCTAAGGAAAAGTTTACACACAGAAAGGAATGTTAAATTTCATGACCTTACTCGGTCAATTTCAAAGAAAAAGAGAGAGGGATATTCTGATGAGGAAATGGTGCCACTGTGGTCTCATGCAGGTGAGTGCTGACAGGGGCTGACCCCACAAGGGCAAGTCTGTCACAGGTGCTCCACAGCTATGCCCTCAAAGCCTCAAGAGAATGCATAAGATGTGGATTTGCTTCCTTTGATGAGCCCAGCCCCCTGCTCAGGGCAGATAGCTCAGGATGACCTCTTTGCAAACTGTCAGCTCAATCGCTAATCCCAAAAGTGTAAAGACAGGACTGGCTGGTCGCAGACCTCTGCAGTCTTTTTCTCCCTTCTCCCTCATAAATCTCCATGTGCCCATGTTCACTGAGGACAGTCTAGTGCCCATCCTTCCTCATCTGTGTCTGTAAACTATTTGCATGCAGAAAACGAAATGTCTCTGAATCATTAAAGGATATGAAAATCATATAAATCTATAATTACGTATAAAAGTATATACATAAAAATTTTAATTTAAAAGAAAATCAGGGGAAACTTGGGCACCACCAAAAAGAGGGAAAAAATCTGAAAGCTTCAAAGCGGAAAAAAAGTTAATTTTTTCAAACGTACTTAATCAAGCGTGGAGTCCAGCTGGAATTGCATCTCTAATAGTGCAACATCTGTGGGGGGAGGGAGGCACATATGGGGTAGGGGACAAGAAGAGAGAGAGAAGGGGGCAAAGGTAAGAGGAAGGAGAGGATGGAAAGAGGCCAGTAAGGAAAGCGCAGGGAGCAGAGGAGCCAGGGAGAGGCCGCGTCCTGACCTCTTTCCAGAGTAGGCTCCAAATGGTGACCAAGACATCTCCTGAGACCCACCCAGGAGGGTCACCCCCACGGAGACGGATGTGGGAAGCTCCCGATCACCTGGCTCACGGAGAAGCTGGCTGAAATTGGACTCCCTGCAGGGATTTCTCATTGGAGGAGCACGTGAGAGCCCAGCCAGTGGTTTCTCCCTGTGACTTAATTCGCTGGCATGTATTCAGCCAAAAATCAATCACTCCTGAGTTTGGTTAGTATGACTCAGTTTCCACCTGGTCCTAAGACAGCCATGAGTCTGCCCCCGCCCCAGCCCATGGAGCCTGCCCCCACCCGTGGGAACCCGGTGGAATTGTCATCTGGGCAACGACCACCCTTCCTTTCCTAGGCCTTGCTCTCTACTCTGCCTTCACCAGGGAAATTCAGGCAGTGCCCACATGGCTTCTTGCCACTTTAGAGCCAGCCATTTCTAAACTATGTGCCAGGCACTAAGCTATACACTGTGAATATTACTTTGTGATAATCCTTTTAACAATCCTTATAGCCAACGGGTACCACCATCACCCTCATTTTAGAAATGAGGGAAGTGAGGTTCAGAGAAGTTAGGTAACTTTCCCAAGGTCACACAGCAAGCGACAGAGCTAGATTTAGAAGCCGGGTCTGCCTCGGAGGCCTGTACTCGCCCCCAAGTGCCCCATGCCCTCCTCCATAGAGCTTCTTTAACGGTCCCTGCAGTGCACTTCTGCCTGGACCCCAGCCAAGTCTTCAGAGTTCACAGTCTCAGCAGGGACACAGACAGACACACTGAAATGAACTGCATGAATGCCAGCTGACATGGCAGAAGGCTCAAGGTGGGGGCCAGGAAGGGCTGTAAGGAGCTGGGCCAGTAGAATAAGTGAGTGAGTAGAGGTGGGAGCTACACCTCCAGAAAACAGAAAGTCCCCAGTCAGCCCTGCTTCCCCAGCGTCTGCTTGGGAATGTGATAACCATGACAACAGACAGGAACAGTGATGGAAAGCGAGCCCCCCAGAGGAGGCCCCTACAGCCAGACTCCACAATTAAGGGCCTGTGCTCACTGGCAGCTCTGGAGCTGACAAGACAGACAGTTCCTTCACTCTAGATGCAAGAAATGTTTTGTGTTTTCTGCTTTCACTTTAATTTGGAGCTAAACAAAGACCCAGCAGGTGGGAGATGGAGTGCTGCCTAGGGAGCCCGCTCCCTCCCAAACACATGTTTCCAAAACCAGAGGAAAGGCAGGGGCTGGGGCTGCAGAGGACGTGGCTGCTGCCCTGGGACACAGCCTGGGACTTTGGAGCCCACTTCCCAGGGAACGAAACACCCAGCCACGTGGGACAAGCCCCACAACAGCTCCGTGCTTGCTGGCTTCCTCCTCACACCCCGGGAAGTGATGTGAGCGGTATCCCAATTTTGTGGATGAGGGATCAGGCTAAGACAGGTTATATGACTTGCAACTTAACAGGACTGAGTCAAGTTCCCATCCGCCCCACCTGAGCCCAGAGCTCTATCTCCGCAGGCCTAGCAGGACCCTAGGAGACAGGGAAGCCACACAGGATCTGCCTGCCTGGGAAAGGGGTGGGGTTCAAAGCTGGCCACAGACTGTCCATTCCACGGTGAGGATGAGATGTGAAAAGCACTAGCACTGAAACTGACATTGGGAAAGCGCTCAGTAATTGTCATTTCTCAGAAGACGGAAAGCTCCATGAGGACAGGGACTTCTTCTACTCTGCCCACCTGGGACCCTAGTGCCTGAAGAGTACCTGATGACACCTGCCAGGAGAAGCTCCATCAACCATCAGGAGTCCATGCCCCATGCACCTGCATCAGGCTTCATCTGACCAAGTCCAGGCCAGGGCACTTTCTGAATTTTCCTTTTCCAACCTCTGGGCTGGATGAAATAAAGCTCTGATGGAGCAGGTGGGAATAAGGGGGAAGGCACAAAGGAGGAGGGGAAAGGCAGAGCAAGACAGAGGCAGCTCACTGCCCGAAAGGCCAGATCCTGCCAGATTCAACAGAACCCCAGGTCACCCACCCTTGAAGGCCCGGGGCAGGTTCACACAGGTAGCAGCACATAGGGACATATACGCCTCCAGTGGGCCACCGGCATCAAATCAGCCCTGCTCCCCAGTTCAACCCCCAGAGGCCACAACACGGCTGCTGTGCTCATCACTGCATCTCTGGAGACCAGCCCAGGACCTGGCACAGAGTAGACATTTCATAAATATTTGTTACAGAACATTACTGCCCAAAGAGCCTACTATGTGCCAGGCACTGTTCCGGGAGCTTCATGTTTCATGACCAGTTTTCCAAACCCTTGGAAGTACTGTTCCAGTCTCCGTAGGTGGCAAAACTGAGGCTCAGAGAGGAAGCAATGCGCCCAGAGTAACACAGCTAAGAGGTGACAGCAGTGAGTCTGGCCTCAAAGCCTGTGCCCTTTCCACTGCCCCACGTGGCATCCAGAAGGAGGAAAGAGAGGGCGAAAAGGGCTCTTCTGGAGCAGAAAGCAGTTACTCTCCCCTGAGCAGCCTCCCTGAGCCCTGTTCCTACTGACCCCAGGGCAGCCAGGGCAGCAACTCAAAATCTCTGTATTTAAATTTGCCCCAGGGCAAAGCCAAGTCTCCCCTGAGATTCTTGTCCCACCCAGGCAGGGGCCTGCCACGCACTGGGCAGACTCTGGGGAGTCGGAAGGGGACTTTGTACCATCAGTCACCCTAAGGAGCTTGGGTCCTTCAGCCCAGGCCCCTGATCCATACCACAGGGCCAAGGCCCAGCAGCACAGCAGCCTCCTGGGTCCCCACACCCCACCCCCCTCCCTTGGGCATCAAGTTTGCAGAAAGAGGAGGCGGAGCCCTGATGGTACTGCACCCATGGCTCCGCCCTCAAAAGTTGGCTCTGGCTGGCGCTGTCCGAGGTCCTTCATTCATTGTGTGTTATCTTGCATAGGAGGGGCTGTTATCCCCCTGTCCCTAATAACAACAGAGCTCGGAGGGGTTAAATAACTTGCCTAAAGATGGCACAGCTGGTGAGCAACACACAAACCCAGGCACATTCGTTAAACACAAAGCCATAAGCACAACACACACTGCCTCTCTACGAGCCCTAATTTCCAACCCCATTCCTCCAGACTCCCGCACTGTCCACACAACTGCGGGTTGGCTCCTTTCGCCCAAAGCCACAGAGACCTGGCAACAAGACAGCCCAAGAGCCAGAAACCCCCCGGGGCCAGTGGCCTCACCCCAGCAGGAAGCACCCCACGAGCCCCATTCCCAGATCCCCGTTCCCAAGCTCATGCCTCCTGCCCTCCCGTGGGGAGCTGAGCAGCAATATAGGCTGCATTTGTGGGAAACCGGGACTCAGCGCGCAGAGAGGGGGTCACTTTATTCGGGACAAAACATCTTTCTTCTGCGAGTGAAGGGGAGCCATTTCCAACAATTTAATGCTCTGTTCACGGGCCCGGGTGCTGGGGTTGCAGCGCGAGGCTTGTTCTTCGAGGCAGAGCGGCACATAATGAGGCTTCTCACTGCCGCTCCCTGCCATCCTGCCAAAAATCAGAGCAGTTATTTATCCATTAATCTGACATTACACCCCCTGCATTTTATCTGCTTAAATAAATTTGGTGGTTAGAGTGTGTGCCTGGCGGAGAAACTCCCGCATTCAATTTCTTAGGTACCAATGTGCGCATCGCTGCCATTATAAACTCGCCTTTGACACCCCGCGGCCTCGGCGATCCCAGCTGGGAAATGGAGAGGGCAGCAGCCAGGATCCAGCCTCTCCCAGCTCATCCAGATCCAGGCCCCTGTTCTCCAGAGACAGTCTGTCTGGGGCCCCAGCGTGCAGCCGCAGGCCCTGAGTCACATGCTGGTGGCCTTTCTCCCAGCAGAATAAGCCACCTCTTTCCACTATCATCTATAGACCGCGGGGAACAGTGGGAAAACCTAGGGCCCCGCTGCCTGGGCTGGAATCCTGGCTGGGCCACTCGCTAGTTGGGTGACCTTGAGATGTCACTTCACCTCTCTGTGCCTCAGTTTCCCCACCTCGTTCCCAGGGTTGTTGTGAGAATTAAATGAGTTACTATTTGTAAAGTGTTTAGAACAGTGCCTGGCACATATTAAGTGCTCAGTAAAAACTGGTTTAAAATATACATAATTTTGAAAATCTAGGGCAAGTGTTTGTAAGTAGGGCTTTAGAAATAGGCTAGACCACTGGGTCCTAAATGTGTCCTGCAAGAAGAGAGAAGGTGAGCAGAGTACCGCCCAGCTCCTCCACCCCACCCACTCCACCTACGTCACTCAGTTAAGGATAGAAAGGGTCCTAGAACATTTCATTTGAACTAAGGGTCCCACTGCTTGAAAATGTTTGAAAGCCTTTCTTTTTTTTTTTTTAAAGCCATGCCTTGCATTTTAAAGAGAAGCAAACTGAAAGCCAGAGGGGAAAAAGGACTTGTCCAGGGCCCTCAGCAAGTTCATGGCAGAGCTGGGAGCAGAATCCAGACCTTTGCCCCCCAGGTCCTTTTTTGTTTGTAACGTGTGACTTCAGGATGCATTCACCTCACTTTCAGTAAGGTTCTCACCAGCCTCTCTACCTAATGCCAGGTCAGGCTAACCCACAAATGATACCAGCTGGGCACTCTCCTCTCCTACCCCAGCAGCTGCAGTGCCAGCCCCCCCACCCCCACCGGCAGATAAAACCCCGGGACCCTCAGACTTCAACCTTCCCCCACTCTGGAGGCTGGCAACCCCTTGCCCATTTGTCCTTCTTTTGTCATTTCCTTTCCTCCTCTGGGTCTCTGCAGCATCTCCTTGGCCTGGAAACTTTCTGAAACCGTCTGCCTCTCCTCCCTGTATTTTGTCTGCCCCTTGGAACGCTGCACCCCTGCCCCCAGGGCTGGAGTCTGTACCCTGCCTCACCGGCTAGAGACCAACCCAGGGCTGGGTGACCCCTGAGCTTCACTGCCCTCACCACCATCCTGCAGTTTCGGATGCAGGCTCCTTGGATGCATCCTTGCCCAGCTCACACCCAGCCTGAGCTCACTACACCCCTCTAGGGGCTGTCCCCAGCCAGGGCCAGTCCCTGAACACCTCCCAGAGGGCTGGCTGCTCTGCCTGGAGAATGAGACTTCCACAATCTTCTCACCCGTGCGAGCCTGGCCCGATGCCCCACGCTGACTGTCGAGGTGGGCGGGGAGCGAAGCGGTGAGTCTGTAACCAGAGAGAAGAGCTGTGTCCCACGCAGGAGCCGCTCTGCCCAGGCAGCTGCAGGCCCAGCCCCTGCCTCCTTCAGAGCAACAGAGAGGCAGGCATGCGGGCAGACAGACGCCCGACACAGAGACCTCCCACACGCTCGCCCGCCGCATCACTACTGCCTCTTCCTCCTCTGCCCCACAGACTTGGAAGCCCCTCCACCTACGCTCAACGGCACCCTTTGCCAGCCAGAAGCTCCCAAGGGAGGATGGCTATTTCCTAACCTCCAGGAAGCCCCCTGAACGTTGCCATCTGCCATCAAGGTCTGGGACCAACCAGGTAGGACCTGCACTTGCCCAGCCCCTGTCTTCCAAGCCACATTTAAGCAAGAAAAGTGCCATGAGCAAGGAGAAGCTCCCTGGCCACACAATGGGGACAGAATGGGGCTTCAGGTGGCCAACCTGGCCTGGGCCTTCACCCTACCCAGCCCCCAGCAGATGTGAGCTCCTGACACTCCTACCTTGGACAATCTCATCTTAAAGAATTATGCTCATTAGCCTCCTACTCTACTTTCCTGACTGTTCCGTCTTTTGATCTGTGTCCTGCCCTCAGTCTCATGCTCACGCTTGACTGATGCTGCTACTGGGAAAGTGATCTGTGTCCTGGACCACATCAGGTTCTGATCATTTCAGCAAGGTCCAGGCCAAACCCCCTAATAATCTGTGCCAGGCACTGTGCTGAGAGCTTTAGAGTCTAAGACGTAATTAGGTACACCCCTCCCATTCTACAGATGAGGACACTGAGGCTTGCCCAGGGCACAAAGCTTCTAAGTGGTCCAGCCTGGATTTAAACCCAGACGTGTCTGAATCCAGAGCCCCAAGTGTTACCACCAACCCTGCCACGTGGCTGGCGGGCCCACAGATCTGTTCTTGCCTTTTTTCTTTCTTTCGTTCTTTCTTAAAGCCTTTACTTTTCAGACATGACAGAAAAATCTTACAGGTACATATGGAAAAGCAATACATGATTACAGTTGAAAGTCACTCACAACCAGGGGTCTCTCTTCCTTCAGTGCCATTAAGACTTACCTGTCGTTGGCAGAGAGAGGAAATCAACATTTTACAGCAGTAAGAGGCTGTTCCTGGTTAGACATCAAACAAATCAATCTTCTCCGACAGTTAATTTTCATTTTGCAACTTTCCCCAGTGACAATGGCAAGTAATGACCCTTCGGGTCTGCAAAGTCGCTGAGCAGCAGCCCAACCTCCCAAGCCCCTGGCTCCTCACGGCCCTGGCTCAGCCCCTCCCCTTCTGTGCCTGCCCCTCGTCTGCTTGCCCCCCAGGCCCAGCCCACAGAGATGCCTCTCTATCCAGGAAAACCCCAAGCTGCCCCCTGGGGTATGCAGACAAGAAACAGATCCTTCAGAGCTCAGGAACAGGCACTGATGACCTCCTAGGCAACAGTCCCCACCCCATCCTCGCTGATCTCCACCCCTCACCACACCATCAACAATCTTCCCCAATCGGCCCATCATCACTTACTCTCCAACACACCTGTGACTCCAGGACCTGCCATCAAGCCTGCAATGCACAGCACCAATGACCCCAACAGAAACGTCCTCAAGCACACCCCTCCCACTCCCCAAACCCCATCATGGGGAATCCACACACAGGGCACTCCTGTGTGCCCTCAACAACCCAAACCACCATATCTGGTCCCCAAAGGCACCTCCCAGATTCCCAGCACTTCCACGCAGCTGAGGAGACCCCAGACTCTGCACCTGCCCCTGGTCCTGCCCTAATCTTGCCCAAGGCTTCCCCCGTCCCTGTGTGAGTTGGTGGCAGGATTAAGGCAGCAGGGACAGAAAGACAGATCCTTTCTGAGGGAAGGGGCTTTGCCCCACTCTCCCAATCCCAGGTCTCTGATGGGGTGTCAGCTCAGCTCGGAGCCTTCCAGCCAAGCTCTCCACAGCCAGCTTTGTGGCCTGCTAAGAGAGACAGGGAAAGGCCCACTCGTCCCCGGGCTGTGGCTCCACGGTGAGCTCCAAAGCCAACTGCAGCAGCTTTCACTGGCTCAGGAAACCCCCTCTCCCCACTGTGCCCTGGGACTCACACCAGGACAGAGCTGAAGTCCACAGAACCTTCCCATGAGCCCCACCCCCTTTCTAGCAGGGCTGTGACACCAGGGAGTGGTAGGCCCCCTCCCTCCAATTCCCAGAAATGCTCCAAACCTGGGGGCACTCCTCTCCTAGCCCCACAGAGCTACTGGCCTCAAGAACAATAGTGACTACCACTTAGTGAGTGTCCCCGTGTGCCCACATGGTGCCAGCCAGGCCGTCTGGCCAGCACAGTCCACGTCAGCCTTACGTCACTGCGTGGATGCCGACGCTGGGACAGTGCACAGCAAGAAGCATTTATTGAATAAATGAATGGACAGAGGGCTTTCCACCTGTTCTCTCATGAAACATCTCAGCCACCTGACAAGCTGGGTAATATTACCCCAAACAATTTGAGGATAGCCATCCACTAGCAGAGCCATATTCAAACACAAGTCTGTCCTACTCCAGAGCCGCTGCTCAGCTCTGACCCACAGAGAGCCCCATTCAACAGGGATGACATGGGGAGAGGCTACTCGCTGCAGCCCCACCCTGCTCAGGACAGGCCTCCGGAGATCTGTGCCCATCTCTTCCTGACACCAAACCACAGCTCCAGGAAGTGCAGGCAGCAGCCGCTGCATCTCCCTGGCAACCCAGGAGCTTTTGTTCTTGAAGAATGGAGCTGATTCATCCCCCCAGGGTGAAGAGCAGAGGCTGCCAGCAGGGGAGCAGGGTTGAGACCCCCCGTCGGCAGCCTGGAGCAACCTGGGCTAGGCTGATGCATGTGGGGAGGGGGGCCGGGCCAGGCTCCCTGGACGGGCATTCCCAGCGCCCACCACACCCTCCAGCCGGAACTCCACAACCACAGCTCAGCAGCGAGACAGCAAAACCATGAAAGCCCTATTCCTGCTCCCCTGCAACCTCGACAGCCTCTTCCCCTTTCCGCCAAACCCCCGTAGGCCCCTGGACTCCAAACACACAGGCCACTGGCTTCACCGAGTCCCATGCTCTCTCCATGCCTTTGCAACCCTGTCCCTCAGACTGCAGAGCCCCTTCCTTCTTTGCCCCTTGCTAGGGATTTCTTATCTTTGAACCAAGGGTTCAAGTGTTCCCCCCCTGCGATTCTCCCTGAGCAGAACACATCACCGCTCCCGTGTACCCCACAGCCCTGTGCTCGCCTGTGTCACACACAGTTCCTCTCACTCAGAGACATCCCTTTCGTGGGGCAATGACTGTCTTGCCACTAGACAGTGAGCTCCTGGAGGCAGGGAGCAGGACCCTTCTCCCCTGAGCACCCCCAGCTCAGGAAAGCATCACGGGGACCCTGAACGTCATTCCCCAGTGGGACAGCACAGAGCATCCACTGTAGACTGTTGCTGTCACCAATGCCCAATCACTCCCCAGTGCCACTGAGCCAGGCCTGGCAGGTGACCTGCTCTGGCCAATGAAATGCAAGCAGTTGTGATATGCGTTCATTCCAGGCAGAAGTTTCAGAGCTGGTCTGGCTTCTCTACCAATATCGCCAACAGTGGTTTGGAAAGTGGCTCTTGCCCAGCCTGGTTCCTGGAGTGAATAAGATGACAACAGGCTAGCAGCGTCCCCGGGCCAGCCTATGAGGGACACGTGGTCTGAGCAGGAAATAAGTCACCAAGATTTGCAGGCTGCTTGTTACTGTCACTTTCTGGCAAAGCAAGGAGAGAAGGAACAAATGCTTCCCATACCTGCCCAGGAAAGTACAGGTGTCAGGACTCTGCAGGATGCCACTAACATGGCATGGCTTTTGAAGTACGCCTACTCCGACTGTGTTTCAGAGGCCCTTGAGGACCACATGACAATACGAAAAAGGAAGAGAAACTGTAGGGCGTGATAAAAAGACTGAGGTTTAGAGGCAGATAGACTTGGGTTCAAATCCAAGTTAAGACATATCTGTGACCTTGGAGAAGTCCCTTCGCCTCTGTGAACCTCATTTTCCTTACCATAAAATAGATGCAACCATACCTATCCCCCGAGGGCATTCTTAAAGGATCAAGAGTACAAACACTGCATGTAAAGTGCCTAGCACTTTGGGAGTCCCTCATTGCTCAAAGCTGCCAGTTCTTTTGATTGACTCCAAGATGCCTGATGGGTTCCGGTGGGACCGGGATGAGCCAGGCTGAGCCCTAAGCCCTGGCATGGGAAGGCTCGGGTACCATCCAGCCACCGTGAGACAGGCTGTATCTGAGATAACACCACCTGTCACTCACACGGAGCAGAGAGTGGCCTCAGGTTGCTGGTGTGCTGGGCTCACTGAGGTCACCAGCTAATGCTCCAAGTTATGCCCCCCACGCCTCCTCCCACACGCAAAGACAAATGGCAGCATTCTGAGAAGTCCCATTTCTGGCTCCTCTGGGGCACCTGAACCCGGGCCTCCACTGACCCCTTGCAGATTAACAGTCTTCTTGTCCTCATCCTCACGTCTCTCCTGGTCCTCTGTCCTTCCTCTCTTCCTCCCTGGCCACAGACGGCCCTTTCCTCAGGCCCCATCTAAGGCTGATTTCTCTGTCCTTTAGTCCCAAACAGAAGACACTTTTGAGGCAGGTTGACAGCAGCTTCTTGGAGACAGGGGCACCTCCCGTTTGCTTCCTGCTGTCCCTCTAAGCCTTCAGACTTGTCTTATTTAGGGGCATAACAGGGGTGACTCCTAATGAACAAGGGGTCCCATAAGAGCCAGAAACTGCACCTCTCAGAATGCAGTCCACAAACCAAAGCCCGCCCCCCCGGCTCCTTTCTGGCGAGGGTCTGACTCTGGCATGCCTAGACACTTGGGACTCATGAGGAAATGCCCATCAGAGAGTCACGCTGTGCAAAGACACAAAGCAAAGCTCATTCTGCACAAAGACACAGGAACCACATTTGCCGATCACCTCCTAGATGCTAGGCACCATGCTGGGTACCTTACATGTGCGCCCCATGAAAACCCTCCAAGATGCCTCCCATTATTCCATTTTAGTGTGCATACAGGCACTAATACTCCCTAAGGGGAGAGGACCCAGGGGGCTCACATGTAGGTCTTCTAACCCCAGATCTCAAGCTCCTTCCCACAACCTCTTCACAAAACTAACCATCCTCTTCCTGTAAGGGCTGAACAAATCTACCCTGATTTGTAGCCCTTCCTGGAACAGCATTTATAATTGCAGTCAATGAAACATGTTTTAAATGAACCTAATTCTTCATAGTTTGGAAACATGAAACACCTGCTTTGTCTCAGCAACTGTATCTCCTGATTAAAACAACTATAAACCACTTCCCCCACCTCTTCAGATCATGGGCTTCTAGAAGGCAGGGGCTATAAATTATTCCACCCAGTACCCACAGGAGCCTGGCAAAGAGTATTGATCAGTAGCAAGTTAAATAATTAAATCATCCCTTCCCACCTCATTCCAACAACTGTCTCCTCTCCACCATCCCTTACATCTTTATCCATTCCATTCTCTCGATCATTAAATAAAACCAAATTATCACCATTAAGAATAATAACATTTGGACTTCTGCTTCTGACCAAGATGGAGGAACAGGGACCAGATTTACCCTCACTCCTGAAACAAACAAAAATGGGGGTAAAATATATTAAAAAATGGTTTTTAAGATACTGGATATGAGACAACAAAGGACAGTGATCGGGCTTCCCTGGTGGCACAGTGGTTGAGAATCTGCCTGCTAATGCAGGGGACACGGGTTCGAGCCCTGATCTGGGAAGATCCCACATGCCGCGGAGCAACTGGGCCTGTGAGCCACAGCTGCTGAGCCTGCGCGTCTGGAGCCTGTGCCCCACAACGGGAGGGGCCGCGATAGTGAGAGGCCCGCGCACCGCGATGAAGAGTGGCCCCCGCTTGCCGCAACTAGAGAAAGCCCTCGCACGAAACGAAGACCCAACACAGCTAAAAATGAATAAATAAATAAATAAATAGAGTAGCTATTAATTTAAAAAAAAAAAACAAAAACCCAAGATTATTGGGCTTCACCCTCAGAGTCTCTGACTCTGTAGATCTGGGGTGGGGACAATACTTAAAAAAAAAAAAAAAAAGGACAGTGATCCCTGAGAGATTAAAGTAAGGTGAGCTCTATGGACATCTTCCTGTCCTAAGAGAGTTTCCAGGGTGACATAAGGGTTGGGCACACAAGAAGAGTCCAGCAGATGCCCTGAATTAAGGATTTGAAGCTGAGAGTTCAGGGAGACAAAGACAGCCAGAGTTCACAGGACAGAGTACCAGAAAGTAGAGAGATGTACACAGACAGAGAAATCAGAATTTTCAGAAGGTCCCACTTAAGTATTTAGCAGAGTAAATCTTTTCCAACACCAGGAAAAGAACCATCCAAAAATATTTGAGGGACTAGTGCCTGACATTTACACAGGGCTAAGAACAGTGCCTATTTCCAATCAGACTAGAAAACCTCATGATTCACAAAATGCTGGGGAGATTACACACAAAGGTTCTGCCTTAGCAGTAATAGCTGTAGTCTTGCCTGACAAATGTAAAAGCAAGACCCAAAAGGATCAAACTGTTTCCAAGTAACTTAACTGCACCCCAGAATAAAGTTCAAGAATACTTCTAGGAATATAAAAATATCCATCACAATGCATGTAATCCAACAAAACTCATGAGGTATGTAAAGAAGCAGAAAAATGCAAACCATATGCAGAGAAAATCAATCAGTCAAAACCAAACCAGAACTGGTACAGATGTCAGAATTAGCAGACAAAGATATTAAAACAGTCATTTTTACTACATGCCGAATGTTCAAAAGTTAAGGAGAGACATGAAAGAATTAAAATAAGATGCAAATTAGACTTTTAGAGAGAAAAACTACAATTTATGAGATTAAAAACTGAATTACAGGGCTTCCCTGGTGGCGCAGTGGTTAAGAATCCGCCTGCCAATGCAGGGGACATGGGTTCGAGCCCTGGTCCGGGAAGATCCCACATGCCGTGGAGCAACTAAGCCCGTGTGCCACAACTACTGAGCCTGCACTCTAGAGCCCGCAAGCCACAATTACTGAGCCCACATGCTGCAACTACCGAAGCCCACACGCCTAGAGCCCGTGCTCTGCAACAAGAGAAGCCACCGCAATGAGAAGCCCGGGCACTGGAACGAAGAGTAGCCCCTGCTTGTCACAGCTAGGGAAAGCCTGCATGCAGCAACAAAGACCCAACATAGCCAAAAATTTAAAAAAATTTTTTTTAATGAATTACATTAATGTTGGATTAGATATAGTAGAAAAAAAAGATTAGTGAACTTAAAGACATGGTAAAAGAAAGTATAGAAAATGAAATAGAGAGTTTTATCTTATACCGCTCAGAAGGCCATCATCAAAAACTCTACAAGAAATAAATGCTGGAGAGGGTGTGGAGAAAAAGGAACCCTCCTACACTGTTGGTGGGAATGTAAATTGGTGCAGCCACTATGGAGAACAGTATGGAGGTTCCTTAAAAAACTAAAAATAGAGTTACCATATGACCCAGAAATCCCACTCCTGGGCATATATCTGGGGGAAATTATAATTCAAAAAGATATGTGCACCCCAATGTTCATAGCAGCACTATTTACAATATCCAAGACATGGAAGCAAACTAAATGCCCATCGACATATGAATGGACAAAGAAAATGTGGTACATATATACAATGGAATATTACTCAGTCATAAAAAATAATGAAATAACGCCATTTGCCACAACACAGATGGACCTAGAGATTATCATACTAAGTGAAGTCAGTCAGAAAGAGACAAATATCATATGAAATCACTTACATGTGGAATCAAAAAAATTATACGAATGAACTTACTTACAAAACAGAAATAGTCTCACAGACATCAAAAACAAACTTATGGTTACCAAAGGGGAAGGGGAGGAGGAGGGATTAATTAGGAGTTTGGGAACAGAATATACACACTACTATATATAAAATAGGTAACCAACAAGGACCTACTGTCTAGCACAGGGAACTACACTCAATATCTTATTATAACGTATAATGGAAAAGAATCTAAAAAAGAATATATAGATAATAGATAGATAACTGAAGCACTTTGCTGTACCCCTAAAACTAACACAACATTGTAAATCGACTATACTTTTATAAAAATTTTTCTTAAAAAGAAGCAAAAAAAGGAACTAAAGAAAAAAGAGGAAAGAAAAAAGAAAGACGAGAAGGAGGGAGAAAGGGGAGCAGGGAAGGGAGGGAGGGAGGAAGGGAGGAGGGAAGGAGGGAAGGAGGAAGGAAGGAAGGAAAGGAGAAAGGAGAGAGAAAGAAAAAAGAAAGGGAAAGAAAGGAAAGAATATTACTGAGCTGAGGGACAACTTCAAGCAGTCTAATATATGTGTGACTGGGGTCCCAGAGGAGCAGAAAAGAGAGAGAAGAGGAGAAGAGGAGAGGAGCGGGATAAGAAAATAAAAAAAATTTATAGAAATAGTTCATGAAAATTTTCCAAATTTTATAAAAACTATAATCACACAGATACAAGGAACTTAAGAAATCCCAAAGCACAAGAAACATGAAGAAAACTACACCAAGACACAACATAATGTTCAAAACCAGGATAAAGAGAAAATCTTAAAAGCAGCCTAAGAAATAAGGTGTGTTATGTACAGAGGAACAAGGATAAAGATGACAGTAAATTTCTTACCAGAAACAATGGAAAAGAGAAGACAGTGGAGCAAATCTTTAAGGTGCTGAAAAAGAAAAACTATCAACCTAGATTTTTATACCCATCAAAAATAGCTTTCAAAAAAAATGAAGGTGGAACAAAAATGGCAGAATTGGCAGCTCTAAGCTCTCATCTTTCTATAGAAACATCAAAATCATCATCATCATTATCATCATCATCATCATCATCATCATCACAAGAATAAACTGCCAGAACCAACTTTGTCAGAAATCTGCAAAACAGTCAAAGGTTTACAGCAAGCAACAGAACACTTAACCACAAAAAAAGGCAACTCGAAAACAGTAGAAAAGCACTGTAACATTTTTACTTGCCCTTGCCCCACTCCCCCTCCAACATGGCACATTACCACAATAAAAAAATAAAATTAAAGTGAAATTAAGACACTCCTAGATAAACAAAAGCTGAGGGAGTGTGTTACCACTAGACCTTCCTTATAAGAAATGCTAAAGGGAGTCTTTCGGGTTGAAATGAAAGGACACTAGACAATAACTCAAAACTGTTATGAATGAATAATGATCTCCTAAGTGACTACTACAGACTGAATTATGTCCCCCCAGAATTCATATGTTGAAGCCCTTCCACCCAGTATGACTGTATTTGGAGTAAGGAAAACAGGCAAGGTTAAATTAGGTCATATGTGTGGACCCCTGATCCAATAGAATTAGTGTCCTTATAAGTAGAGACATCAGAAAACTAGCTTTCTCTATCTCTCTACCATGTGAGGACAGAGTGAGAAGGCAGCCTCCTGAAACCTAGGAAGAGAGTCCTCACCAGGAACCAGATCTGCTGGAAACTTGATCTTGGACTTCCCCAACCTCCAGAACTGTGAGAAAATAATTTCTGTTGTTGAAGTCTATGATATTTTGTTATGGCAGCCCAATTTGACTAAGTCAGTGATCTGTGGGAACCACTGAAAGACAGAGAGAATTTTAAAGGCAGTAAAAGAGAAGCAACTAATCATGTCCAAGAGATCACCAATATATTGGTTTACTGTAGAAGCTGTTAACAGAATACCATAAACTGAGTGGTTTAAACAACAGACATTTATTGTCTCACAGTTCTGGAGGACAGAAGTCTGAAATTGAGGCTGGTCCTTTCTTTTTTTTTTTTTTTAATTTTTATTGGAGTATAGTTGATCTACCATATTGTGTTAGTTGCAGGTGTACAGCAAAGTGAATCAGTTATACATATACATATATCCACTCTTTTTTAGATTCTTTCCCATAGAGGTCATTACAGAGTATTGAGTAGAATTCCCTGTGCTTTACAGTAGGTCCTTATTAGTTACCTATTTTATATATAGTAGTGTGTATATGTCAATCCCAATCTCCCAATTTATCCCTATCCCCAGCCTTTCCCCAATAGCCAGGACATGGAAGCAACCAAAATGTCCATCGACAGAGGAATGGATAAAGAAGATGTGGTATATATATTCGATGGAATATTACTCAGCCACAAAAAAGAACGAAATAATGCCATTTGCAGCAACATGGATGGACCTAGAGATTGTCATACTGAGTGAAGAAAGTGAGAGAAAGACAAATATATGATATTGCTTATATGTGGAATCTAAAATAAATGGTACAAATGAACATATGTACAAAACAGAAATTTATGGTTATCACCAGGTTGGTCCCTTCCAAGCGCTGTGAGGGAAGGATCTGTTTCAGGCCTCTCTCCTTAGCTTGTATATGGCTGTCTTCTCCTTGTGTCTCTTCATATAGTCTTCCCTGTATGTGTGTCTAGCTCTGTGTTCCAATTTCTCCTTTTTATCAGAATAGCAGTCATACTGGATTAAGGACCACCCTAATGATCTCATCTTAACTAATTACACATGCAGTGATCCTACTTCCAAATAAGGTCACATTCTGAGATACTATGGGCTAGGCCTTTAATATGAATTTTGAGGGGGGGGGGTGACAATTCAACCCATAACACTCAGTAAGATTAACAGCCAGTTTCTCATCAGAAAGGAAGGAGGCCAGAAGGCTGTGGGGATGACATGTTTAAAGTTCTGGGGAAAAAAAAGCTTTCAACTAAAAATTCTACATCCAGCAAAACTTCCCTTCAAAAGTGAGAGACAGGGCTTCCCTGGTGGCGCAGTGGTTGAGAATCCGCCTATCAATGCTGGGGACACAGGTTCGAGCCCTGGTCCAGGAAGACCCCACATGCTGCGGAGCAACTAAGCCCATGAGCCACAAGTACTGAGCCTGCGCTCTAGAGCCCGCGAGTCACGACTACTGAAGCCCGCACGCCTACAGCCCATGCTCCGCAACAAGGGAAGCCACCGCCATGAGAAGCCCGCACACTGCAAAGAAGAGTAGCCCCCACTCGCCGCAACTAGAGGAAAGCCTGCATGCAGCAACGAAGACCCAATGCAGCCAAAAATAAATAAATTTATTTTTTTAAAAAAAGAGACAGAAATTATGCTAAATGAAATAAACCAGTCATCAAAGGACAAATACTATATGATTCTACTTATATAAGGTGTGTGGAATAGTTAAATTCATAGAAGCAGGAAGTAGAATGGTTATCACCAGGGGAAGGGGAGAAGGAGAATAAGGAGTTATTGCTCAATGGGTACAGAGATTCAGTTTGGGAAGATAAAAAAAGTTCTGGAGATGGAGGGTGGTGATTGCACAAGGTGAATATACTTAATGCCACTGTAATGTACATTTAAATATGGTTAAAATGATAAATTCTATGTTATATATATATATTACCACAATAAAAAAATGAAAGTGAAATTGAGACATTTCCAGATAAACAAAAGATAAGGGAGATTGTTACCACTAGAACTTCCCTATAAGAAATGCTAAAAGGAGTCCTTCAGGTTGAAATGAAAGGACACTACAGAGTGATTCAAAACTGTATGAAGAAATCATAATCTCCAGTGAAGGTAACTACATGGGCAAATATAGAAGTCATTGTTATTGTATTATAAGTCCATTTTTTTAATTTCCTAAATGATTTAAAAGACAAATGCATTTTTAAAATTATATATCTATGTTAATGGACACACAATGTATAAAGATGTGATTTGTGATAATGATATAAAGGGCGATGGAGTTGTACAGGAGCCTAGTTGCGCTCTTCAATTGCTATTGAACTTAAGTTAGAATCAATTCAAACTACATTGCTATAAATTTAGGAGGTTAAATGTAATCCTCATGGTAACCACAAAGGAACTATCTAAGAAATACACACAAAAGGAAATGAAAGAGGAATCAAATGGCTTGCTACCAAAAAAAATCAAATATATACCCCAAAAAAGCAGTAATAAAGAAATGGGGGGGGGAGCTTCCCTGGTGGCGCAGTGGTTGAGAGTCTGCCTGCCAATGCAGGGGACACGGGTTCGAGCCCTGGTCTGGGAAGATCCCACGTGCCGCAGAGCGGCTGGGCCCGTGAGCCACAATTACTGAGCCTGCGCGTTTGTAGCCTGTGCTCCGCAACAAGAGAGGCCGCGATAGTGAGAGGCCCGCGCACCGCGATGAAGAGTGGCCCCCACTTGCCACAGCTAGAGAAAGCCCTCGCACAGAAACGAAGACCCAACACAGCCATAAATAAATAAATAAATAAATAATTAAAAAAAAAAAAAAGAAATGAGGGGAAAAAGCTATTAGACATACAGAAAACAAACAGCAAAATGGCAGAATAAGTCAACCCTTAACAATAATTACTTTAAATATAAATGAGTTGAGCTCTCCAATCAAAGGTAGAGACTGGAAGAATGGATTTTTAAAAATATTAATTCAACTATATGCTGTCTATTAAAAACTCACTTTAAATCCAAAGACATAAGTAGGTTGGAAGTGAAAGGTTGGAAAAACTTATTCCCTGAACATAGTAACCAAAGGAAAATTGGGATGGCTATCCTAATACCAGGAAAAAATAGACTTTAAGTCAAAACTGTTACAAGAGACAATGAAGGACATTATATATTTATAAAAGAGTGAATTCAATGACCTCAGATTCTATTTAAAAATTTGTTTTAAAAAGAGCAGACTTGCAGTTTCCTCTTCTGCATATAAGAAGCTTGGAAGTCATCACTTTGTCCAAAAAAAAAAAACAAGTAAAAAGCATAACAGACTGAAAAATCAACAACTCTTCCTGGATCCATAAGAGAGAAGAGTACACAGGGAAAAATCACTGCCCGCAAGACTGGATAGACAGGTGAATATAGGTGGCCGCAGTTTACTGGAGCAGAGACTCGTGAGTGGAAACTGCTGTGGGAACCAGTGGTGGGAAGGAAAATCGGAATTGTAGCTGATGAATTACTAGAGGTTCATTGTGGGCAACTCTGAGAGTTAAAACTCCAGGGGATCCAGTAATAGGAGGGATCCCACAGTCCTATGAGATTTGCCTCCAGGAGCTCAACCAGATTCCCACAGTAAATATCAGAGAAAAGAACACTGGGGCTCCTGGCATCCCAGGTCAGAATTCGAGGAAAGGGCAGAGTCACAGCAGAGGGGTGTGGGGTTAGGTGCTACAGCAGGGCCGGTTGGGCACTGTGCTTCAGAAGAACGAAGGGGACCTGTGGTCACTCAGGTGGGCTCTGCCCCAAGCGGCAGGGTGGCCTGGAACAGCCTTGCCATCCTCAGGCCTCACTGTCATGATATGCAACAGGGACAACAGCAGTGGGGTCACTGGAGGGTACAGTAATGCACGCCCCTGCCCGCACCCAGCCCCACGTGGGCCCCGCTGGCCTCACACTCCACCTGTCAACAGTTCTCCCTCCACAGTGAGGTGACATCAGGACAGGCGAGAAAGGGGCTGTCCTGCTGGTCAGAGACCTTTGCCTCTGCCCCGCCCAGGTCAGATGAGGGTCGAGGGCGCTCCTGCAAACACCACCCCCAGCAGCGGCACTGTCAAACTCAGTAGCCCGGTGACGCACTGCGTCCCCAGAGCCAGGGCACTGCAACCATCAGGACGACGCATGGGCCAGACACCATCTCCCACTCAGTCTCGGGCTGCCAGCGAGGGAGTTCCTGGGTGGCGCCTTCAGGACCGCCCTGTATGTGATGCTCACAGAGAAGCCCTGTGGTGACACACTTGCCTAAACCAAATATGACATTCCTAATGATCCATCCGCAAAGGAGATCCGCAGGGAGACGTCAGACACAGAAAGAAAGGGGCTGCTTCTAATAAACAAGCTGTTTAAATGTCCGGGCCCTGAGTCCCTGACGAACAGGTCAGCGAAACGGGAAACCTGCACCATACAATCAGGTCAGGCCTGGAGGCCGTGCAGGCCAAGGAGGAGACAGAGGGCAGCGTGGGGTGGGCAGCGTAAAGCAGGCGTGCTTCCTGACCCTCAGAGAGACCCAGCACTGGGCCCCAGCACTTGGCTTCAGTAAGAATAATCACAAGTCAGCTAACACATGCACAGTACTCACTGCCTGCCAACACTGCTCTGAGATAGGTAGGTGTAGCTGTAGGTATAGGTGTAGATCTAGATTAATATATACATTACATATTAATATATATAAATGTAGCTATAGGTACAGATTAGACATATATGCAGATAGAGATAGAGGCAGAGGTATATAAAGGTATAGATGTCTGTATATAGGCTCAATCTCAATCCTCACCACAATCCAGGGAATACATATTTAATCTCCTCATTTTACAGATGAGGAAACAACGATAGCGGAGAGCCTGGACCACCACAGGGCAGTGACCCTGGGAACCTGGCCGTCATCAAGGACCTAGGAAAAATGCCTTGGGGAGCAGCCTGTGTACTCCCATCTCTGGATGGACGAGGGATGGAGATGGAGGCAGCCACCAAGACTCTATCATCAGGGAAAAAATTCCCGGCTTTCCCCAGGTTATCTTTCCCTCTCCTGCCTTTTCACCGGTTTGGAGAAACTACCGTCGGCTCCACAAGGCCCCAGCTCCCTCCCACGAGTGAGGCCACAGGAATCGGGAGCGGGAGTTTGCAGTAGGACTGCCCTCCACAAAGGGCAGGGAGGGAACGCTTCTCAGCAGCTCAGCATATGGTTAAGATCCTGGAATCGGATCAGACGCAGGATGAAATCACCACTCTGCCAGACACCAGATACGTGACCAAGACAGAGTCACTGGACTTATAACCTCTTTTCCTCATCTGTGAAGTAGGGATGACAGCAGTACCTACACCACATGACGGAATTAGCAAAGCTCTGCGCTCAGGGCCTGGCACCCCACAAATGCTCTATCAGTGCTACCTACCCTCCCTTGTCAGTGAGAAGCTATCAGTGCCCACACAGAGGACCAGAGGGGAAAAATTAGGGCCCTCGGGACCCTGCCCCCCTGCCCCCAGCAGGAAACCCACCGGTTTGGGCGACCACTGCCTGGGCACCTACAAGGTCCCAGGTCCTAGGTCACAGACACAAACAGCCATGTGTGTCTGCTGAGTCAAACCATGTTTCTATAGATCATGCTTCCTGCTCTCGGGAGAGCCCCAGGCCAGTGGGGAAGGTAGACACATGACATATGACTCTGACTCCTGCTGGTGCAGTGGGGGATTAGGGAGAAGGACAGGGGGACCACTCTGTCTGGCGATTGGAAGGATCCACAGACAGGACCCTCAAGGATGAGAGGGTGAGATGCAGAAAGGTGCACGAGACGGGCCTGGAGGCATGGAAGTAGCCAATATGCCTGGGGCACAGGAGGCCCTGTGGTGAAGGAGGCTCAGTGAGGGTGGAGAGGAACCAAGGCCAGACAGAAGCAAATATGCCACACGAGAAGCTCAGATTGTAAAGGTCACCAAATTCTCCAAGGTATTCCTGAAGGAGTGGGTCAGAGCGTTCACAAATTCACCCCTAACTGAAAATTAGGTGCCCACCTCAAAGCAAGAGATAACTAAGGAAAAGTCCAGAGCACTGTGTCGGGGCCCCAACTGATTTGTCAATTAATTAAAGGTAGCTGCTGCTACTGGTTTATCAAGTGGCTTTTGCAACGAGAAAAAATGCACATGAATGACTATACTTCCGTTCGGCCCAGCCCCCTGGTTCAAATGGGCTGTCTGCACTGTGCCAGGACCCAAGAGAACAGAGAGGCGGCTCATCCTGAGGATGTGATACTCAGGCAGACCTCTGACCATCAGCTGGGCCATCAGAGAGACCACAGGACAGAGCTGGCCATCCCCCTCCAGGAGGTGCACCCCAGCAGGGTGACCACACTTCCTGCTTTGCCCTACACAGCTACAATGCACTCGTTGTTTAGCATAATTATTAATAGCACCAACCTTCAGAGGTTTCCCAGTTTGGATGATCATGCGATCAACCTAAATTCTGAGCCCTGTGTTTTCAGCTCAGAACTCCTGCTGTCCTGGGATTTTCTGAGGTTACCTAGACACCCGAGTCAGAAAGCGGCTGGGATCCAGATCAATAGAGGATGTACACGCAGACTCCAGGAAACTCCTCCTTGGTCAGTACCTCGGCTGGGGCGTGCTCAGAACTGCCAGGGTCGCATCTTCCAGCTCTGACATGCGCTCCATGCAGGCCCAGTGCCGCCCTCCAGAGCTCCTCAGTCCCTTCTACGTTCTGCCTCCACCAAAGGTGCCGGTTGCTAAGTCATACCATTGCCTCCTGGGAAAAAGACCCCCAACAGCAGTGCTCTCAGCTGCCCAAAGATGCTCTGACAGATGCCAAGCTGTGCACAGCAGAACCTGAGTGTGTGCAAGAGGACAGGACTCTCACTTCTGATCACGGGCTGCCTTCCCTACAGGTCAGAATCTCACCACTCATGTACCTGCTCGCCATGCCAGAGCTGAGTGCAGCAGCAAACACCAAGAGACCCCAGTGTCTCCTGGGCAAGAACCCCCTCAGCTGGAAGGAGCAGGCACAGCCCACCAAGAACACGCTCAAGGAGCTTGAGAGAGCCCACTGTATCCAGTCAGGACTCTCTAAGGGCAATAATGGTGTCTTTCGTTTGGAGAGCGTGTGCTCATTTACATTTTTGATCAGGGAGGTTCCCTGTTGCAACGTTCAGCCCAAGACCTGGGTCATATCCCCACAAAGGAGGCTTTTCTGGGGCACTGTGATTCTAGAACGTGATCACCATTCTCTCTAGAAACTTGCTCCTGAATTGAGTCAGAAATTGGAAACAAGATAGAACCTCATGAGGACCCAGAAGTCCTACTGAACACCCACACCGGCCCTTCAGGTACATTCTAGGAGAAAAGCACCTTGGTCGGTAGCCTCCCCCAAATGGCACCTCAGTCATCAGACTCTCAAGCTTCACCGCAACCATTACCACTACAAGCACTCACATTGCCAGATAACTTTGTCAGGGTCCTTCTCTGAGCCATCACTGATGGCTATGCCAGCCTCATGAATGGCAGGCAGTGCAGGCGCCAGGACGCCCCAGACAAGCTCCAGGGTGATGGCTGCAGGAGAGTGGCAAACCTTGCCCAGGTCCTCGCCCCCCTGTTCAGCAGCAGAAACTGGTCTTACACACACCTCATGTCACTTATGTCTGCCCCAGCTTAGAGGTGAACAAAAATATGCTCTGCCCCACAGTTCTTATCACACTGGGGCCCAAGAGCCCACTGCCATCAGAACTACAAGCTTGACAGGTGGACTCATAAGTCCATGTCACTCAAGGTCAACAGACAGACCAATGGACCCCACCAGGCTGACTGGAGAAGCACAGTCCATGAGGGCCAAAGCACCCTCAACCCTCAAACTGTCTGACAAGACCAATCAGCTCCCAGGAACATCAGCCCCAGTCACAATGGGAGATTTTACGCTGTGATATGGAGAGCAATCGGGGGTTTTGACCAGAGGAATGATGTGATATTAGTTTGTATCAGCATCACGCTGGCTGCCATTAAGAACAGACTGAAGGAACAAGGGCAGAGGCAGGGAGACCGTTCCAATAATCCGAGTGAGAGACGGTGGTGGCTGAGACCAGAGCAGCAGCCAGCAGGGTGGTAAGTGGGGCAAGATGGAAGGAGGGGCTGCCCGGGCAAGGGGAACAGAGGAGAATGAGGGGACCCCATGATGTAGGCCTGAGCACCTGGAATTATGGGCAGATGGAGAAGACTCAGGGAGCCTGCTTGGGCTGAAGAACTGAGCTTGGCTGCGGACATGCTCATCGGAGAAACCATCCAAGGGGACAAATGAGTCTGGAGTGGAGAATAGTGGCTGGCTGTACTTGGGAGTCATTGGTACGTACGTGGCATTTAAAGGTAGGAGAAAGGTCAAAATCACCAGAGAAGGGAGCGTCACTGGAAAAGAGAAGAGGTTCAAAGTCTGAGGCTGGGACACTGCAAGGTGTGGAGGTCAGGGAGGTGAGAAGGACCCAGCAACAGAACCAGGAAGGCTGGCCAGAGAGCTGGGAGGAAACAGCCCGCTACCCCTGCTCTCCAACCCTGTGAAAAGTGGGCAGGGGTGGCGTCCAGTGTTCCAAAGGCTACTGATGGGTCAGGTAAGAGGGGAACTGAGATGACTGCATCACTGGACCGAGCAACGTAGACGTTGAGAGGGGCAGTTCTGATAGAGTCTTGAGGGCTCGCTCCTGACTGCAGTGGATTCAGGAGCGAATGGAGGGAAGGCACTGGAGCAGAGAGCATAGACGGTGCTGTGAAAGGGTGGGGAAGTGGGGCAGTAATGGAGAGGAAGTGCGGCCAAGCCAGGGATTTTTTAAGGCAGAAGGAGATAGCACCGTCTATGCATAAGCTGATGGAAAAGATCAACAGAGAAGGAAACTCAACAACAAAGGAGAGAAGGGAAATCTGCTGGGACAGCCGCCTTGAGTGAGCAAGAGGGGACCGAGCGTACAGCCCAAGGGGAGGGGTGCTTCAGGTGAGGACATGGACTTGTCCGGAGGGACCCAGAGCATTGTCCGAAGTGCAGACTGGTGGTAAAGCTAACTTGGTGGTGAGGAAGAGAGCGTTCTCTTCCACTGGCTTCTATTTCTCAATGAAATATAGAGGAAGCAAGTCTTCTGCTAGTGGAGGGTGGGCAGCACAGATGAGGGAAGGTGTTAGTGATACGAAAAGAGACAAGAAGGCAAAGGGAATGGAGTAAGTGTCCCCTTACACCATGGATTTAAAGTGAGACTGGTCAGCATAGATGTTCATTTTTCCCCATCAGAAGCAGCAGCAGGTTGGGGTGATACTGTAGCTCACATCTGAGCTTGTCTCGCTCATCTGTATCTCTTGCACCTAACAGCATTCTCTCGGCACTCAGTAAACGTTTAAGAGGAGGAATGATGAGGGAAGGAGACATACCAATGAGATGTACACTGTGCCCACCTGGCCCCAAAGCCAGAGAGATCTGGCAAGTATCCTCCTGTTCATCTGTACAGGACTGTAGAGGGCCATTTCAGTCAGTTGATTCCAAACTCATCTCCCCATTTCTCCTGCAGAGGGTGCTTCTGATTCCTTGCTCCTGCTGTTTCCACGGAGGTTCATGGAGCTGGGATCAGCCTAGCCCTGGCAAGCCCTGCTGGGAACAAGGCAGCTCCCTGTACCGCCTGCTCCACCAGCTCTGTGTTAATCACGGCACCTTCCACACCATGGCCATAGCCACAGCCGTCTCCCTCGCCCCCATACGCCCCTCAGGACGTCTGAGAACCAACATTCAGTCCCCATGGCTCGCCATTAAAGGGGATCTTTAGCAAAACTCTGCAGCAAGAAGGGAAAATGCTTATGATATAGTATAAGAGAAGCCACGGGATGCCAAACAGATCACCACTGCAGTTACAGCTATGCACAGCGTCTGTCTGTGGATAAGTTCTAGAAGGAGCCACAGAAAAATTTAAACCATTTGCTTGTTAAAATGGTGAGACTGTGGGTTACTCCCTTGTTTTCTTTATGAATTCTGCAATTGTTATTGCCATCTTGGTTATACAATAAATAAGAAGCATAATTTGTAAAATTGATTATTCTATCACTGTATTCTAGCCAGGCATAAATATAAAATAAAGTTAAAAAGGAGAACCCATTCACAGGAGCATCAAAGAGTTATAACTACTTGGGAGTAAATTTAACTACAGATATGCAGGACCCACTTAAGAAAACTACCAAACTTTATTGTGAGTTGTAAAAGACGATTGAATAAATAGAGAAAATAACTGCTCCCAGATGGGAAGACTTTATGTTGTAAAGATGTCAATTTTCCCCAAAGCTGATTTATAAATTTAATTTGATTCCAATCAAAATCTCAAAAGGATTCCTTCAAGGAATTAAATAAAATTATTCTAAAATCATTTGAAAATAAACAGATGAGAACAGTAAATACAATTCTGTAAAGGGAAAAATGAGAGGAAACTAAATATAAAAATATATTATAAAGCAAAATAATTTAAAATACTATAGAGCTGGCAAAAATATAGAAATGTGGATCTGAATTAAAAAATCCAGACCTAATTGCATGAAGAATTTGTAATGTATTACAAAGTAGGGCTCACCAAACAATGGAGAAAGGAATTCTTGGTTGATAAATTATGCTGTGATAACTGGTAATTTTGAGGAAAAGTAATTAATTCAGAAACACACTTTACCTCACACACCAAAAAATACACTATTACTCAGCCATAAAAAGAAACGAAATGGAGGTATTTGTAGTGAGGTGGATGGAGTTAGAGTCTGTCATACAGAGTGAAGTAAGTCAGAAAGAGAAAAACAAATACAGTATGCTAACACATATATATGGAATCTAAGGGGGAAAAAAAAGGTCATGAAGAACCTAGTGGCAAGACGGGAATAAAGACACAGACCTACTAGAGAATGGACTTGAGGATACGGGGAGGGGGAAGGGTAAGATATGACAGGGTGAGAGAGTGGCATGGACATATATACACTACCAAATGTAAAACAGATAGCTAGTGGGAAGCAGCCGCATAGCACAGGGAGATCAGCTCGGTGCTTTGTGACCACCTAGAGGGGTGGGATAGGGAGGGTGGGAGGGAGGGAGATGCAAGAGGGAAGAGATATGGGAACATATGTATATGTATAACTGATTCACTTTCTTATAAAGCAGAAACTAACACACCATTGTAAAGCAATTATACTCCAATAAAGATGTTTAAAAAAAAAAACACTCTGGAGAGATTAGAGAATCAAACAGAGAAGTCAAATGAAAAGAAAAAAAAAACAACTTAGCAAGAAATATTTATCTGTTCTTTGGAGGGAGTGATAACTTCTCAAGTTTCATACTGGTAAAAGAAAGTACAAATGAAAAAAAAAACAGATTCAAAAATATAAAAGTACAAAAGCTTTGTGGGAAAGGAACAAGATAACTAAAATAGAAATAGTCTAGGAAAAATATTTGTAGCAATGTGTCAGGCACAGTGTTGATAACTCTAATACAAAGAGTTCACACAAATCGTTCTGAAAACTTCAAGATGCCAACAGATGAATGGGCTGAACTGGAAATCCACATACGAAGAGGTATCTTTAGTAAATACACATGAAGAGAAAGGCTCCATCCCTCTGTTAAACAAATGGGAAATCATTTCTCATCTATTAAAACAGCAACAAAGAAAAACAAAGGTCATTGCAACACCAAATGCTTCTTGAGTTATAGTCAGACTCATCTTCTCACGTATTGATGGGAAATGATCCTTTTTGAAAACAACTTGGCATTACCACTGCAAGTACCACGAAAATGCACACACTCTTTGATCCAATAATCTCACTTTTTTCCCTGAGAAAATAATTCATGAAATGGAAAAGCCTACTTTAAGAAGATGGTCAAAATGTAAAATAGATAGCTAGTGGGAAGCAGCCGCATAGCACAGGGAGATCAGCTCGGTGCTTTGTGACCACCTAGAGGGGTGGCATAGGGAGGGTGGGAGGGAGGGAGATGCAAGAGGGAAGTGATATGGGGATATATGTATATGTATAACTGATTCACTTTGTTATAAAGCAGAAACTAACATACCATTAGTAAAGCAATTATACTACAATAAAGATGTTAAAAAAAAAAAGATGGTCAACATTACATGATTTATAATATTCAAAAACTGAAAACAATCTAAACAATCTCAACCTCTAACAAAGGGGGATGTTTAAGCAAATTAAAGAACATTAACTTAATGGCCAATTTATGCAGCCATTGAAATGATAATTATGAAAACTCTGTAGCTACAGTGAAAAATGTTTACAGTATAATGAAGGAAGCTGTAACCAAAACTGCAGTTGTGCTGTGATTAAAAATATGCCTGTGGGGGCTTCCCTGGTGGCGCAGTGGTTGAGAATCTGCCTGCCAATGCAGGGGACATGGGTTCGAGCCCTGGTCTGGGAGGATCCCACATGCCGCGGAGCAACTAGGACCGTGAGCCACAACTACTGAGCCTGCGCGTCTGGAGCCTGTGCTCCGCAACAAGAGAGGCCGCGATAGTGAGAGGCTTGTGCACCGCGATGAAGAGTGGCCCCCGCTTGCCGCAACTAGAGAAAGCCCTCGCACAGAAACAAAGACCCAACACAGCCAAAAATTAATTAATTAATTAATTTTAAAAAATATATGCCTGTGGACCAAGGACTAGAAGGGAATATAGAAAATGAAAATAGAACCATGGGGTTTGGTTCTGTTATTTCCATTCCAATGTAATAGCATTCTTGTATATTACATTAAAACTCAGACAAAGGACTCTCTTGGGCTCTGTGGTCAGCCTAACCTGCCGCTTGCCCCTGAGCTCCAGAAACCCTGTGCTGGGGCTGAGAGGTTCTGATGCCACCTGGCCATTCTCGGGGTCCCACCCAGGTCTGGCCTGCCCCGGCTCTGTGGGTGCCCCAGACTTGTGCTGTGTTTCTCCTGGGATGCCTGAAACACCCCACTTACCTCCCTGGAAAAATCGCATCTTTCAGGATTCATTCCATGGCTTACATGTCCACGAGGCTTCCTCAGCTCCCCCCCAGTACCCCATATAAACTCCGCCTTCATAGCACCTGCAACTCTTCTGGACAGAGTTGCCAGTGTATCCTTGTCCTGCTCCTGCTTTGCCTGGGGGTTCTCTTGAGGGCGGTGATTCAGTCCAGTTTGCCTTTGTAGTCCCAGCACTGAGCTCCAACCAGGTACAGAGCGGACATCAATAAAGACTTGCTCATCTTTCACATATCACTGGCCTCCCATTTTCTACCGAACCTTGGTGGGGTGGGTGGGGCAGGGTACGTGGAAAAGTACATAGGAGGAGGGAGCAGCATCTGGCCTTCTAGAAGTTCACAGATTAGCTGGAAAGGAAGGGTAGTTCACACTTATGAGGCACTGTGGGGTAGTGTCTGTGCTTTATCCCACTCCATCCTCATCCAACCCTGTAAGGGGGAACTCTCATCACCTCCACTTTACAGATGCCCTGACAGATGCCCAGGATGTAAACAAAGCTGTTGATCCAGAGGTTGTGCCTTTGCTCTGTAACCTCACTCAGTCTGTCTGTCCCACAGGGGACCTGCAGAACAGGGACTGGCTTTCCACATGAGCAATAAGAATAACACTTTGCTAAAGCAGATTGTGAGGTCTTAGCAGAAAGCCAGCAGAATATCCAGGCTTATCCCTTCCCCTTACACCAAGGCCCATGCACAGTCAGAGGCTACCAACCACACTCCCTGCCTCAAAGAGACTGCTTCTCACTGACACTCTCCAAGCATCAATGGCCACCCCACCTGGACAGAGCCATGGGCTGGAGAGTCTTGAGGGCAAGAAATGCTGGCACCACTAACTCACATCTGCCTGGGCTGTCCAAGCCTCTGCCTGGACCCACTCAGATGGGATATGTAGTGGGTTCGGTAGTTTCCCCCCAAAAAAATCTTGCCCACGGAACATGAGAATGTAAACTATTATTGGAAATAAGGTGATCGAAAATGTAATTAGTTAGGATGAGGTCCCACAGGATTAGGGTGGGCCCTAAATCCTTACAAGAACTGGTGTCCTTATAAGGAGATGAGAGGACACCCAGAGACACACAAAGGGAAGAAGATCTCATGAAGATGGAGGCAGAGGCTGGAAAAATGTGCCTACAAATCATGGAATTCCAAGGACTGCTGGAAGCCACCAGAAGCTAGGAAGGGACAAGGAAGAGTTCTTCTCTAGAGCCTTCAGAGGGAGCATGGCCCTGCTGACAGCTTGATTTCAGACTTCTAGCCTCCAAAACTGGAAGAAGAATACATTTTTGGTGTTTTAAGCCATGCAGCTTGTGGTAATTTGATACAGAAACCCTAGGAAACTGGATGCGACACCTCCCAAGTCCACCTGGAAACAGCCTTTCCTCACATGGAATTCTCTAGAGGCTCCACCCTCTGGCCTGGTCCTGCCCTTGGGGTCACACAGACTGGCCTCTTCAAGGTCGCACCAGAGCCATCCAACACTTATGAATGAAGCTCTAGTAACTATGGGGTAGGAGGGGCAGAGCCCCTGAGGCCCTGGGACTCCGGGCTGCATCCCAGTGGAGCCAGGCATTCCCCACCTCCACCTGGAGAATGAGCAGAGAGTCCAGAGTGGGGCCCCAGGAGCCTGGGCCACGAGGAAGAGACGGGACAAGACAGACCCACAGCATCATGGAGCAGCAGGAAGAGCAAGAGCTTTGGAAGCAGGAAGAGTGAGTTCAAATTCCACCTCCAGCATTTACCAGCTGGGCGATCTTAATTAAGTCGCTGAAAATGAGCAATCCTATGAGAGTAGGGAGCATGGCATAGTCCATTCTGCAGAGCTAACACATGTCTGCAGGCCCCGCAAGTTCCTTACGCGCTCCAAGGAAGGCAAAGAAAATATATCCTTATTTGAAAAGTAACATAAACCCCTCACGGGAACAGAAAAGAAACAGCTGGGCCAGGTCCCCATGGGGACCAAGCCACTGGTCACAGATAAGCTCAGAGGCACACGGGCCTATGACCCACGACTCCCAGCTTGGCCCTGCTGCCCGGGCCCTGGCCGACTCTGGCTGAGGGTGGCTCATCGACTTTCTGCTTCAGGTTGCACTGAAGAAAAACCCAAAATCAATCATCCCCATCTATCTATCTCTGCCAGTGACACCCTTCATTTCCATTCATTTTCCTCCCTGTTGTGCTAATGGTGTGTGGCTAAGCCACAGTATAAAAGAAGATATAAAATTATACAGCATTATCTTTCCCCTGAGCCTGCGCACATGCGTTTTTCTCTCCAGCTCTGCTGACTCTTTAAAGACAGAAGTAGGTACAAATCTCACCCAGTTCAGACCCATTTCTCAAGGGGCTCACTGGTCCAGTAGATGGCCCTTCAGACACAGAGTATCATTCCAACTTTGTAGCCCAAATTTTCTGAGGAAAGGGGCAGCAGGGACCCAAGAGGCCTCAGAAGGGGAGCACTAACACGTCAGCCCCTTGCCTTGACTCTGAGCTGTGTTTGCCTGAACCATTAGCATCACTGGTCCCAAGGGATGACAATCATCACTAATAACTGACTCCAGGGTCCCCTTCTACCATCAGGCTCTTCCCCCTTCTTAAGGCCTCAGTGCTATTAAACAAAGCAACTGTTCACAGCCTTTGGATAACAGCTGTTCTGATTCAAGTGAATATATTCTGGAGTCTTAGGTTGTTCTGTACCTGAAGGAGCCTCTTAAGCCATCAAGGCTGTTCTCACACACCCAGAAATGAGCTGACTCAGGGCGTGGCTCACCACCTCTCTCCTAAGTCACTCACCCTGCCAGCCCTGACTCCACTTCCCACCATCCTGGCTCCTGGCCCGGCACTTGTTTCTCTGTTCAAGGCCCCACCTCGCTCTGCGCAACTCCATAGCTTTGACCTTGCACTTCTCTCCTTGCCCTGGCATCTGGTGTGGACCATGCCCAGCGGGCAGATCACAGACACAAAGAGCAGTGCCTGTGACCAAGTTCTTCCCCAGGACTCACTCCACAGGGACAAACACACCTCCTCGGGAGACACATCTGCAGCAAGAGGCGATGATCTTCACCCTGCAGAGGCATTTCTGTGGATGAGGAGATGGGGAAAAAAGAGGAACCAGGGACAGTTCTGATGTGTCCTCAAGGGTTTGGGAAGCCCTATGGGTTGTCTCTCATGAGTGAAAACTTCTAACGCTTCTTTGAGAATATGACACAATTAATGAAACATTTACCCACCTCCCAAAACGTGTACACTCACATCTAATAACATCCACCTACAATCCCAAATGGTCAAGAACCCTTTGATGCCCAACCATGAATTGCACTGAAAGATGTTTTATGTGCCTTTTGATACGATGCAACATGAAGCATATAGCACCCCGATGACGTATTCTCACCACAGGGTCTTACGTGGATCACGCTCAACTCCAAACCTAACATCCAGTTTATAGGCAATACAGCAGGCAGATGAACAAGTTAAATAACACTATGAGGAAGTAACCAGCTAAATCCAGTAGAGGACACCTTCTACAGGACAAATGGCCCATGCTCTACAATAAGTCAATGTCACAGCAAAGAAACAGGGGGATTGTTCTAGACCCTGGCTACTCAGAGTGTATTCCGTGGACCACCAATAGCAGCATCACTTAAGAGTTTGTTAGGGCTTCCCTGGTGGCGCAGTGGTTGAGAATCTGCCTGCCAATGCAGGGAACGCGGGTTCGAGTCCTGGTCTGGGAAGATCCCACATGCCATGGAGCAACTAGGCCCGTGATTTTGCCACAACTACTGAGCCTGCGCGTCTGGAGCCTGTGCTCCGCAACAAGAGAGGCCGCAATAGTGAGAGGCCTGCGCACGGCGATGAAGAGTGGCCCCCGCTTGCCGCAACTGGAGAAAAGCCCTCGCACAGAAACAAAGACCCAACACAGCCAAAAATAAATAAATAAATAATTTTTTTTAAAAAAAAGAGTTTGTTAGAAATGCAGAAGTTCAGGCCCCACTCCAGTCTCCAAATCACAATCTGTTTAGCAAGAACTCCAAGTGATTTGTACGCACACATGAAAATCTGATAAACACTGGTCTAACTAAGAAGAAACTTAGGAGAAATAACAACGGATGGCAATACACAGTCCTTGATTGAATCCTGGCTTGAACCTATCAGCTGTAAGAGACATTTTGGGGACAACTAGGGAAATCTGAATATGGATTGTTAGATTATAATACGAAATTATGATTATTCTGCCAGGCACACTAACGCTGTCGTGATTGTGTAGGAAAATGTCCTGAAATTTTTAGGGATACATACTTAAGTATTTAGGAGTGAAAAGTCATGTCTGTAATTTACTTCAAAATATTTCATCAAGAAAAAATAGTAGACGAAGCTGATATATAGCAAAATGTTAATAATTTAAATCTAGGTGATGGACATGTGGGTGTCCATTATACTATTCTACTACTTTTCTGTATGTATGAAAAATTTGTATAATAAAAATTAGAAATAAAAGGAAAGAAGGGGCTTCCCTGGTGGTGCAGTGGTTAAGAATCCACCTGCCAATGCAGGGGACACGGGTTCAAGCCCTGGTCTGGGAAGATCCCACATGCCGCGGAGCAACTAAGTCCGTGCGCCACAACTACTGAGCCTGCGCTCTAGAGCCCACGAGCCACAACTACTGAGCCCATGTGCCACATCTACTGAAGCCCACTCACCTAGAGCCCATGCTCTGCAACAAGAGAAGCCACCGCAATGAGAAGCCCGCACACCGCAACGAAGAGTAGCCCCTGCTCGCCACAACTAGAGAAAGCCCGTGCACAGCAACAAAGACCCAATGCAGCCAAAAATAAATAAATTAAATAAATAAATTTTTTTTAAAAATGGAAGAAGCTTTTACTTCATGAAAGAGATTTTCTAAACAAAAAGTAGAGTACTCCTCAGGTAGGAGTCAGCTGAAGTGATTTCTCCACTTGGCAGGGATTAGGCTCTACAGGTAGGCGGTGAGTGGAGGAGGGGTAGGCGAGGGGAGAACACACATTGCTTCAACACCTACTACCTACTGGGCACAAGAGTAGTTGCTATTTGTTTTCCTCATTTATCTTAACATCACCCCATGAGTTTGGTCTTATTTGCCCCATTTTACAGATGAGGAAACTAAGCTGCCTAATGGACAGCACATCACCCCACATCACACAGCTGGGTAAGGATGGGGGTCTGGATTTCGGTGACAGCCTCAGTTCTCTCCAACACACCAGCAGCCCATCTGGTTCCACAGGGAGCTATCTGAGACACCTCACCTGAACTCTCTTCTGGGCACCCCGAAGCTGGCAGGAGTGGGGATGAGGCTCATCCTGAGCTGTTCCCACCCACACCGGTGCCTTTCTGGACACCCCCTCCTAGACCTGCCTGTGCAAGTTATCTCCACCCTAACTGACCTCACAGATGCTGGCCTTTTAAAGACCCAACACAGTTTCCCTTTTTAGTCTCAGATCATTACTTCTCATTACACTGCCTTTTCCCATCTCCAACATTTCCTCCCCCTCGAGCTGGATGCTTGCATTGTACCTATTGGCTGTGCCAGGAGAAGATACAATGTCAAGTTTCTCCACCACTCTTCCTCGGCAGACTGTTAGGACCCCTGACCCGGGTGGTGACCCTCTCTGCTCTTTCCTCACTCAGAAGAGGTGCTGAGAGGGTCTCGAGGGTCCAGTCCCCAGCTCACTCCACTGCACTTCTCTGTACGACCTACTTGACCTGCCTCTTCAATAACCAGCTTCAAAATGCACTCTACCCCTTGTCATACCACAAGATCTTCCTGGGGAGCCCAGAAGCTGCATGTTTAAGATGCACCAAGACAAAGGAGGGCACAAGCAAGGACCTGATTAAGAGGAGGAAGACATCGGCAGAAAGGATTCCATTCCTACACCTGAATAAATGCTCCATGTGTCTCACCCGCAGCTGCCACATTTGGCTCCCCATGAAGTCTGGACCTGCCCTACCCCCAGCTCTGCAGCTGGGGTCTCAAAGAGGATCCCACTTGCTCATGGGCCCCTGACATGGACCCAGAAAGCACCTGCTAAGCCCTACTGAATTCTGCCTCTGTCTGCTTCCCCCAGTCCAGAGGGCATGGCAGGTGCCAAGGCTGTAGACAGAGGCTCCCAAAGGCAGGAGGACAAATGGAGAGGAAACTAACACTCTGCCATATCTATGATCTCAATCAATCGCCAGCAATCCTGCAAACTACATAACTATTGTCTCCATTTTGTAGATGAGAAAATTAAGGCTCAAAGGACAAAGTATCCTGTCATTGCCAACAGCATGCGAAGCAGAGATCAGAACCCAGACTGGTATACTCAAAAGCCACACTTTGTCAATGGCCAGGGTGTAAGGTGTTCTCAGCCCTGAAACTCACGGATTTAAACATGGGCTACAGGAGCATTTTAAAGTCACTGGATGGCATTGTCCCCATCTGTGATAGTTAATTTTATGTGTCAACATGGCTACGTTATGGTAGCCAGCTGCTTTGTCAAACACACCAGTCCAGATGTTGTGTAAAGGTGTTTTTAGAAATGATTAACATTTAAATCAGTAGACTTTGAGTAAAGCAGACTATCCTCCATAATGTGGGTGGGCCTCATCTAATCAGTTGAAGGTCTTAAGAGGAAGACTGAGGTCCCCCAAAGAAGAAGGAATTCTGCCTACAGACTGCCTTCAGATCCAAGACTGCAACATTCTTCCCTGGGTCTCTAGCCTGCTGTCCTACTCTGCAGATTTTGGACTTGCCAGCACCCACAATCATGTGAGTCAATTTCTTAAAAGAAATAAGTAACTCTCTCACTCTTGCTCTTGCTTTGGATGGATGGATGGATGGATGGATGGATGGATGGATGGATGGATGGAGAAGAGAGAGAGAGAGAGAGAAATAAGCATGCCTATTGGTTCCGTTTATCAGGAGAACCCTAATACACCATTCCCTGGAAGAAGCCCTCCTCAAGATCCTCTCACTGGTCAGGAGTATGGGGGTACTGAGAGGCAAGCAGAGAAGCAGGACCTATGCCTGCCCTGAGATATGCCCTGTAAACCTTTCTTTATTTCTCTTAAAGTGACTGGAAGCAACATGGCTAAGGATTGATCCTGGCTTTATGACTGTGTAAAACTCAAAAGAAAGAGCTGTTAGTTTATAACCATGTGATTCTCAGCCCTCATTCCCCACCCCTACTTCCCTCCTGCCCTAGGAAGCAATAGAATATCTAACGTCCACAGCAGAGGCCCCAAAGGCTGTAGGAGCAGAAGCAGAGGGGGAAGTGCTGCCACAGCTGGGAGCACTTCTGCACAGAGAAGCTACTCAGTTCAGCCCCTCTGTGTAGAGAAGGGGGTGGGGTCTTCATTAGTCCCAGGTATCAGCTCCCAGAAACAATGGGAATTGGGAATTCCAGGGAGGTCCTTCCCCAGGGCCAGACCACTGTGGTCCCCCAGGGACTTCAGAAAGGAGACTCATACAGCATCTTGGATCCTCTGAGAAGGAAGAGCTGAGACTCCCACTGAGCACTTTCTATACTTTGTCTCTAATCTTCCCAACCATCCTATAAAGCAAGCAACACTGTCCCCATTTACAGCTGAGGAGCCTGAGGCTCAAAAGTTGTCACAGTCCTCTTTCCAAAGGCCTTGCAACGAGACGGTTGGAAGCCAGGGTTACGAATGAGTGTTTTGACTTCAAAAATGCATGCTCTTGTGTTCCAGCCCAAATCCTTCCACCGACCTTTATATGGTGATCAGCGCCCCAATTTACCTGACAACATTTAGAAATTCCCCTTCCTCAGATGTCTCCCAGCCACGGAAAACGCTGACTCCACCTGACATGTGAATGCAGAGACGAGAAACTGCCTGCAGGGACCATCCCACCAAGACTCTTTAAGCAAATCTTTAGGCAAACTGGGCTCCCAGATTCTTCTCCAAAACTAGAATGGATGAGTCCTCCACCCCAGCTGGTCCAGCTTGGGTCCCCCTCCTGCTAGAGCCCCAGACCCCAGCTGGCCCCTGCTCTAGCCTTGGCTCCCACAAGAGTTGTGTTAATGGGCCCTGGTGGCTTGTCTAGGGCTCTCCTGAGCCAAGGCCAATGGAGAAGCCTCTTTCCATGGGTATCCTTCCCCAGTCACTTCCTCTCACTGATTTAAAATTGTTCCTAATCACATTTGGCTCTCTCTTATCTGCTTCAAGGAGACATCCAAATCCCAGGGAGAAACAGAGGAGCTATCTGGAAACTCTCAAATATAAAGTTGTGGTGACCTGGGCTCAGAAACCACAGGGTCTCTAAGGTGGTTAAAACCCCTACGTCTGGGCTCAATTCCCTCAATTCTCTCCCTCCTGCCCTTGCCATGAGTCTGGCTTCCAGAAGCCAACAGCCAAAGCAGTGAAGAAGAAAAGAAAAAGCCACCTTTTTTTCATGGTCAGGGTGTGGGGTGTTCTCAGATCTGAGCCTCTTGGATGTAAACATGGGCTAGAGGAGCATTTCTAAGCCACCAGATGACATTGTCCCCAACTGGTGGTTAATTTTATGTGTCAACTTGGGTAGGCCTCGGTGGCCAACTGTTTGGTCAAACACTAGTCTAGATGTACTTCCCAGGCTAGAAAACAAGGGCCCCCATGACACAGAGATCCAGAGTCCTGAGGATATGTAGCATGCAATAAACAATAAAAGCTCCAGAGAGACAGCAAGGTACCAATGGCAGTCTGGACTGTGGAGTCGAATAGTTCTACCTCTGAATTGCTTAAGATAATGACACTGCCCTGGAGCTGTCCAAGGTGCTGACCTGACCTCCTGAAGTGTGCTGTGATCAAAGCGAGGATGGAAAGAACCACCATTCTTTAACCCCACACCTGGCTGCCACCTTGATGTGAAGTCTACTGTCCAAAATTCAGGTACCAGTTCTGCCCTCACCTCTTGCCACCCTACCCTTCTTGCCTTCTCTCCCCGGACACTTAACTTTCCAGCTGGACCCTGCCTTAGAAGCACCTTATCTTTAGCTTCATGGACCTATGAACTGAGCCCACCTCTAAGGGCCCACCTGGGTCCCTCCACCCTCAGACCTGAACTACGGCCCACCAGACTTTGGGGTGAGGCCCTGACACTTGGGAGCAGCCCCAGAGCCACCTCCAGAAAATGCAGATATTTGATTCAAACAGGCTATTGCCTCTGTACATTCTGACAAGCTGGGGAGTCTATGACCAAATGTATTGGTGGAATAAGAACACAAAGCACCCGGCCTCCAAGGGACTTTGTGTCACTCTTCACAAGTCATAAACCCTCCTGTAGGGTGGTATTGATTAAAGAGAAATCTGCTGTGCTGGAAAAGGAGAACGTATTAGGTTCAGTAGTAAGTATATAAAATAAACTTAGTTAGAGGGTTTCTAAATATATAATTATTTGGTTATTTATTTTTGGAAATAGTCTATACTTTATGTTAATAGGAAGATCGTATAGTAAATCAGTGGATTCAGGAGAACCTGTCTTAGAACTTAGGATTTATAAAGTCGTAGGGGAGGTAAAGGGGGAGGCTTCAGAGCATTAATTTCTTTGAGACCACAGAGTGAGGTGAGTCCTAAACACAGCTAGATTTGACAAAGTGAAAAAAGGGTCAGCTGAGACTAAAGCCTGCAGACTCTATTCTCAGTCAGCCATCAAGGGGCCCCCTCCTCGTGCTAATGAAAAAAAACTACCCTGGGTGAGGTATTGGGGTGGAGTTTAGAGGGATTGAGTAAAGGACAAAGAAAGAGGGCACAGGGAATTCCCTGGCGGTCCAGTGGCTAGGACTCTGAGCTTCCACTGCAGGGAGCACAGGTTCAATCCCTGGTCCGGGAACTAAGATCCCGCAAGCAGCGTGGTGTGGCCAAAAAAAAAGGGGGGGCGGGGCATAAGTGTGAGGGCCAAAGTGATCCATAAAAGGAATCAACTGAGCCTGTGTTCTAGAGAGTTCTGGGAATGGTACCTGCCTGTTGTGTCTCTTAAGGGCACAGTTTCAAAGAACTGTAAAGAACTGGGGGAGTCCACACTGCATCATCTTCTACCTGGAAAGAAACCTGGAGAGGAGGGGATAGCATTTGTTTCCCTGGCCACTCTTATGAGAGTCTCGAATTACTAGCAGCTGGGCCTCTGGCCTCCATGGTTAATGTCATCAAAGAACCCCACCCCAAGGGAAGTGCAATAAGTGGAGTGAAGTCAATATGCTTCAATACTTAAACACAGCTATGCAATGTGCCCACAAAGGTTACACTGAAGTTCCTCCTCCTACAAAGACCCCTTTCTGGGAGAGAGCCCATCCCCTCCAGTGCATCCCGGAAGCCAGTGCCTCAATGAGTTCAGCCCCTGGAGCTCTAAACCCTGCCCTCCATCCCACCCCTGCAATATGCACACACCCAGGACGAGCCAACTCCACTCTATCTCCCCACCCCCATCTTCTCAGAACTCAGAGCCAGGTCTGTTCAAGCTTATCACCACCCCCTCAGGCCCAAGCTGGATGACCTGAGGCCACCTGCCAGGGTCAGCAGCCCCAGCGCCACCATCTGTGTGGCTTCTGATTGCTCCTGCCGTCACCTGAGCCGGAAATCCCCCATCCTACTCTCCTGCTGGATCTGCCCTGTCCCAGAGCTATATAGTGGCAGTCCTCACACCCCCCTCCCCCCATCCCCAAACCCAGATCCTTCTAACCAGGCCCACAGCCACTAGTGGATTGAACAGATAGAGCCCAATGTCCCAAATCTTTCCCCAAACATCTCAATGGACTGAACTCACCCAAGGTTCTGCTCAGGACAGAACCACAAGGGTTCTTTATACACTTGGACCTGGCACCTCCCCATCCCCCAGCACTCTCTCCAGGGCCAGCATTTGCAGGAGGTGTTTCCTAGCCCTGGGTGGGGCAGAGTGGTAGGAACAGGACTCCATCAGCTCTCAGCCTGTGCCCCACCCCACCAATGAGCCTTGAGTCCCGAGGACCCCAATCACAGTTTAATGTATCAGCCCAGCAGTGCTCTGGCAGGGGACTCAGGTGTCTGAACATTGGAGAGAAGGGCATATATAGGTCCAGAATCCAGGTATCCCCCTGCCTGGTCTGTGGTTTCTGCAAAGAGGCTGGAAATCCCAGAAGAGGCAGTTGATCCCACTCAGACCCAGCCAGAAACACCTGAAGCCCTTCTGTCATCTTGTCCCAGAGACTCACGTGCACTCCAGTCTGCTGGAGCCTGAAATGTCCCCACATTTATTTTTGGAGCTTCCAAAAAGCCAAAGTCGGAGGAACTTACAACTTGGCCAGCTTTGCTAACACTGTGCAGCGGTCTGCACAGTAAAAGCGTGTTATCTCTGAGCTCAGATCTCTCCAGCCCAGACAGCAGAGGGTACAGGAAGGTGAGCATGATAGATTTCCAGCCAATCCATCCTGAAAGAACCTCATGCGTCAAGATGGAGGAGTGAGCGGAGGAGGTGGGGAAGAGGAGGAAGAGAGGGCAGAGGAGGACGAGGAGGAGGAAGTGGCTTAGGAGGGACAGAATAACGTTTTCTGAGCACCTCCTCTGTGCCAGCCTGGGAGCCAAGGCATCATATATTGATATCTTGTTCAATCCCCCAAAAGCCTGTTAGGCAAGTGTTATTCTGTCTTTACAAATGAGGAAACCAAGGCTCAGAAAGTTTAAGTGTCCTTTAAATCACACAGCCTGTAAGTGCAAACTCAGACTGTCGGATGTGAAAGATACTCCTCTCTCCACTGTATCATGCAGTTTCCAACAGGCAGTAGGGGAAACCTGGGGCAGCTGGGAGACCTGGTCACAGGAGATAAGTGTCACCCACATGTTTGTTCCCATAACGTTCTACCATATCATGCATGGGGTGCTACCCACACCCATAACAAAACTTCCCTCCATCAAAGCCTGGGAGTGTTACTGGTTCCCGAGAGGACCACCCCCCACCCCCAGGCAGGGAGGGCAAATACCCAGACCACATCTTTATGACCCAACAGAAGAGAAGAGTCAGGGGCTTCCTGGCTCCTAAGAACACTGGGCCAACAGAGTGAAGAAATGTACCATGATCCTTCCCTCTCTCTCTCTCTCACTGTCTCTCCTTCCCTCCAACCTGAGCTCGGGGTTCAGAAGCTAAAGCAAAAACCCACTGGCAGCACCACAGTCTGTTTAAACTAGCTGGTTTTGAAACCCTTGGGTCCACAGTTCCGAGGGTCTCTAGTGACTCAGCCCAGGGTGCCTGCCCCACATGGACAGAAGCGGGGAGCCTAGCTTCTCCCCTGGGGCTGGCTTCTACTTCCCAGCACTTGTAATCTGAGCAAAGTGCCTCCTGGCTGAGTGCCACCGTGCAGGCTCTTTCTGCTAACATGGACACTTTTGTAAAGTTCAGACCACCATGGCTACTGTTAAGTTAAATGTGGGTGAAAACAAAGCAAAGCTATCTCCTAATGTTTTCAGGTGGTTTAGCTCCGCTAAGCCCAGATGACATCAGAGTCATTTCACTTTCAAAACAGAAATTGCCCCAACCTGGAAAAATGACTTTCCATGGAGGTGCTGAGGAGTGAATGCAGGAAATGCACTTTTTGGTCCCCTGTCCCACCCTAAACACACTGCCCCTTTCTCTGCTGGAGCTGATGACAAGAGGGCCCACTCGTCACCTCCCAAGAAGCAGCTCACCCTTCATTAGTCAGCAAAAGGAAAGTGATTGCTTTCCTTTCCTTCCAAGCTGCTCCCCCAGAGAGGGATTTCTCTCCTTCTAACCTCTGGCAATGGATGCAGAGGCCTTGGTCCAGCCTCGCCACAGTCCATGGAGGTGGAGCTGCCTTAGACCTCCGACCACGGAGGCTAGGCTGGGCCTGGAGGCAGCAGAATGGGAAGAGCTGATGGTACAGACAGGGCGGTGGGAGGAAGGTCCATATCTTGGCTCCATCACTTACAAGCCCTGCAACTTGGGCAAGATGCTTCACCTTTCTGCCCCTCCCATTTCCTCACCTGGAAGCCACCATTGGTCACATTTCACAGGATGACTAGGGAGACTGAGCCCTTTATTAATGGTTACGTGCTGTCAGGGCTTCTGCCTGCCCCACCCTCGGGGTGCCATTCACCTAGACTGCAGCAAACGGTGCCCAGGGCTGCGCCCCCTGTGGGAGGGGGCTGTGTGCAAATGAATCCCAGTAATAATATCCGCCATGGTCCACCCACTTTGGTATTCCATTTGGAGAAGCAATGGGACCTCAAAGCAGCTCTGTAGGACAGGAAACCAGGAAAGAAGATGCCAAACTCAGGGGCTCTTTCCTTGCTACCACAAGGGCATGTCCTGTGGAAAAGACCAGGGCTGAGGGTGGGCAGCGAGGTGAGGGCACAAGAACCTGGGGCTTGGCAGGCTCTCTTTAACTCCCCTGCCATTAATAATACAGGAATTATACTGACACCTGCCATCACCCAGCACTACCCATGAGTCAGGCACCATGCCAGGCTCCTCAGACACATCTTCTCAGCTAATCGTCATGACAACCTTGAAACGTTGACAGATGAGGGTACTGAGTTTCTGAGAGGCTCCACAGCTGTGGCCCAACTCACTCAGCCAGTAGGTGGTGGGGCTGGAATTGGAGCCCAATCCCTTGAGCCTTACACATCTCTTGAGCACATGAGCTGAGCAAAGGGGTGTTTATGTCATGAACAGAGGAGAATCTCTGGGATCCCCTGTTCAGGTTCCCTGTCTCCTAATCTCACAGTGTGACACAGGAGCAGGAAGAGCCACCCGGGAGCCTCCCTTCCCAGGTCTCCATAGCAGGAGGTCTCCCCTCCAGAGGTGCAGTGCAGCATGACCTGGCACGGCATGCCATGGTGGCCCAGGACTGGGTGGCATCCTGGACCTTGACCCCTCCCCCATGGCCCAGTAGCCAAGGCTCCCCCAATCCTGACCCCCACTCCAGTTTCCAGGCTCTAGAACTTCAGTGCCGAAGCCCAGGAAATTCACGGGACAGGAACAGCCATCCCCTGGCTGGGGAGCAGGTGAGAGCTGGGCTGTCCCCCAAATGCAGCATCCGCTGCACCCCGCATCCCCAGCCCACAGACTCACACTCCTGGTGGCTGGCTCCCCGCTGGACAGCCAGGCCTTCCAACGCTTGCTGTTTCTGCTAAACTTGATGCTATTACAACAAAACCCCTGTATTTCTCGCAAACAATTTTCCCCTTTGCAATCTCATAAATTAATTCCCTCCTTTCGAGCTGACTGGCTTCCTGCTAATCTAACCACTAACCTATCACCAACCATAAACTAAATGATCCGTAAACATTCTCCCATCTCTAGCCTAATGCACTAACATTACTTTTCTGTTTTTCCTGCTTTATCTTTCTTTGCTCAGGCCAGCTCAGGTCCAGCTTTCTCTCTCCTTCCTCCTAAACATGGGGGCTTCCTGCCCTTCACTTCTGAGGCTCCATTCCCTGTCCCTCCCCCGGACTCTTTCACCAAGAGGTGGGGCTGGCTGCTTCAACTGGTGTCCAAGGTCTGAACTGATGAGGGCTGACTCCTCCAGCCTGAAACCCACCATAAAATAAGCTAAGGTTGTCCTGCCCTGATGTCAGAAGCTCCGGATGAGGGTGAGTGGCATGGAGGTGGCTCAGATCCCTGAGACCAGGGCTCCTCCCACCCCTTAGGCTCCTGTGTCAAGCAGCCATCTGCCCTCCCAAGCCCTCAGGATGGGATCAGCTCTGCCTAGAAGGTATCAGAGCAACCCATGACCTGGCCCAGAGGCAGGGACAAGGAAACTTCAGGAGTTCTGGGGTTGCTTCCTGCTGGCCTGGGAAATCACGACACAGGGCCCTTGGAATGAAAGTGTCAGTGGGCTGCAGGGAGCACCTGCAGCTTATCAGGGGAAGATCCCTGAGAAAGTAGCTCTGAAGGCCGTATCTCTTATGAAGCCACCTTGGCTCTTGGGCAGTCCCTTCTCCCAGCACTTGTCACAGGTATGTCAGCTGTCTGACCCTCTGTGCTGAGCCAGTATACAGGGCTGCCATTCCAGAGCCGTGCCCGGTCCCCTAAGACCTCGTGTAGGAGCATCAGAAAGGCCACATAATCAACAGAGGAATGGATAAAGAAGATGTAGTACACATAAACAATGGAATATTACTCAGCCATAAAAAAGAAAATAATGCCATTTGCAGCAACATAGATGGACCTAGAGATTGTCATACTGAGTGAAGTAAGTCAGACACAGAAAGACAAATATGATATGATATCACTTATACGTGGAATCTTTAAAAAAGGGTACAAATGAACTTATTTACAAAACAGAAGTAGAGTTACAGATGTAGAAAACAAACTTATGGTTACCAGGGGATAAGGTAGGGGAGGGATAAATTGGGAGACTGGGACTGACATATACACACTACTATATATAAAATAGATAACTAATAAGAACCTGCTGTATAGCACAGGGAACTCTACTCAATACTCTGTAATGGCCTATATGGGAAAAGAATCTTAAAAAAAAAGAGTGGTTATATGTATATGTAAAACTGGTTCACTTTGCTGTACGCTTGAAACTCAACACAACCTTGTAAATCAACTATACTCCAATAAAAAATTTAAAATTTAAAATTTAAAAAAAAATTTTTTAACAGAAAGGCCACGTGGGTGTGAAGCCCAGACAGAGGACCCAGGGCCCCATCGCTGAGTCACCAAGCCCCTGTGTTCATTTATCCCATAGGAAACACTCGCTGAGACCTGCCCTCTGCTTGGGCCTACAGTCAGGACCCTCCACCCAATCTGTCTTTCCCAGGACTGACCTTCTGCCCCAGACCCCACTGTGATGTCTCTAGTTCAGAGCCCCCAGCCTCTGCTGGACCTCCAGGCTCTGCCCGTGTCAAACAGCATGACCTTGGGCCAGTCACCCCCCCTCCCCCAGCTTCAGTCTCCTCCTCTGTGAGGCCCATATCTCCTTAGCCATCCTAAGAATGAAATGGGAAATGTAAACAAAGCGTTTAGCACAGTGCCTGGCTGGGATTCCAGAAAACAAAGATCATGCTCTCCCTTCAGCTTTTGTCCTCCAGGCTCCACATCACAGCTCTCACCTTGTCACCCAGGCCAGGCACAGCCGCATCCCAGGCAGGACTCTCCAGATTCCAGATGACCACACTCACCAGGCAAGGATGGCTGGGGCCACAGGGCAGAGAGCAACTCTCAAGGCAGGAACATGGTCTGGTGGCCCAGTGTGGAGTGCAGGGATGCTTCCCCAAATGGGTCTGAGACTGAGTAGCTTCTCTCAGAACCCCTTCAGCTTCTTTGAGTCCCACAAGGAACCTGGATTTCTGCATATCTGGCTGCAGCTTAATATTATATTACTTAGCCTCACCATCCATCTGATCTACCTCCTACCCAGCAACCCCCATTAACCCATTCACCTGTAGATCCATGCATCCATTCACCCTACCTCTCATCCACCTATCCTCCCACCCACCTATACATATACCCCCACCTATCCATCTTTTCCTTCATCACCCTATTTATCTCCCTCCAGTCATCCACCCATCCATCGACCTACTCCTATCTACACTCCATCAATCCACCCATCCACCCAGCCAACTCCATCTTCCAATCCATCCACTCATCTGCTAATCCAACTCTGATTTCCATCAATCCACCATCTACACATCCTCCCACTGACTACCCAGCCAGCCATAAACTCAATCAACCATTCATACATACATACATACATCTACCCATCTTTCTAAATCCTATCTATCAATTCCATCCACTCATCCATCTAGCCCCCATGCATCTATCCATTTACACATCCACCCATCCACGATTATCCACACATCTACACATCCAGCCAAACTCCATTCCCCTGCTCTTCTCCTAAGACTAAGCAAGTGTGTCTTAGAATACAACATGGGGGGCTAGCACTGGCCACAGACCCAGCCTGTGGCACCCCGTCCACTCTGGTCCATACTGGGAACCTCTGTTTAGCCAACACCTACCACAGCCTTCAGGCACTGCACTCTTGGAAGTCTTCCCTGATGCCCCAGACAGACTCTGTACCTCCAGAATGTTCTGGAAGGATCTCACTTCACTCACTCTCCATCCCCACACCACACTCCTATAAGCTGGGACTGCCAGCTGCTTCATGCCAGGGACTTTGCAGCCTGGACTTTTGCAAGCGAGTCCAATCATAAGGCACAGCCCTCCAGGGTCTCTAGAGCTGCAGTGGCCCCATATGGCAGGCCCAACTTGGCCTCGGAAGCTCTGCACACTCCCGAAACCAAGTGAAAGAGCCTTTCCCCAACACTGGACCCAGAGGCCCTTCAAAAGTGCCCCCAGCCAAGTTGGAATAGCATAGGCAAGACCTCCAGGCTTGGCAGAGCCAGACCCAATGGAAGACAGGCATGTGGAGCCCAGCCTAGAAGGACCCAGCAGTGAGTGCATGAAACCTGAGTGCTCCTGGACCCCAGCCCTCCCAGCTCCCAGGTCATCTTTATGGGCATCAGTTACAAGTGTAAAAACCCCAAACCAACCCGTTCAGCTTCCAGATAAGGTCCCCATCTTGGTCTGGTGTAGTTTTTGTCTGAGACAGGGACAGGCTGGAGTTTGGAACCACCTATTCCCAGCCGGTGCTTCTCAACTACAAAGTGCACAGGAGTCACTAGAACTATCCATGATGAAATGCAAATCCCCAGGCCTTTCCCCAAGAGACTCAGCAGGGGTGGTGGAGGCAGGAAGATGTACACAAGTCCAGCCTTGGTGATTCCGATATAGGTGGCCCCAGGGCCACTCGTGAAAAAACACGACACATCTAAATCCCCTGAGAACGGAGTCCCTGCCCCTCACCTCCATGCAAAAGGCAGACCCTCACCTTCCACCAGCCCACCCTAGGCCCTTTCTCAGGGCCTCCAGCCTCAGCCCACGTGAGCATAGCTGCCCCTCTGCTCTGACTGCCTCATGCCCTGATTCTAAACACTTGGCTTGCAGCTCACTGCTACGACCAGATGGTGCCTTGTCCCACAGCGCTCAGACCCCTGAACACAGAACCTTCCCCACCCAGGCCTGCATGCTCCTGCTGCCTAGGCCAGCCCACCCACAAGACCCCTACATCCACTCTGAACAAGACAGACTCCGTGGAGGAGAGGAACACAGTGAGTGGATGCTCTGTGGGCCTGTGAATTTCTGCAAGTGTTATGAATGACCCAAGGCGAAAGCATTTGTAAAAATGATGACAAATAGCTTGACAGTGTTTTCAATTACCCACAATTACATCTCACCTTCTGAAAACAGATTCTCCACGCTGCTGTTTTTCTAGGGAGCACCCGCCTGGCATTCTCACAGCCTGCCTCTGCTGGGATGGCAAAGAGAGGTCGGGGGGCTGCCTACAACAAGCACCTTGTGCCTGGGGAGCTCAGTCAGTGCCCCTGGCTGGGTCATGATGGCAAGTGGGCCCCCTTCTCTGGCTCCGATTTAGGGAGCAGGAGGCCAAAGGACACCACCCAAGTTGTGTCAGTTTGGCTCATACAGTCTGCAAAGCCAGCCTGGGCTTCCCACGTGGAAAGAAAAGGCCCCAGGTGCTTGTGGCACCTCACCCCACCGCTGGCCTGCTCTTCAGAGGCATGAGAAGAGCCATGGCCCACCTCAGTGCAGGCAAGTACTAGCAATGACTCAGTACCTGAGTGCTGGTGCCAAGTGTGGCCTCCCTGCCCCCACTGCTGTAGGCCCCAGTGCCCACTCGGGAAGGGTGAAGAACCCAAGGGCAGAGGAGCCCTGAACAGACACTCACCAGACCTTTCTGGTGGTCTTAGCCTCCTTCCAGCCTCCCCTGCAGCAAGGGACCCAGGCCTCTCTCTTAGACCGTGAGGCCCAGACTTTCACTATTCTTTTAATAGATTCTGACCCCTCTTTCCAGCTGCCCCTATTGTCCCTGAGCTAGTGTAGGGGGCTGGTTATCCCCAAAATGCCACACCCCATGTTAAAAGTCAGCACAGCCAAGCACAGGTAGGACCCTCAGGGTGAGAGAGGCAGGGGGCAGGGGCTTTGGGCCCAAGGGATGCACAGGAGTTAGGCAGCCGGCCCCCATGCTCTCCACCAAAGTCTGTCTTGGTAATGGAACAAGGCTGACCCCAGAAATCATGTCTCACTCTGGTTTTTATTCCACATACTGCATAGAACTCAGACATGCTCACGGCCACAGCTGCCACGCAACAGCTGTGCCAAGGCTGGAAAATGCCCCCGCTGTCCCCAGTCAAGCTCTGTGCTCTGCTCCAGCGGTTACTCCCAGCCCTCTGGCCTCCACCTGCCAGGGCCGGCCCATAGCCACGCAGCACAGGTTGACGGAGTGGGCAAACCTCACGTGGCTGCCGCTCCAGCTGTGGAAACCCCACTTCTGGTGTCCTAGGGATGTGCTGGGGCCGAAGGACAAGAAAGCCCAACCAGGCCAGGCCCAATGTCCCGCCTGTCCACCTCCTGCTGGGACCCATCTGAGCCAAGGTGCTGGGCCTGAGGTCATGGGCAGAAGGAGAGACTGTGGAAGAGGAAAGCACTGCTCTTCCTGAGACCCTATCATAGACCGGACAAAGTGCTAGACACTCATTCATTCATTCATTCATTCAACTGAGCAACTACTATGTACCAGGCACGTGGGATTCATCTGAGAACCAAAGAGATTTAGAACCCTATCCTCATGGAGTTTGCATTCTAGCAGGAGGAAGTGTATTAAAAAATAAACAAGTACGTTACGTACATAAGGAGCACAGAGTGGGTTACAGGTGATAAGTGTTCCAGGGAAAGAGCAGGGAAAGGAAGATTGGGCAATGGGCTTTAATCTAAAATAGGGGGTTAGGGTAGGTCTCATCGAGGTGATGTGTGAACAAATACTCAGAGAAGGCGGGAGGGGAAGCCACGTGGGTGTAGAAAGAGCACTCCAGGCAGAGGGTTCAGGGAGTGCAGAGACCCTGAGGCTGAACCGTGCCTGAGGTGCTCAAGGAGCAGGGAGGAGGCCAGCGTGGCTGAAGCGGAAGGAGCACAGGGAGAGAGGGAGGAGATGGGGCCCAAGAGGTAACAGGGGACCCGATCATGAGGGGACCCAGAGGCTTGAACTCTCAGAGAAACAGAGAGCCATGGCAGGTTATAAGCAGAAGAGCGACATGAACTGCCTTTGTTTTATAAGGCTCACCCTGACAGCAGTGCCAGGAATAGAGGCACAGACACTAGACTGACATATCAGCCTTACAAAAACTCACCACAACCCGCAGGGTGACACAGCAACAGAAGCCAAAGCTTAGAGAGGTTAAGAAGGTGATCCCAGGTCACTCAGCAAGGACTGCAGAGCCGAGAATCCAATCTGGGGCTCCAGCTTGTTGCCTCCAGGACCCTGCAAAGACTCCATCTACCACCAACTGGCCAGCTTGCCCCGCACATTCCCCAGGGCAACCCCTGCACTGGGCAGGAGGGAATGAGGAGCCTGACCGAGGGGAGCTCTGGGCAAGCCCCAGGGAGTGAGGAGCAGGAGTGCGTGGGAAGAGGGGCTGGGATACTCCTGCCCACCATCGTTCATTCCACTCTCTCCAGGCCCAGTGGACCTCTGGAAGCGGACCTCACCTCTCCCCTCCTCCCACTGATAAGGCACCCAACCTGCCATAAGAAACAAAGTTGAGCTGTGACATTGGGCAATGAGCCTCCATTTACCCATCTATAAAATGGCCAGGGTAACAGCTCCCTCAGAGGTCTCCTGAGATAATCTGAGAGGTGGGGGGGGGGTGTCTTGGTGTCTCCATGGTAACAGCTCCCTCAGCGGTCCCCTGAGTGAATCTGGGAGGTGGGGGGTCTCGGTGTCTGCAGAACTTGCTGACAAGGACCAGCGAGAGTGGCAAAGATGTTGCTGATAGCTCTCAGGAGGACTTGCTGGGATTGGTGCCCAGGCTGCTACAGGTTCTGGCCCTCTCCATCCCCCGAGCACCCTTGTACTCCACCAAACTCCCTCCCAGGGTCAGCTATTAAAGCATGAACTGCAGTGAGAAGCAGCTGTACCAGGAGCCCCCTCACTCCCTTGGTGACAGAACCAGCAGTAATGAAATAATGAAAATGCAATTCCATGTTTAAACTGCACCCCTCGCTGTCACCTAGCCACTCACCCCACAGGCACAGAGCATCCTGGGGCCTCCCCTCAGGCCTGGGCCCCTCAGCCCACTGACACAACGCATCTGGCGGACGAGGGAGAAACAGAGCAGGCAGAGCGTGAAAATTCAATGTATAGATTACTGCAAAGTAAGCTTATGAGCACAAACTTCCAGACAAGCCCTGTTGGGAATGAAATTCCATTTTATTTGGCTCTGGCTCTGAGATGAATCACTAAGCGAATGAGGATGGCAGAGTCTCTGGGAAAAGCCCTTCTGCGCAGGAATGAAGAGAGAGGACAGACACCCAGGCCACCTCCAGAGACAGCACTGTGGATTCCCGAACTTGGGTGACCGAGGCGGGGCAAGGGGAGGAAGGGGGACAGAACAGGCATTTTAAAACACACACTGACAACATGAATGAAGCTTGAAAACATTATGCTAAGTGAATAACCCAGTCACAAAAGGACAAACACTTACATGACTCCACTTATATGAGGTACCAAGAGTAGTCAGATTCATAGAGACACAAAGTAGAATGGTGGCTGCCAGGGGCTGGTGGGGTGGGAGATGGGCAGTTGTTTATCTGGTAGGGAGCTGCAGTTTCAGACGGTAAGAAAAGTCCTGGAGATGGATGGTGGTGATAGTTGTACAACACTGTGAGTGTACTTAATGCCACTGAACTTTACACTTAAAGATGGTTGAAATGATAAAACTTGTTATGCACATTTTACCACCATAATCATAAATACACACATGTATCCTCTTAGGACTCTCCCTTAGAAAAATAATCCCAACGGTGGACAAAGTACAAGAGGTTCACTGCAGCATTTTTGATTATAGTAAAATGTTGGGAAGAAAAGGGAAATAGGTGAGTCATTTAAGGTAGAGCCACTAGAAGAAATATCATGCAGTCATTAAAATGATGATTACAAGGGACTTTTAATGACTGGGAAATGATGACCATATCATGGTAATTATATGGAAAGCTGTGCAACATTATAAGGTCCTTCTGGAACAAGGTCATCCACAAAAAAGGAACAGAGATTGGATCAAAATGTTGTCCTAAGGACACACTCAGCCTCTCCTTCCCAACACAAAACACTTAAAATGACATGAAAAGTAATTTTTTAAAATCTGCTTCAGTGCTAGAAAACAAGAATGGAATTCTTCATAGGGCAGAAATCATGAGGAATCCCTGAACAGTGGAAGGCTAATGTATTCAGATTGGAAATAGCACCAAATATGCCCAGGAGAGGGCTGCCATGAAGGCAGCAGCTTCAAGCAGGCAGTCGAGGAAATGGGGACACAGAAGAAGCCCCAGATCAAATGTAAGGGTGGATGATGGTAGGTGCCCCTTCCCCACAACGTCAAGTAGTGACCTGCCCACAGGAGCAAGGAGTAGGAGTACTTGATTCCCAAGGACAGGTGGCTCTAAAGTGGTACCAACACCCAAGAGGAAAGTGGAACCCCACACCCCCAAACACTAGAATCTGGTGCCACCAACATAGCAGTCCAGGGACCCAACCCAGCCATTGCTGGGGACGGGGATGGCCTCACAGACATGCCAACGGGAAATTTCAAACACAAAGACAAATAAGTACACAACCCAGAATCACTCCCCTACATTTAAGAAGATCTACGCATCGAAAGAGGCACACCAAACTCATCAACTACAAGAACTAACGCTTGAGGACATAAGAGATACTAGGACAAACAGAATGACGCTTTAGAATAAGAACCTTCAGAGTGATGGGTCTCAGAGGCTACTGCATCCGTAAAAGAAGAATGAACTAGATCTGGGAACCAAACACTTCATGCTAAAGTATAAAAAGGGGTTTGAAGAGCAGCACAGAACTGATGAAGATAAATTTAGCAACCTGGAAACAGAGACAGGAATTCTCCCAGATGGCGGCACAAAAACCCAGAGATCGAAAGGATAAAAGTCAAGTAAAGGGAAATGGAGGATAAACTCCAACCACCATCTAAAAGGAGTTCCAAAGAGAGACCTGAGAGAATACAGGAAATTAGTAAAATAAACAAATCCGGAAAGACACAAATCCTCAGATTGAAAGAACTCACCACATGCAAAGGAGGATTATGTAAAAAGAAAATATTTAGGCACACAGTGGTGAAATTTAAGAACCCAAGGGAAGAAGAAAAAGTGCCAAATTCTTTCAGGGAATAAATGACACAGATTTCTTACAGTGGAACAGAAGTCAGAGTGACGGATGGAGACTTGAGAGCCAGGAGGCCTGGGTGTGAACTTCGGCCCCTCTTTCCTAGCGGTGGAGCCCCTCCTCACTCTGCCTCACTCTCCCCATCTCTTGGGTGAGGAACAGTGCCTACCTCACAGAGGTTGACATCAGAGTTAGGTGGGTTGACATTTGTGAAGCCCTGGCACAAAGCACCCATCGTGTAAGATTTAGCCCTTACAGTTATGAGAACATCAGATGTACACAAGTCAATGAAACAGTGTCTCAGACGTGCTTAGGTGGAAATGGTATAAACCTTGAATTCTCCACTCAGCCTTTGGGAAGGGAACAGGCAATTTCAGATGTGTGAGGACACAAAAAGTTCATCACCCACATACCCTCTTGGAAAGAATTACCAAGTGGTGTGTTCCAGCCACCATGAAAATGAATCCAGCACAGAACAGATGAGGGGTCACCAGGGGCTGGGGAGAAGGGGGGAATGGGGAATGACCACGCATAATGGGTACAGAGTTTCTTTCTGGGGTGATGAAAATGTTCTGGAATTAGATAGTGGTGATGGTTGTACAACATTCTGAATGCACACTGGAAGTCACTGAATGGTACATTTTAAATGTACATTTAAAATGGTTAAAATCATGAATTTGATATTATGTGAATTTTACCTCAAGAACAACAAATGAATCCAAGAACAAGACGTGGAATACAAAAGCAGCAGTGAGAAAAATTTTTAATTAACTGTTAAAACCATCTATTGGCTATCATTAACTGCTAAAACTTGGAACTAAAATCCCAGCTGGTCTCACCTTGAATGGAGATAAGGTTTGGGTGTGGAGGCAGTGAAAGCATGTTAAAGTTCTTGATTTGTTCCAGGACATAATGGAAACACTGATTATATGATAAGAGACAAATATGAACCTAAATATATCTGTAAAATATAAAAGTAATCACTAGAAAACAAAAGTATCATATATTACTTGAAACCTTAGTAGATGGTTCTCCACTGGGAACAGAAAGAAGAGGACATTTTTGGTTGTCACAGTGATGGGCAGGGCTCTCTACTGGAGTGTCCAGGGCCGAGAATGCCAAATGTCCATCAATGTAGGGAAGAGGGCCACATCCCAAGGGACAGTCCCACCCAAAATGATAGCAGCGCCCCCACTGAGAACATTGCTTAAAGGAACAAAAACCGGGACAAAGAAAACCCAGTAACACGACAAAAGGCAGGAGAGGAAAAAAAATTGTACAAGAAAGCGGAGCAAGTGAGAAACAATAAAATGGCAAGAAAAATGTCCAAGCATATCAGTAATCTCATTAAATGTAATTAGATTAACTTCCCCTAATAAATATCTCAATTAATGGAGCAAATTCTTTTAAATTTTTTACAAAAAGTTACAAAGCTAAATACCTAGGAAGGTTAAAAATAATAGGATGAGAAAGGCAATACCAAACAAAAGATAATCCAGAAAAAGAAGGTGTTTATCAGACAAAATGGAATTCAAGGTGAAAGTGCTCAAAGGAAAAGACAGGGAAATTTCATATTGATAAAAGATAACAAGCCACACCAAAAATATAACAGTCGTGGCAAGTTATGATCTTTACAACACAACTTCAAAATAGATAAAGCAAAATTCGACAATAGTTAAAGAAGAAACCAACCAATCCACAATCCTAAAGGTGACAACATTTTTATTTCAGATTCAGTAGGCAAAAAATAATAATATGGAAGATATGCATATTTCGCCTACAAATGTATCCAATAATATTTATTTTATTAAGTACTTGATCATGTTCCAGGTTCTGTTTTAAAGTTTTCAATTAAGCAATTTAATCCTTACACAATGCTATAATGTAGATACTATTATGATGACCATTTTATACATGAGAATACTGATGTCCAGCCACTTGCCACCATTACGCAGCCAGTAGGAGGTGGGCTGAGACTCAAGCCCAGGCACTCGCCCCAGAGTCGGCTCTCAATCCCCACTTCTGCACCCTTCTCATGGTACCCAACAGAGACAGCACCGTCCTTTCCATGCACACCCAGCTCACCATAGTAGAAATCTCAGTAAAATCCTAAAGGAGAAAATTATTCAGAAATTTATTGTATCTGGACTTCCCTGGTGGCACAGTGGTTAAGAATCCGCCTGCCAGTGCAGGAGACATGGGTTTGAGCCCTGGTCCGGGAAGATCCCACATGCCTCGGAGCAACTAAGCCTGTGCGCCACAACTACGGAGCCTGTGCTCTAGAGCCCGCGAGCCACAACCACTGAGCCCACGTACCACAACTACTGAAGCCCATGTGCCTAGAGCCCGTGCTCTGCAACAAGAGAAGCCACCGCAATGAGAAGCCTGCACACCGCAACGAAGAGTAGCCCTAGCTCGCTGCAGCTAGGGAAAGCCCACATGCAGCAATGAAGACCCAACACAGTAAAAAATAAATAAGTAAATAAAATAAGTTTATTAAAAAAAAAAGAAAGAAATTTATTGTATCTTATGCAATCAGATTAGGGATTAACAATACAAAGAAACTGTCCCAATCTATCTACTTAGAAAACAAAATATTCTTTTTTATAACTTTTGGCTGAAGAAAACATGACAACAGAAATTCCAAGTTATTTAGAAATGAATTTTAATTGGGGCACCTGTTAGGTTTGACCAAAATATTACTCTTGGTAAAGACCCTTCATAATTCTTAGTAAACTAGAGATTGAAAGGAACTACCATAACCTGATAAAAGACATCTCCCAGAAACCTACGCAAAAGTCATACTTAATCATGAAATTTTAGGATATTCTATCACTATCAATATTTAGAATTGTCCTAGACAATGTGATAACACCTGAAAAAGAAATAAGCATAAATGTTGAAAAGGAAGAGACAAAGTTGGCATGATTTGTAGAAAATATGAGCATCAACCTATAAGCTCCAAGAGAATCAACTCATAAACTATTAGAACTCATAGGAGAGTTCAGCAAAACTCCTGGATATAAGATCACTGTGCAAAAATCAATAGCTTTCGTGTATACCAGCACTCCCAATTAGAAAATGTAATCCAAAAGAAAGCTCACTCATATTAGAAAAAAAAAAAAAAAAAAAAAAAAATCCATAAAATCCCTGGGGATAAACCTACTAAGAAATGTGCAAGACCTATATGAAGAAAAATGTAAAACTTTACTAAAAGCAGTAAAAGACTCTGAATAAATGAAGAGACACAGTATGTTCCTGGATGGTAACTATCAGTATGTGAAGATGACAGCTCTCGCTTTGTTAATCTATGTATTCAAAGCATCCAGTGACAGACACACCTTTTCATTTATAACTGCTAACACCAGCGTGTGACAAGTAGCTAATGATTGTGTATAAGAATTGCATTCTGGGCTTCCCTGGTGGCGCCGTGGTTGAGAGTCTGCCTGCCAATGCAGGGGACACGGGTTCGAGCCCTGGTCTGGGAAGATCCCACATGCCGCGGAGCAACTGGGCCCGTGAGCCACAATTACTGAGCCTGCGCGTCGGGAGCCTGTGCTCCGCAACAAGAGAGGCTGCGATAGTGAGAGGCCCGCGCATCGCGATGAAGAGTGGCCCCCGCTTGCCGCAACTAGAGAAAGCCCTCGCACAGAAACGAAGACCCAACACAGCCATAAATAAATAAATAAAAGAAAGTCTTGAAAAAAAAAAAAGAATTGCATTCATTTTCCAAGCATTCATTTAATTAATCAAATGTTTGTTTTATTAACAATTAAGATCTGCTAAAATGGCATATGTCATGTAGGTGGTATGAAAAGACTCACAGTAATTAGGAAAATGCAAATTATAGTAACAATGAAGGGACTGCCTATTAGCCACCAGATTGGCAAAAATCAAAAGGCTGATAATATCAAGTGTTGGCAGGAACATGAGGAAGTAGGTCCTCTTCTTAAACTGTTTGGTGGGAATGCAAATTGATTCAGCTTTCTAGAGGGCAATTTGGCAGAAGCTATTTAAAAAATTTAACCTTGGGCTTCCCTGGTGGCGCAGTGGTTGGGAGTCCGCCTGCCAATGCAGGGAACGTGGGTTCGAGCCCTGGTCCGGAAAGGTCCCACACGGCACAGAGCAACTAAGCCCATGCGCCACAACTAATGAGCCTGCGCCCTAGAGCCCACAAGCCACAACTACTAAGCCCGTGTGCCACAATTACTGAGGCCCACGCGTAGAGCCCATGCTCCTCAACAAGAGAAGCCACCGCAATGAGAGGCCCGCGCACCCCAATGAAGAGTAGCCCCCGCTCGATGCAACTAGAGAAAGCCCGTGCGCAGCAACGAAGACCCAATGCAGCCAAAAATAAGTAAATAAAATAAATTTTTAAAATAATAATAAAAAAATTTTAACCATGCCTGCTGTTCAGCTAAGCACACGTGCAATCTTGGAATCTACCTAGATAAATACTCATAAACATGTATAAGAATTTCAATCACAGTATGGTTTGCAATTGTGAAAATCAGAAGTACCCTACATCTACTAACAGGGAAACATGTTGTAAGATTCTGTTTAAAATTTGGTGGATTTATATGAAATAGCGTAGCGAGCTCTCCAAGACATATTGGTGATTGAAAATAAGCAAGGTGCAATGTAATACGTGCAGTCAGCATTAATCAAAACACACAAAGCAAAACTCTGTATTCCATTTTGTGTATTCATAAATGTAAACACAGAAAGTTCTGGAAGGACAGAGCAACCTGATTTCAGTTTTCCTTCTACAGAGGGAAATGGGACTTCTATAGTCAGTTTTTCTTTTTTTTTTTAAACTGGGGTATAGTTGCTTTAAAATGTTGTGTTAGTTTCTACTGTACAGAGAAGTAGTTAGTTTTTCTTATAATTAGTTCTTAAATCTTTGATAATGACAGATTTTTTTTTTTGACAATGTTTTAAAGAAACAGAAGTGTTGAGGTTGAAGACAAAACAAGCAAGTCGTATGAGCTCAACCTTGTGAAGAGGGAAGTTTGCAAGACTAGAGGCTGGAAGATGTGAACAATGGTTCTCTGCATGGCTGCATTCCTAGCAACGTTTATCTACTTTCTTGTGCTTTTCAGGATGTCCTAATTTTTCTGTGATACTTTTACAAACAGAAATTTCAGGAAACCTTTTTATGTACAGATGTATGATGCCCCACTGCTCCCACTGGGAGAGAGTCCCCATAATTCTCTCATATTCTGAGAACCAGTGCAGGGTCAAGAGGGAGCCCCAAACCCTGTGCACCTGGCAAGACCCCTGCTGCCCATGCCAGCCCCTCAGACTCACCATTCCCCCAAGCCGAAGAATCACTGGATATGGGGACTTGTGCTCCACTTACAGCCCTCTCCAGGACGCCAGGTCACCCCTCCCCCCTAGCCCCCACCTGTCGTTGGGCCCAGAACCTCCCTGTACTGCCAGGTCCTTGTAGGAGAATGCATCGAAGGCCTGGGATTCGGGGACTGAACTTGGGACCTTCCAGGCCACGAGGACTGAGCGCCCCTCTTCAGAAGTCCTGCCTCCCTGGGATAGGTGGTCAAATCCAGGAAGCCCCAACTGAGGGGAAGAAGCAGGGGTACAGGTCCTCAGCAAACATCTTCTGGCATCTTCTTCCACGTGTGCAGGCAGATGCCAGGATCCCTTCCCACCCTCTGAAGGGAAATGATAAGGTGACCGCCTGGCACGCCCGCCCTCGCCAGCCCTGCCGGCCTATGGCACGCACCCCGCCCGCTGCAGACTCCACAGGGCTGCCGAGCCTGGCCTGCCCCCACCATGTCTCTGAGCACCCCCAACCATGTCAGGACTTCCGGGACCCTCTGCGGCAAGAGAACATACTGTGGTTTCAAAGGACCACCGGCCCCTAACAAGCCCACGTGGCTGGAGGGCAAGTACCCTCAACGTGTCACAGTGAAAACCAGGAGTAGGGAAGAAACAGAGCCTGTGGGCCACCTTCCCTGGGAAGGACTTTGGGCAAGAGACCGCCTGCCTTTGCGTCAGAGGATGGGAGCAGGCTAGGGGGAGGGGGGAGTGAATCCCCGCCTCCAGCAATCAGAGAATGGCCCAAATGACCTCCAACACCCATATGCCCCCTTCTGCGCCCATCCTCTACACTACGCCACTGACCCCTGATCAGCCATCTGGCAGAACCAGGAGGTCCCAGCTGCAGAGACCTAGGGGACAGAGCCCTGCTGGGGACTCTACTGGGGAGCATGCCAGTCTCCTCCCTGCCCACGCTTTGGACAACTCAAGATTCAACTGCAAGGACCTGGGGCCTTGCTCTTCCTGCAGAAGCTGGAAGGAGGCCCCTGCAAGGCAGACCAGGCCGCATCACGGCTTAGCAGGTGCATCACTGGGGGCTCCTCACTGCCACAGGACTCAATCCAACCTCCGAGAGGCAACCCACGCCCGGACCTCTCCCCACATTTCCACTAGGCATTCTGGCCTCTGGCTCCCACGCTGGGCACCCATGAGTGGGGCAGGAAGCACACCCAGAGCCACCCAGAGACAACCTCCTACCCAGGCAGGTCACTACACATCCGAGTCTGAGCAGTTCCATGGATGGCCAGGGTGGGTGGCTCCAAAGCTCAGCTGCCATGGCAGTGCCCCCCTGCCCCCCAACTCCCAGCGAGGTGAGCAAAGTGCCCATAGCACCATTTGAAGCTTCATGGCCAAGGGCAACCCCATGCTGGATATTCCCACCAGCGGCCCCAGCCAGGCAGGGCTGGAGGGGAACAGAGACCTCTAGTCTACCCACAGTGTTACCTTAGGACCCTGGGAACAGGTAGAACAGAAAGAACCCAGAACTTGGGGTCAGCAGACCTGAGTTCCCAACTCAGCTGTCACTTCCATCCCAGCTCTGGGGCAGATACTGAGAGTCTCTGTGTCTCAGTTTCCTCGCAGACAGGTTGTCCTGAGAAATAAATGCACTAGTGCTTGTAATGCACCTGGCACAAGACAGGTAAAGCAAGGCTGCCACCTCTTCTCCAGAGAGAAGGGTATCAGGCCCACCATCACTGTCGGATCTTACTGGTACTCTGTGGTGGGCAGAGCTGGATCAGACACAGGTCCACTGCCTAGGACACTGGCTATCTTGTCGGACAGGGCTGCAGAAACTGACTGCAGGGCACAGACCAGATGGAGGCTGGGGGAGTCCAGGGCAGGCCTGCAACACCAGAGCTGCCTGCAAATGTCAGAACATGCTGGGTCCAGATCATTCACTTCAGAGATGGAAAAACCAGAGCCCAGGGAGGAGGGGACTTCCCTGAGGTCACACAGCCAGCCAGTGACAGCCTGGGACACAGAGTTAGCTGTCCCTGGCCTTCCCCACCCTCACGGCTGAACCGGCTCCTTCACAGCCCTCCTCTACCCTTCTGGAATCAAGGTCGACTTCCTGCCCCAGGAGGGGAGGCTGCCGAGGTGAAGGATGAGTAAGAATAGACTGTGGAGAGGAGAGGGAGGCCTTCCAGGAAGAGAAAACAAGATGAACAGAGGCCAGGAAGACACAAGAAGCAGGGGTGATGAGGGCCTGGGAGGCTGGGTTGGAGATCCTCTTCTGTTCTCCTTCAAATCCACGTGTGAAGGACAATGGGATGTGCCCCAAACCCCTCTCTGGGAGTGAAGGGCCCCTAGGATGCTGCTTTCAGATGCTCTTCGCCATCAGCTCCCGATGTGGATTTCCCCAGCTGATGAGAAACCATGCTCCCAAGTCACATGCCGTTCCTAGAGCAGCTGTCCCCCCCGGGGCTGAGCAGCACGGGATGTGAAGGGCCCAGCCCCCTGACACCATGTCAAAACTCCTCTGAAGGGTCATTGCATCTCATCTTCAGAGTTCCCAGGGTATGTGCAGGGCCTTCCCCAAGGATGACCTCATTCCTTGTCTTGTCCCCCTGCCCAGGCCTGACTCTGTCCCCATCCTTCCCTTCCCCAGGTATGGGTCCCAAGAGCTCCCACTAATAAACCACCTAAAAGTCAAAGTCTGTATATATTCTAGAAATTAACCCCTGATCAGATATATAATTGGCACATATTTTCTCCCATTTCATAGGGTGACTTTTCACTCTGTTGATTGTTTCCTTTGCTGTGCAGAAAATTTTTAGCTTGATGTCCTCCCACTTGTCTATTTTGTTGTTGTTGTTGTTACCTGTGCTTTTGGTGTCATACCTATAAAACTGTTGTCAAGACCTATGTCGGAAGCTTTTCCCCTATGTTTTTTTCTAGGAGTCTTATAGTTCCAGGTCTTTCATCTAAGTCTTTAATACATCTTGAGTTGATCTGGTGATTTTTGTGTCTTGCATAAGATCCTGGTCCAATTTCATTCTCCTGCATGTGATATCCAGTTTTCCCAGCACCATTTGTTGAAGAGACTATCCTTTCTCCATTCTGTATTCTTGGCACCCCTGTCGAAGATCAATTGATTGTATATGTGTGGATTTATTTCTAGACTCTCTACTTTGTTCCATTGGTCTGTGTGTCTCAATAGCAAACAAACAAACAAACAAAAAACACTAACAATCCAATCAAAAATAGGCTAAGGACTTGAATAGACATTTCTCCAAAGAAGGCAAACAAATGTCCAACAGGTACATGAAAAAATACTCAGCATCATCAATCATCAGGTAAATGAAAATCAAAACTACAATGAGATATCACAACTTCCAGGGTGGCCATTATCGAAAAAAAAAGCAAAAAACCAAAAAAAACCAGACAAGTGTTGGTGAGGATATGGAGAAACTGGAACCCATGTACACTTTTAGTGGGGATGAAAATGGTACAGTTGCTAGAGAAAACAATATAGCACTTCCTCAAACAATTAAAACTATAACTACCATATGATCCAGCAATTCCACTTCTGGATATTTAGCCAAAAGAACTGAAATCAAAATCTTGAAGAGAAATTAGCAAATCCATGTTCATTGCAGCATTATTCACAACAGCCAAGATGTAAAAGCAATCTAAATATCCATCGGTGGATAGATGAATGGATAAATAAAATGTGGTATAACTGCACAATGGAATACTATTCAGCCTTAAAGAAGAAGGAAATCCTGCAATATGTGACAACATGGATGAACCTTGAGGACATTATGATAAGTGAAATAAGCCAGTCACAGAAGGACAAATACGGCATAATTCCATTTATATAAAATATCTAAAACAGTCAAACTCATAGAAACAGAGAACAGAATGGTGGTTGCCAGGGGCTGCACGGGAGGGAAAATGGGGAGTTGCTGTTCGGGGGTATAAAGTTTCAGTTATGCAAGATGAATAAGCTCTAGGGATCTGCTGTACACCATTTTGCCTGTAGTTAACAACACTGTATAGTGCATTTAAAAATCTGTTGAGCGTAGATCCCATGCTAAGTGTTCTTACCACAATAAATAAAGATTTAAATTTTTTTTTTAATTTTTAAAGTTGTTTCCCAGGTACCTGCCTCATCCCTGCTGGAGTTTCCTCCCCTGCCTTCCAACACTGAATCCCAAAGTGCTGCCTCTAGCATAGCCCTCTCCTCTGGACGTCTCACCCAGAAGGACCCACAGGCACCCCAAACTCTGTGGTCAAGACTGACCTCACTGCCTTCCCCTGCTCCTCCCTGACTGTCCATCTCAAGTGTGGCCTCCCCTGAAGGCCTAAGCCCAGACTTGGGCTTCACCCTGATCCTCTCCTTCCCTAACGCCAATATCCCAAATCCAACCACCATGCTCCTGCCTTTGCTTTCATGAAATCCCTCCTCACTTCTCCCCTTGGCTGCATCATTGGCGTCTCCAGCACACCTTCCACAACGATGATCTCCCAGAAACACAAACCACCTCATCACATCACCCCAGCTTCAAACCACCCCCCTCATCGCCTCTCTGCTATCAGGCTAAACTATGGCTCCTCTCCTTGGGAGACCCACTCACCACTCAAATCAACAGCCTCATCTCCAACCAGATCTTCCCTCATGCCAGTGATCAGCAAACCACTGGACACTCCCTGTATATCCCATACAGCTTCCTGCCTCTGCTTAGAATGCCATGCCCCACTAACATCTCCTATCCTTAACCTTAGACAACCTGGTCAACTCCTATTCACACTTCAAAACCCCAACAAAAGTGTCCTCCAGAAGCCTTCCCTGACTTCACTAGAGAGAAAACTTTCCCCCTAGTCTATGCTGCTTCTATGATAACCTCCCATTTATTCCATGAACTGTAATTATTTGTTTCCACATATAACCTCCCTCCCCCACCAGACTGGGAGCATGTTGAGGGAAGAAATTGCACTGGAGTCATTCTGGAATCCCCTGCATTTAGCACAGAGCCTGCCATGCAGTGAGTTCTCAATAGATGTTTGTTGAGAGTATAACTGAAGGAATAAATGAATAAATCCACTATAGCATTGGATGCCAGCCACCTCCTCCTCCTTTCCCCTCCCCAGCCTTCCCTCCCCTCCACTCTTTTCTCATGTTGTGCTCAGCCCATCCAGGGCAGGACCCTCACCTCCTGCATCACTCAGGGCAAAAGCTGCTTCCCCCAACTCTTGGCCTCGTGGCACCCGGCCCCTCCTGGCCCTTCTAGACCATCCATCTACTTGACTAATGAATAGAACAACCTGTGTTCCTTTTCCAGGGAATGCTCCTGCCTTAAACTGCTTTGAAGAGCACAGCACCTGCTCACATATCAATTAAAATTATAATTAGGCGGTGAGAATATATAATTAAAATAACATGTTCCATCTCCTTCATTTATTGCTGCTGCTGGCTGTCAGGAGGAAGTCAACCAGTTCCCCAGAACGGGGTGGGGGCAGGGATCACTCCTGTCTCTGAACATACCATGCTTCCCTTCCTGGTGTCTCTTCTGGCGTAGGAAGCAAATTCCCGAGGCTGTCCTATCCAACCTGAGAGAGAAGGGTTTTCTGTCACTTGTTTGGTCCTTACACACTCCCTGCACATTATGTATGGTTCATGTCACAGGTCAGACTTTTTCAGGCTTCCATGCCTTTGTACCTGGAGTGCTGTCTGCCTAGAATGCCCTTCTCCTACGACATGTATAAAAAAACTCCCATTCATCCTTCAAAAGCCAATTCTGATTTTCACCTGTGCTCGGGTATGGGGATACAGTGGGGAAGATGCAGTCCCTACTTCAAGGCACCCACAGTGCTGAGCATGATGATCCCCATGTTCCAGAGAAGTAAACTGAGGCTCCCTCATCCCACATCATGTCTAGGAGGCTGAGGAGGTGCTGGGTCTGCAGAGCCTCCCATGCCCTCAGTCCCTCCCCACATCAGTGGCTGCAAGGACGCTTTCTCCAGAACACAGGCCTGCAAAATCCACTGCCATCCACAGGCTAGCCAGAGGCACTGCCAGGTAAATCTGTCAGGTGGAGTGTCTTGCTAACAAGAACAGGAGTGTGGCTTTGCTATTGGATGGTGCTTGGCAGAGATTTTCCCAGCCAGGAGCAGTGCCCAGCATCCAGCACACCCCACTGCAATATTTATGAAGTCCTACGTTGGCAGAGCATGGGGAAAATCACTCCTTGCCTTTTTAAGATTAAATTCACTTTGACTTTTGTTGCTATAACCATTAATACCTGTGTGAGCTACCGTCAGCTCCATCAAGCTGATTTGTGAGCAGCTGGCCCTTGCCTGGTCCCTGTGCCTCCTTCAGGACACCAAGGCAGGGAGAGACTCACAGTTATTGAGCGCTCACAGGTGCAAGGCGCTCTGTGGGGTACTTTACATATGCTGCCTTGGCATTTCCAAAATGGGTTTTGCGAAGCAGTGATTACACAGGATGCTATCGGGTGCTCTGCCAAAGAAAGTTCCATGTTCAACTGAGCCTGCAAATGCTGAGTTCACAAAAGTGAACGGGCTTCTTGACTGCAGGACTTCTCAGAGCCTTAAATATGCCAATGCACATGGTGATGTCTCCAAGAGAAGCATCTAGCTGGGTCACATGTTGTGTCTCCCACAACATTTTGTAGAACTAGTTGTGCAGAACTCAATTTGGAGCATGCTGTTACTATATCTCATTCCTCAACAGCCCAGGAAAGTCGAGTGGTCCCCATCTTAGAAATAAAGACACAGACTCATGAGGTCTCTCCTATTCACTGCTGTATCCCCAGAACCCAGCACAGAGACAAACGCATGGCAGGCCCTTGACACACAATTAGGAACTGCAGTTCAGGAAAAGATACCAAGTGAAAGGCACACGCAGGAGAGCTGGGCCAGCCTTCTGGAACTTTCTGACTCCCAGCTCCTTGCACTTTCCATGGTCACTTCTCCAAGATGACAGGAGGGCCCCTCCCCACTCTGACCTCCCCAGGGAACCGCGAAGATAATATGGGATGGGATGTCCGGGGCCCTGGCCTGGTCCTGGCCCAGGGCAAACCCTTTCGGGGGGCCTCCCGAAGTTCTGTTGTGCACGGTTTCTGTGGGGTCTCACCCGCCAGTAAAGGGTCAGGAATCCAGTGGTCATGTGAACATCACACCTACTGATCACAAATGTCGGCCCTGAATGGAGCCAGGAAGGTCCCAAGAGTCCCCGCCTCCAAACTGAGAAGTCAAGGGGTGCAATCCAGGGTGCCCCGGGAAATGTGCAGGTAAACACCCAACATCCGCTAAGAGGGAACAGGGGCTGCCACTGAGGGGAAGAATGCAGGGGGGAGGAGCTGCTGGTTTTCTAACCCTGCGGAAGTCATCAACTCTTTCAACTATCTGCATGTATAATTTTGATGAAAATAAAAATTAGGGAGGGAGAGAAGGAGGAAGGATAGGAAGGAAGGAGGGAGGGAAAAAAAAAAGTGGCCAAGAACTCCCTGCCTGCTGGAGCTTTCAAGGCAGCCAGAGCCTGCAGGGGCATCAGAGCAGAGCTGCTGGGGTGAGGACTGGTGACCGGAGGGGCTGCCTGGAGAAGGTGGCCCTGGAGGAATGCATGGAGGGTGCCCACGAAGGAAGGGAAAGGCAGAGCTCTCTGCCCGCCTAGTTCAGGCCCCTCGTATCCGAGGACCATAGGTGGACCCCCTACTCCCCTCAACTCCAGGCCTCTCCCATCCAGCCCCTACAGCTGACAAATCCAGTCCATCTCCTCCAATCCTGTAAACTCTTGGAGGGCTTCCACGCTCTTGAGCTCCTCAGGCTCTGCAAGCTCCCACTGCCCACCTCACACTCCTGCCCTTACTTCCCCCAGGGCACCCCTACTTTTGCCTCTCAGCCTTTGCACATGCTGTTCCCCATCCCTTCCCTGGAAAAGTGTTCCTTATCCTTCAGGCCTGACTTAAGACATCGCCTCCTGCAGGGACTGTCCCTGATCCCCCAGGTCCATCTTTCAACAGGAGCCCTTCAAACACAAGAAAAAAGGGAGCAAGGTGATCTGGAGACAGAGAGAAAATCCTACTGCTGACACAGAGATCCCGATACGACATGCTGGCAGATCCCCCAGGGCCTCCACTGCCCAACTAAACAAGCCAGAAGGACCACAGAGAACCCTGTGGCTGATGGCCCGTGTCAGCTGCATCCCCTCACGCAGCCAGGACTCTGGGCACTCACACTGCACCCCTCCTACCAACACGTTATCCCTGCTCAGGGTATAACTGCAGCCAGTGAGGACAAGCAGTTCTCTGCTGTAGGGCTCCCAGTCCCCAGTCCGCCCTCAGCCCAGGCATCCCCTTTCTTACAGATTCCAGAAGTACAGAGCTCCTCACCAGTTGTAAATACCAGACACACTGCAAGAGGCCACGTGTCACGAAATCTCACTCACATCTCACAACAAGTGGGTCCAGCATTTACATCTGTGGAGTTGGAACCTCCAGCAGTGGGGCAGCGCCCCTCTTCCCCATCCCTGCCCACCCAGAGAGTGAGGCACTGTGCTGAGGTTCTGAGCTTGTTCTGGCTTCGAAGGCATGGTTCTGGGATTCTGTAACAGGGGAGCTTAGCTTGGAGGGTCTGGGCTGGGTGGCTTCCAAACTGGGTCTGCAGGCTAGAGAGTTCTGAGTCTGCCGCTCTTATTCTGAGGCGTCCATGTAGAGATTTGGAACCTGAGGTTTTGCCATGGAGATTTTTAGCCTGGGATGCTATACTGGGGTTTGTGAGCCTGGTTAAGGGGTCTAGATTTAAGGGTACTAATTCTAGAAGTTCTATCAGGGGGTGGGAAGGGGTTCTGGGTTTGAAGTTCTATGCTGAGAAAGCTTATGGAAAAGGATCGCTCTGGGCTTTTCCAGCAGAGGGCTGATGTGGGTGAGAGGCAGCTGGACCTCCTGGGCTGGCTCATCCTGCTTACTCCTGAACCCTTGAGGGGATTCTGGTCTTTTCCCATGGCCCTGTTAAGAGACCCTTAGCTGACAGGTCTCCAAACACAGTGCCCATGGACTCAAGGAGCAGGGGCAAGAAGAAAGCGCTGGAGAAGGAAGGGGTCTCACTGCCCTCACGCTGGAGGGCATATCTCCCTGAGACTGTGGTAGGAGCACCACCGCACACTCTGCCTGCTGCAGCATCAGGAACAGAGAGGGCAGCAACTTAACGAAGGCCACACAGCACTTCCGGATGATCCCAGGTGCTGACTCCAGTAGTGCGTCAGCTCCAGGCCAGGGGAACCAAGAAGGGTGAATCCCATCGCCTCCAGTGCAGACACACACACACACACACACACACACACACACACACACACACACACACACACACAGCTCCCGACTGGATCCTCAGCCAATGGTCATCAGGACCCAGGAGTCTTTTCTGGCTACTCCACTGGCCTGAGTAGGGCAGCCTCACCCAGTTGAGAGGTAGGCTGACCTAAGACTGGGCCTTAGTAGATACTCAAGGGGGTCCTGAGACAGGGCCCAGGGCCCCAGGACAGAATGAAGAGGGCAGGGCTGAGGGATGCCCTGGGTCTGAAGAACAGGAGATTTGGCCTGGCCCAGCCCACCCTCCAGGAAGCCCTAGAGAGCCACAATGCTCCCTTGCTAGGGGCAACCTGAGTCAGACCCTTGTGCACCTCCTCAGCATTTAGAGATCATCAACAGAGAGGGCGCCCTGTGAGCTGTGAGGCCTGCCTGGCCAGCCAACCCACAGAAGCGCTGACTACTGAAAAGGTCTTATTTGAGAGTCATGTAGATAAATGCTTGTTTCTCTGGAAAGCACCAACTCTTTAAGGATAAAGATCATGGCCTTCCTTGCTGTGTATCCCCAAGTTTAGGGCCGAGCCCACAGCAGACACTCATGAATGAATGAATGAACGAACATTTCCTTTCCAATATCCTGACTGAAGAATCAACAGAGAAATTTATACAGCATAGGAATGTTCTCTCTGTTGCCGTCAGAGCAACACTGATAGCCCTGTACATCACTTGTGCTCTGAAAACCTTGTTCCAGAGACAGGGAGATGCTCAGAATTCCATCCAGGAATTCGGGCTGGGTCTTCTGTAGACATTTATTTACCTTCTTCTCACATAACAGAACCACGCAATACTCACCTGAAGCTACCTCATAGCTAATTTTCTGAATTTCTATATATAAAATAAATCATTTTACAAAAAAATCTGTATCTACAGTGTATGGAACAAAAGGAGATTTCAAAGCCCATTAACTCACAGAGATGGTATGTTACTGGGAGAATAGGGGCTGTATAATTAAAACAATTTAAATCTGATTATAAGAAGACAGTGGGCTTTACTGCCTACCGCCATCTCACTAATGGAAAGAAAACCAATATCTTGAGTTTTTTTAAATTCCTGTAGAACTGTGAATTAGAACACGCACGTACCACCGCTCCACTGCTTCACGTTACTGATGAGATGAGATATTCCTTATGGAGAACGTAAGCCTTCTTCAGCTCAGAGCTGCTAGGCGTATGCAGCATCTTTCCCGAGTTGGGAAAGGAGATGGTCCCCGTGTCAGCCAATGCGAGGGAGGGCTCTTTCTGGAGACCCCAGTCCCAGAGTGAGTGATGCCTGGCTCTCCTTGTCCTCTCTCTACTGAACTCCAGAGCTCAGTGTCTGAGGAGGGAAAACCAAGGGGCCTGGGACAGGGGGATGGACCAAATGACAGTTCACGGCCCAGCCAGGAACACCTCCTAGTGGAGCAGAAGTGCGCATTTCTGAACACGGTCTAAACTGGAGGAGCACGCCCAGAGCTGAAATGAAAGAAATCTATGGTGATGAGCGCCTCCATTAGCTCACCTGCTGGGAGGCAGGAAGGAGTCTGGGTGGCTCACATTTCTTCCTTGACCCCCCACCCCGCCTGCTTTCTCTGGCTGAAGTTAATAATTTTAAAGTAATTAAGTCCAGCAAACCATATCCAATTAAGTAAGGACTGCTGGTGGCCAGCAGAGCCTAGCAGCCTCACCTCTGCCTGAGTCCCTGTTTGGAGGGCAGCTGGGAGGGGGCCTGATCCCAGGCCCAGTCTCTGGGGGCCTGACCACCACGTGGCAGAGATAAACCTCTCTGAGCAGCCAGCCACCTAATGAGACTGTCAGGGGACTTCTTAACGAGATTAGGTAGGGCCCGGGCTCTGCGTCACAGCGTGTGGAGGGTTTCTATTCAATTAGCCGTTCAGTGTGGGGCAGATACTGCCCAGGAGGATGCGGGAGCCTCTGCCGATAAGGCAGCCCCCTCCTGGCACTCCTAGTTCTGCCATGACCGGCCCAGCCTCCCAGGGTCCACGGTAGCCTGAGACAAGTGTCCCCACCGGACAGAAGGGTGAGCAGAGCTGGCCCTCTGCTTTGCTGGGGCAAGCCAGGTCTCTGGCTGCCAACCCAGGACCCCTTCCCCTCCCTTGGAACCTAGGTGAGCTCCTGGGGTGGCCACAAATGGGCCATCTGGAAGAAGGGGACAGAGACCCCTGCCCAAAACAGGTGGTGTGTGTGGGGATAGGAAAGACCCCCTCACCCCAGGTGGAAAAGGTTGAGTCTGGGGCCAAGGCTACAGGTTGTGTCTACATATAAAGTGGGGGCCAAGTGTGTAAGGCCAAGACCCACTGCCCTGTCCCCTCCTGCAAATAGAGTTTGACAGCACGCACAGTATGGGGCAGGACTGCAGACACCCCAGGACCTGCAGGAGGCCACAGGGCAGTGAGTTCCACCTCCTGGGGATCAGGCCCTGCCTCCCTTCGGGACTTGGGGGTGCAAAGGAAGGTCCAGGTCACACCACGCCCACAGGAACCCTCAGGACACCCAGTGGGGAGAGGGCCCAGGCCCCAGGTCCCCTCCCCCTTCCCATCCCCCAGTCCCTGCCCCACCAGGCTGGCTCCCACCCTTCCCTCACTGCCCCAAATGCCACCCACAGCTCAGCTCACCCTGCCCCATGCCTGAAACGCAGGCTTCCCTCACTCAAAGCCTCCTGGCCTTTGGGCTAGCACAAGTGCCCCTCACCCAGAAAGCCTTCCGGCCCCGCCTGGCCCCCCTCCCGTCTGCTTCCCGCCGCGCACAGGCACACCACAGAGCTCAGACCCTGGCTCTCACCCTCCTAGTCCTGCCCGCCGCACAGAGCTTTCGAGTAAGCCAGGTCTGAGGTCTCCTGGAGCCCACTGTGTGGGAACGTCCTGTCACCAGGTGCGGCCCCAGGGCTTCCAGCCCAGTTCCAGTCCCGAGTGTCCTGTGGGCAGAGAAGCCCCACGCTGAGCAGCCGTTCCCACTTCCGGGGTGACACCACCCACCCAGGTCTGCTCTGCCCCTTCACCCTCAGCTTGGGGCTGGGGCAGCCCCAGGCCTGGCCAATCAGGGCACCCCACTCCACTGGCACCAGGACTGATTCCAGAAGGAGCCTGTCCCCATGCCAGGCCAAACAGCAGCAATCCTGGGACACCTGTGAGACTCTTGTTAAACAGTCCCCCTCTTCCCGTGGGGAAGGACCAGGGGGCTGGGCCGATTAGACATCAGCCTACAATAGCCTGGGGGCTCTGAGTGGATGGGGCTGCCTGGAAAGGAAGCCCGCCCAGGGGAAGGCAGGGACAGGGTGTGGAGAAGGAGGTGGTGTCCTGAGGACACCGTTTGGGCCCCTGGATCCAGCCATGCCTGAAGTTACGCAACGTCAGGCCTTTTCCATTACACGGCCTGATAAATATCCCTATTTGCTTAGGCCAGTACGAGTATTCCTGACACCCACGTGACTAATATAGAGCGTGATTTCAGACACTCGGCAGGATTCCCTGATGTGAGGCTGCTAGGCGGTGGTATTTTCAGAAACTCTCCACATACCCCACAGTGCCATGGCTCAGCCACCTTGCCACAGTCCCAGTGGGGTCCTCAAGGCACACCCCTGGCAGGCCACCTGACAGGTTCCCCCAGGGAAGGGCTCAGTCCGTCTGCAGGGGTATGTCTGGGAGCGCGCCAGGACACACAGGCATGCACTCCCGTGTGTGTTTGCAGACCCACATGTGTACATGCCATCAGTACAGTCAGACAGCCACTCAACAAACACTTGCTCCAGCCCTGCATGTGCTGGGAGTCCTGAGATGCAGAGCTCACAAGCCTCACAGGCACCCACTGAGACACAAGGGGAGACATGCAGGATGGCATGGCAGCCAAGAGAAGACCTCGCCCCAGCTAAGGGAGCAGAGCAGTCAGGGAAGGCCTCCTGAAGAGCGTCCCAGAGGCAAGGTTGGAGCAGAGCGCACATGTAGTCCTATCTAGCTGCACAACGCCATCTAGAAGCTCCCCTGGAGCACTCGCCAGTACTGATCAGTGGGTGCTGATACCCATCACAGAGCCGCCATCTTCCCCTTCAAGAAGTCCATTTTCTTGGCAGGAGCTAAGCAGCCTGACACAGTCGGTCCTCTGAGCCACGCTCAGGCTTCTCCTGATGAGGTTTCCATCATTAACAACTACAGAGCTTCAAAGCCCCTTCAGCCCCAGCTCACTGGAAGGGTTCTAACTCCTGCTTCCTCAGAAGCCAACGTGGCAGGGGTGGCGGCTACATCCTCGTAAATGGGCGCTGCTCACCAGCTCCTGCAGGGGTGCTGGGGGGAGGGTTGGCAGTACCCTCCCCTCCAAGCTGAGGCTGCCAGGCTCACTGGTCCCACACCTGCAGCTGCTCCTCCCTCTCCCAGCCCTTTTCCTTACCCAAGTTTGGAAGAGGCAGTGGCTAGGACAACGTCATCTCCATTTCATACATGCGGAGACTGAGGCCACATGTCGGGGTGCGGCTCCCGAGACCACCAGAGGATTCCCAGGTGAGAGACGAGGATGGAAACCCAAGTCCTGGCTCATGCCCAACACCCAGACAGCAGTCAGCCCACACAGCCCCCAAGGGCCAGCACCTGGAGCCCAGGGGGAATGTCTACTTCCCCAGGGCAGCCTCCCTTCCCTCACCACCCACTCCGATCTGCACAGGCGCATCTCAGAGCGGATGGACAGGCCAATGGCCCTGAGCCCCTGCCAGAGCAGCTCAGGCAGGGAAACGCCTTCCAGAAACAGGTCCTCCAAAACTATTTCCCGCTCCAGCCCATGAGCGTGAGAAACCCCTCCACTGTGACTGTACCCTTTGTGCTGGGCCTTGGAATCCCCCATGGAAGTGGCCACTGCCAGGGAGAGGCTGTGGTATTTGCTCCTAGCATTTCTTGCCAGGAGAAAGATCTTCACATTTAGAAGCTGGCCAGGAGGGAACAGCTGGCATAAGTGGGCCTCAGGTGGCAGGACAGGGCTGCTATAAATGCATCAAGCCTCCAGGCCCCACATGGCATGGGACTCTGAGTGGTTCTGAGCATGAAGGCAGGACCACAAGCTTGAGGGGACCTCAAAGAGCAGAGGTCTCGTGTGTCCATCTGTTCTGTCATCCATCCAGAGGCTTTTACTGAGCACCCGTGACCAGCTGCACACCAGGCTTGGCTCTGGGAACCCAGCTCTGGAGGAGACAGACACTTCCCTGCCCTCACAGACCTGACGCTCCTCACAAATAAATTAATAACACAATTGCAGGTGAGGAAGCATGCAAAGAAGGAAAAGAAGGCTTTGACAGAGAATAAGAGGGTCCTTACTTGGAACCAAGGGGAGCCTCTCTGAGGAGGTGAGATCTGAAGAATAGCTGAGGCTGAGAAGGAGCCTATCATGTAAAGAGCCTTCCTGCTGGAGGGAACAGCATGTGCAAAGGCCCTGGGGTGGGAGCGTGCTTCAACTGTTGGAGACACAGGAAGAAAGTCAATGTGGCTGAAGCAAAGAGATCAAGAGGAGTGGCAGCAGTGAAGCAAGTGAGCTCAGCCCTTGTTGTACTTGAGGCCTTGCAGGCTCTAGCAAGGAGTCTGGATTTTATTCTTAGTACTGCAGGGAGCCACTGAAGGGTTGCAGCAGAAGAGGGAGGTGACAGGATTGATTTTTCTGATAGCTCTGGCTGCTACACGGACAGAGGCCTGGAAGGGAGGAGGGCAGAGCCAGGTAACAGTGAGTAAGTGACCACAGGGATCCAGGCTGAGGCTGGGGAGATGGTGGTAGAGGTGGAGAGAACTGGACAAAGGCTGAGATAAAGGGAGGGTCATGTGCATAGTGGGAGGGCAGGCAAGGAACAAGGGGAATGCTGGCTCAGCGACCAATCCTTCGCGTTTCTGAAGCAATCCCTGCTTCGCTCTGCTCTCCATATAATCTCCGTGCTCCCTGGGGTGGTCCAGAGATGATGCTCATACAGCCCTGGGCACAGGTGTCAGTAGACACTGGGTATTGACAGACACCTCTGCTTTTTAACAGGCCATCACCAGGAGCCTATAGCAGACACAGCTGCCAAGCTCACTGCATTCCCTCCCTCGGTGAGGCTCCTGGGCTGGCTCCCAGTGGCAGCTGGAACTGCGGCTCTTTCCGCCAAACGTGCCCAGGCAGCGTGGACATCTGCAACAGCCTCCTCATATGCGCACATGTATGTGCACAGACATGCACACCCATGCACACACCTGCACACCCATATACTGGCACACAGGGACATTCACACACACACACACACACAGGCAGGGGTACTCGGCCCAGATTCCAGGGCATGCCAGAGGACCCGACCCCCGCTGCTGGACAGCCCCCCCTCCTCGGCACTGCCCAACACACCACCCTCCCCCGGAGGCCACCCCCTGCCTGTCCCTTGAGGAACACTGGCCATAGGCACCCTGTGCAGCCCAGCTCTGCACTGTGGGTCGCGCAGGGTCATGCCTCAGCCCTCAGAAGCCTTTATCCAGGATGTAGGCAAAGCCCCGAGCCAGCTCTGAGCTGAGGTTTCAGCCTGGGGCCCCGTGACAGGGATAGATGCTCCCCCAGAGCTCTAGGCTTGGGCTGGCAGCCCACAGGACTTGGAGGCAGACCACTGGATTGTTTGGGCTACCAGAGCCCGGGAGGGAGGGAGAGGCGAGTGAGGGCAGGTGCCCTGGGAACCACCCAGGACTGAGAAGGAGCCGCATCTGATGCCTGCGGCCGTGACAGGGAAGGCAGCAAGGGTCCAAGGGCCGAGCCAAGTCACGGCCTCCTCGGCGCTCGGCCCCGACCTCCTGAGATGGACACCACAGAAACGAGCGGCAGGGGCCTCGCCCAGGGCCCAGTACAGGTCTCGGAGCTTTGAGCCCCGAGCCCAGACCAGGGCCCAGAGTGTGGCCCCTCCCTCTCTCCCAGGTCTCTGGGTGCTCAGACAGAAGGATGGAAGAAAGCCCCCAGTCCCGGTTCAGGAACAGAGCCAGGGCAAGACCCAAAGCCTCTGCCTTTGTACCAAGTGCAGGAGGGGCTGCGTGGGAATGGGAGAGCATGGAGACAGCCTGCCAGGCCAGGCCCAGGGCGAGTCTGCAGGGCCTCAGGCCACATCAGGGCGGGCACATGGCCAGGCTGAGCCAAGAGCTCCAGCCAAGGGGTGGGGGTGGGGATGGTGTCCAGCCAGCAGGGACCATGTCTCTGCCCTGACCTGGGGTTTGGTAGCACCCAGGCAGGGCCCAGAGACCAAGGGGTGTCATGTACCCTTGGCAGGTGAACAGGCGAACAGAGCAAATGGTGGCCAGGACACAGAGAGAACCGATGCCTACTTAGTGTACTGTGTGCCACCACCCACACCCTCAGTGTGTCTCTGCTGGGCGCCCCAGTGGGCTGCTGCGTGCCAACAGCCTCCTTCCTGCCAGGTGTAAGTCGCCTCTCTAGATCCATCACCACAACCCCAAGGTAGCCCACTTCACAGGTATTAAAACTGAGGCTTGGAGAAGACGAGTGACCTTTCAAGACCACACAGCTAATCAGTCACAGAGCTGAGATTTGAACCCGTACCTGCCTGACCCCTTTCCACCAAAAAGAGCAAGTTATGGGTACTACGGCCAGCTGCTCAGGGGCTGGGCCAGGCTGGCTGGATTCGGGCCACTCCGTGCACTCAGAACAGCAAGGCTGCAGCAAGATTGCAATTCCATGCAGCGACGGTCTACAGGTTCCCGGAGCCCCAGCCCACACTGGTGGCTCCAAGCAGCCTCCACGTAAACCATGTCATCAATAGCAACCTGCCTACCTGCTCTCCTGGGACACCAGCAAGGCCAGGATCAACTCCAAGCCACCCTAAATAGGGCAGGGGTTGGGAAAGCCCGCCCAGCCCAGGTCAGAAAGTGCAAGGAGGCCAAGAGCCCCTTGGGACCACTCAGGCTGGTACTATAACAACCATCCCAACCTCTGTGCTTGGCCCTTGGCTGGGCATTGTAGTACATTTCCTCAACTGACCATCACTGTGTCCTCTGTGTCGTCATTCCCATCTTCCAGTCGAGGAAACTGAGGTAACCTGCCCAGAGTCGGACAGCAGAGCAGGGACAGGAACCCTAGTCTGTGCGTGAGATCAATAAGACTCCTTCTGCCCCCAATTCGGCTTGTAGGCACCATGTCTAATGTCACGCAGAGGCATGGGAGGGCCAGGCTGAGCTCTGGCTGGGAACAGGCACAGGGCAGGCAGAGACAGAGCTGCAGTGTCTAGCTGCCTCTGGTGGGTCTGGCGAAGAACTAATGTAAGGTAGGTAAACTAGGCAGACAGGACTAGCCAGAGCCACATACTCCAGATGTGGCTCGAGGAGGAGGGGAAGCCTGGTGCCCCTGGCTTCACCCACTGCGAGCCTGCCCTGCCCAGATTGGGGCCAGAAACAGATAGAAGAGGGCCATCTAACCACCTCCCAGCTACCCTGCCTGTGCTTCAGGCCCGGAAGGGAGAACCCTGGGTCTTTCTCTCCCAACCTGTGGCCATCAGCCAGGAAACTGGCTGTTTACAGGCTGGAAGGAAGGTCTTAGGAGAACCCAACTGATGGGATATTGGACACAGACCCAGCTGCCTTCCTGGGCCCCATGCCTGTCAGAGAGGCCAGACTCCAGAGAAGGGAGCTGTCGCAGGCCAGCCCATGGCAGAGATGACTCTCCACTCCAGCCCAGTGCCTTAGCAAAAGAGAGAGAGCTGCTGCTGTGGGGGAAAGTAGGGATGAGGAGGGCACTGGGAGGAGGCAGGGGGTGTCTGTAGAAGAAACAGGGCCACAGGGAGTCCTGCTGAGTCCACAGGAAACACAGACTTGCTTAAGTCCAGCTGTGGGGGCCACTGATGCTGGTGTCACAATAGCCAATCTTCACCTCATTCCTTAGGAAGCACTGAGCCCAAGTCTTCCTGGGAGAGCTGGGCCCATCCAGGCCCTAGTTCACAGAGGACAAGATTGGTAGACACAGATTGGCTCTCTTCTGAGAGCCTGGAGGGGCTGGAGACCCAGGCTTCCTGACGTTCCCCTACACCAAAGGGCTGCCTGGCGCTTTCTGGAGCAGAGGGACAAGTAAATGTGTGGGCAAAGGGGAACTGATGGGAGCCATGGATTTGGTCCAGCAGGATCCAATATCTAAAATTCTATTTGTTTTGTTTTTGTTGTTGTTTTAACGAGTCACCAAGGAAATGGGAGGGTTGTTTTGACATGACCTGAGTAGTAGATATTTGTGTCATTCACCAACTATTTCCAGTTCTCTCTCTCTTTCCAGGCACATAGTATGTCTGTGCTTCCTGGATCCCTTACAACTGGCTGGAACCACACGACTAGTTCTGGTCAATAAATTATAAGGGGCTTCCCTGGTGGCGCAGTGGTTGAGAATCTGCCTGCCAATGCAGGGGACACGGGTTCGAGCCCTGGTCTGGGAAGATCCCACATGCCGCGGAGCAACTAGGCCCGTGAGCCACAACTGCTGAGCCTGCGCGTCTGGAGCCTGTGCTCCGCAACAAGAGAGGCCGCGATAGTGAGAGGCCCGCGCATCGCGATGAAGAGTGGCCCCCGCTTGCTGCAACTAGAGAAAGCCCTCGCACAGAAACAAAGACCCAACACAGCCAAAAATAAATAATAAATAAATTTTTTAAATAAATAAATAAATAAATAAACAAATTATAAGTAGAAGTGACATGTGTCACATCCAGGCGGAGACCCCTAGAGCTCTCTTTCCCTCTGGCACAGCAACTAGCAATATTCAAGCTGAGTGACCATGATAAGCCAAGCTGCAAGCTGGCACGTAGCATGAGCAGGAGATAAGTTTGCGTTATGTTAAGCCACTAGACTTCGAGAGTGTTTGTTACGACGGCATTAACTTAGTCTATCCTGACTGATACAAAGGGAACCACAGAACAAAACCAAAGGGTAGGAACAAATAGGCACTTCCCTGTGTGGCCAAGTCTAAAAAGATTCATATCCAGGTTATCAGACTGGGTTAGAAATGGTTTGGGAACAAGCAGTACAGACTCAATGTTCCAAGTTTTTAGGTGACAGAATTTTCTGGGTAGTGAAAAGTCCAAGTAAAGAGAGAAGATGGCTGATATAGGGACCAAGGCAAGGGGATTTTTGACCTGGCAACTACAAGAATTTGGAAAGAGTCTGTCTGCCCTTACAAGATGTGGCTTTCAGTGTTAAGGGATAGCCTTAGCTATCCTCCAAGAGAAACCTGGACAAATGGCCCCAACGTGCTGCTCTAGACAGGAAGGTTGTTAAAGTTCCCATGTCACCAGGAATGGGAATAGCAGCAGCTTGGAGGCAGCACGAGGAAAAGTGTCTCACTAGACCTATGGCCTCCAACTCACACGCCTGGCATGAGATGCCCATCTGTTCACTGCCAGTTAAGTCCAACCTCCCAATCTGGGGGCAAGGCTACGGCAATAGGGATACTAAAAGGGAGCCTCTGGGACCCATTAAATATGAGGATGTGGGGAGGGCAGGAGTACAGTCTATGAAGAGAGAGTGTGTGTGTTTGGACACACAAGAGTGACCCTAGAATGAAGGACAGCTCTGAAGCCTGGTAGTCTAGCTGAGGGAAGATGGCAGTTATTATTTTACATAGACACAGGCTTGTGAGGAATCCAGAGAGGGGACTAGATGGTTCCCTGTCCCCAGCCCAACTTTAGTGAGCGGCCATCAGCACCTGCAGCCATGGCCACAGCCATCTTCTGGCTTGAAACATCACTGGCAGAAGACCCTGTGTGTCAGCTGAGAAAGACTGACCTTTGTAGGGACCCCACCTACAAAGGGTCCTTTGTAGGGACCCTCACCTTGTGCTCTAGGTGAGCGGGATGGAGGGCGGGGAGAGGAGGGGGATCTGAAGAACCTGGCCTGGAAGAAATGGAGGGCATGGACCTGCACGGTGGCACAGACTTACAGTCTAGTTATTCACAAAGCAGATTCCTCTAGGAACCTCCTTAGGCACAATCAGATGGCAGGCCCCAGGAAGGAAGTCAGTGTGTCATTGGAGAGCACAGGGAAGTCTGTAGAGGCCTGCAGACTTACAGTGTGCCACCTCCAAAGCGAGTCTGAAAGACAGGGAAACATGGCCATATGCCCCAAGTGACAAGAGGATGCCACCCAGTAAGCAAAAGTGCAGCCAACCGAGTGGAAGAAAGGGAAGGGTCACGATGTGCACTGCCTACAACAGGCACCTGCCAGGTGTGCCAACACAGTAGCAGAAAAATGGTCCACAAACACATGCACATCCTAATCCCTGGAACAGCGAATATGCTAGGCTACAAGGCAAAAGAGAAGCAAGGCTGCAATGGAATTAAGGTTGCAAATGGAATTAATCAACTGATTTGAAGACAGGGAGATAGGCCTGGATTATCCCAGTGGGCCCAATGTAATCACAAGGGTCCTGGGAGGAGGGAGACAGAAGAATCAGAGGAGTGGGTATGAGGACAGAAGTGACTTGCTGTGAGAAGGACCCCACCCACCATCGCTGGCTTTAAAGATGGAGGAAGGGGGCCAGGAGCTAAGGAAGGCAGGCAGCCTCTGGAAGCTGAAAAGGCAAGAAAATGGATTCTCTCCTAGAGCCTCCAGAAGGAAGCAGCACTGCCAACACTTTGATTTTAACCCAGGGAGACCCATGTCAGGCTTCTGACCTGCAGAACTGTAAGATAATACATTTCCGTTTTGTTGTTGTTGTTGTTTGTTTGTTGTTTGTTCTGGCCGCACCACATAGGCTTGTGGGATCTTAGTTCCCCAACCAGGAATTGAACCCGGGCCCTCAGCAGTGAAAGTGCCAAGTCCTAGCCACTGGACCACCAGAGAATTCCCTACATTCCCATTTTTAACCAGCAAAGTTGTGGTAATATTTGTTTCAGCACCAAGAGAAAAATTATGCAGCTGAGTGGATAGGAATGATGGTGTGGGCCTGCAAGTATCTTTAATGACTCTAACATCACACCCAGGGAAATGCTGACAGTGTCTCCCAGGCAGGGACCTATAACGCCGTTATCAGGGAGAACAGTGGGTCTGCCAGCAGAGGCTGCAAAAATACAGCCTCAGCGGGACCTATAATTCTGAAGGGAAGTCAAGGAAGACACCAGAGGCATCAAAGCTCAGGGAGCGAAACCATCTAGCAGATGTCATAGAGTGTAAGGGGCAGGGTGACCACCTAGGAGTGACCAGTATAATATGAGCAAGACCATCAGATGGACACCACCAAGCTCACTGTGCTTTACTTTCCTCTTATTTCATTGTTTCATTGTTGTATTCTGTGAACACCAAGCTATACTTGGGTGATTTTTACCTTGTCTTCCTAAAACACTTTTGTGCTTACTGTAACTAAAAGGAATAATGCATCACATATATTCCTTTTTTTCTTCCTCTTCCCTAAATTGTTATCTTTCCACTCTGTGACAGATATATCTACAGCATAACCAATAACTCAAGTCTTTTACTTACAGTAAAAGATAATACTGTGAACGGAAGAGACTCGTGTTCAGGCAGTTCTTTTATGCATTTATGCATTTATATAATCCTCTCCTTGAGCAGGCACTTCAAAGCAATATGAAATTTTTTTATTTAACAAATTAGTATCTCTTCTAGTATCTAGAAGACAAATTTTCACACTTACTGTTAATATGGACTTTGCCAACTAAATCTAAGATACAACCTTTTAGAGATTTAAATACCATTTCTGTGTTATCATTTGCTAAATCCTCACCAAATGTATATTTTATTAAAAAGTGATCCAATCTTTTACATAAACTGACCAACTGCCTCAAAAGGTAGCTTGTAAGAAGCTTGTACGGATACAAAATCAGCCTGAAGAAACTGCAGGTATAAATCTTAGGACCAACAAGCCAAAGTAGAGTTTCTTGTTTTCTCCATTAAATACTTAAGCATATCTTAACATAAATGTTTGCATTTTTAAAAATCAGTTGTTTTGGATATTGAAAATATATGCAGCCGTTAAAAGTAATGTTTACAAATAGTTCACAGTGATTTCAAAAAAAGCCAATGATATGTTAAATGAAAAACAAAAAAAAATATATATATATATATATACACAACTGAATAGAATAGGAACTCTCAGCACTTACGAAATTCAGTGCGCGAAAAAAGACTAGAAGGAAAGAACAGTGGTAGAATTCCAAACGATTTTGTTCTGTCTCTTGATGCTTTCCTGTACCTTCCACATTTTATATAATGAGCATGCGTTGCCCTTTTCCTCTTTCACATTTTTAAATTAATTCATGCTCATTGTAGCAAAGCATTTCTTTTATAATCAGGAGGGAAAAAGTTAAGCAAAAAGCTGAAAATGAAAAGGTCAGTTAGGGTCCGCTCTCAAGGAATTCACTAGCTTAAGCAACGGTGCAGCTGAAAATAACAGCCTCAGGAGAAGCTGAGATGGATTCACAGCTGGTCAAGAAATGGAGAGGGAATTCATGTTTACTGAACACCTACTGCAGGCCTTCTGCAGACAATTCATACATGTCTCATCTCATTTAATCCTCACAATAATTCCAGGAGGCAGGTACTGTGATTGTTCCCTTTCAACAGATATGTGAACAGAAGCTCAGAACAGGGCCAGGCCTCTCCCAAAATCACACTGCACGTGAGGCAAGCAAGATTTGAACCCAGTCTCTTGGGCCCCAAGAACTAAGCTCTTATTCCTGCATGGTGCTACCTCTCAAGCCAAAATGGGGCAGCATCACTTCAATCTCAATTCCACCTCGGGGGTCGGGGGGTTGTCACTGGGAGCTCGCCCAGTCCATGATGGAGACTGAACCCCAGTCTGCCTTTGCCCTCATCCTTGGCCACTGCCCAGCCAAGAAGTCCTTTCCTTTCCCATCCGAGCTGTATCTACCACCCATGTCCTGCTGCTGTGACTGTCCAAGCCCAGGAGAGAGATGAGATATCTATCAAGCAGGGCCAAGGAGAGAGATGAGCTATCTATCAAGCAGGGCTAAGCCATGGGATGGACAGCACCCCACAGAGCACAGAAGGAAGGACACCCAGCCAGCTGAGGGCCTGCCGTGCCAAGCCTCGGGCCAGGGAGGAGGAGCCTCCGGGCCCCGCTCTGTACTCCCTGAGGCTCTCGAGGAGTCCCATCCCAGGGATGGGATGAGCTCCTCCCATCCCTGGTAACATCCCAGGGCTTCAAAAGGTCATGGGATAATGATGTGAATTTCTGCCCACAGGGCTGATCAGTTGAAAGCATGCCAACTTTAACCCCCACACGCCCTCTGGGCAGAGGGTAGCCCAACACCACCTGGTCAGTATTCCTCTACCTGGACAACTGTCAGCCATCAGCTTCCAATTCTCTAGTTCTGGATGTTCGCACACACTCACTTCACACCCTTCCAAGACTGTGTCAGCCTGCCATGCTTGGAGCCTGAGACATTCTTCCAGTTATAAAAATAGAAAAAACTGAGACCCAGAAAAGGCCCCTGGGTGGAGCCCTGTGTCTCCAGAACAAAGTTGCATTAGGGCTTGAAGGCTGAACGGCCCATAGCTCTGTTTTATTTGGCTTGTACTGTGTTGTTCAAATTGTTTGATTAGCCGAGAACAGTTAGAAATCAGGTTTTACATTAAAGTCCAGATTTGGGGCTCCTCTTTAAAAAAAAAAAAAAATCAGCCCATTTATAACACTAGGATTTTCATTCCCAAATGGTAAAGTCAGCTGAAGCTATGGAACAGCTGCTCCTTTTGACAGAGGTGACCTCTCCAGATCCCACACTCCAGGTTCTTCCAGGCCCAGCTGCCCAGTCCACCCATGTGTGTTACCTGCCTGAGACTGTAACCCTGGGCAAGAGCATTACCTTCAGTCTCTGGGGACCTGCTGCTGGAGGGAGGTTGGGGGGGGTGGCCAATGGGCGTCATTTGGAGCAAAATGAATGAGCATGGAATACTCAACACAGCGAGGGTAAGTCAATGGAAACAAGGTATGTCAACAGAGAAGGTGAAAGAGCCAAACTGCCATGGCGAACACAGGCGGCATCCCTATCACACTGTGAGCTCCCTGGGGCAGGAAATAGGTGCTACCCAGCTGTGTCCTCAGCTCCCAAGTACAAAGAATGAATGTCCACAGAGACAAGTGTATGGGGACAGTGTCAAGGGAGCATGAGGCACTGTGAAAATTGTGGCATGTAACTGGAAAAGCCTGTGTCACCACAGATCCCCACCCCAGCTAGGGTCATTCCTGCCTAAGGAGGTCCCACCCTCCCCTGGCTAGGGCCCACCCCAAGCACATGCAACAGTTGTGATGAGGGCACACTGAAAAAAAAGTCCAAGGACAGGGCATGTGGGGGCAGGGACTGCAGGTAGGACATGATCAGACAGCAAAAAAGGACAGGGATTCCTTCCCTTGTACCTCAATGAACATCAGACATCTGCCAGGGCCGGGAGTGGCAGCTCCCCTGACAGAAAACACCAGCCTCACCCCACTCACCACCACCCCCAAAACACATCCAGACCTCCAGCTTTTCACAACTACCTCAAGACATCCTTGGACTTTCAGGCCCCAGAGCTGGGCCTTCTCCCTCCTCTGCAAGAATAGCAGACTCCGCAAAACCTCCTTCCAGCACCAAGTTCTCCCCAGCACCAGTTCTGACCTTCTGGACCCAGACCAGAGCCTTCACTGAGTCACCCTATCCCTGGAGATACAAGAAAACCAGCAGCCAACATATAACCTAGAGCCGGAGGAGGTCTCTGGGCCCAGGGGCGGGGGGAGGATAACTTGCCTGGAGCCCTCAGCCAGCCCACCTCCTCCCTACACCGACCCACTGTCCTGTCTGTTCCTCCTGGGAGAAATCCCCGCCACCAGCTGTGGCCTCTGTCCTCAATACTCCTGGGCGAGGGCCTCAGAGTCAAAGCCTTGGATATATGGAACTAGGAGAAACCATGGATATGGGGGCAGAGGAGAGGAAAGGGGCCCTGGGCCAGGCAGATATCAGGGGCAGTGAGAGCCTTAGTCTCTGATGAGGAAGCAGGCATCGTGGGAGAGATACCTGAGGCCCAGAGCCCAGGCTCAAGCCCGGTGGGAGGGTGAGCGAATGAGAGAGGAGGGAAGAGCAGAGGGGGCTTCTGCGCTTAGCCTCGCACTTGTTGCCTCTGCCTGCGGGCCGAGTTTGCGGACCACAGCGGCCCAGGCGCGGGCTAGGATTTCCCCGCAGCCTGGCCTGGCCCAACTCCGCTGCTTTTCTGGTCAAACAGCGCCCACCTTCGGCCCAGGCAGGGACGCCTCCACCCACGGCGGGGACCGCGAGGGAGAACGGCTCCTCCAAACCCGGAGGAGGAGCGCGGCCGGCCGAGAAACGCCAGCCGAGGCACAGAGGGACCTTGAGGCGAGAGATGCTGCGCATTCACGGGCTTGGGCGCCACACTCTCCTCGCTCCTCGGTTGATAGCGAAGAAGACACTGGCCCATCCAGGTCAGGGGAGGTGCACCAACACAGGTACCCTGCTCGCAGACACACCCACCCACACTCAACACAGACAGCCCTGAGCCACACACGCCTGCGCGGCTCGTAGATGCGCCCACCCAGCTGGAAAGGAGCCGCACAAGCCCGAGACACGCCCCGAAAGGAGCCCAGCTCCCCGCTCAGAAGCTCTCCGCTCCAGCCCCAAAGCGCAAGGCACTCCCGCACCACTGCTTTGGTGGGCCGGGGAGGGAGCGAACACCGTGCACGGCACCGTGACTGCCCAGGCACACAGGGAACCCTTCGTGGCCCAGCCCTTCGCAACCCTGCAGGGCTCCAGCGCTGCTGGCAGGCCCCCACCCTGTTAGCCCTGGGCATGGCGGCCGGCCACTCACCTTCCTGCACGGCCTGGAAAGGATTGTTGGCCTCGATGACCTTGATGGAGTAGGTGATCTTCTCACTCTGCAGGATGTCATCGTTGAGGCTCAGGTCGGATACGGCCAGCTGGAACACCCTGTCGTCCTTGGCCGCGTTCTCCTCGAAGATGGCACCTGGAGGAGAAGAGGGGTCAAGACTAGGCCTAGAGAGGGGCTCTTCCCCACCCCACCCCTACCCCAGCCTTGGCCCTCTGGTCATGGTGCTGGCAGGACTGCAGGTTGCCAGGTGGCAGGACTTCTGGGCTGCGGTTTCAGCCTGATAGGATAGTTTAAGGCTCTCCTCATTCCCCCAACACAGAAATACGCCCCCCAAATATTCCAACACAGTAGACATGAGTTACACATGCACATGGCACATGATGCCACCAGGTCACACAAATGTCTCACAACCAAACCACCTCATGTACCAACCATGCCCCACATAATGGACTGAGCCAAGCTGTTGTGACCTCAGGCAGCACCTAAATGCCCTGACAGGGCCCCACGAGTCCTATCCCAGGAGCCACAAAGTTCCCCTGCAGGCAAGTCTCCCCAGCCCCAATCCCAAAATGGAACAATGACTTCCTTCTGCCCTGCGCACCCCCCTCTGCAAAGAGCTAAGCAAGCAGGTCCACAGTGGCTCTCCTATGCCAGGGGGCTTCTTTACGCAGGGGCCTTTGATAACCGATGACAGGCAAACAGGCAGCTCAGTCCCAGCCTGGATCCCTGGGCTCTGCCTCCTGCTTTCCATCCCTCCCCACTTTTTCTCCTGCCGCGTTATGTTGGGGGGGGCGGGTAGGGGTATGTCCCTAGACCCTTTGCCTTCTAACCCAGCAGGGCTGAGGAGCCCAGAAGGAGCCGCTCTTGAAAGTGCTTTCTAGAACCATGAACAGCTCCTCTGGGGCGGCCTCGGCTGGCCCTTTGCGCTCTTAGCACCGCCTTGGCCGACTCCCAGCGCTTGAAGCCGAGATCGGTGGGACTCGCCGAACCTGGCCCTGCAGCCTGGACAATTCCGGAGTCCTCCCCCCTCACCAGGCCCTGAGGGTCACCACAGTCCCAGGGCTGGGCCCAGTGATCCCCCGAGCTGGGGGCTGGGCAGGAGGAGGGAGGTCCCTTTCCATGCTACACCCAGAGCCGCAATGCCGACCTCGAGACCCAAGCGCCCCCCCCCAACCTCCACCACCATTGGGAAGCAGGTTTGGAACCGGCCCCTGACCCCTGCGGGGGGATTGCAGCGCACCAAGCCCAGGCCTAGTCTCTGACCACCCATCACACCCCTGCCTCGCCTGTCCCATCATCCCTGCCTTCTCACACCTCCCAACCCCCCAGCCTCTCTGGGCTCGCTGGTCTTTCCCAACTTCCGGAAAAGCGACTGCAGACGGGCTCCCCAAAAGCAACCGCTGTCAGTCCCCCAGCCCGGACCAACTTCCTGGGATTTCTCCCCTGCTGCTACCAACTCCCACACACTCCCCATCGGCGACGCGCCCCCTCCTCCTCTCCTCTATCTCGTCTTCTCTCCTCTGCCGGTTCTCTCCCTCCATCCGTCTCTTCCCGCTCAGCGCGCGCACACACACTCCCCCCACACACCACACACCGCGGCCCAGGCTTCTTCCCTGATTCCCACCACCCAGACCATGTGCCGACCCCCAAGACTTGGGCCATAGGAAACTCTGGGACTGTCCAGGATTGGGCTGCTGTCGCCACAGCCAGATACACGCACACACACACATATACAGAGAGGTACACAGACACACACCAGAGAAACAGGCAGACACTGTGTCCACTCTAACAGGCTGACAGTCATGCACGCACCAACACAGGCTCCGATGGCCCCATACACCCCAACGCCCTCTCGCAGTGACACCAACACGGAGCCACAGGCGCACACAGAGACACACGCTGACAACACCCACCCACCCACATTCACGCACGGTTCCGGTCGGGCCTCTTCAATCCTGCCCTGCCAACTTGGCGAGAACCCGGGCCCTGCCCGCCTTCGGCCCCCGCTACTCTGAGCTGCGCCTAAGGGCTGGCCCTACCCCGCCGACGGCCCCGCCAGGGGCGCGGGTCTGGACTTGCGCCTAGCCCCGGATTTCCCGCAGCCGCGGCCCTAAGTGTCGGCAGAGGCCGCGGGGCCCCGCGGGGGGAACTGGAGCCCCGAGGAGCAGTGGGAGCCCGCGGGAGCGCGGCGCGGCCCGTGCACACCTCCTCCGCGGGGCGGCGCGGAGCGGCCCTTCGGGGGAGCACCGCCCGCCGAGCCCCTCGGCCCAGGGAACAGCCAAGTTTGGACGCCGCGCACCCCCCTCGTCGCTGGGGCCCCCGCCCAGCCTCGGCCCCGCGCCCGCCACGCTCACCGATGTGGATGATGGAGTCGGCCCGCACCGACACGCACTGGCATATCCAGGGGAGAAGCCACAGCGTCAGCGCTTCCATGTCCCCCGGGCGCGTGGCTCATCCGTCCGGGCCCGGGGCGAGGCCGAGGGCAGCGCGGAGCGGGGAGGCGCCGGTCCGGGTGCAGTCCCGGGCCGCTCCCCGGGAGCCAAGCCCGCCCGTGCGTCTTTCCCCGCGCGCCCGCCCCCTGCGCCCTGCGCCCTGCGCCCGCCCCAGTCCAGCCCAGCCCAGCGCGGTCGGGCTCCCGCTCCGGCTCCGCTGGTGGCTGCGGCGGCGCTGGCGGCCCGAGCCCAAGCCGGCGCGGCGGGGGCGGCCCGCGGCGGCGGCGGCGGCGGCGGCGGCGGCGCTCCCCGCGGCTCGGGAGGCTTCGGAGGCGGCGGAGGCGGTGGCGGCGGCAGCCGGGCCGGCACGGCGGCTCCGGGCTCGCTGTGTGTCTGAGCCCCGGCGAGGAGCCGAACTGCGGAGGACGCCCCCTCCCCCTCCCCTCCCCCTCGACTCCGCTCCCCCTCCCCTCCCTGCCCGCCTCCCTCCCCTCCGCCCTCCTCTCGACCACGTGACTGCGGAGCCTCTGCCTCGCAGCGCGGCGCTCTCCCGCTCGCGGCTCGGAGGGGGCGCTGGGTGCTCAGCGCTTCCAGCCCGAGGGACGCTCGGAGGCCAGCCGGGCGATGGGGACCGGCCGGGGCTGCGGCGCGCAGGGACTTGGCGGCCCTGGGCCTCGTGCCCCCCGTGCCAGGGACCAGAGGATGGAGAAGGGTCGGCCTCCGACTGCCCTCGAGGGTTCCCGGACCCCCCTGGCGCCCGCCGACCTCAGCCGCCTTGCGTCTTGGGCCATGACCCCCGCCCTGGGCAGAGAGCCCCTCGCGGAGCCAGGCCAGGGGTAGCTGGGAGAGAGACCGGGCGGGGCACTGAGCCAGGCACCGAGTCGCAAGGGGAGCCAAAGGGGACCCGCCGCGGCCAAACGTCGCGGAGCAGGCACCGAGACGCAACGGGCGCCAAAGGGGACCCGCCGCTGCCAAACGTCGCGGAGCAGAGCCACGGCCGCAGGCTCCAACCCTAGCTGGCCCCACCGACATTGGCGGGCGCCCATCCCCCACCCCGCGGCCCCGGGCCCAGCCGGGAGTCGGGCAGGCGGCTCGCACTCTGAAGCCCAATTCATGGCCGGAAACCGGCGCATCCGTGACCGCGGCGCCTGGACGTGAGGAGCCTTCTAAGCGGCCGGCGTGCTCAGACTCCGACTCTGCACGGAGCCTTTACGCGCGAGCCCAGGGCGAAGAGCCGGCTCCTCGCGGCCAGCGCAGAGCGGGGCTCTCTCCACCGCTCCGGGAACGCCTCAGGCCAGCCACCACCAGATGTAGCGTTAAGCTGTTTGGGCTCCAGCCTGGGTGGAAGTGGCAGGCCTGACGCGTAGCCACCCTGCACCGCCCCCCCCCCAACAAGTTCCAGACTGGGCTCCACGTGGCACACCCAAGATTTCAGGAAGACAGCTGAGCCTTCCCGGACCGGGATTCCGCGGAAGCTTGGTCCGGGCGCGCCTGGCAGAGCCTAGTGCAAGGGGCCACTTCCGCGAGCCCGGGAGCGCCGCTTGGCCCTGTCGTTGGCCCGCGCCCCAAGGCCCCTGCCTTGATCAGGGCCGTGCGCAGGGCGTGAGGGATTCAGAGAGACTCAGCAACAGACCTTACCTGGAACTCCCCGCTCAGAGGAGCGGCAGACACCTAAACAGATCATTAAAAGATGTGGCAAGGACCCTGAATAAGCTATGTATGCACAGGCGCGTTCTGGGCTGTGACCCAGCCTGGGAGGAAGAGCCAGGGGATAGTTTCCTGGAGGAGGTGACAGTTCTAAAGGCTGAGTGGGGGTTACCAAGGGAGAAGGAAGGGAGGCTTCCAGGCATTGAATGCTGGTTAGCGAGCCAAGATAGGAAGAAAAAGAATTTACTGTGAGTGTGTGTGTGTGCGTGCGCGCGTATGTGTGTGTCCCAAGCTGCCTGCCACAGAAGTCACTGGCAAATTTTAGTTTGGAAAGGTGTGGAAGGAGGCTGTGCAGAGGGGGACAGTGCAGGCTTGGAGAACAGTGAGGCAGCCCTTGCAGTGGCTGGTGGGGCCGCAGTGGGAACCTAGGGGAGAGGAGAAGCTGGGTTGGAGAAACAGCTGGGAACCACATGGGCTGGCAAGGTGACTTCCAGGGTGAAGGGGCCACGGGCAAGAGGAGAGGAATGACCATGCCTGAAGGAGGCTGGGCTGTCCAGCTGGGTGTGGTGCCCACACAAAGGCACTTCCTCAAGAAATCCATCTTAGGGGCCTTGAATTGTAAAACACACCCCGGGCTCTACAAAACCCCCATGCCTCCATTCTCACTCCCTGGAAATTCTACCATTCACTGGCTGAAAAGTTGTAGAAAGAAGGGAAATAAAGAATGGGTTTTATTATGTAACAGTTTGGTTCCTATGGAGACAGTCTCCTCCTGGGAAGGATGGTGGTATGTTCACCCTGTAGGGGCTCAAATCTGAGGTCAAGAGCCACAGGGTCAGGGATCCCCAAACACACTTGTTTGGACCCCTGTAGTATGTTAGTAAAGTAGCCGTGTGATACTTCAACCCAGTTAGAAGTTTTTCTTGATATTTATTATGCTAGGTAGTGGCAGCATGATTACAGTGAGACAAGTCTCATGCCCCCCCCTTCCAAATATTAAGAAGTCAACCTAGAAACACACATAGTTTGGGGAAGAGTTCTATCAGTTTCTAATCTGGATGATGAGGTGCCTCTAGTTTGGGACCTGAGGGCTATGACACAGGTTGACATTCCCCTGGAGGCACCTCTCCTGGGTACCACCTTCCCCTCCATTTCTGACAGTGTGGAGTCCTTCACCATCCCAAGATGCTCATCTCTTAATGCTCATCCTCTTATACTTCCAAGCCAAGCCGGTCTTCCCTACCAGACTGGAATGGCCTAGATATACCTTGACTGGCCAGGAAGGATACTCTGCACAGGTCCCATTTCTACTAGAGCTGGGAGGCAGACCCAGAGATCACTGGGGCCCTATGCCTGTTTACCTCTAGGCAAAACTATTTTAATCCTCTCTGCCACCTGAAGTTGGGATTACCAGCTTCCAAGGACATTGGCTTATTGGGGATTTATCAGATTCATCAAAACCTTAATTACTTATTGATCCTAGCCAGCCCAGTCCCTTTAGACCCTGATAACCTCTGGGGCTGTAAAAGCTGCCACCCCCAATACAGGCTCCCAGGCAAGCAACTCTACCTGATGAACAAGTTCACCCTGACTCTAATAACCTGGCTGGAGAAGAGAGATTAGCAATCTCTGGGTCATATGATACAAACCCATTTTACAGAGGGGAAAACTGAGGCTCAGAGAAAGGAGTAACTTACCCAAGGCACCAAGTGAGTTGCTGCACCCAGGACTCAGTCCTCTTGGTTTGCTCCTCACTACACAAAGATGTATTCACAGAAATTAAAACTGGGTCAATAAATCCTTCATTTGCACAGAGTTCAGCCAACACAGGTGATTGCTTTTTCTAAAGAGATCTTCAGTTATACTAATTATAACCATATTTATTTAGCATTTAACATTTGCAGGCACTGCACTCAGCACCCTACATTTTACTAGGAGATGATATTCCCATTTTCCACTTGGGAAAGGAGGGTGCAAAGAGATAAACTGGGCCCATCAGCACTCTCAACTAGAATACTACTGGAAGCCAGTAGTTTGCCACCAAACCTGCAGGTGAAATGTCAAGACAAAGAGAATATGGTGGTCCACCAGGAAGTCACGACAGTCATCACTTAAAGCTTCATCATTCCATAAAGCATACCTCTCCTTTCTCTGTCATCTTGTTTCTCACCCCAGTCAATAACTGGACTGAGGAAGCACCAGCTGGAATCCTGACCCTCACAGGAGCCTGTTGCCCTGGCACATTCTGTGGGGAGCTGTCTACTCCATGTAGAACTACCACTACTCAGCCCCTGAAGAGATGCCCCCTCTCCAATCATGTTTCTTTAAGCAAGCCCCCAGATTAAACAAGATAGTGTACCATGAAAGATTGCCTTCCTCCCTCGCCAGCATAGGGCCCACCTGGGATTTCTAAGATAATACAGCCCACACCTGCATGAAGGTTGCTACTGGCAAGACACACCAAGGCCCAACCTGGAGGATTCTCTGCCGGCCATGGCACAGAAGACCAGCTCTCCTGAGAACACAAGGAAGAGGGCAACCCAAGTCCCAGGGTCGATCCCCCACCGCCACCAGGGAGAGGTCAACCAGCATCCTAGAAGGAGCCAGGCTTAATGCCCTGAAGCTTCAATTCTGGGCTGGGCCCTCCCTACCCATGGGCTCCAAGGAACCCACAGTTGGCCAGAATCTGAGCTCAAAAAATCCCACTGCTACCTTCCTCTATTAACCCACTGGGTTTTTCTTTAAAAAAAAAAAAAAGAAAGAAAGAAAGAAAAAACATTTATTGGTTACTTCATCCTTTCCTTCATTCTCGGCATTTGGTCTTCTGTTGTATGTTCATTTTCCATTTCTACTTTGTCTTCCTTACCCCTTCTTGCCAACCTCTTTCCTCTCATTTCTACTGTTTCTCAGCTTGTATTTATTTTATTTGATCTTCTTTTATATTATTATGTTTTTTATTTTATTTTTACTCTGGTTAGCCCCATGGGTTTTTACTTTTCAATTTCCCAGGGCAGCAGTCTTTTGCATCGCTCTTTCCATTATTCGAGGCTTTCTATTCATTTAGTCTTGGGTTTTCTCCACGTTGGGGGTTGGGCAAGTGAGACTGAAGGTGCCCTCCCTGCACCCACCTTGCAGGAGCTTCCAGGGCAGGACCCACTAGTACGTCCCGGCCCCCTGCCCACCCCCAGCCTTCACACCCTTTCCAGGTACCCATTCCAGGGCACTGCCAATGGCACATGCAGGTGCCACATCTGGGAGCCCTGTTGAGGAGCCTTCTGTTTGCTGGAACCACACCCCACAGGCTAATGAGGAGGAAGGAAATCACACACAACATGTCCTTCTTAGAGAGGAGCATCTCATTTTTGCAGGGCAGGGGCCCCTCTTTTTCACCATTATATAGTCCATAAACTGGGGCCCAGTTTGGAGTGTGCAGTCCACTTAGAACCAAGATACTCCAAAAAGTTACCAGTGTGAAAAGTTGCTTCCTTCACAAAAACAAGCTGGAACCTCAGAGGTCTGGTCCCTGGACCCAGGCTCTCCAGGCAGGGTGGGTGGCAGGACCAAACACCAACTCAGGCCCATCTGGAGCTCTCATGCTGATATCCAGCACTCCCCTTGGCCCCTTGGAGTTCAGCAACGTCCCTCACTTCCGTAGGTCCCTCTGAAGGGCAGAAGAGGCAGGCCGCAGTTTGCACAAAGGCATTACCAAATGCCAAAGGACAGCAAGAGGGGGGAAGGCCCAGTTCCCAGGAAGGACCCTGAGCAGTCATCTCAGGCCCAGGCATCCCGGGGCAGCCTGTATCCCAGCCTCCTCCTAAAGCAGTGATCCTCCAGGTGTGCGTCCCCCAGCCTGAATCCAGGGTGTTCTTTAGAGAAAGTTCTGGCTTCCAAGGCTCTAGACCCACCCCACTTCCTTCAGGCTTGACCTGTGTGCTCCGAGTCCATTGTGTGCAAGGAAAGGGTTCTCCTGCTGAGAGTCTAAAGTTTGAAAACCTCAGCATTGACAGTCTCTCCTGAGCCCAAGGGCTGGTCCAAGCCCTTCCCAGTTTGCATGCTGGGATCCCTGGTCCCCCACTACAAGGCCTGGGGAGGCTTCTCCTTTCTGTGCCTAGCCCCTGGGCCCTGCAACTCTGCCTTTTTCACTTGGGAGAGCTCCTGATTCCCCAGGAAGGACCAAGTAGCTGGGAACCAAAACCTAGCCTGTCTTTTTCCAAAGAAAAACTCAGGCCTCCACACCCTCATCAGCCACTGCCAAGGCTCCAGACCCAGGACATGGTCCCCCTTTGCCTCTGCCATCTGCTGCAGTGGGTCCCTCAGTGGGCTCTACAACACAGGCTGAGTTGAACCCGTGAGCTGAGTTAAGGAAGATTATGCGCTTTCCAAGCAGAGAGAATAGCAAGAGGAAAAGTATGGAGGCAGAAGCATGTAAAGGAACACAGAGGGAAGAGCAGCAAGTTGTGAAGGAGAAGTTGGTGGAGGGGCCAGGATGGAAGTTGCCAGAATAGTCCTGGTGGGAGATGCTGAGGCCAGTCTCACTACTTTTCAGACATGTCTCTACAGAGCAGGGTCCTGAGATGGCCCTGGGCAGCCAGAGACATGTCAACATGCATGTCCTCAGTGGCCATCTTAGGGAAGCCAGAGGGCCACTGATCCACAATGGACAGTCAAGACAGAGGGGTGAAGCCCTTGTGCCCCTGGCCACCAGGGAGCTCACAGGAGGCTGACCCACCCTGACTCTGCACACAACACTCTGTGCCAGTCCTATGTCCTCTGCACTCATGCGGGATGGGGCTGCGGGTGTCCATAGGTGAGGTGGGGGCCCTGGGGGCTTACTGGACCCCAGACCTGGCCTGCTCCCGTCAGTGATGGGACACCCAAGTGTCACCCCTCCCACTGGGCTGGGAGCTGCAAACCACAGGCACTCTGAAATGAATATGAGAGGCTCAACCCACCCCACAGCATCCCATCCCAAGTCAGGTATAGCCCTGCTGCTCTTACCAGCTTGGGCCTGTAGCCTCTCAAAGCCAAGCTTCCCCTTTCCCAAGGGGCAGGGATTGGGGGAACTACATCTGCCTGGAGCCCTGGCTCATCTGGCAGATAACCTCTTCCCCAGACCCAGGCCTCCAGCTAGAAGCAAACCCTAACGAATCAGATCACCCTGCTCATGGACACACCCATTTCCATGAGCAATTTTTCTTGCCTGTAAACCTCTTCTGTTATGCGGTGATGAAATGAAATTGTGATTGATTTTCTCTGTCTGGGTGTCATGGCGCATTTAGCACCCTGTAACCCCGAAGGATGAAGGCGCTACCTCCCGGGAATGCTTCTGAGGACTCGGCTTGGAGCAGGGACTGCCCAGTGCTCCTCCAGGTGAGGCAGGGAGACGGCACAGGCCCTGGATCCACCGCTGATATGCTGGGCAACCTTGGGCAGGGTCCCTAAATTCCCAGACATTCATCTGGAAAATAGAGAGGGAGACCCAGCGTGTTGGTGGGGGAAAACACGACAGGGAGTAGGACAGAGCAGGAGCCCCGAGGGGAGACCCCAGGAGAGGAAGGGAACTCACATGTTCTGAACTTGCCAAGTGCCAGACCTGGGTACAGCAGCCGCGCACACACCTCACTGCAGAGAAGCAGCAATGCCAGAAAAAGAATCAGTTGGAGATGGGGATAAAGGTCTGCTTATCTCCCAGGTCTCCCAGGTTCACTGTAACTGTCTCCAGAACCAGGTGAGATTAATGATAAAAGGGGATTGGAGGGAGAAGCTGCCCTAGGAGATGGGAACAGCCCTCAGAGATCAGAGGGGAGGGGCAGGGCTCAACCACAGAGAGGCCCAGTCCTCCCATCACCTGCTCATATGGTTGGTGATCCGTACAAGACCCTCTAGAATAGGGTTCACATCCCCAAACTACAGGTGAGATCACTGAGGCTCAGCACGGCAAAATCCCTGGACAGTTAATGGGTGTGATAGGCTGAAAGGTGGTCCCCCCAAAGATATTGATTCCATAATCCTCAGAACCTGTAAATGTGACCTTGTTGTTTTTTTTTTAATAAACCTTGCATTTTTATTTATTTATTTTATTCATTTATTTATTTTTGGCTGCATTGGGTCTTCACTGCTGCACGCGGGCTTTCTCTACTTGTGGGGAGCGGGGGCTACTCTTCATTGCGGCGCACGGGCTTCTCATTGAGGTGGCTTCTCTTGTTGCGGAGCACGGGCACTAGGTGCACAGGCTTCAGTAGTTGTGGCACGCAGGCTCAGTAGTTCTGGCTCGCAGGCTAAGAGCGCAGGCTCAGTAGTTGTGGCGCGCAGGCTCAGTAGTTGTGGCGCACAGGCTTAGTTGCTCCGCAGCACATGGAGCTGGAGCAGGGCTCAAATCCGTGTCCCCTGCATTGGCAGGAGGATTCTTAACCACTGTGCCACCAGGAAAGTCCCGTGACCTTGTTATTTAAAACTGTTTTTTCAGATGTGGTTAAATTAAGGACTCAGGATGAGAAGATTGTCCTGAATTGTCTGGGTGAGCCCTGAATTCCATCACGTGTCCTTATGAGAGAGAAGCAGAGGTAGACACACAGACAGAAAGCAATGTGATCATGGAGATAGGGATTGGAGTGATGCAGCCACAAGCCAAGAAATCCCAGCAGCCACCAGAAGCTGGAAGAGGCAAGGACAGATTCCCCACTAGTGCCTCTGGAGGGAACATGGCCCCACCAGATTTCAAACTCCTGGCCTCTAGAATCGTGACAATAAATTTCTGTTGTTTTAAGACACCTCATCTGTGGTAATTTGATACGGCAGCCACAGGGAAGGAACAAATGACATTGGCTGAAGCTTTGCTCCTGGATAATAAAAAGGCAAGCACCTCAGAAGGAGAAAGACATTACTCTTCCCCTTCCCCTTTCTTCCTTCAGACCTGAAATGTAAACAGCAGATCCAAAAGACAGACTGCCATCTTGTGACCTTGAGAAGCCAAGCAGGAGACTGACAGCCTCATCCCAGGATGGCAGAGCTGCCAGATGACAGTGGTGGGCTTTTTCAACCCTGGACACACAAGACAGTTAAGCCCTCAACTAGTTAAACTACTGGAGTAAAGTTTTCAATTATTCGTAACACAAATCCTAACTGATAACCACCAACCTGAAATAACAACTGCTGACATGATAATGTTTTTCTTTCTGTCCTTTTCTCTATTCAGGTATAATTTTTACATACAAGAAGACAAAGTATCATACCTGAAATTATTTTATTTTTTAGTGTTTGTTTATTGTCTGTCTCCCCCCTGTAGAAGATAAGCCTCACCAGAAGGATAGTGTAATCTCATTATGATTTTATTCCCTGTATCCAGAACAATGTCTGGCATGTCTAGATGTTCAATAAATGTTAGTTAAATCAATGAATTAATTAATGAGTGAATGAACATTTTAATGTGAGCCCTTCCCCTGGCCATGAAATTGTTTTCTGAAACCTTGAATTTTTTGCTGACTACAGCTCTCTCCCATGCATCTATCATACTTTATTTAACCAGTCACTTGCTGGTGGACATTTTTTAACGCTACTGTAAAAGTACTCTTACATGCATTCCAGGTCTTATGCAATTATTTTTTACGATAAATGCCTAAAAAGGTTATGCATAATTTAAATCTCTTAGTGCATATTTCCAAAATTGCCTTCCAAAGCAGTTTTTAAAACCAATTAACATTTCCACAAGAAATTTATGACAGTGTTTCTCTACACCTCCACCAACATTAGGCATTATTCATTTCTAATGTTTTTTCATTTTGGTACATGAACAGTTATGTCTCGCAGTTGTTTTAATGTGCATTCCTGATCGCTGGGGTCACAGATTGTTCTTTCACCAGCTTGAGGCTTTTTCGCAGGTCTTTTCAGGCCCCAGGCTCCTGCGGGGGGATGGGGCGGGTGGAGGGGTGGCCTTGAAGCCTGCATCTGCCATCATCTACTGGAGGTATGCGAACACAGACGGTGAAGGTGGGGTCCCCTTGGCCAGTGTTCAAGGCCTTCCAGGAATTGTGGAGGAGGAAAGCCAAGGGCTAGACCCCTGGAGTCCCTGAGATTCCAGAACTGGAATCATGGAGGGGCCTTTCTTTACTGGAAGCTGGGCCACTCCCCTGGTCCCCTGCTAGGGGCCATGGTGGGAAAGACACGTGTTCTGGTGTGAGATCCAGAGCCTGATGGTGGGAACTTGGGAAGCCACAGGTGCGGACAGGACTGGGCTTGGGGGCTGGCAAGGGCCAAGGGAAGCTGATGCCAGGCCTAGAGAGACCCAGAAGGCTGTTAAGGACTTCTGAGAAGCCTAAGCAGAGTTAGAAGAAGAAGAAAGGGGTAGGTATTTCAGGAAGCAGACGCAAAGGCACCGAGCAGGTTCAAGAATGAGGTGTGCTCATGCCCAGATCAGCCCTGTCTTCAGGACCACATAGCTAGTCACAGCCTGGAGCAGAGACGCCCCCGTGCATATCCTCATGGCCACACTCTCCCTCAGTTGGTCACAAGCCCAGAAAACTGCCAGGCCACAGCCCAGGCCAGCCTACTCCCTAAGGAAGGCCATCGTGGAGGTTGTTAAAACATCTCCTGCCCCTCACCTTGCAACCTGCAACACAGCACTGTTACCCCATTTCACAGATGTGGAGATTGTGCACCAACTGAAGAGCATTGTCTAGTACCTCCAGGCTGCACAGGGATAGAGAAAGAGCCACAAGTGCCCCGAGGGTTGGGAGCCTCCTGAAGGAGGAGCCCCGGGCCAGGCAGAGAGAGGGCCACCTCCCTGCTCCCATGCCCACCATGCCAGACCAGAGGGTATGGACCTAGGGACTCAGCACCAAGCTTCCCAGGCTGGAACTACTGTCCTGAGCGGGGGCAGCCATGGTGCAATGCTGCCCCCTGCCGACGGCCAGGGAACAGGCCCAGCTGCAACTGCGATGAGGCCCCCAGGAGACAGGACCTGGCTCTGGGCTGTACGGTCGCCTTGACCTGGGTGGGGATTGTTGGGGAAGCTGTGCTGGGCGGTAGCGAAGTCAGAAGCCAGAGAGATTCAGATCTCAGTGAAAATAACAATAACGGCCATCATTTACTATGAGCCAGGTGCTGCTCTAATGCTTTACATACATTGTTAACTCATTTACTCCTAACTCACTTCTTAATAGGGGAGGCACACTAATAATCCCCATTTTACAGAGGAGGAAACTGAGGTACTAGAAGGTTATGTAACTTGCTCAACTAGGAAGTGGCAGAGTGCCCCAACAAGGTCTCACTCTCTGCAATTTCTAGAGCCCATCCCGCATGTCTCAGCCACAGCTGCAGAAGAGCAGACAGGTGTCCTATAGCCCCAATTATGAACCATTCTTTGCTTGGGCCACATGGAAGGACTGAGGCCCTGGATTTCACATGGGCCTGGGACTTCTCTGAGCCTTCCCACGGAGTTTAAAAGGCTGGAATCTCAAAAGACTCCAGAATTTAAGGGAATGACCCGAGTCATCCTTGTCCTAGGTCACCCAAGATCCAGATGGAAAAGAGCCCTGTGGGCCTTTGTGAAGAACACCTGTGTGCAGTGTCTGTCCTCCCAGCCACAGACAGCTCTGGCCCTCCTATTCTCACCCTGATTACTGCAAAAGTTTCAAGCTCAGTCCTCTCCCAACCATATGTCAAATTATGACATCCTACTTAAAACCCTTTACTACAACTCAACAACAACAAAACAAACAACTGGATTTAAAAATGGGCAAAGGATTTAAACAGATATTTCTTCAAAGAAGATATACAAATGCCCAGTAAAGATGTAAATAGATGCTCAACGCCTTTAGTTATTAGGGATATGCAAATCATAATCATAATGAGGTACAACCTCACACCTACAAGGATCAAAATATTATTAAAAAAAAAAGCATTGGCGAAGATGTGAAGAAATTGGAACTTTTGTGTACTATTGGTGGGAATGTAAAATGGTACAGCCACTATGGAAAACAGTATAACATATTCTCTCAAAAAATTAAAAATAGTATTACCACACATGCAAAAATAAATTCTCTAACCCGTATGGTGATGGGTGTTAACTAGATTTATTGTTGTGATCATCTCGTAATATATACAAATATCAAACCATTATGTTGTACACCTGAAACTAATATAATGTTATATGTCAATTCTACCTCAATTTACAAAAAAAACTAGCAATATATGGACTAAAAAAATTACATATGGTCTAGCAATTCTGCTTCTGGGTATATACCCAAAATAATTGAAAGCAGGATCTTAAAGAGATATTAGTATAGGCACCTTCACAGCATTCGCAATAGCCAAAAGGTGGAAGCTACCCAAATGTCCATCAAAAGGTGAACAGATAAATAAAATGTGGTGTATACATACGATGGAGTATAATTCGGCCTTATAAAGGAAGGAAATTCTGACATATGCTACAACATGGATGAATCCTGAGGACATAAACTGTATGAATAAAACAGTCCCAAAAGACAGACACTCTATGACTCCTCTCCTTTGAGGTCCCTAAAGTAGTTGGATTCATAGGGACGGAAGGTAACGCGGTGGTTGCCAGGGGCTGGGGGAGGGAGGATAGGTACAGAGTTTCAGTTAGGGAAGATTTTTAAAGTTCTGGGTAAGGAATTCCCTGGTGGTCCAGTGGTTAAGACTCAGTACATTCACTGCTGTGGGCTCAAGTTCAATCCTTGGTCAGGGAACTAAGATCCTAAAAGCTGTATGGTGCAGCCAAAAAAAAAAAAATTTTTAAAGTTCTGGGTAAATGTACAGTTCTGTGATGTCTGTTTTACTCAACATTTATTCAAAAATTAATTTTGTTTAACTTTTTTACTTTTAATCATATAAAATGCTGTTTAATGTAGATAAATATGAAACACAGAATTATCTAAATAGTATTTCAGTCTAGTATATATAGGTAACATGGGTGTTACGAACTAAAAATCCTGCTAAGTTATATATTTCTTACCACTAATAAACATAATAGATGCATCTTTTTTTTCTGTCTTTATTTATTTATTTTATTGGAGTATAGTTGATTTACAATGTTGTGTTAGTTTCACGTGTGCAGCAGTGATTCAGTTATACATATACGTATATATCTTTTTCAGATTCTTTTACATTATAGGTTATTACAAGATATTGAGTCTAGTTCCCTGTGCTATAAGGTAGGTCCTTGTTGATTAGCTATTTTATATATAGTAGTGTGTATAAGTTAATCCCAAACTCCTAATTTATCCCTCCCACCCCCCATCCCCTTTGGTAACCATAAGTTTTTTTTCTATGTTTGTGAGTAATAGCAACGTGTTTTTAAAGCTCTGGAGCTGGATGGTTGAACAACAGTGTGAGTATATTTAATGCCATTAAATATACTCACCTAAAAACAGTTAAGATGGTAAATTTTATGTTATGTGCATTGTATCACAATTAAAGATTAAAATTAAAATTAATTAAATTGAACAAATCCTCTTCTGGCCCCTCTGACTGGTAAGCAAAGGTCAGACTCCTCCAGCTGCATTGAACATCCGCAGGACTGGCACCCAGTAACAACTCCTGCCCTGGGGAGTATACCAACCCCCAGGGCTGCAGCACTGACAGTTAGTGGGAGGGGAGGTAGATAAGCCTCTGACAGCGTTGGCTTTAAGGGGAAGCCCCGCCCTGGCTCTGGCTTGCTTTCTCCTTCTCTAAATTCCACTTGGAAAACCAGAAGGCAGAGGCTCTGGGAGCTCCGCGGGGCCTCTTCTCCTGGGGTCAACATGGGGCGACAGAGACCTCTGGGCTCACCTGCAAGCTGGTGGTAGGAGGAGTCTCCAGGCTAACCACCTGAGGTTGCCTGGGGTCCCAGCCTCCTGCCACTTCCCCTAGCAAGTACTGGGGCCCAGCAGGCTAGACTGACAACTCCTGCGGACCAAGGCAAGCACCGTCGGGGAGCAACTGAGGGCCCAGGGAGGAGCAACCTCCAGCCTGTGAAGTAAAACCTGCAGGGGGAGTCACCCAGGTAAAGAGCTCGGTGGGGTCCCAGCCTGGGGCTTTTGAAGGCTGGGGAGGAGGAGTTTCTTGGAAGAAGAGACAGAGGCCAGTGTGGCTGGACTGAGCAGAAGAGGCAAGGTGGGCTGCTGGCAGGAGGAGGGGCTTGAGGTCTGGCTGAGGATAGGGGCTTTTCCCCAAATAGCCGCTGAGAGATTTCCTGTTTGTTAGCAGAGTGACAGGAACAGACTTGTCTTTAAAGATACCTCTCTTGAATCAGAGGAAGTAGGAAATGGAAGCAGAGAACAGGAATCAGGGACAGTGTCAGCGGTGGCCTGGACCAGGGGAAGGGAGGGAGATGCAGAGAGGGGATAATGCATGTTGGAGATGGGATCCAGGGACAGGGGATGAGCTGACTGCATGTGGGGGTGAGGAGGAAAGAGGGAGCAGACAGAGCCCCAGGGTTCTGGTCTGAGCAGGTGGGGAGATGGAGCTGCTGATGCATGGACATGGGGGAGGGGGTGGGAAGAGAGTCCCAGAAGGCAATTTGGGGCCAGTTAACACTTAGACCCTTATAAGATTAGATCAACTCTGATCTACTTTCCTAATGAAGTCACTGGGAGAAACTGCTTCCCAGGGGATTTTGAGCAAGGCTGAACATCTTCTTACTCCAGGTGACTAAAAATTCTCTTGTTCCCAGTGAAGTGGACTGTTTATACTGGGGTTGGGTCTAGATATCATGTTCCAGCCAGCCTCAGTCTTGGGGAGAGGCATTCAAGGACAGGAACATAAAGACAGCAGCAAATGAGATTGTCAAGTCTACCTGGTGATGGCAGCCCTTCATCTGCCAGTCTGTCCCTGGACCACTATGTGTCCAGCCAGAGAAGCCGAGCCTGCCAAGCTGTGTGCCCCGTGAAGGTGTCCGTCTCTCTGCTGCCAGCACTGTGGTGATGAGTGTGGACAGTGCAGCCAGACTGTCTGGGCTTGTCATCCCACCTCCAGGTCCTGCTCCCTGTATGGCTTTGTGTCACAGTGTTACCACGGCCCAGGCCAAGGCTGGAACCCCTCTCCTCGGGTCTACTCTGGAAATTAGAAACCGTTAAGATCTTAGGAAGTTCTTGCCCATCCCTCCCTATGTGGGGACAGTATTCTTCTGGGCTCCAGAGAGTGAGCACTGGCACACGTGCACGCACACACACACACACACACACACACACACACGTGCACAGTGACATTAAACAAGGTCTTATGGGGTGGGATCAGAAAAGGAACAGACATGGGGGGAGGTAACAAGAGGAGGAAAAAGGGATTGGAGGCACGGCCTACATGTGACACCACTCCCACACTTTTGAGTTCTTTTCCCACCTATACCTGAGGACATCCCGAGAAGAACATGCTAGAATCATTCCCACAGTGCAGATGGGAGACAGATAGGCCTTGAGAGACACAATGCCTTATCCAGAATGGAGAACAGGTACGAATGAGGAGACGAGTCTGGAGCCCAGGTCTGTCTCCTGAAAGCTGCCCACAGACCCCCACCCCGGGGGCTGTGGAGAGGGCTGCGGGTGTGACTGTGTGAGATATGGGCTTATGTGGAGAAGAGGGTGAACAGTCCGCCACCCAGAGCGCTGTGTGGAGAGCTATTGTCTGAGGAGGGGATTCAAGTAAGGGGGCCCCCGGGAGTGAAGTCACTTCCTTGACAACAAACTCCAGCAGAGCTCGGAACCCTCCAACCAGGCACCCACATTCTAGTGACAGCCCCAGCTCATAGAGAAAGATGTTCTCCTGCTGTGGCCCGACTACCCGGGGCTTCTGCTTCAGGAAACCCTGGAGTGAGAGGTTTTTCAGATGCTGTAGACGTTGGTTCAACCCTCAAAACCAACACCTCTGGTCATTTACCAGGAGGTCACCTAAGGTAACATAAGGTGGCCTAGAGCAGGCCAATCCAGGCCCAGCCACCTCTGGGAGCCCACCCTGAGCAGGTCCACATCCCTTCATCTCCATGTGGAGGAAGGGGGACTTGAAGGGAGGTTCCCCCGTGGGCAGGAAGTGGTTGGTGTACACTTGGTAACTTGGTGGTCCTGTCATGGTCACACCCGAGGACAGGGCTGGCATGGAGGAAAGAGGATTCCTGAGGTGCCAATGTGAATCCAAGGCCCTCAGCTTATCAGCTTTTTTTCTGTCCTTGGTGGAGGTCTGTGCAGAGTGGTAGGCCTGTGTCTGGGGTGCAGGTGTCTGGTGGGTCTGAGAACCAGCACAGACAGCCGGACAAGGCTCTGAGGCTTTCTGCCTGGCTGCTGGGCACTGATTTCTCAGGGCTCCACACAGGAGATCGGACAGGAGCCGGTCCACGGAGCCCCCTGCTCCATCTCCCTGCAGGAGGGGCAGGTGCCCCACACCAGCAACAGAGCCCAGGGCAGGCTCAGGGTGAGTGCTGGAGAGGAGACTCCACACCCAGGAAGCCCTGGGTCCCGGAGCCACCCTGGTCCTCCCCTGGGCTCCCTCCTAGAGCCCTGCTCCCAGAGGAATCTGGACCCCATCTCCCCTCCCACCTGCCCTACTGCCCAGTCCCTGCTTTGTCCAGATGCAAAGTCATTGTCCTCATATTTGTAGGAATCTCAGAAAGACTGATAGGATCTACTTCATGTTAAGTCAAGGGTGTTTCTGCCTTTTTCTACAGATTTTCCTGTTTTAACTCCATCCCCAGGTGTCCCTGTTTGCCTGACCATCCTGATCCCTCCCACCCTGGGATCAGCCTCTGTGTTCTCATCCCTAGAATGGCATATTTTTATAACAATCACAGGGATGATGCAGTTAATACAGGAAGGGGCTCTCAGTACTGTGCTACAAACTGCCCTGAGATCCTAATACATTTAATCATTGCCCACGGCCAATTCTACTGGTGACGCCAGAACCTTTATTCTGCTGAGGGCGCTCCTGCCCCATCTCCTGCCACAGGTCCCTGAGGCTTGGGGATTTGGTCTCAGCTCCAGCCCCAGCCCTCCTGGTGGTCCACGGTGCTTCCTCTGACTCGTGTCTCTACTCTGTTCCACCCCAGGGGGAAATGTGTCCACAGGGGACAGGAAAGAGACTCTCATGGTGTGGAGTGTCCAGGCAGGCAGGCCAGAGAAGCTGGTGGGCAACCTGGTGCCTGCCTTCCTGGACAGTGACCCCTCCGACCTCCCCGCCTTTCTGGGCACCTACAGAGCCCTTGCAACCACCCAGCAGGTGCTGGACCTTCTGCCCCTCCTGGGACATTGGTGACTCGGCCACCTACTAGCTGTGAGATGTGGGAATGTCACTACACCTCTCTGAGTCTCAGTTTGCCCCTCTGCACACTAGGGTAAAGAGAGGACCAGCCCCCTAGGGTGACTGTAGGGACTAAGTGGGTCCTTCATGGAAAGTCCTTTCTGGGGACCTGGCCCCATGGAAAGGTCTGCTGGAGGGGCTGTGGTTGTGCTACGTTGTCATTGGCTTCTGTGCCAGTGGCCTTGACTGAACTGTTTTCCCATTTGAATGTTGACGTGTGATTCAATTTGGAGTGAGAGCAGAGATCCCTGGGGGCGAGCAGTGGGGCCCAGGACACTCAGATATGTGTGATGGGGCTGATTGGGCTCATTCATTCTTCAAATACAGAGGAAGGCCCACTAGGTGCAGGCATTTTTCTAGGAACAACCATCATTTAATGCATCAGCAGACAGCAGCCCTTCCCACCAGAGCTTCCATTCTCCCTGGGGTCACACCGTCACACTGGCCATCACATCCAGGTGTCCTCAGCACAGTCCATGTGACGCCTTCCTGGCCTCCTCTAGGTACGGATGCATCCTCCCTTACTCCGATGAGGATGGCGGACACCTGCACCAACTGAAAATGTGAGTGGGCTTTGATTCAAGAGGGAGGGGCTCCATTCCCCAAAGAGCTGTGTAGAGATGTAGGGTCTGTGGATGGGCAGGAGCTGGCAGAACCCTGGATCCCACACATTGCAAGGTGGAAGGAAAGGCCAGGCCTCTGACTCTGCTGCCCACCTGACTACTCCCAGGGCCGTGTCCTCCATCCTGGGCACCTGGCTGCACCATTATCGTGAGGATTTTCACCAGCCCCCAGAATTTCCCTGCCTGAAGATGCTATTGGCTTACCTAGAGCTCAGCATGCCTGGCTCAGACCTAGAGCACCATGCCCACCTCCTTCTGGCACAGCTGGAGCACCCGGAGCCCACTGAGGTAGAGAGTGATGGTGAGGAGGACTCAGGGTGGGTGATGGAAACCAGTGGGGAGCGGGAGTGGCTGGGCCACACAAAATAGAGGCTTCAGAGGCTAGAGCTGGGCTAGGAGCAATGAGGAGGCTCAGATCACTACTCTCCTGGACTGCAGTCCTGGAAGACTTCCTGGGGGTGGCATGTTGGACTGAGACTTCACTGATTGGCCATGAGAAGTTTCTTGTCTTTGGGAGGCCCGAGGAAAAGCAATCCTACTGATGATATTTTCTCTTCTTGGAGCTACAGCACAGGCTCCAAAACAAGCTCTAGAAACACCTTGAGACCTAGAGCCACCTGCACCTCTGCTGCCCTCTACAGCTCCAGAGCCAGAGCAAGCTCAAGCCACAGCTCTCACTTAAGTTCAAAGACAAGATCAAGTGAATATGCCAGCTCCAATTCCACAACCAGGGCATGCTTATGCCCTAGCTCTCATTTAATCTCAAAAGGGAGAAAAAGCATCTACACAGGCTCCAATTCCTGATCCAAAGAAGGTTCCAGCAACAGCTCTCCTCCCATCTTCAGAGCCTGAATCATCACAGAAACCTGTCCTAGTGCTTCCTCTACAACTTCAGCCAGTTTCCTCAACAGCCTCAGTTCAGAGCAGAAGCCACCTCGGCGAGGGCACTGCCCCTGGCTCTGGAGCCCATCATGCTTTGGCACCAGCTGTGGCCCCGGAGTGTATCCAGCTCCAGTTCTGGATTAGAGACCACAGCAGACCCAGTTCTTCTAGTTACTCAGGTGCTAGAGCCAGTTCCTCCCTTAAGATCCCTGGAGCTGCTGCCAGCTCAGCCACAAGCACAAGCCCATCACATGCAGAGCCTTCAGGGCCGAATTAGGAGCTGCCCCAGTGCCTACAGCAGCGCTGGAGCCTTCCTTCCCCTCCCCTCTAATTCCATTTTCTTTAATATTTGGGGGTTTTATTACAGATACTAAATTGTTTATTCTATGATATAAAGTTCACTTAAAATTTAATTCTTTGATTATTTAAAATTGTACATGTAAGTGGCACTAAGTACATTCACAGTGTTACATAACCCCCTCTAATGTCTATTCCAGAACATTTCATCAAAGGGAAATGCTGTATGTATTAGTCACTCCTCATTCCCCTCACCTTCAGCGCTGGGACGCCCCAATATTCCTTATATCTCTGGATTTATCAATCCCTGGTTTTTCGTATCAGTGGTAACATGTAACTTGTGGCCTGTTGTGTCTGGCCAAGTATGTATGAGGAGACTGATTAAAGTTTGATTCTGGGTTACATAAAAAATGTTAAAAATTTAAGGTGGCCACTGAGTTAAGAGGCATGACTTTGGATGTGTTTGATCCAGGGGAATTTCTGAGTGGCGCTTGTGTGAGCAGAAAGGGTTTTAACAAAACATAGCAGGTGCTCAAGGAAGCTTCAGGAAAGTCAGAGTCTCAGTCCAGGGAGCTCAGGACTGAGCACAGGCCCCACCCACCCCTCAGGCTCCTCCAGCAGTGATCCACCGCCCGCCCCTGGTCCAGCCCCCAGGGCTGGCCTCCCTCCCATTCAGCTTCTGCACAGGAAGGGGCTCTGCCTTTTCCCCAAAACCACAAATGGGTGGGGGCATTACGGGCCACCTTGTCCATCAAAGTCAAGTCAGGGGCCCTGTTTGGGAAAAGCATCTTAGGAACTTGTTTGGAAACAAGCAATTTCTTTTGTAATTAATTAATTAATTTATTTATCTTTGTCTGCGTTGGGTCTTCATTGTTGCACACGGGCTTTCTCTAGTTGCGGCGAGCAGGGGCTACTCTTCGTTGCGGTGCGCGGGCTTCTCTTGTTGCGGAGCATGGACTCTAGGCGCACGGGCTTCGGTAGTTGTGGCACACGGGCTCAGTAGTTGTGGTGCACGGGCTTAGTTGCTCTGCGGCATGTGAGATCTTCCCGGATCAGGGCTCGAACCCCTGTCCCCTGCGTTGGCAGGTGGATTCTTTTTTTTTTTTTTTTTTTTTTTTATTTATGGCTGTGTTGGGTCTTCGTTTCTGTGCAAGGGCCTTCCCCAGTTGCGGCAAGCAGGGGCCACTCTTCATCGCGGTGTGCGGGCCCCCCACCATCGCGGCCCCTCCCGTTGCGGAGCACAGGCCCCAGACACGCAGGCTCAGCAATTGTGGCTCACGGGCCCAGCCGCTCCGCGGCACGCGGGATCCTCCCAGACCAGGGCTCGAACCCGTGTCCCCTGCATTGACAGGCAGGTTCTCAACCACTGTGCCACCAGGGAAGCCCCGGCAGGTGGATTCTTAACCACTGCACCACCAGGGAAGTCCACAGCGATTTTTAGAAGGTGGCTGCTCTAATCTACAGACCTTAGACTTCAGCTGCAACGCTGAACCCTACTCAGTTCAGACTGGCCCCCCTCACAATCCGAATTGGCTCTGGCCAATCTATCCTGTTACTCTTTGTCCTGAATGCAGTGGTTTTCGTATACTGACAGACTCCTCGGTTTGTCTCAAGTCGAAAGTCAAGGAGAGATTCTGTTAGCAATCAAGGACCTGTGTTCAGTCCTGAATGGCAGGTTTTTTCTCCAATTCCAGGGCTTGTCCCTATACTGTGCTCCTAAGTGTATAGTTATACCACCCCTTAGATTGTCTAATTGTTGAGTATATTGTACAGTGTTAAATACATTGCACCCTTAAAGCTGTCTTATCCATTTTATCTTTCAAAAATCTGAACATATGGCCAGCATATACCTGAACTCATTTTTGGTGAAATTTAAATGTCAGTAAAATAGTATACCCATTAAAAAAAAAAAGTAAAGTCATGGGGAGTCCCACAGTCTGAGTTATTGAGTCCATGGTCAGCGACCTCTCTTTTCTCTTCCCAGAGATGGAGCCCCCCTAAAGCAGAGAACAAAAGTCCTCACAGGGAGGAAATTCTAATCCCTCCCTTGAGGAGGAAAGACTGAAGCCCCTGATTAAACTTGGAGTAGATGAAGCAGAGATCAGAGGACCAAAGGGAAGGGCTGCCTGGGCTGAGGCTCTACTATAATGGTTAGGAGCACAGGCTCTGTGTTGGTTTGCAGGAAGTGGCCAGGAATCATCCCATCAAAGTCTCCAAATTCACCTCCAGAGAACATCTTCACTAAAGAACCCAAAATATCACTTGGTCACCTGGAGTCTGTGGAAGCTTGAGACGCTGTCTAGCTCGTGAGCAAGGAGAAGGGTTGAGGACGGGGTGTCCCACAGTGTTCAGGGCAGTGCAGGTTGTCTGCCTTAGCAAGGAGGGCCCACTATCATTGGATGCCCATATTTCCCTAATATAGCAGAAAAACCAGAATACCACAGGCACAGGCAAGAGGGAGATTTCTTCCTTTCTCATGAATGTAAACTGTTCATACCAACCCTCAACTGCACACCTTGGTAGTCAGCCCATATTTTTCTGCCCCAGCATTTTTAGCTGGTGTCCAACCTCAAGGCTGTCTGTCTTTTGGTACAAAGTGGCTGCTGGAGCACCAGCCTTGACCAGCCACCAAGTCTTCATTTCTGAGGCAGGAGGGAGGAAAATGAAGGGCGAAAGGGCCAATCCAGCTGTGTCTGCTCTATCTAAACAGCCTCCCACAAGTCCACATAATCCTTTTGCTCACTTCTAATCTGCCTGAAGTTCACCTGGCTGCTTTCAGCTGCAACAGAGGTTAGGAACTCGACCGTTGAATTTGGCCAATTTCCATCCTCATTTAGACTATTTTTCTCTTCTTAAGGAAAATATAATGAAAACCACATGGTGACGACCAGGGCTCTTTCCCTACAATAAACACCAGGATGAAAGGGAAGGAGATGGAGTGATTTTCAGATGAATTAGACATTCATTTCGCCACCATGAACTCTTTCCCTGGTGTCTTTTTATTCCCAGAGAAATTAGAAACGTGGTTCCTTACCAGGATATTTGAGTGGGAAAGATTCTTTCAATTCCTAGGCAGGTGATTGGATCCACTGAGTAGCTTCTTTCTGCCTGTACCTTGTAAGTAGCTCTGAGAACACCTTCTGTTCTCTAATGAGGTGGGCAGAATAGGAGGGTGGTGGAGGCTTTTGGGCAAGTGTTCCAAAGGTTGCATCAAAATTGAATTGCTGGGACTTCCCTCATGGCACAGTGGTTAAGAATCTACCTGCCAATGCAGGGGACACAGCTTCGAGCCCCGGTCCGGGAAGATCCCACATACCACGGAGCAACTAAGCCCATGAGCCACAACTACTGAACCCGTGAGCCACAACTACTGAACCCGTGTGTCACAACTACTGAAGCCCGCATGCCTAGAGCCCGTGCTCCGCAACAAGAGAAGCCACTGCAATGAGAAGCCCGCGCACCGCAATGAAGAGTAGCCCCTGCCCGCCACAGCTAGAGAAAAGCCCGCACACAGCAACGAAGACCCAACGCAGCCAAAAATAAATAAATAATAAAATTAAAAAAAAAATTGAATTGCTGTCTTCAAGGAATACACTGATTGGACACAAGCCTTTTGACATTAAGAACACTTGCACTGGGACTTCCCTGGTGGCACAGTGTTAAGAATCCGCCTGCCAACGCAGGGGACACAGGTTCCATCCCTGGTCCGGGAAGATCCCACATGCCATGGAACAACCAAGCCCGTGCACCACAACTACTGAGCCTGTGGTCTAGAGCCCACGAGCCACAACTACTGAAGCCCACGAGCCACAACTACTGAAGCCTGCGCGCCTAGAGCCTGTGCTCCTCAATAGGAGAAGCCACCTCAATGAGAGGCCTGCACATCACAACAAAGAGTGGCCCCCGCTCGCTGCAACTAGAGAAAGCCATGTGCAGCCAAAAATAAATAAATATATTTAAAAAAAAGACTTGCACTATCATGGAGAATATTAATAGTAAAAATAATACATACCATATAAAACTCCATGTGGTCAAATGTATTATTGATTTAAGATTGATGGAAGAAAAAGATCATTTTGAAGTTTTTTTTTTTTTTTTTTTAAATAATTTTATTATTTATTTATTTATGGCTGTGTTGGGCCTTCGTTTCTGTGCAAGGGCTTTCTCTAGTTGCGGCGAGCGGGTGCCACTCTTCATCGCGGTGCGCGGGCCTCTCACTGTCGCGGCCTCTCTTGTCGCGGAGCACAAGCTCCAGACGCGCAGGCTCAGTAGTTGTGGCTCACGGGCCCAGCTGCTCCGCGGCATGTGGGATCTTCCCAGACCAGGGCTCGAACCCGTGTCCCCTGCATTGGCAGGCAGACTCTCAACCACTGCGCCACCAGGGAAGCCCCCATTTTGAAGTTTTTTGATATCAATATTTGACTCAGCTCAGTTGACCAAGTACAAATAATGATCACTAAAGAAATCTTACAATGAGAGCACTTATAGTCAGTCATTAAGATGTGATGTGAACAAAAAACCTGTCGTTTATTTTTTTTAAAAATTGATCCCAACTAAAATACTTTTAGTTAATTTAAAATAAACATAGATAAACTATAAATAATTTACTGTGCTGTATTTTCAAAACAGGATCAAAACAATTAAAATGTCTGATTGAAATTTTCCCTGTAAAATACTTTCTCAATGCTATTTTTCAAATACTGTTATAATTCTGATTGCAATGTTTATTAAAGTCAGAATAAAAAATTCTGAGGAATCAAAGTTCTCTGAGGTCAAATGACTGGGTCAGAAGAGCAGGATTAATTTAGAGGATGAAACTAGAAAGGCAAAATTGAGTTTTGTCATTTTTTTTTAATTTTATTATTTTTAAAAAATATTTATTTATTTATTTTTGGCTGTGTTGGGACTTCGTTGCTGCGTGCGGGCTTTCTCTAGTTGCTGTGAGCAGGAACCACTCTTCGTTGTGCTGTGCGGGCCTCTCATTGAGGTGGCTTCTCCTGTTGCGGAGCACAGGCTCTAGGTGCGCAGGCTTCAGTAGTTGTGGCTCACGGGCTCTAGAATGCAGGCTCAGTAGTTGTGGCGCAAGGCTTAGTTGCTCCACAGCATGTGGGCTCTTCCCCGACCAGAGCTCGAACCCGTGTCCCCTGCATTGGCAGGCAGATTCTTAACCCCTGCGCCACCAGGGAAGTCCCTGTCATTTTTTTTTTTACATAAGTATATTTATTTATTTATTTATGGCTGCGTTGGGTCTTTGTTGCTGCGCAGGCTTTCCCTAGTTGCGGCGAGCAGGGGCCACTCTTCACTGCGGTGTGCGGGCCTCTCACGGAAGTGGCCTCTCTTGTTGTGGAGCACAGGATCTAGGCCTGTGAGCTTCAGCAGCCGTGGCACACAGGCTCAGCAGTTGCGGCTCACAGGCTCTAGAGCGCAGGCTCAGTAGTTGTGGCGCACGGGCTTAGTTGCTCCGTGGCATGTGGGATCTTCGAGACCAGGGATCGAACCCATGTCCCCTGCATTGGCAGGCGGACTCCTAACCACTGCGCCACCGGAGAAATCCTGTCCCTGTCATTTTAAATGTACTTGATTGATGCCTATTTAAGTTGATGCTATGATGAAAATTTTTGTGTGTATGTTAGTTTATGCTGAATTACCAAACAACTCCCAAAATTTCAGCAGAACATCACTCTACATTTCACACATCACAGTTCACATTGGGGAGACTGCACTCCTTCACGTGGTCAATCAGGGACCCAGAGTTTTCCATCCTGGGCCTCCTCCATCCCTAGGACCTCATCCCCATCTGCATCCATCAGCAGAAGGGGCAAGAACATGGAGAAATGCATGTGGGAGGTGATTATGGGCCAGGTCTGGAAGGACACACATCAGTTCCTCTCCTGCTCCATTGGTAAGGACATGGTCCTATGGCTACAAAGGAGGGTGGACAATCTTCCAGCTGTGCACTCCAAGGAGGGGAATGGATTTTCATGTACAATTCACATTGTCAGCAACAGCAAGTAATTCACTGAGATTTATTGTGTTTTCAAATTATTATTGAGCATTTACCATATGTAAAGCACTGTGCTGCGAGTGGCCTGAGAACTGATTGAACATCATCTTGGTCTGAGAGAAGCTCTGAATCCACAGGAGAAATGACATGGAATTGAAGGCCTGCCATCCGAGGAGAAAAGGATAAAGAGAATGTTCTCTGGAAGTTCAGGGAATGATTCTAGATTTGGAAGCTGCCTGGAGATGATAGGATTTGGACTCCACTTGCAGAGATGAACAAGATACGGTTGTGGAAGAAGCTGGAAGCAGGAGCTATAGAAGCAGGTCCTTTAAGTACAAGGTATCATAAAGAATATCACGCAGCCATTAAATTCGTATTTTCTAAAACTTTAAATGGATGGAATATTTATTCATATTAAGTGAAAAAGTGACCGGTAATATAAGGTAATCCTTTTCTTTTTAACTCTATATAAGTTTGGATGAATTTATACAGATACGTCGAGTGACAGTTTCCAATTTTTTAAATCGCTTTATTGTTAATATAAACAGAAAAGTGCCATAAACTTCTTTGGTTGGATAGGCTAATTTCACCTCACCAGACACGCAGTGCTGGGATGCAGACAAGTGAACGCCAGCACGTTCCCACTTTCTCCCTGCAGGTCCCATGAGGCAGCGACCTCTCTATTCTCTGCTGTGGACCCTGGGCCTGACACAGGGGCTCAGTCAACACTCTCTGAAATACTGCACTTGGGAAGTGGCCTATTGTGTCGTAGTCAAGACAATGACTTTCACTAGAAGGCTCCCCCAAAACTTTGAGTCTTACAGAATGTGGTTTGCTCTAACAAGACTGTGAATTTTGCAAGTTGTATGTTGGTTTCTTTTGCTGATGGATTCTTGGAGCCCTGCAGCAGTCATGCCACATCTCATAAGGCCACCAGAGGGCAGTGTGCTTATGACAAACACACTGCTCCCATTCAAAAGGGGTCCTTTCCAAGTTAGCCTTCATCAGAACATGTTTTATAATGTTACAGGATTTCTTTAAAGTATATTCATTTTCTTTTCTTCTTCAAACTCATTTTTAAGTTAATGAAAATCCACTGCAAATAACAGATGTAAGGTGACCAACTGACTGGGAGTTGTCCCTTATGACACGTAAAGACATGTAAAATTATGTGTCCAACCCCCCATCTCTGTCCTTTGTTTCTTCCTCTCTCCCTCCATCCATCTATAAACATCTATCTGTGTAAAACATTTTTGACAATCTATGTAACGTATTAGAGATATTTTTCAGTCATGTTGCCTCTTCTTTGTGATATGAATCTTTGGGGGGCAAGCGGTCTGTTCATAAGATGGTGGAAATGTCCCCGAATCCCTAGGAGATGATGTGAAGGTGGGGAGTAGGTCTCAGTGGGAGTCGGTAAAGTGGGAGATCTGTTCAGCATAGCCAAGGTCGGCCACACTGTCTCCTAGCCCCAAAGCACTGAGTAAGCTTTCCCCTGTGGAACTTTGCTAAAATCCTTTATATGCTGAAGAAGCATCATGGCCAGAATAATGAACAGTGGTTATAATAATGTGGGAGAGAGATAAGGTTATGTATTTTCAGTTCTTATCTTTATGTCTCAGATTCATTTGTGAGTTAACTGTCATAAATGGTGTTTGCAGAGGTCCAGCCTCATTCCTCTACACGTGGATGCCACATTCTCGCAGCACCCTTTGTGGAAAAGTCAGTCTTTTCCCCTTGAATGATCTTGGATCTTGCCACTCTTGTCAAAAATCATTTGACCATATATGTGAGGGTTTGCTTCTGGGCTCTGAATTCTATTCCATTGATTGATAATTCTGTCTTTATGCCAGTACCAAGCTCTTTTGATTACTGTAGTTCTGTAGTAAATTTTGAAATTGGGAAGTTTGTGTCCTTCCATATTATTTTTCTTGCTCAAAATTGTTTGACTGTTTAGGGGTCTATTTGGTGTAAAGTGAATTTTAGGATGGCGTTTTCAGTGTAGGATGGGGTTTTCGACTTAGAATGGGGTTTTGATAGGGCTTGCATTGGAATTGTAAATTGAAATGGGTAATATTGAGATCTTAGCAGTGATAAGTTTTCCTATCCATGAAAATGGGATTTGTGTCATTTACTCTCTTTCCAAAAGTTTGGCAAGTTTCATTGTGAAAGTCTTTGCCTCCTTGGTCAGGTAAATTACTAAGTAATTTATTCTTTCTGATTTTATTGTAAATAAAATGGTTTTCTTAATTTCCTTTTCAGATTGATCACATTAGTATACAGAATTGCAAATGATTTTTAATGTTGACTTTGTATCCTGTTACTTTGCTGAACTCACTTATTAGTTCTAATATCATTTTTGTGGCATCCTTAAGATTTCTACATATGAGATCACGTTCTGTGAGAACAGGGCTAATTCTACTTCCTCCTTTCAACTTTGGATATCAGTGATTAATTCCTTCATTCATTTATTGATTGATCTGTCTTTCGTAACTGCTGTGGCTAAAACTACCCCTACTATGTTGCTTCTTTTGTGGGAAAACCCAGCATGCTTACATGCTTCCTGATGCCAAAGGAAAAGTTTTCAGTCTTTCACCATTATTATGATGGCTGCAGGTTTTACACATATGGCACTGATTATGTGGTGGTAATTACCTTCAAACCTAGTGTAGAGTGTTGTTTATCATGAAAGTGTGTTGAATTTTTTCAGCTGCTGTTTCTGCATTCAGCTGATCCTGTTTTTTCCCTTCTTTCCATTAATGTGGTTCATTACACCAATGCATTTTCCTAGGTTGAAGCATTCTTGCATTCCAGGAATAAATGCATTTGTTCTTATTATATGAATAGATATAAATTATTATTCATGTCAATAGATATGTGTGCGTTCCCAGCCTCAGCTCAGGCTTCCTGAACCCTGGAAGGATGGCAGGCGATGGCTAGGACACAACACTGAACCTCAGAGGTTTATGACTCTAATTGGTCCTGATGATTGTTATTACTAACGCATGACTGGTGTTTCACACACTCAATGACTGTCTGACTTAGACCTGCACTCACCCATCTCCTGCCTCTGTGTCTCTCACACTCCACTCCTTCCTTCTGGATTTTACTCTCTTCTTCCTTAAATACATCATCCTTCCTCACTCTCAGTGAGAGCCTGAGAGAGGTAAACTCCCTTAGTCTTTTTTATCTGAAAAGGTTCTTATTTTGCTTTATTCTTGAGTGATAGTTTAGAATGAAATCTATACAGACGTTTCTGTGGCATTTCCCTTGGCCTCTGAAGATGTCATTCCCTTGTGTTCGCCTTTAATTGTGACTGCTGACTGGTCTGCTGTTTGGTCTCACTGTCGTCTGCCTTCCCTCCTCTTTGATAATCTCTTCAATTGTCTTTAATATTCTACAGTCCATTACTGTAGGGCAAATTCGAGTTTATTTTTATTTTTCCTGCTCGGGACTGGAATCTGGAGATCCTTGCTTACCAAAATTCTAAAAACTTCAAATCCTGTCTCTTCACCACTCGTTCCATTTCTCATCCTAAAATTCCATGTACATTAGACTCTCTCTATATATATACCTCATGTGCCTCATTGTACTTGCCCTCTTTTTTTTTTCCATCACTTTATCTCCTGTAACATTCTGGGTCACTGGTTCTCTCTTCAACCCTCGTTAATCTGCTGTCTAATCCACCCAGTAGAGTTCTAATTTCCATGGCACTGTGTTTTTAGTTTTAGAAAATTTTTTATCTTGTTTTGTTTTTCTAATTTTCCTGTTATGTTTTGACAGTATCTTACTCACTTATGGTTCCAATACGATTTTTTAGGCCTTTAACCAATTTACAGAAATTTCTGTAATTGTTTAATCAAGTTACTCTATTTCATGAAGGTTTTGGGGTTCTAATCCTCCCATTTGTAGTGTCTGCTGCCTCTTGTTCACGGTGAGATCAGGGCATGTTTTGGTGATAGTGGATCCTTGCTGGCTTGGGGGTTTTAATGTATGTATATGTTTTTTTTGTCATGTTCAGGACATTTCTACCTATGGCCATTTTTGTTAAGTGTTATTCTGGTTTTTAATCAGAAAAGGATACTGCGTTTTCTCCAACGCATTTTCAGGCCCTCTGGAGACGAACATATAGAATTCTTCTTAAATATCATGTCGTTCCTCTTCTTCTCCACAGAAAGGCTTCACTTATCACCCCAGTTGAAACAAAACGTCCCCCAATCCTCACCTCCACCCCCTTCCTCTGTTTACTTCTATCCACAGCACTTATAATCAGACACTGGCTGCCAGAATCGCAGGCTGTCTTATCCCGTTTGGGCGGCTATAACAAATACCATAGACTGGGTGGCATATAAACAACAGAAGTTTATTTCTCACAGTTTTAGATGCTGGGAAGTCCAAGATCAAGGTGCTTGCAGATTCCCCATCTGGTGAGGGCCCACTTTCTGGTTCACAGGTGGCCATATTTTTGCTGTGTCCTCACATGTCAGAAGAGGCGAGGGGGCTCTCTCAGGCCTCTGGGCTCTTCCTTCTGACCCAATCACCTCCCAAAGGACCCACCTCCTTATATCGTCACTTTAGAGGTTAAGATGTCAACATATGAATATGAGGGACATAAATATTCAGGCCATGACACAGGCCTAGTAATATCCCCTCAGGGGATTCTCTTTCTTCCTCACCCACAGCCCAGGCAGCAAAGCTTCCTCAATGAGTTGAATGTTTTCTAGTCAACCTTCTATTAGGGGCAGTCCACCAACAGACCTGGCTGTGTGTGTGTGTGTGTGTCTGTGTGTGTGTCTCTGTGTGTGTCTCTGTGTGCGTGTGTCTGTGTGTGTCTCCATCCCTGATCCCTGCCTCCTGTCACATCAGAAGGCAGTAAATCTCAGTCACTCACGTGATTGCCTGGACCAATAGCAGGACCCCCACGCTGGCAGCTTGAAACACTGGATCACAAACTTGCACCTGGTTTTCGCTTCCCTCCTCACTCTCAGGGCCTTTCCCGTTCTCTCTTCTGATCTTGGCCAGGTCGTCACATGTATGGCTGTTTGGATTGCCTGGTCTACACCTTGCCTGGACCAGGAGCTGTCACATCCCTAGCAGTTACAATCGTCCTTGTTAGCAATGAGGACATACCTAGGCCTTGAACAAACAGTAGTCTCTTGTTGTTGTTGTTGTTGTTTTTAATGTATTTTTAAAATGCTTTCCGTACATAAAAAATAATTCTGGTTCCCCATTTTTTCTTTTAAAGTATCCTTTTTAAAACAAAATAAATTTCAGAATTCCGGGAAAATGGCAGTATTCATGGAAGCATAGCCTTTTCTTCCAGAATCCCCACATAAACACAGACAGAGCAATAAGATATCAAAACCAAAACCCATGGGCAATATTCACAACAAGAGTAGCTGACAAGGTATCCCCGCGTTACCACAAAATACGAGTGGGTGGACAACAGCCAGGAGACCCGCCCAACGTCACCACGAGTGCGGGGAAAGTGGAAGGAAGCAACAGTGCAGCTGGACGCCTGAGGGCCGGCGCATGCTCAGTACAGGAGCAGAGCGAGCCTGCACCTCCCCCTTCCCAGGAGGGCCCCCGCATGCGCAGTGCAGGGACCCAGTGAGGCTCCACAGCAGAGCCTAGAGGTTGTGCGGAGCAGGAGTCAGTCCCGGACCTGCGGCTGAGCCAGCCAGGGAGGCACTTGGTTCCCTCCACCAGCGAGTGAGGCAGAGGTCTAAGGTAAGACATGAAACTCTTTGAATTCTCACACTGAGGTGTCATGGCTCCATTGGGACTGGACCCACAGTGGACATCAGCCATAAGGAGTGACTCAAAATTAAGTGGGATGGGAACCGAAAGACAGAGGACAGCGCAGCTCCAACGCGGCTGGAACCAGAGAGGCAGGAAAGGCACTGGCCTTTGGCACAAAATTTCAGGGGCGCCAAACAACTCAGAAATCAAGATAAATGAGATTTTAATGCAATAATTTTTCAAAAAGCAAATTTAATGCCAAAAACCCTTGATGAGCAAAATATCAAATTTTAAATAAAGATAGAATTAGTAACATTCTGACACTGAACCGTCCTGGAGCCTTGAGGCAAAAGGAAAAATCAGTATTACTGATCCAGTCTTTATTACACTGTTTCAGTAGAGTGTTCCAGAGCCCTCCTTGAGGAATCTACTAAAGAAGCAGCTTCAGAAACCAAAATAACTAAAGAGACGTTGCAGTAAGGATTAGTGTGAGCAGTAAATATATAGTTATTTGTAGAATTAAGATTAAATGAGGGTTAAAAGGGGATTATACTAGGTAATTGGTACGGTTTTGGGTCCTTGGCCTCTTTAATCAATAGAAATGGATAAGACGCCCACAGGAGGAATTAAGGCACGGCTTTACTGGGACTTGTGCTGAGGGAGCGAAAACAAGTAACAGGTGCCCTTGTTTGCTCTCTGAGGAAGGCAGGCTGGTCCCTTAAATGGGATAATGGTGGGGGCGGATTGGTGGGTCAGGCCAGAGGGCTGGCTTAGGTGGTCTGCCCACCCGCTTGGTGGTGTTGTGTGCAGGCATCACGCAGTTCCCTGCTTTTGCTCCTGGCACCTCAGAAGTGGCAGTTGGTTTGTGGCCTTTTTGTATCTTACTGTTCATAATTGCACATGCATGCAGGTCTTTTTAGTCCCTTAGAGGGTTTTGTGTGTTCTCTTGCTCAAGGAGACGTTTGTCCAGGTGCAAGTGCAAGTGCTCAGGTAGAGGGACCCAGGTCCCAGTCTATCTCATAATGGCTTTATGTTCTGAGAATGTGGATATGGTACAAACACAAAATGGGGAAGGGAGAGGAGAGAATTGAAATATCACGCAAAAAAAAAGTGTTTCCTCTTTTCAGAAGTCACAACTGGTTGTGATATATTTTTCCTAGGATATCATAGGGGGTTTTTTCTGAGGTATAGTTGATATATGACATTGCTAGTTTCAGATGTACAACCTAAGGATTCAGTATTTGTATATATTGTGAAGTAATCACCACAATAAGTCTAGGATGACAGGGTAGCAATTCATCCTCTTGATAATGGATAAATACATGAAAAGAAAGAAGCATCTAACTGCCTTTCCCCTATGCACTTTTCCACTGGGTGACCAAATAGTCGATGAAGGGAATTGTGTCTTTATAAAATTAATCCAGCTGATAAATGAGAAAGAGATGATGTAATTAGAATACCGTCATTTTTCACCCCAAGTGGATTAATGGATGTGAGCATTGAACATCATCTCTGCTAACATCTCAGAAAAAGACAGACACCCTGACATTATGTGTCCCTTGATGAAAGAGCACATCAATACCTAGAGTCTCACCCAAAATCTTGATCCTGAGTCTGGTCAGTCCTCTGAATACACTTGAAAATCTGCAGGAAAGGTAGAGAACAGAGTGATGTGTTGAACTGCATCCTAGAACACAGTCTGTAAAATACATACTGGAAAGTTCCATAGGGGGAAGGGCTCAGGTTCTTCCATGGATACAGTGTAAGAAAGAGAAAGGGATGCAGAAGGAACTTATACACTAAAAGATTTAAAAGACATCAACAAAATGAGCAAGCCTCATCTACAGGGTCTAGAGAGGACACTTTGGTGATAAAACCTATAAAGAAACTCAAGGAGAGTAATGAGTATAAAAATCAGGACAGAGAATACTTTTGGAAGTAGGGAGGTGGTTGAGATTGGGAAGGGGCACAGGGAGGGTATTCTGGAGTGGATGGAAATGTACAGTTTCTTGGCGTGGATGGTGGTTACAAGGGTTTTTTTTGTTTTGTTTTTGAGGTATAGTTGATTTATAATATTATACTAGTTTCCCGTGTAAAACATAGTGATTCAAAACTTTACAGATTATACTCCATTTAAAGTCATTTAAAATGCTGGCTATATTCCCTGTCTTGCAAAATATGCTCTTGTAGCTTGCTTGCTTACTTATTTATCTGTTATTTAAATCTCAAAGTATTTGTGCTGACTGAAAGCAGCCAGATACAGAAAGATGTCATTTATATAAAATGCAATGTTATCTTTAGTGGAAACAAAGCAGATTAGTGGTTGCCTGGGGATGGGAGGGAGGGAGGTGTGGATTACAAAGGGGCGTGAGGAAACTTTTGGGGGTGATGGGTATTTTTTTACCTTAATTAAACTGATGCTTTTCTGGGTATATATATTTGTCGAAGCTCACTGAACTGTACACTTTAAATATGTGCAGTTTTTTGTACCTCATTTGTGAATCCATGAAGCTGTGAATAAAGCAGCACAGAGCGAATGATTATGAGCAGTGTTTCCCAGTTATGTTGATAGAAGCTCCTGGTGCTGTGGAAAGTCCATTCTCCTGGTCCCACTTGTGAGTCCTCCATGAAGCACCAGGTGATTTATGCTTTCAATAAGGGTCCCGGGAATTCTCGTGCTCAGGGAGGTGGGGAAACACTGGTATGAAGTGGGTGGTAGCTGAGAAGGTGCCTTCCCTCATCTTGACCAAACCATCATCAGGTGAAGCCAAATGAAACTGCCACCAACAACAAGCTAGGGGAACACAAGTTTATGATTTCCTAGTTTCACACAAGTACCTGATGGTTATCTACCGTATAACAAGGGTTTGTCACCAGTGTCTCCCTGAAGGAGCTTTCTCAGCCCCCAGCATCTTATATCATTGGATTAATTGGGAGAAAGCCATGCTGATGGGTGAAATGGCGCCTCCATGAGAATCCGTGTGATTGCAATTATCCAATCAAGATCCTGTCTCCTATAAAAGAATCACGAACACCTGTGCTTAGCATTTCATCTTGAAGGGTATTTGCTGGTGTCTGTAGTGAAAGAGATGCATTTAATGCTAGGTTAAGCACGCTACCATTTTTTAATATTTATATGAAAGTAGTGGTGTGATTGGAACTCACTAAAAATGCCCTCTTTGTTATGACTCAGTAAGGTCGGGGATGTCTTTTGAGATTCACTGAGCATTTCCTCAGATGTGAATTTTCTGTCATGCACTTTGTCAGTTTTTCTGTTCTTTTTCTTAATTTGTGGTATTCTCTGTATGTTATTGATTTTAACTCTTCTTCTCTTATCTGTGTTGAAAATATATTCTTCTATTTATCACTTACTATAACCTCATTTCTGGTGTCTTTTTTTCCTTTATGGCAGCTGTGCTTCATTTTTTTCAGTAAAAACTTGAACTTTTTTCTTTATATAGCAATATTGAAATTACACAAAGATGCATTCACCCTAGGAATTGAAAGCAAAATTTTAAACATTGGAAATGGAGGAGGAATTTAATATGGATAATGTAAAACAGCCAGTTGGAAAGCAAATGCTGTGCTTAATGGATACAACTTAAGGCTGGTTTTTGGAAAAGAATTGTTCTTCTATTTGGAAATAAATGAACTCTGTCAAGTCATAAGAAATTAGCTTATTATGAAAAAGACAAGAAATTGTGTACAAAAAAAAGAATTCTAAAAGAGATAATGAACAACTTCATTCCTATATACTTGACATGTTAGGCTATATACATAATCTTCTGGAAAACAAAAGTAACCAAAGTTTCATCTAGAAAGAACAGAAACTCCCAACAGACCACTTTCTTAAAAGAATTTTAAAAGTTAGTCACACATTCACCTAGAGATGGACTGAAAGCTGATTCCCTGGAGCTGTTGGAAAGGTTGCAATTATTTTATTCGACAAAGGTAGCTTTACCCTAGCCCCAGCCTCCATAAAAACCCCCATGACAATACAAGGGCCTTACATAAGTTTAAAACATGTAAAATTCCTGACAACACATAGCTTATTTATTTTATACATAGTAGTTTCTGTCTCTTAATCCTTTACCCCATCCTGTCCCCCACTTCCCTCTCCCCACTAAAAACAACCAGTTTATTCTCTATATCTGTGAGTCTGTTTCTGTTTTGTTATATACATTTATTTATTTTTTAGATTCCACATATAAATGATAACATACAGTATTTGTCTTTTTCTGTCTGACTTCTTTCCCTAAGCATAGTATCCATCAGGTCCATCCATGTTGTTGCAAATGGCAGAATTTCATTCTTTATTATGGCTGAATAGTATTCCCTTTTATATAGAAATATATCTATTTTATCCATTCATCTGTTGCTGGACACAGATTGCATCTTATCTTGCCTATTGTAAATAATGCAGCTGTGAACATTGGGGCACATGTATCTTTTCAAATTTGTGTTTCCTTCAAATATACACTCAGGAGTTTAGTTTATGGTGAATCACCAAACAACTCCCCAAATTTCAGCAGCGTATCCCTCTATATTTCCCATATCACAGTGCTGGGTGGGTGTTCACTTTGGGGAGCCTGCACTCCTTCGCGTGATCAGTCAGGAACCCAGAGTTCTCCCATCCTGGGCCTCCTCCATCCCTAGGACGTCATCCCCATCTGCATCCATCAGCAGAAGGGGCAAGAACGCGGAGAAATGCATGTGGGAGGTGAAAATGGGCCAGGTCTGGAAGGACACACATCAGTTCCTCTCCTGCTCCATTGGCAAGGACATGGTTCTGTGGCCGCACAAGAGGCTGGAAAGTCTTCCAGTTGTGCACCCCAAGGAGGGGAATGGATTTTCATGGACGATTAATGTTGTCACTGCTACAGTAAAATAATATCTCTTTAGGAAGATTAAAAAGGAGAGAAATCCCCTAAGGAAAGAACATAGAAAATGGACCTGGTGTGGCTAACAGGGACCCAAAATAAAATGGAGCCAGGCGGTCATGACAGACCTGGGGTTCAGTAACATGCTCTGAGTTCTTAGAAAACCACAAACAAAAACTCTAAAGGACTTCTGATTCTGCTAAGGGTCCCACCTGGAAAAGAGCCAAAGGTGAAGCTCGGGTGACAGCCAGTCATCGCAAACTGTGGTCCAGCTGCGAGGACTTGTGGTCGCACTGCAAAGGGCCATCCAATCCCCTTACAAGTCTCCCAACTGTGCATTCTGCAGATTTTGCCTTTAAAAATGCTTCACTCCATTCACGCCCCGGGGAACCTACTTTCAGTTACAGGCAAAATCTCCGTATCCCCAGATTGCAAACCTTGCCAACAATAAACCAGTCTTTTGCCACAAGATAACCCCGATTCTTTTCTGAGATTTATTTCTAATTTTAGCATGACTTCAGCAATAGTGAGTAACTCATTTGGATCGCTTGTGTTTTCAAATCTTTATTGAGTATTAGCCCTACGCCAATCACTGTGTGGAGAGCAGACTGAGAATTTATTGAGCAGCATCTTGGTCTGGGAGAAGCTGTGAATCCACAGGAGAGATGAGATGGAATGAAGGCCTGCCATCCTAGGAGACAAGGATAAAGAGAATGTTCTCTGGAAGTTCAGGGAATTATTCTAGATTTGGAAGCTGCCTGGAGATGATGGAATTTGGACTCCACTTGCAGAGATGAACAAGATAACCAGGAGCTATAGAAGCAGGTCCTTTAAATACAAGGTATCATAAGGAATATCATGCAGCCATTAAATTCATAAATTCTAAAACTTTAAATGGGCAGAACAATTACTCATATTAAGTGAAAAAGTGACCGGTAATATAAGGTAATCCCATTTTTTTAGCTCTATGTAAATTTGGATGAAATTATACAAATATGTTGAGTGACGCTTTTCCAATTTTCCACAATGTTTTATTGTTAACATAAACAGAAAAGTGCCATAAACTTCTTTGGTTGGATAGACTAATTTCTCCTCACCAGACACGCAGCGCTGGGATGCAGACAAGTGAACGCCAGCACGTTCCCACCTTCTCCCTGCAGGTCCCATGAGGCAGCGACCTCCTCTCTATTCTCTGCTGTGGACCCTGGACCTGACACAGGGGCTCAGTCAACACTCTCTAAAATACTGCACTTGGGAAGTGGCCTATTGTGTCGTAGTCAAGACAATGACTTTCACTAGAAGGCTCCCCCAAAGCATTGAATCGTACAGAATTTGGTTTGCTCTGACAGCAAGATTATGAAAGTGTGTAAGTTTGAGAGTTGGCTGCTTTTGCTGACAAAACCATGGGGCCCTGAATTACTCATGCAATATCTCACGCGGCCACCAGAGGGCGGTGTGTAGATGCTTATGACAAACACTGCTCCCATTCAAAAGTGGTCCTTTACAAGTTAGCCTTCATCAGAACAGGTTTTTTTGTTTTTTGTTTTTTTCACATCTTTATTGGAGTGTAAATGCTCTACAATGTTGTGTTAGTTTCTGCTGTACAACAAAGTGAATCAGCTATACGTATACATATATCCCCATATCCCCTCCCTCTTGAGCCTCCCTCCCATCCTCCCTATCCCACCCCTCTAGGTGGTCACAAAGCATCAAGCTAATCTCCCTGTGCTATGCAGCAGCTTCCCACTAGCCATCCATTTTACATTTGGTAGTGTATATATGTCAATGCTACTCTCTCACTTCATCCCAGCTTCCCCTTCCTGCCCTGTGCCCTCAAGTCCGTTCTCTACGTCTGTGTCTTTAATTCCTGCCCTGCCGCTAGGTTCATCAGTACCGCTTTTTAAAATTCCATATATATGCGTTAGCATATGGTATTTGTTTTTCTCTTTCTGACTTACTTCACTCTGTATGACAGATTCTAGGTCCGTCCACCTTACTACAAATAACTCAATTTCATTCGTGTTTATGGCTGAGTAATATTCCATTGTGTATATGTGCCACATCTTCTTTATCCATTCATCTGTTGATGGACATTTAGGTTGCCAGAACATGTTTTATAAACTTGGAGGATTTCTTAATTAATTTACTTGCCTCTCTTCTCCAATCTCATTTGGAAACTAGTGAAAATCCACTACAAGTAATAAATATGAGAGCCACTGACTGGAAGTTGTCCCTTGTGACACATTATAAGCATTTAAAATTATCTGTCCAACCCCCCATCTCTATGCACCAGTCCCCTCCTTTCTTCCTCCAACCATCATAAACATCTATCTGTGTAAAACATCTTTTGACAATCTATGTAACTTAGATAGATTTTTCAGTCATGTTGCCTCTTCTTTGTAATATGAATCTTTGGGTGGCAAGTGGTCTGCTCATAAGACAGTGAGAATGTCCCTGGTGCCCTAGGAGACAATGTGAAAGTGGGGAGTAGGTCTCAGTGGGAGTTGGTCAAAGCGGGAGATCTCCTGCTCAGCATAGCTAAGGTCAGATCCACACTGTCTCCTAACCCCAAAGCACTGAGTCTGCTTTCCCCCCAGGGAACTTTGTTAAAATCCTGTATATCCTGAAGGAGCATCAGGGCCAGTATAATGAACAATGGTTATAATAATTGTGGGAGAGACATAGGTTATGTGTTTTCAGGTCTCACCTTTATTATGAGTTAACTTTTATAAATGGTGTTTGCAGGGATCCAGCCTCATTCCTCTGCACATGAATGTCATGTTCTCCCAGCACATTTTGTGGAAAAATCTGTCTTTCCCCCATTAAATGATCTGCCACTCTTGTCAAAAATTATTTGACCATATACATTAGGGCTTGTTTCTGGGCTCTGAAGTCTATTCCATTGATTCGATAGTTCTGTCTTTATGCCAGGTACCAAGCCATTTTGATTATTGTAGCTTTGTAGTAAGTTTTGAAATCAGGGAGCATGCATCCTCCCACATTGTTTTTCTTGCTCAAAATTGTTGAACTCTTTGGGGGTCTATTAGGTGTAAAGTATTTTAGGATGGACTTTTCGATTTAGGGTTGGGTTTTGAAGGGATTGCATGGAATTGTAAATTGCAGTGGGTAATATTGAGATCTTGGCAGTAAATTGTCCAATCCATGAAAATGGGATTTGTGGCATTTACGCTCTTTGCAAAAGTTTGGCAAGTTTCATGGTGTAACTCTTCACCTCCTTGGTTAAGTTGTGTAACTCTTCACCTCCTTGGTTAAGTTAATTACTAAGTAGTTTATTTTTTCTGGCACAATTATAACTGGAATCGTTTTCTTAATTTCCTTTTCAAATTGATCATATTTGCGTATAGAAATGTGGATGATATTCAGTGTTGACTTTGTATCCTGTTACTTTGCTGAATTTATTTATTATTATTTATAACATTATTTTTGTGGCATCCTTAGGATTTGTAAATATGAGATCATGTCATGTGTGAACAGAGATAATGCTAGTACCTCTTTTCAGATTTGAGTGTAAGTGATCTATGCATTGATTCATGTACTTATTGACCTGTCTTTCCTAACTGCTGTGGCTAAAACTACCACTTTTATGTTGCTTAGAAGTGGTAAAACCCGGCATGCTTACATGCATCCTGACGTCAAAGGAAAAGTTTTCAGAATTTCACCATTGACTATGATGTTGGCTGTGGGTATTACATATGTGGCATTAATTACGTTGTGGTAATTACCTTCAAACCTAGTGTATTGAGTGTTTTTTTAAAAATTTATTTATATTTATTTATTTATTTTTGGCTGTGTTGGGTCTTCATTGCTGCACGTGGGCTTTCTCTAGTTGCGATGAGCGGGGGCTACTCTTCATTGTGGTGTGTGGGCTTCTCATTGCAGTGGCTTCTCTTTGTTGCAGAGCACAGGCTCTAGGTATGCGGCTTCAGTAGTTGTGGCACGTGGGCTCAGTAGTTGTAGCTTGCAGGCTCTAGAGCGCAGGCTCAGCAGTTGTGGCGCATGAGCTTAGTTGCTCCGTGGCATGTGGGATCTTCCCAGACCAGGGCTCGAAGCCATGTCCCCTGCATTGGCAGGCGGATTCTCAACCACTGCGCCACCAGGGAAGTCCTGTTGAGTGTTTTTTATCATGAAAGTGTGTTGAATTTTTTCAACTGCTTTTTCTGCATTAATTGAGGTGATCCTGTGTTTTTCCCTTCTTTCCATTAATGTGGTTCATTACACCAATGCATTTTCCTAGGTTGAAGCATTCTTGCATTCCAGGAATGAACCCACTTGTTCTTATTATATGAATAGATGTAAATTATTATTATGTCAATAGATATGTGTGCGTTCCCAGCCTCAGCTCAGGCTTCCTGAACCCTGGAAGGATGGCAGGCGATGGCTAGGACACAACACTGAACCACAGAGGTTTATGACTCTAATTGGTCCTGATGATTGTTATTACTAACGCATGACTGTTGTTTCACACACGCGATGACTGTCTGACTTAGACCTGCACTCACCCATCTCCTGCCTCTGTGTCTCTCACACTCCACTCCTTCCTTCTGGATTTTACTCTCTTCTTCCTTAAATACATCATCCTTCCTCACTGTCAGTGAGAGCCTGAGAGAGGCAAACTCTCTTAGTCTTTTTTATCTGAAAAGGTTCTTATTTTGCTTTATTCCTGAGTGATAGTTTAGAATGAAATCTATACAGACGTTTCTGTTACATTTCCCTTGGCCTCTGAAGATGTCATTTCCCTTGTGTTCGCCCTTAATTGTGACTGCTGACTGGTCTGCTGTTTGGTCTCACTGTCGTCTGCCTTCCCTCCTCTTTGATAATCTCTTCAATTGTCTTTAATATTCTACAGTCCATTACTGTAGGGCAAATTCGAGTTTATTTTTATTTTTCCTGCTCGGGACTGGAATCTGGAGATCCTTGCTTACCAAAATTCTAAAAACTTCAAATCCTGTCTCTTCACCACTTGTTCCATTTCTCATCCTAAAATTCCATGTACATTAGACTCTCTCTCTATATATACCTCATGTGCCTCATTGTACTTGCCCTCTTTTTTTTTTCCATCACTTTATCTCCTGTAACATTCTGGGTCACTGGTTCTCTCTTCAACCCTCGTTAATCTGCTGTCTAATCCACCCAGTAGAGTTCTAATTTCCATGGCACTGTGTTTTTAGTTTTAGAAAATTTTTTATCTTGTTTTGTTTTTCTAATTTTCCTGTTATGTTTTGACAGTATCTTACTCACTTATGGTTCCAATACGATTTTTTAGACCTTTAACCAATTTACAGAAATTTCTGTAATTGTTTAATCAAGTTACTCTATTTCATGAAGGTTTTGGGGTTCTAATCCTCCCATTTGTAGTGTCTGCTGCCTCTTGTTCACGGTGAGATCAGGGCATGTTTTGGTGATAGTGGATCCTTGCTGGCTTGGGGGTTTTAATGTATGTATATGTTTTTTTTGTCATGTTCAGGACACTTCTATCTATGGCCATTTTTGTTAAGTGTTATTTTGGTTTTTAATCAGAAAAGGATACTGCGTTTTCTCCAACGCATTTTCAGGCCCTCTGGAGACGAACATATAGAATTCTTCTTAAATATCATGTCGTTCCTCTTCTTCTCCACAGAAAGGCTTCACTTATCACCCCAGTTGAAACAAAACGTCCCCCAATCCTCACCTCCACCCCCTTCCTCTGTTTACTTCTATCCACAGCACTTATAATCAGACACTGGCTGCCAGAATCGCAGGCTGTCTTATCCCGTTTGGGCGGCTATAACAAATACCATAGACTGGGTGGCATATAAACAACAGAAGTTTATTTCTCACAGTTTTAGATGCTGGGAAGTCCAAGATCAAGGTGCTTGCAGATTCCCCATCTGGTGAGGGCCCACTTTCTGGTTCACAGGTGGCCATATTTTTGCTGTGTCCTCACATGTCAGAAGAGGCGAGGGGGCTCTCTCAGGCCTCTGGGCTCTTCCTTCTGACCCAATCACCTCCCAAAGGACCCACCTCCTTATATCGTCACTTTAGAGGTTAAGATGTCAACATATGAATATGAGGGACATAAATATTCAGGCCATGACACAGGCCTAGTAATATCCCCTCAGGGGATTCTCTTTCTTCCTCACCCACAGCCCAGGCAGCAAAGCTTCCTCAATGAGTTGAATGTTTTCTAGTCAACCTTCTATTAGGGGCAGTCCACCAACAGACCTGGCTGTGTGTGTGTGTGTGTGTCTGTGTGTGTGTCTGTGTCTGCTTATGTGTCTGTGTGTGTGTGTCTCTGTGTGTGTGTCTGTGTGTCTGTGTGTGTGTGTCTGTGGATGTCTATGTCTGTGTGTCTGTGTGTGTGTCTGTATGTGTCTGTGTATGTCTGTCTGTGTGTGTGTCTCTGTGTGTGTGTGTCTCCATCCCTGATCCCTGCCTCCTGTCACATCAGAAGGCAGTAAATCTCAGTCACTCACGTGATTGCCTGGACCAATAGCAGGACCCCCACCCTGGCAGCTTGAAACACTGGATCACAAACTTGCACCTGGTTTTCGCTTCCCTCCTCACTTCCAGGGCCTTTCCCGTTCTCTCTTCTGATCTTGGCCAGGTCGTCACGTGTATGGGTGTTTGGATTGCCTGGTCTACACCTTGCCTGGACCAGGAGCTGTCACATCCCTAGCAGTTACAATCGTCCTTGTGAGCAATGAGGACATACCTAGGCCTTGAACAAACAGTAGTCTCTTGTTGTTGTTATTTTTAATGTATTTTTTAAATGCTTTCCATACATAAAAAATAATTCTGGTTCCCCATTTTTTTTTTTTAAAGTATCCTTTTAAAAACAAAATAAATTTCAGAATTCTGGAAAGATGGCAGTATTCATGGAAGTATAGTCTTATCTTCCAGAATCCCCACATAAACACAGAGCAATAAGATATTAAAACCATACCCATGGGCAATATTCACAACAAGAGTAGCTGACAAGGTATCCCCGTGTTACCACAAAATACGAGTGGGTGGACAACAGCCAGGAGACCCGCCCAACGTCACCACGAGTGCGGGGAAAGTCGAAGGAAGCAACAGTGCAGCTGGACGCCTGAGGGCCCGGCGCATGCTCAGTACAGGAGGAGAGCGGGCCTGCACCTCCCCCTTCCCAGGAGGGCCCCCGCATGCGCAGTGCAGGGACCCAATGAGGCTCCACAGCGGAGCCTAGAGGTTGTGCGGAGCAGGAGTCAATCCCGGACCTGCGGCTGAGCCAGCCAGGGAGGCACTTGGTTCCCTCCACCAGCGAGTGAGGCAGAGGTCTAAGGTAAGACATGAAACTCTTTGAATTCTCACACTGAGGTGTCATGGCTCCATTGGGACTGGACCCACAGTGGACATCAACCATAAGGAGTGAATCAAAATTAAGTGGGATGGGAACCGAAAGACAGAGGACAGCGCAGCGCCAACTCACGGCTAGAACCAGAGAGGCAGGAAAGGCACTGGCCTCGTGTACAAAATTTTGGGGAACACCAAACAACTCCTAAATCAAGAGATTATGAGATATAATCTTGATTTATTATGAAATAAATGAGATTTTAATGCTAAATTTTTTCAAAAAGAAAATGTAATGCCCAAAATCCTTGATGAGCAAAATACCTAACTTTTAGTTAAAGATAGAATCATTCACATTGTGATGCTGAGCCATACTGGAGCCTTAAGCAAAAGGAAAAATCAGTAATACTGATCCTGTCTCTATTACAGTGTTCCAGTAGAGTGTTCCAGAGCCCTCCTTGAGGAATCGACTAAAGAACCAGGTTCAGAAACCACAGTTATTAGAAACATTGTAGTAAGGATTCATGTGAGCAGAAAATATGTAGTTATTTGTAAAATTAAGATTAAAGGAGGGTAAAAAGAGATTATAGTATGTAATTGATACAAATTTGGGTCCTTGGACTCATTAATCAACAGTAATTGATAAGACACCACAGTAGGAATTTAGGCAAGGCTTTACTGGGACTCATGCTGCAGCACGAGGGAGCGAAAACAAGTAACAGGTGCCCTTGTTTGCTCTCTGAGGAAGGCAGGCTGGTCCCTTAAATGGGATAATGGTGGGGGCGGATTGGCGGGTCAGGCCAGAGGGCTGGCTTAGGTGGTCTGCTCACCCGCTTGGTGGTGTTGTGTGCAGGCATCACGCAGTTCCCTGCTTTTGCTCCTGGCACCTCAGAAGTGGCAGTAGGTTTGTGGGCTTTTTGTATCTTACTGTTCATAATTGCACATGCATGCAGCTCTTTTTAGTCTCTTAGAGGTTTTTTGTGTGTGTTCTGTTGCTCAAGGAGACGTTTGCCCAGGTGCAAGTGCAAGTGCTCAGGTAGAGGGACCCAGGTCCCAGCCTATCTCATAATGGCTTTATGTTCTGAGAATGTGGATATGGTACAAACAAAAAATGGGGAAGGGAGAGGAGAGAATTGAAATAGCATGCAAAAAAAAGTTGTGCCTGTTTTCAGAAGTCACACCTAGTTCTGATATATTTTTCCTAGGATATCATAGTGGGTTTTTTTTGAGTTACAGTTAACATATAACATTGTTAGTTTCAGATGTGCAATGTAATGTTTCGTTATTTGTATATATTGTGAAATAATCACCACAATAAGTCTAGGTGAGATCTGTCAGCATGCATAGGTACAAAAACTTTTCCCTTGTGATGAGAACTTTTAAGGTCTCTCTTAGCAGCTTTCAAATATGCAGTATAGTATTAATAACTATGGTCGCCGTGCTCTTTCTTGCATCTCCATGACTTTTTACTATTACAGCTGGACCTTAGTACCTTTTCACCTCCACCCATTTCACCCCACCCACTTCCCGCCTCTGGCAACTCTAATCTGTTCTCTGTAGCTGTGAGCCTCAAATTTCTTTTTACATGTGTAAGTGAGATCTTGCAGTATTTGCCTTTCTCTACCTGAATTATTTCACTTAGCATAATGTCCTCAAGGTCCTTCCACATTGTCACTTGGCAAGATTTCATTCTTTCATTTGGCTAAATAATATTCCATTGTCTATCTATACCATAATTTCTTTATCCTTTCATCCCTCATTGGACTCTTAGGTTGTTTCCATATCTTGGCTGTTGTAAATAATGTTGCAGTGAGCATGAGGGTGCATGTATCTTTTCCAAGTTAGTGTTTTCCTTTTCTTCAGATAAATACCAGAAGTGTAGTTGCTGTGTCTTGTGGTAGTTCTATTTTTAATTTTTTGAGTAAACTCCATACTGTTTTCCATACTGGCTGCACCAATTTACATTCGTACCAACAGTGCACAAGGGTTCTCTTGTCTCAACATCCTCTCCAACGTTTGCTATTTCTTGTCTTTTTTGATAATAGCCATTCTATTAGGTCTGAGGTGATATCTCATTATGGTTTCGATTAGCATTTCCCTGATGATTAGTGACGTTGGGCATCTTTTCGTATACCTACTGGCCACTTGTATATCTTCTTTGGAAAAATATTTATTCAGATCTTCTGCCCATTTTTTAATCAGAGTGCTCATTTATTTGCTATTGAGGTGTATGAGTTCTTTATATATTTTGTATATTAATTGCTTATCAGATACATGATTTGCACATATTTTCTCCCATTCAGAGGGTACCTTTTCATTTTGTTGATGGTTTCCTATGCCTTGCAGAAGCTTTTTAGTTTGATGTTGTCCCACTTGTTTATTTTTGCTTTTGTTTCCTTTGCTTTTGGAGTCAGATCCAAAAAAAAACCATCACCAAGACTGAGGTCAAGGAGCTTACTGCCTGTGTTTTTCTAGGAGCTTTCTAGTTTCAGGTCTTACATTCAAGGCTTTAATCCATTTTGAGTTAATTTTTGTGTATGGTGTAAGATAGTGGTCCAGTTTCACTCTTTTATATGTGGCTATCCAGTTTCCCCATCATCATTTACTGAAGATATTGTCCTTCCCCATTGTATATTCTTAGCCATTTGTAGTAAATTAACTGACCATATGTATGGGTTTATTTCTGGGCTTTCTATTCTGTTCCATTCACCAGTGTGTTTGTTTTTATGCCAGTACCATACTGTTTTGATGATTATAGTTTTGTAATATAGTTTGAAATTAGGAAGTGTCATGCCTCCCTCTTTGTCCTTCCTACTCGAGATTGCTTTGGCTGGGCTTCCCTGTTGGCACAGTGGTTCAGAATCTGCCTGCCAATGCAGGGGACACGGGTTTGAGCCCTGGTCCGGGAAGATCCCACATGCCGTGGAGCAACTAAGCCTGTGCACCACAACTACTGAGCCTGTGCTCTAGAGCCCATGCGCCACAACTACTGTAGCCCACGCATGCCCTAGAGCCTGTGCCCCGCAGCAAAAGAAGCCACCGCAATGAGAAGCCCACGCACTGCAACGACAAGTAACCCCTGCTCACTGCAACTAGAGAAGGCCCATGGGTATCAATGAAGACCCAACACAGCCAAAAATTAATTAGTTAATTAATTTTAAAAAAAGAAGATTTGTTTTGGCTGTTGGGTGTCCTTTGTGGTTCCACACAAATTTTAGGATTGTTCATTCTATTCCTGTGAAAAATGCCATTGGAATTTTGATAAGGATTGCATTACATCTGTAGATTGCTTTGGGTAACTTGGACATTTTACCTAATTCTTCCAATTCATGAGGATAAAATATTTTCCCATTTAGTTTTATCTTCTTCAATTTCTTTCATCAGTGTTTTATATGGTATTATGGATATTGTTAATCTGAACTTGTGTGTGCATCAGTTGAGCTGAAACAAATGACTAATTAGATATTCTAATTCAGTTATTCCCTGTGTCCTTGAGAACCAGATTTCCCAGTGTGGAAGAAAGGAGGTACAGATGTCACAGAAGAGGTTAAATAAAACCTTAAAGTTCTCAGTTTGAATTGGATGTATCTATGTAAACTATCAGAGTATTTTCTCCTATATGTAATATCTAGCTCTTCCCACTGAAAAGACCTAGAAACAATGATCAAACCAGAAAGAAGGAGGATTCCTAACATTCTAAAGTTCAGTATTTAATATTCAATATTATTTCCTACTAAAAGAAACCAAGGTTTCTTAGATAAGTGACTGATTCTAGTCCTGGGCAGGAAATATACAAGATGAGCTTGAAACATGTTGATAAGCTAGATATCAGGAAGCGTTCAGACTACTAGGGTCACGTCAAAAGGACTTAAGAGTTAGCTTGAAGGTGTTCCAGCTGGTGAAAGATGAGACCCTATATATATACATATATATATATACATATATATACATATATATATATATATATATGTATATATATGTATATATATAAATTTATTTATTTTTGGCTGCTGCGTGGGGGCTTTCTCTAGTTGTGGCGAGTGGGGCAGCTCTTCATTGCAGTGTGCTGGCTTCTCATTGCAGTGGCTTCTCTTGTTGCAGAGCATGGGCTCTAGGTATACAGGCTTCAGTAGTTGTGGCTCGTGGGCTCTAGAGAGCAGGCTCAGTAGTTGTGGCCCACGGACTTAGTTGCTCCGTGGCATGTGGGATCTTCCCAGACCAGGGCTCGAACCAGTGACCCTGCATTGGCAGGTGGATTCTTAACCACTGCGCCACCAGGAAAGTCTGATGAGACAGTTTGAACATCAACACATATAAATGCAATGTATTGAAATCCATCAAATATGTTTTAATTCTTAACCTCACCATGTTTTTAAAAAATTAATATATCATTTTTGGAGGATGACAGGGTAGCATTTCATCCTCTTGGTAATGGATAAATACATGAAAAGTAAGAAACATCTAACCTGCCTGTTCTCTATGAACTGTTCCACTGGGTGACCAAATAGTCGATGAAGGGAAGTGTGTCTTTATAAAATTAATCCAGCTGATATGAGAAAGACATGATGTAATTAGAATACCATCATTTTTCACCCCAAGTGGATTAATGGATGTGAGCATTGAACATCATCTCTGCTAACATCTCAGAAAAAGACAGACACCCTGACATAATGTGTCCCTTGATGAAAGAGCACATCAATACCTAGAGTCTCATCCAAAATCTTGATCCTGAGTCTGATCAGTCCTCTGAATACACTTGAAAATCTGCAGAAATGTAGAGAACAGAGTGATATGTTGAACTGCATCCTAGAACACAGTCTGTAAAATGCATACTGGAAAGTTCCATAGGGGGAAGGGCTCAGGTTCTTCCATGGATACAGTGTAAGAAAGAGAAAGGGATGCAGAAGGAACTTATAGACTAAAAGATTTAAAAGACATCAACAGGGGCTTCCCTGGTGGTGCAGTGGTTAAGAATCTGCCTGCCAATGCAGGGGACACGGGTTCGAGCCCTGTTCTGGGAAGATCCCACATGCCGCGGAGCAACTAAGCCCGTGAGCCACAACTACTGAGCCTGCGCGTCTGGAGCCTGTGCTCCGCAACGGGAGAGGCTGTGACAGTGAGAGGCCCGCGCACCGCGATGAAGAGTGGCCCCCGCTCTCCGCAACTGGAGAAAGCCCTCGCACAGAAATGAAGACCCAACACAGTCAAATAAATAAATAAATAAATAAATTTATTAAAAAAAAAGACATCAACAAAATGAGCAAGCCTCATCTACAGGGTCTAGAGAGAAAACTTTGGTGACAAAAAACTATAAAGAAACTCAAGGAGAGTAATGAGTATAAAAATCAGGACAGAGAATACTTTTTTTTTAAAATTTTAATTTATTTATTATTTATTTTTGGCTGTGTTGGGTCTTCGTTTCTGTGCGAGGGCTTTCTCTAGTTGCGGCAAGCGGGGGCCACTCTTCATCGCGATGCGCGGGCCTCTCACTATCGCGGCCTCTCTTGTTGCGGAGCACAGGCTCCAGACGCGCAGGCTCAGTAGTTGTGGCTCACAGGCCTAGTTGCTCCACGGCATGTGGGATCTTCCCAGACCAGGGCTCGAACCCATGTCCCCTGGATTGGCAGGCAGATTCTCAACCACTGTGCCACCAGGGAAGCCCGAGAATACTTTTGGAAGTAGGGAGGTGGTTGAGATTGGGAAGGGGCACAGGGAGGGTATTCTGGAGTGGAAGAAAAAGTACAGTTTCTTGGCGTGGATGGTGGTTACAAGGTTGTTTTTCGGTTTTGTTTTGAGGTATAGTTGATTTATAATATTATACTAGTTTCCCGTGTAAAACATAGTGATTCAAAACTTTACAGGTTATACTCCATTTAAAGTCATTTAAAATGTTGGCTATATTCCCTGTCTTGCAAAATATGTCCTTGTAGCTTGCTTGCTTATTTATTTATCTGTTATTTAAATCTCAAAATATTTATGCTGACTGAAAGCAGCCAGATACAGAAAGATGTCATTTATATAAAATGCAATGTTGGGCCTCTCTGGTGGTGCAGTGGTTAAGAATCCGCCTGCCAATGCAGGGGACACGGTTTAGATCCCTGGCCCGGGAAGATCCCACATGCCACGGAGCAACTAAGCCTGTGCACCACAACTACAGAGCCTGCGCTCTAGAGCCCGTGAGCCACAACTACTGAAGCCTGTGCGCCTGGAATCCGTGCTCTGCAACAAGAGAAGCCACTGCAATGAGAAGCCCCCATACCGCAATGAAGAGTAGCCCCTGCTCGCCGCAACTAGAGAAAGCTTGCACACAGCAACGAAGACCCAAGACAGCCAAAGATAAAAACAAATAAGTAAATATTTTTTAAAATGCAGTTATCTTTATTTATTTATTTATTTTTAACATCTTTATTGGAGTATAATTGCTGTACAATGGTGTGTTAGTTTCTGCTGTATAGCAAAGTGAATCAGCTGTACATATACATATATCCCCATATCTCCTCCCTCTTGCTTCTCCCTCCCACCCTCCCTATCCCACCCTTCTAGGTGGACACAAAGCACCCAGCTGATCTCCCTGTGCTATGCGGCTGCTTCCCACTAGCTATCTATTTTACATTTGGTAGGGTATATATGTCCATGCCACTCTCTCACTTCGTCCCAGCTTACCCTTGCCCCTCCCCATGTCCTCAAGTCCATTCTCTACGTCTGTGTCTTTATTCCTGTCCTGCCCCTAGGTTCTTCAGAACCATTTTATTTTATTTTATTTTAAATTCCGTATATATGTGTTAGCATACGTTATTTGTTTTTCTCCTTCTGACTTCACTCTGTATGACAGACTCTAGGTCCATCCACCTCACTACAAATGACTCAATTTCGTTTCTTTTTACGGCTGAGTAATATTCCATTGTATATATGTGCCACATCTTTTTTAGCCATTCATCTGTCGATGGACACTTAGGTTGCTTCCATGTCCTGGCTATTGTAAATACAGCTGCAACGAACATTGTGGTACATGACTCTTTTTGAATTATGGTTTTCTCAGGGTATATGCCCAGTAGTGGGATTGCTGGGTCATATGGTAGTTCTATTTTTAGTTTTTTAAGGAACCTCCATACTGTTCTCCATAGTGGCTGTATCAATTTACATTCCCACCAACAGTACAAGAGGGTTCCCTTTTCTCCACACCCTCTCCAGCATTTATTGTTTGTAGATTTTTTGATGATGTCCATTCTGACTGGTGTGAGGTGATACCTCATTGTAGTTTTGATTTGCATTTCTCTAATGATTAGTGATGTTGAGCATCCTTTCATGTGTTTGTTGGCTATCTGTATATCTTCTTTGGAGAAATGTCTGTTTGGGTCTTCTGCCCATTTTTGGATTGGGTTTTTTTTTTTTTTGATATTGAGCTGCATGAGCTGCTTGTATATCTTGGAGATTAATCCTTTGTCAGTTGCTTCATTTGCAAATATTTTCTCCCATTCTGAGGGTTGTCTTTTCGTCTTGCTTATGGTTTCCTTTGCTGTGCAAAAGCTTTTAAGTTTCATTAGGTCCCATTTGTTTATTTTTGTTTTTATTTCCATTTCCCTAGGACGCGGGTCAAAAGGATCTTGCTGTGATTTATGTCATAGTGTTCTGCCTATGTTTTCCTCTAAGAGTTTCATACTGTCTGGCCTTACATTTAGGTCTTTAATCCATTTTGAGTTTATTTTTGTGTATGGTGTTAGGCAGTGTTCTAATTTCATTCTTTTACATGTAGCTGTCCAGTTTTCCCAACACCACTTATTGAAGAGGCTGTCTTTTCTTCATTGTATATTCTTGCCTCCTTTATCAAAAATAAGGTGACCATATGTGCGTGGATTTATCTCTGGGCTTTCTATCCTGTTCCATTAATCTATATTACTGTTTCTGTGCTAGTACCATACTGTCTTGATTACTGTAGCTTTGTAGTATAGTCTGAAATCAGGGATCCCGATTCCTCCAGCTCTGTTTTTCTTTCTGAAGATTGCTTTCGCTCTTCAGGGTCCTTTGTGTTTCCATACAGATTGTGAAATTTTTTGTTCTAGTTCTGTGAAAAATGCCATTGGTAGTTTGATAGTTATTGCATTGAATTTGTAGATTGCTTTGGGTAGTATAGTCATTTTCACAATATTGATTCTTCCCATCCAAGAACATGCTATATCTCTCCATCTGTTCGTATCATCTTTAATTTCTTTCATCAGTGTCTTATGGTCTTCTACATACAGGTCTTTGGTCTCCTTAGGTAGGTTTATTCCTAGGTATTTTATTCTTTTTGTTGCAGTGGTAAGTGTGAGTGTTTCCTTAATTTCTCTTTCAGAGTTTTCATCATTAGTGTATAGGAATGCAGGAGATTTCTGTGCATTAATTTTGTATCCTGCTACTTTACCAAATTCATGGATTAGCTCTAGTAGTTTTCTGGTAGCATCTTTAGGATTTTCTATGTATAGTATCATGTCATCTGCAGAGAGTGACAGTTTTACTTCTTTTCCAATTTGGATTCCTTTTATTTCTTTTTCTTCTCTGATTGCTATGGCTAAAACTTCCAAAACTATGTTGAATAATAGTGGTGAGAGTGGGCAACCTTGTCTTGTTCCTGATCTTAGTGGAAATGTTTTCAGTTTTTCACCATTGAGAATGATGTTGGCTGTGGATTTCTCATATACGGCCTTTATTATGTTGAGGTAAGTTCCCTCTATGCCTACTTTCTGGAGGGTTTTTATAATAAATGGGTATTGAATTTTGTCAAAAGCTTTTTCTCCATCTATTGAGATGATATGGTTTTTCTCCTTCAATTTGTTAATATGGTTTATCACATTGATTGATTTGCATATATTGAAGAATCCTTGCATTCCTGGGAAAAACGCCACTTGATCATGTTGTATGATCCTTTTAATGTGCTGTTGGATTCTGTATTTTGTTGAGGATTTTTGCATCTATGTTCATCAGTGATATTGGCCTGTAGTTTTCTTTCTTTGTGACACTTTGTCTGGTTTTGGTATCAGGGTGATGGTGGCCTCATAGAATGAGTTTGGGAGTATTCCTCCCTCTGCTATATGTTGGAAGAGTTTGAGAAGCATAAGTGTTAGCTCTTCTCTAAATGTTTGAGAGAATTCACCTGTGAAGCCATCTGGTCCTGGGCTTTTATTTGTTGGAAGATTTTTAATCACAGCCTCAATTTCAGTGCTTGTGATTGGTCTGTTTATATTTTCTATTTCTTCCTGGTTCAGTCTCAGAAGGTTGTGCTTTTCTAAGAATTTGTCCATTATTTCCAGGTTGTCCATCTTATTGACATATAATTGCTTGTAGTAATCTCTCATGATCCTTTGTATTTCTGCAGTGTCAGTTGTTACTTCTCCTTTTTCATTTCTAATTCTTTTGATTTGCGTCCTCTGCCTTTTTTTCCTGATGAGTCTGGCTAATGGTTTATCAATTTTGTTTATCTCCTCAAAGAACCAGCTTTTAGTTTTATTGATATTTGCTATCATTTCCTTCATTTCCTTTTCATTTATTTCTGATCCAGTCTTTATGATTTCTTTCCTTCTGCTAACTTAGGGGTTTTTTTGTTCTTCTTTCTCTAATTGCTTTAGGTGTAAGGTTAGGTTGTGTATTTGAGATGTTTCTTGTTTCTTGAGGTAGGATTGTATTGCTATAAACTTCCCTCTTAGAACTGCTTTTGCTGCATCCCATAGGTTTTGGGTCATCGTGCTTTCATTGTCATTTGTTTCTAGGTATTTTTTGATTTCCTCTTTGATTTCTTCAGTGATCTCTTGGTCATTTAGTAATGTATTGTGTTTTGCCTCCATGTGTTTGTATTTTTTACAGACTTTTTCCTGTAATTGATACCTAGTCTCATAGCATTGTGGTCGGTAAAGATACTTGATATGATTTCAGTTTTCTTAAATTTACCAAGGCTTGATTTGTGACCCAAGATATGATGTATCCTGGAGAATGTTCCCTGCGCGCTTGAGAAGAAAGTGTAATCTGCTGTTTTTGGATGGAGTGTCCTATAACTATCAATTAAGGGCATCTTGTTTAATGTATCATTTAAAGCTTGTGTTTCCTTATTTATTTTTATTTTGGATGATCTGTCCATTGGTGAAAGTGGGGTGTTAAAGTCCCCTACTATGATTGTGTTACTGTCAATTTCCCTTTCTGTGGCTGTTAGCATTTGCCTTATGTATTGAGGTGCTGCTATGTTGGGTGCATAAATATTTACAATTGTTATATCTTCTTCTTGGATTGATCCCTTGATCATTATGTAGTGTCCTTCTTTGTCTCTTGTAATAGTCTTTATTTTAAAGTCTATTTTGTCTGATATGAGAATTGCTACTCCAGCTTTCTTTTGATTTCCATTTGCATGGAATATATTTTTCTCTCCCCTCACTTTCAGTCTGTTTGTGTCCCTAGGTCTGAAGTGGGTCTCTTGTAGACAGCATATATACAGGTCTTGTTTTCGTGTCAGTTCAGCCAGTCTGTGTCTTTGGTTGGAGCATTTAAACCATTTACATTTAAGGTAGTTATCGATATGTATGTTCCTATTACCATTTTCTTAATTGTTTTGGGTTTGTTATTGTAAGTGTTTTCTTTCTTTTGTGTTTCCTGCCTAGAGAAGTTCCTTTAGCATTTGTTGTAGAGCTTGTTTGGTGGTGCTGAATTCTCTTAGCTATTGCTTGTCTGTAAATGTTTTAATTTCTCTGTCGAATCTGAATGAGATCCTTGCTGGGTAGAGTAACCTTGGTTGTAGGTTTTTCCCTTTCATCACTTTAAAATATGTCCTGCCACTCCCTTGTGGCTTGCAGAGTTTCTGCTGAAAGATCAGCTGTTAACCTTATGGAGATTCCCTTGTATGTTAATTGTTGCTTTTCCTTTGCTGCTTTTACTATTTTTTCTTTGTATTTAATTTTTGATAGTTTGATTAATATGTGTCTTGGCATGTTTCTCCTTGGATTTATCCTGTATGGGACTCTCTGTGCTTCCTGGACTTGATTGACTGTTTCCTTTCCCATATTAGGGAAGTTTTCAACTATAATCTCTTCAAATATTTTCTCAGTCCCTTTCTTTCTCTCTTCTTCTTCTGGGACCCCTATAATTCGAATGTTGGTGTGTTTAATGTTGTCCCATAGGTCTCTGAGATTGTCCTCAATTCTTTTCATTCTTTTATCTTTATTCTGCTCTGTGGTAGTCATTTCCACTATTTTATCTTCCAGGTCACTTATCCGTTCTTCTGCCTCAGTTATTCTGCTATTGATTCCTTCTAGAGAATTTTAAATTTCATTTATTGTGTTGTTCATCATTGTTTGTGTGCTCTTTAGTTCTTCTAGGTCCTTGTTAAACATTTCTTGTATTTTCTCCATTCTATTTCCAAGATTTTGGATCATCTTTCCTATCATTATTCTGAATTCTTTTTCAGGTAGACTGCCTATTTCCTCTTCATTTGTTTGGTCTGGTGGGTTTTTACCTTGGTCCTTCATCTGCTGTGTGTTTCTGTGTCTTCTCATTTTTCTTAATTTACTTTGTTTGGGGTCTCCTTTTCACAGTCTGCAGGTTCGTAGTTCCCTTTGTTTTTAGTGTCTGCTCCCAGTGGGAAGGTTGGTTCAGTGGGTTGTGTAGGCTTCCTGGTGGAGGGGACTTGTGCCTGTGTTCTGGTGGATGAGGCTGGATCTTGTCTTTCTGGTGGGCAGGACCACTTCCGGTGGTGTGTTTGGGGGAGTCTGTGAACTTATGATTTGAGGCAGCCTCTCTGCTAATGGATGGGGTTGTGTTCCTGTCTTGCTAGTTGTTTGGCATAGGGTGTCCAGCACTGTAGCTTGCTGGTTGTTGAGTGGAGCTGGGTCTTAGCATTGAGATGGAGATCTCTGGGAGAGCTTTCACTGTTTGATATTACGTGAGGCAGGGACGTCTCTGGTGGACCAGTGTCCTGAACTTGGCTGTCCCACCTCAGAGGCTCAGGCCTGACACCCGGCTGGAGCACCAAGACCCTGTCAGCCACACAGCTCAGAAGAAAAGGGAGGAAAGAAAAAAGAAAGGAAAAATAAATAAATATAATAAAATAAAGTTATTAAAATAGAAAAAATTATTAAAAAGTAATTTTAAAAAAAGAAGAGAGCAACCAAACCAGAAAACAAATCCACGAATGATAGCAAGCACTAAAAACTGTACTAAAGAAAAAAAAAAGGACTGTTAGAACCCTAGAACAAATGGCAAAAGCAAAGCTATACGGACAGAATCACACAAAGAAGCATACACATACACACTCACAGAAAGAGGAAAAGGAAAAAAATATATATATATATTTTTAAAAAAAAGGAAGAGAGCAACCAAATCAGTAAACAAATCTACCAATGATAATAAGTTCTAAATACTGAACTAAGATAAACATAAAACCAGAAACAAATTAGATGCAGAAAGCAAACCCCAAGTCTACAGTTGCTCCCAAAGTCCACCGCCTCAATTTTGGGATGATTCGTTTTCTATTCAGGTGTTCCACAGATGCAGGGTACATCAAGTTGATTGTGGAGATTTAATCCGTTGCTCCTGAGGCTTTTGGGAAGTCTGAGGTCTTCTGCCAGCATTCAGTAGGTGTTCTGTAGGAGTTGTTCCACATGTAGATGTAGTTTTGATGTATTTGTGGAGAGGAAGGTGATCTCCACGTCTTACTCCTCTGCCATCTTGAAGGCACCCCCTGCAATGTTATCTTCAGTGGGAAAAAAGCAGATTAGTGGTTGCCTAGGGATGGGAGGGAGGGAGGTGTGAATTACAGAGGGGCATGAGAAGATTTTGGGGGGCGATGGGTATATTTTTTATCTTCTTTAAGCTAATGCTTTTCTGGGTATTTATGTCAAAACTCATTGAACTGTGCACTTTTTAAAAAAAATTTATTTATTTAATTTTATTTTTTGGCTGTGTTGGGTCTTGGTTTCTGTGCAAGGACTTTCTCTAGTTGCGGCAAGCGGGGGCACTCTTCATCACGGTGCGTGGGCCTCTCACTATCACGGCCTCTCTTGTTGCGGAGCACAAGCTCCAGACGCGCAGGCTCAGTAGTTGTGGCTCACGGGCCTAGTCGCTCTGCGGCATGTGAGATCTTCCCTGACCAGGGCTGAAACCCGTGTCCCCTGCATTGACAGGCAGATTCTCAACCACTGTGCCACCAGGGAAGCCCTGTGCACTTTAAATATGTGCAGTTATTTGTATCTCATTTGTACATCTGTGAATCTGTGAATAAAGCAGCACAGAGCGAATGATTATTAGCAGTGTTTCCTGGTCTCTTGCTGATAGTAAGAAGCCCTTGGTGCTGTGGAAAGTCCATCCTCGTGGTCCCATTTCTGAGTCCTCCATGAAGCACCAGGAGAATTGTGCTTTCAGCAAGGGTCCCGGGAATTCTCATGCTTAGGCAAGTGGAGAAACGCTGGTATGAAGTGGGTGGTAACTGAGAAGGAGCTTTCCCTCATCTTGACCAAACTGTCATCAGGTGAAGCCAAAAGAAACTACTACCAATAACAGCCAGGGGAACACAAATCTTTGACTTCCTAGTGTTTCACACAAGTACATGATCGTTAACACCCATATAACAGGAGTTTCTGTCCAGCTTCTCCTTAAAGGAACTTTCCCAGCCCCCCAGCCTCTTCTATCATTGGATTAATTGGGAGAAAGCTAAGCTGATGGGTGCAATGACTATCCATGAGAATCCATGTTGTTGCAATTATCCAATCAAGAGCCCATCTCCTATTAAAAAAACACGAAGATCTGTGCTTAGCATTTCATCTTCAAGGGTATTTGCTGGTTTCTGTGGAGAAGAAGTACATTTAATGTTAGGTAAAGCATGTTACAGTTTTTTAATATTTATATAAAAGTAGTGATATGATTGGAAGTCATTTAAAATGCTCTTTATCTTATTACTTGGTCAGGGATGTCTTTTGAGATTCAGTGAGCATTGCAATTCCTCAGATGTGACTTTTTCATTATACCGTTTATCAGTTTTTCTATTTTTTTCTTCATTTGCGGTATTCTTTGTATGTAACTGATTTTAACTCTTTGTCTTAGCTATGTTTAAAAGATATTCTTCCACCTATCACTTACTATAACCTTGTTTCTGGTGTCTTTTTTCCTTTATGGCAGCTGTGTTTCATTTTTTTTTTCATTAAAAACTTGGACTTTTTTCTTTATTTAGCAAGATTGAAACTACGCAAAGCATGCATTCAACCTAAGAATTGAAAGCAAAATTTTAAACATTGGAAATGGAGGAGAAATTTAATATGGAAAACCTAAAAAAACCAATTGGAAAGCAAACCTCATGCTTGATGGATACAACTAAATGCTGGTTCTTAGCAAAGCAAAGTATTGCTTCTATTTGGACATAGATGAACCCTGTCAAGACAATAAAAAATTAGTTTATTATAAGACAAGGAATACTCTACCAAAAAAAGAATTATAAATAAGGTAATGAACAACTTCATACCTGTATACCTGACATTTTAGGCTATGTGGATAATTTTCTGGAAAACAAAAGTGACTAAAATTAATCTAGAAATGACTGAGACTTCAAACAGACCACTTTCTTAAAAGAATTTTAAAAGTTGGTCACAAGTTCACCTAGAGATGGACTGAAAGCTGATTCTTTTGAGCTGTTGGAAAGTTTGCAATTATTTGACAAAGGTAGCTTTACCCTAGCCCTGGCATCCATACAAATCCCCACAACAAAACTGGGGCCTTGATTAAGTGAAAAACATAAATGTAAAAATTCCTAACAACATATAGTTTATTGTATACATAGTAGTTTGTGTCTCTTAATCCTTTTCACCATCTTGTCCCTCCCCACTCTCCTCACTAGTAACAGCTAGTTTGTTCTCTATATGAGTGAGTCTGTTTGTGTTTTGTTATATACATTCGTTTGTTTCATTTTTTTTAGATCCCACGTACAAGTGATAACATACGGTATTTGTCTTTCTCTGTCTGACTTATTTTACTAAGCATAATATCTTCCAGGTGTATCCATACTGTTGCAAATGGCAAAATTTCATTCTTTTTTATGGCTGAGTAGCAATCCATTGTATATATATACTTACATATATATTTATATTTATATATATATTCTTACATATATATTTTATCCAGTCATCTCTTGCTGGACGCTTAGATTGCTTCCATATCTTAGCTATTGTAAATAATGCTGCTATAAACATTGGGATGCATATATCTTTTCAAATTGGTGTTTTTGTTTTCTACAAGAGTTTCTTTTTCTACATATCCTTGCCAACATTTGTTATTTGTTGTCCTTTTGATGATAGCCATTCGGCAGGTGGGCAGTAAGATCTCGTTGTGGTTTTGATTTGCATTTCTCTTGAGGATTAACAATGTTGAGCATCTTTTCATGTGCCTGTTGGCCACCTGTATGTCTTCTTTGGAAAAATGTCTATTCACATCTTCTATGTACTTTTTAATTGGATGTTTTGGTTTCTTGACCTTAAATTGTATGAGGTGTTTATATATGTTGGATATTAACCCCTTATTGGTCATATCATTTGCAAATATTTTCTCCAATTCAGTAATCTGTCTTTTTATTTTGTAGATGGTTTCCTTTGCTGTGCAAAAGCTTTTAAGTTTAATTAGCTCCCATTTATTTTTGCTTTTGTTTCCTTTGCCTGAGGAGACAAATTTTTAAAAATTGCTACAATTTATGTCAAAGAGTGTTCTGCCTGCTTTCTTCTGGGAGTTTTATGGTCTCTGGCCTTACAGTTAGGTCTTTAATTCATTTTGAGTTTATTTTTGTATATGGTTAACTCATTTTGAGTTTATTTTTGTATATGGTATGAGAAAATGTTCTAATCATTCTTTTACATGTAGCTGTCCAGTTTTTCCAGTGCCTCTTTTGTCATAGATTAACTGACCATATATTCATGAGTTTATTTCTGGACAGTCTCTTCTGTTTCGTTGATCTATGGGTCTGTTTTTGTGCCAGTACCATACTGTTTTGATTACTGTAGTTTTGTAGTATAGTCTAAAGTCTGGGAGCATGATGCCTCCATTTCTGTTCTTCTCTCTTGAGATTGCTTTGGATATTTGGACCTCTATTTCTGTTCTTCTCTCTTGAGATTGCTTTGGATATTTGGGGTCTTTGTTTCCATAAATTTTAGAAGTGTTTGTTCTAGTTCTCTGTTTTGATGTTTTGATAGGGTATATCTTTCCATCTGTTTGTGTGGTCTTCAATTTCTTTCATCAGTGTCTTATAGTTTTCTGAGTAGAGGTCTTTTACCTCCTTATATTTATTCCTAGGTATTTTATTCTTTTTGATGTGATGGCAAATGGGATTGTTCTCTTAATTTCTCTGATAGTTTGTTCTTAGTGTACAGAAATGCAACAGATTTCTGTATATTAACTTTGTATTTTGAAAGTTTACTGAATTGATTGATGAGCTCTAGTAGTATTTTGGTGGCATCTTTAGGATTTTCTATGTATAGTATCGTGTCATCTGCAAACAGTAACAAGTTTATTTCTTCCATTCCATTTTAGATTCCTTTAATTCTTTTTCTTGTGTGATTGCTATGGCTAGGACTTCTAATACTATGTTGCATAAAAGTGGCAAGAGTGGGCATCCTTGTCTTGTTACTGATCTTAGAGGAAATGTTTTCAGCTTTTTACTGTTGAGTATGATATTAGCTGTGGGCTTATCATATATGGCCTTTATTATGTTTAGGTATGTTCCCTCTATGCCTACTTTCTGGAGAGTTTTTATCATAAATGGATGTTGAATTTTGTCGAAAGCTTTTTCTGAATCTATTGAAATGAACATATGATTTAAATTTTTCAGTTTGTTAATGTATATATCACATAGATTTGCAGATATTGAACCATACAAGGTTATTCTTCTTGTAATAATTCACTAAGCTTCCCATTTGTTTTGTGTCATTTTCTATACATTGGATATTTGATACAGACTGAGAACTTCTAACTCCAACACCCAAGGCTACAGCCCACAGAGGCAGAGTCTGTCAGGTAGAAAAAAGGAAGGCTCCAGGGATCTCTAGTTAAGACAAGGTTGGGAAATGGGTCCCCTGCTACCCATACTGGAGACTCGCTGCAGGGGGCGCTGTAGGCACACTGGAATCAAGGAAAGGACTGCAGTTTTTTGACCTGAATCCTGGGAAGCCCAGAGGCCTCCCCAGTCCAACTCAGAACCGGAGAGCAGACAGTGAGGAGGGCCTCAGGGATCTGAGCCCCGCAGCTGGTTGACGTAAGCCCCAGGGTCGGACAGGCAGGCTTGGGCACATGGCCCTGAGCACCCAGAGAACTGGCTTGCAGCCAGGCACAGGAGGGTGGAAATCTGCAATTTGCTGAGCCCCAGCCAACAGTCTGGTCCAGGAGGAGGCGGCCCACCCCCCGCAGCTGGCTGACTGCCAAGGTTTGCTTGTCCTGGTGGCTCCTTTGATTGGGCTGATGCCGATGACAGTTGCCAACCTCTCGGACTTCCCCTGCAACCCGCTCAGGCAGACCCCAGCCTGACTTGGGCTCTAGAGCTGTTTGCGCTGGTTGGGGTCAGCCTCGCCACCCCCAAGTTCCCCCACACCCACATCTTCCAGGCTCGGAGGAAGGGCCAGTCAATCCAGTGAGGATGGTGGCGCAGGGACAGAGGAGGTCAAAATTGGAGCTGATGGGCTCCCCTAGGGACTGTGGGGAGCGGGAGAGGTGGATCTTCCCTTGACTGAAGGCTGGGAGCATGAGGCCATGGGTTTGAATGGGGGCCGAGGTGCCAGTGCCTCCTAAGGCCCCCAGGGGAAGGAGCAGAGCAGGGCAAGTTCCGGGGATGTGGTGCCTATGCCAGGATGTGTCACTCTGCCTACCTACTTACCCACGTGGTGACACCCGCGAATCCTGGCCCTGTGCCGCCAGCCCTGGGGTGCTGACGAGACCCCAGGAGAGGTCAGACAAGGACAAGGTTAGGCAGGCCTGGGGCTTAAGATGGCTCTCAGCACCTACCAGGATCAGCCTCCTCTCCAGGTAGCCCTTGGGCGGCTTGCTCCTCCTGGGGCCTCCGATTCCACCCCTGGGTGAAGAGAGCTAAGTGGAGGGGACATCCAGCTGGCTGGGGTCAGCAACGCAGTTTCCTCCACGATCTAGCCAGTGTAGAGATGCACGCAGGGACTGGAGCCCTGGACTTGGAGTCCGCCAAGGGCAATCTCCTGCCCTCCTTACTGCTCCTTGTCAGCTTTGAGATGGTCTTGGGGGTAGAAGGGTGAGTCAGCCCGGCTCCACTGCCCTCGGGTGCTGACAGGAGAGAAGGACACACCAGTGTCTGCAGTGAGAATAGAGGGGGCAGTAGATGGAGCAGGGGAACCATAGGAGGGGAAGTGACAGACGGCACACGAGGCATGGGAATCACAGGACAGCCGGCAGAGGACTGATGCACACATGCTCCTGAGGGCTGGTCACCACTACTGAGATGTGTCCCGAGTTCCCTGTGTGTCCATCCCTAAGGGACCTGAGAGGTTCCTTGTTCTGTGCAGCCTGCGAAGACCTAAGGAGCATGGGCAGGGCAGATGGAGTAAAGCACAGGAGCAAAGGCTTCTGGGGACCAAAGTGTGAGCACACCAAACCCAAAGTAAGTACAGTTCTGATCAGTTCGGGTCACTTGTAGCTGAGAGGAGAGAGAAGTTTGAGAGGTGATGAAAACAAACCATGGGAGTCCTTGAATGCCGTGGGGAGATGCTCAGACTCCAGAGGGGATGGGCAGCCATGGCCAGTTGTGAGGTTGGGCAAGGCAGTTTCAGAGCTAGGCTGCAGACTGATGTATCTGGAAGCTGGGGAAATGATTTACCTAAGGGTGAGCCTAGAGACTGGTTTGGCACCAGCACAAGAGCCCTAGTGGGACATGAGAAGGACCTGAATGAGGTGGTGGAAATGGAAAAGCAGGGGGTCAGTGTGACAGATGCTCTGGAGGCCAGCATCACAAAGACTGATATGGAAGAGATATGGGTTAGGCTTATTTATTTAATCATGTGGACAAGCCCATTCAGGCTGCAAGTAGGGGGGAAAGGGATGTCTTCTATAAGGGCAGAAATGAAACAGAACCAGGCCTCATGGGAACAAGGCTCGGATCTGGGAAGCATTAAGATCAGAGGAGGCTCTTCTTTTTATGTGTGGTCCTTGTCTCTCCTTTCTGAGACGGTTCCACGTTTCTGTTCCCTGTGACTTCATTCTGCAGTGGTCCAGGGTTGCCATGCCACCAATTCTGACCTCTTATCTCTGTGACCTGAAGGTTCCAGTGCTGCACAGTTATGAACAGTTTGGGATCTTGACATGGGAATACTTGTCTAGCATTGAACTACGTGTGCGTTGGGTCATGTATCTACTCTTGGGTGAGGTCACCCAGGGCTGCCCCTTCTTGAGCTTTGGCAAAGCAGATTAGATCAGAAGTTGAATGACATGTCTGGTAGAAATGCTGAAGAGAAGCAATCAAAAGCAATAGCAGGGACAATCTATTCTTACTGAAATACGTTGCTGCATCTCACTGAAAGGAAAATATGAGAGGGAGCATTTGATGAAGTTCAACACCAGGTCATAACTTTAAAAAAATCTACATCAGAGATTGTTGTCAATGGGAAAATGTTAAAGTTCCTTTAAAACTAGAAATATATAAAGGATGACCACAATCACCACCTCTATTCAATATTACGTTGGTGATCCTAGCCATTGTAGTAAGAGAAGAAAAAGAAAATTAGTGTATAAAAAATGGAAAGGTAGAAGCAAAACTGTCATTACACAAGTGATATCATTGTCTAATAGAAACCAAAGAAATCTATAGACAAACTATTATGGTAATAAAAGCTTATCTAAAAATCAATCACACTTCTATACCTCAACAGCAGTTAGAATAAAATCTTAAAAATAACGTATTTTCATTAGGAACAAAAAGCCCACAAGATAGCCACGGAAAAATCTTACACAAGATGTACAACACCAGTATGAAAAAAAATTTGAAGCCTCTTGTAATACATCAAAGACCTAAGTAAATACAGGAGTATACTATGTTCTTAGGAAAACTCAAGATTGAAAGAGGTTAATTTTTCCCAAAATGACTATTCATAGAGTCAATATATTTCTAAACAAAACCACAATAGGGTCTTACGAGGAACCTGACAAGCAGATTCTGAAATTTATCTGGAAAAGCAAAGGCCTAAGAAGAGTCAGTTAGCCAAGACATAGGGAGGAGGAGGATGAAGGACCTGCTTTACCAGGATCAATAGTTATTATAAAGCTACTGTAATTAATAATAGATTAATGGAGCAGAATAGAGAGCCTAGAAAGCCTCAGGAGAATGTGAAACCTTGACATATGACAAAGGTGATGATGAAGACTATATTAGTTTCCGGTGGCTGCTGCAACAAATTACCAAAGACTACGTGGTTTAAAGCAACACAGATTGATTATCACATCATTCTGGAGGTCAGAATTCTAAAATGTGTCCACGGGGCTTTGTTCCTTTTAGAAAGAAGCTCTAGAGAAGAATGTATTGTTATTCCTTTTCCAATTTCTAAAGACGCCTGCATTCCTTGGCTTGTGACCCTTTCCTCTGTCTTCAGAGTATATAACTCCATCTCTGACCTCTGCTTCTGTCCTTGTATTTCTCTAAGTCTACTCCTCCCTCTTATGAAGATCCTTCTGATTACATTGGGTTCGCCCACATAATCCAAGTTAATCTCCCATTCTCAAGATCCTTAATTTAATGAATACCTGCAAATTCCCTTTTGCCATAAAAGGTAACACATTCTCAGGTTCCAAGGATTAGGAAGTGGACATCTTTGGGGAACCATTATTCACCCTACCACAAAGACCAATAGAGAATGAAGACATATCAAGCTAGGACAATTTGTTATTCATATGGAAAAAATGAAATTGATATTTGTAACACAAAAATCAATTCCAAATCAAACACTTAAATGTGAAAGCAAAGTTTAATACTTTTAGAAGGTAATACAGATGAATGTCTTTATCAACTTGGGTAGAGGATAGTTTACTAAACAATATTTTAAAATTCTGGGAGTTCCCTGGTGGTCCAGTGGTTAGAACTGGGCACTTTCACTGCCATAGCCCCAGGTTCAATCCCTGGTCAGGGAACTAAGATCCCACAAGCCACATGGTGCAGCCAAAAAAAATTTTTTTCTAATCATGAAAGAAAAGATTAATAATGCAACTACATTAAAATCAAAAACTTCTCTTTGTTAAAAGACACTATAAAGAAAGTGAAGAGTCAAGCCACAAACTGGGAGAACATATTCACAACATGTATAAGCAACAAAGGAATATTATTGAGAATAAATAATTATAACAATCAATAAGGAAACGATAACCTAATAGAAAAATGGATAAAAGACCAGTGGTCCATAAATATGCTCCAGCTTATTAGTAATGAAGAAAATGGAAGATGACAATGAGATATCATTTTATATTCACCAAATTAGAAAAATTTTTAAATCTGATAGTTCAAAGTGTTTGGGGAAATATGGAGCAATGGGCGGCACCTTTAACTGCAGGTGGGAGTATAAATTGGTACAACCACTTTGGAAAACACTTCGACAGTATTTTGCAAAACAGAATATGACCACATTCTATGAGCTGTATATTCCACTCCTTTGTATATACCCTAGAGAAACTCTTGCACAGGTACACAAGAAGATATTTGCAAGATGGATCCTAACAGCATTCTTTGAAATAAAAAAAAAAAAATACTGAGAACAACATGGATGGGCTAATGCATAAATAAATTGTGGGGGAAAGAATCATGTAGAATGTTATCCAGCTGTGAAAATGGGTGATCTACAACTACATGAAGAAATAAAGATGGGGCTTCCCTGGTGGCGCAGTGGTTGAGGGTCTGCCTGCCAATGCAGGGGACACAGGTTCGAGCCCTGGTCTGGGAAGATCCCACATGCCGCGGAGCAACTAGGCCCGTGCGCCACAACTACTGAGCCTGTACGTCTGGAGCCTGTGCTCCGCAACAGGAGAGGCCGCGATAGTGAGAGGCCCACGCACCGCGATGAAGAGTGGCCCCCGCTTGCCACAAGAAGAGAAAGCCCTCGCACAGAAACAAAGACCTAACACAGCCAAAAATAAATAAATAAATAAGTAAATTAAAAAAAAAAAAAGAAATAAAGATGAATCTTGGAAACAAAGTGAGTAGGAGGAAAAAAGAAAGCCTAAGAAGACAACACAGTATAAAAGACTATTTTTATAAATCTCAAAAACAGACAAGTGGAGCAACATGTTGTTTAGAGATACATCCATATTAGGTAACACTATTTTTAAAAGTATGTGAATGATAAATACAAAATTCAAGACAAGAGTTATCTCTGAGGGAGTAGCAGGGAGGGAGTAGTTGACTTGAAGGGCAAGCTGCTCCAAAGTAGGGGTCACGTTCTAGATCAGAAATTTGGGGTGGGTTTGCAGGTATTCATTTTATTATTATTATAATTATATTATAATAATTATATTATTATAATATAATTAATTATAATTATAATATGTATTCATCATATTTTTAAAAAGATAAGTCCTGGTTCATTAAAAGTAAATACTTAGGTTAAGCAAAAGATATCACTAATAGGCAAGCCAGCGACTGGGAGAATAGATTCACAACACATCTATCTGACAAAAGGACACCTACATATCAATAAGAAAAGGACAAACAACTCAATTAAAAAATGGGCAAAAGATTTGAACAGACACTTCATAAAGAGGCATCCAAATGGTCAATAAGCTTTCGAAAAAGTGCTCAACTTCATCATTCATGTGGAAAATGCAAATTAAAACCTCAGTGAGATAGCTACATACCAGACAGGGCAGCTAAAATATAAAAGTCTGACAGTATTAAGTGCTAACAAGGATATGGAGCACGCTTCATTTTCAGAGGGAGAGTAAATGATTTTATACACTTCAGAAAACTGTTGGACGTTGTCTACTAAAGCTAAACATATGCTCAACCCTACGAATCAGCAATTTCACTCCTAGGTATTTACCCAAGAGAAATGAGTGCATATGTCCACAAATATGTAGGAAAGTGTTCATGACAACCCTATTCATAATAGCCCCAGACTGGAAATGGCCTTCATGTTCATCAACAAGGTATATAAATGTTGGTATATTTGTACAATAAAAACAACAAATTACTAATACAACGTGGATGAATTTTCGATGTTATGTGGAGCAAAAGGAGTCAAAGACACACATGCTTTGTATTTCCATATGTATGAAGTTCAAGAACAGGTTAATTAATCTATGATGATAGAAGTCAGAGTAGTGGTTACCTCGTGGTACCTAGGAAATGCATGAGGGAACCTCTGGGATGATGGATGTCCTAGATCTGAGTGGTGGTTACATGGTGTATACATATGCACATTTTATAGCACTGTACAATTAAGATTTGTGTAGTGTACTTTCTATAGGTCATACCATTAAAAAATTTTTTTTCTAGTGTCCCCTTTCAACCAGGTTTCTCCTCCCCAGCATGCCCTGTATAAGAATTTTGGAACCTTTGACATTTTGCCTGAGGAAAGCCACTTGAATCACAGTGAGCAATGACAGCAAAGAAACTGAGTATTATTAGGGGCACAATATGGCTCACAAGATAAACAAGAAACCAGCTGACACAGTTGAGAGGAATGTATTTTGTTGATGGAATGGAGATAAGTAGGACAGGAAAGCTGACTGCCCCACGAATTCATTTGTTATTCAACAAATACTTTTTTGGACTTCTGCCATGTGCAGACATAGTGCGAAGTTCTCCTCTAAGGATCAGGCCGTCTTGTTTATCCCTTAGCAACAGAACTAGCTTCATCTTCCCCTTCATAGTTTGTTTCCCTCTGTACCTGCCTCATTCTGTCACCTTTTCACCCTCTTCTCTGTGTACTTTTTATGCTCCTGAGTTTAACTTGCTTGGATTCAACCTTGGGCTATGAATCTTTCCAACTTAGGCTGTTCCTAATAAGGGTCTGTCTCAGTCAGCTATAGCTGTGTCACAAAGTACACTCAAACTTAGTAGCTTAAAACAACAATCCTTTTGTCAGTTATGGTTCTGTGGGTCAGAAATTTGAGCTGGGCTCAGTGGGCATGGCTTCTTCTCCACATGGTGTCATCTGGAACGGCTCAACTAGGGCTTCCCTCTTCTTAACAATGCCTGCTCATTAGGCATTACTTTAATACATCATCTCCTTTCCCATTGAGGTCTTGTGAAACTTTCACATAATGGCTGCCACAATCCCTAAAACAAACATAAAGTCATGCTAAACCAGGGCCTTGGGCTTTGCATCAGCATCAGGTGTCCACTGTGTGTCTAAGAAACCTTGCTTAAGGAAACACACAGAGATATTATCCATTCTGTAATTAGGAGACTAAGATTCTTTATTTCTTTCACGAAAGAAAAAAGAAAACTTTACTTTGGGTGAACCCATGAGTGGACAATTAAGTCAGTCTCCTCTCTTGACACTGTTCCCCACTACACCCAGCTTCTTCCTGGATATCTCATTCAGGCCACATCTTCAAAAAACCTAAGTATTAGTAAAAAATGTAGATGGAGCAAAACAGAAATAAATGTCAAAGACTGCACAGATAAAATACATCAGTCAGTCTTCTAACCCAGCAGATTATTTCAGGAAACATCCATGGAGCTCAGCAGGACATAACTGCCCTTCAGAGCTTGCAGACACAGGGAGCATTGCTGGTACAGGACAGGCTTAGAGAATTGGGTTACAGCCCTGAGTTAGCCCTTATCTGCTAACTGTGATCCTGGCCTTCTCCAGGCCGCAGTTCCTGCCAGTGTGACAATTACTGAGGGAGTGCACAGGAAGCCCCTAGCACCATACGTAGCACCTTGTAGATATGCAGTAGATGTTGGCTTTTACTGGGACTGCTGGAGCAGCCCAGCCTTGCAAACAGCTGGCCATGTCCAACCACTTTATCGACTGTCATGGAACCAGGCCCTGGTAGGCTCTCCCCACTCGGCACTGCCTCTTCCAAAGGAGTTGTTCATTTTCCTACCACATGAGGCTGTACACACCTGTGGCTCACCCCTAGTGGGTCCAGCCCTGGCGGGTCATTTTACCATGTAGAAGATTTGATTAAAACATCATCGTATTAATTTGATGTAGCATGTAAGGGAGCTACACACTACATGATAAATAACTCATTAACTTCCAAGGAAGCCCTAAAGTTAACCTTCATTGCTTTTTACCATCATACTGCCTTGAAAATTAAGTTAGCTTGTTCACACTTTATAAGGTCTTCAAGCATAGACTTAGAACCCCATAACTGAAACATCAGCTCTTCTGGAAGTATCTAAATATTGAAGGCTGTGCCAGGCACATCCTAGGTGCTCAGTAAAGGTTAGCGGTTTATATTAAAACGTCCCTCAAAATGTCATCCTAGGTTGGAGAGGCAAGGAGAGGCATTGGAAAATTAACAGGTGCTTTAAAAAGATGCTTTACTTTATTCCATTTTAGTTTCTCTTGAATGTGGCTTTGCTCTGTCACTCCTAAAACCCTAAAAATAAATGCTGTATTTAATATTAGCCCACTTAACCTATTTCTGGCTGGCCATGGTAGATTGTGCAGTAATTCATGCTTACCGTTTCAGAAACTGTTCAGTGATCCAGAGGTTAAAGGCAGGAAGTGGTTTATTCAGCGTCTGGCATAGATATAGCGAATGTTCAGTGTAAGTGAATTATTTTTATGAAAACTGTGCTTACATTTTCACCTTGAATGACAGGAACAGAAAACAGAAAAAGTTGGAGTAGCAGTATGTGCTTAAGTAATGTTTGATTTGTACTGTTTTATTTTCCATGATGTGCTGTATGGCTAGAGTACTGACAACTACAGTACTAAAACCCTGAACGTTTATTTTTGTTTCTTCAGTTTAGTCACCAAAAATTATTTGATGCTCCACATGGCTAATCATGCAAGAATTCACACTCAAGTACTTCAGAAACAGTTCCATGGTCTAAAGGTTCAACTCAGGATGTGGGTTCCACCCTGAAGACGGTCCCAGCTACCACTCACTTTACTTTATAATTTAAGTTTTATCTCTGTCAAAGTAATATATGTATGTACCTTAAGAAGGCAGAAGTTTTACAGTGAAGATGCTTACAATGAAATATAACAGTTCCCTTGGCTTTCCTCCAACGCACCCTCATCCCCGTTCCCCAGAAGTACCCACATCCTGCTCTTTCAGCTGTTTCTTCTGCCTGTTACTTCCTTATTTCTTTTTTTAAGTTTTTTTAAAAAAATATTTATTTATTTATTTGGCTGTGCCAGGTCTTAGTTGCAGCATGTGAACTCTTAGTTGTGGCATGCATGTGGGATCTAGTTCCCTGACCAGGGATCGAACCCAGGCCCCCTGCATTGGGAGAGCAGAGTCTTAGCCACTGGACCACCAGGGAAGTCACACCTCCTTATTTCTAAACAATATGCTTATACTGCTATTTCTTGGTATTTTCATCAACTAGCCACCCTGGAAGACTCAGATTCCCTCTCCTATGGCCCCCACCCCACATTTACCCTTCCAACATATCTATGTCACAGGTTTTGGTGAAATCAATATTCAATATTTGTAATAACAATTGTGTAAATATTACTCCCAGATGAGCGATATATAATATACCTTGATTACATTTCTTGTGCAACTTTGGTTACCTCTAAGTTAATAATTTGCTTAGTTTTCTAAGTACCTGTCTCTAATTCATCCCAAATTGCCAACTGACATATATAAATTGCTTCTCAGCACATTCAAACTAATGAGGTATCCAGCAGCCTAATTTTTTTTTCTTAACTATGTCCCTCCTGGAGTCCTACTGTTTCTAATTACTCTCTTCCTTAGAACTTTAAATGGTTTCTTCTTTGCTGTAAGAAATCAGAATTTATTTTAGAAATTGGATGAGAGAAAAATAAAGTTATTTTAAGCTAGTTTCCTCAGGACCCTGAGCATTCAAACATGAATAAGTCGTGCTTCCTGCCCTCAATAAACTCAGTCTGGATGGGGAAACCCATGAAACAGAAAGATGCAGAGACCCTTGCAGGGGATACAATGAGAGGTCACCCCAGGTGGGACAGCGTGGGTGCGTACCTTTGGAATCAGGCAGTTTTGTATTTGAATCCTGATTCTGCCCCCGGTGGGACCTCAGGTAACCAACCTGACCTCCCAGAGCCTCAATTTATTTCTCAATGAAATACAGATACCACTCACCCTTCCAGGATGTCGGAGAGATTATATCAGAGAAGAGACATGTGAAAGCACCTAGTACCACGTTGGACCCGTAGCAGTCACAAAAAAACTCTCTAAATAAAATCCAAGGTTCACATACCTTAGGATTTGTGCCAACATTAATTTCATATTGCAATCATCCTCCCCAAAACCACCATACAAACTTCGGGCTTTTACAGTTTTGTAACTAGGGGAGTAAAAAGCTCAATTTTACTGGAAGGTAAAACCTTTGTTTCAGTTCATCCCCATTTCAGAGCTCGACTCAAGTTTTGTGTGTCAGACATACTGGCGATTGGTTGTGAGGAAAATTGCCCCAGTAAAAATTCTGATGTTTCATATTCTAAGAGAATTATAAGGTTTCAAATCAGCCATCAGGGAGTATTACTTGAAAGCTGAAAAGTGCGACCATCCTATGGCGTCATCCTCAGCTTGGCTCTTCATCGGAGGGTCAGGTTTCTGCTGCTCACAGGCCTGCTTTCCTACCCAAAGTCTTGATCGTTTATCAGCAAATAGTGGTCCCATTCTCATCACATCCTTGCACAGAGTTGTTTTGAGTTACTTCTGCTCTTGATGTTTTAAAACACTTTAAATACCTTAAACAGACTATCATTTGGAAATCGACTCTCTTTTCAATAGTATTTGCTTTTTTCCAGGGATCAAGACATTTTAGATTTTAGAGGATCAAGACATTCATTAAAAAGATCTAAAAATCATTCACAGTTTTGCATTAAGCTATTCATATGATGCTGGTTGAAATATACAATACCTGTTAACCTGTCAAGGACTCTTAGTTGCATGTAACATGTTTATTATATTTACTGCCTACATCTGGCACTGAATAATGATAACTTGCCCCCACAAAGGTCAGGTTTCCACTGAGCTATTAGGACTATTTTAACTAAGTTGAGGGTGGTTTGCTGGGATGCTCTTGAATGTAACCAGGTCACCATTTAGGCTCAATATTTAGAATCCTCTGCAGATAGCTACTAGGTAGCAGTGGCACAAATACCAGCTTTATGTCTGTTCATTTGATTTTCTGGCCTTTCAAATTTATTTTTAATACATATGAATAAATATGTTCTTATTTAAAAGAAATCCAAATCGATACTGATTAAACAAAGTTCACCTTGACATCTCCCCTCATCTCATCTTCCAACATAAAAATCATTGTTATCAGTTTGATAAGTAGCCTTCCAGAATTTTTCTGTCTATGCACTCATAAGCATATCTAGATATCATATAAATATGTACTTTAACTGATTATGATGCACTGTACATATTACTGTGCAACTTAAATATCCCCCTAACAATATGACTTTGAGATCGTGTCAGTAGAAGAATGATCTCTTTCTTTCCACAGATGTATGGTATTTCAGAGATTTGCCTATGTAATGTTTATGATGCATAATCCTTTTTAAAGTTTCACTGTTGGGGCTTCCCTAGTGGTGCAGTGGTTAAGAATCCACTGGCCAATGCGGGGACACAGGTCGGAGCCCTGGTCCGGGAAGATCCCACATGATGTGGAGCAACTAAGCCTGTGCACCACAACTACTGAGCCTGTGTGCTAGAGCCAGTGAGCCACAGCTACTGAAGCCCACGAGCCTAGAGCCCATGCTCCACAACAAGAAAAGCCACCCTTATGAGAAGACCACGCACCACAATGAAGAGTAGCCCCCGCTTGCCGCAACTAGAGAAAGCCCGCATGCAGCAATGAAGACACAATGCAGCCAAAAATAAAATAAATAAATTTTAAAAAAAGTGTCACTGTTATTACCTGTGGACAAGCAAATCCCTCAGGGCAAAAGTGATTGTGAGTGCTGGGTTCTTCCTTCTCACCTCTTTGTTAAGCCAAGTAATGTTTCATTAGCCTGTTAGTTCTTCAATGCTTTTCTTAAAGGGTTTAAAAGAATTTTTTTTGCCAGCATTTTAATTTGTCTTCAGCAGGATGGTTGGTTTGAACTCTTCTGTTGGCTGTTCGGTTTTTTTAAATTCTTATCTACTATATTGCTAAACTGTCTTTATTTCTAACAAATTCTCCATGGATTTATTTGGATTTTGTATTAGACAATCATATCTGCAAGTGGTTTCAGGCTTTCTTTATTTTCAGCTTTTATGTCTGTAATTACTTGTCATCACACTAGCGAGGACCTCTAAATAATGTTCAATAGAAGTACTGACATTGGAAATCCTTATTTTGTTACTGACTTTAAAGAAAATGCTTCTAGGGTTTTACTATTAAGATACATTTCTGTAGATTTATACTAGATACCTTTGATTGTTTCAAGGAAGTTCCCTTCTATTCCTACGTTGCTAAAAGATCTTTTTCTTCTTTGAATATTTTTGAATTTGTTTTGTTAATATTGAATCTTCAAATAATTCTTTCAGCTAGTCTTTCGATTTATTTTATTTTGAATATTTATCTTTGAATATTATTTGAATTTAATTAAATGCTTTTTGTGCATCCACTGAGAAGATCCCACGGTTTTTGTCATTTATTAATATGATGAGTTACAGATACTGATTTTCCTAATGTTAATTTACCATTGCTTTCCTGTGATAGATCCAACTTGGACATGTTCTGTATTTTTTTTAATAAATTGCTGGACTCAATTTGCTAACATGTTTTAAAGGAATTTAGTGTCTATGGTTTTGAGTGGGAGAAGCCTGCAATTTCCTTTTCCTTGTTCTCCTTGTCTTATTTTGTTATCAGTGGACTTCATCGAGTATTTAGGCAAGTTCCCTCTTTTTCAATGCCCTAGAATTTTTGTAAAATTGGAATTGTTTATTGCTTGAAAATTTAGTGGAAATAACTTTCAAAACCATGAACTTTCTGTTATATATGTTATGAAGTTTTTTTCTTAATGTTGATTTGATTTCTTTAGAAGTTATAAAACTCTTTTGCTTTTCATTTCTTTTTGTGTGTTTTGTTCACTTAATTTTTCTGATTTGATAATGTCTTTTAAGTTACCAATTTCATTAGCATATATCTATTCAGAGTATTCAGTTAATGTCTTTTAAATCACTGTCTCTGTACTTTCGTATTTTTATAGTTAATTTTTTAATGTGTACTTTATTTCTTCCTTCTTGGTCAGTATCCCAAAGTTAGGTTACCCTCTTCAAAGAATCTGTTTTTGGCCAATTAAAAAATTTTTTTCTATTAACTTCTTTTTTTTTTCACTTTAAAATGGCTAAACTGATACTTTTATTTTATGCATGTTTTCCTAAAATTAAAAAAAAACTATCAAGAAAGTAAAAAGACAGCCCACAAAATGGAAAAAAAAATATTTGCTAATCATATATCTGATTAGGGTCTAGTATCCAGAATATATAAAGAACTGTTACAACACAACAAAAAAAAGAACAAATAACCCAGTTTCAAAAATAGGCAAAGCATTTCAATAGACAGTTCTCCAATGAAGATACACAAATGGCCAACAATCACATGAAAAGATTCACGCAAAAGATTCTTGTATACGAATGCAAGAGATTTTGTGCATTAATTTTGTATCCTGCTACTTTACCAAATTCATTGATTAGCGCTAGTAGTTTTCTGGTAGTATCTTTAAGATTCTCTGTGTATAGTATCATGTCATCTGCAAACAGTGACAGCTTTACTTCTTCTTTTCCGATTTGGATTCCTTTTATTTCTTTTTCTTCTCTGATTGCTATGGCTAAAACTTCCAAAACTATGTTGAATAATAGTGGTGAGAGTGGACAACCTTGTCTTGGTCTTGATCTTAGGGGAGATGGTTTCACTTTTTCACCATTGAGAACGATGTTGGCTGTGGGTTTCTCATATATGGCCTTTATTATGTTGAGGTAAGTTCCCTCTATGCCTACTTTCTGGAGGGTTTTTATCATAAATGGGTGTTGAATTTTGTCAAAAGCTTTTTCTCCATCTATTGAGATGATCATATGGTTTTTCTCCTTCAATTTGTTAATATGGTGTATCACGTTGATTGATTTGTGTATATTGAGGAATCCTTGCATTCCTGAGATAAACCCCACTTGATCATGGTGTATGATCCTTTTAACGTGCTGTTGGATTCTGTTTGCTAGTATTTTGTTGAGGATTTTTGCATCTATGTTCATCAGTAATATTGGCCTGTAGTTTTCTTTCTTTGTGACATCTTTGTCTGGTTTTGGTATCAGGGTGATGGTGGCCTTGTAGAATGAGTTTGGGAACGTTCCTCCCTCTGCTATATTTTGGAAGAGTTTGAGAAGGATAGGTGTTAGCTCTTCTCTAAATGTTTGAGAGAATTCGCCTGTGAAGCCATCTGGTCCTGGGCTTTTGTTTGTTGGAAGATTTTTAATCACAGTCTCAATTTCAGTGCTTGTGATTGGTCTGTTTATATTTTCTATTTCTTCCTGGTTCAGTCTCGGAAGGTTGTGCTTTTCTAAGAATTTGTCCATTACTTCCAGGTTGTCCATCTTATTGGCATATAGTTGCTTGTAGTAATCTCTCATGATCCTTTGTATTTCTGCAGTGTCAGTTGTTACTTTTCCTTTTCATTTCTAATACTATTGATTTGCGTCCTCTGCCTTTTTTTCCTGATGAGTCTGGCTAGTGGATTATCAATTTTGTTTATCTTCTCAAAGAACTAGCTTTTAGTTTTATTGATCTTTGCTATTGTTCCCTTCATTTCTTTTTCATTTATTTCTGATCTGATCTTTATGATTTCTTTCCTTCTGCTAACTTAGGGGTTTTATTGTTCTTCTTTCTCTAATTGCTTTAGGTGTAAGGTTAGGTTGTTTATTTGAGGTGTTTCTTGTTTCTTGAGTTAGGATTGTATTGCTATAAACTTCCCTCTTAGAACTGCTTTTGCTACATCCCATAGGTTTTGGGTCATCATGTTTTCATTGTCAATTGTTTCTAGTATTTTTTTATTTCCTCTCTGATTTCTTCAGTGATCTCATGGTTATTTAGTAGTGTATTGTTTAGCCTCCATGTGTTTGTATTTTTTACAGACTTTGTCCTGCAATTGATATCTAGTCTCATAGCATTGTGGTCGGTAAAGATACTTGAGATGATTTCAGTTTTCTTAAGGCTTGATTTGTGACCCATGCTATGATCTATCCTGGATAATGTTCCATGAGCACTTGAGAAGAAAGTGTAATCTGCTGTTTTTGGATGGAATGTCCTATAAATATCAGTTAAGTCCATCTTGTTTAATGTATCATTTAAAGCTTGTGTTTCCTTACTTATTTTCATTTTGGATGATCTGTCCATTGGTGTAAGTGGGGTGTTAAAGTCCCCTACTGTGATTGTGTTACTGTCGATTTCCCCTTTTATGGCTGTTAGCATTTGCCTTATGTATTGAGGTGCTGCTATGTTGGGTGCATGAATATTTACAATTGTTATATCTTCTTCTTGGATTGATCCCTTGATCATTATGTAGTGTCCTTCTTTGTCTCTTGTAATAGTCTTTATTTTAAAGTCTATTTTGTCTGATATGAGAATTGCTACTCCAGCTTTCTTTTGATTTCCATTTGCACGGAATATATTTTTCTCTCCCCTCACTTTCAGTCTGTATGTGTTCCTAGGTCTGAAGTGGATCTCTCGTAGACAGCATATATACAGGTCTTGTTTTTGTATCCATTCAGCCAGTCTGTGTCTTTTGGTTGGAGCATTTAATCCATTTACACTTAAGGTAGTTATCGATATGTATGTTCCTATTATCATTTTTTTAATTGTTTTGGGTTTGTTATTGTGTTTTCCTTCTCTTGTGTTTCCTGCCTAGAGACGTTCCTTTAGCATTTGTTGTAAAGCTGGTTTGGTGGTGCTGAATTCTCTTAGCTTTTGCTTGTCTGTAAAGGTTTTAATTTCTCCATCATATATGAATGAGATCCTTGATGGGTAGAGTAATCTTGGTTGTAGGTTTTCCCCTTTCATCACTTTAAATATGTCTTGCCACTCCCTTCTGGCTTGCAGAGTTTCTGCTGAAAGATCAGCTGTTAACCTTATGGGGATTCCATTAAATGTTAATTGTTGCTTTTCCCTTGCTGCTTTTAATATTTTTCCTTTGTATTTAATTTTTGATAGTTTGATTAATGTGTGTCTTGGCATGTTTCTCCTTGGATTTATCCTGTATCGGACTCTCTGTGCTTCCTGGACTTGATTGACTATTTCCTTTCCCATATTAGGGAAGTTTTCAACTATAATCTCTTCAGATATTTTCTCAGTCCCTTTCTTTCTCTCTTCTTCTTCTGGGACCCCTATAATTCAAATGTTGGTGAATTTAATGTTGTCCTAGAGGTCTCTAAGACTGTCCTCAATTCTTTTCATTCTTTTTTCTTTATTCTGCTCTGCGGTAGTTATTTCCACTATTTTATCTTCCAGGTCACTTATCCGTTCTTCTGCCTCAGTTATTCTGCTATTGATTTCTTCTACAGAATTTTTAATTTCATTTATTGTGGTGTTCATCTTTGTTTGTTTGCTCTTTAGTTCTTCTAGGTCCTTGTTAAACGTTTCTTGTATTTTCTCCATTCTATTTCCAAGATTTTGGATCATCTTTCCTATCATTACTCTGAATTCTTTTTCAGGTAGACTGCCTATTTCCTCTTCATTTGTTTGGTCTGGTGGGTTTTTACCTTGCTCCTTCATCTGCTGTGTGTTTCTGTGTCTTCTCATTTTGCTTAATTTACTTTGTTTGGGGTCTCCTTTTCACAGGCTGCACGTTCGTAGTTCCTGTTGTTTTTGGTGTCTGCCCCCAGTGGCTAAGGCTGGTTCAGTGGGTTGTGTAGGCTTCCTGGTGAAGGGGACTGGTGCCTGTGTTTTGGTGGATGAGGCTGGATCTTGTCTTTCTGGTGGCAGGACCGCGTCCAGTGGTGTGTTTTGGGGTGTCTGTGAACTTATGATTTGAGGCAGCCTCTCTGCTAATGAGTGGGGTTGTGTCTTGCTAGTTGTTTGGCACAGGGTGTCCAGCACTGTATTTTGCTGGTTGTTGAGTGGAGCTGGGTCTTAGCGTTGAGATGGAGATCTCTGGGAGAGCTTTCGCCATTTGATATTACGTGGAGCCACGAGGTCTCTAGTGGACCAGTGTCCTGAACCTCTCCCACCTCAGAGGCACAGGCCTGACACCTGGCTGGAGCACCATGACCCTATCAGCCACATGGCTCAGAAGAAAAGGGAGAAAAAAAGAAAGAAGGAAAAAAAGAAAATCAAGTTAGTAAAATAAAAAATAAAAACAAATTATTAAAAATAAAAAAATCAAAAAGTAATAAAAAAAAAAAAGAATAGAGCAACCAAACCAAAACACAAATCCACCAGTGATAAGTGCTAAAAACTATACTCAAAAAACAAACAAAATGGACAGACAGAACCCTAGGACAAATGGTAAAAGCAAAGCTATACAGACAAAATCACATAAAGAAGCATACACATACACACAAAAAGAGAAAAAGGAAAAAAATATATATATCCCAAGTCTACAGTTGCTCCCAAAGTCCACCACCTCAATTTTGGGATGATTCATTGTCTATTCAGGTATTCCACAGATGCAGGGTACATCAAGTTGATTGTGGAGATTTAATCCGCTGCTCCTGAGGCTGCTGGGAGAGATTTCCCTTTCTCTTCTTTGTTCGCACAGCTCCTGGGGTTCAGCTTTGGATTTTGCCCTGCCTCTGCGTGTAGGTCACCTGAGGGCATCTGTTCTTCGCTCAGACAGGGTGTGGTTAAAGGAGCAGCTGATTAGGGGGCTCTGGCTCACTCAGGCCAGGGGGAGGGAGGGGTATGGAATGCAGGGCAAGCCTGCAGCGGCAGAGTCCAGCGTGATGTTGCAACAGCCTGAGGTGTGCCTCTGTTCTCCCGGGGAAGTTGTCCCTGGATCATGGGACCTTGACAGTGGTGGGCTGCACAGGCTCCCGGGAGGGGAGGTGTGGATAGTGACATGTGCTTGCACACAGGCTTCTTGGTGGCTGCAGCAGCAGCCTTAGCATCTCATGCCCGTCTCTGGTGTCCACGCTGATAGCTGCAGCTCGCTCCCATCTCTGGAGCTTGTTTAGGCGGTGCTCTGAATCCCCTCTCCTCACGCACCCAGAAACAATGGTCTCTTGACTCTTAGGCAGCTCCCAACTTTTTCCCAGACTCCCTCCCAGCTAGCTGTGGCGCACTAGCCCCCTTCAGGCTGTGTTCACGCAGCCAACCCCAGTCCTCTCCCTGGGATCTGACCTCCGAAGCCCAAGCCTCAGCTCCCAGCCCCCGCCTGCCCTGGTGGGTGAGCAGACAACCCTCTCGGGCTGGTGAGTGCTGGTCAGCACCGACCCTCTCTGCAGGAATCTCTCCGCTTTGCCCTCTGCACCCCTGTTGCTGCACTCTCCTCTGTGGCTCCAAAGCTTCCCCCCTCCACCGCCCTCCCCCCATCTCCTCCAGTGAAGGGGCTTCCTAGTGTGTGGAAACTTTTTGTTCTTCACAGCTCCCTCCCAGAGGTGCAGGTCCCGTCCCTATTCTTTTTTTTTTTTAATAATTTTTTTAAAATTTATTTTTATTTATTTATGGCTGTGTTGGGTCCCCGTTTCTGTGCGAGGGGTTTCTTCTAGTTGTGGCAAGCAGGGGCCACTCTTCATCACGGTGCGCGGGCCTCTCACTATCGCGGCCTCTCTTGTTGCGGAGCACAGGCTCCAGACGCGCAGGCTCAGTAATCGCGGCTCACGTGCCCAGTTGCTCCGCGGCACGTGGGATCCTCCCAAACCAGGGCATGAACCCGTGTCCCCTGCATTGGCAGGCAGACTCTCAAGCACTGCACCACCAGGGAAACCCCCCGTCCCTATTCTTTTGTCTCTGTTTATTCTTTTTTCTTTTGCCCTACCCAGGTATGTGGGTAGTTTCTTGCCTTTTGGGAAGTCTGAGGTCTTCTGCCAGCGTTCAGTAGGTGTTCTGTAGGAGTTGTTCCACTTGTAGATGTACTTCTGATGTTTTTGTGGGGAGGAAGGTGATTTCCACATCTTACTCCTCTGCCATCTTGGAGCGCTTTAGCCCAAGCACAGTCAGGAAGCCAGGCACCTTTAGCCTCAGTTTGTCAGTTGGGGAAAAAAGGGAAGGTGAAGACTCGCTATCCTCTTCCTCTAGCTGGAACTGCTTCGCCCCGGGGGCTGTCTGCCGGGTGCAGCACACCAGAGCCTGATGCCTGTTAACTTCTTTCTACTTATCAAAGGTTTATTCTATTGCTGTTCTATCTTTAAAGTGGAAAGTTTTCCTTTAGAGTTTTCAGCCATGCTGTTTTTCAAATATAAACATTTAAGGTTAAACATTTATCCTTAGTATTGTTTTGCTGCATCTTACGAATTTTGATATTTTATTTGTCATCATTTAGTTCTAATTTTTGAAAAATTTCCACCATAATTTCTCTAACCCATAAGTTATCAGGAGGTTTGTTTTAAACTTTCTAAACAAAGAATTTTTCATTTAACTTTTTGTTATTGTCTTCCAAACTAATTGTTGTGAATCTTTTCACCTTAAACTTGTTTTGCCAGTTCTACAAATTTGTATCAATTGATTCATGCTATAAGTAAGCTTTTTTTGTTAGGCTTCTTCCACTCAGCATTATAAATAGGAGATTTATCTACATTGTTGATTGAAAGAGTAGGTCATTCCTCTTTATTGCTAAATTCTGTTGCATAAATAAATCACAATTTGTTTATCCATTGCCTGTTGATGGACGTTTGTGTTGTTTCCAGTGTTTGGCTATTGTTAATAAAATGGCTATGAACATTTTGTCACAAATTTTTCTGTTGAATGTTTTCATTTCTCCTGGACAAAATGGAAACGCTGAGTTGAAAGAGAAATGTATTTTTAATTTTACAAGCACATCCCAAAACTTTTCCAAAGTGGTGTTATGACTTTACATTCCCACCAGCAACATTAACAAAGTTCCAGTTGCTCATTTGTGCCAACATTTAGTGTTATATTTGGTTGAATTTTGGCTGTTCTGTTGAATAGAGTAGTATCTAGTAATTTAAATGTGCATTTCCATGAATACTAATGATGTTGAGCACTTTTAAATGTGTTTATTAATTATTCATACATCATCCTTTGTGAAGTTCCTATTCAAGTTCATTTAAAAATTGGACTGTTTGCTTTTTTTTTGAGTTGTAGTTCTTTCTATATTCTGGATACAAGTCCTTCGTCAAGCATATGATTTGTGAATATTTTCTCCCAGTCTAAAACTTGCCTTTTCATTTTCTTAATGGTGTACCTTTATGAACAGGCATTTTTGATTTTAATAAAATTTAATGAATCAATTTTTTGGTTATTGATTTCTGTATCTTGTCAAAAAAATTCTTGCCAATCCCCAAATCATGATGATGTTTTTTCATGCTTTCTTCTAAAAGCTTTATAGTTTTAGCTTTTACACTTGGATCTAGGAACCATCTGGAATTAATTTTGTGTTTGGTATGAGGTGGGGGGGGTGTGTCAAGATTTTGTTTTAATTGGGTATCTAGTTGTTTCAGAACCATTTGTTAAAAAGTACTTTCTACATTAAATTGCTTTGCTGCCTCCGCCACAGATCAGTTGGTGATATATATGTGCTTCTGTTTCTAGGCTCTCTTTGCTGTACTGATCTATTTGCCCTATGCTAATATCACATGGTTTTGACTACTGTAGTTTTATAGTGAAACTTGAAGTTCAGTAGTGTACATCCTTTGTTATTCTTCAAGATTATTTTGACTACTTTAGGTTCTTTGCATTTTCATGTGAATTTTAGGTCAGTTTGCCAAGTCTTCTTAAAAGAAAAGTATTGAGATTGGACATCTCTGCCTTTTTCTCAATATTAGGAGTAAAGTATTCTACATTATATTACTGTACTTTTCCTATATGCTCTTTTTCTTATTAAGGTGGTTCCCATCTATTTCTAGTTTGCCAAGAGTTGGGGGGTTTTAAAATCATGAATGGGGGGGTGCATTTCATCAAATACTTTTTCTGTATCTAAAGAGCTGATCATATTATTTTAGTCCTTTATTTTGTTAATATGGTTTATCGTCTTGATTTTCATGTTAAAACAACCTTGTACTCCTTTGATAAACCCCACTTGTGATGTATTATACTTTTTATGTAATAATGGATTTTATTTTCTAGTATTTTGTTAAAGCTTTTGCATCTTTATTCATAAAATTTGGTCTGTAGTTTTTTTTTTTCCCTTTGCTGTTTATTTTTTCCATTGTCTGCCTTTAGTATTAGGGATATATGGGTAAGACCCATAAAGTGATTTGAGAAGTATTCCATCCTCTGCTTTCTCAATAAGTCTATTTAAGATTCATACACTTCCTTAAATGTTTTATGATACACTAGTGTTCTTCTGGGACAGGACTTTTATTTGTAAGAAAGTTTTAAAATATAAATTATTTTTATAGATAAGAGGGCAAATCAGGTTTCCTATTTCTTGAGTCAGTCTTGGTAAGTTTTGTTTTTCAAGGAATTTGCTCATTTCACTTAAGTTGTAAAACTTACTGGCTTAAGTTGTTCATAAGTCTTTATCATCCTTTTAAAGGTCTGCAGTATCTATAGTGATATTCCATCTTTCATTCCTGGCATTGGTAATTTGTGACTTCTTTTTTCTTGATTAGTCTTGCTAAGTGTTTATCAATTCTACTAACTTTTCAAAGAACAAAATTTTGGCTTTGGTAAAATTTCCCCATTGCTTGTCTTTTTTATTTTATTGAGTTCTGCTCTTGTTTTGACCTCTTTCCTTCAACAACTTACTTGGGTTTAATTGCTCAACTTTTTCTAGCTTCTTCCAGTAATTAGCTTCTTCAAGCTAATTTTCCTCTAAGCACTGCTTTATCTGTATCCAACAAATTTTTTTTGTATTTTGTCGTTTAGTTCAAATTTTTTTCTAGTTTTCCTTGTGATTTGTTATTTAGACGTATATTTAATTTTCAAATATTATGTTCTAGATATTGTACTGCATTGCCTTCTGATATAATTCCTTGTGGTCAAGGCTTCAGTCATCTGAAATTCACTGAGACTACCATCGTGTGCTCTGTCTTGGTAAAAGTTTCACATGCATTGGAAAAACTGTTCAGTGTAAATGTCCCACAAATGTCAGTTAGGTCAAGGTAGTTGATATTGTCATTCAGATCTGTAAAATATATCAATTCCTGAGAGGTGTTAAGATATCAAACTGTGACTGTATCTATTTCTCCTGTGGAAAAAGAATGTTGCCTGCCCTCAGCCACTGCAGACCCCCTCTCCCCACCACCACCACGAAGGCATACCCTGAGGGGAATTCAGGATGGAGAAAAACAGTTAAGATTCTGTGATCTGGATACTGGCCCTAGGTAGTTAAGATGCGTATCTTAAGGAATGATTTGTGAGCCCAGACTCTTGCATCTTCCCATACACAGAAAAGCACTAAAACCATTAGCTTGAAATTTTTGTAATCAGCAGTAATCTTTCAGTGTTTGACTACATGTTCTTTTCAGCAAAAACTCCTATGTATTCTGGCTCCACCCTCACCTCTTTGGAGGAGTTCCTCAGAGCTATATGAGAAGCTCTCAGGCTATAGTCCTCAGTAAGGTCCCCAAATAAAACTTAACTCACAACTTTTAGGTTGTTTTTCTTCAGTAGACACTCCCTTTCAGTTTTTGCTGTGCATTTTAAAAGTTCTACTGCTAGGTGCATAGCCATAATTGTTATTTCTTACTGATACAGATTTCCCCCTTTCCCTAATCATTATGAAATAATTCTTTTTAGACTTGTTAATATTCTTTTGTCTTAAAAGTCTACTTTGCCTGATTTTAATCACTCCAATTTTCTTATAATTCTTGCACAATGTATCTTTTCCCATCCATCTTCTTTGAAACTATTTGTATATCCATTTTCTTTGAAATTATTTGTATATTTGTGTTTATTGTGTGACTCTTCATTTTTCAATTTGACAATCTCTGCCATTTAATTGGAGTGTTAAAATAATTCAAAATAATTACTGGTATCATTAGATTTAGTGAACAACCTTGGCTTGTTCCTGTCTTAGGAGGAAAGCAGTTTTTGCTTTTTACTTACATGTGTTTTCTATTTTTCTCATCAGCTTTTTGTTACTGCTACTCTTTCTCTACCTTTGGTTAATCAAGTATTTTCCAGTGTTTGACTTTGATTCCTGTAAGGGGCTCGAGCTGTTATCTTTTTGCATTACTGTTTACTGGATGCTTTAGGCATTATAACAGGCATCTTTAATTGACTTAAATCTACTAAGTATTACACTATTTTACATTAAGATTTCTGAACCTTGTAACAGTATAGTTCTATTTACCCACAGTCTCCGTTATACAACTCTGGCAGACAGGTCCTTTTAATCTAGGTGGTGTACAGGTATGGTTTTCTATTTTTGCTCCTTGAGCCAGTGCACGGCCTTTGGAGTATTCAAATTGCAAACACAGAAGCTAAGGAAATAGAGGTTTGACCAAAACACTCAACAGTATTTATTCAATTTTTTTCTTCAGTTTAAAGACTTTCTGTATGAAATTATTTATCTATGCATCCAGTACCAGGATATCAATTAACTGACAGTGAATTGTGCAAACTTCTTCTGGTCCTTGCTTCTAATGTAAGGAAAAATCTTGTTTGAAACATTTTAATGATTACTTTATTCCATTTTTCCCCTGCTTTATTAGTCACTACCAAGATATTATTAATAGTATGTTTTGAAACAACAATTTTAGAGATTTGCCTTTAAAGTAACCCAAACCCAGTACCCTCAGTGATATGAAAAGGTATTATCCCAGGTGTTTAAAATTGTTCTTTACAACATTTTAATTTCCTGATGGAGTGAAAACAAAATTGTTTGATAAAAGCCGTTTACCAAGACCTGTTTGAAACACTGAATGCTTCACATGTACCATCTTGATCTTCACAACACTGAGATTAAGTACTATCCCCCATTTCTGGTTGAGTAAACAAAAGTTCAAGAGTTTATTCGAAGTCCATAAACATCACTAATATTCAAAATATATACATTTTTTTAACGATCTTTCTATATCCTTAGCCTGCACTCTTAAACAGGTTATATACTATCTCTATCTGGGTAAGAGGGGAAAGTAGTTGGGAACTTCCAGGACAGATCCTTTCATCTAGGTTTGTAGTTAAAAGCACTGAGGAGAGGTTGAGGAACCCACTTGAGTAAATACAGGAAACTTAAAGGCTGTCAACTAGGAAGAAAACTGAAAAACTAAAAAGCAGCTCTAAAAACTCAAATGCAAAGAAGTCCTGGGTCATATTCAGAGGAGCAAAAGGATTAAAGCAACTTAAAAAACACACCAAGGGCATGACTACTCAACCAGAAAACTACCATCCCTAATATGTGAGTTGCTGAGTTGACATTACATTCAGATGAGTATTATTAAAAACATGGAGAGATACATATTGTTTAACAAAAATTGGTTAAATTTTTATGTGCATATTCAAAGTGTGAAATTCACTTAAGTGACACATCATGTTTCCCATTAGTTGGCTATATCAAGTTCGTGAGACTTCTTCCTCCAAAATAGTTCAATAGATTTATGTTAAAGACAACATGTGTATTGAAAGTAGCAATTTTATTTGAGTTAAAATTATTTACAAAAACCCAAAGACATACTTCATGAAACTGGTACAAACTATTTTTTTTTCCTGCCGTTGGCTTTTGCTCCAAAGATCACAGCTGAGAAATACTGTATAAAATAAAAATAGGATTGGATTCAAAAAAGTACTCTACCTTCTAATTTCCAATTGGTAGTATTTACAGAAATATTTACAATGGAAAAAAAGGTTACTTTAAAACTTTAGTTAATTTGCAAGTCAGCCTCAAGTACCCTAAAATGCAGAGTTCTCTGAGGGTTAAAAACACACAAATGCACTGCGGTTGGTGAGGTGATTTCTCCCCCACCACTCCCCACCAAAATCTGCATCTCTATCAGTGCTTGACAATTAGTTATTATTTAAAAAACAAAACAGAACAAAAAAAACTGTTAAACACTGAGGTAAATCAATTCTCAAATGATTACCAGTGTAACAGAAAAATGTAGTTCACCCTGATTGTTCTTATCCAAATGTTTTATAATACCCCTTACCATCTGCTACAAGTCAGTTTGATCAACACTAAAAATCTCTTCCTAAATCCAATGAGTAATAAATATCAGTGTATTTTAAAATAATTTAACTAATTCAACTTTATGGATATCATTTACCAATAAGCTTTTAAAATAGTTTGCTAAGCTAGCTTTTATACTCAGGGCAAATACAACCTCAATCTTTCCCAAGTTACACTGGCATACTATGCTCTTAAAAGGTGATGGGTGGGGTGTGGGGTGGGTAGGAGGAAGAAGAAAACAATTTGACTGGAATCAGTTACTTCCTTATAGATTTCCCAACAATCTGCATTATCAAAAATAGGAAGACAATAAAAGGCAGCCACTGCATTAAAAAACATTACAGGTGGCACTGATCCAAGAGCCCCAATTTGTCACTTTATACAAGGAAATAACAAAGTCTAAATGGGTAAAAATTAGACTTTCAGCTATTTTCCCCAATACACACCAAACTAATATTTTTATGGCTTCAAGTTTTACAAATCCAATGAAGAAACATAACTACCTGAAAGGTGTTTTAATGTATTAAACGAAATCTCTGGAAAGCCTGTATTCAGGCCTGATCAAGAAAAAAATGTATTAACCAGTGGTCTGAACAATAATTAATATAATAAAAATTTGCAGTGTTGTGAAATTAAATACATAAAATGTGTTTTGTGTGTTCCAAACAACACACTGTTCTATGAACTAAAAGAATCTGAATGAAAAAAAAGGATCTTCTCTAAACCAACAATTTAAGGCTTTGCGTTTATGCATTTGATCCTGTCACTCTTATAGAAGAATATACATGTTATCTGGAAACATGAATTCTACATTGGTGTTTTAGCTTACTTATATTTACTGTACTGAACATTAGAAAATATATCTAGAGAGTTCTCCCTCAAAACTTAATCATGTTTCAAGAGCCTCCCCTAACATTAAGGGTAAACTACCCTGGGTTTGTCTATTTTGCTTCATCCTTTTAACAGGGCACATCATCTTATATTCCCTCAAACTGTTATTTGTTTTCTTGCGTCTATAGCTATGACTCATTATGATATGATAATGAATATGGTCATGGTCTCAAAGGTGAAAAACAGTTTTGACAAACCAAATCAAGAATAAAAAAATATACTATTAATCCCTTGTGTCTTTGGATTCCATCTAATTTTAAATATAGACAGTAGTTCAGGGAACAACAACAAAAAAAATTCACAAAATTATTAAAAGCTTTATTTACGATTGGAATCATTCAACAAAAAAGCAAAAGCAAATGAGCCTGAAAAAGGAACTAAGCTGTTGTCTAGAATGTCCCCAGAACATTCGATACCTCAGTAGCTAAGCTGCCTTTGCACCTGGCTGGCATGACAACAGTGGCTCAACATACACAGCAGTTGCACTAACAGCAGCACAAATTTTCCCCTTAAAACTTGCCCAGAATAAAAGCAAGAAAACAAGGGGAGAGTATAAATTCTGCCAAAGTGTGTTTAAATACTGTGTGGAACTGTTAACAGCCTGAACCTTTTCCCTCATTTTTGATAGTTGCAGATTGATGTAGTAACTGTCATTTAGCAAATGCAGAATGCATGACGAAGAAGAAATCAGGTGGCCTTAAAAATCCACATATGAATGATACTGATGAATGTTCTTGGTATATCTTCAAGGACTTCTTTCATGACTTTTGTCTAAGAATAGCTCCAGCATTACCGAGCACCTGAAGCAAAGGTAAAGCAGCTAGCAATGTTCCAAGTATTCAATCACTCTGGAGATAGATTTCTGGCCTGTGGTTCCAACAGCACACTGAAAAGGGGAGGATTGGAGGTCGGGTTTGGGGGGGAGGGGGGGGAAGGAAGTAACAATTAATATTTATCAAATTTTCAAAAGTATTGAATCAAAGCTTAAATTCTTTAGCTTTACTAAACCAAATAAACACTATGAATCAAAACAAACAGATTAAATTGTGGCTTTGATAATATAGTATCAATATATTTGGCCATAATAATTCAGTTTTCTTAAAGAAATAGAGCACAATTATTAGAAGAGAATCTTTTTTTGCTTCTATTCACTATGGCCAAATATTTGTATTTCTACTGTCATTAATGTATCATATTTAAAACCACAGAAGCTGCAATAGAGGTCACTTACAGTAAGATTCATGAAGCTCAGGAATTTTTTGAGCATCTCTGTCATTATGGAAAAGTCCCCTTCTGGCAGATACTCACGCACAGTGGTCACATTGATCTGAGGAAACATGGAAACATTGATCAGGCGACAGAAAACATGAGCTTGAACCTTGCACTGTGTTGTTGGTTTTGGCACACACACCCTATTTCAAACTTCTACAAGGTCCTTGAACTCCTTGTAGATAGTAGTTCAAGGACCTATGTGATTTCCTTTTCCACACTCCTTAATTCTGTAAGTGTGTGTGTCCATTCCCTACTCTATCCCATTCTCCGAAAGAAAGGAAAAAAGGTAAAGCTGACAAAGGCTACAAAGAAACGTGTGCATATTTACTTTTGTAAATACACAAAAAGATGCCTGAAATAACAGAATGCACTGTTGAATGTGTGTGTTGCGGGGGGGGGGAGAGGGGGGAGATGTAAGGAGAGGGAAGGAGTACAGACTTAGAATGTATCCAAAAAGCTGCTTAGGAATACAAAGAAAAAGATCAAAGAAAATTCTTCGTGTTCCTATGTAGGCTAGGAATTAACTACATCTTTCCAAAAATAATGTAATATCATCTATGAGAAGGAAAATGTAGGCAATGCCAGGAGAGAAGATTAAGATGTTTCCCTCCATTATTACCAAGAAGCAGCCAAACTATATATAAACCAATTTGTTGTAAGAAAAATAGACGGCCTGCTTAAAAAACTATTTCAATATATTTTTAAAATGCTTTAAAGGTTCATAAAGAATAAAAGGAAAAGCTCTTCTAAGGAGGCTCACCTATAATAAAAAGCACATACAAAAAAATGTTGTCCCGAGTTTTGGGCCGCAAGATGGGGAGGAAGTGGGAAGCTTCTGATTTGATTTTTGTTGATGGAGGCAGGGGAGGAAAGAGTACATGTTATCTCTTAGGAAATTTGCAACCAATCCCCTCCTTCCCACTTTCACTGCTACTGAGTTAGATCTTGGAGCTAAAATCTTTAAAATACTTATATTTTTAAAATATACTGAAAAGTGGAGAGTATGTTATAAGGGCAATAGCTATGGTAACTAACTGCAGAGGTAAAGGAATGCTGGATTTAATAACATCTTTAACCAGCTTCTAGGAAAGGGACATGATAGCACAGTGGGGGTAAGAATAGTGGCTATGTTGTCTATGAAGAGTGCTCAATAGAAAAGTGTACTTTTATCATTCAGAATAAATGATTAGATCCTAGGTTTTGAGTGAAAGCCCTCAACAACCCAAATCAAATCCTTTTCTATCAACACACTACAGAATACAACATAATAAGTAGCTGAGGCATAGGAAGGAGAGCCTGAGCATTTATTTTTAAATAGTGTGCAGCAGGTATAAAAAGAAAAGGTGTTAAATGGCATGGCCTATTTGGGAAATTTAGAAAAAGTACCCACAGGGTATGACAGATTTTAATATTGGATCAACTATACTTCAATGAAATAAAATTTAAAATAAAAAATAAAAATTGGAGAAGCATTTAAGTTTGGAGTCTTATAGCAGTAAACAAAGTTATCATTCCCTAAATGATGGTGAGTCAGGAAAGATTGATGAGAGAGGAGTTACATGATCATATGTGCTCGTAAGGAAGTCAGCTATGGTGGCAGTGTGCAGGATTTCAGGAATGGAGAGTGTCAAGAGAGCAGCAAGGACAGAAAGACCAGAGAGAAGACTGACCATTGCAATGCACCAAGATGTATAGTGGGTAATGGAAAATGACACCAGAGTCTCCTGGGCTTCCTAAACACGTTGTCCTTTACCATAAAGCAGCAGCATTAACTGCATATAACCACCTGCTTTCTTGTCTCTCCTCTACTTAAACATTGGGCAAACTAGTTTCTTTTACATTTTGTGGCATCAGCTAGCTCTTTGGGGTTAATCATAATGATTCCCAAGGCAACAAAGACATCCTGGGCTCTATGAATTCACAATATTGTTTACAACCTAAGGATTTTATGATCTCTTTAAAGACAGGAGAGAAACAGACAAATAGGAAATCATTATCATGGGAAAGATGGCCCTAAATAAATCACATCTGATAATAACTCAAGTTAATTTTAAGAATGATTATTTAAGAAAGAACATGATTGAAACCAGGTGTATACAAAATACAATACCTAAAAATCTTTAAATTTAAATAGCATACCCATTGTTTTTTTCTTTTGGGGGGGCGAGGGGGGGAGTCTTCCTCCTTCCCTTTGCTTGGTATGTGTTTCTCATTTGTCCTTAAATCTCCGAATTTTAAGGAAATAAGGAAAAGAGCTGAGCTGAAGAGATTCAGGAAAGGGAATAAAGATTTGCAGGGCCTCCAGAGCCACAGTAAGAACTCTGGTCTTGATCCTGAAAGCAGCTGTGCCAGCAAGGGCCACAACGAAGTGGGCTACTGTGCATTTAGATCTGAGCTTGTCTACAATATAAATATGGAAGAGATGAACAAGAAGGACTCAGAAAAATACACAGGACTTAGACAGATACAGGGCAATGCAGAAAACTCAGTGGCAAAAATGAGGAAATAAGGGTAGGCTGACAGAAGCCCTTCATATCATAATTATGTTCTTCTAATCCTCCAGTCTCAGAAAAGAGAAACTAACCATCCCACTATACAACACATCTCCACTCTTTCTTGCATCCTGAATGCCCTTGCTTGTAAGGGAAAAAAACACCTCCCTTTTATTGTAAAATTTGGCTCTTCTACTGGGCCTCTTCTGTTAAAAAAAAGAAAAAAGAAAAAATCCATATGTCCCCGATTTTAAAGCAGACTGTCTGAATAGCCAGAACTGTCCACTTTTGTGCTGATTCAGCCCAATTGTGTAGACACTCACATGCTTCTCGTAGTTAAATCATGATGATCTAAATCTCACAAAGTAATCCCATTTTCCCGGCCAGTGAGTAGATCAAACAAAATCATGTGAGCTAATGTTGGCCAAGGTAAAGGGAAGTCTACTTTTTGCAGTGGGTGTGGAGAGGTCCTAGAGAAAAGAAACCATTGCTCTTACAAAGAAACAAAGCCACATTCTTCTGCTGGACATTATTTAACTAGATGAGACACATAGCCAGAGTCAGCACAGGGCCATGAAGAGAGCTAGCAAAAGATAAGACAATATGCAGAGGACAGCAGAGTTTAAAAACAGAAATTACGAGTCCTTGATGGTATCACTGAGGCTAGACTTTTCCACCTTAAGTCAGTTGAGCGCAGGTTTTATATGATGTTCTTTTACTTCAACCAAAGACACGTGAAATCAATTCCTCCATCAATCTGGAACTTACTCATCAAATCCAATATACTCTTACTTTGAAATGCACCATCTAAAGTTCACCAAATATGTAAATGTTTTTAGCATGAGGGGAAATAAATAATAAGTTAATTAGGTAATGATGTGAAGTGGTCGCAATGGAATCCTTTTAAGATACATAAAACAACACTGAACTTACTGGACTCTCCTGGCAGAGACACCCGAGAAGTAGTGCTGTGTATGAGGCCACGATACAATCCTCCATGTGTTTGCCAGCATGCTGAAGGGCTGGAAGTATTAAAACAGAAAACCGTAACAGTACATCCAAAAAAAAGCCCACAAAAAAACAAACAAACGCCCCCAGGAAACCAACAACTGTCATCTTTTCTTCAAAACTGCTGAACATCGATAAATGGTGGTAGGAAGATGGGATATCCACACAAATTAACCAAAAAATAACACAAATGGAAGAGGGACCATAATGTAAAAGCTAAAACCGTAAAACTTTTAGAAGAAAACACAGGACTAAATCTTTGTGACCTTGGGTTAGGAATCTTTGTGACCTTGGGTTAGGAAATGGTTTCTTAGACACAACACCAAAACCACAAGTGACAACATAAAAAACAGGTTAAGTTAGACTTCATCAAATTTAAAGCTTCACCATCAAAAAAGTGAAGACAATTCACAGAATTTATCTGCAAATCATGTACTTGATATGAGTCCAGTCTCTAAAATATACAGAATTCTTACAACTCAACAACAACAAAAAAAGACAACCCAATTTAAAATATGGGCAAAATTTCAAAACTCTAAAAACCTTTAGAGGTCATATTATTTGGCTGCTTCTCTTTACAGATGAGTAAAGAACGAACCAGGGAGGAAAAGCAAACCTTCCCCACACTGCACATATACCTTCCTCACTGCTAGGAAGCCAATGAAGAAGAACTATGAAAAAGCAAGGCTTGTCTCCACTGAACTAGAGAGGCCATAAAATAGCAAGATTATGACAACACATGAATTAAAAGAAAGTCTTGCAGGAAAAAAAACCACATTACTTTTTTTAATACACCAGTCAAAATAAATATACCTTTATTGAGGTCAAGTTCTTCATCGTCCTCCTCCTTCTTATGTTTCTCTTCTGTACCATCAGTCTTTTCAGTTGATACCCACTGTATTTCTCCACTTGTTTCTTGCCACTCTCCACTCTTATCATGCTGAGTGGTGGGAGCATCTTTGATCAATTCATCTGTTTTACTTTCTGCCAACTGTGCTGCTCGCTCTCGCTCAAGGAATAGCTGATAAACATCATTTTTGAAGATCATTAAAAGGGATCACCAACCAACATGTATGTACCCAAATATAAGGTTCTATTTGCTTTTAAACATCACTATCCCTAAGAAGCATGTTGTTTGGTAAAAAGGTAAGTATCAATAAAAGCCTTCACTCTACATCCAACTGAAGGCCAAAACAAAAATATAAATGCCACTGGGGTTCAATCAAGTGAATTAACTATTGATGATGCATACATTGTTTTTAAGAAAGAAAATCTCAACTCCTTCCCTTAATTTAGATAATATTGACAGGAAATTCAAGCAAAAACTACAAATTAAAGGTTAAAATTAAAAGAGTTAAAAGTTCTTTAAACCTAAGCAGCCTGGATAAATTAACTGGAAGGAAGGAAGGACACTGAATAAAGCTACATAGTATTGGGGAAAAGCAACATAGTTTCCTTAAAAGAAATTTAAAGAAATAAACAAGAACCAGTGAAAGTAAAAGGCCAGTTTTCAGAGAAAGACTCAGAACTGAATCTTAACTAGTATTATTAACAATAGAAGTACAGGGTGTGGAGAAAAGGGAACCCTCTTGCACTGCTGGTGGGAATGTAAATTGATACAGCCATTATGGTGAACAGTATGGCGGTTCCTTAAAAAACTAAAAATAGAACTACCATATGACCCAGCAATCCCACTACTGGGCATGGGCATATACCCTGAGAAAACCATAACTCAAAAAGAGTCATGTACCAAAATGTTCATTGCAGCTCTATTTACAACAGCCAGGACATGCAAGCAGCCTAAGTGCCCATCAACAGATGAATGGATAGAGAAGATGTGGCACATATATACAATGGAATATTACTCAGCCATAAAAAGAAACGGAATTGAGTTATTTGTAGTGAGGCGAACGGACCTAGAGTCTGTCATACAGAGTGAAGTAAGTCAGAAAGAGAAAAACAAATACTGTATGCTAACACATATATATGGAATCTAAGAAAAAAAAAAAGGTCATGAAGAACCTAGGGGCAAGACGGGAATAAAGACACAGACCTACTAGAGAATGGACTTGAGGATATGGGGAGGGGGAAGGGTAAGCTGGGACAAAATGAGAGAGTGGCATGGACATATATACACTACCAAACGTAAAATAGATAGCTAGTGGGAAGCAGCCACATAGCACAGGGAGATCAGCTCGGTGCTTTGTGACCACCTAGAGGGGTGGGATAGGGAGGGTGGGAGGGAGGGAGACACAAGAGGGAAGAGATATGGGAACATATGTATATGTATAACTGATTCACTTTGTTATAAAGCAGAAACTAACACACCATTGTAAAGCAATTACACTCCAATAAAGATGTTAAAAAAAAAAAAGTACAGTGCTCACTTCAGCAGCACATATACTAAAATTGGAACAATACAGAGATTAGCATGGCGCCTGCGCAAGGATGACACACAAATTGTGAAGTGTTCCATATTTTTTACAACTAGAGATTATCATACTAAGTGAAGTAAGTCACAAAGAGAAAAACAAATACCATATGATACCACTTATATGTGGAATCTAAAATATGACACAAATGAACTTATCTACAAAGCAGAAACAGACTCACAGATACAGCGAACAGACTTGTTGCCAAGGGGGAGGGGAGTGGGGGAGGGATGGATTGGGAGTTTACGGTTAGTAGATGCGAACTATTACATATAGAATGGACAGACAACAAGGTCCTACTGTATAGGACAGGGAACTATATTCAATGTTCTGGGATAAACCATAATGGAAAAGAATATGAAAAAGAATGTATATGTGTAACTGAGTCACTCTGCTGTACAACAGAAATTAACACGTTTTAAATCGACTATACTTCAATTAAAAACAAACAATGGAAGTACAATTGTCAATGGAAGTATATACCAAAAAGTCTAAAAGGGAACACACACTAAAATCTTTTGCCTTCACTTACTTCCCTGTGCTGATACAGTGTTGAATGTACAGAAAGCATTTCATATATTTGCTGATATGATTTGGAGAAAATCCCAAGTTACTAATGACAACTACCTGAAAACTAAATGCCAAGCAGATCTCAAAAACTTGCTGAGTATATACAAGAGTGGTATGTAAACTTTAATACCCTTAAAAAAATAAAATTTAAGCTTTATATAAAGCAGTATTTCTTAAAATTGGGTTCAAGGATCCCTAGGGGAACGCAAGATCCTTTCAGGGAGTCGGTGAGGTCAAAACTGCATTCATAAGAATATTAAAAGGTCAACTGACTTCTTTCATTCTCTCATGACTGTATGGTGGAGTGTTCCAGAATCTACATGCTATGTGATTATGTTATTGCTACAATGGTTAACAGAATGAGTGCCTGTATTTTACACTTTTCTCTGTTTTGATTTCTAATTTAGTAAATATCAATAGATAAAGCACACATAAACAAAAGTTCTTTGGAGTTCCCAATAATTGTTAAGAGTATAGAGAAGTCCTGAGATCAAAATGTTTGAAAAGAGAATGATGGGCTTCTAGTTATGACTCAGGAAAAGATCCAAGTTGTTGAAGATTACTTCCTGAAGATACAGTTCAAGCACTTCTAGTTTCAAAAAGGCCAAAAGGATTAAAGGTTAGCAAAGGCTTCAGAAAAAATGAAAAGAATGGTTCACTATCACTTGTGAACATGTGCAAACTGTCATTTAAGAAAATTACAAAGGTAGCTAGGAACTGGCAAAAAGTAAAAACTGTAATGCCCAGCACTGTCAAAAAACAAAAACTCACATACAGTTTCGGGGGAAGTATAAATCGAGGTGAGAGGGAGTGTTTGGTTTTTGGGGTGGAGCGAGTTGGAGACATCAATTTTAAAACACATATTCTGACACAATTCCTAAGCCAGGAAATTATACTCTGAAAAGTATGTCCCAATATTTAGTTGCATACAGTCCTGGGCACAGATCAGACCAGTAAGTAAATGCTGGAGGACATGAACCAGGATAGGGCTAGAACTTAATTCCTAATTTGTTGTTAATAATCTACCTTTGATTCATAAACAAATATGCCTTGTTTCTGCTTTTTGCTAACAATGTCTAATGAGTGATTATAGTAGTTGAAAACAGTCAGCAGAGAAGTAATGGTATACATTCTAACCCAGTGTACCTCTCACAGAACTGGTGAGAGAGAGAGAAAGGGGGAGGGGAGGTAGGGGGGAGAGAGAAGATGCAACTGATCAAGAAATTGGACAGATGCAACAAACTAAAGTGTTAGGTTTTAAATTATTGCTTACCTGCACTAACGCCTGAACTGCGTGAACTTGTCCAGCTATCCTTAAACTATCATCTCCTTCTCCACTACAGAAGGAAGAATCAAAAGAACACGATGTTTCCATGTTGACAAGACAGTGCCGATTCCGAGCACTATACTCCACTAGATTTATCAGTAGACCTAAACCCTATAAAAATTAAAACATGCATGTTACCACAGAGGAGAATTAAAAGCAAATGAACACAATATACATAACTCTTACTTGCAGCCAGAAAACTAATCAGTGCTCTACCATCTACAAAGTGGTTAAAAACCAGTATATGATCTTCCCAAACAAAGATTTCACCACTTTTAAAAGTTACCACTTTTAGTTCTTATACTTTTTATTTTTACACAGGGCCCTTCATAGCTCTCTTTTGTACAATAAGAGGTATATTCATAAGGAATCAATTGAAACCCACAACATATTAAACAACTGGTTCTTAAATCCAAAACTAAGATGAAGTTTTTATCATCTTAATAGATCAAGTACTCATTTCTGAAATAGTTACACTTCAACTCACCAGCACTCGAATATCAAATCTCTGCTCCTGAGGTAGGTACTTTGGAACCTGAAGCACACAGTTCATCGCTGTGCCAATCAAGCCATCCTGTTCTCCTGTTTTGGTGCTGCCCCATTCTAAAATGGAGAATGGGAAGAGTATGAAAATTGTTACTGATTCTTTATGACAACCAATACTTATTAACATGAATATTAAAAGTTAAAAACATGTATCTTGAAAAAAAAGTATAGCTATTCCTTTATTAAAATACATTGTTGACTATAATATTTCTGAGCCAAGCTACCAAGCTGGTTCTAAAAATATCAACTCCTAAAAGCAGTTAAATCTATACATGAATAAGTGAATTACATGATGGCGATTTAAAAATCACTACATCAAGACAAGAAACAAGGGAGGGGCTTCCCTGGTGGCGCAGTGGTTGGGAATCCGCCTGCCAATGCAGAGGACATGGGTTCGAGCCCTGGTCCAGGAAGATCCTACATGCCACAGAGCGACTAAGCCCGTGTGCCACAACTGCTGAGCCTGCGCTCTAGAGCCCGCGAGCCACAACTGCTGAGCCCACATGTCACAGCTACTGAGGCCCGCGCGCCTGGAGCCTGTGCTCTGCAACAAGAGAGGCCACCACAATGAGAAGCCCACACACTGCAACCAAGAGTAGCCCACGCTCACCGCAACTAGAGAGAGCCCATGCACAACAACGAAGACACAACACAGCCAAAATAAATAAACAAGAGTCAAAAAAAATGGGGGATTAACTTTTTTTAACATGTAATACAATCTATCATTGAGAATATATGTAGAAAATATGACTTACCATTATCATTAGTTAAATTGAGCAACACCCCAATGATGGCCCTCATGCAGTCTTCCACTGCTTTGCCCACATGATTAGTTACATTCTGGTGAGGCAGAGGCTTACTGTCAGGTAAGCATATACTGTTCTCAGCACGGTTATACTGCTTAATCAATTCTTCACAATGTTGTAATGCTCTTAAAGAGAAGACAAAATACAGACTATTATGCTAAACTAAAATAGTTACACTACTTACTTCGACCTTAATGTTTTAAATCTGTCATAGGGACTACCCTGGTGGTCCAGTGGGTAAGACTCCACGCTCCCAATGCAGGGGGCCCAGGTTCAATCCCTGGTCAGGGAACTAGATCCCGCATTCATGCCGCAACTAAAGATCCTGTGTGCCATTACTATGACCCGACACAGCCAATAAATAAATATTTTTAAAAACACACAAAGAAAAAAAAAATCTGTCATAAATGCTGCCAAATTAATTTTTTCTACCCCAAAAGTTATATCAACTATTCAGTCATGTACCAAACATGTCTGATATCACACCAGGTGCTCAATTTTATTTTGGGAAAACCTGATAATATAAATTTTTCTAAGCAAAGTTAAAATTATAAAGTCAATGCGGAAGTTTATAACTATACTACCTACAGCTGTTCCCCATTTTACCAATCTCTCCAACATAACAGACCTACCACTACCCCACCCCAAACAAGGTAAAACCTTTAAAAGCTAACACTGGACACTTCTGAATTTCATTTAGATGTTTTTCCTTTAGAATGTAAGCTCTTAGCAAGTAAAGAATATTATTTATATTAACATTGCATAATAACCTTGTATAAATGGATGTTAAATACTTCATAAACATCAGAGCAAATCATTTTTTTTAACATGAGGTCACTTAACTGACATGTCTCCTGGCAGACATACAAGGGTACCAGATACATCCAAGGACTCTCAAGATGCTACCCAAAATAACAAGGAAATGTAATCTTTAAGTGGGTCTAGTATTTCTGAAGACTCTCTTTAAATCACTAACTCCATTAACTTAAAAAAGTCTATGAGAGAATGAGGTAAGCTGACTCTGTCAGTTGATTCTTCATGTATTATATACCACACAAGACCCTTAAAGAAAACTGTACTATATTTAATCCCCCTCTAGCTGCTCCTTAAAACACATCCTCTAGTTAGGAAGGTGTTCGTGTCTAACCTAAAATAATTCGTTTAGATGTTTGGGGATGTTCGCCAGAATTACCATGCTGTTACTGTTAACTGCCTTAAGTAGCACTGAGCTAAATCTGTTGGGAGGTGAGGGGAGAACAGTAAGGGTGTACCATTTAATCGTTCAATATGCTATCCCTGCATTTATCAGGGTTCTACTGAAAGTTTCAAGAAGTCTTTCACAAACATCCAATTCTGACGTCTACTGCCACTTTTAAGACATCTGACACAAGTTCCTAATCGCAAAGGTTCCTAACCTCCTTTTAGAAGTCCATTTGTCAGGGGTCATGAAGTATACAGGAGACGTTTTAAAAATAAGAAATAGATTTAACTTGCAAGAATACTCTTTGGTGAGGGAGGGTAAAACATGGTAACAAAACAACCAGAACACATGCCTTAAGGATACTAACTGTGATACAAAATTTAAAGAGACGGAGGGGAAACCTACAGATTAAAAACAAGTCTATTGGGAACTAGAGACTATTAGAAATTTGAGACTATGGCAAATTTGAATACTGACTGGATTTATGATAATATTAAGCAATTAATAATTTTTAAGAGATGAAAATGGTATTGTGGTTATATTTTTTAGAGTCCTCTTTTAGAGATTATATACTCAAGTATTTATGGATGAAATTATATGAAATCTGTAATTTGCTCCAAAATAATGTAGAGGGGGGGAATGGATAGGGTTATACATGGAAACAAGACTGGCCAATGTTTGATGATTATTCAAGCTGCATGAAGTGTACATTGGGGTTTATCAAACTATTGTCTACTTTTGTCTCTGTTTGAAATTCTCCAAAATAAGAAGTTAAAAAACAGATAAACTTGAGTCAGGCTGTAGTGGACCTTTGATACTATACTAAGGACTTTGGACATATATCCAAAGACAAGGGATCACAGAGATTAGGAGTTTGGGATTATTTTTACAAAACAGAAATCTGGGGAAGGTTAACCCCCTGTGGTATTATGTTGGAGAAGCTAGAGGCCAGAGTACCAGGGCAGAGGTATCAAAAACTAAAATAGACATATTAGGAAGAAGCTACTGTAATAAGCTAGAACCAGGACTGGAGACATACTTGGAAATTTTACACACACTGAGTGACAGCATTAGCCTAATGTCAAGAAAGTTGGGTGGAGAGTGTGAAACGGAGGGAGCTACATATAGATCTGGGAAAACAGGTATAAATAAACAGTAGAAGGCAGCTAGTAAACTTCATTTACAATAAAAATAAGGACTAATGCTTAGTGTTTACTATATGCCAAGCATTGTTCTAGACTTTATGTATATATATAAAAACTCCTTAATATATATTGTATATAATATATATTATATACAATATACAAAAGATATTTTAAAATCTTTTTTAGAATTAAAATATTATTTAAAATACACATTTAAAATATACATCATATATAATTTAAGATACATTAACATATACTAATACTTTTTATTGTAACAACAATCTTGGGTAGGTAGATACAATTATTACCCCCCTTCTGAGGAACCTGTAAGTATTCTTGCCCAAGGTTATAGGGCTGAAGTTATGAAGCTGGGATCCAAACTCAAGTTATTCTGGCTTCAGAATCTGTACTCCTCTAACTTTTGTACTATACTGCACTGCTTCTGGTTCACAGAACTTGACAGAAAGTACTTTATGGAGGAAGGTGATACAATGGCACTTCCTTAATGGTCAATCCAAATGCTTTAAATAAATAGCATGACATTTCAGAAAAACTTACTTAGCTGATGAAACAATGAGTTGTGAATCTTTATATGCTATCAAGTAGCTTTGATTCTCTGGATTATGCACCGTTACCTAAAAGGGAAAATTTTGAAGTTTTGTGGCAATCCATAACATTCATTCATTCACACACAACACACAGTGCTCTAAAAGACATAAAGATGAGGCATAATTAGCCCTTGTCATCTAAGGGAATAACAACCCACATGTTCTAAATTTAAAATAGAGCTATAGCTTTATTACAAAATCTAAACACCACTGTTATAACTGCTTGCTCATAATTAATATATTCTGTACTATACATTCACTGTAATGAACTACCAAGCACTTTAAATGTCAGAAAAGAGCAATCACTAACTTAATAAACAAACTAATATTTTAAACTACTTAAGTAGATTTAGAATTTTAAAAAATTAGATCTGTTTATCAAATGTACCTCACACTCTAGAAAAGGAACAATTTCAATTTCATCTGTGCCAGGAACTTTTCATTCACACTAGATTATTTTCCCATAGATGTTTCATAAAGTACCTAGCTAATCCAGTGTGGTCAACACACAGTCTATGCATCCTGAAATTCACTGGCAGAATAAATTCTAATCTGCACTGAACTAGGTTAAGTCATTCATAAAAGTCAAAGAACAAATAGACTGCATTACAGTTACAATTTCAATTTGGATTAACAAAAGTGAAACTCTAGGGATATGTAATATAAACTATGACAGTCTCACATACAGAGTCACTTTTAAGATTAATTTTCTCCAAATAATTGTCCATACTTACGCTTTCTAAGACTCGTAAACATCTCTCTGCTCCCCATAATGAGGCTACTAGTTTCTCTTCATCCTCATCTTTACTTAAATGATCCACACATTCTTTCACTAGGAGAAAAGAAATGGACATAAATTAGCATGTCTCACCACTTCAATACTTACCCCCTTTACTAATATTAAAAGCCATCTGTACACGTGCTATGAATATGCTGGAACCTCTCCGAACACTGTTTATTCTAAGTTTTATACTGTAAGATGCTGAAATTTATGAGAATCTAATTTATTATAATTATTTTATTTCCATAATTCCCCAATATCAAACTGTTAATGGCTTTTCCTTTAAAAGTTAAGAGATTTTCAAGATGCTACTAAAAGGAACAGATCTTTTCAAACTGATGCAATTATTCTTTGAAGTATGTAAATAGAATATTTTCCGCAGGCTTTAAATAATATATAAAAATGTTATACGTGTGTATATCATACCTTTATCTACAATATGATCCAGACCACCCAAAAGCCGTAGTTCTTCTTTAAACCAGTCTCCGGCTCGTTTAGAAGTAAGGGACAGTAATGTCTCCATAGCTAAATGCCCAGTCTGAAAATCAAAAGCACCATTAATGAATACTGACTCTTAGCAATAACTCTGAGGCAACACTTCTAGAGACTGCTTTTTTTTAAAGCATATTGCATGCTACCAGCCCACAGTAATACAGTAAATGCTTTTTTAAGTAAAATTAAACTAATTTAAATTCTTAAGCTGAAGAAATGTTTTTAACCATTGGGTTGTTTTCAGAGAAAATCCATTATTTAAAGTAGTCTATCACTTGCCAGTTCAATAAAATATATACTGGTATCATCATATAAAGACTCAAGGGCAAATCGAAGGGTACATGTATTTTAACTGCAGATCAATATATTGGATTAATTTACCACAAAGGCTGTAAAAAGTAATACTCTAGGAACAAGGTGTGGGTGTGTCTGAATTTTTGTCTGTTGGTAAAAACTGAAATCTTATTGCTTTGCTTTGTATTTTTCTAATTATAGCAAATGAGCTTGTTTTCACATATTTATCAGTTAACTGTATTTCTTCTACTGTAAGTCCCCTGTCAAATATTCTTTCCTTATTTTCTTGCAAAGTTGCTTGTCTTTTTCCTGTTGTTCTATACATTTTCTTATCTATTCTGAACAAAAATCCTTTGTTACTTTTAGGGTTTCAGATTCACCAGTTCTAAACTTTATACTAAGGGTTAGCAGCTTAGATATACATAATGTGGCCACCATGACAAAATTATATATAAATAATGATTCAGGACCACCACTAGAGGAAGCATAGGACAGTCAGAGCCATATTTATAAACCAGTTTAGGTTTTTCCTTCTCTTTATTTGCCTTTAATTATTAATCTTACTTTTTAGTGTATTTCTTTTAAAAAACATAAAACCACCCCCCAACAATGGGCAACTTGGTTCCTGTTGCAATAAAGGAACTTTAGTGTAAAAAAGAAATGCTTTAATTAACAAGGCTGAAAAGACCTGGGTATCTTCCCAAAGCTTTTTCCTTTGAAAGATGCAAGTTTACATTAAGTCTTCCTGGCCTATTTGGAACTGAATATAAATTAGATATTCAGAAATGCAAAAAACAGACCTTATCAGCGAAAATCTTCCTATTACTGATTTAGAAGAGATTTTATTCTGTACCTTATAGATTTTACTCTATACTTTAAAAAGAACAAGGTTGATATCCAAGGTGACAAATATATAACTAGAATTCAACACTACAAAAACAGATTAAATTTTGCTCAATTCTCATTCTAAGTTCCTGAAAGAGTAATGTAATGAGATCGGTACAGGTAGGTTAGCACCTGAGTCACAGAAGTGAAACTAAAGACTAATGAGGCTTTCTTTGCTTAGGAAGATTTGATGTTAATATAGCAAAGACTCGTAAGATTTTATGCAAAAAAGGGACTTGACTGTTTGTTTCTATAGGCATAAAAAGGACTGTTTGGATATTTTAGGCTATACTCAGTATATAATAAGCTAGTATATTAAAACAGCCTACAATTCAAACATTTTATTTGAAACTGGAATAGTCCTTAAAGAGTTAAATCACAACCAAATCACTAATCAGAATGCTATTCAGCAATTGCAAGCTCTCAGTTATCTGAATTATATTTTAATATTATAGTGTTAATGTTTTAAAGTATCTTTCCATGGCACATCAGGAGAAGCAATGTATTTCAAGGAAGAGGTTGAGCAATTAATAAAACAAAATTAATGTGTAGGAGATAATCACTGTACGAAACAATGGCTATTGTTAAAATTTAAAACAAACACAATATCCAAGAATAGCTGAAGTTGGGGTGGGGGGAGGCAGGCATCCTAGTATTAGCAACTGTGTGTTCTGGTTTTAATCATGTGAGTTAACTACTTAACACAATATAACAAAGTTATTAGCTGGTATTTACCATCCTAATAAATTCCACAAACAATGGAGAAAATTCAATGAACAAGTTTCCCATCATGTTATTTAAGAGCGAATGCCTGTAAAGAATTTAAGTGTTCAACAGTACGGGAGATGAAATAATAATAATAACTTTAAAGAGCTGTATTTATTCCATTATGCAGCAAATAAAATTATAGGCTCAAATTTATTCTTTTATAGCATTAAAAATTAGTATATGTTGTAAAATTGTTAAAAGTAAATAAAAATTATGAATATATTTTAAAAGCAGTATACAAATAGTTTGGTGAGGTAGAAGGATTGTTTAGCCACACTTTGAGCATAACAGCTATTTTCTAATTTTAATAAGTGAAAGTACTGAACACGTGTCAATTTTGTATCCTGCCTTTTAATGTTAACTTGCTTTACCCCTCAACCCTCCACTCTACCTGAATCTATTCCCTACTCTACCTTAACTAAACAGAGCAATAACCCTAAGTTCATATGTGGGTAGCACAAAGCGTTCTGTAATTTTCTGAGGCAAATGTCTTCAGTTGTCAGTTTAGTGGGCAGCAGAAAAATCAATGTTTATATAGTTCAGATGTTGGAAATATCTGAAAGTCAGGTATATATAAATAATCTTATTTTTTCAAAATGACAAGGCCAATTCATCTTCTACTGGCCTACTAGTCTTTGGGGATTCTACAAGTTAAAGAAAGCCAGAGGAAAGTAGAACTAAAATCAACCGAAGGCAACATAGTCATCTTAAACTTAGGGAGTTGTATTGAGCATAAGGGTAGCCATGGCCATGACCCTGAGTATTAGGGACATTGCTCGACGGAAGGGCAGGTGCCTAGGAATCTTCCGAGTCTTGGTCCCTTGCAGCAGTTAATCAGACATCGTGAGATACTATGGAATAAATGAATGCTCATTGAAACTGGCTCTTTCTGAAGATCCTTTAAATCTTTATTCCTGAAACCCACAGAGGGTTAAAAATTCAAGTTCCTAATAGCCTAAATGTAGTCTCTACACTGAAAAAAATTTTTTTGCAAAAGGAAAGGATTAGGCAAAACACAATAAAAAATTTATTGGGAAAAAAAATCTAAATACCAATGGGCCAAGTTTAGAAATTTCAGGCAGGGAACAGAATTATGCTCAGAGCTAAACCTTCGAAGAATTTGCCAAATTGTAAACCAAGAGGTTAAATGATTTGTCCAAAGTCACACAGCTGCTGTGACAAATTAAAAACTTTCTGAAAGTAATTTTCATTTTACAATAGAAGGAAGGAACCCACCGTTATATTTTCTAGATCAAGGTGCTTGTTGTGTACAGTTTCACAGAGCCTTCGAATTTTTTCTTTTATTTTGTTCATGTCTTTTTCATTCAGCAGCTTAGCTGAAGAAGCATCTTGTTCCAGTTCTAGAAGTCGAATCATTAGATCTAGGCTAGCTCTATCAAGATCCATGTTCAAACGATCTCTACTCAGTATGTACATGAGGGCAGCTGTACAAAGGGACAGATTCTTCAACGGACCCCCCCCAAAAAAAAAAAAAAAAGTTAATGTAAGCAATTAGTGACAATTTCAGGAAACAAGACTATTTTGACATTTGTTCACATGTTGGAAACCTTGAATATGTTTTATTCAGTGAAAACCTTCCTCAAAATATTCTAGGGAAATGTGAATTAAATAAATACATAAATAAAGCACCACTGCTTAAGATTTTCCTTTCTACAGACCTTCCCTATATGAACGCCCCAGAGCTAGAAGCGTTTAAGTGGAATTACATATGTTTTTAGCCATTCTATGCTAAATGAAGAGTTCACAAAACATTTTTTCAGCTATATAATCCTATTTTACAATACACTTCACTCTTTGTCCTTTATGATATAGTAAAGTCAAATTTCCGTTTAAAATCAATAATGTAGGGACTTCACTAGTGGAGCGGTGGTTAAGAATCTGCCTGCCAGTGTAGGGCACGCGGGTTCGAGCCCTGGTCTGGGAAGATCCCACATGCCGTGGAGCAACTAAGCCCATGTGCCACAACTACTGAGTCTGTGCATAACTACTGAAGCCCACGCGCCTAGAGCCCATGCTCCACAACAAGAGAAGCCACCACAAATGAGAAGCCCGCGCACCGCAAGGAAGAGTAGCCCCCGCTCGCCTCAACTAGAGAAAGCCCAAGCGCAGCAACGACGACCCAACGCAGCCAAAAAATAAAAATAAATAAAATCAATAATGTAAATGTGTTTTAAAATCTGTATCAGAAACTTAGCTATTTTTTTCCTGTAAAAATAAACACAGCTGGGTTTGTGTCAATACATAAAACTATGATGCTCAAATAAACATATTTAGACTCATTTCTTTAAAATAAACCTATCAGGTCTGGTCGAACCAAGTAATTTTTAAAAAACCATTAATATAATGTGCTCTCAAAATCATTCAGATCTGGTAGTTAGCACACTCTGCTTATAATAAAATCTACAAGTACTGAAGGTGATATAGGTAAACATTAATATAACAAAGAGGTCTATGTTCGAATATTCCAACACTTGGGATATTACTTTTCTCCCCCCTACATATGTATTTATTTTTATTGAAGTATAGTTGATCTTACACTTATTTCAATGCACAGAAACACAATTAACTATCTAAAGGTTTAAACTTTGAATCCCCAAAATTCAGACTAGGTGACTAATTAAATGCTTACAGAGCAAATATTTTTGGAAATAGGGATGTCACAGTACAGGCCTTAGGAGATCCACCGCCCCTAAGAACACACATTAATGCCTTGGTCCTCTCGTAACTGCATAAGAAAGCAAATTAATTCTTGTTCTCTTCTCCCTCATTGTTTTATACCTGCTACAACTTGGTAATGGAGTTCTCCTCACTCGGGGTTAAGTATACTGCTTTCAGTTTCAGAAGACTCAATATTAGATTATGTCACCTAATCTGCACTTGGAACACAATTTCCCTGAACAAAAATATAATAAAGCCATCTCAAAATATCACTATTGATGATTAATAATGATTTTTTTCTAACTTTGAAAATGTTAAACCTGACTTTTATATGTAAATATGCTTTATTTTTAAGTGTCAAAGTCATAATGAAAATGAGGATATGATTCCTTTTCACAGTGGGATTCAACATCCAAATTGCTAAAAAAAATTAATATCAAAACTTTTTTTCATGCTATTAATATCAAAAACTAGTAAAAGATTTTTTTTTCCAGTACTTTCTGATTCGAGGAAATCAGTACTTACAGAATTAAATATCCAGTATGGTATGGTATGTTAGCTACAGTATCCAGTATGGTATGGTATGTTATGTTATACAACGGTTAATAGGATATACTGACAAGTTAAGGAGGAAAAATGTCATGAGAAGATAATCTTAAATGATTTATTAAGCAAAAATTCTGGCATTAAGCTCTAAATATTTAGCACATAAAACTAACTCAACCCATAATGAGAAATATTTACAGATGAATATCCAATGAAGGTTTTTTTTTTTTTTCCTATTTTGGTCATGCCACGCAGCTTGTAGGATCTCTGTTCCCTGACCAGGGATCGAACCCAGGCCCCTGGCTTTGGAAGCTCAGCATCCTAACCACTGGACCACCAGGGAATTCCCAAAGGTATTTCTCAGTAGCCAAATAAACTAGAATTCTAAAATAATGCTTCTCAATCCCAGAAACTTAAATACCTGATGATGCTGGGAATCATCCAAGGTTTTAAAGACCATTGCTACCATTCCATGTGCTCTCAGGTGCATTCGAAAACTGGGCATGGCACATTTAGTAGCCAAGCTAATAACACTAGAAGAAAATAGACTAGGTTAAGGGGGCTGAAGTTTTTTTATTTGCATAATACCAAAATAAGCAAAAGGGCGCTCAGGGGTGGGGGTGTATGTGTGTCAAAGCATTGCCCATGCAGATCACAATATTAAAAACACGGGCAAAACAAGTTATTAAAAACTTACTGATGTGATTAGGTATGCTATATAAGAAATATGAATAACCCATGATCATCTTCAGTGTTTTCCTTACATTACTACTACCATTAAATGAAAAGCAAAAAACCTCAGCTACCTTTCATAATGCTTCTGATCCATAAAGATTATAAATATCTAACTGGACATATTCCAAATGACTGGATAACTCAGTCAAACCAAGATATTCAATCCATTACAGTATGTAAAAGATGATCCAAATCAAAACATGCTTAAATTAAATCTATCACTTGCATATGTAAAATCTGGGGCTAAAAGTACTTAAAATATTCTTTGGCATAACACTCTTTTAAGCATCTGGAAACTGAAGCCTATGCTGTGCTAAAATGCTGTATCATCCAACTTTCCTTTGTGCATGTAGAATCAAGTCCCTTAAAAGAAATCAATCACATTTTAACATCACTGGCTATAACCTACACCTACGATAACAAAAATCACAAATGTTTGGCTCTAATGAGCTAGAAAATTTTAATGAGAAAGCACACACACAGTTTTCAAATATAAAAATAAGATCTTACCTAAGGCAACGTGTGTTTAGAGGCTGAGTGCTCTTTAAGCCACTTAACAAGTACTCAATGTCATCAGTGAACTCTTGATTTTCACCAAATTCCACCACATCATTGAAGTGCTTCACGTGCTGAACAACAGTATACAACTGCCAAGAAAAAAATATGTCCACCTCTTTTGTAACTATGAAGTAGCATATTTAAATATTTAAAGCACTTGCTATGCTTTATTTAAAAGTGTATAAAATAGTTTATTAGATGGCAACCAAAAAAAATGTTTTAAAAACATGGGTAGTAGTAGGACAAGATAAGTTTGTGGTTCAAAACTGAGTATCAGTGTACTGATATGTGTTCAAGACATTAAAAGGCTAAATTACATACGAAATTCTATCCATGTGCAGTAAAACTGTATATGGCTGCTTACTTCTTTGTCTTCTTTTCTGCATTTCAGTGCAGTAACTATATCTTGGTAGGGCTGAGTAGGTATTGTCACAGTTTTTATCACTTTGGGTGGTGGTGCAGGAGCCTTAAAAACTCCATCATCTTTTTGACTTTGCTCCTTTGAAGACAGCCTCACCTATTAATAAAGGTATTAAATTAGTTGTTCTACATAAATATATAAAAATAGTAACATCTCATCTACTTGGCAAATTTAGCTTAAGAGTAATAAAACCCCTATTCTCCCCCTCAAAGGTAGGGGGAGGCCTCTGAAAGGTCACAAGGGATACTTTAAAATTCCATGCACTACAAGGTAAGACTCATATGTGTTTTATTCACAAAAGAACCACTCAGGAACTTACTCTGGTCTTTTTAACCTTACATTTCATACAATTTGTTATCCATCTCCAGGACCATTACAAGGAACAAAGAACCACCATTACATACATAAATAGTATTGATAAGCAGCTCAGGATAGACAGGAAAACTACAACAGATAGACAAAAGAATTTTTAAAGTACAGGAGTCCATAGTTTAGGGTAGGGGGGAAAAGCCATAATTAAGAGCATGGTATTTAATTACTAATATACACAATAATGGTTTAATACTAGTGAAAGAAGTTTAATATATCAAGAAGACAGGGAACTGTACATTACATTTTAGAATGATCTCTATCCCTATTTTTTGTTGTTGTCTATAAAGAACCCATTCCTTGATAGCTCCAGATGACTGAGGTGTCACCATTAATCTGTAAGTATTAATGCATGGTCCTACCAGTTATTCTGAAAAAAATAACTTGATAAGAATCTTTTTCAAATGTGTTTTGAATTGAATGGTATTACTGGAATGCAGGAAAAAGTTCTGCTCTGAAAAACAAATTAATCACTCAAAGACACTTTAAGATCAATATAGGATATAATTCATAATATAGCTCTTAATCATTAATACAAACTTGAAATATGTAATTTATAATATAGCTCTTAACAGTTAATACAAACTTCAAATAATTTGCCCTTAAACACTAAATACTATAATTCCATAAAATGTCAGTAGTGAAAAAAGTAGTCCAATATTTTTTAAGGCTTTCATTTATAACCGAGCAACACCAGAATTTCTGTTATCCTGTCCACAATCCTTACTTTTCCAATGAATTAAACTAAAGCCACTAAATTTTAGTAAGGAAGTTGAAAATAAACTGTTAAACAGAAAAGCCAGAGACTTTCAAATTATGAATGAAGATAGCAACTGCTTAATTTAAAATTCATTACACAAACATGAAATTAAAAAGTACAAGGGTAAGCTGTGACAAAGTGAGAGAGTGGCATGGACATATATACACTACCAAACGTAAAATAGCTAGTGGGAAGCAGCCGCATAGCACAGGGAGATCAGCTCGGTGCTTTGTGATCACCTAGAGGGGTGGGATAGGGAGGGTGGGAGGGAGGGAGATGCAAGAGGGAAGAGATATGGGAATATATGTATATGTATAACTGATGCACTTTGTTATAAAGCAGAAACTAACACACCATTGTAAAGCAATTATACTCCAATAAAGATGTTAAAAAAAAAAAAAAGTACAGTTCACTTACTGTGACACTCTGAGGTTTTACTACTGGTGGCCCTGGTAGTTCTTCTGAATCTGGATGGTTCCAATGCCTGGCATTATATACAGCTTTTGTAGGAGACTAGAGAAATGAGGAAAAGATCAACTGTTTCCATCTTACTTTGCATACTTATAAAATTACCTCATTTTAAAACTAAAACTAAAAATCATAAAGAGTAATTTAAATACATAAACATATATCCTAGACAGAGTAGGATAGACAATATCTGGCTTATACTCCCACCATGCTCCCATGCCGATGGCAGACATGGAGTCACAGTGCTATTCTGACACAAAATTGACAATCAGTGTTCTGGACGATTATTACCAACCAAGAAAAGAAATTAAACCTCTTGCCAGGCTTATATTAACTTATAATTATATTAACTAATCAATATAGTTAAATTCAACCTGTTCTTTATTCCTCATACTGCTGATTCATGCCCCACATTCTTCCAACAATGAAAATCAGGCAGGTTATGACAAGGGATAAAGTCCTTATTCATTTAAGTGAAACTGGTGAGGCCAGATGAGTGCCGTTATTCAAGTTTTCAGGTTTTATAAAGGTAAATATGGTATGTATAACACGTAATACATAACACACTGGAATCTAAAGCAGTACTATATACTAAAATACATGCAAAATGTATAAAAATTCACACCGGGTGGGATAAAGATGTAAATTGCCCCACCCCAGTTCAGATTAGTTTGCTGCCAAATCAATATACTATAAACTTAATGAAAAAAAACTTTGTTTTAACACTTTGAATTTCAGAATTGAGGATAAATAACTGTGAGCCTGCATGATCAAATCCATAGGATTAAATCTGTATAAAAGGAACAAATCCTCACTTTCAAAAGAGGACTGATTAAACAGACTGATATTTTCTCCATCCTTTACAAAAGTGATGTTAAATTATGTCCTTTAAACTTCAAATAAATAATCTCATTAGAAATTTTGTGTTTTTAAGAGTGTAATTAATTAATGATCTTCATACTTTCAGTACTACATAAAAAAATAAAGAGTACAAAAGAAACATACTTCAAGACTGGCCAAAAATCTGCATTAAAAAATTAACCATCTTCCCTTATTAGCTGCAGTGAAGTAACATAATTGGAATTAAGCATCATACAAAGTTATCTTTTTATACAAATATTATCTTCAAAATAACCATGCTGTGACAAAGACAACAGTGTAAGCTCCACAAGAACTGGTTTTTCAAAAGATAAAAAGTTTAAACTGACTCACGTATTAAATTTGTCAGAAAATCTTAACAGTAAAAGGAATCTACTGTGAAACTTACATAAAGCAGAAAGTCTCATTTGTATTGTGTATATGAACGTATTATTCTTATATATCAGGTTAGCATAAAGTAATGCCGCATTAGTAATCTAAAGCAATTTATGTACTCATGCAATGACTTGATCAGGCCCCCTAAGGCACAACCATACAGAGCAGACTGAACATAAATTTTTAAACCTAGCTCTATTCCTTACTATTTTTCTCTCAAACATTATCTATATAATCTACATGCCTGCTAACTGTTAGATCCCTCATTTAAGCAACCTCTAATCCCCAAAGCACAGCCATAAGCTCAGGAAGATAACAGACTTTTGAAAGGAATAGGTGCCTCAAGGCTTAAGCACTTTACTTATTTTTAAAAAGCACTGACTTCAGGTAACAAACAATCTTTTGGATAACAAAAAGGTTATCTGGTTCCACAGGTAACAAAATAGCACAGTCAGGTCAATGTTCTAAATTAAACAGACCCTGGAGATTGGGATTGACATATACACACTACTATATATAAAACAGATAACTAATAAGGACCTACTAGATAGCACAGGGAACTCTACTCAATACTCTGTAATGGCCTATATGGGAAGAGAATCTAAAAAAGAGTGGATATATGTATATGTATAACTGATTCACTTTGCTGTACACCTGAAACTAACACTGTAAATCAACTATACTCCAATAAAAATTTTAAAAAGATTAATACCAAAAAATATATACAAATTAAACAGACCCCCTTCCAGTTAATTGTGAGTGGCAATATATACCTAACAGTTATAAAGGAGACACAGGAACCAGATGATCCAGATAAACAGTAAGCTCTACTACTGCTTGTTACTAAACATTTTTCTCATCTGTAAAATGGGGTTAATAACAGTACCGACTGTAAAGGGTTGTTGTGAGGATTAAATGAGTATATGTAAAACACATATTAGAGTGCCTGAAACAATATGTGCTATACAAGTTTTACTGCTGATAATTCAAGTTATAATAATTGTTATGTGATGATGTGCAATTCTGAGTTCAGCATCTTCATAAAAAGAATTGGAGTATATGGTCTACCCACATAACAGAGGGACTGCAATAAAAGGGATAACTGACATGAACACACTCTGTTAACAAATATTATTATTATAAAAAGTAGACTGGGATATACTGTTCTAATTCATCTCAAAAGTAATTGAATGATATGCCTGATAAATACAGAGGCAAAAATCCTCAACAAAACACTAGAAAACTAAATTCAATAGCACATTAAAAGGATCATACACCATAACCATGTAGGATGTATCCCTGGGATGTAAGGATGGTTCAACATATGAAAACCAACCAATGTGATACACTGCCTTAACAGAATGAAGGACAAAAATCACATAATCATCTCAATTGGTGCAGAAAAAGTATTTAACAAAATTCAACTCTCTTTCATGAAAAATCACTCAACAACAGGAACAAAAGGAAAGTACCACAACATAGAGGTCATATTTTAAAAGCCTGCTGCTAACATCATACTCAACAGTGAAAAACTGAAAGCTTTTCCTCTAAGATCAGGAACAAGGCAGGGATGCCAATGCTCACTGATTCTACATACTAGCAAAAGTAATTAGGCAAGAAAAAGAAATAAAAGGCATCCAAATCAGAAAGAAAGAAGTAAAATTTTCTCTATTCACAGATATAATCTTGTATATAGAAAACCATAAAGAGTCCATCAAAAAAAAAACCCTGTGAGAATAAATGTATTCAATAAAGCTGTATGATACAAAACTCATTTGCATTTCTATACACCAACAAAAAACAATCAAAAGAGGAAATGAAGAAAATTCCATTCACAGTAACATCAAAAAGAATAAAATACTTAGGAATAAACTTAACCAAGGACGCAAAAGATCTGTACACTGACAACTACAAAATGTTGAAAATAAAGGCACAAAGAAATGGAAAGACATCCTTTGTTCATGGATTAGATGACTTGATACTGTTAAAATGGTCATACTACCCAAAGTGATCTGCAAATTCAATGCAGTTCCTGTCAAAATCCCAGTAATAATTTTTACAGAAATAGACAGAATGAACCTAAACTTCATATGGAATGCCAAAGGACCCTGAATAGCCAAAACAATCTTGAGAAAGAACAAAAAACTCAAAGGCCCCACACTTGCTGATTTCAAAACATTACAAAGCTACAGTAATCAAAAGAGTAGGCTACTGACATAAAGACAAATATATAGACCAACAGTACAGAATAGAACGCCTAGGAATAAATCCACATATATATGGTCAAATGATCTTCACCAATGGAGACAGTCTCTTCAATAAATGGTGCTTGGAAAACTGGATATCCACATGCAAAAGAATGAAACTGGACCCTTATCTTATACCGTACACAAAAAACAACTCAAAATGTATTAAAGACTTAAAGACTTAAACATAAGACCTGAGCTAAAAACTCCTAGAAGAAAACATGGGAGAAAAAAATACATAACCCTGGTCTTGGCAATGACTTCTTGCCAAGAAGCACAAGCAACAAAAGCAAGCATAGACAGGTAGGACTACATCATAAAAAGCTTCTGCAGAGCAAAGAAAACAATCAAGAGTGAAAAATGCAACCTACGGAATGGAAGAAAATATTTGCAAACCATATATCCGATAAGGGATTATTATCCAAAATATATAAGGAACTCCTACAAGTCAACAGCAAAAACAAGCAAAACAAAAAACAAAACAACAACAAAAAACCCTGACTAAAAAACGGGCAAAGGACTTGAACAGAAATTTCCCCAAAGAAGAAATGGCCAATAGGTATACAAAAAGATGATCAACATCACTAATCATAAGAGAAATGCAAATCAAAATCACAATGAAATACCACTTCGCACCCATTAGGATGGCCACTAGCAAAAGAACAGAAAATAACAAGTGTTGGCAAGGACGCAGAGAAATTGGAACCCTCATGCAGTGTTGGTGTGAATTTAAATAATGAAGCCATTATGGAAAACAGTATGAAGGTTCCTCAAAGAATTAAAAGTAGAACTACCACATGATCCTGCAATCCCACTTTCAGGTATTTATTCAAAAGAATTAAGAGCAGGATCTCAAAAAAATATTTGCACTCCCATGTTCAATGCAGTATTTTTCACAACAGCCAAGAGGTAGAAACAACCTAACCATCCATCAACAGATGAATAAAGAAAATGTTACATATCCATACAACAGAATATTATTCAGCCATAAAAGAGAAGGAAATCCTATCATATGCTACAACATGAACCTTCAGGATGTTACCCTAAATGAAATAAGCCAGTCACAGAAAGACTTTAAAACTGCATGATTCCACTTATGAGATATCTAGTCAAACTCATAAAAACAGAAATGGTGGTTGCCAGGGGCTGGAGGGAGACTGAAGTAAGAAGTTACTATTCAATGGGTATAGAGTTTCAGCCATGCAAGATGAAAAAATTCTAGAGATCTGTGGTACGATACTGTGCTTACAGTTAACAATACTGTACACTTAAAATGTTCCTAAGAGGGTAGACATCATGTTGTGTTTTCTACCACAATAAAAAAAAAAAAACAACTTTGAAAAGGCTTTGAAGCTTAAAAGTATACAGAATAACTGCATAAGTTATATTCAAGATACATTCAATGAACATTTTGTTTACTCTGTTGAACTAGGCAGCTTAGTAAATACTATTATTTTAAAAGTTTTGACAAGGTTTTGCCATTTTAATGCTAATGATTAATCTAAAAGAAAGTGAATCCAATGAGAACTGTTCCTCGACTATTCATTATTTCAAAGTTTTACAAGGTTAATATAGAGTTTACTATCGGCAGCAGGAGGAGATGAAGATACACCCTACTATCTAAAAATTAAAATAAAAAATAACATCTGGATGTGGCTAATACACACACACGGGGCGAGGGGGTGGCAGAGGTTAAGTTATGACAACACTGACCAACTCTGAGCTCTTCACATCATTCCAAATAGTATAACAATTCCACATGCACCTAAGTGAATTGTATATGGAAACCATACAATACTACTATGTCACATAATAATGTCACTCAGTGAAAGTGACTGTGTACAGTATCTGCAAATATACCAGATAGCAATCAACTTTTCATGGAAAATGAAAATCACTCCTATCATTTAGCAACCTAGCTAAGTTTTAACTGGGTCATTCTGATTACACCACCAGGCTTATCTTTAATTCTTGTTAATTTTTTTCTGGTTTAAAAAGCAGATGCACCATATTAACCAGATTCCTTAACTTTTCTGTGTTAAAATATTTGTGGATTCTGTTTCCTCTGAAATGTAATGGGAAGAATACTTAGAACAAAATAAGCAGAAAGCTCTTAAGACTACTCTAACATTCTAAAGATTTGCAATCATTGTAGCACATTTCAGTCCTAGTAATCTTAAACATACTATTCCTTTCTTTCAGTTCTCCAGGGGCATGACAAACAAGGAGAACCTCAAATGTAACACTGTATTACAGCTAAGGAAAAAATATGCCAGTGACAGACCCTAGAGCATTTATCCATGAGAGGGAATCCAGTATCTACAAAAACAATGGATTAAAAATTGGTTTTTACAATTATAATGCCAAGGCTGTGGTTAACAGATTGCTTGTTAAATCACAATTATAAAGCAGAGGTAAGAAGAGTTCCTTCATGAAAAGCTAAGAAGAAATTACAGTATTGTTATCCTTTATTGAGCTGGCTCTCAAAAGGGAAAAAAATTGGAATAACCGCTTTTAAGCCATATGAATTTTTTAGCAGTACCAAACTTATTTCTGAGTTTTAAAGAGTACTATGTATACTGTGTACTAAAGGAGAACAAATATAGTAAGCCGATTAGAATTCATCCAGCCTTACCCACACAAGGATGTCATAACAGAATTGCACTCTCACCAGTAATTCAATCAGCACATTCTAAAACTAAATGAGTTCTGAAAAAGCAAAGTGCCACAACGCACCACTGTGCGTGCGTGTGTTTGTGCGCGCACACAGTACTTTAGTGGCAATTCAAAAAGGGGGAAAATTAATCTGAATTTGGCTTTTTAAATAAATTGTTAAGTTTGTTTGTTTTTTCCTAAAGATGGGCAGTAGAAGCAGAGGGAATTTGAGGAAGAAAGTTTTACAAAGATTAGGGTACCTTTTAGCTCTTTAGAACTTTCTTTTAAGCATAATCATATAATCTCAAGTTGTCTTAAACTATGACCAAAAAAGCTTTAAAGTAAATTTTCATAATTTGTTAAATATTCAGGGCATTAAATTATTTGAGGAAAAACTGCAGCTATCCCTAAACTAAAACCAAGAATGTCTGTACTGCTAAGAACTAGACATTTAGAATATGTTAAGATAGAGCACTATGCAAAGAATATAATCCACAGGCACACAGGAGAAGTAGAGCTGAAAATCTTTCTTTTCTCCCTGATTCAATTAAGTGCTACAGATAAACCTTTCAAAGATACAGCTGCTATTTTCATGAAGAAACTGTCAATTCCTATCCACAAGAAGAACAATACACCTACTACTCAGTTGTTTTAACTTCAAAAGTATTTATACCAATATTATAAAACTTTATAAAAGCAAGCATTGCCACATCAGAATATCACCTTGAAATAGCATAACCTGAACATAAGCTCTAAAAAAGTCCAGGTAACAAAGCATAAAATCCAATACTTGGCCCTTTGTGAAAACGAATACAACTAAGCCTACAACTCAACAATTGTTAAATAAAAAGATACTAGAATGAGCCATGATGAAAAATCAGCTGAAATAAGCATCAGTTTTACAACTAAAAATATCACTAAATATAGAATGGACCAGCTGTATTAGGGAGATGATTTATCAAATTCAGAAACACGAAAAGAGAAGCTGAAAATATCTTGAGACACCTATGGGTAGATAGAGAATGTTCATTCTCCCCTTCGTTTTCCTCTTAAGAATATTTAGCTGGACACATGCTTGCCCTGATTTTCCAACATCTCTTGCTACCTGTGTGGGCACGTGACCAGGTTCTAGTCAATCAATGAACAGAAGTAGGGTACACCTTCTGGGTCCTGGCCTTCTAGGGATGGTTCTTTGCCTCCCCTTCCCATTCTTACTATTTGTACTCTTCAATACTCTACAGATGGTAGAACACCACCCACAGAGGAAGGGGTCCCTGACAATACAGCAACTTGAAAATAGTCCAGAGATAAACAGCCAAGGTCTGATACGCCACAGAAAAATAAGCTACCAATTAAAAACTAACTTGAGATTTCTTTTACAGTAGTTGAGGCAAATGCTACGACTGAAATTAGGACTAAATAATGATAGGGATGTGCTGAATATATAAGATTTTGCCAACACTGGATTTGTATATACATAACCTACACACGTATAACCTTAAAAGAAACAATTTGAAGGATATAAAGAACATTTAAGAGAAGAAGGAAAAAACCAAGGAAAAATACAATCTAAAGCCAACTATTTTTAAAACAAACGTAAACATATATATTCTGAGGAATATCTGTGAACTCACATGGTACAATTTCCAAGAGTTATTACTAAATAAAAATTTAAATAGAAAGCAAAGTGCCAAAGTGCACATACAGATGCTACCTTTTATATAAGAAAGGGGGAAAATAAGAAAATTTGTGCTTATTTTTATAAAAAGAAATACAGAAAGGATAAAGCAGGGAAGTCAGTTCCCTACCAGGGGTGAGTGATGGGCTAGAACATCACTCAATGAAGTGACCCTTCATTGAACTTACCTTTTTGTATAGTGCTGACTTTTGGAAGCATGCTAATGTTGTGCATATTCAATCAAATAAATTAAATAAATGAGAATGAAAGGGGATAAAAACCTAAAAGTGAAAGCAAACCAGAACACATAAACCTACTCATAATTCAAATGAATAGCAAATACAATGAAGGGAAGATAGAAAGAAAAGATAGGCAGACAGAACTAATCTAAATAACTTATGAACACAGTATTTGACTTTATACCTTGAGTCAGTGGCAGTGTAGGGTAGGGCAAGTGCAGGATTACAAATAAATCCTAAACACAGTAGTAGAGTTATTTATTGTAGTGGAATGGACAAAGCAATTCTCAAACTATTTTAGATGCATTATAGGTTTTAGTAAAAGTGTTGATATTGCTGGGAGTCAGGGTTAAGACAGAAGGCAAGAAAGAACCCTGTAGGGATGGACTAATATTGAAGTTAGTGTGAACACATGATTTCTAAAACAGATATGTGCATATGCAGGAATCCATATGCATATACATGAATGTTTCCTATCTCCATCTACTACTAAAAGGGCCAAGAAGTGATGACCACATCTACTGACCAGATCTTGGTCTCTAGTACCATTCCCCACTAAAGGGAATGGAGACTTCTCAGAGAATGGGCTTAATTCCAGGGCTGGAGCAGAGCAGGTACAATATGAATCTGGAAAACTGTGTTATGTCAATAAGTAAGAAAATGCCCATAGAATGATGGGGGTATGTCACAGAGATGGAAGAGCCAGACTAGCCAAATCAGGACAAATGTACCTCCAAAATAAATAATGAATTATGAACCATTAGGCAGGAATTCATGAGTCCATACTGATAAAAGAAAAATAAAACCAAACAAATAAAATAAATAAATAAACGGGGAGAACTGACTAAATGAATATTTTGCAAGCAGCACAGCAAACACTGAATCAGGAAAGCATCATCATGTATATCAAATCTAAGAGTATGAAGAACAAGGTATTTGAATAGTCTCTTCAAAGACTGCTTTTTAGTTGCATGGGGAAGAAAATAATTATACAGCAGAGGAACAGACAACCCCTTAACTGGGTGATCATAATTAACATTCTCCAGAGGTGGCACGCTGAAAAGAATACATCATCACTTACACAGTATCCCAGCCTAAAATGAATAACCTGAATACAATCATGAAGAAACTTCAGATTAAACCAAAATGAGAAGCTTTTTTTTAAAGGGGGATCAGGGGATGTCAACGTCATGAAAGACTACAGAAATGTTCCTGGTTAAGCGACTAAAGACACAGCTAAACAGCTAAATGAATGACAGCTAAATGAAATACCTAACCCTAGACTGGATCCTGTAGCAGAGACGAGAAAATGCTACAAAGGACATTACTGTGTCAACTGACAAAACTGACACAACAGATTAGGTAAAAATACTGGACCAATGTTAAATTTACTAAAGATGATTACTGTGATGTGGACATGTAATTGATTAGGAAGTACACACTGTATTTAGGGTACAGGGCTAATTATATATATATATGAACTTACCCTTAAATATTCAGAAAAAATACGTATGTATGAATATATATACACACAAACACAGAGAAAGAACAAATGAAAAAGCGAATATTAAGATAATATTCGTAAGGAATGTTTGTTGTACTATTTTATTTTTGTAACTCTTCTGTAATTTTGAAATTATCTCCAAGTACAAACTATTTTTAAATTATTTCCAGATAAAAAAATGTTAAAAATCTTTTAAAATTCTCTCAGAAAACTTGTAAAATAGAAAAAGTATAAATCATCATTCTATCAGTTAATATTTTAATTTCCATGAAACAACTAAATCAAATTCAGACAACAGTAAAAGAAAGTAAGAAATCAAAGAGTAATAAAAAGATGAATTCAAGTTTAATACAGGCAATCCTACAAAATGGGAAGGGATAAAGATATTCTTCATTTATGTTCTTAAATCAAATGTTAATTAAATAGCCCATCAGTAACAAATGAAATAACAATACTTCTTAGCTGAGGCACAGAAAAAGATGAAAACATAACCCATACCTGGCCCAAGGGTAGTAAGAGTTTTCTGTTTTTAATGTCCCCTCCTAAAAAGAAAACGGGCCACTGATAATCTTCTCTGCCCTGGCTTCTAAGAAGCTCAAAGTTGTATTTGTGGTAGGTCCCCAGGAAATCCATCAAGACAAAAAGGCTTGAATTTTGGCTTCAACTCATCTATTCCTTACTTTTTCTTAACACAGTTTCCTCATTTATTTTCAATCTGGTTCTACCAAATTTGTCTCTGTTCACTATAAGAACAGACCCAGAAACAAGGCAGATGACAGAATGAGGAGACAAAGACACTGAAAATAACTGTAACTATATTCCACATATGTAAGAAAGTAGGGAAAACAACTGAGTACGTTAAGTAGACAAGAAAGATATAAAATAGACCCAAACTAAACTTTCAGAGATGGGATTAATAGCTGATTAGATGCTGTAGAAGAACCTGAAAATGGGCAACAGAAACTATCTAAACTATCTCCAAATGAAACCAAGACTGAAAAAATTAAAAAGATGGAAAGAATGTCAGCACATACTGGGACAAGTTCACCCAGCCCAATAAATGTATGAGAAAGTAAAAATTAACTCCCTTCACAGATAGTACTTTGCCCTGAACCTCTCAAACACTGTTTCATTTAAATTTTACCCAAACTCCCCAGTTCCCCCAAAATCCTACAAAAACTTTTCTTTGGTAAGACGCCCCTTGGTTTCTCTGCTCTGCAGTATCCTGTATTGCAATAAGTCAATAAGCCTTATTCTGTCAGATTACAGGTTATACGTGTTGATCTTAGGCTGATTCAAGCAAGACAGTATAATAAGAGTCCCCAGAGGGGGACAGAGAGCCAAAAACTATTTGAAGAATATTGGCTAAAATTTTCCCAAATTTGATGTTTACCAATTTTCAAACATAAAATAGCCAAACATTTAGTACTATATGAAGATTCTTTGCTGAAAGATACTTCCAAAAATCCTAGAAATAAACATTTATGAACACCTTCTGTATCTCAGACACTAAGAATTTAAAGGTGAAAAAATATATGGTCACCATCCCCAAAAAACTCCCAATATTTTACATCTAATGTTAATTTATGGTCATCATTAGCATAAAGTCATAAGACTATCAATAAAAGAAAGTTCAGCAAAGAGTTTTCTGGATGTCAGAATCCAAATGAACTCTAAATAAAATGTACTACAAACTGGAAAACCAAATTCCAAACTATAAACAACCTAATACACACACACACACACACACACACACACACACACACACACACACACACTCTCTCTCTCTCTCTCTCTCTCTTCCTCTGTCAAATATTTGTTCGAGTTCCCATGCTCTTGATTAACCCATGGCTACATTTTCTCATTTCAAACTTCATTTTCTGGGAAATAAGTTATAGTGAAATATTTTGAACTTTCAAACTTTAAAGGAACCTGAACTACAGAAAATAAAAAGATTAATGGTGCTTTTATTCCTTATTAAAATCCTTCCAGAATAAAATATTACAGGAAAAAAAACACCAGAATTAGATCTCATAAAGAAAATAATTTACACTTTCCTACATCTTTATAGAATACAGATCAATGATTTAAGTACGTGGTTCAATGTTAAAGTTAAATACTATCTATATAAAAGGAAGACAGATACTCCTGCTTTGGAACAAACACAATGAGTATGAAATACTAAGACTACTCAAAAGTTTCCGTGGGGGAAAAACATTCTACCTCACTTTCTAAGACACTTACTTATCTTTCTCCTTTTTATATCCCCAGTACCTAGTACCGTGAAATGCAGGTATTATGTAAAAACAATGACAAAGAAAAGTCAACTAAAACTGACCCTCTTCCATACCCAGGCTCAGCCAGAACACGCTCAGCTTCAACAGCTCTTTGACCCACCAACCTGCTTTTTACTTTTACACTTTGGCCAGCATCCCTCATCAGCAGACTATGGCTGCTGATGGCTAGAGTCTCTTTTTGGGCTTCACGTTTATCTATGTCTCAGGTTTCTAGTCCATGAGACTATAGTGAATCTCATACTGCTATCTCGATGACTGGATCCCAGGATGGTCAATGAATCCCCAGACACAGAACAAAGGTAACCATGGGTAAAACAATTTGACAGAAAAATAAGCTGCTTCATCAGAGTGAGTTCTAATTGCTGGAGAAGGATACTATAAAGGAATATCTGTTCTTGGGTGAGAGGTGGAACTATCTGTCCTTTAAAATCTCTTCAATTGTAAGATTCTGTTTTTAAGTTGACAACCTATATATATAAACTCATTTTATAAAACAAAAAAAAATGAGTTTACAAAACTATAAAAACTATACTTAACTTTAAAACTGCAGCTTTACACAATTCTAACTTTTGAATACAGCTAAATATATAACCATGATTTATACTGATAATCAAGTTTTAATTCAACTGCCCATAAACCCACTATCCTATGTCATATTGAATGACAGGAGGGAAGAAGAAAAAGAAGTCCAGAATGTTCCTTTGAGAGTCAAACAAAAGACAGTACCAGATGGGCCCAGCATTAAACCACAGGGAAATGATGAAAGTGAAGGTATAAATATTTGAGAACTGAAACTGAGATTGACATCATGGTTAGTTTCATCAATGACCCAGCAGATACTCTTAACGGGCAAAATAAGATGGCCAAAGCCCAAGGTAAAATATAACCCTCCAAGCACTGAAGGTTAGTTGGGATGATTATACAGATAATCCCTTAGGAAGAGAGCAAACTGGCAGCAGCTGAATGGAAAGCTAGAAATCAAACAAAAAGCAGGGCAGGCAGAAAAAATGATCTAAGTTTATCAGCACATACAGGGTTGGCCAAAAAGCTCCTTCAGTTTTTAAGTAAAAATAAAAGACATATTTTTCATTTTCCCCAACAACTTTATTGAACAACATATTCACTGTTTTGTTCCACTACCTTCTGCCATTTTTCAGGCAATTTCATAATTGCATCTTCCCAAAACTTTTTATCTTTCTGAGCAAAGAACTGTTCCAGGTGCCTTTTACAGTCTTCCAGGGAATTGAAAATTTTTTCCATTAAGAGAATTCTGTAAAGACCAAAATAAATGGAAATCCAAAGGTGCAATGTCTGGTTAATATGGCGGATGAATCAGAACTTCCCAGCCAAGCTGTAACAGTTTTTGCCTGGTCATCAAAGAAACATGTGGTCTGGTGTTATCCTGATGGAAGATTATGCGTTTTCTGTTGACTAATTCCGGATACTTTTCGTCCAGTGCTGCTTTCAGCTGGTCTAACTGGGAGCAGTACTTGTTGGAATTAATCGTTTGGTTTTCCAGAAGGAGCTCATAATAGAGGACTCCCTTCCAATCCCACTGTATACACAACATCACCTTCTCTGGATGAAGACCAGCCTTTGGTGTGGCTGGTGGTGGTTCATTTCGCTTGCCTCACAATCTCTTCCATTCCACATTATTGTACAGTATTCACTTTTCATCACCCATCACAGTTTGTTTTACAAACAGAACGTTTTCGTTACAATAAGTAGAGAATCGCATGCGGAAATATGGTCAAGAAGGCTTTTTTTGCTTAACTTATGTGGAACCCAAACATCAAAGCAATTACATAACCAAGCTAGTGAAAATGATTTTCAACACTTGATTTGGATATTTTGAGTATGTCGGCTGTCTACCACGTGGTATAACGTTGATTGTTCTCAATTAATGTCTCAATTTGATCACTATCAACTTCAGCTGGTCTACCCGACCGTGGAGCATCGTCCAGCGAGAAATCTCCAGCACAAAACTTTGCAAACCACTTTTGACACATTCGATCAGTCACAGCACCTTCTCCATACACTGCACAAATCTTTTTGTGCGCTTCAGTTGCGTTTTTACCTTTCTTGAAATAATAAAGCATAATATGCCGAAAGTGTTGTTTTCTTCCATCTTCAATATTAAAATGGCTACACAAAAATTCACCAATTTTGATCTTTTTTTTAATGCACGCTGATATGACAGCTGTCACATACAATCTAACAAAATTGTTTCAGGACTTCCCTGGTGGCGCAGTGGTTAAGAATCCGCCTGCCAATGCAGGGGACACGGGTTCAAGCCCTGGTCTGGGATGATCCCACATGCCGCGGAGTAACTAAGCGTGTGCACCACAACTACTGATCCTGCGCTCTAGAGCCCGCGAGCCACAACTACTGAGCCCGCGTGCCACGACTACTGAAGCCCGTGCGCCTAGAGCCCGTGCTCCACAACAAGAGAAGCCACGACAATGAGAAGTCCACTCACTGCAACAAAGAGTAGCCCCGCTCACCGCAACTAGAGAAAGCCTGCATGCAGCAACAAAGACCCAACGCAGCCAAAAATAAATAAAATAAACAAATTAAAAAAAATTGTTTCAAATGAAGTTAATGACAACTAAGCACTACTAGAGCCATATTATGGAAAAAAACTGAACGTACATTTTAGCCAACCCCGTATATGGCAACTACAAATAATGGGATTCAGTGATTAGAAATAAGATGGCACTGAAAGAAAAAAAAAAACTATTAAAATTATCAAATGATCAGGACTTCCCTGGTGGCGCAGTGGTTAAGAACCCGCCTGCCAATGCAGGGGACACGGGTTCGAGCCCTGGTCCAGGAAGATCTCACATACTGCGGAGCAACGGGGCCCGTGCGCCACAACTACTGAGCCAGCACTCTAGAGCCCGCGAGCCACAACTACTGCGCCCGCGTGCCACAACTGCTAAAGATTGTGTGCCTAGAGCCTGTGCTCCACAACAAGTGAAGCCACCACAATGACAAACCTGCGCACCGCAACGAAGAGTAGCCCCCGCTGGCTGCAACTAGAGAAAGCCCGTGCGCAGCAACGAAGACCTGACACAGCCAAACATAAATAAATAAATAAATATTTATTTATTTTTTAAAAAATTATCAAATGATAAAACCACATACAGAAACAACAGGTACTTAAAACCAGGTATGTTTCAACCTAATCCCTCAAACTCTATCTTTACTTTTCTCCCTTGCAAGTGACAACTTTTCTGAGTAATCATTTCAAATATGTTCTTACCAGAAGTTTACTTTACCTTCCTCATCTTCTTTCTGCCACATGTGTTCACCCAGCCAGCCCTCAATTCTGTTATGAACAGAATTCTCTATATACCTGGTGAGGTGCTGGGGAAAATTCTCGCAGCCAGCAAGCTTAAAAAGTTAACGTTTTTTTGTGTTTCTTTTTTTGGCTGCACCACACGGCTTGTGAGATCTTAGTTCCCTGACCAGGGATCGAACCTGGGACCCCAGCCATGGACGTGCAGAGCCCTAACCACTGGACCACCAGGGAATTCCCAAGTTAATGTTTTCTAACATGGGAAGATAGAGAGAGGGAAGAGGGACCTCTTGGCTGGTGGCACTAAGTGATGGCCTGTGTGGTCAGGAAATTGGCTATATACAAGAGGACTGAGCAAATACGTAAATGTATTGAGGATACTGGGAACCAGATTCCTCACTGTCGGCAAAGAGAAGTAAAATGTGCAAAGTGGGAAGGCTAGAATAAAACATGTGGTGTTGAACTAGAATTGGAGGTATCAGTGTGAACTTATGGTTCTAAATATACATAGATATGAAATAAGTATGTGTCTGTGTGGTGATGGGGCGGGGGGCGAGGGAGAGAGGAAGAAAATGTATATATTCAAGTGTTTCCTTGCTCTGTTAACTCAAAGAAGGCCTAGAAGCAATGACATCCCAGAAGAAATGACCATACTTGGCGACCAAATTTTATTTTTAAATCATTCTCCACTAAAAGAAAACAGGGGTCCTTGGAGGAATGGTTGATTCCACAACTGGGAATGTGCATCATGAGCCTTGAACATCTTAGTGTGTCATTAGTAAGGAAATGCAAAATGGTGGGCCATGTTAAAAACCAGTTTGAAAAAACACAAACAGGCCAAGTCTAAGAAAATCTGAGTATTGAAATAATAATAGTACTATCATTTAAATAAATAAGTTAACAAATGACTGAATAAAACAGAAATCCATGTTCATACTGACATAAGGAAATTTACCGGGACTTCCCTGGTGGCGCAGTGGTTGAGAATCCGCCTGCCAATGCAGGGGACACAGGTTCAAGCCCTGGTCCGGGAGGATCCCACATGCCGCGCAGCAACTAAGTCCGTGCGACACAACTACTGAGCCTGCGCTCTAGAGCCCGTGAGCCACAACTACTGAAGCCCACGTGCCACAACTACTGAGCCCGTGTGCCTAGAGCCTGTGCTCCGCAACAAGAGAAGCCACCGGGGTAAGAAGCCCGCGCACCGCAAAAAAGAGTAGCCCCCGCTCTCCGCAACTAGAGAAAGCCCGCGTGCATCAATGAAGACCCAACACAGCCAAAAATAAATTAATTAATTAAAAAAAAAAATTTATAAATACTTAAATGAATATATAATAATGAATATATAATGTATACACTATATAATGAATATATAAATACATATTCTTTTATATACACGGAGAGGAAAACAATCTACCTTACCAGTAGAAGGCCAACTACTAACAACTAGAGAAGGCAGAATGTAATTAGAAAAAAAAATTCAACAACCATCATAGTAAAGATTGATTCAGGCAAAAATCAATGCTAAAACTAGTGGGTAAAAGTTTGATGAGGGGGCTTCCCTGGTGGCGCAGTGGTTGAGAATCTGCCTGCCAATGCAGGGGACACAGGTTCGAGCCCTGGTCCGGGAAGATCCCACATGCCGCGGAGCGACCAGGCCCGTGAGCCACAATTGCTGAGCCTGCACGTCTGGAGCCTGTGCTCCGCAACATGAGAGGCCGCGACAGTGAGAGGCCCGCGCACCGCGATGAAGAGGGGCCCCCACTTGCCGCAACTAGAGAAAGCCCTCGCACAGAAACAAAGACCCAACACAGCCATAAATAAATAAATAAATAAATAAATAATTAAAAAAAAAAAAGTTTGATGAGGAGTTGAGGAACCTGACAGACCTCAAGGGATAGTTAACATCAATAGTAATGGTACAAAGTGACATTGTGCGCCACCTGGTTATGATGCAGTAAGAACAGAGCACCTCTTCCGAGGTATTTCCACCAAATACACAAAACCTAAATCTAATCGGGAGGAAACATCAGACAAGCACAAACTGAGGGACATTCAACAAATAACTGATTTTAACTCTTCAAAGATGTCAAAGCCATGGAAAGACTAGGAAAGACACAGATGTTCCAGACTGAAGGAGGGTGGAGACTTGTGACAACTAAATACAACATGTGATTCTGGATTGGATCATGGGTTCTTTCTTTGGAAGATGCAGGGGAGGGGGCAGTAATGTGTGATTTGTTCTGCTATAAAGGCCATTAATGAGACAACTGGTAAAACTGAATGGGATCTGTGGATTAGACTGAATTATTATATCAATGTTATTATTAGCTTCCTGGTTTTGACGGGTATACTATAGCTATAGAGTAGAGTACTCTTGTTTCCAGAAAGTAAAGACTAAGGTATTTGGGAGTAATCAGCATTAAGTCTACAACTTACTCTCAAATCATACATACACACACATACCCCCAATGAGAGGGGAGCCCATTTTGACCCCCATAGGACATTTAGTAATGTCCAAGACATTTTTGGTTGAAATGGAGGCGGATGGAGCAGGGGAAAACGGTACTAGCATCTGGTGGGTAGAGGCCAGGGATGTTGTTAAATATCCTCCAATGTACAGGGCTACCCTCCACAACAGCTTTATTCAATCCAAAACATGAGCTAAGAAAGCCTGATAGGTAAGGAGGAAAATTTGCCACTACAAGACGTGGGCCACCTCTCTACCACTCAGAAATGAGGTCATTAGTGCCTTTAATCAGAATGCAGAAGACCCAGATACTCCCACTGACCTATCAGCTACAGGAGGGTACTTCTATTATAATGGAGAAATGGAACAACTGTTGAGTACATTTCCTATGCCCACCTACCTAGTGACCCCTGCCTTTCCTTTTTCTCTGGAGATTTGTGGGATAACCTACATAAAACTCCTTGGAGAACTGAGCTTATCCTTTTTACATCGAAAACATGAATCCTGATTTCTCAAATATGAAACAAATCTATTCTTTCCACTCTGTTAATCTATAAATGCTTAAAACTTTGATCCCATTTCTTTCCTGTATTCCTTTATACTCATCAAAACTCAATAGGTTAAATTTCCACTACTTCTGTTTCTCAATGGTTCTCTCCTTTTAAACAACTCTTAAGTAGTCTTTTAGCTGTCTTGAAGACAAATGGATGACCTATTTAAGAGCTAGGGATTTTATACTGCTTAACTTCTTGCTGCTCTCTTCCTGAAGGAGGCTTCTAAATTCTTTACCTAGATATTTTCATAAGGATACATAACTTCCATGGGATCTAAAGCATTTTTTATTACTTTTTACTAAAGTACTATAACACTCTGGATCAAAGTCTCATTTTTGAATCTTACTGATCCACCTAAATAGTAGTAGTATCTAAGTGAAAAAATTCTGACACAATTCCACTTAAAGAGGGTTTTGGGCAAACCTTTCAATAGGAGGTTAAAAAGGAAATTAAAACATTTACTGAAGCCTCTTTGGGGATTAGATCAGGACTATTGTTTTAAGGCAGGCTTTACTTATATTACATCTTTTAAATGAGTTCAATCTCATAGCTCTTTTGGTTTCATAAATTAATAATGATTTTCTTAATTTTCCTCTGACACTATCCATCAACAGTAAATAGGTCTTCTGCCTACCTGGTTGTATGACCTGATTTACTTTAGGCCAGAGAGATTCCTTCGTAATCGGGTCAAGTACATGTACACTGCTGCCTCCTAAGTCGTGTTAGTAGGAAAGAAATATATCCAATATTAAGTTTAAAACTAAGTTTAAAAAAATGAACATAAATAAGTACAAATGAACTCAAATACTGAATTAACATACACAAGATAAAAATTACTTCAAAACTTTTGAACACATTACTATGACTCCATCCTTAGTGAAATAATCTAAAGACAAAAAGAACTGGAAAGAAATTTTAACTTCACTTAGTGTATTTACTGTTCATAATAATATTGGTGTTATAATTTAAAAAGTAATGTGTGCTGTAGAATAAAGCAAGAAAGCTAAGTACCAAATTCTGAAATGTTAAATTTGAAATGAAACTATCAATATGAACTCAGTTTATTTTTCAACGTATTTCATAGCTCTGTCCAGTGAAAGAGCCTAGAAGCAATGAACACACCCAGCACTTAGTTCTGGGTTTCTAAGTACTAATCCCCACAAAAAGAACCAAGGATCAGGATCCTTGGATGCGTCCATGATTGAAAGCACAAGATAAGTCTGGGTCATCTTTTGTGCAGAAAGCAAAAGAAAAGCTCAAAGATGATGGACCTATATCAAAAGGACACAAGAAATGGCTTGAAATGGTTTACTCTGGCCAAATCTATTATAAATACATTTAATAAGTAAAAATTATTGAGTCTATAGTGAAAGGAGTTCGGGGTTGGGATGGGGAGAAAGAAAACTCCCTTTTTACAAAATTCCAGTTATTAAATGTAGAAGAAATCGCAATTAGAAAACTCACCATTCTGTAACTGTCAGTGTAATAACTGATGCAGGCAAAGATCAACAATGGATGCTAAAATGATGAGGTGAAACAATAATGGGGAACAGAATATTCACGAGCTGCCAGAGTAACACCCAGAAGCTTACTAATTAAATTATAAAAGGAAAAACATACTTTTATTTTGGGGAGATCCAGTGGTCACAACCTTCAATAGGTGGTCAAACAATTTTGAGTGGAATAACCAGGTATTACATACCTTCCGATGTGATGCAACATACACAATATTACTTTGAGGCATTCTTGCCAAAATATGTTTAACCTCAGCCTAATCAAACATAGAGACTTACTCCCAGTGTTCTATGACACCATACTACTTTAATATAGTGGAGTAACAACTTACATCATCAGGAAACAATCAGATAAATTCTGAATGTGAAACATTCTACAAGACAGATATCCTGGGCTCTTAAAAACAAAAAATAAACAAAAAAAAACAACAAAAAACTAGTGCCATGGGGAATTTTAAAAAGATGAGGGGACTGCTCAAGATTAAAGAGACATAACAAGTAAATGATTATAGTTTGGGGAGAAAAACAGCACTAAAAGACATTTTGGAGACAGCTGAGGAAAACTAAATATGGACTGGACATAGGACTATATCAAAGAATTACTAATTTTCTTAAGTATTATAATCATATAACCACAGTTAGGTATGAGATTGTCTTTTTTCTTAAGAAATGCATGCTATCTCAACAACTTACTTTCAAATACGACAGGAAAAAATGTTATATAATATATATACACACACACACACACACACACACACATACCCATATATGAAGAGAAGAGAAAAAGGGGAAGAGGAAGGGGACTGTGTGTGTAATTATGACGATTTGGTGGGGGGGGTGGGGATCAATCTAGATAGAGGAATATAGTTATTCATCACATTGCTTTTTTACATTTTCTGTATATTTTAACGTTTTTATAATAAAAAGTTGAGGTGGGAGAAATAAAGAATGCTTTAAAGGACTCAGGAAACTCTTCCAGGGTGTCTACAAAGACAAAACCATTTTCACAATAATAATATGCTGTTTGCCTTTTTCACTTTGTTGATATTTGCAGGGATGGTGCAAAAGCAATGCTGGGTAAAGCTGTTGGTGCCTCAGCATGAATCAAGGTAGGGGCTCTGAACTATATTTAAGTAGTCATATTCTTCACTGCTACATACTTCACAGTTAAAAAATAAAATGCCAGTTTCACATAAGAAAAAAGCCCTTGATAAAGGAGTGAAAATTACTATTAAATCATAACCCTAAGTGCACTAATGGTCTATGTGACAAAACCAGTGTGCCTAAAACACTTCTGTTGCATACAAAGTGTGGTTGTATCAAAAAAAACACTACTGGCTCAAGTTTCAAGCTGAACTAGCCACTTTTTTTCTGAACACCATTCTTTACTTGAAAGACTGACAAACTATGCTTATACAGACTTGGGTATTAGGCAGACATTTTCTCAAAAATGAACAAAGTAGGCCTGTCATTGCCAGTCGTTTTCCCTGAAGTATTTTCTGCCAATGAAAAAATTTCAACTTTTAAGCAAAAACTAAAATTCTGGAGAACTGTGAACTTGATAGCTTCCCAATACTTAAAAGACTTTTCTGATGAGTTTGGCAGTGATATTAATGATATTTTTGATACTGTATAATGAAGTGTGTCACCATTGAAAGATTTAGATACATCAGTCTAACCAGTATTTTCCAAATGACCAATGTATAATGTTACAAAGCATGCATGTGTAAAAGATCCATTCAAAGGCAAGACAGACCAACAGATTTTAATGCAACATTATGAAAGGTTCACTGGCAGGGTTTTAGATTCCAAGCTGCAACTAATCTTTAAGAAACTCCTGGGGTAGGAACTTTCCTCGTGGTCCAGTGGGTAAGACTCTGCGCTCCCAATGCAGGGGGTGCCTGGGTTTGATCCCTGGTTGGGGAACTAGATCCCACATGCCACAACTAAGACCCGGCGCAGCCAAATAAATAAATAAATATTAAAAGAGAAAAGAAACTCCCGGGGCTTCCCTGGTGGCGCAGCGGTTAAGAATCTGCCTGCCAATGCAGGGGACACGGGTTCGAGCCCTGGTCCGGGAAGATTCCACATGCCGCGGAGCAACTAAGCCCGTGCGCCACAACTACTGACCCTGCGCTCTAGAGCCCACAAGCCACAACTGCTGAAGCCCACGCGCCTAGAGCCCGTGCTCTGCAACAAGAGAAGCCACCGCAGTAAGAAGCCCACGCACCACAATGAAGAGTAGTCCCCACTCGCCGCAACTAGAGAAAGCCTGTGCGCAGCAACGAAGACCCAACGCAGCCATAAATAAATAAATAAATATATTTATAAAAGAAACTCCCATTTTTTTCAATTTTGGTGTAATGTCAACAAAGAATGTCCATAATTATCCGAAAAAGCTACTTAAAATACAACTACTTATCTATGTGAGGCTGGATTTTCTTCATATTTTTTCAACTAAAACAACATAATGAAAAATACTGAATATAGAGGATATAAGAATCTAGCTGTTTTTTAAAAAAATTTTATTGAAGTATAGTTGATTTACAATGTTGGGTTAATTTCTGCTGTACAGCAAAGTGACTCAGTTATATATATTCTTTGTCATATTCTTTTCCATTATGGTTTATCACAGGATACTGAATAGAGTTCCCTGTGCTATACGGTAGGACCTTGTTGTTTATCCATCCTAAACATACTAGTTTGCATCTGCTAATCCCAAAGAATCTAGCTGTCTTTTACTAAGCCAAACTTTATAAAGAGATTTACAAAAAATGTACAACAATGCTACTCTTCTCACTACTTTTTTTAAGAAAATAATTCTCGCTAAAATGTTATATTAACATGTAATGGGTTACTGTTAAGTGAATTATTAATAAGTATCTTTGAAATATGTTTTCACTTCCAATTTGATAAATATAACATATATAATCAAAAGCTTTCTGGGATTCTTAATAAAATTTTTAAGAATGTGAAGTAGTCCTGAGACCAAAACATGTATAACTTTTACACTAGAAATCAACACATGCCATACACAATTTTATAAACCAAAAACTCACCTAAGCATTAAGGGCTATAGCCATTACACCACACTACCCTGGCCCCTGGCTCCAGAGCAAGTTAGCTCTGTTGAAATGAGCATTAAGCATTTTTTTTTCTGGTGGGGGGTGAGCACCTGGGGCTGCGAAAGTATAACACAATCACTCTGAAAAGATTCCTAACTGGCTGTTTACAGAGGTAAAAGAATAAAAATAAAACGAGGCCAGATAATATGGACACACTCATTCTTTAGTTGCTTAAAAGTAGTTCAATCTACAAAAAATGTCAACAACTTCTAACTGCAATTTTCAATAACAAAACTGTTTAACACTATACAAGCTATTTAAGTAAAGGAATATTTTTTAAAAAAGGTAAAGTCAAGCAAATTATTCTCAATACCTATGCTGGACCATATTAAAATGACTTATATAATGCATAAGAATGAAGCTGGACCCTTAACTTACACTATATACAGAAATTAACTCAAAATGGATCAATGACCTAAATGTAAAACCTAAAACTATAAAACCTAGAAGAAAACATAGGGAAAAGGTACATGACATCCAATTTGACAATGATTTATTAGATATGACACCAAAAGCACAGGTAACAAAAGAAAAAAATAGATAAACTGGACTTCACTGATATTAAAGCACACTACCAAGAAAGTAAAAAGAAAATCCACAGTATAGGAACATCTATGTGCAATTTATGTATCTAATAAGACATTAATATATAAAGAACTCCTATAACTCAACAATAAAAAACCAAACAACTTGATTCAAAAATGGGCACTGAATAGACATTTCTCCAAAAAAGATATACAAATGTCCAACAAGTACATGAAAAGATGCTCAACATCAATAATTAGGAAAATGTAAATCAAACCACCATGAGATACCATTTCCCACACATTAGGATAGCTATTATCAAAAAAAAAAAAAAAAACTCAGAAAATAAATGTTGGTGAGGATGTGGAAACACTGGAAACCTTGTGCATTGCTAATATGAATATAAAAATGGTGCAGTCAAGGTGGAAAACACTTTGGCAGTTAAACAAAGACCTACCATATGTCCCCCAAATTCCACTCTTAAGTATCCAAATCAATTGAAAGCAGGGACTCAACTAGCCAAAAAGTGAGAACCACCCAAGTGACCATCTACAGCTGAATGGATAAACAAAATTTGGTATTCAGCCGTAAAAAAGAAACATTCTGATATATGCTACAACAGGGATGGACCTTGACAACATAATGCTTAGTGAAATAAGCCAGACACAGATAGACAAACATTGTGTGACTCCACTTATATGAGGCACCTAGAATAGGCAAATTTATAGAGACAGAAAGTAAAACTGTGTTTACCAGAGGCTGGGAAGGTCAAGGTGGAGTTATTGTTTAATGTGTACAGTGTTTTTGTTAGAGGTGATGAAAAAGTTTTGGTTATAGGTAATGGCGACGGTTATACAACACTACGAATGTATTTAATGTCACTGAATTGTACACTTGCATATAATAAAGACTATGTTATATATGTTTTACAACACTTCAAAAAATGGTTACAATGCTTTTAAAAAATAATTTACATATATCCTTTGAAAGACAAAATTTAATTGCCACGATGTTTGTTAGTAATTTTTAAATTAAAAAATTAAGAGTTGAGCCCTCCAACAATAATACAAATCACTGATAGTGCTTTACTTACCCGTTTGGGGCCACTAAAAATCTTTCTGGTATTTTCCTTTGATTTATCTCCTTGTTTATTTGGGGGCTTCTTCACACTTTCAGGCACACCAGGCAAATCCTCTGTAAAATCCAAGTTTTCTGAAATGGTAATCAAAACTAGCTAGCTTTCTATTATTTCAAATTATCTACCAGACAACCTATGAACATTTTGAGGAGAAAGAGGCATATTGTGGGGAGAAAAAAATAAAGGAATAAAAGCACCACAGAGTTGACAAAATACTCCAATGATATTAAGTCTCATTCTCCCGTGCTCACTCCCTGCTTGTCCCCTACTCTAAAAGAAAATCAGAAACCTAGTTGCTATGTATATGCTCCAGTTTTACTGGCAAAATCAATTCTTTTCCAGAATAATTTGTTCTTCAAAGTTCATATAACTGCTAGTTATCTATCAACATTAACACTGGCATGGTCTAGTTTAAACACACACACACACACACACACACACACACACACACACACACACACACACACCCCATCAGGTGATATGTACCTGTAACATTTTTCTAGAATTTAAGTACACTGAATCATGTTGGCCTTCAAAGAATGCCTGCTTACATCTGAAGAGGCCACATTTTTAAAAAAACCCAAAAAAGGATATAGCTATATCCTTGGCAAAAGATACAGAATGACCTAGTACAATGCAGTTCAGTGGTCTGTGGTACTCCCACAAAACTAACCAAAGGATTACATTAATTTCCAAATGGTTATATTTTTTTCTAGCCTAAACGAAAACAAAAAAGAAAAAAATAGGAAGGGGACTTCCCTGGTGGTCCGGTGGCTAAGACTCCACGCTCCCAATGCAAGGAGCCCAGGTTCGATCCCTGGTTAGGGAACTAGATCCCATGTGCATGCCGCAACTAAGAGTTCGCATGCCACAGCTAAAGATTCCACATGCCGCAGCTAAAGATCCCACGTGCCGCAACTAAAGAGCCTGCACGCAGCAACGAAGATCCCGTGTACGGCAACTAAGACCCAGCACAGCCTAAATAAATAAATATTTTTTAAAAACTAGGAAGACTTTTCTCTATCCCAACCCTGAAAAATGTTTGCTGTTTCATACACTGTATGAAGACTCAGATTCCAACTTTGGATATATCAATCAAACAGTCTCTAATTTTTAAACATATTTGGTATCAACATGACGTTTTTCAAAGGGAGCCTAATGATTTAGGATAACTTGCTATCAAGGTTAGGATAAGAGCTAAGAAGGTTGTAGCAGGACTGGAGCTCAGGTTTCAATACATAATTACTAACCACCCTCCTGAGAAAGCAAATGTAAAGCTGTCTAACCAGTCATATCTCAAGCAACTAGCAAGGCTGCAGCAAACTTCAGTTCTTCAGAAGCAATTCAACACAACGTTGAATTCTGAAAATACTCTTATTTTTAGCAAACCTATTTTTAGGCCAAATGAAGCAAAATGGTAGGTAGCCTCAAGTATGAGACACTCTATAAGAGAATCTATATGTAAAAATACTATGGGATCTTTAGTTGCAGCCTGTGGGCTCTTAGTTGCGGCATGAGGGATCTAGTTTCCTGACCAGGGATCAGAACCCAGGTCCCCTGCATTGGGAGCATGGAGTCTTTTTTTTTTTAAATTTATTTATTTATTTATTTATTTTTGGCTGCATTGGGTCTTCGTTGCTGTGCACGGGCTTTCTCCAGTTGCAGAGAGCAGGGGCTACTCTTCACTCCTGTGTGCGGGCTTCTCATTGTGGTAGTTTCTCTTGTTGCGGAGCACAGGCTCTACGCGCGTGGGCTTCAGTGGTTGTGGCTCATGGGCTCTAGAGCACAGGCTCAGTAGTTGTGGCGCACGGGCTTAGTTGCACCGCGGCATGTGGGATCTTCCTGGACCAGGGCTCAAACCCGTGTCCCCTGCGTTAGCAGGCGGATTCTTAACCAACTGCACCACCAGGAAAGTTCCGGGAGCGTGGTGTCTTAAACACTGGACCACCAGGAGAAGTCCCTACTATGATAGTTCTAACTCACCATAATGACTCTTGTTCTATGACCCTAAAAGGACAAAAGCTCTATTTAACAAGTAAACTGATATAGGAAAAATGTATTTGGTTAAATACAAATAAATTTAGCCCCTGTATCCCAGAGGCTTTCACATACTCTTCCTCGCTCAACAGTCAATCCACTTAACAAAGCCCTTGTCAAGTAGTGACTTACTCATAGCAAAGCTAACCTATTTCTTTTGTTTGTCTCTCAGTGGAGACTATCAACTCCTCAAGGACTTCAAGTCATTACTGGTCCTACTATCTTAAGGGACAAATTAATTTTTCACTGACAAGAGTGTATAAATACTTAACTAGCACTTTTTAATTTTATTAAGTCAACTTACGAGGATGATTCTTAAGATTTAATCTTAACTTCATAAATTTAAGATTTCTTTAGAATGTTTTTTAACATTTATTGATTGATTACGCTTTTTTATTTTAATTTTCTAATATTTCCCTCATTACAACCACCTAATATCAATATAGTTCTAAATGACCAAAATCTATCCTTATGTCTCCATTGCATTTAGTTTTTCAAAGCTGAAACATCAAGATGTTCAGTTTCCCTATACACACACACACACTTTAAAATTCTCAAGTGCTAATGGTAGAATTAAAATACAAATATGAAAAGACTCCCCAATTTACAAACTGGTTCCTTAAAAGGTGGGACTTTATTAACATTTAAATGCTGTTATCTTTGGATAAGGTAATCTTCGGCACTAAATAGGTATTCCTATTAAAATTAAATGTAGTAGCAAGCTAAAACTGAGTATCCAGGAGGAAACTACGTAGCTGTTATTTAAGCCTGAAAAACACGTTTACTAGTAGTTTTTTTTTTAAGTCTTACCTGCATTATTAGTACTAGACTGACTGTCCTGGGAATTATCACTGCTTTCTGGAGGAGGCTGCAAGGAGGGCGATGGAGCCGTTTTAGATCTTTTTTTGTTTGTCTTTCTTTCCACTTGACAGTCATCATCTTCATCATCTTCACTTTCACTGAGATCATCAAAGCCAAAATACTTAATTTTGTAATTAGAACTCCCAGAACCTCCTTCATCACCTCCTGTCTCATCATGATCTTCAAAACCAAAAAATTCAAGTTTAACATCCTTTTTAGATTTAGTATTACTAGGTCGAAATCTAGTAGTGGTCTTAGACGTTGCAATATCTGCTTTTTTTCTTAGCCGGCCAGCTTCTCCCAAATCTGCAGGAGTTGATGCAGTGAACTCATCCATGCTGCGTTCCATAGTATCCTGTATGGTAACATTACAAACTGACAAGCAAGATGGATGTAAAACAGTATAATCTCTAGTCCGTCCAACCGTCCCTCTAAAACTGGTCCCACAACTTACACTGCCTTTCTTTGCCTGATTCAGGCCATCTTTACTTGATTCACTGTTTGCTTTGGCTAAGGCCTGACTGGTGCCGTCCATTAGCTTATCAAAATTTGATGCTCCTTGTGAGGATTTTGCTTTATTGGCCCTACAATACGTCCTACAGTTGCTTGGCCTAAGAACACTTTGCATGATGTCTTCTTCAATGGCTTCATTTAGATTTTCCAACCGATTTTTAAAATCCTCATCCTTCATCTCCAAAAGAGGATCACTATCCAAACTTAAAATACAATCTTCTGATCTGCTATCTTCAAAGTCATTATCCCATTCATACAAACCAGTTCTTACAGATCCCTTGATTGAAGATGTTTCTGATGGAGATTCTGACCTTCTTCCAAGCTGGGAGTTCCAAGTATCATTTGTTTCTTTGATTTCATCAGCTTTGTATCCAGAAGCCACTGTAGTTTCTGCATTGGGTTTCTTAGTACTGTCTTCAGCATTTTTGTAAATATGGTGACTATTTTTTTCATGTTCTTCACTAAAGTTCTCCACTTTATCTATAAAAATGAAAAATAAGTCAAAGGATAAAAATATGAGTGACAGCAATGTAAAAGTTAACAAATAAAAGGGACATTTGGTTAATTAATAGTACAATTAATTATGAAATAATTGCAATAATTTTAAATTGTGAAAAAAATAAATGTTTACAAATCTGATAATTCCCCTTCCAGTATACAGCTCTCATGTCTTCCAGTGACCTCTCCCTAGGCATCCAAGTCCCTTAAAATCGTCACCCTAAACTCAAGAGATTTCAGCAGTGTTAAACAACAGGATCAATTCAGAATGACATATAAATAACTCGGCCAAACCTTCTAAGACGTACTATGGATTTTTCAAATAAAAATGTTTAACCACTGTAAAGCAATTATACTCCAATAAAGATGTTTTTAAAAAATGTTTAAAAATTATTTAATAGAACCTAAACAACGTAACACAATTAATGAAAACATTCTGGCAGTATCTATTTCTCTGGGGTAGGGTTGCCCATATGGCATGCCAGCTCTGTCTAGAAACCTGTTCCAGGGTCAGGTTTCTTTAGCTATTTCTGCTTTCCATTCTTTTTTCTAATCCTAAAAGCCATACAACTTCAAGGCTCTTTTTTTTTTTTTAAACAGTGGCTCTGATGCCTAAATTGCATGGCTACAGTGGCTATTTATCCATATCAGCCAGTGGTAAATCTTAAATTGCCTATTCATTTTGTACTTGGGGAATTCATTTTTGTTGTCTTTAATTTTATCATCAGAAATATTTTTTAAATTTTTCTAAATGAGATGGAAATGTGATTCAAACTGGTACTACAATTAATTCTCCAAGCACTTGTTAGTAGAAAAAGTCGGGTTAAATGTTTATGCCAAATAATAAAATTACCAAAAAACAAAACAAAAAACCACCTATATTTAAGAAAAGTCATTTACAAATCTCAATTAACAAACCATCAAATAAAAGCAAAGGGATGCTTTACATGAATTCACTGTACAATTTTTAATGCTACCCAATGGGTGTAAATGTAATTTATATTTACTTACCTCTACAAAGCAATTAATTTATAGGTATACCTGTTTTATTCTTGGATATTTCCCAGCCAAAGGCAAGGAACTATAGTTTTCATAATCTCAGAAGTACCAAATCACTAAGTATACAATACTGAAAAGATAAGAATTAAAAGCTGACTCTGACATCTGATACTTTCTTAAAGGGGCAGAAGCAAAGCCAAGTTTAAAACCAAACCTGAAGAAATGATACCCGTGCTCTCATAACAAGTGGAAAGAGCACTAGTAGCTGAATTTGGAGACTTGTGTTGCCCTAACCAACTAGCCCTATAGAGCTCAGGCAAGACCCTCAACTTTGGGCGTTTTCCTGAGGGCTTCAATTCCCTCCTGTGCTCAAAAGGGAAGCCACTGACCCATACTACTTTACAGCATTATTAAAGGAATTATTTGCTAAAAAATGCCTATGGGAATGCTTTGTATGCTTAGCTACACAGACGTCTATGAGATGTCATTAAATGTTATACCACACCACTTTTAGTTACATAGCATTCTACTGTGTTAAGGTCACAAAATTTATTTAAGCTGTTTCTAATTGTTTTATGTAATAAACATCCTTCTGACTTAAAAAAAAAAAGGTTATGTTACAGTAAACTTTATTATCCATGTTTTTAAAAATTACTACTTTTAAGTTTTACTTACCACTCCCATTTCCCCTAAAGTCAGAGAATATGTGTTGTGTTTTAACAGTTACTATTCTCATGGGCTGCCTTTCATATGTAAATCTAACTCTGTTGTGAGTATACCTTATAAATTTAAGTGCAAAGAGTAATAAAGAGCCTCAGAGAAAGAAGTTTTGTCACTAAAAGTTATGTCACTAGTAAATACAATTTATTCATGTATTCAATTATATAGCATAAATAATCCTACAGATGAATTATTAAAAGTATATTAATATAATTTTTAAACTTCAGAAATACACTGCATAGATAAAAACTAATTTAATCAACAAAGAGTTCTGCACAAGGAAAGCTATCTAAGTTTTCCACAACAGTATTCTGATATATAAAATAAATGTTTTCTACAGTCCTTCATCATTTAGGTCTTCAAGAAATATTCTTAACTATACCTTCAGAAGAGAAAGCAAGGCTATCTTGTCCTAAAATGCAAAATAGCAATTACTTTCAACTGCCCTCCTTCCTCAAACATCCCAGCTTCCTTGTCAGATAAACTCACTTTATATCTCAAAACATCAAGGGCGGGGAGGGGAAACAAAAATGAGTTGGTTTTTTTTTCTTTTAAAATGGCTTTTACTGAGACACTTCAGGGCTTCTGCAACATTTCTACTTGGAAATCTTTATTTCCAGTTCTTAGGTGGCTAAACCCTTTTCTGTATGCCAACAAGGCTCACTCACACCACCTTAGCAGGGAAGCATACTCATCTATCTTTGCTCAAATGTCCAACCTGGTACGCCCCCGCGCCTCTTTTTTTTTTTAAACAGAAAAGATAAATATCAGTATTTACTCTGTTTTAATCTAAACCAGCTATATAAACAGAAATGTATTTCTAGCAAAGATAACAGTTTAGGAGTTAAACGGATGAGTGCCAGCTCTGCCACTTAGCGGCTAAAATGACCTTAGGCAAGTCACCTTAACTTGGGACAGGGACTTCCCTGGTGGTCCAGTGGTTAAGAATCCGCCTTCCAATGCAGGGGACTCGGGTTCAATCCCTGGTCAGGAAACTAAGATCCCACATGCTGCGGGGCAACTAAGCCTGCACACTGCAACTACTAAGCACGCAGGCCAAAACTAGAGAGCCCATGCACCACAACTACAGAGCCCATGCGCTCTGGAGCCCATGCACCACAACAAGGAACCCACAGGCCAGAGCGGAGGATCCCACGTGCCGCAACTAAGCCCTGATGCAGCCAAAAATAAAATAAAATAAACATTAAAAAAAAAAAGAAGTTGGGACAATTTCTTCATCTGAAAAAATGAGCTAATAAAATCTGTCTCAAGGGCAAGTTGAACAGATAAAAGAAGATAAAAGAAGATGTATCTAAGGATATATGCAGGTTACAGAGCATCACACAAATGCAAATTATCACAGCTGTTACAACTCTGCCACAATATAGCATATATTTTTAATAATCTTTTAGTGAGACATTTCTCAGTGGAATTTAACCTGTATGTTCATCAATATTCCCTTAGGTCCCGTGTCTATCAGCTTCAAGCAAGGAATCCAAAACTGCATTCTAAGGCCTACTGTTCTTCCTCAGTCTAAAGGGTGAAGATTGGATATGTAGAAAGTTTTCAGCAGAAGACTTAGCCTAGCACCATCTGCAAAGATACTTAATAAATGCTTTTTAATATCACTAGATTTTAGTATCACTGGATAGGTACTCAATCTTTTGTATATTCGGTATTACACAAGGGAGAGAATTTAGCATAATAAAGGCTACGTGGAATTTGAGAAACATGGTATTGAACCACACAGCTAAGACAATAACTAGACGTGTAAAAATTTGGCAAGTCGTATTTCCTCTCTAAGCCTCATTCTGCTTATCTAAAAAACAGTACGCAACCTCACATTAAAGATTAATTAAATGCCTATTATTCCCTTAAGATTCTTAATTTTGAAAGGAAACAGAAGATTCCCTTAAAAATAAAAACACATCAGTACCTGCAATAATATGAGTATATATGGTTTTATACAGGAAAATAATCAGGTGGGATAATTTAAGGCTTCCATGCGTAAAGTGAACTCTGAAGTATTTAAAAAGTGGGAAGGGAGGTTTGATCAGAGATTTATGAATGATTTCATGGGATCTGCAAATCTTGTGACACTGTGTGAAAAAAAATGCCTGTGCACACATTTTTCAGGGAGAGTATCTATAACTTTAGCAGGTTTTCAAACACTCCAAAATATATTTTTTAATTGGCAAAGGACAAGAGAAGGAGCAAAATAGCTGTGGGAAATCAGTATATGTTAATTGCAGAATTTCAAATCTCTATGGGAAGGATTATTCAATAATGTGTACTGGAACATCTTTTATCTTTAACCATAAAGCAAAAGAAATTTCATCAAAATTAAATGTCCATTAAAAAACCACTATTTAGGGAATTCCCTGGCAGTCCAGTGGTTAAGACTCCACACTTCCACTGCAGGGGACATAGGTTCGATCCCTGGTCAGGGAACTAAGATCCTGCATGCTTCAGCACAGCCAAAAAAAAAAAGAAAAAAAGAAAAGATTAAAACACACACACACACACCAAAAAACGCTATTTAAGAGAACTACCATACCAGAGAGAGAGAGAAAGAGAGTGAGAGAGAGAGAGTGAGTGTGTGTGTGTGTGTGTGTGTGTGTGTGTGTGTGTGTGTGTGTGTGTGTGTGTGTGTGTGTGTGTGTGTGTGTGTGTGTGTGGCTGGGTCAGGGCTGGGGGTTGATTACAACTATGTAAAGAATGCCCCAACTCAATAAGACACCCAATAAAAATTTTAAATAGAAAAATGATCAAGAGACTTGACCAGTCACTTGATAAAAAAGGATATTCAATAAACATATAAAATATAAATATATTAAAAGGCATTGACATTCATTGGTTATTAGGAAGATGCAACTGAAACCATAATGAGATGCTACTAAACAACCACCGAGAGAGTTATAATTCACAATGCCACATATTGCGGAGGAGGTAAAGCAACTTCAACTGTTCAGAATGGAAATGGGAACAACCACTCTGGCATTATCTACAAAAGCTAAACGTAACAGTTACCCTATGACCCAGAAATTCCACTTCAAAGTACTTACCTAAAAGAAATGTATGCATACATGCACTAAACGACTTATTAAACTTAACCATACAAAACTCCCACTTTTAAAATAATCAAGTATTAGCAATTCCACGTAGTTCAACGTAAGGGAAGTACACTTATGACAACATCATTCCAAAACAAAGAAATATAAATATCCATTAACAGTACAATCAAAAGTGGTCTATTAATACAAAGAAATACTGCAGAGCAATAAAAATAAATAAAACTACATTTCTGTAGGAGTATATCTTAGTACAATCACTACAGAGAGCAATTTGGTAATACTTTTTAAAATTAAAAATGTACATATGAAAGAAATAGACTGACCCTGAAGCAAGCTGTTTTATTTACTCTACAAATAACTCTCCATGAGTATGAATAACATAAGTAACAAGGAAACTCACTACAACATTGTTTCCTGATTTCTGTTTTCATAAACAATACAAATACCTATCAATAAAGAACTAATTAAATTATCATACAACCACATGTCTGAATACTATATAGCTGTTAAAAAGAATGAGGCAGGTCTACAGATATGGTTGCCCTTAGGGAAAGGGATGACAGAAGGATAAAGGGAAAGTCTTCCATACCTCTTGAATTTTATATTGTCTATAAATAGTCTATTCAAAAGCCTTAAAAGTAAAAATTAACCAAAAAAAACAAAAACAAAAAGTAAAAATTAACAAAGGTACATATTAAGTACCTTAAACTGTAACAGTGGTCCTACAGTTATCTTTTTTTGGAGTGCTGAGCTGTTAAAGAATTATATTTATGTACGAAATACAGTGTCTGGAATTTGCTTCAAAATAATCCACTGTTGAAAGGGAGTAGGTGGTAATAAAAATGAAATAAGACTGACTATGAATTGATGTTTATTGAAGCTGGATACACACACATCCCTGTATAACTGTATGCTAGTCTGTATATACAAACAGCATATATACTACCTTCACCCTTCTTAGAAGAAAATGAAGATATTTCCTTTCACTTTTCACTAAACCCATCATTATAGAGATGAAGAAAAGGCAGCCCAGAGAGGCCAATGACGACAAAGGCTGCCAATTAAACCAATGACCAAGAGATCTTATAAAAAGAACCATACCAAATTCTAATACATATTAACTACCTCTAGTGGTGGCTGCTGAAAACTGAAATACTAAAACAGATAAACCATCTTAACCCACATTAATATAAGAGGTCTAGATGAGATGAAGAGGTAAAAATCTAATGTGTTGGGCAAATTGCAATGAGTATCACCTGATGTGCTAAATACTAAATTTAAACAAAAACCTTTGACTTCTAAGGAGACTGTACAGATGACAGAGAAGTGGCTTTGGAGACCATGACCCATGAAATACAGTTGAGGTAACGAGAAAAGTTTAATTTGTGAGGCGGGGGGGATGTGCCACCATTACATGGCAAGCTGCCTCTAATCTGAGTGGCTGTCATGCAAAGAGAGAACAAACTTATTCAATGTGTAGAAATCATTCAAATTCACAGAAACTAAAAGGACTGATGAGCATTAAAGGTCAATTAGAGGGACTTCCCTGGTGGTCCAGTGGTTAAGACTCTGCGCTCCCAACGCAGGAGGACCGGGTTCAATCCTTTGTCAGGGAACTAGATCCCGCATGCCTCAACTAAGAGCCCACAGGCCGCAACTAAAAGATCCTGCATGCCGCAACTGAAGATCCCACACGCTGTAATGTAGATCCTGTGTGCCACAACTAAGACCTGGTGCAGCTAAATAAATAAATAAATATTTTCTTTAACAAATCAATTAGAGCCGTCCAATGAAGGGGATGCCTAGGGAGGAGAGTGTACTCCCTTGTCATAAAAGAAGTATTTGATAAAATGGGGCTTCATCAAAACCAGTAACTTCTGCTCTGCAAAAAACACTGTTAAGAGAATGCAAAGACAAGCCACAGAGTCAGAGAAAATGTCTGCAATAAATATGTCTGATACAATACTTGTACCCAGAATAAAGAACTCTTAAAATTCAGTGAGAAAATAAACAACCCGATTAAAACTGAGCAAAAAAATGTGAGCAGACGTCACCAAAGAAACTATACTGTTACCAAATAAGTACATGAAAAATGATCATTAGTCATGAAGGAAACGCAAAAGGCTGATTTCCTTAATATACTAAGAATTCAGGGCTTCCCTGGTGGCGCAGTGATTAAGAATCCGCCTGCCAGTGCAGGGGACAAGGGTTTGAGCCCTGGTCCGGGAAGATCCCACATGCCGCAGGGCAGCTAATCCCGTGCACCACAACTACCGAGCCTGCGCTCTAGAGGCCGTGAGCCACAACTACTGAGCCTGCATGCCACAACTACTGAAGCCTGCATGCCACAACTACTGAAGCCCGCGTGCCTAGAGCCTGTGCTCTGCAACAAGAGAAGTCACCGCAATGAGAAGCCCGCGTACCGCAATGAAGAGTAGCCCCCTCTCGCCACAACTAGAGAAAGCCCGCGCGCAGCAATGATGACCCAGCGCAGACAAAAATAAACTAATTAATTAATTTAAAAGATTTCTATGAAAAAATATATATATACTAAGAATTCTTACACATTGATAAGTCCAATGAACGTCCCAGCAGAAGAAGCAGGTAGAGACACATAAAAGCAATCAATAGAAAAAGAAATAGAATGAATTAATAACTTATGAAAAGACACTCAATTTCATTCACAATTAAAAATCAGAGTACACGTTATATAATTATATCTCAACAAAGCTGGAAGAAGAAAGTAAAACAAAGTTGTTTTACTAGTACTGCCCTAAATACTTTCCATCTATTAATTCGTTTGATCTCTTAGCAACCATCTGATGTAGGTACTATTACAAGTTCACAAGCTTTTATCCACAATTCTAACATCTAAAAAGCTCTGAAAACAAAGTTTTCTCATAATGCATTTTGAAGCAAAACCTGACCTCACCTAAGTGAGGCTACTGATAGTATTTTCTTTTTCTGAAGAAACAGCTGTCTTGATTAGAGTGCTACCTAGCCCCTGACGGGTGTTAATGTAAAATACATACACTTCCTAAATTCCAAAATAATCCCAATTTCAAGATAAATCTGGCCCCAAAGGTTTCAGGTAAGGAAATGTGAAGCTGTATCCCATTCTGCAGATGAGGGACGGTAGATTTCAGTTTGTAGACAGTTGACAGCCACATAGTTAAGTGGTGTTTATTGTCTGAAAAATAAAGCAACTTTTTAAAGCAAACAAAAACACTGGAAGCAACCCAAAGGTCTGACATCTACAAGGAACTGGTTAAGAAATTACAAAACATAGGTAAATTGACACACCATGCAGCAGTATTTTTAAATAAAAAAGGGAGGGAGGCCAGAAAGAAAACTTTCATATACTGACATAGAATTATTCCCAAGATATATTAAGTGAAAAAGCAAGGTACAAAACAACACGTTATCATTTTGCAGATCTAAATACACACACGTATATGTAACTGTTTGTATTGCTTGTAGGTGCACAGCATATGTCAGAAAGGGTAACAAAATTATGAATGGTCGATCACGCCAAGAGGAACTGGGACAACTGGAGAAAGGGGCTGGGAAGCTTTTAACTAACCACTATCATTTTGTACCATGTGCAGATATTTTTAAAACATAAAGATGTATATATTCTAAAGCAGAAAAAATTAAATCCCCAAAATAAACAAAACATTTTTTTTCTACTTTCAGCTAGACAAAGTCCAAAGTTCGACAGAATGATATGCTAGAAAAAAAAAGCCACACTGTTAGTGGGAAATTTGGTAATATCAATTGAATATTTAAATGTATATTCTTTTTCAATTCTAGATGTTTCAACTTCTAGAAACATCTTCTGCCACAATACTGACATGACTCTCAAAAACATAAGTAGAATGATGTTCCAAGTAGCATTTATTTGTAATAGCAAATGACTAGAAACAGCCAAACTACTCCTAAGAGACTTAAGTATGGTACATCCATATAATGGAAAACCATGAAGCTGCTAAAAAAGAACAAGGTAGATTTATAAATACTGATGTGTACATCTTAAAGATTTTTCCGTGTTTTTTAAGGCACAATACACTATACACACACAGTATACACAGATATATATCATGCTCCCATTTATGTGTTTGTTTTTAAGGATACATAGATTTACATGCTGTGCATATTAAAGATTATGAAAGTATATATAAGAAATTGTTAACAGCACTTGCTTCTGTGAAAGGGAACTGATTTTTCACTGTCAGCGAAGGTATGTGGCTATCTATCAAGGGCACTTAAAAAGTCACAGGAAAAACATGGCACATCATCTTCAGTGGGTCAGTTTTACTCAAAGATCTGGAAGGTAAAAAGTACTTAAAAAGTTAAGCATTTCAAGTGGTAATTTAAAATGTTTTTATATTTTATAAAGCATACCTATCAAACACAAAGCCAACATGTAATTTTAAAGATAAAACAGTAAATATAAAACAACTTCAGGGACTTCCCTGGTGGTCCAGTGGTTAAAAATCTGCGCTTCTACCGCAGGAGGCACGGGTTCAATCCCTAGTCAGGGGACTTAACATCATGCATGCCGCACAGCATGGCCAAAAAAACTTCAAAAGCAGCATTCAGCTGGGCCCACTACACAGAGCAGTACAAGTCAACTCAACTTCCCCTCAGTCCTCATTAACAACAGCCCATGGAGAGCCTTACTGCCCACTGCCATTGCCCACCCACACACCAAGAAGCTTGTCTGCTCCTGTGGCCTCCTGCTCAAGCTGCCTAACTCTGCCCACCCTTGCAGAAGAACAGGGAACACACCCACATACCCAAGCCAATACTCAAACAGTAGGCCACCCTGACAATTAACTCTTCAAACTAGATACACAGACCCCTGGAGTTACACAAAGACCTTCCAAAACATATACAGGCACAATTAAGTTTTAGGGACATTCATTTCTAAATCCCCACCTTCCTCATGTACTCTGGTCCAAAAACTGATCTACCAACCCATCTGGGATTAATCATTCTTCTCCCATGTTACAAATAATGGCATATCCCTCACCTACCCCTAATCTATGATACACTGCTCCTACTCTGGCATGACCTATAAAGAAATAATGTGATACATTATTAGTTTCTGTGCTTAATAACTGAGTAACTCTAATGTCTTGGTAACAAATCCTTTGCATGTCAGGTGGTTCCAATTATTGCTTTCCAAATAGAAACTACCATAGCAAAACTCTCTCCATTCTTATTTTTGTCAATATGGTATCCTAATATTTACATGTATTAAAAAATAGGAATAGGGACTTCCCGGGTGGCGCAGTGGTTGAGAATCTGCCTGTCAATGCAGGGGACACGGGTTCGAGCCCTGGTCTGGGAAGATCCCACATGCCGCGGAGCAACTAGGCCCGTGAGCCACAACTACTGAGCCTGCGCGTCTGGAGCCTGTGCTCCGCAACAAGAGAGGCCGCGATAGTGAGAGGCCCGCGCACCGCAATGAAGAGTGGCCCCCGCTTGCCGCAACTAGAGAAAGCCCTCGCACAGAAACGAAGACCTAACACAGCCAAAAATAAAAATAAATTAATTAATTAAAAAAAAAAAGGAATAGGTTGATGCCAAAGACTTCGTAATTCTAGCAATAATATTCATCCACATATACATGAGCTAATTGAAAAAAGGCACCACGCATATCATTAAGAGGTGTATTTCCAATAAACTTTGCCTTTAAGACTCACAGCAATCACATTTGATCAATTATACACTAATAATTATGGTCATAACTTAATCTAGAAGAATTTTTAAATACTTAAAGCATCAGAATCACAGAAAATTCTTAAAAGTTTACATTTAAATTTATACACATATTTTTGTACAAAGAATTATGAAAAGATGACCATTAAAAAACATATTCAGGGACTTCCCTGGTGGCGCAGTGGTTAAGAATCCGCCAGCCAATGCAGGGGACACAGGTTCGATCCCTGGTCTGGGAAGATCCCACATGCCGTAGAGCAACTAAGCCCGTGCTCCAACAACTACTGAGCCTGCACTCTAGAGCCCATGAGCCACAACTACTAAGCCCACACGCCACAACTACTGAAGCCCGTGCACCCTAGGGCCCGCGTGTCGCAACAAGAGAAGCCACCGCAATGAGAAGCCTGTGCACCGCAATGAAGAGTAGCCCCCGCTCGCCGCAACTAGAGAAAGCCTGTGTGCAGCAACAAAGACCCAAAGCAGTCAAAAAAAAAAAAAAAAAAAAAAAAGACATATTCATTAGGATCAAATTCTAAAGGGGAAGTGGGATAGAAATACAATTTCAAAAAGGATAAAGGGTGCTGTAAGTCTTCTGGCTGTTAAAGAAAAACTTGTTCTTTTATTTTTTTTAATGTACGAAAGTGAACAGCAAATACTTATGTATTTGTAAGCAAGAAGGTGATTACAATAAAAGACAGGATAGCAATTACTTTGAGGTGAAGGAGGGGACACAAGGAAGAGCTTCTGGAGTGGCTGGCACTATTCTGTTCCTTGATGTGGGTGGTGGTTACAACAGTGTTGCTCCTATAATAATTCACTAAGCAAAACATGTATTTCTAGGTATTTTATTATATTGTGTGATTTTCTGTATCTGTGGTTTTTTTTACAATAAAAAGTTAAAGAAATCACTATGCTACCTATTGCATGTCAGTTTTATTTTAAAATGTCAATATTTACAGGAAATTATATTATTATTTTACAGAAAATGTATATCCTTTGCAAGCATTTCAATATTTTCGTGACCAGCAATCCACACCTAGGTACATACCCCAAGAGGAATGTGGACATATCTCTACACAAAAACCTAAATGGAATTGTAAGCAACTTCATTCATAATTGCCAAAAACTGAAAACCCAAATGTCCTTCAACTAGTGAATGGATTGTGGTACGTACAATGGAATACTAGTCAACAATAAAAATACTGAAACAGTGCTCACTTCGGCAGCACAGATACTAAAATTGGAACGATACAGAGAAGACTAGCATGGCCCCTGCACAAGGATGACACGCAAGTTTGTGAAGCGTTCCATATTTTTGGCATGGACATATATACACTACCAAACGTAAAATAGATAGCTAGTGGGAAGCAGCCGCATAGCACAGGGAGATCAGCTCGGTGCTTTGTGACCACCTAGAGGGGTGGGATAGGGAGGGTGGGAGGGAGGGAGATGCAACAGGGAAGAGATCTGGGGACATATGTATATGTATAACTGATTCACTTTGTTATAAAGCAGAAACTAACACACCATTGTAAAGCAATTATACTCCAATAAAGATGTTAAAAAAAAAAAACTGATACATGCAACAACGTGGAATACTCTCAAAAGCATTATGCTAAATGAAAAAAGCCAGACTGAAACTGCTACATACTGTATGACCTCAGGTATATGAAATTTTGGAAAAAACAAGGCTGCAGGGACAGAAAACAGATCAGTAGATGCCAGGGTTGGTGGTGGGAGAAGGGACCCACCACAAAGGAGCATGAAAGAACTTTTGACATGAGGGAAATAGTCTCTGTCTTGATAATGATTACCTAATTGTGTACATTTCCACAGTTTTGTTTTGTTTTTTTTTTAAGATACTGCACCAGTTATCTTCTACTTGCCCTTCCAGATCTACTCTCCACCCTGATCTCAGCCCTGGGAGGCTGACCTGTAATAAAGTTTCCTTACCCTCAGGCTTCCATTGGGTTCCATCTATGAGGAGCCTCAGGACAGAGGAGGGAAGGAGCAGAGTTAGGTTCAAATACTTTATCCTCCTCAAGCACCCTCCTTAGGAGGTCCCTTCAACAGAAGGATACTGCTCTTCTTAAGGTGGCCTCTAAGCGGCTAAATTAATCGCTTGCCCCTGTGAAACTGGGTGATAATAGCTTCACTGCAGCTAACCCAGGCTAGGCTTTCCCTAACATTCCTCCCACACCTTTGTAAATAGCCTAAAACCCTCCAGGTTTGAGCCTAACTGGGGCCCGCCATGTTTCCAAGTGTGACCTTGACTGATAAATCAAGATGAAAACTTTAAAAATATATGTATGAGAGGGCAAACACATCTTGTCATCTACCTCCTCCTGTACTCTAACTCAAAATGTACCTGTACTTCTTTCCCATCTCCTAATCCAACAACCCACTGCCCCCACCTCCCCGTACCTTTTAAGTCCAGAGTATTCAGGCCTCAGTGACCAGCAAACTCACACCCACCTGGGGGTCATGCCCTCTATCACCTCCTTGCCCTAACTGAAACCTGACTAAGGACGCTACTTCTCCTGCAGTGCCCTCTAGTATCTCAGAGAAGGATGGCTTGCCCTTTATACAACTATTACTACTCCCCAATCTTATAAAAGCCCATTCCTTTGAGGCTTGTGCCACCTGGCTAGTTACCCTCTAATATTCCTCATATCTGTCATCTAACAACCTCTTATTCTTCATTTAAGGATTTTACACGAAGATTTACAATCTACCCCTCCATGCCACTTTCGCTATCATCCTGAATTCCACCAAATTCCAACCCCCTGACCTCCCAGTTCCTTAATCTTCTCCCATCAACAGTCTTCTACATTCCATCTGAGCCACCAGTTCACAGTTTCACCCAGGAACTTGTCATGTCCTAAAATGCTTCAACTTTCAAATATTAAAATCAGATAACCCATATTTTAATCACTACCAAATCCAACTTGCTTGTTCCAGTAATCCTATTCTTGACTTTTATTTAATAAGACTCTCAGTATACTGACCTCTCTTCTCTCCTTTCTCCTACCCACCCACCCTGTCCAGTTAGTAAACTTTAAACTGCACAGTCCATCATTTCAGTCACTCTCTGGTTGATAACCTAAATTCTTTCTTCTCTATCTGTTCATTCCATATCTACTCAGACAAAATGCCAGTCCAGGGTAATTCTCATTATTCTATCCAATACTCTGTATTTTGTGCAGGTTCTGGCTAATAGGGCCTACTAAAGAAGAGGGGGAAACACACATACTCAATGGGGAGATCAGCAATCATGAGTTTTCAGTGATACAAGCTTCAACTAAGGCATCAATAATGTCCAGAAATTCTACTTTCTCCCTAGACAGCTCCCTCCTTTTCCACTTTCTGCAACATCTATTTGAACCCTTTGCTCCTCCCCTCCAGCCACCACATACCCCTTCTTTTTTCTTTCTCCCTTTCAGAGATGACTTCTTTCGCCACTTTACGGAAAGAAAGAAAAAAAAAGAAGCTTTTGTTCATAAACCACCTTATCTTCCATCTTCCCATTAAACTCACATTTTCACCCACCTTTCCTCCTAGCCAAGAAATGCAGCATCCCTTCTCCTAAGACCACTCTCCCCCTGGGTTTTGGATCCTACGCTTCAAGGTTCCCTTGTATAATCAAACCTTCCAGAACCCCTCATTTATCTCTAGCTGCCCCTTTTCTTCTCTCCTTCTAACATCTTTAACAAGTTGAGTACACTTGCCAACCCCATTTCCTCGCTGTGTACTCACTGCTCAGACCACTTCTATCCAAGCTGTAAAGTCCAATGCCTGCTCTGCAGTCCTCATTTTCATTGATTTTACAGCAGGAATTCCAATTCAGTAGATCCTTCATGAAACACTTTTCTGTTGGATTCTATAAAATATCACTCACATGATTTTCCTTCAGGTACTCTAGCTTCTCCTACTCAATTTCCTTATCTAGTTTTTCTTCCTCTTCTCTCCATCCATTAAGTATTGCAAGTTCTTCACAGTTCAGTACTTTTCCTTACATTCTCTGTAATGACTTCTAATCCTGTACTTTCAAATAACATTTGTATGCTGAGTCGCAAATTTATCATCTCTAACCAAGACTTCTTATCTAAGTTCCATACCAGCAGATCCTGCTGCCTCTTGAACATATCTCACAAATATCTTAAACTCAATGTATCCAAAACTGAACTCACGAACTTCCCCTCATAAATGTCCCCTTATCTCAATGAATGATACTACAACCTACTCAGTTGCTCACATTAGATACCTGGGATTCATTCTTTATGTCTCCTTCCTTAAAGCCCACATCACCAAGCAGATTCACTTTTATCCTTTCCCAGTGCACCAGCAGGTCTCAAGTCAAATGTCAGTCTTGCCCCCAGGCTTCACTCAGACTAGGTAAATTAGCCTATGATATATTTCACAGCATCCTATATTTTTCTGTCATTTTCTGCAGAAAATGTTTGTCTTTATGCAATCTCTTATTCTTTATTCAATCCATCTTGCCCACTAGAATGTGAAAGAGCAAGATCTTGTTCATGGACATACACCCAACACCCGGCATACAGAAGACACTGAAATTATAGCTGGACGGTTGGAAGGAAGGCATCCCCACAACTACTTATGAAATATTCATCCTCCTCTACCACCAGAGGTCTGGAAAAGTTGAGAACTATTTCCTGAAGAGTCAGGGGCTGAACCATAAAAATATACGGTGCATCATCTTGTTCTAAATTCTAAGAATATGGAATACATGTTGAAAATGCTCTGAAAAACAACTAACATTACAAAAATGTGTTGCCATTGTTTTAGAAATAGTTATTTATCATAACCAGCAGAAGTCAACAGTTCCATCCCTAGAGGGCAGAGACTATGCTTACGGTTTTCTTGTACCAGCTCACGGCTGGTATTCAACCTGGATCTGAGAAGAAACTTATTAGGGATTACCTGCACTTGTGTTACCGCTCAAACCCTGAGAATGAACCTCCTTTCACAAAGAAACTCCTTTACAAGAAACTAAAGCTCTACTTTAAAACAAAATGTATTTACTTGAAATTACAGTGTCTCTCAGAATTTGCATATTGTTAAATTTCCATACAGAACAAAAAATTAACAAATAGAAGATACCTATTAACCATAAAAATAAGGTCAGCTTTCTTCAGTAAGTATTATAGGTAGTTTGGCCTCTATTCTTATTAAAAAGCAAATTACTTAAACAGAGGCAAGAGATAATCCATAATTTGTTGTCAAAGTTATTTCCAACATCAAGAGAAAACTCACTGTATAGTGACAGTCTATTATTTTAAATATAAAGCTTTAAATATGATAAAATTAAGTTCACTCACATCAGAATACAGCAGCACTGTATGAAAAGAACACTTTGGACGTTTCTCAGATCTTCCACTTAATAGTTCAAGTTATTCAACTTCTCTGAACTATGCTTTACCCCCTCTAAAATGGGAATAAAGCCTGCCTTAAATAGTTGTGATTAAAGAGCAACTGATATATAAAGGGCTTAGCACAAAGGAACAACAGGCATCTTCTCTTCTCTCTTTTTTTTTTTTTTCTTTTTTGGCCAGCTTTGCAGCTTGCAGGAGCTTAGTTCCCCGACCAGGGATCAAACCCGTGCCCCCTGCAGTGGAAGTGCAGAGTCTTAACCACTGGACCACCAGGGAAGTCCCTTATCCTCTTCTCTTACAAGAAGCTGATTTCAGGTATGACAAGTATATTCTATATGACAAATACATTCAATATCTAAATGAAGGCAGGTAACTCTTGCTGATGCTATACTTGCAGAATTCTTCAGTAATCCTTATTAATCACCTGTACTTTATCCAATGAGTAGATGACAATCTCTCAGGTCACAAGTTCCTGGCCTACTTTAAGCTTTCAGAACTAGAACAATTCATTTCCCTTTCTAAAAACCATCTTCAGTTCTAAATCAAAGTTGCTAATTTCCTGACAATAACGGCCCTCTAACTTATACAAATACTCAGTACAGTTTTAAGCAAATGGAAAAAATTTTATTGGCTACAAAGACAGTCATGCAAATTAAGAGCCTATGCCATAGTTATCTCAATATTTGGCAGGATATGTAGACTGAATCCCAGCTGGCTAGCAAGGAAAGTGTGCCAAGTAGAAATACAAGTCTTTACACACTTTATTCTGGAGCCCAGATTAAAAACCTGCAGCAGAAAGCACAAAGATGGAAAATAGAAGTAGCTGCATATAAAAGGCAAGAGAAGCTTTCTTTTACCCCTAATGCACATAGCCCTGGATTCCAAACTTTATAAGAATACTCCAAGATCTCTCAAAAGGTCAAAGTTTTAGGTCCTGCTAAAAGTCATTTTTAAGTGTCACACTTGTTTGAGGATTCACTGGCTTTAATGATAACTGCAACTAAAGTATCTACAGATAAAATAACAAATCCTGAAGCTGCTTTAAAATAATCCAAGAGAGGGAATTCCCTAGTGGCACAGTGGCTAAGAATCCGCCTGCCAATGCAGGGTACACAGGTTCGAGCCCTTGTCTGGGAAGATCCCACATGCCGCGGAGCAAATAAGCCCGTGCGCCACAACTACTGAGCCCGCACACCTAGAGCCCGTGCTCCACCACAACAGAAGCCACCGCAATGAGAAGCCCGCGCACCGCAATGAAGAGTAGCCCCCGCTCACCCAACCAGAGAAAGCCTGTGCTCAGCAACAAAGACCCAACATAGCCAAAAATAAATAAATAAAATAAATTAATTAAAAAAATAAAATAAAATCCAGGAGGCAGAGACTCGTGTGTACAATAGATGGAACAAGATTTGCCATATACTGACAACTGTTGAAGCTAGAAAACAGGCACATGACGTTCTTTTTAACATTCTATTTTTGTGTGTCTGAAAGTTCCACACTAAAAAGTTTTTTTTCTTAAATCAAGGTTAGGATGTTTTAGCAACTCAGTACTTCCCTGCAGTTCTCATTCAGTTTGTAATCTTGCTTCTGGTTCCCTTACCCACCAAGCATCTATTCGGAAAATAGCAACCATCATATTTTATCATGACCTCATTCTGGGTTTCCTCTTCAAATAAGCCACAATCTTAAAAAGCACTATCTGGTATAAAATATTTAAAACAAAGAATTTTAATAGTACCTAAAAATTAACCACATACTCCCCCATAAAGAGATCTACTTTAAAACTTAATGCCAGGAGAAATGATATAATAAGTCTGAGCTTGGATAAGTCCTTTTCACTGATGTGATATAATTCTGCAGCAAAAATGGTATGAATGAGCAGGAACATTCCACTGGAAGGATACCAAAGAAACTGACTTGTGCACTTTGAACAGAATAATCATAAAATTTCCTGTACATGACCTGCAAAGAATTTCTGAGACCAAAATAGGTGTACAGCACTTTTATCTGAAGTCCAAAATTTTATCATTCTCAAAAGATCTCTAATTCAAAAAAGGTTTAGGAACCACTCTAGATTTACAGAGACTCCTTTTATCAAAACCTTAGGTTTGAATTTCTAAACTTCAACTAAAATCAGAAGGCTTTCTGAACGATAGCAAAGGCAATGACAATCTGACAGACATAATGCAAGAAAAGAGTCTAGGCACAGAGAAATGCCCAAATTTTAGAGAAGACGGGCAAAAAAGGAAGCTCATAATGTATAGAAGTATTCTCAGAACTATAACCAACTTATAAACATGAACTTATAAAGGGTTTATAAGAACAATAACTTGTACATCTTAGGGATAGGATAAGACCATGAGAATTAAAAGCACTCCTTCAAAGTTCCCTTCTTATCCTACAGCAAGCTACCAGGGTTGCTGCAGCTCTGGATGGGCGAGGGAGAGGAGAAAGTAAGAAATATTTATAGTGCTACACCATTCCCTTCCTACTAAGGGTGCCTTGTGAAGAAAGAAGGAAGAGGAACAAGATGTTCTTGAACATCTATTTTCTCTATTTTAGTATATATTTTCCCCTCACAAACCCATTATAATGGAGTTTGGCTTCCCAGTCAATCCACAGTATCAGCACCAGAACTACAATTTAGCTACATTATACTGGGAAGCTAATACCTCATTTCTACAGAACATTATGTTTCCAGTTCCCAGTGAACAACTTCAAATGGCACTCTGGATATATATAGATGTAACATGAACAAAACTATATAAGCAATTGCTGCCTATGAATATTTCACTTCCAAGTTCCTGTTCCCCCTGCAACTAAACATTTATCCTATTGATGATACCCTCTGCCTGCCAGTGATGCCCCCCTCTCCTCCAAAGACAGCACTTGGGGAAGCTTGTGTCTGCACACCTTGACCAGTTTCACCACTTCCCCAGCCTCATCTTCCCTCCTCCAGCCTATCTGCCCCATACTGAGGATTAGAACACTGGATAACTGACTGGAACAGCATTCCCAGAGCCTGGCACAGTGAAGGACACAGAGTAGGTGCGTGTTTTGAAAAAAATCAATAAATGAATCTCATTCCAATTCTGCCACTACCCACACTTGGACTGTTAATCTTTTTGAGTCTCATCTATAAAACAAGGTAAGCTGAATTAAAGTTCATTTTGGCTCAATGGTTCTATGATTAGAATACATTTTTAGGAGCTGATCTGGGAAACAGCTTTTATGCTCTGTTTTCTAATGAAAATTTAACCTAACCTTAATTTATGAACAATGCTTCAGGAGAAATGTAGGCAAAGGATAAGAAGAGCCAAGTCAGAATTAACCAGGAGGACAAGGGCATGACAGTAACAGCTGGCTCACACTCTCATCCAAGGGTGAGAAAAAGAGTGAAAAATGTTCAGGATTTTTTGTAAAACTATGCGAGGCAAAGTATTTGAGGTGCCTTATGGTAAGCCCCCAAAGGACAAATTCCTCTCCAGAATTCAGAAATAGGAAAGTTTTGTCTTTACCTCCTTTTAAAATATGAGCTCTCTGTAATTTTTTCTTTTTTTTTAAGGCCGCGCAGCAAGGGGGATCTTAGTTCCCTGACCAGCGATCGAACCCGAGCCCCCTGCAATGGAAGCGCGGAGTCTTAACCACTGGACTGCCAGGGAAGTCTCTATGTAACCTTTTATTATCACTAAATTTTGCCAGGAAGTCAAGAACTAAGGTTTGTTTTAGACCACAGTGCGATCCTTATCCTATTGCTGATAAGGCACGCAGGCTGTCTCCCTTGCCATCTCCAATCTAAGCTCTTCAGTCTTTTGGTTAATTGCACTTCTTATCATTTATTATTGTAAGTCTTAAATCCTTTACAAAAATGAGTTAGGGGTACAACTGATAAAATACATTGTTTTAAGAACAAACACTAGATGCCAGGTTTACAAATTAACATTTTAAAAATACAACTGGTTTTGTGGATGAAAATCTATTAATACAAGTTGCTACTGGCACCAGACTCCAAACTAATTTCAATTTGCTCAATTCTTTGTTTCCACTCCATACTTCCTTAATCTTCCTAGTTTTGGAAGAAAGTCTAACACTCCTAAACTTAATCCTCATTGTAAATGCTCATCTCAGTTTCATTATCAGTAACCATCCAAATCCTCCACAGTAATAGAAATGAGATACTGTGCAATCCCAACACAACAAAAAGAGATGTTTCTTACTGCAATTGGAGCTAAGGATTAATGAAAGATCACTCCCAAAATGTACTGTGAGTACAGTCTGGAAACATTAATTTCCAAGTTGCTTAAGTAAAATTTCAACTCCTAATTGGTTTCTTTAATTTCTTAAATCGCCTCTACAAAATTATCTTTGGTCCCCATTAATTATTAATGCAGAAAAAAAACCCAAGAGGTGTAATATTTCAGAATCTAAATCAAAATCATTTAACTAAATGGCTTACACAAAGCTCTCCTGGCTCAGAATAAAGAAAATCAAAACTTACCTGAAGTCATTAATTTAGCACAGCTACTTCTGCTTGCATCATCGTCTAAGACACGGTTTGTGCTCTTTTCTTTCCCAAGCAAAGTATCCTCCAAACGTAAGCATTTATCAGATACAACACTGTCTTCACCCATCACATGACTAATTTTGCTATTAGTTTCAAGTACAGAAGTGACCTCTTCCAGCTGAGCAGCTTCACTAGATTCTGAATAAGAGGAACCTTTACCCTGGGCTAAATTCTTTGAAGAAACTGGTAGAGACTCATCATCACTGTCAAATCCAAAAGGATCTCCAGTATCTTCTTCTTCCATCTTAGGTTTCTTCGGAATTTCTTGGATATCCGGTTTGAAATTGGGCCTCTTCTGTCCTAATTTAGCCATAAATGTGGTCTCTCCCCACTTTGTGCTAAGGGTGGTCCGTTTGTTGGAAAAGACTTCATCAAACTTTGAACTGCCATTTCCTCCTTTCCTACTGTATGTTTTCCCAAATCTGGATGTCATTTTGACACCTGTTTCATATTCTCTGTGGAAAAAAAAGTAAGAAAATATATAATCACCAAATATTTAACAAGTAAATATGGCTTTTCTCCCCATATGGCTTTTCCACGTTCAAGGTACAAATCTTTAAAAACAGTTAAATAAATAAGGGGAGGGAGTATAAAGAGAGGGGCTCATTTTTTACTCTACATACTTCTGTTAACCTTTTTTACGAATACATATTCATATGCTACTTTCAGAATAAGAAAGCCTAACAACTAACCAATTTATAATACAGCATTCACAAAACCAACTTATAGTGGAACACTGATTTCTTTAAAAGTTTGAAATTAATCTACTTACTATTCTCATATCACTTTTACCATAAAAAATAATCTGAATAGGTTAATTACCCTTAATATAAAATCTTAAGCACAAAATGTTAATTTTTTTCAGGATTTTAGAGATGTCAAATAATTGACTAAATATAGTTCTTTGAAACTTCAGAGCACTTACTCATATAAGGGGGAAAAAGTCAGAAAAATGGTGCTACTTTCTCACATATTAGAACCTGCAGCTTTTAACCCATCCTTAAAAACCTGATTTTTGGTCTAATGTAATATGAACTATGACTTGAAAAATATTCCTTACTTGGTCATCTCCCTTAGTGCACGAAACCATATTTCTTCTACCTTCCTTGTCTCCATAGTGCTGTGCTCATTTGCTGGAGCTAGTGAACTCCAGCATATTACACTGACTGGTCCATGGATTATTAAAAGAAGCAATAGAAACATGTAACTTTATTTTCCTCTTTGCTTGAAGATAGGATAAATTGATTCATCTGATTTATCTACATACTAAGTACTAGGACAAAAATATTTCAGGACAGTAAATCAAGAGTCAAACATTTTTAAAACAAGTTAAAGTACTTCTTAAACACTATCAATCCTCATCCATTTCTTACACAATACAACAATCAGAATGATATTTTGACCTATGCTTCTCAAAGTTTTAATTTGTAGTTTATGTTTCCCTTTATCAACTTAAATTCTCCCAATTTATAGGGAATCCCTATAAACTCAGTTTGATATATATATGTGTGTGTGCATATATATATCCAGTAAAGGAATTTCCCCTCTAATATTTTGGTTAGAAGCCAATTCTAATTGGACAAAATAATACTTAATTTAGTCATCATACACATCTGCTTTAAGAGAAAATAATTTGTAATTTGTTTGAAGACCTTTTAACATGTCACAAAACTTTTTCCTTTGGGAAATCTATTTCCCCTTCTACTGTAGATTTACACTAAAAAATCTTGTCTTTCTTGTTAAGTATAGCTAAAAAAAACTAAGTATATTTGGCAGCTACAAGAAACACAAAATAAGTCATTTCTTTTCATTCCTCCTTGGATGTAAAGCCCTGATCTACAGATCTACATTTACACATACACCAACAAAGCTGGAATGTTTTGGATACACTAACACGGTAATTACCTAAAAATGCTGACTAAAGGCCAAACCAAAAATCTAGACTTGGGCTACTTTAGGCCCATACCAGAAAAACTCATGGCAAAAGTGGTCTGAGAACCATAAAGCATTCACTGTTACAACTTGAAAGTGTGCAGATGAATATTTGATATTAAGGAGTGAATTATTTTAAGTTACAAGAAAATCATGCTTATGTTTTTTTTAAAAAAACCCATGTCTTTGACAAATATATACTGAAATACTGATGCAATAATGTCAGTGATTCTCTAACTTTAAAGGGTGTGGAATGGAAAGTGCATAGATGAGAAAAATTTGGTTTAGAGTTAATAACTGTTGAATCTGAAAGATGAATACATGGGAGTTCATTATACAATATCTCCTACATTTGCCTGTCTTTACAGTTTTCCACGTCTTTTTTTTTTTTTTAAATCACTAGACAAACTATTGTGATGGCATTATCCAAGCCTCGAGTGTAAAGTACACAGAAATTCAAAAACAAGTGTGTAGACGTATGTGACATTATATTTTCAGTATACTTCAAGAACACAGGCTGTCTTGCTCAGGCTTCAAACTCCAAAGATTACCATAACCAAAAAGGAAAGAATGATTCACAAGTAAGTCTTTTCTGTCGGTGGGCCTTTGCCCCAGCCCAAAGCCAGGTCGAATTTTCTGGGAAGTGCGCTGGGATAAAAAGTCCTTACACTTAACCCCCAAGCAAATTCAGCGTCTTTCACATCTCCAAGAGCTTAGGGGCTTCCACGACGGAATGAAAGCCGGAAAAGCCAAACCTCATCACCCAGAAATCCTCACCTGGGGGCGGCGGTGCGCGAGAAGGTGGCGGGGAGAGGCGGCCCCCCTCCCGCTGGAAGCTCACGCAACTTTTCTCCTCCCCACCCCCACCTCCCAGGAAAGGGATGTTGCTTCCGACGCCCCGGAAGCCTCTGCCACCGAATCCCCAGGGCAGTGGAAGGCCTCAGTGGCGGCCAGGGGCGGAGGAAAGACGGCAAAAAATTCCGGCCTGAAACCAACGCACTTGACCGCGCCTGGGGAGGGAACTAAATCAGCCGTAGCCCCCGAAAGAACTCAGAATAAAGGGGAAAAGAGTTCTTCAGATTGTTCCCCTGCCCAACTTCCTCAGAGGCCGGGTGGGTGAGATACAGAGACTTCCATCACCCCCTCCCGGACCCCTGCCTCCCCCACCCTCGGCAAGCTCCGGGCCTAGGCAGCCACCCGAGACCTCACTTACCCTCGGCGCCTGGAAGGTGCTTTAGCCTCGGGCCGCCTCCGCTTCTCCCGCTCCCAACAGCCCACGGGCGGGCGCCGGAGCCCCGCGCGGGAGAACGGGGCCGGCTGGTGAGCGAAGAGAAGCCAAGGGCTCCGCCACCGTCAGAACCCGCGACTCCGCTCTCGGTAAATAGGAAACCCGGTGGAGGGGGGGAGGAGCGGCGGCACCGCAACTTCCCTCCCCACCTCGAGCGCCGCCGGCCGGGCCCGGGCCTAGGCCTCCCTGGCTGCCGCCGCCGCCGCCGGAGCTGGTACCAGAGCCCGCTACGTGCCCCCGATGGGCCGCCGCCGCCTCCTGCGCCGCCGCTTCCGTCGGTGAATGGTCAGCGCTAGAGTTTGAACAGGGCCCTGAACCATCTCAACGCCATTTGCGCTCCCGGCCCCCACCTCCTTCCTCCAACAGCCGCTCGCTCCGTCACTCCGCTTCCCACAGGCCCCGCGCGGCCGCCCGACCCCGCAGCCAATCGCGCGGCTGCTTACTCAAACCGCCGCGCAGGCGCCGCGCCCCGCATGCTCCGGCGCCCGCCATTGGGCCGACCGCGGGGCCCGACGGGAGTTGTAGTCCGAGTCCTCGAGGTCGCGGTGCTGAGAGCTCGACGCGGGAGCTGGCAGCGGGAGGAGAGGTTGCGGCGGACCCGGGCGGCCCGGGCTCCGGAGCCAGTTCCAGCTGCTGGTCCTGCCGGGAGACGCAGGTGCCACGGGGGAGGGCCGGGGGCGCAGTGCAGGCAGCTGTGTCAATCGTTTCCCCTCCAGGGACTCGCCGGTGTCTGGGGACGGTGGGTTGTACAGCTGCGCCGGGCCTGCTGGGGTCGCCTCCTCGGAGCCGGCCGGGAGGCTGGGAGCTCGCGGCTCCGTGCGGCCCTCGACCCGTCCTGGCCGGTGCTGTACCGGCGCAGTTAATGACAGCGGGAACGGGGAGGCCCGGGGAACTGGGCACCCGATCCACGGCCGTGGCCTGGAGCGATGTCGGCTCGGCTCTGTATTGTGCCACCTGTATCCCCTCGGTCCTTACCTTCGTAGTTCTTTCTCCCTCTGTCCGTCCCGAACCCGTTAAAAGTGACCCCTGAGAATATTGGATGGTATTAAGGAATTATCGTTAACCTTGTTGGGTGTGATGACAGTAATGTGGTTATGTGAAGGAGAGAAAGAAAAAAAAAAAAGACGAAATACTAAAAGTTTTGACAGATAAAATGATCCGGTGTCTGGGATTTATTTTAAAATAACTCCTACAAAAACTGATGGAAGGAGAATAAAACAAGCCAGTGGTGTGTTTTTCATTGCTGATGCTGTGTTATACACGGACTCATTCCAATAGATCTACCTATATATCTGAAATTTTCCATAATAAAAAATTTAATGAACCAGTGATTGCCTCTGGGGAGGACAGGGAGGTGGCAGATGATGGGAGATCATTTATTTTTCTTTATACACCATTTTGTGCTGTTCGAAGTTTTTTCTGTGTCAATGTATTACCTCTTCAGAAACTCGGAAAGTTTTAGTTTTCCTTTTTTGTTTTTAAGGCTGCGGAGGGAAAACCACGTTAATAGTAGCACAATTGGTTCCTCCTAAGAGATGTACATGATTCTTTGGGCTCGGATGGCACTGCTGTTAGGTGGGCGGTGAATGGAGATCCACTTGGGAAATTAGAAAACTACTAATTGAAAAGCCCGCCTCTTCCTCCACAAAAGGCAATTTGCTTTTAATGCACCGGAAGTTACCAAACTCCTCCAATATATTCGGGCAGCTACAAACAGAAAACATAGTTCAGACATCCTGTAGCCCTTCCCAACGGGAATTTAAAGTGGATTTTAGTCTGGCTGAACTGTTTTACTTTTGCACAACTGCTTGCAAAATTTACATTCCGACATTTACATTTCCCAAATATATCAATACTTGATTGTTTCAAAACCAACTTCTTTCTCTTTTTTTTTGGCTTAAACAGTAGAAATTTATTTCTCACATTCTGGAGGCTAGGAAGTCCAAGATCAAGGTGCAGGTTGATTATCTTCCTGGTGAGGACTCTCTTCCTGGCTTGCAGATGGCTGCGTTCTTGCTGTTTCTTCACATGGTAGAGAGAGATCATTTGTGTCTCTTCATATAGTGGTTCTACCCTCATAAACTATAACCTCCCAAAGGCCCTACCTCCAAATGCCCTCACATTGGGGTTAGGGCTTCACTATATAATTTTTTTTTTTTTTCCAAAACCAACTCAAGTAGCTTATTCTAATGGAAGTTGTAATGAGTCTGCGTGTTCCACGGCATGTGACTTTTATTTGGGTCAGTTTTGTCTTTTTAAAAATTGGCATAGGATCTCGTTTTATCAGTGTGTTTGAAGACTGCCAGCAGAGGTGCAAGCTGCACTTACTATAATTATTTAGATGACATGGTGGTGGGTGCTAATTAAGGGGTAATTATCATCAGAGGCAAAGGCTAAGATCAAAAAGCTGAAAATGGTGGGGAGACAGTTGCAGGATCTTTTTGTAAAAGGGTGCTGTGAACCCTCTGGGACCAAATGATGCCCTCACAAAGCTCATTATGCCCTGGCCTGGCTGGTGCTGGGGACTTAGCTTGGTCAGTGACTCTGCATGAAGCTGAAGTGGAAAAGTAAAATTTTTAAAGAAATAGCTAGTCCGTGAAGCTCCTTTTGAGGGTTTTTGTGTGGTAGTTGTGTTAAGTAATGGAACTTAATGTTAAATTCTTGCTACTCCAAGAGTGACCCCCAGCATAGTCAGAAACTGGAAGCTTGTTGGGTGATGCAAGAATCCTTGTCCCCTCCCCAACTCCCCTGAATCAGAATCTGCACTTTAACAGGATTCCCCCAGGTGATTGGTCCACATGTTAAAGGTTAACAAGTACTGTTTTAAAGTATACCCATAGCGTTTGATAGTAATCTAATTCTTTTTGTTAGGATGGGGGAGAACATTAAGAACCTACTATGCATCAGATATGATATCAGGCTCTTGAGGAAGTCTTCATTTGCATCTCTACCTGTTATCTTTATTTTAAGAGTGAGGTAATGGAGACAATGGAGACGTTGGCATTTGCTCGAGGTGTTGTAACTAATGAGGAAATCAAACTTTTTCTTAAGCATTCAGGACCCATTATTACTTTCAGATCTTCTTGAATCCAGTACATGATTTGAAAAATAAATTGTGTGTGTGTGTTAAGTCTGTGGAAGCTTGGTGTATGAATACTGAAAAGAGCTGTGCTAGGGCTCTCCACCCTCATGTGTCCCACACTAAAGACAGGAGAGCCTGCCCACTCCAGGGCCCCTGCTAGAGGAAGTTCAGACTGTGGATCTGCAAGCTGTACCACCACTTTACCCTTTACCTCCCTGGTTCCACTGAGGCTAACAAATGCTCTGAAGGCTCCACCCCATTTCCTTGCCATGGCCCTGAGTTCCATACCAGAGTGAGCGAACTGGATTCCAGTGTGGATAACACATGGGCAAGCAGCTTTTTGGTTTTTTTTATATTTTATTGCTTTTGTTTTCTTAGTTCCCTCAGCTTATACTCCTGCCCATTCCCCACCCCCTAGGTTGGTTCTCTTCACTTCATTTGAATCTGCGCACATACATACCCAGTAGGTGCTTTTTTCTTTGCTAGAATGCCGCTATGCAAAGCTCTCAGATGTCTGATTTTTTTTCCATTAAATTTCTTATGTATTTCAGAAACTGAAAAGGATCTGAGGCAAGCGTGTACCCTTTGATGCTGCAGGCTGTCCCTGTATGCTGCCTAGAGGAGCACAGCATCCCCACTACCTTGAGTTCCACTCAGATGGACTCTAGCTGAAAAAAGAAAATCCCACAAAGAAAACTAATAGAAGAATCTATTCTGCCATTGTTGTGCCTTTGTTTTAGCCCAGACATGGGAACTGTCAGAACTGGAGTTGCTAAAGAGAGCTATGCAGTCTTTTTCTGATAATGTGTAGTAAAATGTACTACAACTTATATAATTCAGTTCCAAGAACTAGAGGTCAGAAATTACCACATCGGCTAGAGGAAATTTTTCCTTTTCATGGAATGTGGAATAAAATTATAAATCATACCCTTAACATTGTAGTGGTTGTATTACAAGATGTGGGCCCCGCCCTGCCTTTATCCCTCTGACACTCCCCAACCCTTCTCTGTGTTCTGAGGAATATTGGGCTGATAGGACTTTTTCAACTAATCTCCCCCTGACTAGCCTATTTTAAATTGTAACACACCCACTCTCAAATGTTCACTATTCCCCCCCTTATTTTTCTTCAGCGCATTTATCTCCTCATCCAACATATCACATATTTTGCGTGTTTATCTTCCGTATGAGGGCAGAGATCTTTGCCGGTCTTGTTTTTTGCTATATCCCTTGCACCTAGAAGAGTGTGTGGCACATAGTAGGTGCTCAGTAAATATTTGTTGAATAAACGGCCCCATTTCTTTCTTTTTTTAATGTCAGATTATATCATAAAAAGAAAGTGACTTGAAACTAACAACAGTTTCACATAAACTGTGGCTCCATAAGTTGAGGACTGGGTTTTCCCAAGTGGGAGGGAGTGCTTTCTGGAGCTACCTTTTGTTCTTGCTTTGGATAGGTTTTCTTCTGAGAATTGAGGCGATGAATATTGCTATAATCCCAATTACCTTGTTTTCTGGGATAATTGGAACATGTTCTCTGGAGATAGTGACATCCTTTGGGGAATAAACTGCTGTCTAGGTAATTGAAAGACAAAGCAAGGGAAATTCCCTGGGGACAGGCTGCCTGATAAGGATTGGTACCCAGTCATCTCTAAAGGTCTGGCTACCTGACCCTTGTCTGGAAACAGCCCTCTTCTCCCCAAGGTCCTCACCCCTAATGCTCTATGATACCCCTCTCCCTCAACAAAAACCCTCCTGGGGCTTCCCATCACCAAAACTAAACTCCAAAGTCCTTATCATGGCCTATAAGGCCCTGCATGATCTGGCCCCTGACTACTCCTATCCCTTCCCACTTTGCCAAGCCTGCCTCTGTCTACTACTAGAACCTGCCAAACCAGCTACTGCCTCAGGGTCTTGGTACTGGGTCTTGGTACTGCTGTTCCCTCCACTGGTCCTGGAGATAAGCACAGGACTCATGCCCTCACTTCTCTCAGGTCTTCGCTCCAGTGTCTCCTCAGTAGCGTCTACCCTGACCATGCTATTTAAGTTAAACCCCTCACCCTGCTGTCCCCACACTCCATATCCTTTCCCTCTTGTCTTTCACCATAGAAGTCATCATGTTTGTTTTACATATTAACTTGTCTGTTTCCTTCCACTAGAATATAAACTCTATGAGGACAGGGATTGTTGACTTTTCACAGCTATATGCCCAGCACACCTAGAATAGTGCCTAACACACAGAAAGCATGCTGAAAATATTTGTGAACTAAATACCTCGTAAATTATGTTGAACTCTTCCATATCTTTATTTATTGTTTGTGTGTGTGCTTTAACTACCAATAATTGCAAAAGGTATATTGAAACCTCCCACTGTAAGAGGAATTTTGTCAATTTCTCCCTACAATTCTATTTCTGTTTTTATATTTTTAGGATATTTTATTGGGCGCATACGAGTTTAGCATTGTTATAACTTCCTGATGGTGTTGAAAGCTTTTTAAGTAATATGGGAGATGAATTGCCAAAATCGCCTGAATTTTCCATCCCTCCCTGTACACACACCTCTTGCAATGTGTCTTTGCAACTCCTCCCAGAATCTGGGCTGGCCTTGTAGCTTGCTTCTGCCAAAAGAATGTGGCAGAAGTGATAAATAGTTCTGAGCCTGAGCCTTCATAAACCTTGAATGCTTCCACATTCTCTCTTGGATCCCTGCCTCCACCATGAGAACAGGCCTGGGCTAGCCTGCTGGAGGATGAGAAGCTATATGGAAAAGAGCTGAGGACATCCTGTACCAGTCAACAGCCAGCAGACCCCAAACAGGCAAGCCTAGCCAGGATCAGCATAGCCACCCACCTGACCTGCAGCTGCTCACAGATGCATGTGTGAGCCCACCTGGGACCAGAAGAACTGCCCAGCTGACTTGTAGACTCATGAGCAATAATAACTAGCTATTATAGTAAGCCTGTGAATTTTGAAGTGGCTTGTTATACAGCATTATTGTGGCAATAGATAATTGATGGTTAATGCCTCCTCATTTGGGTCTCAGCCTCAGAAAGGCTTTTCCGACTACCCAGTCAATCTAAATCTGCCTCCCAGTCTCTATATAATACCGGTGTATTATTTTCTCAATAACGCTTATCTCTCTCCAGAATGATTTGTTGACTTCTTTACTATCTGTCTCCCACACTAGACTGTCAACAGTATGAGGTCAGAGACCTTGTCCACCTGCTCATCCTCAGCATCCAGCACGGTACTGCACTGTCCAGCTGTGTGTGTCCACCAAGCACTGGAAATGTGGCTAGTCCAACCTGAGATGTTCTGGAAATACAAAGCACTGGGTTTCCAAGGCTTAGTACAAAAAATGTATATATAAAGTATCTCAATTTTTATACTGATAAAATGTTGAAATAATATTTTGAATACATTGTGTTAAGTAGAATATGTTATTAAAGTTAATTTCATCTCCTTTTTACCTTTTTTAATGTGGCTACTAGAAAAAGTAAATTTGTGACCTTGCATTATATCTTTATTGGATAGACAGAATCTATAGAAGTTGCTATAGAAGTTTAGTAAATATTTATTGAAGGAAAATGTAAAAAAATAGACTCACCAGAGAATGCCCTGGTGGTCCAGTGGTTAGGACTCGGCTCTTTCGCTGCCAAGGGCCTGGGTTCAATCCCTGGTCAGGGAACTTATATACCACAAGCCGCGCAGTGTGGCCCCCCTCCCCCAAAAGAAATAGACTTACCAAAAGAAATGAGCTCTCAAGCCACAAAAAGACATGGAAGAGCCTTAAATGCATATTACTAAGAGACAGAAGCCAGTCTGAAAAGTCCACATACCGTATGATTCCAACTATATGATGTTCTGGGAAAGCAAGATGAGTTGAGATAGAGTGATTGCCAAGAGATTTACAGGAAGGGAGGAGGAGTAATGAATAGATGAAGCACAGGGGATTTTTTTAGGGTGGTGAAACGATTCTGTATGATACTGTAACGGTGTGTGCATGATAGTATGCACTTGTCAAAACCCATGGAACTGTAAAACACAGAGTGAACACTAATGTAAACTAGGGACTTTAGTTAACAATGTATCAATATTGGTTCATTAATTGTAACAAATATACCACACTAATGCAAAACAGTAAACTGGGGGGTGGGGGCGTGGGGAGGGAGGTATATGGGAATTCTCTGTATTCTATGCTCAATTTTTCTGTGAACCTAAAACTGTTCTAAAAAAAGTCTATTTAAAAAGATGAATTCACACACAGCCACCAGAATGATAATTCTAAAACATGAATGTAACAAACCACCTACCTCTTTTAAAAAAAACTTTGGTGGCTCCCCACTGTCTACCGGAAATGAGTTCACATCCATTGGCATTTGCAATGGCATTGACCACACCTCCCGTCCCGCTTCCTCTCCTCTCTACCTGTATCAGACTACTCAAGAGCCTCAAGCCTTCATTGCAAGACTCGTTCAGTCCCCTCTGCCTGGAAAGTCTTTCTCCCTCTCCACTTGTGGACCCTTATCATGAATCATATACCCTCTCACATAAATCAATCATCCTCTATTCCGTGTTTCCATAGTTCTCAATTAAAAGTAGATACAGAAAACCAGGCATATGGAGTTTGGGTCATATTGGAGTTCTGTGCCTCTTTCTAGTTAAGTCCGGAAAATGGCTATGATGAGTGTGTGTATTGGAAGTGTTGAAAAAGAATTCTGATATCCACAGGCAGGCTAGAGATTAATATCCTTGAGATGGAAACAGTGGAAGAACAAGGCTATTGAATGTCAGTGAAGATCTGCTTGGGCTCCCCTCCTAGGCAGGAGGCAGTGGGATATGCTGCTGGGAGCAAGATCCATCCCAACAGTGAGGTGGTGTTAGCTGACTGCCTGGCTACAGTGACAGGAGGCAGGCCTCTGGGTTGTCACCTGCTCTGAAAGCCAATCTCCCTCTGACTGCTGCTCCCCCAAGCCAGGATGCCAGGGTGATTCAATTTCAAGTATTTCACTTGCAGGGCAAACGACAGTGTGGTAGTGACATTACCGTCTCTACTATCATGTAGTAGAGCCTCAGGAGAGCATGTGAGAAAACAGGTGAGCAGGCTTCCAGGTGCTGAGTTTACGATGCAGATTTCCCTACATCTCCTTTTCAGGGATTTTGGTTCTATTATCCAACCACTCTGCTGATGGGAAACTTAAGGAACACTGTCAAAGATAAATGATTTGCTCAAGATCACCCAACTACTTAGGTGTCTGTCTTTCTCCAAAGGTCACAGGCATGAAGCATGTACTATACTGGGTCCTTAATATCAGGCCATGTAGAGGAACCCCATCGTTTTGCTGTCCTTTTAAGCCAGAGGTTCAGGCCTGCCTGGAAAAGTAAGAATCTGGTTGAGACTTTGGGGGTATTTAGAGGAAGAGGCCAGGTTGGAGTCAGGAATGGACTAGTCCTTGCAGGAAGATAAAACAAATCTAGGAGACCCTAGGAGATATGTAATCTGTGAACACCAAGGGTAGAGGGGCAGACAGGTGTCTACAAGACCAGGCTTATTCACCAGTTTGGGGCCACAGTGCCTAGTCTTACTCAGGTGATATACAATCTCTTCCCACCTTGTCCATTGGGTCCTCTGACAGCACCCAGCTGCTATTACTGGGATAGAGAGCGGGCTCCTCTACTCTAAGCTGTTCCTCCTCCCTTCCCTGTGTCCCTCAGCTGGCCCAGGGGATCCACAACTTGGGACAGAGGAAACACAGGAATTGGGATTTCAAAGAAATGCTTATGAATAACCTGGGCAGGGATTTCTTCCAGTGACAAACTCCAGCTCTTGGGTGAGAGCCCTCCTACTCTGTACATACCCCAGCCTGGCCCATAGTTTGGGCAGCTCTGAATATTCTCTGCGCTGAGGGACCTCTCCCAGGAGAGTGGGAAGGAATTCTTTCTTTTGTGTGACTTGCTTCATTATGTATGAGTGTTGTTAGCTCTTATAGTTGAAAAATGATCATTTCTCTGTTGGGTTTTCCCAGCTTGAGGAAAAAGCTTTTGGAAGGCCAGGCAGCGCCTGCTTGGAGGGTTTAATGGATTAAAGAATGTTGAAGTTGGGGAACTGTGGAGGCCTGGCAGCGTTCCAGGACCACAATGGCGCCCTGGCGACCTCCACAGCCTCTCTGCAGCATATATGAACCCCAAGCCCTTGGAGTCATACCTGCACAACTGGAACCCCATACTCTATGCGCGCATCCCGATTTGCTCTCATCCCGAGAGGATGGGTGGAGAGTAAGTGATGTACCTGTTCTAGAAAGAAGCACGTCGATGACTTGAATCATCTCATCACAAATTAATCCATGTGAAGGGATTCGAACAGTGACTGGCAGAGTGTCAGCGCTGCCAAAGTGTTCGCGGGTACTATTATCATCGCTAGCAGCTGGGCTGAGCAAAGAATCCGACATGATGCTATTTTGGCAATAACCCGACAACTATGGAATGTGAGCAGGGAGACACAGGTCAAGTCTTTTAAAAACACCGGTTGTGACTACCCTCTGTGTCCTCCCGCTGCGGAGGCTGGGCGCGTTAGGCTCAGGCCTACGGGCCAGAGACACAGAACCTCGCGGTGGTCGGGGCTTTTACTCCAAGACATCCGTAATTCTAGCGGCCCCTTGGCGGTGGAGCTGCAGGCGGGGAACTGGCCTGACAGCACCTGGGCGGGGCCTGGGCTTGGCTCCGCCCGAGCGCGGCGCCGCCTCGCCCTCTACCTGTGGCCCGGATTCCACCGTGCGGGTCGGGGGGCAGAAGGCAGCGGGGCTGGGGCCCTCAGCCCGGAGGGTGCAAATAAGGGCCTGTAGATTGGGAAAACTCTCTCCTGGAATCTGTGCACAAAAGAGTCTTTTTAAAGCGAGTGGCGGGACTGTGTAATGATTTACCCGCGTTTGTCCTAGTACACCTGCCTCTCTCTTTGAGACCAACAAATGTTTACCCGGCTCCCATCCAAGCCAAATGCTGGTTTGTTTATTAATCCCAGAGGCTGCAGCCTGCTTTCAGGGAGACAGATGCAGGCCTACGGGAAGCTTCAAAACATTAACATTTCAAATGAATGCGCTCCGTAATTGTGGGGGAAGGGTGCGGAGTGGGGGCGGGATTCCTCCGGCTGCTTCTCTCCCGGGACTCCACTGTGCCCGGGGACCTGGCCCGGTATTTACAAGACAGAAGGCGCCGCTTGGGGCAGCCTTTGTTGTACCGATGACCTCGCGGGCACTTCCTGGACTGACCGATGGCCCGGCGGCTTACGCGGGGCTACTCGGCAGTGGCCCGGGGAGCGGATGGGGGATGATGAACGAAGGCGGGTCCTTGGGCTCCCGCGGGCGGAAGAATGCGGGGCAGTAGCCTTCGCCCGAGCGCACCGGCTCTACTGACCCGCACAGTAGTCGGGAGCCGCTGGGGACCGGCTAGCGGCGGCAGGATTCTCTCGTCCACCCCCAACTGGGCTTTGACCTCCTTATCTGAGGCTTTTGAGTCCAAAAGGGCTTAGCAACGACTGGCACTGAGCCAGCCCGGTTGAAGTGGACACCCGCACCTCCGTGCCTCCCGCCCACAGCGTCCCATCGAGGTGTGGCCTGTGCAGCTCAGGAGGGAAGTGTGGGAGTGAACCCGCGGTCTACAGCGGGTCCTGGGCGCCGGTGGCCACGCGCAGTGCCCATCCGGCCACGCACCATGCTACCGGGGTCTCTGTTGCCGGATGCACGGTTCCTGCACGTTTTGCCGCTGTCCCCTTTCCCCCGCGCTCACACCTGCATTGCTTCTTCGGTCCTCCTGAAGCTGATCAACACAGCAAACCTGAGGCCTCCGAGCCCGTGGCCTCTTATCCGCCCCCAAATCCCTGGGCGACCCCGAAGGTGTTCCACAAAGTTGTAGTCGCAGTCATAAATAGTCGTGTGCGCCCTGGACTTCCTCAGGCCTTGGCTTCCCTCGGTCTCCCCTGGAGAATGAATGTTTGCACACAGGGTCTCCCGTACTCACCCCAGGCTGTGCACCCTTTTCTCTGGAATCACGGAGATACCTCCAAGAGGACCCCTGGGATTATAGAAAAGGAATGAGTTGTCAGTTTCAGTGAAATGAAAACAATAATACCAGTCCCCCTTCCCCCTGCAGAAAGGGTTTTAGGAGGCCCGAGTGAGTTAAGGGCCACTGTACTTCAGGCAGGGTTGATAAACTGTAAGTTCCGATCCTAGGCAGCTTCCGAGTTTTATCTCACTCTGCCCAGAAGCAACAGTGGCTCTCAACCTTTGAGAAAATGCTATGAGCTCTGTTAACCCTGTGCCCTGAAAAATGCACGTGATCTCTCAGCTTTGCACCCAGTTTAAGTCTCCAGGCCATGAAATTTGTCTGGGCCCAGGTACAAGAATCCTATTCTAAAACCTTCCCAGCCTCCACTTCCCTGCTTATTCCCTTACTCCTGTCAAGATGGCTTACTTGTTATTCCCTAGCAGGTACCTGGGCTGTCCAGCTTCAGTGTCTGTTAGCAGTGAGTTGCCTACAGGAATGCCACCCCTTGCAACTCTCCCACCCCTCCCACCCTCCACTGCAGCCAGGGGTCATCACCTCAGAACTGCCACAGCAACTGACTGAACCTTGTGACCTGGAGCCAGCTGCCTCCTAGCCTTTGTCTTCCTTGGGTTTGTCTCAGTTCCCATGACTGGCACACTCCTGGGACGGGGCCTTTACTTCGCTCTTCTCTGTTCCCTCTCCACCCACCTTAGTCCAGAGCTGACTGGAGGACCCCTTTGATACCTTCACCTTAGAGGTAACCTCCCAAATGCTGCTTTCAGTGGAGATGTCACCAAGGATGGTTCAGAAATTCCCAAATGGCACACAGAATAAATTCAGAAACTTGGAAGGATTCTTCTGCCTAGGACAAGCAGCAGGGCTGGAGAGCTACTTTGGGGCTTCTCACATTGAGGGCTCTGCTAATATTCTGTGGGCTACTCTGAGCTCAGTGGGGTGGGACCATCAGCAGGATGCTGATGGAGGACTGCTGTGGGCCAGGCAGCGGGTCAGGTTAGGGGTACCAAGAGCATGGGATCTAAAAGATGACAGCTACTGTGTCTGAACTCAAGCAGCACATCCTGAGCTACTCTCAAGGCTTGAAATTTCTTCCAGCTCCACCCCACTGCATTAGTTTCTCCTTCTATGCACCTTTACTTTCCTCTCTTTGAGTACTTACTACACTATCATTTGTTAGTTTTATCAATGCCCACCAGAGCCAGGCTGGCGCCCACCTGAAGGAAAATCACCAAACAGTTGATGGTCAGGACGACCTCCAACCCCAACTCTCAAAGGAAGCCAGGAAAGGGATTCCAAGGTTGGCCCTGGGAACTCAGGGTTTTTTTTGTTTGTTTGTTTGTTTAATTTGCGGTTTTTGTTTGTTTTAGTGTAGCAGGATATAAAAATTACACAGAGCTCTCAGCTCTTGGTTTCAAATACCATTCTCCAATAAAAGGAACCAGGGTCCCTTGGAGATATGACTCATTCTAGGACTGGGGTAACAAATGTACAAGAAAAACCTGAGCATCTTGTAGTGCCAGAAAGTAAGGGAGTGCTGAAAAACAAAGCCTCACAATTCTGGGAGTGTTAAGGGGACACAGACGTCAATTGAAAGAGTTCCCAATGGCTAAAGCTGGAGCAATTTGATCAATGAAAGTAGTATTGGTGATAACCCAAAATATAAAATAAATATCCATGAGTCCATGCTGATATAAATGATTGAATAAATAAATAAATGGGAAAGAAAAGACAAATCTCCCATGCACAAGAATTTCAAATAATGCATGCTGCCGATGTGAGTTAGTTAAATCTTGAAATTTTTTTCATAAAAGGCTGCTCCTGTGTTTTATGTTGCAATCTGACCTTGGGACAAGCTGGGTCTGATCTCTATAGTCCAGTAGTTCTCAGTCTTGGCTGCAAGTTAGAAGGTCTGGGAGCTGCTAAAACCCAAATTAAATTGGACCCCAGAAAAATTAAATCAAAATTTCTCTGGCATGAAAGCCAGAGACAGTGTTTTCTAAGACTCTCCAGGTGATTCTAATGTGTAGCCAAGGTTGAGAACCATAGTTCTCGTAGTAGGTCTAGATACAGCACCAGGTGGGATTGGCCTTCTCTTGCAGTTAACTCGCTCCAGAGTCTCTAACGGGTCTTCAAGCAAGGTGACTCTTCAGACAAACGAGGCTGAGTATGGTTAGAAGTGTGAACCTCATTGCACTTTTGAGAATCCTCATCACTGCCTTGACTTTCAGCTAAGAAACAGTGAGGCTGGGGCTTCCCTGGTGGCGCAGTGGTTAAGAATCCGCCTGCCAATGCAGGGGACACAGATTCGAGCCCTGGTCTGGGAAGATCCCACATGCCGCGGAGCAACTAAGCCCGTGCAGCACAACTACTGAGCCTGCGCTCTAGAGCCCATGAGCCACAACTACTGAGCCCACGTGCCACAACTACTGAAGCCCATGCTCCTAGAGCCCATGCTCCGCAACGAAGAGTAGCCCCCGCTCGCCACAACTAGAGAAAAGCCCACGCTCAGCAATGAAGACCCAATGCAGCCAAAAATAAATAAATAAAATAAATAAATTAAAACAAAAACAAAACAGTGAGGCTGTGAATTCAACTGATCATGTAATTTATCAGATTACTGCTCAAACTTTGGGTCTGACTTTTGGCTACCTCAGCCAGTGGCAACAAGAGGTGAGAGATTCTTTTAGCACAATCCCAGCTTACATGATTTCATTCCTAAAAGAATTCTCAGTCACTTTGAGCAAGTGGTTTTCCTACTGTATTCTCTGAATGGAGGCAATCTCTTTCTCTGATTTTGTTTTTATTAAATAAATGTCTTCACCATTATGTGAGGTGGGTAGAAGTAAAACCACACATAACTTGAAATTTCTGAGCTAGCTATTAACTTATGGAACAAAAACAGTGGGCAGAGGGTTCAAGGGAAATTTGATGTGGTTTTTCGTCCTCAATCTATTTGCCCTGACCCTCTTGTAACAGTTATAACTGGTTTGGATTTTCCGGCTGTCATCAATTTCTCCTCGATTTTATCAGAATTTTGCTTTGTTTCCTGTGATTTTATCATATTTAATCCAAACCCTTTTCCTGTATACATTTTTTAAGGAATAGAATATTTGTAAATAAAGGTTTTTATCTTGTCTAATGCCAAAAAAAAAATTATGACATTTTCTTTCTTTCCTTTAACCTCGAAACAATCTCAGAATTACTTTTCTTTTTTCCCAGAACCATTTGAGAGTAAGTTGCTGACATGATCATCCTATAATATTAAAGTGCAGCCTTTCTCAGCCAGGGTTCCTCAACTGAATGACAGAAGAGGAGAAAATGATTTGAGTGACTATTCCAGTTCTCTCAAGGATGGCACATAATTCATATCATTATGCTCAGGAGAGAGTTAATTCATACTATATTATGGGTGCTTACGATATTAGAGCTTACTTCTTTCATAGAACACTAAGTTAGGGTGTATTTCCTATGAAAAAGCAACCTATATCAAAGTCAGGAAATTAATATTACTACCATCTAATCCTCAGATCCCATTCAAGGTTTGCCAAATGTCTTAGTAAAATCCTTTAGAACAATAGGATCCAGTGAAGATTGGTACATTGCTTTTATTTTATTTACTTTATTTCTTATTTTTTTATACAGCAGGTTCTTATTAATCATCCATTTGATACACATCAGTGTATGTATGTCAATCCCAATCTCCCAGTTCATCACACCACCATCCCCACCCCCCCACCGCTTTCACCCCTTGGTGTCCATACATTTGTTCTCTACATCTGTGTCTCAATTTCTGCCCTGCAAACCAGTTCATCTGTACCATTTTTCTAGGTTCCACATATATGCGTTAATATACGATATTTGTTTTTCTCTTTCTGACTTACTTCACTCTGTATGACAGTCTCTAGATCCATCCACGTCTCAACAAATGACCCAATTTCATTCCTTTTTATGGCTGAGTAACATTCCATTGTATATATGTACCACAACTTCTTTATCCATTTTTCTGTTGATGGGCATTTAGGTTGCTTCCATGACCTGGCTATTGTAAATAGTGCTGCAATGAACATTGGGGTGCATGTGTCTTTTGGAATTATGGTTTTCTCTGGGTATATGCTCAGTAGTGGGATTGCTCGATCATATGGTAATTCTATTTTTAGATTTTTAAGGAACCTTCATACTGTTCTCCATAGTGGCTGTATCAATTTACATTCCCACCAACAGGGCAAGAGGGTTCCCTTTTCTCCACACCCTCTCCAGCATTTGTTGTTTGTACATTTTCTGATGATGCCCATTCAAACTGGTGTGAGGTGATACCTCATTGAAGTTTTGATTTACAATTCTCTAATAATTAGTGATGTTGAGCAACTTTTCATGTGCTTCTTGGCCATCTGTATGTCCTCTTTGGAGAAATGTCTATTTAGGTCTTCTGCCCATTTTAGATTGTGTTGTTTGTTTCTTTAATATTGAGCTGCATGAGCTGTTTATATATTTTGGAGATTAATCCTTTGTCCATTGATTCGTTTGCAAATATTTTCTCCCATTCTGAGGGTTGTCTTTTCGTCTTGTTTATGGTTTCCTTTGCTGTGCAAAAGCTTTGAAGTTTCATTAGGTCCCATTTGTTTATTTGTGTTTTTATTTCCATTACTCTAGGAGGTGGATCAAAAAAGATCTTGCTGTGATTTATGTCAAAGAGTGTTCTTCCTATGTTTTCCTCTAAGAGTTTTATAGTGTCTGGTCTTACATTTAGGTCTCTAATCCATTTTGAGTTTATTTTTGTGTATGGTTAGGGAGTGTTCTAATTTCATTCTTTTACATGTAGCTGTCCAGTTTTTCCAGCACCACTTATTGAAGAGACTGTCTTTTCTCCATTGTATATCCTTGCCACCTTTGTCATAGATGAGTTGACCATAGGTGCATGGGTTTATCTCTGGGCTTTCTATCTTGTTCCATTTATCTATGTTTCTGTTTTTGTGCCAGTACCATATTGTCTTGATTACTGTAGCTTTGTAGTATAGTCTGAAGTCAGGGAGTCTGATTCCTCCAGCTCCATTTTTTTCCCTCGAGACTGCTTTGGCTATTCGGGGTCTTTTGTGTTTCCATATAAATTGTGAAATTTTTTGTTCTAGTTCTGTAAAAAATGCCATTGGTAATTTGATACGGATTGCATTGAATCTGTAGATTGCTTTGGGTAGTATAGTCATTTTCACAATATTGATTCTTCCAATCCAAGAACATGGTATATCTCTCCATCTGTTTGTATCATCTTTTTTTTTTTTTAATTTTTATTTATTTATTTATTTATTTATTTTTTGCTGTGTTGGGTCTTCGTTTCTGTGCGAGGGCTTTCTCTAGTTGCGGCGAGCGGGGGCCACTCTTCATCGCGATGCGCGGGCCTCTCACTATCGCGGCCTCTCTTGTTGCGGAGCACAGGCTCCAGACGCGCAGGCTCCAGACGCGCAGGCTCAGGAATTGTGGCTCACGGGGCTAGTTGCTCTGTGGCATGTGGGATCTTCCCAGACCAGGGCTCGAACCCGTGTCCCCTGCATTGGCAGGCAGATTCTCAACCACTGTGCCACCAGGGAAGCCCCTGTTTGTATCATCTTTAATTTCTTTCATCAATGTCTTATAGTTTTCTGCATACAGGTCTTTTGTCTCTCTAGGTAAGTTTATTCCTAGGTATTTTATTCTTTTTGTTGCAGTGGTAAATGGGAGTGTTTCCTTAATTTCTCTTTCAGATTTTTCATCATTAGTGTATAGGAATGCAAGAGATTTCTGTGCATTAATTTTGTATCCTGCAACTTTACCAAATTCATGATTAGCTCTAGTAGTTTTCTGGTGGCATCTTTAGGATTCTCTATGTATAGTATCACGTCATCTGCAAACAGTGACAGTTTTACTTCTTCTTTTCCAATTTGTATTCCTTTTATTTCTTTTTCTTCTCTGATTGCCATGGCTAGGACTTCCAAAACTATGTTGAATAATAGTGGTGAGAGTGGACATCCTTGCCTTGTTCCTGATCTTAGAGGAAATACTTTCAGTTTTTCACCATTGAGAATGATGTTTGCTGTGGGTTTGTTGTATATGGCCTTTATTATGTTGAGGTAGGTTCTCTCCATGCCCACTTTCTGGAGAGTTTTTATCATAAATGGGTGTTGAATTTTGTCAAAAGCTTTTTCTGCATCTATTGAGATGATCATATGGTTTTTATTCTTCAATTTGTTAATATGGTGTATCACATTGATTGATTTGTGTATATTGAAGAATCCTTGCATCCCTGGGATAAATCCCAATTGCTCACGGTGTATGATCCTTTTAATGTGTTGTTGGATTCTGTTTGCTAGTATTTTGTTGAGGATTTTTGCATCTATATTCATCAATGATATTGGTCTGTAATTTTCTTTTTTTGTAGTATCTTTATATGGTTTTGGTATCAGGGTGATGGTGGCCTCATAGAATGAGTTTTGGAGTGTTCCTTCCTCCACAATTTTTTGGAAGAGTTTGAGAAGGAAGGATGGGTGTTAGCTCTTCTCTAAATGTTTGATAGAATTCACCTGTGAAGCCATCTGGTCCTGGACTTTTGTTTGTTGGGAGATTTTTAATCAGTTTCAATTTCATTCCTTGTGATTGGTCTGTTTATATTTTCTCTTTCTTCCTGGTTCAGTCTTGGAAGGTTATACCTTTCTAAGAATTTGTCCATTTCTTCCAGGTTGTCCATTTTATTGGCATACAGTTGCTTGTAGTAGTCTCTTAGGATGCTTTGTATTTCTGCGGTGTCTGTTGTAACTTCTCCTTTTTCATTTCTAATTTTATTGATTTGAGTCCTCTCCCTCTTTTTCTTGATGAGTCTGGCTAATGGTTTATCAATTTTGTTTATCTTCTCAAAGAACCAGCTTTTAGTTTTATTGATCTTTGCTATTGTTTTCTTGTTTCTATTTCATTTATTTCTGCTCTGATCTTTATGATTTCTTTCCTTCTGCTAACTTTGGGTTTTGTTTGTTCTTCTTTCTCTAGTTTCTTTAGGGGTAAGGTTAGATTGTTTATTTGAGATTTTTCTTGTTTCTTGAGGTAGGCTTGTATAGCTATAAACTTCCCTCTTAGAACTGCTTTTGCTGCATCCCATAGGTTTTGGATCATCGTGTTTTCATTGTCATTTGTCTCTAGGTATTTTTTGATTTCCTCTTTGATTTCTTCAGTGATCTCTTGGTTATTTAGTAACGTATTGTTTAGCCTCCATGTGTTCGTGTTTTTTATGTTTTTATCCCTGTAATTCATTTCTAATCTCATAGCGTTGTGGTCAGAAAAGATGCTTGATATGATTTCAATTTTCTTAAATTTACTGAGGCTTGATTTGTGACCCAAGATGTGATCTATCCTGAAGAATGTTCCACGTGCACTTGAGAAGAAAGTGTAATCTGCTCTTTTTGGATGGAATGTCCTATAAATATCAATTAAATCTATCTGGTCTATTGTGTCATTTAAAGCTTCTGTTTCCTTATTTATTTTCATGTTGGATGATCTGTCCATTGGTGTAAGTGAGGTGTTAAAGTCCCCCACTATTATTGTGTTACTGTCGATTTCCTCTTTTATAGCTGTTAGCAGTTGCCTTACGTATTGAGGTGCTCCTATGTTGGGTGCATATATATTTATAATTGTTATATCTTCTTCTTGGATTGATCTCCTGATCATTATGTAGTGTCCTTCCTTGTCTCTTGTAACATTCTTTATTTTAAAGTCTATTTTATCTGATATGAGTATTGCTACTCCAGCTTTCTTTTGATTTCCATTTGCATGGAATATGTTTTTCCATCCCCTCACTTTCAGTCTGAAAGTGTCCCTAGGTCTGAAGTGGGTCTCTTGTTGACAGCATATATATGGGTCTTGTTTTTGTATCCATTCAGCAAGCCTGTGTCTTTTGGTTGGAGCATTTAATCCATTCACGTTTAAGGTAATTATCAATATGTATGTTCCTATTACTATTTTCTTAATTGTTTAGGGTTTGTTTTTGTAGGTTCTTTTCTTCTCTTGTGTTTCCCACTTAGAGAAGTTCCTTTAGCATTTGTTGTAGATCTGGTTTGGTGGTGCTGAGTTCTCTTAGCTTTTGCTTGTCTGTAGAACTTTTGATTTCTCCATTGAATCTGAACGAGATCCTTGCCAGGTAGAGTAATCTTGGTTGTAGGTTCTTCCCTTTCATCACTTTAAGTATATCATGCCACTCCCTTCTGCCTTTTAGAATTTCTGCTGAGAAATCAGCTGTTAACCTTATGGGAGTTCCCTAGTATTTGTCGTTTTTCCCTTGCTGCTTTTAATAATTTTTCTTTGTCTTTAATTTTTGCCAATTTGATTACTGTGTGTCTCGGCGTGTTTCTCCTTGGGTTTATCCTGTATGGGATTCTCTGCGCTTCCTGGACTTGGGTGGCTATTTCCTTTCCCATGTTAGGGAAGTTTTTGACTATAATCTCTTCAAATATTTTCTCTGGTCCTTTCTCTCTCTCTTCTCCTTCTGGGACCCCTATAATGCGAATGTTGTTGCATTTAATGTTGTCCCAGAGGTCTCTTAGGCCGTCTTCATTTCTTTTCATTCTTTTTTCTTTAGTCTGTTCCGCAGCAGTGAATTCCACCATTAGGTCTTCCAGGTCACTTATCCGTTCTTCTGCCTCAGTTATTCTGGTATTGATTCCTTCTAGTGTAGTTTTCATTTCAGTTATTGTATTGTTTATCTCTGTTTGTTTGTTCTTTAATTCTTCTAGGTCTTTTTTAAACATTTCTTGCATCTTCTTGATCTTTGCCTCCATTCTTTTTCTGAGGTCCTGGGTCATCTTCACTATCATTATTCTGAATTCTTTTTCTGGAAGGCTGCCTATCTCCACTTCATTTAGTTGTTTTTCTGGGGTTTTATCTTGTTCCTTCATCTGGTACATAGCCCTCTCCCTTTTCATCTTGTCTATCTTTCTCTGAATGTGGTTTTTGTTCCATAGGCTGCAGGATTGTAGTTCTTCTTGCTTCTGCTGTCTGCCCTCTGGTACATTGCTTTTAGTTTTCATATCCTTTTAATCTCCTTCACTCTGGAACAATTCTTCAGTCTTTCCCTAACCTTGATATCCTTGATATTTTGGGAGATTATAGTTCAGTTATTTTTTTTTAGCTCCCAATTTAGATTTGTCTGCTATTTGGGTTATCACCAAAGTGATATTGTTTCCTTCTATTTTCATCCAATCAGATGGTGCATGATTTTGATTTGTCACATTGCTGGTGATGTCCACTTTTTTTTTTAATAGATTTTTTTTTTTTTTGGTCTCACCACATGGCACATGGGATCTTAGTTCTCCAGCCAGGGTTCAAACCCGTGCCCCCTGCAGTGGAAGCTCGGAGCCCTAACCGCTGGACCGCCATTTTGACCACTTAAGTAAGAAAGTGTCTGCTGGGCCTTGCCACTGTAAAGTCACCTTTTTCTCCTTGAAATTAACAAGTATTTTGTGGATATTTTGAAACTCTGTAAATATCCCATTCGTAATTAATTAATTTGTTTATTAATACATATAGACTCATGCTTTCCTATTTTATTTTAATGAGTTGTACTTTCTTAATGTCATTTCTTTTGACTGGCTCAAATTGTCCCAGATTTGGCCAGCAGGAACCCCTTCATGCTGGCTCACAGGTCCTTTTGACATGTCTCCAACATTCTTTGAGCAAATCCTTGCCTTCTGGTACAAAAAGATGTTTTGCGCTCATCTTGTATATTTCCTGCTCTAAGCCTGGAATCTGCCATTTCTCTAAGGAACACTGGTTCTTTTTTAGGAAAAATGGTATTTCTGGTTGCTAGGTATGCTCATTGCTATTAGGATTCTCCTCTTCCAGGCCCCCTAGGCAGCAATAGGAAACACACACACACACACACACACACACACACACACACACACACACATATCTATCTATCTTTCTAGAAAACCATGAGTTAACATTCATATCTCCAACACCACAGGATTTATGTTATTTTTCTCCCTTTCTATATTTGTAACTCAGTCTTCTGACAGTGAGAAGCTCCAGTTATCCTTAATACACTTACTCACGTGCTCAATCCCCTGTATGCAAACTATCTTCCACCACTGCTCCCACCCCCACACAGACACAGATGACTTCCTCAAACACAGTTGGGCTCTAACTCCCCAAACCAGTCTGTCTCTCCATATGGATGTCTTCTTCACCCTGCTTGGGCTCTGGAAACCCAGGCCAGCTTCCCCTTCGTGTGTATGCCCTTCTCACCCTGCTCAGACTGTGAGACCCCATACCAGGCTGTCCCTCCATGGCTTCTATAGTGGTTTTAAAATATGTCTGTGGATTCTCTGATACTCCTGCCTTCAAAAGGTGGAACCTAATTCCTTGGCTGTGGGCTGGATTTAGCGACTCACTTCTAATGAATAAAACATGAAGGAAATGATGCTATATGACTTTTTAGGCTAGGTCATAAAAAGGATCACTTCTTCCTGACTCACTCTCTGGGATCACTGGCTCCCTGGGAAGCTAGTTGCCGTGTTGTGAAGACACTCAACAGCCCTGTGGAGGGCGCCACATCTGGATAGGCCCACATGGAGAGAAGCCAACTCTTTAGCACTGGCTTTCCAAGTCTGAAGTGAGCCACCTTAGAAGCAGATCCCACCAGCCTCAGCCGAGACTTCAGATGATTTCAGCTCTCCACCTGTCAAGTCTGTTAGCCAGGGCTCCAGATGTCATAGAACAGAGACAAGCTATTCCTGCTGTGCCCTGTCTCAGTGCTTGACCCACAGAAACTGTGAGATAGTAAAAGGTTATTGTTCTAATGTACTAAATGTGGGGGTAATTTCCTATGCAGCAAGAGGTAATTAATATACTTTCAGTGTCATGCTCAGGCTATGACGCTCTCACTGAGCATCTCCTTTGCAGGGCTGTCCTACTCACCCTTCTTGGGCTCTAACACCTATCCTAGGCCGCCCTCCTGTGCCCTCCACAGCCAACTCAAGTTCTGACTCTCTATGCCAGGCCGCCCTCCTATACAAATGCTCTCCTTACCCAATTCAGACACCAATAACCGCTCTGTGCCTCCACAGTTCCTTCCACTCCAGGCACAAATGCCTTCCTTGTTCTGTCCTATCTAATGCCTTTAGGATTGAATTTTTCAGCAAGGTAAGGGGAAAGAAGAAAAGGGAAAAGGAAAAGTAAAAAGAAGTAGAAGAGGAAGAAGAATTTATGAACTTGTGCTTATCAATCTCTTTCCTTAAATTGTGCAGCAGAGTTCAAAGCAATGGCATCACCCATAGCCCTTAAATTCCTTGTTTCCTATACGCTGGTTTTTGGTGTCAGCCATCCGGTCCCCCAGAGCCTTGCCTCAATGGATGCTTCATTGTAGGCAACCCTAAGCAATAGTTAAATTACTTATTTCATCACCACATGCCATAACTTGCAAGTTCCCATCCCTAAATAATTACTGTTAGTTATCCTTTGGTACATAACAAATTACTCTGCAATTTAGGGGCTTAAAATAACACACACTTATTATTTCACAGTGTCTGTGGGTCAGGAATCTGGGCACAGTCTATATGCATCATCTATGTCAAGGTCTCTCACAGGGTGGCAATCAACGTATCAGTTGAGGCTGTGATCTCATCTTGATGGAGAAGGATCCACATTCAAGCACTCTCACATGGTTGTTGAGAAGATTCAGTTCCTCATGAACTATTGGTCAGAAATCCCCATCAGTTCCTTGTCATTTGGGCCTCTCCAACATGTCAGTTTGCTTCACTAAAGAGTGCAGACATATGGTAGGAATGTAAATTGGCGCAGCTACTATGGAGAACAGTATGGAGGCTCCTTAAAAAACTAAAAATAGAACTACCATATGATCCAGCAATCCCACTCCTGGGCATATATCTGGAAAAGATGAAAACACTTAATTCAAAAAGGTACATGCACCCCAATGTTCATAGCAGCTCTATTTACAATAGCTAAGACATGGAAGCAACCTAAATGTCCACTGACAGATGAATGGAAAAAGAAAATGTGGTATATATATATATATATATATATATATATATATACACACACACACACACACACACACAATGGAACACTATTCAGCCATAAAAAGAATAAAATAATGCCATTTGCAGCAACATGGGTGGACCTAGAGACTATCATACTAAGTGAAGTAAGTCAGAAAGAGAAAGACAAATATCATATGATATCACTTATATGTGGAATCTTAAAAAATGATACAAATGAACTAATTTACAAAACAGAAAAAAACTCACATAGAAAACAAACTTACAGTTATAACCCAAAGGGGATAGCAAGGTGGGGGCGAAGACATAAATTATGAGTTTGGGATTAACATATACACACTATTATATATAAAATAAATGAGGATTTACTGTATAGCACAGGGAACTATATTCAATATCTTAAGCTATAATGGAAAATAATCTGAAAAAGAATATATGTATAACTGAATCACTTTGCTGTACACCTGAAACACTGTAAATCAACTATACTTCAATTAAAAAAAAAATGCAAACATAGAAGGCAATAGAGCAAGATGGAAATCATGGTCTTTTGTAACCTGATCTCAGAAGTGATATCCCATTATTTCGCCACTCTCTGTTTGTTAGGAGCGAGTCACTAGGTCCAGATTACAATATAGCATGACTAGCAGGAGGCAGATCTTTGGGAGCCGTCTTAAAGACTGCCTACCACAATTATCTTAACCCCAATAAGGGAAGATACCAGACTCAGATTCTCTCCATTTCCCTGAGAGTCTATTGCTTATACCTCACACCTCATATGAACTGCCGTTATATTCAAGGTTCTTCATGGCAAAATAAAAAACCAACTCTGGTTAGCTTAAGCAAAAATGGTCTCTATAAAATTAGGGTTAGTGTTCTCAAAAGTTCTTGGTATTCTCAGAACTACCATTAGGTATGTAGCGAACATTTTGTGGTTTTTTGAATAAGCTAGTGAGACAATGAATGTATAAATGAATGAATTAATAAATTCTCCAGTAGTAGGTGGATGTTATCTGGTGGCATATTTAGCTTGGGAAAACTCTTTAAAAACCAAGCTTATTACTGTGAAGCTACTTTCTAAAAAGCATGATATCTATAATTACTCACTTGGGAAGTTGTCTACAATATATTTCTTCTTTTTTTAAAAAAATTAATTAATTTATTTATTTTTGGCTGTGTTGGATCTTCGTTTCTGTGCAAGGGCTTTCTCTAGTTGTGGCGAGCGGGGGCCACTCTTCATTGCAGTGCACGGGCCTCTCACTGTCATGGCCTCTCTTGTTGCGGAGCACAGGCTCCAGACGCGCAGACTCAGTAGTTGTGGCTCACGGGCCTAGTTGCTCCGTGGCATGTGGGATCTTCCCAGACCAGGGCTCGAACCCATGTCCCCTGCATCGGCAGGCAGATTCTCAACCACTGCGCCACCAGGGAGGCCCTACGATATATTTCTTGATGAAAAAAGCAAGTCCTAGAACATGAACTTGTTCTGAACAAAATTCAGCTACATTTAATCCCAAGAAGTTATCCAGGACAATCATGGTGAAACTAAAAATCAGAGATTTGTAGATTTTTTAAAAGGATTAGAGAAGAGTAGTCTTCCAGAATACATTGGACACTCCAATCAATATTGGTGACTCCACCACACTGATGCAGAAAGGAGTTTGTAAATTTTCTATTGCCGTGTCACACATCATCCCAAAACTTAGTGACTTAAAACAATGGCAATCATTTTATTTTATTTTATTTTATTTTTCTTGGTCACTGCCTAGCTCAGCTCAGCAGTTCTCGATGGCATCTCTCCTGTAGTAGTCAAACCATGGCTGGGACCTGAAGGCTTTCTTATGTTTAGAACCTCAGCTGGGGTTTCAGCTGGATCACCTGCCTGTGACCTTTCCCTGTGGCCTAGGTCTCCTCACAGCTAGATTCCATGAAGGAGTGTCCCAAGAGGACAGAGGCAGACAGAAGCTGATCTGCTTTTATGACCTAGCCTCGGAAGTCACACCATATCATTTCTTCTGTATTCTATTTGTTAGAAGCAAATTACTAGGGACAACCTATATGCAAGGGAAGGGGAATTAGACTCCACTCCCGATGGTGAGAATCTCCAAGAATTTGTGGCTGTGTATTAAAAACCACCACAGGAACCATTAGGGAGATTGCTCTGGGCTCTGCAAGCAAAGGCTTCCTGGGCAAATGCAGTGTTTGAATCATGAGGAGGGCACACACCAACTTCAGGAAATACAGAGGGGGAATGGGCTCAGGATGTGCAGCAGCCTAGGGCATGGAGGAGGAGAAGAGCCCATTCCCCGTGCCCAGTGCTGGACCTCATCCCTGGTGCCCAACTTGCCCACTCCTCAGGTCAGCTCCTTCCTGGGTAGTGTAGTCTGGCCTGGCAAAGGATGCAGACCAACCTGTTTCCCAGTGTGGTTCTGCCACCTACGAACCCTTAAACTTGGGTGAGTTACTCCTTATCTCTTCAGGGATTATATCGGTCAGCGTCCTGCTAGAAAACAGATGACACACTCTATGGGGTAATTTGAGGAGAGTTTACTAAAGGGACTATTTACAAAGGTGTGAATAAGGTGTAGAATAACCACCAGGGATAGTGTGGTCCTCTGGGAGCAGAGACTAGGGACTAGGAACAATAGGGCTGTCATCTCCCGTGGGCCTGAAGGACAAAAACTGGAGACAGAGAGGCTGTGCGGAGGGCTACCCTGTGGGTGGTGGGGCCCTTGGTGGCTGGACGTAGCCAGCCAGTAGGGGCTCTTCAGTGGAAACTGGGGAACAAACACCTCAGGTGTTCTCTCCTCTGTGTGCCACCTCCTGCGGTGCTCCCCATTGGCCAAACCCAAGGGGAAGCCAGAGCAGGAAGGAGCTGGCTGACGCTGTCTCAACAGCTCAGCCTCTGGGGCACAGGGTGGGTGGAGAGGGGTGGAGAGCGGATGGGGGGCGTTGCGGTGCAGATATTAAATGGAACACGAATGAAGAGTGCCTGCCCGGCCCAGCGAAGACACTCAATAGACCTTAGTTCCAGCTCACTGCTCAAAAGATGTAGAAAAAGTTATGCTCCCAATTTGCAGGTCTTTACTTGGCATAAAAATGCATACAGGTGTGTCCTAACACAAAACATTTCAATGCATGTTTGTCATTTCCCCCACAGGAAAGAGGAAAGGCAAACACTGCCTGTCTGGGAAGCATATCACAGCCTATAGCAGCATCTAGTGGTTGTTTAATACATGGGGAAATGCGAGGATCAGGATATTCCCGTCAAACCAACTGCCATAAACCTTAGTGATGGTTTGCATCCAAATGTGACAAATTTGTCTAGGACTCCTAGAATTTGGACACCATGTTTTTAATCACACCTTTCTTGGAACCCATCTAAGGATGTAACTAGGCAAAAAATGCCAGCAGATGATTCAGAATAAATTTCAAAATCATAGTGAGATGGGCTGCCTGACAAAAATGAAAACTGATGTTGAAGAGATATCTGCACTCCCCTGCTCACTGCAGCATTATTCACAACAGCCAAGATACAGAAACCACCTAAGTGTCTGTCAACGGATAAAGAAGATAACATACATATATATAACAATACATAATAAAAAATAATAATAATACATAATATACATAATTCTATTATATATAGAATACTAATCTATTTTATTCTATAATATTCTAATATATGTAAATATATATACACATATACATGTATATGTGTATTAGTATTTTTTTTTTATATATATATATATATATATATATATATTAGAATACTATTCTGCCATGAGAAAAAGGAAATCCTGCCATTTGCTACAATATGGATGGACCTTGAGGATATTATGCTAAGTCAGTCAGAGAAAGACAAATATGGTATGATATCTCTTACATGTGGAATCTAAAAAACCAAATTTGAGGAAAGAGTGGAATGGTGATTACCAGGGGCTGGGGGGTAGAGGAACTGGAAGAGATATTATGTAAGGGTTCATACTTACAACTAGTAGATAGGTAAGTCCTGGAGACTTACTTGTACAGTGATTATAGACAACAATATCATAGCATAAACATGTACAGAGTACAGTGATTATAGACAACAATACCATTTTATAAACATCAAACTTGCTGACATTAAGTTTTAATTGTTCCCATCACTTTGAAAAATGGTACTTATGTGACATGACGAACAGTTAGCTAATGCTACAATGGCAATTGTATTGCAATATAAATGTATCAAATCAACACATTGTACACCTTAAACTTACACAATGTTTTATGTCAATTGCGTCTCAATTTTAGAAAGTGAGACCTGATATTCGGTTGTCACTCATCAGAAAACTCAGTGAAGTGTCTGGTTCACTTTGTCCTTCCCTTTTCTTACTGGAAATGCAATAAAAAGACATGAGTGATGTTTTTAAAAAAGAAAATCACCTATAATCCACACCCTAACATAGCAACTTTTTTTTGGAGTGTGTTTTCTGGTCTTTGTTCATGTAACTTCATATTATTTTACTACAGCTATAGACCATTTTCTCCACTTAAGTGTTTTTCAGTGGTACAATGGTTCAACAAAGACTTCATAATTATCATTCTTTAATCACTGCATAATATTCATTGAAAAGATACACTGTAATTTATTTGACCTGTTGTACATTTATATTATTCTAGTTTTTTTTTTTTTTTACTTTTATAAGAGAATAACGTCATGGACACTTATTTTTTTATTTTTTATTTTTTTAACATCTTTATTGGAGTATAATTGCTTTACAATGGTGTGTTAGTTTCTGCTTTATAACAAAGTGTATCAGTTATACATATACATATGTTCCCATATCTCTTCCCTCTTGCATCTCCCTCCCTCCCACCCTCCCTATCCCACCCCTCTAGGTGGTCACAAAGCACCGAGCTGATCTCCCTGTGCTATGCGGTTGCTTCCCACTAGCTATCTATTCTACGTTTGGTAGTGTATATATGTCCATGCCACTCTCTCACTTTGTCACAGCTTACCCTTCCCCCTCCCCCTATCCTCAAGTCCATTCCCTAGTAGGTCTGTGATGGACACTTTTATACATCAAAGTTAGTCCTTCTTGAGGCTTATTTTCCCACAGTTCCTGAAACAGGATTCCAGGGTATGGGGCTAAAGATGAGATACATGGCATCAGCACCAAACACTGCATGTCTAAGCTAAGTCCTGCAATGTTGGGAAACCTTCTGCTTTGTTAAAACAAATATGCTTGTGCCTCAGAAGGGCCAGGGTGTGTAATGGAAAGATCAGTCAGACACGCTTGGGTGTACATCCCTGGCTTTGTGAGTCTATGTGTTAAAAAACAATATACCACACTGAGATACCACTTGGGGATGGCTGTTATTTTTTAAAAATGAAAAATAAGTGTGGGTAAGGATGTGAAGAACTTGGAACCCTCATACATTGCTGATAGAAATATAAAACAATGCAGTCACTGTGGAAAACAGCATGGCAGTTCCTCAAAAAGTGAAATGTAGAATTACCATATGATCCAGACATCCCACTTCAGGGCATATACCCAAAAGAACTTAGAGCAGGAACTTGAACACATATCTGTACACTAACGTTCACAGCAGCATTATTCACAACACCCAAAAGGTGGAAACACCCAAGTGTCCATCAACAGATGAATGAGTAAACAAAAGGTGGTACATCTATATAATGGAATATTATTTGGCCTTAAAAAGGAAGGAGATTCTGACACACGTTACAACATGGTTGAACCTTGAAAACATTATGCTAAGTTAAATGAGCCAGACACAAAAGGTCAAACATTGTATGATGCCATTTTATGAGGTACACAGAATAGGCAAATTCATAGAGACCGAAAACAGAATAGAGACACCAGGGTTGGAGGGAGGAAAGAACGAGGAGTTACTGCCTAATGGGTGTGGAGTTTCTGTTTGGAATGATGAAATGGATAGTGATGATGGTTGAACAACATTAGGAATGTACTTAATGCCACTGAATTGTATGTGTAAAAATGGTTAAAATTATAAAATTTATATTATGTGTATTTTACCACAATAAAAAAGATAGATCCAAATGAAGAAAAAAGTAATTATAAATTCCTTTACTGTCATTTTATCGGGGTTTCCAGAGTAGTAAAATTAGATGCGCATGTTTAATTCACTTTTTTATCTGCTCAGTGAATATGTATTAAATGAATAAATGAATCAGATCTAATGGAAGTGTTGTCGGATATATACAGTGGAGCAATCACACAAACCTTCGCGGCTGAATCCCTTTTTCCCATCTGTCTTTTAAACTTCAAAAGCAATATATGAATTCATGGTTGCTATTAAAAATTATACACACGGGACTTCCCTGGTGGCACAGTGGTTAAGAATCCGCCTGCCAGTGCAGGGGACATGGGTTCGAGCCCTGGTCCGGGATGATCCCACATGCCACGGAGCAACTAAGCCCGTGCACCACAGCTACTGAGCCTGCGCTTTAGAGCCCGCAAGCCACAACTACTGAGCCCGCGTGCCACAACTACTGAAGCCTGTGCGCCTAGAGCCTGTGCTCTGCAACAAGAGAAGCCACCGCAATGAGAAGCCTGCGCACTGCAACGAAGAGTAGCCCCTGCTCACCACAACTAGAGAAAGCCCGAGGGCAACAATGAAGACCCAACGCAGCCAAAAATAAATAAATTAATTAATTAATTAAAAAAAAATTATACACGCTTAAACAGTAACTATGTGACAGTTCACTTTCACAGATTCTCTATCCTACCCCCACTCTCAAACGTTTACTTCCAATGATAATTGGCTGAAATTAACACCCATGTGTACCTGTCAAAGCTTGCCTTCCAGCTTAAGCCAGGACCCTGGTCCAGCAGCCTCTTCTCAGGAAAGCCTCTTGTGTTCTCATGTCCGACTCCTGCCCCCACTGCTGTCCTATGAGACACACACACACACACACACACACACACACACACACAATTTTAAGATTGAGGGAACTTCTGTAGCCTCTTTTTCTTTTCCACCAGCAGTGCAGGCCTGGAGATCCCTGCTAGGTTGTGGGTTCCCTTATTTGCTCTGATTTCTATCTAGAGAAACCCTGACAAAATCCAGATGCCTGAATCAGGGTTATTAGTTGCAAACAACAGAAGCCAACTCTGACAGATTTAAGGAAAATGGAATGTATAGAGTGAATATGGGGAGACTTGGAGACCCAGGCCTGGAAAATAAACAGGTCCAAGGGAAGCTATGCAGCCAGAGCCACAGCAAATATGCTGTAAAACGAAACCTGTGATATAAAATGAGGCCGCTGCAGCATATACTTGGTCTGCCAACATGGAATCTGGGACATCACCACTGGACCCACTGTCAGCCCTGGACTCTCTACTACCATTGTTTCTGGGATACCTACACTGTCCCAGGACCTGGGTGGTATCCTTGTTGCAGCTGATGACCCTAGAAAGGAGTCTTCACACCACTAGCTCTCACTTCAGGCTCCAGGGAGGATGCAGCTGATTGACTAAGCCTGTGTCGTACGTGCCCATGCCCTGTTTGTAAAGGAAGCTGGAAAAGTGGGTATCTGGCCCTTATGGCTTCCACAGTGGAAAATGATCATCTCTGCCTCCCACCAAGAGACATAGATACGTTCGTGCTTGGCAGCTTTAAAAGAAAGTCAAAGCTCCATTCTACCCATCTTCAGCTAGATTTTTCCAAGCCTCCTGTGTCACTGTGCTAGTCACTGCCCAGACATCACATTACTCTGTAGTGCAGAGCAGAGTTACTGAAGATTTAAAGAAAACATCAGGGAATTCCCTGGCGGTCCAGTGGTTAAGACTCCGCGCCTTCACTGCCGAGGGCCCGGTTGGATCCCTGGTCTGGGAACTAAGATCCCACAAGCTGTGTGGTGTGGCCAAAAAAAAAAAAAAAAAAAAAAAATCAACTGAAAAATGATCTCTGATGCTGGCAATGAATGATGCTTGCTTGGATGCAGATGGGGCTAGTGTGTGTGCATATGTGTGCATGTGTAAAATAATTTTATTACATTCTTCCTAGATTTGATGATATCATTCTTGTTGGGTTTTTCTAAAATTTTAAAAAATATTGGTAATACATTTACCTGGTTCAAATACAGAAACAGTATATAAATATTCATGCTCAGAAGTGTTGCTTGCACTCACATCCCCATCACCCCATTACCTCCCTATCTGCTCTCTGCAGAGAACCACATTTATTCATTTATTGTGAATACTTACAGTGTTTATTTATGCAAATAAAAGAAAATACAGGTAAGTGTATATTACTCATCAAGTTGTATCATTAAATATGTGCAGTTTTTTGTATGTCAATCACACCTCAATAAAGTAGTTTATTTATACACATTTTTTCTCTCTTTCTTACAAAAACAGGTAGTACATTATTTACACTGTTTTGTGCCCTGCTTTTTTATTTAACAATATTTCCTAGAGAAATTTCCATATCAGCATATAAAGAATTTATTCTTTTTTAAAAATACCTTCCACTATATGGATGAAACATGGTTTATTTAATCAAAAACCCACAGAGGGACACTTGAGGAGTTTCCAATATTTACTATTAAAAACTATCTTATAAGTAAGTAAACTTGTATACACATCTTTTTGTCCATATGTAGGAATATATGTCAGATACATTCTCAAAAGTGAGATTGCTGGGTCAAAATGTATGTGCATTTGTAATTTGGTGGATATTGCCAAATTTCCTTCTTTGGGGAAGGTGCCGTTCTGCATCTGGACCAGCTATGCATGAGCTGCATACATATGTGACTGTCTCATGCATGACTGCTTTCCCACGGTTTCAGCGGGTGTGTTGTCAGTCTTTTGAATTTTTGCCAATCTGATAGGTGAGAATGCAACCCCATTGTGGTTTATGTTTGCATTCTCTTTTTATAAGTGAAGTTAAACATCTTTTTCATATTTGTATTGCTTTTTCTGAAAACTATATTCATGCCTTTCTACATTTTTCTGCATAAATGTTCTGCATAAATTGTTGGTCCTTGACTTCTTGATTTTTAGATATTCTTTATTATTAGAGAGATTGGCCTCTGTGATCTGAATTGCATATATATATATATATATTTAACCACACTGCGAGGCTTGCAGGATCTTAGTTCCCCAACCAGGGATCAAACCTGGGCCCCCAGCAGTGAAAGCATGAGTCCTAACCACTGGACCTTCAGGGAACTCCCTGAATTGCATATATATATATATATATACAGACACACACACACACACACACACACACATATATATATATTTTTTTTACTGTGTTGGGTCTTCGTTGCTGCGTGTGGGCTTTCTCTAGTTGCGGTGAGCAGGGGCTACTCTTTGTTGCGGTGTGCGGGCTTCTTAATGCGCTAGCTTCTCGTTGCGGAGCACGAGCTCTAGGCGCGCAGGCTTCAGTAGTTGCAGCACGCAGGCCCTAGAGCACGCAGGCTTCAGTAGTTGCGGTACATGGGCTCAGTTGTTGTGGCTCGAGGGCTCTAGAGCGCAGGCTCAGTAGTTGTGGCCCATGGGCTTAATTGCTTCGCGGCATGTGGGATCTTCCCAGAGCACGGATCGAACCTGTGTCCCCTGCATTGGCAGGCGGATTCTTAACCACTGCGCCACCAGGGAATTCCCTGAATTGCATATATTTTAAAAACCAATTTGAGATTTTAAAAATCAGCTCAATTGAAGCATAATTTATATATAATAAAATGTTCCCATTTTGAGTACAATTTGATGAGTTTAGAAAAACATACATGCAACATGTAATCAGTACCACAATCAAGATATAGAATATTTTTATCATCCCTAAATGTTCCCTTGTGCCCATCCCCAGGCGATCTACATGCACCACTCTCAGATCCAAAAAATCACGTATCTTCTTTCTCTAACTATAGATTTGTTTTTCCTATATTTTATATAAATGGAATGTACAGTATGTACCCTTTTCTGTCTGGCTGCTTTTGCTCAGCAGATTGTTTCTGAGACTTCACCATGTTGTTGTGTGTATCAACAGTTCATTCTTTTTGTTTTCTTCATTTTCCTGCATAATATACCACTGTATGGATATACAGTCATTTATTTATCCATTTACCTGTTGATGGACATTTATACTGTTTCCAGATTCTGGCTATTATGGATAAGGCTACTATGAATATTCACGTACAAGTCTTTATGTAAATATATATTTCCTTTCTCTAGGGAGTACAATTGCTGTATCTTATGGTAAGAATATGTTTCATCTCATTTTTTAAAAAAACTACCAAACTGTTTTCCTAATTGGTTTTAACATTTCATACTCCTACCAGAAATATATGAGAGTTCTAGTTTATAATCATAAATACTTGCCAGTCTTTTTAGTTTTAGTTGATCTAGTGGGTGTGTAGTGGTATCTGATCATGGTTTTACTATGAATTTCTCTGATGATTACAGACGACGAGCATCTTTTTCTGTTTTTTGACCATTCATATGGTGAGGTTTTTGTTCCTGCTTCACCAGGCTTTTCTCTTTTTCCTTAATTGAAAGAGTTCTTTATATATGTTGGAAACAAGTCCTTTGTCAGTTTTGTGTATTGTAGATATTTCCCCAGTCTGCAGCTTGCTTTTTCATTTTCTTAATAATGTCTTTCAAACAGCAGTTTTACATTTTAAAAATTTATTTTATCATTTTTCCTTTTATGATTTGTGCTCTTTGTGTCCTATCTAAAATGTATTTGTTTACCCCAAGGTTGCAAAGGTTTTCTCTTATGTTTTCCTCCAAATGTTTCATAATTTTAGCTTTTACATTTAGTCTATGACCCATTTTTTAATTATAGCTTTATCAAGATATAATTCACATACCATAAATGTCACCCTTTAAGTGTACAATTCAGTAATTTTAGTATATTCAAAGAGTATACTATAAAATTTTTGAACATTTTTATCATCCTTCAAAATAAACTCCATATGCAGTTGCTACCAGTAAATACCAGTTACTCCCAATTCTCCCTCCCCAGGTCCTGCCATCACTAACCTACTTTATTTTGGATTTTCCTATTCCAGGAAAGTCATATAAATGGAATCATACAATATGTGGCTTTTTGTGGCTGGCTTTTAAAATCTAGCATAATGTTTTTGATGTTTAGCCATATTGTAACATGTATCAGTACTTCACTCCTTTTATTCCTGAATAACAGCCCATTGTAGGGGCAGTTCCCTGGTGGCCTAGTGTTTAGGATTCCAGGCTTTCGCTGCTGGGGCTGGGATTCAGTCTCTGGCTGGGGAACTGAGATCCTGTAAGCTGCTCGGTGTCGCAAAAGAAAAAAAAAAAGTCCATTGTAGGTATATATGATATCTTGTTTATCCATTCATCAGTTGATGGACATTTGAGTTGTTTCTACCTTTGACAATTATGAATAATGCTATGAAAGCCATGTTCAAGTTTTTGTATGAACATGTTTTCAGTTCTTTTGAGTATATACTTAGGAGTAGAATTGCTACGTCAAATGGTAACTCTGTGTTTACCTTTTTGAGGAACTGCCAAACTGTTTTTCACAGTGGCTGCACCATTTACATTCCCATCAATGATGTATGAGGGTTCTCTACATTCTTTTCAACACTTGTCATTTTCCATTTTAAAAAATTAAAGCCATCATGGTAGATACGAAGTGGTATCTCATTGTGGTTTTGATTTGCATTTCCCTACTGGCTAATGATGTTGAGCATCTTTTCATGTGCTTATTGGCCATTTGTATATTTTTTTTTTTTTTGGAAAAATGTACTGTGCTCAAGTTTAAATTGGATTTTTAAAATTGTTAAGTTGTAAGAGTTCTTTATATATTCTGGATATAATCAGTCCTTTATCAGACATATAATTTGCAATTATCTTCTCCCATTCTATGGTTGTCTTTTCACATTCTTGATGGTGTCCTTTGAATCCCCAAAGTGTTTAATTTTGATGATGTCTAATTTATCTATTCCGCCCCCGCTTTGTTTTCTTGTGCTTCTGGGGTCATACCTAGCTTAAGGTCATGAAGATTTCATTCCATGTTTTCTTCTAAATGTTTATAGTTTTAGCTCCAGCAGTTAGGTATATGATCCATTCTGAGTTAGTTTTTTTCCATATGATGTGAGCTAGTTCACTTTGGCATGTGGATATCCAGTTGTCCCAGCACCATTTGTTGAAAACACTATTCTTTCCCTTTGAATTGTCTTGGCATCTTGTCTCTCAATTGACCATAAATGTAAGGGCTTATTCTTGGACTCTCAGTTCTACTTTATTTATCTATCTAGCTATTCTTATGCCAGTACTACACCCTCTTGATTCCTGTAGCTTCACAGTGAGTTTTAAAATTAAGAAGTAGGACTTCCCTGTTGGCACAGTGGTTAAGAATCCACCTGCCAGTGCAGGGGACACAGGTTCGAGCCCTGGTCCGGGAAGATCCCACGTGCCGCGGAGCAACTAAGCCCGTGTGCCACAACTACTGAAGCCCGCGTGCCTAGAGCCACAACAAGAGAAGCCACCGCAATGAGAAGCCCGTGTACCGCAACGAAGAGTAGCCCTGCTCACTGCAACTAGAGAAAGCCCGTGTGCAACAACAAAGACCCAACTCAGCCATAAATAAATAAATTTATTTATTTTTTAATAAATAAATAAAATTGAGAAGTGTAAGTCTTCCAACTTTGTTCATCTTTTCCAGGACTTTTTGGCTATTCTGAGTCTCATTCATTTCCATATGAGTTTTAGAATCATCTTCTAAATTACTGCAAAAAAGTGGGGGCACCTGAGACTTTGATAGAGATTGTTTTGAATCTTTAGAACAATTTGGAGAGTACTGCCATCTTAATATTGTTTTCCAATCCATGAGAGTGGAATGTCTTTCCATTTATTTAGATCTTCATTAATTACCTTAAACTACTGTTTTGTAGTTCTCCATGTACAAACCACGCACTTCTGTGAAATTTATTCCTGATATTTTATTCTTATTGCTGGTACTGTAAATGGGATTATTTTCTTTTTCTTTCTTTCTTATAAATTTATATTTATTTATTTATCTATTTATGGCTGCATTGGGTCTTTGTTGCGGTGCACGGGCTTCTCATTGCGGTGGCTTCTCTTGTTGCAGAGCATGGGCTCTAGGCATGCAGGCTTCAGTAGTTGTGGCACACAGGTTTAGTTGCTCTGCGGCATGTGAGATCTTTCTGGACCAGGACTCGAACCCGTGTCCCCTGCATTGGCACGCAGATTCTTAACCACTGTGCCACATGGGAAGTCCCGGGATTATTTTCTTAATTTCACTTTCAGATTATTCATTAGGAGTGTATAGAAATACAATTGATTTTTGTATATTGACCTTACATCCTGCAACTTTGCTTAACTTGTTTATTATTTACCAGTTTTTTAGTGCAATTTTTAGGATTTTCTATGTAAAAGATCATGTCATATACGCATAAATATAGCTTAATTTCTTCCTTTCCAATCTGAATGACTCATTTCTTTATGTTACCTAATTACCCTGGCTAGAACCTCCAATACAATGTTGAATATAAGTGGGGAGAGAGAACATTCTTGTTTCTGATCTTAGGGAAAAATAGTCTTTCACTATTAAGTATGTTTGTTACCTGTGGGGTTTTCATAAATGCCCTTTATAGCTTGAGGAAATCTCCTTCCATTCCTAATTTGTTGAGTGCTTTTGTCACAAAAGGGTGTTCAATTTTGTCAACTGCTTTTCTGCATCTATTCATGTGAGTGTGTGGTTCTGTCCTTTATTCTATTAAATATGTATTAGGGAATTCACTGGCAGTCCTGTGGTTAGGACTCTGTGCTTTCACTGCTGAGGGCCCGGGTTCAATCCCTGGTCAGAGAAATAAGATCCTGCAAGCTGCACGGCAAGGCCAGAAAAAAAAAAAGAAAAAAGGTGTATTAGTGTTTATAGTATTCCCTTAAAATACTTTTTATTTTTGTAAGGTTAGTAGTGATGTCTCTTCCTTCATTCTTGATCTTAGTAATTTTAGTCTTCTCTATTTCTTGTTCATTTTACCTAAAGATTTGTCAATTTTGATAATATTTTCAAAGAACCAATTTTTGGTTTTGTTGAATCTCTCAATTTTTTAAAAAAATTCTCTATCTCATTAGTTTCTGTTTTGATCTATATTATTTCCTTCCTTCTGCTTGCCTTGGGATTAGTTTCCTCTTCTTTTCCTATTTTCTTTTTCCCAGCTGTATTATGATATAATTGACATATAACACTGTGTAAGTTTAAGATGTACAAGGTGTTGATTTGATACACTTATCTATTGCAAAATGATTAACACTAGAGCTTTAGTTAACACCTCCATCATGTCACATAATGACCATTTCTTTTTTGTGGTGAGAACACTTAAGATTTACTCTCTTAGTAACTTTCAAGTATATAACAGAGTATTATTAACTATAATCTCGAGACATGCTGTGCATTAGGTCCCCAGAACTTATTTATCTTTTACTGTAACTGGAAGTTTGTACCCTTTGACAACATCTCCACATTTCTTCCACCTCTGAGCCCCTGAACCACCATTCTACTCTTTGTTTCTATGAGTTCAGCTTTTTAAGATCCTACATATAAATGATATCACACGCTATTTGTCTTTTACTGCCTGATTTATTTCACTTAGCACAATGCCCTCAGGTTCTATCCACATTGTTGCAAATGGCAGTATTTTCTTCTTTCTCATTGCTGAATAATATTCCATTGTGTGTGTATATACATATACATACATACATATATATGTACACCAAATCTTTTATTTTTAACATCTTTGTTGGAGTATAATTGCTTTACAATGGTGTGTTAGTTTCTGCTGTATAACAAAGTGAATCAGCTATACGTATACATATATCCCCATATCCCCTCCCTCTCGCATCTCCCTCCCACCCTCCCTATCCCACCCCTCTAGGTGGTCACAAAGCACCGAGCTGATCTCCCTGTGCTATGCGGCTGCTTCCCACTAGCTATCTATTTTACATTTGGTAGTGGATATATGTCAAGGCCACTCTCTCACTTCGTCCCAGCTTACCCTTCCCCCTCCACGTCCTCAAGTCCATTCTCTACGTCTGCGTCTTTATTCCTGTCCTGCCCCGAGGTTCTTCAGAACCATTTTTTTTTTTTTAGATTCCACATATATGTGTTAGCATACAGTATTTGTTTTTCTCTTTCTGACTTACTTCACTCTGTATGACAGACTCTAGGTCCATCCACCTCACTACAAATAACTTTACGTCATTCCTTTTTATGGCTGAGTAATATTCCATTGTACATATGTGCCACATCTTCTTTATCCATTCATCCATTGACAGACACTTAGGTTGTTTCCGTATCTTGGCTATTGTGAATAATGCTTCAATAAACATGGGAATGCAGATAGCTCTTCAAGATTCTGTTTTCATTTCCTTTAGATATATACCCAGAAGTAGAATTGCTGAATCATATGGTAGTCCTATTTTTAATTTTTTGAGAAACCAGCATACTGTTTGGCTATACCAATTTATATTCCCATCAACAGTGCACAAGAGTTTCCTTTACTCCACATCCTCCAAGACTTGCTATCTCTTGTATTTTTGATGACAGCCATTCTACCAAGTGTGAAGTAATATCTCATTGTGGTTTTTTATTTTTTTATTTTTGGCCGCGCCATGCAGCATGTGGGATCTTAGTTCCCTGACCAGGGATTGAACCTATGCCCCCTGTATTGGAAGCGCAGAGTCTTAACCACTGGACCGCCAGGGTAGTCCCTCTCATTGTGGTTTTGATTTGCATTTCCCTGATGGTTGCTGATGTCAAGCACTTTTTCATGTACCTGTTGGCCATTTGCATGTCTTCTTTGGAAACATATCTGTTCTGTTCCTCTATTTTGTGATTGGATTGTTTGAATCTTTTTTTTTTTTTTTTGCTGTTGAGTTGTATGAGTTCTTTATATATTTTGGATATTAGCCCCTTATCTTTATCTTTTCCTTTCATGTACTTATTTTAGATTTAAGTTGTTGTTTTCCTAGCTTCTTAATGTACTAAATTGGATTTTTGATGTTAGACCTTTCTTCTTTATATTTTATTTATTTATTTTTGGGCTGCGTTGGGTCTTTGTTGCTGTGCACAGGCTTTCTCTAGTTGTGGCAAGCGGGGGCTACTTTTCATTGTGGTGCGTGGGCTTCTCATTGTGGTGGCTTCTCTTGTTGCGGAGCAAGGGCTGTAGGCACACGGGTTTCAGTAGTTGTGGCACACAGGCTCAGTAGTTGTGGCTCACCGGCTCTAGAGCGCAGGCTCAGTAGTTGTGGCGCACGGGCTTAGTTGCTCTGTGGCATGTGGGATCTTCCTAGACCAGGGCTCGAACCCATGTCTCCTGCATTGGCAGGCGGATTCTTAACCACTGTGCCAGCAGGGAAGCCCCTTTCTTCTTTTTAAATATAAACATTTGAAGTTATAATATTCCCCATAAGCACTGCTTTAGCTTCATCCCACAAATTTTGAAATGTTGTGTCTTCGTTTTCAATCGGTTCAATGTACTTTCTGATTTTCCTTGTGATCTTCTCTTTGATTAATGGGTTATTTAGAAGTGTTGTTTAACTTCCAAATATTTGGAGATTTTTCTAGATTCATTTCTAATATTGATTTCTCTTCTAATTCAACTCAACTACTAATTCTTAATTTAATCTCATTCATACAAATGTTAGACTACTTGATATTGTCACATAGCTCATTGAGTGCTATTCACTTTTTTCAGTCTTTCTTTTGCTCATTTGCTTCATTTTGTATTTGCGTAATTTCAATCCTTTTAATATTATTGAGGCTTGTTTTATGGCATTTGGTATATTTTAATAAATGTGCACGTGAAAATTATATATTGAGTAGAGTGTTCTATGAATTTAAATTAAGTTGTTGATAATGTTTTTAGGTTTTCTACATCCTTACTGATTTTCTTCCTATTTATTGAATCAAAGACCGAAAGAGGCATGTTTGTATTTCCAAATATAATTGTCGATTTATTCATTTATTTTAGCTTTTTTGTTTATTTCTTCATGTATTTTGAAGCTTTGTTATTGGGTATGTATGTATTTAGTATATTTATGTCTTTGTAATGTCCCTCTTTATTGCTTGTAATATTCTTTGTGTGATATTAATTTAGCCATTCTAGCTTTCTTATGATTGGTGCCTCCATAGTATATCTTTCTACATTCTTTTACTTTATTTTGTCTGTGTCTTTATGTTTAAAGTGGGTTTCTTGTTTACAGCACATTGTAAAGTATTGCTTTTCTATCCAGTCTGATACTTCTGCCCTTTAACTAGAATGTTTAGACCATGTACATTTATTGTACTTATTGTTATGATTGGGTTTAAGTCTACTATCTTCTATTTGTTTTCTACTTGTACCAACTGTTCTTTCTTTTTTTACTGCTTATTTTGGATTTTCTTTTTTTTTTCTTTTTTTTTTTTTTGCCGTGCACGCGGCTTGCAGGATCTTAGTTCCCAAACCAGGGATTGAACCCGGGCCCTTGGCAGTGAAAGTGCAGAGTCCTAACCACTGGACTGCCAGGGAATTCCCTTGATTAATTTTTTATGCTTCCATTTTACATCTTCTATTGGCTTACTAGCTCTACCTCTTTGTTTTATTAGTTTTAGTGGTTGCTGTAGCACATACAATATACACCTTTAACTTTTCACAGTCTACCTTCAAATAATACTATATAACCTAATGTAAGTTGTAAGAATCTTACAACAGCACACTTCCATTTTCCTTTTTCCACCCACTTTCACACATTTTACTTCTGCATTTGTCATGACTCCCAACCATTTATGGTGCCATTCCTTCCTGTCTATAGATCAAGGTTTCCATGTGTTTCATTTTCCTTACATCCAAAGAACTTCCTTTAACATTTCTTGTGGTACGGGCCAACTGGTGACAAATTTACTCAGCTTTTGTTATTGTTGTCTGAAAAGATTTTTATTTTATCTTCTTTTGTAAACAATATTTGGTACATATGTATTCCAGGTTGATCATGTTTTTTAGCACATTAAAAATGTACCATGGCCTTATGACTTACATAGTTTCTGAAAAGTTTTCATTAATTCTTATCTTTATTCCTTTGTTTCTTTTTTCCTCTGGCTAATTTTAAGATTTTCTGTTAATAATATTTTGGCTTTCAGCTATTTGATTATAATGTGTCTTGATTCTGGTGCTGGTGCTGGTGGTGATGTGCGTGTGTGTAGTCATCCTGTTTCGTGTTTGTTGATGTTTTTGGATAGTATTTATTGCCCATGGAAAAAATTTTGACCGTTATTTCTTCAAATATTTTTTTCTGTATTATTATTTCTCCTTTCTTTCTGGGTTTCCAATTAGAACTATGTTAGACCATTGGATACTGTCCCACAAGTCCCTAGACTCTGTTCACTTTTTTAAGGCTTTTTCTCTCGTTGTTTCATTCTGAATAGAATCTATTCCTGTCTCTTCAGGTTTACTGATTGTTTTCTTCATTGTTTAACGTGCTTTTAATCCCATCCAGTGATTTTTTTTTTCATCATAGGTATTGTTTTTCACCTCTAGGAGTTTCATTTTGCTCTTTTTTTCCTATCTTTCGTCTCTTTCTTATTGTGTTCATGCTTCCTCTCCTTATTATGTTCATGTTTTCTTTTAAATACATGAAATAGCTATAATAGCTGTTTTAATATTCTTATTTGCTAGTTCTATCAAATCTATCATTGAGTCATTTGTATTGACTGATTTTTCTCCTAGTTACAGATCACATTTTCTGGCTTCTTCTATGTCTAGTAAATTTGGATGTTAACCATTGTTTTACATTGTTGTGTGTCTTATTTTTGTTTTCTTCCTCTACAGGATGTTGGGCTTTGTTCTCATAGTCAATGAGAACAGCTTGATCCTTCAGTTCAGCTTGATCCTTTTGAGGCTCCTCTACAGTGTCATTAAAGTGTGTTTAGAGAGGCCTATATTCTAGGGATAGTTGAGCCTTTTTACTAAGGCATGGCCCACTTAGGGCCCCAAGTGATGGATTAGATCTCTCTATTCTGGCTGGTCAGAACTTAAATGTGTTCCAGTTTTTTGTGAGTTTGGGGAACCATTCAGCTCATAGCTTCCTGGTTGGTCTCCAACCAGCCTCATGAAGTTTTATCCCATACATTCACATGTTAGTATTCAGCAAAGATTCATGGAGGTATCTATGGAGATTTCTGGAATTCTTTTTCTGCATAATCTACTCCTCTCTGAACTCTGCCCTGCAATTTCCAGCCATCTCAGATAATCCTGAACTCTGGCTCTTCATCTAAGCAAGATTGTTGGACTATGTTTGGACTCCTCTTCCTTACTCTACAGTTTGAAATATGCCTCCAGGCAGAAAGCTGTGGTGATCATAGGGCTCAACTCATTTGTTTCCTTTCTCTCAAGTATCACAGTCGTGGGACTTCCCTGGTGGCGCAGTGGTTAAGAATCTGCTTGCCAATGCAGGGGACACAGGTTCGAGCCCTGGTCCAGGAGGATCTCACATGCCACAGAGCAACTAAGCCATGCGCCAAAATTACTGAGGCTGTGCTCTAGAGCCTGCAAGCCACAGCTACTGAGCCCACGTGCCACAACTACTGAAGCCTGCGTGCCTAGAGCCTGTGCTCCACAACAAGAGAAGCCACCACAATGAGAAACCCACGCACTGCAACAAGAGTAGCCGCCGCTCACTGCAACTAGAAAAAGCCAGCACACAGCAACGAAGACCCAATGCAGCCAAAAATAAGTAAATAAAATAAATAAATTAAAAACAAAAAGTATCACAGTGTGTGTTGCCTGTTATTTGATGTCTGAGATCAATTTCACATATTCTGTCCAGTTTTTTGTTTAATTGGTCTCTTGGCAGAATGCTAAATCTGGTCCTTTTCATTCCATTACAGCCTGAAGTGAAAGCCTGTCATTTTTTTTGACAATTTGTTTCTAGAGTTTTCGTTTTGTTATTAATTTTTTTCCATGCAGAAATGTCTAGATTTTATGTAATCAAATTTATTGAATTTTAGTCTATGACTTCTGAATTTTGAAGAACTTTGAAATTAAAAAGGATGTCCCCACTCCAAGTTTAGGAAGGCATTCTAGGCCATTTCTTCACGCTGATTCTAATCTTGTTTTCCATGCAATTCATGTCGCTGTAACCTTGACTTGAACACTTCTCATCTCTTTGCCAGGTCATATTTGTCCTGCTTGTCCCCAGGGAAGTGGAAATTTTATCTCAAATGTGTGAAGTGGGGTTAATTTGGCATTTTACCTACAGTTCCCCAAAACAGTTATTTATGGCATAAGCTAGATGCCCTGAGTTCTTTTGGGCTTTATTTTTGACATCCAAGGCAATGGAAAGCTTTGGGGATTCTAAAACCCTTTCTATCAAAGTGGTGTCTTTGTCACAAATTCTAAAAGCCTATTTTAGAACTCAAAGAGTTCTTTGATACCTATGCCCATTTGAAGTAATTGACCTCTCTTGAGACAGGATTGGGAGACAGGCCTAGCTGATTGGTCTGGGGAGGGCCACAAGGCACTAGGAATTGAAAAGGGAAAAGCACAAAGATCAATATATCAAAATATTTTTCTACCACACCCTCTGTCTTCTGCACTTTCTGACACACCAGCAGAGTAACACCATCAAAAGAGCAAATAAAGTTAGCCTGATACTGTCTCTTCTTCATTCTGGGGTTCACTGCCTTTTTAGGTCAGCTCACAAACCAACCTCTCCAAAAACTCAGTCTACAATATGACCCTGGGCCTGCAGGAAGTTCACTATGGAGGATTCTTTTTTGGAAACTGGAAATGGTAACCAACTAGTTTTATTAGCTTATTTGCAAGTTTTCCAGAATGTAATTCATCAGAGCAGGAGACCTGTATTATTTAGAACAGTTTTCTTATTAATGCTGTCACCCATCTTTGGATCAATTCTCTTTTGGTGAACTTGTTTCTGTACTTTTCAGTACCATAAACAAGGCCTTTCTCGCAGTCATCTATCAATATCATGTCTTTAGTTTCCAACAGAAGACTCCATTTCTTGCTCCGTAAATTATTTGCAATCAAGTTTTGTATTCCCTGTCTTATTTGAAACATCAGTTGAATTTACCAATTTTATATGCCTTTTAAAATATTAAGCTGCTTTTCCTTCTGGTGGGGGGGGGGGCTGGATTTTTTTTTCTAGTGGGCAGGACTCTTCCCATTAGGAAAAGTGACCTATTAGCATAAAAGTGAAGCAGAAAGCTTATCCTGAGCTTGGAAAGTAAGACACCGAGTGCCCCACTGTCGACAGAGCTGTAGGAGTATTTCCTGACTTGGCAGCATAGCCATGGGACTCTCAGGCGGAGAGCTCTGCTGCTGGATTCATAGAGTCCAAGGCAGCAACGGGTCTCACCTCCCACCCAGCGCCCCATTCTGGCCAGCTGATTGCCCAGCCTCTCGCTGTTGTCCTGGAGCAAGGGTCAGGAAACTCAGCCTGTGGGCCAAATCTGGCCTGCTGCCTTTTTGCAAATAAAGTGTTATTGGAACACAGCCGTACCCATTTCTTGTCGTATTATTTATGACTGCTTTCATACCACAGTGGCAGGGCTGGGCAACTGCAACATAGACCATATAGTCCACAAAGACTAAAATATTTAATTACTGGCCCTTTACAGAAAAAGCTGGCCAAACCCTGTCCTAGCACACTGGAACTGTGACGGAATTTTGGTATTCTCCTTTTTCTAGGTTATTCCAGAGCCCTAACTTGGCGTCAAGGAGTGATTATTGCCCTCAAACCCCTTGGTTCCTCCATCCTGGCTGATTCCCATTTCCTACTTGCTAACAAAGCAGAGCATCTTAGTTTGAGTAGACCCAGGAGCAGATTCTGACATAAGGATTTAAATGAAAGTAATTTATTTGGGAAAGGCTCCCTGGAAACCCCATTAAGGGTGTGGGAAAGTAAGTTAGGGAAGGAAGTCAATATACTATGTTATCAAGCAAATTACCATTGTGGGCAACAGGAGGTCAGTCTGGTATGGAACTCTGGAAGTCAGTGTAGAACAGCTGGCTCAGTGTTCTGCCAGCTGAGGAGTGAGGGAGCTGGGGTGTTTATACACCAACTCCTGCCTATGATTAAGTAGAGGGCTGCCACCAGGAGGGATGAACTCTCTGTCACTTCTGGACTGTTTCTGAAGGCAGAGTGGGCTCTAGAGAATGCTCTCAGGCAATTAGATGCACATGCCAGCATTCAGAAGTCAGGCCAGCATACAATGAAGTGAGAAAGTTAAGAGGGTACAGGTAAGGTAGCATCTGCTACAGGAAAATACAGAATACCAAGGTGACTGCCGGAAGATACTCAGGGCAAAGGGGCTGGCTCTTAGAAAAAGAAAAACAAAAAGTTCCTCGTGAAACATCTAGTTGAAGAGAAGTGAGCACTCACTTCCAACTGTGTGATCCTGGCCAAGCTCCCTACACTCCTGGGGGTTCAAGGGGCCCACCTGTAAGACAGAGGTGAACTGACTGACCTCCTCCCTGACCTGGTGAGGGGCAGTGTTTTGTTTTGGCAAAATTTATGCACAGCAATTTATTTAACACAGGTTCACTGTGGGAATTTCACAAGCTAAGAGCATACAGGATAATGTCTCTTAATAAGCCAATAACGAAATAACATACCCCAAACCACTGACAGATTAATCACACTATTGTTCCAGGCAAGGGGAGAGGAAAGGAATAAAGTCCAAATTCAGCATGAGGTGTACCTTTATACAAGCTGGGAGGGGACAGATGCCTTAGCCAACTACTAGCTGATGTCCAGCTGCCAGCACAAAAGTCAAAGTCCCTTGTTGCTAGAGCACATTGCTAGGGAACGAAGGCACTGTTGTTGATAGGCAAGATGGCCTCCTTGGAGGAGCCGCTGAGAGGCTTTCCCTACTGCCAGTAAAAGACTCACCCTTATCTCACAGGAGCTAATGTCTAACAGTCCCCCAGACTACTTAGATCAGCAAAGGGCTGCCTGCCCAGACGCTCAGATAGCCCCACAAACACTCAGTATTTACAGGCATACCTCGTTTTATTGCATTTCACTTTATTGCGTTTTTTCACAAATTGTAGGTTTGTGGCAACATTTTGCTGTCAAATGATTAGCATTTTTTAGCAATAGAGTATTTTTAAGTTAAGGTATGTACATTTTTAAGATATAATGCTCTTGCACACTTAATAGACTACAGTTTAGTGTAAACATAACTTTCATATGCACTGGGAAACCAAAAAAAAAAAGTATGACTCGCTTTATTGCAGTGGTCTGGAACTGAACCTGCAATATCATCTCTGGGGTATGCCTGTGTCAGTTCTTCACATGTTCTTATCAATAAGCTCCCAGTGGGGCCCCTCAGCAGCTGAGCTACTGAGTGCTTACCAGTGACAACAAACCAGATGATGACTTCCTGACACTACTTACTTCATTCTTATATCAAAACAATTTTACCTCTAAAAACAACTTTTTTTTGGTCTTTGCCATAACCAAGTAGATTAAAACAACTTCACTTCAGTCATAAACAAGTGGGTTTGAAATCATATCAAACCCATTCACAACAGGCAGATAACTCATGAAACATCCAAAGATATAGGGATTAAAGTGTTGGAATATTTGTTTTCTCCCCAGATGGAAACTCTATTATTTTTACTGACCATAATACTATGAAATATTACAAAAGGTTTTTTTTTAATCCAAAAGAGTAGAAATAGGAAATTTTAAATCCTTCCCAAAGCTAGCAACTTGCAAAAGTTTAATGTGCTCTATAACTTTCCAGATTTTCTATGTATATATAGATTTCTATTTTTATATAGAAGAACTCACAGGAACATACTAGTTTTTAATCTGCTTTTTTTTACTTGACAATATATTGAAGATCTATTGGCATACATGAAGAGGTATGGATCTGGGCTTCCCTGGTGGCACAGTAGTTAAGAATCTGCCTGCCAATGCAGGGGACACAGGTTCGAGCCCTGGTCTGGAAAGATCCCACATGCCATGGAGCAACTAAGCCTGTGCACCACAACTACTGAGCCCGTGTGCTGTAACTACTGAAGCCAGCGTCTAGAGCCCGTGCTCCGCAACAAGAGAAGCCACTGCAATGAGAAGCCCGCACACCACAACGAAGAGTAGCCCCCGCTCGCTGCAACTAGAGAAAGCCCGTGTGCAGCAACAAAGACCCAACACAGCCAAAAATAAAAAAAAAAAACAAAGAAACAAAAAAACAGGTATGGATCTATTGTATCTTTTTTAATAGTTATACGGTATTCCATTGTGTGCTTATACCATAGTTTAACCAATATACTCTTTTTTTTTTTTAACCAATCTACTCTTGATGGACTTTTATGATTTTTCCAATTTGCCTATAAAGAAAATAGTACTACAAGGAAAATCCTTGTATATCTGTTTCTGCTTAGTTGGGCAGGGGTTTCCACAGGATGAATTTCTGGAATTGGAACTGCTTGATCAGAGTATACACACTGGGACTTCACTGGTGGCACAGTGGTTAAGAATCTGCCTGCCAATGCAGGGGACACGGGTTTGAGCCCTGGTCCGGGAAGATCCCACATGCCGCGGAGCAACTAAGCCTGTGCACCACAACTACTGAGCCTGTGCTCTAGAGCCTGCAAGCCACAACTACTGAGCCCACGTGTCACAACTACTGAAACCCACGTGCCTAGAGCCTGTGCTCCACGACAAGAGAAGCCACCACAATGAGAAGCCCACGTGCCGCAATGAAGAGTAGCCCCCGCTCGCCACAACTAGAGAAAGCCTGCACGCAGCAACGAAGACCCAACACAGCCAGAAATAAAAATAAATAAATTAACTGATTTAAAAAAAAAAGAGTATACACATTCAACAATTTTTAAACTATTCTCAATTGAAAGACTGTATAAAATTACACACCTAGTCATAGAAAGTGAGGGCCAGTTTCATCTAAAACTGGGCATTTTTAACCTTTTGTGAATTGTATTTTTCATCTCTTTTGCCCATGTTTCAATTGGGGTTCTCATTTTTTATTTGATTTATATGAGCTCTTTATGTATTAAGGATAATACACCACCAAGATACTGACAAAGTCAACAGTAAGCTCTTACTGATGAAATGACCAGACACAACATCACTTGCTTAAATCTACATATCTAAAATCTATAAAAAGAGCTCAGTGGTGCCAGGATACCCCATAAAGGGATTAGAAGCATTCTGCAGAAGAGATGAGGAATAAGATAAATTCCCAGTTTCCCCAAATCCTCTCCTGGAACCCACAGTTGCAGAAAATAAAATCTGTGCCTGGGGGTTGCATCATGCCTCTGGAAACTCAGTTGCCCCTCCTCCAAGGCCAGCTTCTGTGCTGAAGCATTTCTGCACCTAGTCCCGTCTGACCCGAAAGCTCCTCATCAACGTGGGGATGAAATTACATACAATCTGACTACAGAGTGTGGTACCACAAAGCCTGGGCCAAGTGCATTTCTTGACCTTCTTGCTGCATGACTCTTTGTAACATTAAAAGGTAATTGTTTAGGAGCAAATGGGCAAAGGCAGAGGAGAGGGCAGGACCAGAGGGCTTTATCTCCCTTAATCCCCATCAGCTCCCCTCAGGCCATCCTCCTCCCCTCCCCTCATTACTCAAATAGGTAGTTACAATATATAAAATTTTTGTTGCTTTGCAGAACAACAGAAATGTGTAATTAAAAGCAACTTTGGAAAACTGAAATTTGTATTGATCTGTAATACACTATTTAAGTGAAAAAGTTGTGCAGCCCTACGCACATGTTGCTTGCAGCAAAGCCCCTTGTGCCTCTTCTGGAGTCTCTAAAATGTGACCTGGGCTCCCCAGCTGGGGTGGGCAAGTCTGGCTCTGGGGCTGGAAACTGGTGGAGGGGAGTGTGAGGAAGAGCTCCCTCCCTGGCAAACCCTGGGCACCTCCAAGCACCCTTATCACCTCTCACCAGAGTCACTTGTAAATGACAAAAAGAGGCGCAGAGTATCTGCTTGAAATGATACACCGGGTCCTGGCTTGCAGCCCCCGACCTGCCCTGTCCCTCCTGTGCCTGTGGTAGGATTGGGGGCAAAAACAGGTGGCCCCTTCAAGTGATGGGTGTGTGTGGTAAGAGCCCGCCGACCCCGATGCTGACCACCTGTGACGCACGGGTTTGAAGTCTCCAATCACTAACCTCCGCCAGTCCGTCTTCACCTGTGTTTCTCTTTAGGAAGTCGATTTTAGTTCAGCCTTTGGAATGTGGGTTTCAACATCATGATGCATTCATTTCTGAATAGAAAATTTGAAAACAGAGAGTCTTTGTTCCATCTTTAAAAACTTGATGAAAATATATCTAGCAGATATTAAACCATTTATTTCCCTGCTGCAAAGCTGGGCCTATCAAATTTTACAGACTCTGTGGAGATGAACTGTGCTCCAAGGACAAAGACATATTCTGGTTTTCCAGTGGGCCCTGGCCAGGCCTGAAGTGAGCACAGGGAGTCTGCTGCCCCCAGCTGCCCCACCTCCCAAAAGAAGACCGGGGCGCACCTTCAGGTCAGCAGGAAACCACATGGGCTGTTCTGTTGCTATTTGACTTATTTTCCCCCACCCTGTGGCTTCTGACTAACATTTTGCATTTTCAACATATTTGTGCACATGAAAGACCCCTTTTACAGATGCAGTCACTGAGCCCCAAGAGCTGCGGCGTCTGGGCCCAGGTCCCGCAGCAAGGTGGCACCAGAGCGGGGACTGGAGGCCGAGCTCCAGGAGGGCCAGGAAGCGAGAGGACAGGAGGCCGGTAGTCTTCCAACCCTTCCAGGGGTTTCCAGCATTTTCTAGTCGTCCTAACACTGGGGCCTCTCCATGTCCCTGAATTAAGTGCTTCACGGAGGTAAAGAGCACCCTGGGGTGGGAGGGGGGTACGGGGTTGTGGCACTGCGGCTCCTGTGCACAGAGGCGCACCGCTGCTGACGGAGGCTTCCCGCCGTCAGCTGCCCTCCTACGCGCCCTGCAGAATCCTCTCCCCCCACCCCACGTCTGCACACTGTGCCGCGGGAGCCAGCACCATCACAGCCATCCTGTCCCAGAATGGCCTACAAGGAATCCTGTATCAGCATTCAGACACCGCCTCCTCCCTCGGGCCCTTCAGTTGGAACCACTCGTCAGAACAATTAATTAGTTATCCGTGTGTCTCTCTGTCTCACCATGGGCTCCTGGAAGGCAGGAACTATTTCTTGTCCCTCTTGTAACCCCTGTGCCCGGCACAGGAGGGCCCAGCATCGCTCCCACTCCTTTTTGTGGCTAGTATCCCGGCGGGCCTCTACCTTTCTTGAGGAGCCGCAATGCCACCCAGTGGCGGGCTGGCTGTACTGAGGATGCCGGCCGAGGGCTCTTCCGCTCCACCCCCTGCTGGTGGAGGCCGGTTACTGCAGGAGTTGAATGTGATCGATGGGTCGCCTTCTCGGCAGGGCCCTCCAGCGCTCCACAGCCAAGGTTAAAATGGGGGTGGAATGTCAGAGAAGCAGGCCCAGTGCCTTTGGGATCCTTGGGCACAGAGACTCAGCTCTACGTTGCTGTATCTGCCTGAGGCTAACGTTGTTCTTCCCTTCCTGCTGTCCTTCCTCCCTTCCCACTCTACGAAAATGCACTTCCAGGCTCAGCTCAGACACCGCCTTCTTCCTTTGCCCCTCGTATGCATGCAACCACAAGAATCTAGCTTATTCAGCCTAGATTCACATCCCAGCTTTGCCCATTATCTGTTGTGAGACTACAAGCAAGTTACTTAATTTCACTGGCTTCAGTTTGTTTATCTACAAAATGGAGAATAATAATAGTACCGGCCCTGCTGGATTGTAAGGAATAAATGAGTCCTTACAGGTAAAGTATGTGCAAGTGTTGTGCCTGTTTAGTTGGTGCTACTATTCCTCAGTCAGTTTCACTGCCTGGAGACAAGGACCAGGTCTAATCCATTGCATCCTCACAGGGCTGGCATGGCATATGGCAGGAACTCAAAAGCTGCTGCACCTGCCAAATGCATGGGAACAGTCAGCCTTTGACTTTGGTCATAGTGAGCAGTGGAGATGCAGGAAGACCTTCATCCTAGTCCTGGCTGTGACACTTTATCATTGTGTATCCTTGGACATGCCACGCCCCTCCCTGGGCCTCAGTTTCCTTATGAATAAGTTAGGATATACTGAAGGAGGGACTATGCCATGATGTGAATACTAGGAGCAGGGATCATAGGGGTCATTTTGGAGGCTGCCTACCACACAGACTCCTTAAAAATAGATAGAAAAATGTTTTTATAATCTTGGTAGCTAAGCATGTCAATAAATCCAGAAGGCGAAAAAGAAATATTGATCATTTTATCTACTGTATGGTAAAAGACATGACCAATACTTCATTTCTCTCTTTTTAAATATATATATAGCTTCCTGGTTTTCTTCTGTAAAATTGCTTCTCTCTTATTGTGTGCAGTTTTGGTGGCTGTGATAGTCTGGGTATGCTAGCCACTGTAAAAACAACCTCCAAAACTCAGTCTCAATCCAGCAAAGGTCTCTTTCTGATTCATGCCAGAGGTGTCCAGTTGGGTGACTTTCCTGCAAGCAGACAGGGAACCAGGCTCTCTGCATCCAGTGACTCAATGGTCCCCAGGGCTCTTGAACTCTTCTCCTGCATCTGGCCAGCTGATGTGTAATGGGGGAACGTGGAGGGTTGCATGAGAAGTTTAAGGGCCAGACCTGGAAAAGGCACACATCACGTCTACCCACATTTCATTGGCCAGAATTAGACATCTTGATGCCAGGGACTTGGGAAATGTAACTTTCTTTACTGTGTGCCCAGGAGAAAAACAAATCAGTTTGGTGAGCACGTGATTTTGTGTCTGCCATGTGGACCTGGAAGTCAGGATTTCTGTTCTTCACCAGCCCAGGCTTGGCTGTCCAATGGAAGGATTCATTCTTTTCAGGACTTCGAACCATGAGCCAAGTGACTCCAGGACTGAATCAACTGGGGGAATTACTGGAACTCAGTACGTGAGCCTGCAAGGTCTCTGGGTCGGTCAGGTGTTATTGACCCCTCATCTCCTCTTTTCCCAGGGAAGTGCTGCCTTGTATAAAGAAGTGCTAAGTTACATTCCATGCACAGTTTCAACATCGTTAGAAACTTCTAAAATGCTACCCAAGGGAATTTTGCTGAATATCCTTCAATTTGCCTCCCCAGATGGACCCTTGACACTTCACCTTGCTCTGTTTCTCGGAAGCAGGTGCGAATGCACTGCATCACGAGTGCCCTGGCCCTTTAACTTCCAGTTGGGTTCGGTCAACAGGAAGCACCAGCAGGAGATCCAGAAAGTGGAGTCCCTGGAGAATGTCATACTTAAAAGCAAAGAGAATAGTGTAATCATCCCCCAAGTACTCAGCAACCAATTATCAATTGTGGCTAATCTTGTTTCCTCTTTACTTTCCCCTTCAACACACACACACACACACACACACTTCCTCTCTGTCTCTTTCCCAACCTCTGCTGCTGGGTCATTTTAAAGTAAATTGCAGATATTATGTATCTTTAAGAAAAGCACTCAGGAATTCCCTGGTGGTCCAGTGGTTAGGACTCCACACTTTCACTGCCGAGGGCCGGGTTTGATCCCTGGTCAGGGAACTAAGATTCCCACAAGCCACGTGGCACGGCCAAAAAAAAAGACTCTTTCAACATAAACACCATTCTATTACTTCATCTTTAAAGCAAATAATCATTTCTTAAAAACGTCTAATATCCAGTCACAGATAAAATTTCCCTGATTGTCTCCAAATGTTGGTTTGAGTCACACACTGCATTCTGTTGACATGACTTATATTTCCTTTAATCTATCAAAGTTCCCCCTCCTTTTTTTTTTTTTTTAAATGACTCTCTTTTACTCTTTATTTATTTATTTATTTATTTACTTATGGCTGTGTTGGGTCTTCGTTTCTGCGCGAGGGCTTTCTCTAGGTTGTGGCAAGTGAGGGCCACTCCTCATCGCGGTGCGCAGGCCTCTCACTATCGCGGCCTCTCTTGTTGCGGAGCACAGGCTCCAGACGCGCAGGCTCAGCAATTGTGGCTCACGGGCCCAGCTGCTCTGCGGCATGTGGGATCTTCCCAGACCAGGCATGTGGGATCTTCCCAGACCAGGGCTTGAACCCGTGTCCCCTGCATTGGCAGGCAGACTCTCAATCGCTGCGCCACCAGGGAAGCCCACCCCCTCCTTTTTTTTTAAATCTAAGGAACCCTTTTAGATCCTTTGTTCGTAACCTAACCTGCTGTGACCATGTCACAAGTCCCAGGGTCATTTGCTTTTCCCACCCTTTAGTAGACAGTGCTTTGGGTGTTCCCTTGGTGTTACACCAGTCTCACACCTCCACAGAGTGGTCAAGTGGGTCCCCATTTCCACCTACAATAAGTGCACCATCTGAAAACTTATTTCCTTGAGACCTTTTTGATGGTAAGTGGGGAGCTGGAATTCTCAGGCTTTTTGGTTTTCTGTTCTCAAGAAGTGACTTTTTCAAGAAACCTGTTGGATGACTCAACAGGAGGCTCTCGGGTGATAAACACACTGGGTTGTTTCACAAAATGTGGAATGGGGGCTTCCCTGGTGGTGCAGTGGTTGAGAATCTGCCTGCCAATGCAGGGGACACGGGTTCGAGCCCTGGTCTGGGAAGATCCCACATGCCGCGGAGCAACTGGGCCCGTGAGCCACAACAACTGAGCCTGCGCGTCTCAAGCCTGTGCTCCGCAACAAGAGAGGCTGCGACAGTGAGAGGCCCACGCACCGTGATGAAGAGTGGCCCCCGCTCGCCGCAACTAGAGAAAGCCCTCGCACAGAAACGAAGACCCAACACAGCCAAAAATAAATAAATAAATTAGTAAATTAAAAAAATAAAAGAAAAAAAAAATGTGGAATGGGACAAAGAAACATTTATAGATTGAAGTATCACTTTAAAATATGGTTTAAAACATGAGTAACTAAATTAATAAACTAGATGAATGCAGACGTAACTATTTCCTCTATATTTCAAAAGTTTTATATATTCATGATGAACAAAAATTGAGGTATTTTGATGAAGAGTTGTCATGCGTTGGGTTGCATAAGGTGCTTTTCCAGTTACAGAAGGACAGACTCATTTCCTAAGAAGACTGCCTCCCCTTGTCCCTCTACATTTTTTTATTTTGTGAAGTTACTTCTCCTTCCACTGCCCTTGATCAGGTGTCTCACTTTCTCCACACAAAGAACTCTGAACATGCTCTGGATGTGGTCCCTAGTTATTGGCCATCCTTGGATACCACCAGCTCTGTCCCCTTTTATCTGGGTCTCTGCTGGGTTCTCACCGATTCACTTCCACTAGCTGCACACACCCTTCATGCCAGCTGGTAGCAATCGCTCAAGTGCAGGAGACAAGGCAAACACAGTCTCAACAACCTCAAGCCTTAGGAAGCAGGAGTTAACTTCCTTTTTGTTTCCTCTGTGGCCAGGAGGGATGCTCCAGCGGCTTCTACTTGGCTTTTCCTGTTACAATAGACCTACTCTTTAAGTCAGGGAGCAGTTCCATGGCAATCAGGCCATCTGACCATTCAGAAACTGGGGAAATGACCCTGATGATTGCTGCTTCACAGGGCCTGCTGTTGACTCTAGTCAAAATTTCAGTTATCCTCTGATGCTCTTAAAGCCCTGAGTGGTGGACCAAGCTGGTGGTCTACGTATCAAGGAATTGGTTTTAGCTCAGAGCTAGGGTTGATTGTAACTGAAAGTTTGGGAGGGCGGTTCCTCTTTACCTGGTAGAGTTACCTGGCAAAATCACCACAGGTTCCTCGGTGGAAGACTAGGAAAAAGTGCATAGTATGTGCTTGTGCTGTTAAAGCTGATCAGGGGCCTCTTAAGTCTGGAAATGGGCTCATGAGGGGCTGCAACTCGAGTAAAATTGGGCCTCTATTCCCCAGACCCAGAGTACATTAAATTATACAGTTCATCTGCTGCTGAATTATGCTGTTGACCAAATATTTCCTGCTCTCCACCTTCGGGGGTCCTGGTGGTTTGCGCTTCCCGGCCACCTTGTGGTTGGGTGGGGTACTACATGATTAGTTCTGGCCAATCTGCTCTGAGCAGAAGTGTGTCACTTCAGGGACAGAACATCTAATTGCTGATTTGTCACCCTCTAGAACAATCCCTCTGCTTTTGAGTCTGGCAACATTCAAGATCATGACTGCTCCATCAGCCTATATCCTAGAGTGACAAGGTATAAAGTGAAGAGGACCTAGCAACTGGCAATAGATATACAGCATGAACAAGAAATAAACCTTCGTAGGGTCTTCCCTGGAGGTCCAGTGGTTAAGACTTTGCCTTCCAGTGCAGGGATGCAGGTTCAATCCCTGGTCAGGAAGCTAAGATCCCACCTGCCTCTCAGCCAAAAAACCAAAACATAAGACAGAAGCAATATTGTAACAAACTCAATAAAGACTTTAAAAACGGTCCACATCAAAAAAAATCTTTAAAAAAAGTAAATAAATAAACTTTCATTATTTTAAGTCATTCAAATTTTGACATAATCTAGCATACTTTGATTGATACAAAAATTGATGCTGAAAGACTGAGGGTGTCTTAACAAAATCTGACTTTTGTGACATTGATTAATGGGGCAAGGAAGATGATTTTGGAAGCTATTTTACATGGGTACATTTGACAAAACCATCACCTACAATAACTTGGAAGGTAGACAATGAACCTAGTAAGCTTGTAGCTCCAGGAGAGGGAGACTAGAAAACAAAATGTTAATAGCAGGTGTTGGTCAGTGTTGGCTGCAGCCTGACACACCCACATCCCTGAGGCACAGGGGATGCTTGGACCCTCATTGGAGGGAGCTTCCTGAGCTGGGCACAGCCTTGTGGTACAGGCTGTGTCTGCCTAGTGCCCCCCTGTCCAGCCACCTGAGCCTGCAGCACACCTGCTCCCCCAATTCATGCTGCATGTCTCTTCCTCCTGTCCTGAAGCTTGTCCCCAGAGAGACACAAGCAGCTGAAGCCCCGCTTGGCACCTCTGCATGCTTATTGGCCTTCCAGGCAGCCTGCGGAGTTGCGGGCTACAGGATGGCAGGTGGGGAGTGCCACTGGCTCCTGCCTACTGCCTGGCTTACCCCACAAGCTGTAGCCGGTGTTGAAGGTGCACCACCATGGCCTTGGGATACAGCTCTTCCAACGCCTGCTGGGGCCGCAGGGGGCAGCACACACAAGTGCAGGGCTGGAGAGCTCCTGGTAAGGCCACCCAGTAAACACAGCAACAAGGGGATGGGAGTTCGTGGGTCAGTTCTTCTCCCCCCCCCCCCCTGCCCTGAAAACCCTGAGGCGGACTTTCTGGCATCGTGGTGGTTCCTATGGCCCCTCTGAAGATGGCTTACACAGCTGAGTGATTGCTGTGCTTATCACAGCGCTGTGGCCAACTCAGTCATGCCTTCCCTCCCTCTTTGCCTGCCTCACTCCTGCTTCCCTGGGATTCGCTCTCCCCAAGAAGTGTTAACATCTAAACTTTTGCCTCAGACTTTTCCAGGGAATCGAGGCTGAGGCAAAGCTCATTCTTCGCACTTTGTTTTACAAAAATCACCCTGTGACATCAGCTCTGCTCAACACACAGGCACTTAGCACCTCCTCCTGTTTTCTGGGCACCAGGAGAGACCTCGGTGAACACAACAGGTACAGTCCTTCCCCCAGAGCCTTTGGTGGGAGGCGCCAAGGGAGACAAGGGGGACAAATTTCCCATTATATAGGAAGCAGGAAAAGCAAATTCTAGAAGGCTTTACACTTATTGCTGGTCAGTTCTAAAACCTGTGAGCATGGAGAAAGGGAGCAGTGGCTAGATTTATAGGAAGTCTGCATGCCAGATAATATCTTTCCTGAAAGTTGACTAGAGTGGATGGGCAGGGGGGCTGGCGAGGTGAGAACTTGGGTCATGGTAGTCGTCTGAGAAGACATTGGCCAAAGACTCTTCCAGCAGCTTATGGTTCAGTTCGACCACACAGGCTGGAGGACAGGACACTCTGGTGGACTCAAGAGATGACAAATCTGGAATGTTAAACCTTCGAGAGGAAGGGACTCTCCTCCAGAGAGGGTGGAGCAGAAGCTGGGAGTCTACCTGTAATGATCTCTGGCCCTCCTTCCCACTCTAGGATCCTGTGTTTCACTGAGCACCAGCTGTCTTTTGGAGAATTTCAGTCCAATTACTTGCTCAATGTAGCAGAAATTTTTGGTGCTCTGCCCAGGTCCTGTGGTGCACATTCACCGGTCCTGTGTACCCACCCCCTTCTAAGGACTGGCATCTGGGTTTCCTCGTCCCTGGGGCTCTGGAGTGAGCTGGGAGTGCTTGAGAGTTTATGTCCCTCCAGGGTAGCCTGTAGCCAAGAACTGCTAGTGAAGGAATGCTAAACTTCCTTGCCTTGAGGCTGGGTCAACTCTCAAAGGTAATTTACACACCAGAATTCCCAGAAGAATCAGGCAGAGTCTAGGACTTTGCCTGAAATGGCACCTTTGACTGCCATTCTGCTGACCCTACTCCTAGGTCTGGTTGAGCCCTTTCCACCCTGATATTTCAGTGTTCTTGAATCTGAAGTACCAAAAATTTCAAATCAAAAGTGGCAATAGGGTTGTCTGGGTAGGCCCTCGAGAGCTGGCCGAGAAGAATGCCCCTGCCCCTGGGGCTCTATGCAGATGGGCAGGGAGCAGGTCCTAGTGGCTGGCAGGGTGCAGTCAGGGCCTGCAGAGCTCCAGCCACAGTCCCTCCCCTTGTAAAGCTGGAGGGGCACAGGCAGGAAGTCTTTCCTGGGCCTCTCTCAGGTCAGCCCCAATCAAACAGCACTGGTACATGGTCTGGTTGGGAGCCAGCCCTGAGCACAGGATGGGAGGTCAGGTGCAAGAGCAGGGCAGAGGGGGAGGCAGGGAGCTGTCCTGGATGGGATATACTCCTGCTGATGTGGCCTTCAGTGAGGCACATACGTGCTCAGACGGGTGTCTCCACCCTTCTCAGGGGCGCATGAGGCCCTGTTCCAAGGGGAGGCTTTGTCACTCCTGGTGCCAGTTTCCTCCTCAAGGCCTAGCCCTGCCCCCACCTCCTGCAAACATCTGTCTTTGTGTCCTCAGCAGGTGCTGAACCCAGGATGGAGCTTTGCCTATGCCAGGGGGCTCAGAGGTATCCGAAGCCTCACACCCAGGCCCCCTGGATTCCGGCCTCTCCAGGGACACTAACCAGAGGCAGGGGTAGCAAAACCTGTGATAGAGAGAAATGCAGCTCAACTTTCTTCCCTGAGTTTGAAAACAATATACTCAGGGATCCCCAGGCCTGGATTCTTTCTCATGGGGAAACATCATTTCTGTGCAATAGGTCTAAAGGTCAGAAACCTGAACATGAGGAAACGCTAATTCAGGGCTTGGCTGTTTGGGGGAGGGGTCTGAAGCTCTGATGGTGCTTTTTAATTAGACCTGGGGCTTGAGGAGGGAGTCGGGGGCGGGGAGAGGGTGGGTGTGCTTAAAAAACTTTTAGGTTTTTATGCTCAGGGTTCTATAAAATCCAAGTAATGTTTCCCCATCCTTCTGAACAAGATTCAGCACGTAAGCCTTTTATTTATTAATACGGAGATAAATAACAGCAAAAAAAAATACTAAAGGGTTGAAAATGGTTGCTTCCAGGAAGTAGAACAGGGGAGTAGGGGCGACTGGACTGGGCACTATTTTTGTATAAGCCTTTCAGTAAGATTTCATTTTCTTGTTTTTTTAGTATGATTTCAGTTCTAAAGGAAGTGCTGGTATTAATTAGATCACACAAATAAAAACTACAAAACAAGTCTAGGAATTCCCTTGCCCTGGCCCGTTCTCGGGGATTCATGGGGGCGGGGAGGGGCGGCGGTGGTGGGAGGAGGCCGTGAGCTCTCACTCTAATCCCGTCACTTGCTTACTCACCCCTGCCCACTGCTGCAGATGCCGAGTCCTGGAGCAGGAACTCCTGGGCGGGGTGTTGGGAGCAGCTGCCCTTCACGCTGGTGTGAAATCACAGCCTTCCCAGTCCTGTGGGAGAAGGTGTGAAGGTTTTGCTCTTAGAACTAGGATTCCGAGAAGCTCTTAGATGATCAGGAAAAGGCTGAGGCTCGTGGTGGAGATGACAGCCTCTTGGAGTGAAAAGGGCAGAGGTGCAGGCCTGGCTGGAGGGTCCAAGCTATGGGGCGTGAGTGGGAGTCTCTTTTTTTTTTTTTTCAAGTTTTAAAATTCTCCAATTTTATTTTATTTTTCTAACATCATTATTGGAGTATAATTGCTTTACAATGGTGTGTTAGTTTCTGCTGTATAACAAAGTGAATCAGCTATACATATACATACATCCCCATGTCTCCTCCCTCTTGCGTCTCCCTCCCACCCTCCCTATCCCACCCCTCTAGGTGGTCACAAAGCACCGAGCTGATCTCCCTGTGCTATGCGGCTGCTTCCCACTAGCTATCTGTTTTACATTTGGTAGTGTATATATGTCCATGCCGTGAGTGGAAGCCTCTTTTGTGTCAAATGGCAAGGGATGGGGGAGCCCCAGGCACTGGAAGTCAGCCCTGCACCTGGTTCCCACCTCTTGGCCTCTGTCTCCACCTCCACGCTCTGTCCAGCCCTCCCTGGAAGGCCCGGCAGCTCCTGTCTCTCCAGTGAGGCGCTGCCCTGAGTGCAGCTCACCTGCTCAGACTGTCTCAGGGCAACTGGCACACCCCGAGGCTCTGGGTGGCCCAGGCCTCCTGCAGACTCTGCACTCTCACAGTGTTCGTCAGCTCTGCTGGCTGCAAGGACCGCAGTTTATCGGAGGAAAGGGGAAGGCAGGCCCTGCAGCCACGCACCAGGGCTCAGGGGTTGGGACGGATAATGGGGGCTCAAGGCCAGGAGGTTCTTGTCAGACTCTGGCTGGCTCGGCTGGCTCAGGGGACCCAGGCAAAGCTAAACAACCGGACCTGGCACAAACCAAGTCTCCCAGCAGAATGGCTAGTTCTTAAGACTCCCAGGCAGCCCTTGTGGGGGGGTGACCCAAAGGAGGCCACTTCCAGTCCCCGGAATTATGGCTCCCATCTCCTGGTCTCTGAATATCCCCCTGCCTTATCTTCTACTCCACTTCTACTCCACTTCTACTTTGCTGTGCCAGGGACCCCTTTGGGGTTCTGTGCAGCCTTAAAAGGAGCCCTCTTCCAGAATTTTTTTTTTTTGGCCATGCCTCATGGCTTGCAGGATCTTAGTTCCCGGACCAGGGAATGAACCCAGGCCATGGCAGTGAAAGCGCTGAATCCTAACCACTGGACCGCCAGGGAGTTCCCCAGAATGTTTTCAATGCATGAAATAAAATACACAGAATTACAAAAGAAACCGATTGTAGTGAAATACTGTTACTAAAATATTAAATAATAAACTTGTGATGGAGTAATATGTGTGCTTCTTAACGAATCATCCAAAAGACCTGGTGGGGGCTTTAAGCAGACCCATAATTAGGAAGTAGTGATGAGCAAAACCAATATCACGCCATTGTCTGCAACAACTCTACGGTCTTAGAAAAGGAGCAGTGATTTCCAATGGTGACAAAGTCATGCGCACTATTACTTGGGGTTTTGTCCGCGTTTGTAATGAAGGGAATTGCTAAATTTCAGCTAGAGGTTAGTGCAAACAACAGTATCCTTTTTTTTCTCACCCGAGTTCATGGGTGCCCTGACCTCTACCCGCAGACCCTGGGCTCAGAACCCTGCCTCCTCCTCCTGGCCCCTACCTCATAGCTTCTACCCCTCACGCTCCTTGCCGCCAGACTCCTCTCCTGGGCTCCTCTGCCCCTCAGCATCAGGCACTGGACGCCCCTGCACCACCTCTTTTCCCCACTTTTCAGGGGCTCAGACAGGCTGGTTGAGGTCTGAATCCAGACCTTGCCCTGAGCAGTTGCAGGTTGGAGAGTGTTGGGCTGCACCCCTTGTAAGCCTGCACTTGCCCAGCTGTAAGACCGAAGAAAGAGCCTGGAGTCAGCAACAGAGACATCAGTGGTTTAATGGATGGGGGGATCTTACATGTCTGAAGCAAGGTCCTGGAGCAACACCCCACCAAGTGCAGCAGACAGTGGGCAAAACATGGTGGCAGTCTTCGCTCCTAGGGGGGAAGGGTAGATTACCAGTTATAGGGGAATTGAGGTCAGCTGGGCTCACTAGTTACCAGAGAAACCAGCAGAGGGGCATGCCCCTCAGGGCCCCTTTGATGAGAACAATCACCAGCTGGGGCCTGGGGCGAGTACTAAGAAGATCAGTCGTATGCGTAAAATATAGGTGAAGCAGGCACTGGTCGGGCAGGGGATGGACAGAGAGCAAGAGAACAGCCATCTTGAGTGGCTTGACCATACAGAGAGTTTGCAAAGCAGCGGCAACGTGCAGAGCAGACAGAGCAGAGAGCCAAGGTGGGTGGGAGGGCTGGGGTGGGGCCCACCTGTGAGTCCAGGTGTGTGCATGGATGGCACTGGCATAAAGATGTGAGTCAGTGCCTACCACTCTGTGTTCGGCAGCGTTTGTAAAAATCCCAATGCCTAGACCCCACCCTGGGCCAGCTAACACAGTCCCTGGAGTTGGGCTCCAGGTGTCACAATTTGTTAAACTCCCAAGTGACTCCAGTGTGCCTTGGGGGCTGGATGGGAAGGCAGAGGACGGGGTAGTGAGCAGGAGGAGAGGAGAGAGGCCTCAAAGGGCTCCCAGCTGTACATCTGTGTGCTGATGGGGAGCTCAGCCTGGAGCCAGAACTGGCCCGAGTAGGGAAGAAAAGACAGGACAGAGGACTGGGGCTCCCTGAAGGTTTCTGCCGAGTTTGACAGCCCTAACGTGGAGCGTGCCAGCCATCACCAGCCACTAACTTTGGCTGCCTGAAAACTGCTAGCAGCTCCTGGAATTAGCTGGTCTTCCAAAAGGAGAGAATGAGCACCTTCCCTACCAATCCGGTCACCGCCCTGCAAATAACTAACTCCTGTGGCCCCTGAAGGTGGGGAAGCTGGGACCTCTGGATGCCATGGGGCTGGCCGTGCTTGGCCATGAACTCCCATTCATGCCAGCTCACTTCCCCTCTCTGGGAAAAGGGCTGTGGCCCACATACCTGCCTTACCTCCTGCTGCTCCTCTGCCTCCTCCCAGAGGGTCTGGGTAGGGGCTCCCTCCGCCACAAAATGGCCCATGACAAGAGCTGCCTGGGCCCCAGAGGGAGAAGGGAAGGCCCCGTAACCACCCCCAGCCTCAGGAACCAGGGGAAAGACCTGGGGGCTGACAATGCCGAAGACTGCTGTGTTCTAGGCACTGTGCCAGGTGGTTCAAGTTTCTTGTCAAATTTAATCATCGCCGCCAAAGAGGCTGCCATTGCGATCTCCATTTTATAGGTTAAGAAAGGAGGCTCAGAGGGCAAGGGTCAGCCAAGGTCACGTGGTTCCACAGGGAGGTGCAGGCCGGGCTGACCCCAGTGTCCTCTGGTGATGATGCAGACATTAGTGCTGTACAGAATTTGCCCCCCCAGGCAAGGCAGCCCCTGCGAGCCTCGGGGAGGCACGCTAGTGTGCTCTACGCACTTTCTTACGAATGAAGCAGTTTTAGTACCTCAATCTATGGGTGAGGAAACTAAGTCTCAGAGATGTTCCTTGTCACTTCCCAGACCCTCACGGCAGCTAGGGGCAGCGCTGGGCTGGTGTGAGAGGGAATTCACAGTGTTTACAGCTTTGGGATTCTGCCGGCAAAGCTGATATGCCTACAGTCACATCAAAAGACAAAGCCAATTCCACTGCAACGTTTTCGTTCAGAAATCTTCCAGTGCCACTCATGCCATGTTCAGATAAACGAGGGCTTGTGGGGGGTCACTGGGAACAGACCCAGACCCACATTATATTCCAGAATCGTTCTTCACTAAGAACATCTTTGTGTTTCGTGTAGATTTCCATTCTGCCCTATGTATCTTCTATACCTGTGCTCTCTGAGCAGTCAGAAATTGCTCTAGGATGTCATAAATCAAAGTGGGTACCTTCCTCCCTTCCTCTCTCCCTCAGACAAATGCTCCACTTCATGGGAAACCGCTAGGGAACATGGCTAAGATCAGTTATATTATTTTAAAGAAGAAAATTGTTTCTCCTGCTGTTCCAGCATATCACCAAAAGGTCAGAAAAAGTATATAGTAATTCCTAGGGTAGATCGAGCCTCTTTGTGTGCCCCAATTAGAGTGCCCTGTGTGCCAACTAGGAAATGTCAAAGGCACTAAGGAATGAATTTCATGTTTTTTAAAAAATTGAGATACAATTGGTATATAACATTATATTATTCTCAAGTACACGACATAGTTCAGTATTTGTATATATATTGCAGAATGATCACCACAATAAATCTAGTTAACATCCATCACCACACATAGTTACAGAAACTTTTTTCTTGTGATGAGAACTTTTAAGATCTAGTTTCTTAGCGACTTCCAAATATACAATACAGTATTATCAACTATGCTGAACACTACATCTTAGGAATTAGTTATTTTATAACTGGAAGTTTGTATTTTTCAACTGCCTTCACCATGTCGCTCACTCTAAATTTCATTTTTTAAGTCCGGTAGCAAATTCCTGCTTTTGATGGGCTGCTGGGTGTGCCCAAGGTATGTGAAATACAAGACCGCCCACTTCATGGGTTTTTTTTTACACCAACATGCCCCTCTAGGGTATGTAATCAGTTCTCTACTTAAAAGTTTATTCTTTTGGCCTTACTCATGTTTTCCTTGACTTTTTGTTTTCTAAGTCCTCTCTCACACCTATTAACTGGCCCTGACCCCCTCAACAGAAGCCTCCAGCTAAGGGGCGGGGGGCGAAGAGGCCACTTTCTGAGGGGTGACTATTACCTAGCAAGCTCGCCCGGGACAGCTTCTGTGACAGCATCCCAGGGCATGGCACACTGCTGTAGTTGTTTGATGAATGCATGGCACTTGGATGGGTATGAAGTTGAAGGCCACCAGGCTGGATCGCTGAAACGACACACGTGGACTAGTAGTAATAGCACAGGGGACAGCTCTAAGTGCCTGGGTCAGGACCCTAGGCCAGGAGTGTGAGCACCAAGCGGTGTCAAGCCCAGGAGCCAGCCACAGAATACAGTGCCACAGTGCTACGTGGACTCTGCCCCATGACTCTCCCCCGGCCTGCCCCCCTTTCGCTAGCATAGGCTGCGTAGGAGAGAACTCGGTGGGAGCACTCCAGAAGGGGAGTAAGGGTGGAAAGAGCAACAGAGAGAGAGGCTGGCCACAGAGACATTAACAGGACCACTGGGTCAATTGGCTGGCTCCCGAAGGGCACGTGTGCACTTGGTTGGGGAGGGAGGGAATGGATAGCACTTCTAAGCCCAGGGCAGGTAAAACGGCAGGGCAGGCTACACCTGCTGCTGTACGATGTAAGGCAGCGGAAAAGCAAGGATTTTCTCAGTTTCTGCTTTTATGGTCCCTCCCTCAGGCCACAGGAAGAAGGAAGGGCCCTATCCTGAGAGGGTTTGCCTAGAACCCAGCAGGATCCAGGTGAGGGAGGGTCCAGGTGAGCTGCTGGCCAGGTGCCTACAGGAACACATTCACTGAGACATTTAATATTCCCCTGGCAACAGCTCCAGGGAGTTTCCCAGGAGTCTCTGGGTAACCAGATAGCCCTGGCCAGCCCCAGGTTGAGGAAATTGATCCCCAGGAGTGGACAGGATGGGAATGGCATTACTGTGCTGCCTGCTAGGCCATGCTGGAGGGCAGGAAGATCTGCCTCCCTCCCCGGATGCTGGGTGCTACCACCAGACAACAGAAATGCAGGGCCCAGGGGCTTTTCTTACAAGGACTTTCACGACTTCTCCACAAAGGACAGGAATTCTGGGGCTCAGGAGACCTGTATGTAAAGTCGGCACTGGGGGCCTGTGGACAGTGTCATGATGCTGGTTGATAACAGTCCCTCAACAAGTGCGGTTACATGTCTGCTGAGGGCCCACTGATCTAACATCAAACGTCATACCCCTGCCTCCCCAGCCCCCCCACTGTGCAGATGCCCAGGCCTTCTACGTCGCCCCAGGGCAGCTTTCAGGCCTCCCCCTTCCTATGCCCCTGGTACTCCCCTGTGGGTGAGGGACCTGGAAAGCTTTTCCCACCTCCAGCCACGCCAGCAAAGCGTGAAGAGCAGACAGTGAGTCAGTGCAGAGCTGTGGGCGAGGGCTCCGGGTACCACGAGGCACACTCGACATCTTCGGATCTCCCTGGCATGGCGAGTGGGATGGCGGGGGGGAATGGGTGTGATCGCCTATAAACTCCTAAGCCAGGCTGAGCAGAAGGGTGGCTCGGGCTGGTCCAGGGGAGCTATGGAGACTGGCCAGGCAGAGAGCTGGCACCACTGCCCACCCAGGGCACAGGACATTTCTCCATGAGCAGCCCCTGGGGTGGGGTGAGAAAATTAAAGAACAGGAACATCCACAGGTGAAGTGGGAGGGCTGACCTCTTGGCCAGTAGTGGGAGTGGAGGAGACCCACACTGTCTACTGGCAACAGTGGCAGGCGGGGGTGGTGTGGAGGAATGAGGCATGTGGGCTCCGTCACCCTGCCCTGCTCTGCTCTCTGTCAGAGGGAACCACATCTCTCAAGCCCCCCTACCTCTGGCTTCCAGGTAGGTTTGGCCATTGCAAGGCACCTGAGAAGGACAGGAGATCAGAAGGAGAGTGGTGGGCGTTCATGACCCGCTTTCTGCTCACTGTGGCACTTCGGCCAGCGGTCGCATCCCCACTCAGGCTCCCGCTCCCACCTGGGAGCACACTCTCTCTGGGACACCCTGCTGTGCAGCCCCAGCCCCTGGAATCCCACCTTCCTCCTGCTGTCCTCCCCCAAGAGGTAGGCGTGGCCTGGGGGTCCTCGCCACCTCTCTGATACTCACTCAACTCAGGCCAGGCCTGCAGGCCTGGGTGAGCTCCCAGGTCTCTACCAGCTTTGTGGGTTTTTTTTTTTCTTTTTTTTCAATCTTTCTATTTCATTAAAAAGTTTATTGATCAAAGACTAACAAACAAAAGATGCCTCGTGATCTGATCTCCCCCCTGATTGTGCTATATCCTGGTGTATCCTCTTAGCTTCTGCATCTGTGGCACGGGGGGACCAGCCTTGGTTCTGGATGGGATGGTTGTGAAGGTGTGATGGGTTATGTGGGCAGACACGAGGGGAGGGCGCCCCGTGGAAAGGCTGAGTCTGGGCTCCACAGAGCCCTGGAAGGGGGGGGTCTTGGGGGCGGCAGAAACTGTTCTTGATGAGCTCAGGGAAGAAAGAGAGCCTGGCCAGAGGGGAGGACAAAGTGCAAGGGCTGGAGACTGGCAATCTCTTCTGAAATATACACATACACACACATTCACATGGACACACACTCTCATACTCACACACACACACACACTCACTCGCCCACACATTCACACATGCGTGCCGCCATCATCAGGGACCTGTGTCTGAGGGAGCCGAGGCGCCGAGTGATTGGGCGTGTACACTCCCAGCTCCGCTACTTAAAGGTGGGGACAGACCCTGTGACCGTGAGTCGCCATAACTGTGACACTCTCTCCTTTGTGCTTCACTGGACACAGAGCAGCCACCAGCCCCAAGAACAGCTCCAGCCTGGGTCTACGCCGGACAGAGGAGCAGGCAGCCGGTGGACCGCGAAGGGGTGCTGAGGATGGAGGAACGTTGGGAGGCTGGGCACAGCTAATATCCTGAGCTCCCCGTGCCCTTGACTTCTCCGTGGGCTTGAGAAGGGCCACCCCACATCAGGATGAACTCTCCTTCGGGGACAGAAGCCCCACCGGACCCAGCCCAGGAATCCAACGGCATAGCCACCCCAGCTTCCCGCAGCAGGTGGGACAGCTCCTGGAGCAGCACCTCCAGCCTGGACCACCCTCCGCCCGTCAGCCCCACGGTAAGCCTGGGGCGAGCGTGTGCACGCAGAGCCTCCCTCCCCCTCCCTGGTGCTCTTCCTGGGGACACACAGGGGCTTTGACAAGGTTCCACAGCTCTGCTGTGGGACCTTGGGCACGTTACTGAACTTCTCTGAGCCCGTCCTACGCGAAGAGACCAATAGAGGGGAGTGTGGCAAGTTTTCCTTCCTCGTGGAGAGCATCCAAGGAACAGAAAGGCCAGCCCTGTGGGACAAAGGGCTGGAATGGCCCGTCCATTTCTTTCTGAGGGTAGTAGGATGCCCCCCAGAGCCTTCCAGAGAGGAAGGCCTGCCCTGGGCCCCTGGGTTTGTCCCAGCCCAGAGTGAGGTATTTGGTGCCTTCTGCTGCTTCCATCATCCTAGCCAGGGCCCAGGGCCATACCCCAGCAACCCCACCATTAACTGGGGAGGGATGAGGGTACCCTCAAGACTATGGGATGCTGGCCTAGGTTCTGGACAGGATGGGAAGGCTCCAGTAGCTACAGGAGCCAGGGCAGGACAGAAATTAAACCACTCCCTTCCCTGGCAAGGAGCTGGGTGGGAGGAGTCTTTAAAGCCTTTTGTACTGGCCTCATAGGATCATGACCTCCCTACAGTGACCTAGGGGGCCTGACTTTTCTTTTTAAAAGATAATTCTTTTTCTCACTCTCACACCAGGTGTCAAAGTCAGCCCTACCCAGTTATACAGTGGGAGAATACAACCTCCTTCTTTGAGGCTGGGAAGGGTGGGGGACTCCTGAGGAGAGGGGCTCCACCCCACTCCACCTCCCCAGAGTGAAAGGGGACTGGAATACCATTGCTGACTGTCTCGGGCACTTGGGATGGGGCCCACACAGAGGGGAGGAGCGCACCCAGGAGATGGCTCTGCCTTCTCCCCAAGGAAAGATGAAGTCACTCCAGCCATGTCCCTGCTTGCCAAACATGTGTCTGTCTGTCCTACCAGCCTCCAAAGGTGATCTGAGCACACTTCTAGAAGACTTTTGCATCTGGGCCATGGTATAGGAACTTGGGCTCAACTTTAGGAGACCTGTGTTTCCATTCCAGCTCAGCCACTTGCTAGCTGTGTGGGCAAATGGCTTTGCCACTCTGAGCCTGCCTCACTGCGGCAGTTTTTCACCTGCCCCATTGGGAACCCTAACTCTTCTCAGGACTATTTGAAGGTGATGGAGTCATGTGATGACCTTGTTTCTCTGTCTCTTCACAGGCAGCCAGGGCTCAGGCTGCTGCCTGGGTCCCCTTTCCCACGGTCGATGTTCCAGACTATGCCCACTACACCCTGGGCACGGTGATCCTGCTGGTGGGGCTCACAGGGATGCTGGGAAATCTGACGGTCATCTATACCTTCTGCAGGTGCCTGGTTGGCAGGATGGGGGCCTGGGCACTGAGGGCAGCCAGCCATGCAGAGACGGGGCAGAACACAGGGTGGAAATTCTGGTGCCAGCTCTGCCAGGGCACTGTTGAGCCTGGGTGGGGAGGCCAGGGACAATGGTCTCAGGCTCAGGCCTCTATCTTCAAACCCAGGAAAGGGGCCCAAATGTAATCCAGGGCAGCTTGAATGGCACATTTAAGTGGGCCCCAGGCACACCGTCTGTGTAGGGTATGTGTCCCTATGACACACACGTCTCCGCCTATTCTGCCCTGCTCTCGGCTCACCTCCACCATCACCTGTCCCAGTGGGCATCCTCTCTCTGCCTCAAAGAGCAGCCCTGGTACCAGGGTCCTGAGTCCTCAAGCCCTTCAGCAACCAGCCCTGGCCACCACCCTTGGCTCCCTTCCCTACCTGCCCCACTCACCGCCTGAATGGCTGAGACAGGCACGTGGAGAAGTGAACTCCTGGCTCTACCACCTATTAGCTGAAGTGACTTGAGCAGGTTACTTATCTTCTTTGAGTCCACTTTTCTTGTCTGCAAAATGAAATTGTGATTTACTTCATGGAGTCAATGTGATGATTAAGTAAGTTTTTATATGTGCGGTGCCCAGCAAATGAGTGAATCCTGGCTGTGCCACTTACTGAGTCTTGTGACCGCAAGCCACTTCACGGGTGGGAGCCTCAGTGTTCTTATCTGCAAAATGAAATGGGGTGAGGGGGTAGATGTGAAGATGGATGATTATGGGACGTGAGGTTTGTGAAAGTACCTGGCCTGTGGGCACCATCGTCAACTCCTCTCCCCTTTGCCAGCCCCGCAGGTGAGGACTGCAGGAACACTGGGAGAAGGGGGACAGGAGAGGCATGAGTTGCTGCCTTGAGGGGTCTCACTTCTTAGCCCACAATGCCAGGCTCCAGAGCTGTTTGGCTGGTACTTGCTGGGCAGCGGGATGGGCCTGTGGGTCAGCAGCTCGTGCCTGTGTGCAAGCATACATGTGTGTGCACATGTGTTTGAGGGAAGCTCCCCAGCAGAAGCGCCTCCTGACAGTTTCTGACCCCTCACAGGAGCAGAGGTCTCAGGACACCTGCCAACATGTTCATCATCAACCTCGCAGTCAGCGACTTCCTCATGTCCTTCACCCAGGCCCCCGTCTTCTTCGCCAGCAGCGTCTATAAGCAGTGGCTCTTTGGAGAGGCAGGTAGACACTTGGGACTCCCTTTTGCTGGAGGGAGGAGGAGGGTTGGGACAGGGGACGCCCACAGTGGAGGGTGGCCCAGATGAGAAGGCGGTGTGCTCTTCCTGGGCAGAGTGGGCGGCCACCCTCAGTCTCATGAGTTAGCAAGAGGTTTCCATGAGCCTCTGTCAGATGCATGAAGGCGGGGTGGAGAGGAACTAGGCCTGCTTTCCTTGAGAGGCGAGCGTAGGAGCTGAGTACACGCAATCCGCAGACCCTCCTTCCCCTGGGGTATCTGATGGGCTCCCTGCCAAGGACTGAGGTCAGGGAGCTGTGCCCGCAGGCTGTGAATTCTATGCCTTCTGTGGGGCTCTCTTTGGCATCACCTCCATGATTACCCTGACGGCCATCGCCCTGGACCGCTACCTGGTGATCACACGCCCACTGGCCACCGTCGGGATGGTGTCCAAGAGGCGGGCGGCGCTTATCCTGCTGGGCGTCTGGCTCTATGCCCTGGCTTGGAGTCTGCCGCCCTTCTTTGGCTGGAGTAAGTGGGCTCAGGGAATCAGGGGAAGGGAAGATAGGCTGGGAGGGGTACGTTCAAGGGGCAGGTAGGTGGACTTGGGTTGACCAGCTGGCAGGAGAGGCCAAGGGACTGCTTAAGTCTCAGAGCAAATGGACATTCAGGGGGCATGACATGACTAGCAGCAGGGGGATCTGAGGCTGTACCATCAACAATCAGAGGATAACCTGGGCTCCCATCCCCAAATACAGAGGGGAAGACCACGTGGTTCCTGGCTGGCGGGAAGTGACAGGTGCATCTGATGCTGAGTTTGCAATGAGTCAGACAGGCAGGAGTTGGGGTGTGAGGCCTCAGCAGGTAGGAGGGTTAGCAGCAAGGCACCCACCCTTCTGAGGTAGGACCAGGAAGCTGGCTGAAGTCTTGGGGGAGTAAGACCCTGGGGCTATGGTGAGGTCTCTCTTCCAAACTGGCAAGATTGGGCAGCAGTGGACTTTGCCAGCTGTCTCCTGCTAGAATCATCTTGGAAAGCTCCCCTCCACGTGCCCCGGCTTCCTCACTCCACTAGGGCGGGGCTGAGGCCGGGGCCAGTGTTTGAGAAGCTCAGACCCCACATCCAAAGCCCCTGCTGGATGAGGAGCCTGAGTCAGCACTGCCCTGAAGGCTGAGCACCTGCCCCTGGTTCCCAGGTGCCTATGTGCCCGAGGGGCTGCTGACCTCTTGCTCCTGGGACTACGTGAGCTTCATGCCATCGGTCCGCGCCTACACCATGCTGCTCTTCTGCTTTGTGTTCTTCCTCCCCCTGCTTGTCATCATCTACTGCTACATCTTCATCTTCAAGGCCATCCGGGAGACGGGCCAGTAAGAGCTGGGCATGAAGGAGAGGCTCCGTGGGAGGGGGGCTGTGCCCCTTGGCCAGGGATGCCCGTGACTCACATCTGTACCCACACCCCAGGGCACTCCCAGCCCCAGATGGGCAGAGACCAGCTCAGTACCTGTGCTTATGGGATGGGGTGCCAAAAGGCCAGTACAACCTGGGTGCTTAGAAAAGTCTCAGGAGACACGGTCTTCTGAAGCGGGGCCTTCAGCCTTGGTCAGGGGGTGTGGGGGAAAGAGTAGACACGACAGGTAGAAGCGCAGGGAGGCAGCTTAGGCTGGATATATTGGGGAACTTTCTGGGAGTCAGGGCTGCCTGCACTGGAAGGGATGGCCGGGTCCAAGAAGGCTCCCTGACAGTAGCCATGACCCTGGCACTCACTGCAACCCAAGTGGGGTCAGACCCAGACTCTGCATGCTTCCTAGAGCTCTCCAGACTTTTGGGGCCAGCGAGGGTGGTGGTGAGTGCCCCTGGCAACGGCAGCGTCTGCAGAACGAGTGGAAAATGGCCAAGATCGAGCTGTTGGTCATCCTTCTCTTCGTGCTCTCCTGGGCCCCCTACTCCACTGTGGCCCTGATGGGCTTTGCTGGGTGAGCAGTGGCTAAGGGGCTGGGGCAGGGGCTGGAAGGGTGGGAGAAGGGTAAGAGGACCCTGGGGCGGCGTCTCCCTCCCCAGCCCAAGCCCAAGCCAGCCGTCCTCACACCCTAGGTCCAGCCTCACAGACTTATTCTCCCCCTGCTATGAGATGCCCCACGGGAGCCAGGCCTGTCTCATTCCTGGAGGCACTAGGAGACATGCTGGGGGAGTTCTGGGCCACACTGGGTTTGGCTTGAGGGCCTGCAAGGGCTGCCAGGTTCTGCCAGATCCCTTGGGAATATGCAACTTTCCCTGAGGTTCTGGTTTCCTCTTCACCCAGACTGTGGGCACACAGCCAAGGTGCTACTCACCTCCCGCCCTCTAGTCCTTTGTGGCTAGAGTCTGCGGACTTTGCTATCTGCAGCAGCATGGAGGCAGGCCAGACTTCAGGAGCACTTTGAGACAGTGAGAACTATGAGTCCTTGCAGGTGCTTGGGTATGAGACCTTCTCCTTGTGCAGGAACAGCCTGGTCCCCTCTGGGGCCCTCCTGTGCAGTTACTCTCAAGGAGCCAGGGGAGAAGCAGGCATCAGGGTTCGGCGGGGCATGGGGAGAGCTGGGCAGAGGGCCAGAGTCATTGGGGGTGGGGAGGGTTTACTGCCAGCAGCACAGGCTCCAAGGGACAGTGGGACCTGGTGAAACCCCCAACCTGGCACATCTTCTCAGCACCCCTCCCTCAACTGCTCCCTGGGTTCCCACTCACCTCAGATCAGGATTCTCCCTGGCATTGCAGTCCCTCCCCCGGGGATGACTTGGTCGTGCTGGTTTGCACCAGGCTGGGCTGTGCCCTGGCAGGGCTTGGTTGGCCTATGAAGAAGGTTCCTGAGAGGGCTGGCGGGTTGTGGAGTCCCCAGGGAGGGCCAGCTGGCAGAGGGACCACAGCTTCTCTGTCCTAGGTACGCACATGTCCTGACGCCCTACATGAACTCGGTGCCAGCTGTCATCGCCAAGGCCTCTGCCATCTACAACCCCATCATTTATGCCATCACTCACCCCAAGTACAGGTGTGGCCCTCTGCCAGAACCCAGCCCCAGATCCCCAGTCCCACCCTCATGGGCATAGAGGGCCTGGGCCTATAAATGGGGGCAGAGGCCAGCCATCTTTCCTGTCCCTTGTGTACATGCATTGGGTGGGGAACTCTAGCAGCTGAGAGCAGCCAGTGACACTGGATGGGATCTGGAGCTGGTGTGACCCTCTCTGCTGTCACAGCTTCCTAGGAGGCTCAGCTTGGAGGGACATCAGAGTTCCCTGGGCAGTGTCCAATACTAACTGGGATTTTCAGAGCTGAGGCCAAAAGGCAGCCAGGATGGCTGATCAGCAGTGCTGCTCGCTACAAAGAGAGGCCCCCAGACAGTGACAGCCTGGAGAGATCACAGCAGGCAGAGCTCCACTCCACTTCAGGGGCCCTGGCAGAGGCCTGGGGCTTGTTCTGGCCCAGAGTGCTCTCTGCTGATAAAATCCCAGCACAGCTGGCCTCTTCCACGAGGGGGCCTTCAGTGCTTCCTTTTGCCTGGTGGTGTCAGTAACTCAGCACCCTGCTGAGGCCAGCTGTAGGCCTTAGCCCATCCAGCTCAGAGGCGGCTCAGGAGTGTTCTTGGTCCCCATTTGCAGAAATGTGGCTTAGGTCAGCCACTCGAGAACTGAAAGCAAGCATCTGGCTGAACCTGCCACCCTAAGGCTCTCGCTCCATGCCCATGGACCCAGTGTCTGTCTGCCCATCCTCATAACCCCAATGTCTGTACGTCCCCAATTCCCCAGTGGCTCTTTGTCCACTCCCATTAGCCCAGTATCAGTCTGTCCATCCACCCCCATCTCCTCAAGTCTGTCTGTCCATCCCCCTAACCCGATGTGCTGTCCTTGCAGAATGGCCATCGCCCAGCACCTGCCCTGCCTCGGGGTGCTGCTGGGCGTGTCAGGCCAGCGCAATGGCCTGTACACTAGCTACCGCTCCACCCACCGCTCCACACTGAGCAGCCAGGCCTCGGACCTCAGCTGGATCTCTGGACGGAGGCGCCAGGTGTCCCTGGGCTCTGAGAGCGAGGTGGTAAGGAGGCTGGGCCCTCACTGACTGGCACCTCACCATCTTTTCCTCTGGGCGGGGCTGCCTCTGAGACTCAGGGACCCTCAGGAACCTGGGACGCTGGCAGGAAGAGCCCCTCACCAACCCCCCCAATTCCCACACACCATCCTCCCTGCCAGACAGGGGCACTGGGGTCAGAGAGGCAACATGTTGGCCCAAGGTCACCCAGCAGCAGGGCCAGGACTAAACATGGGTCTTCCAACTCCAGGCCGCCTCTTTTCCATGCCAGCACTATCCCAGGACCTTAGAGCCTCAGATTGAAAAGACTAGCATTTCTGACCCTAAATGGGCCTCTAGAGAGACAGGCAGGAGCTAGCTCAGGACCCTTCATCCTTAGCATTAAGCGCCCTCCTCCTGGAGCTCACAGGATACAGTGGAAGGAGCACTGGCTCTGGATTTGGGGGACCTGTGTTCAAGCCTGAGTTTAAGTCCTTACTGTGTGAGTTTGTGCAGGTCACTCACCCTCTCTGAGCCTCTGTGTCCTCCTCTGAAAGGGAAAATCATCATGTCTACATCTAAGACTAGATAGGGTGCCCATGGATGCTGACCCCACCATTGTGGTCAGCCATGGGAGCTACCAGTCTGCCAGCCCCTACTTGGGGCCTGGAGTGCTGATGCCCCCTGATGTCACCAGGAGAGTTCCCTGTGACCTGAGCCCCTGTCCCCAGCTCCTCCATCATTGTGCCTACAGGGCCCACTCTGGGCCTCACCAAGTGCTTCCACTTACCTCCTCCCACTACCCCCATCCCTGAGGGTCTCAGTTGAGGGGCTGAGGGAGGAGCTGTCAGAGGACCCATCCCTGAACTAATGTAGTAAACATCAAGGAGTGAATCTTATCCATTAAGAGGGCCTAGATCCTCATGAAGACATACCCATCCTACATGCTTAAGAAAGCACACAAGCACACACACACACACAGACACACACACATCCCAGCACATGCACGCACAGTTTGCAAGGGTTTGGTGACCAGCAACCCTGCAGACAGTGTTGTGGGCTTCACCCCAGTGAATAAGTGTAGAGAGGATGGAGAAAGGCCTGGTCAGGGAGGGGGCAGAAGCAGGGATGTAGAATGTCCCCCTCACATCACAGGGACTCTCCCACTCCCCCAGGGCTGGACAGACACGGAGGCAACAGCTGCTTGGGGGACTGCCCAGCAAGTGAGTGGATGGTCCCCCTGCGGTCAGGGCCCGGAGGATGTGGAAGCCAAGGCCCCTCCCAAGTCCCAGGGACAGGAAGCAGAGGCTCCCGGAAAGGTAACTGGGCCCAGCACCTGCCAATCTATAAAAGGGCGGGGATAAGGAGCAAGCAGCCCAGGGAGCAGCCAGGAGAGGGGAGCAGGCCCAATGCCCTCTGGGAATCACCACCTCCCTGCACCTCCCAGCTTTCCCTTGCTCACCTGGGGGTCCTGGGTGTCTCCGTGACTCCAAGGTGTTCTGAGCAGGTGTGAGTGTGACTGTGCCTGAGAGTGTCTGTGTGTGTTTGTGTGACCTTGACTGTGCATGTACATAGCAGGTGGTGGTGGCTCTACCGTACTATGATGAATGTACGTCATGTATGTAAATGTGTGTGACCGTGTGCCTGGCACACACATTCTGTCCCTGTGGCACCGTGGGGCATGGGATTGAGTGTGCCCTAATGTGTCTGCTCTAAGCCGTGCATGTGACCAAGTGTGGGTGGCACGTACCTCTCTGTGTTTGGAAACTGGGTGTACCTGGGGGTGTGGGGCTGCAATCGGTGTATGTGCTCACTGCGAATGCCCTGAGATTAGGGTATCGCCCTGAATACTTGTGGCTATTAAAAGAAGGCCAGCTGTCAGCCCAAGTGCCTATGGAACGGAATGTTGATGGTGATTAGAGAAGGCCATATTCTGGAACGCTGGAAACGCCGTGCGCACAGGTCCTGAGGCTGCCTGCCCCTCAGCTGACAGCTCCCCACCCTGCCCCTCCACTCACACCCACACCACACCCCCAGCTCCCGGGCTGTCTCGGGCAGCGAGACGAAGGCCAGAGGCGCTCTCCTGCCTTCCTTCCCCCAGGCTGCTCCCCTGCCTGTCCCAGAGAGGGGGAGCCCTGGGCGGCAGTTGTGGGGCCCCTGCCTCTTCCAGCGTTCCCACCTCAGGGAGCACCACTCCCCAGGTGCCCCAGCCCTGAGCCCGGGAACTGTTCATGACCACAGAGGCCAGGGCAGAGGCCGGCAGCGTCCCCCAGGCTGGCCGGGCAATGATGAAAGGCACTGTGCCTCTCCTGGAGAGAATACTGGGCTGGGGTGGGGCGCTGGGCAGAGAGGGACAGCACATCAGCAGTCACCTAACGCGTGTGATAAGCACTGCCAACGAGGTATCAGCACACAGGGTGCTGAAAGCAGAGGCAGGTCCCCGAGGGTTCCCAGGAAAGGTGGAGGTAAAGCAGGGATTGCCAGGCAGGATGGGGCTGAGGAGCAGGAATTGGGCGGTTCAGGCTGAGCAAACAGCCTGTACAAACATAGCAGGGTGTCCCAGAACAGAATGTCTCCTGTGACCCCAGGAGCAGCCAAGGGGCTCTGGGAGCTGGCGGTGGGGATGGAGGAGGGAATGGGGAAGGAGGTGGTAGGAGCCATGGGGAGGCCCACTAGGTGCTGTCGTGAGGGGTCTCCAGTCACAAGCCTGGGGGACAGGGAGCCCTTGGAGGGCTTCACGGAGCACTGAGGGGCTTGGTCAACTTAGCAGATTAGCTGGGCCTCCCCGCAGTGGCTGGGGAAGGACAGGTTGAGTGGAATGAGCCGGCAGAGAGAAGATGGGAGGAAGTCGGTAGGACAGGCAAGGAATGAGGCATTTAAGACCGCAGGGAGAGAGGAGACTCCGGAGCATGTGGAAGAGGACTGCAGGGAAGGGCGGAATCAGATGGTGGGGGTGAGGAGAGCTCAGTCCCGACCCCAGGAGTCCGAGAGCTTGGGGACATCCCAGAGGGACGGCCTGAAGGTGGCCTCGGACATCGCCTGAAGAAGGCCCAGCCCCCAGCCAGGACAAAACCTGGCCACACAACCACCCTCTGTCATGTGGTGCCCCTAAACACAGAGGGTCCCTGGGAGACTACTCCCAGTGGGATACTCCTTGAGCTAAACAAATGTCTGCTGTTTGCTTTCAGACCAAAGGGCTGCTCCCCAGCCTGGACCCCAGGATGTAGGGTGCCCATCGGTTTGTCTTTCTTCTGGGACATGTCCAACCCCTTCACCTCCCCCTCACACACACAGACCCAGGATTACCCTGTGGGCCTGCGGGCTTTGGAAGTGGCCCTGTCACCCAAGCTGTGCTGGATTCGTGGCCCTGTACTGCAAAACTCCTGCTCTGCAAAGTGGTCTGCACCCACTTCTCAGCTCAAGAGCCTGCGCCCCAGGCTCAGCCTGAAGAGTGGGCACCCAGGCCCTCCCGCAACCCGGAACACAGACCTTCACTCGCTGGAACCCGTTACTCACCTCTGGCTTTCCCCCCAGAGTGCTATTTCCACCATGGCCCACCCTCTTCTGCACATGTGCATTTTCGGGCACACTCTCCTGTGTGTACATATTTGCATGCACACCAAGTACACGAGTGCACACACTGCACCTGTGGTTTGTTTCAAATCAGTGGTCTAATTCATCCCAGGGTGTTTGGCTCTGGCAGGATGTAGAAAAATAAAAAGCGGAGAAGGTCTCTGACAAGCACAGTCTCTACCTATTGGTGCCACCGTGGGAGAGAGAGCCAAGGCCTGGCCTCTGATGCCGACAGCAGCCACTCTTCCTCCTCTCCCTCTGTCCCCCACCTCGTGACTTTCACCCCTAAAACCCCATCTCAAACTGCAGGGAGCAGAGTGGAGGAGGGGCAAAGACCAGGCTTGCCCCCATCCCTACTCCCCGATGAGCTGCTGTTACTGGGAAGCAGCTCACGCCCGGCTTGTGAGTACCAGCTGCTCTCTGGCTGGCTTCGGATCTGCCAGGGGAGGCAGATGGAGGGAGGCTGGCCTTCCCCTTTAAGAGCATCCTTCTTGCTACCCCTCCCTTTCCCCGGAGGCAGCATCAGGCATCAGGCGGGTGCTTGAGTCCAGAGAAAGAGCCTGCAGCTCCAGGTACGGCCTAGCCCAGGGTTCCCCATCCCTGTGCAGGATCAGCTCCTTCCTTTCCCCACACTGGTCACGCACTGCTGCTGGGTCCTCACCAGCCTGGCAGGACAAACACCCTCCTTCCCTGGAGAGGAGATAAAGCTGGAGTCAGGGATGGATGGGATGGGGCCTGGGGGAGGGGCAGGGGATGGGATGGGGGAGGTCGGGGGGCTGGCCATGAGCTGCTGGCCTCCTGCGCCAGACCTAGGCAGGCAGGACAGCTGGGCTGCATGACACAGGGCAGAGGAGGTGATGAAGTGGGGGAAAGAACACAGGTCCCTCCCTGGCTTTCCCACTTGATATTTCTGTGACCTTGGGCAAGTTACCAAACGCCCCTGTGAAGTGGGGACTCCTTGTCATGCATGTTGTATGTGCTAGGCCCAGAGTTTGAGGTGGGGTGTTGGCAGCTGGGAAATTTCTCACACCCAGGCCAGCACTGAGTCCTCAGGGCCCAGCTCAGGCCAGAGCCCTCCAGGAGGGCAGAGAACAGAGGGCCCAGTTGCCTTCCCTGAGCCTCAGTTTCCTGAGCAGGGTGGGCCTTGATCTACCTCCAGACCACACAGAGCCTGAGGTCTCTTCTGAGGAAGGGCTTCTGGAGGTATCTTGGCTCAAAGACCACACTGGCAGGAGTCCCGAGGGGCCTAGGCCCCCATCCAGAACATACTGTCTCTGGGTTATGGACTGACCACAACACACACATTTTCCCCTCACGGCCCCTTCTGGCCCCTTGTCCCAGCAGCTGAGCAAACGGCCTCTCCTCCCCTCCTCCCTGCCCCCTGCCATTCCGGTGCAAAGGGCACTGGGGCCTGGCATGCAACACTGGCAGCTGGAGCTTTCCATGCTGCTGTCAAGTTTTCAGAGCCCAAATGAGACAGGAGAGCCAGGAATAACTGCTGGGCCCCAGAGGGTCTGGAGGGTGGGGGCCTGCCCCAGACCTGCTTTCACACCCTGTGCTGAGGGTGCAGGCAGGGGCCCCCCACTGCCAGCTTTGGGTATCAGGAGGTGCCTGCCACCACCTGCAGCCCGTTATCTGGCATGAGCCCCCATAGGAATGAGCTCAGACTCCAGTATGGCTTGGGTCTACTACCTGTGTGACCTTGGGAAAGTTACTTAACCTCTCTGAGCGGGACAAGTGGCAGCCTCTCAGGATCTGAGGAGATAATGGCGTGAAGGGCCCAGAGCTGAGCTTGGCCATGCCCAGAGCTGCTGCTATTATTATGATTGTTTTTATGATTGGACAACTCTGGGCCCTGAAGTTGTCCCTTATCTTGGGCCACCATGAGGATAAGAGGCAACTTCAGGGCCCTCACCGGGGAACACAGGGCAGCAAAGACCCAAGTCACAAAGCCCCTGGCCAAGGGAGCTCAGCCACGGTCTTCTGGCAAGGGGGTGGGTACAGCCAGGCAGAGAGGGCAGCTGGGCAGTCTGGGCTCTCCAGAGGGCGGAGGGAGCAAGGAGAGGAGAGCAGGGGGGCAGAGCATTATCACTAACCTGGCCAGGCCCCTCTCCTGCCCCCTGGGGGGTGCTGGGTGCCGGACACCCCTCCCCAGGGGCTATATTAGCCTTGTGAGTCACAGTGGACCCGCTGGGAGGCGGAGGGCGGGCGGGCACAGTGTAGGGTTACAATCCATTTATGGGCGCAGTGGAGGGCAGATATCAGTGTCGATGGCATTCGTTCCCAGCTATTCTTAGGAGCCTCTCAGGAGCTGCACACAGCCCGGCCAGGCAGAAAGGGACGGAGCAGGCAAGGCCGGGGGTCGGGGGCAGGGGCCGAGGTACGGGCTGGGGAGGCAGGGTGCGTGAGGGTCCTCTCACTCTACTCTTCTCCCTTCATCCGCAGAGGTCGCCGCTGTCAGCACCGGCATGTCTTACAGCGTGACCCTGACCGGGCCTGGGCCCTGGGGCTTCCGTCTGCAGGGGGGCAAGGACTTCAACATGCCACTCACCATCTCCCGGGTGAGTGTGCACGGTCCACAGCCTAGAACCCGCAGGGGCGGGGCATGCTCAAAGGAGGGTGTGTGAGTCCATCCGTCCATCTGTCTGTCCTCCCTGAGGCTCTTGGAAAGCAGAGCACACTTCCCTGGTCTGGGGGTGGGACTGGACTCAACTGGATACTGCCGGCCACAGGCCCCTGGTCTTGGCCACAGCTGTTGCCCACCCTCGTTGGCTGGCCTATTATGAGTATGAAACATGGGCAAGCGGCTGGTGTTTTGAGCAGAGAAAGCAATGCCAAGTTTGCAGGCCAGGCAGGCAGGTAGACAGAAAGTACAGGGCTTTCCTAAGCCTTTCTCTGGGAGGGTGGGCTCAGGGTACCCCCCAAGCCTGGAAGTGGGCAGCTGCTTTGGGGAAAGAGCACTCCTCGCATGGAGAGGTCAGGTGACGGGCGGGCGGATGGTTAGATGTACAGACTGCTGACCTTGGCTGCCCTGCTATCAGGGCTCGGAGCTGGGCTGGGCTGGTAACCGGTCTCCTGCATCCACTCCATCCCAGACTTGAGGTAACAGCCCCCTTCTACCCCTGCCTTCCTGGGGCTGCTGTGGGACCTCACACTGGCTGGCTTCGTGGAGCTGGGCCTTCCTCGCTTGCTGGAGGCCCTAGCCATTCACCTACAGCTGCTCTGCCTGCCTGTCTCAAGTCTGGTTCGCCATGCTCACCTGGGGAAATGGCCTGTGTGTTCTGCAGTGTCTGTGATCAGGGAATGGCACTGCCTGATGGGAATGTCACAGATCTTTGGAGATTGTCTGAGTAACTCTATTGCCCAGCTGGAGACACTGAAGTCCAGAGAAGCAAGAAGCTAGATCTGTTTGAGAGGAAGCGGTCTGTGAGAAGGGACTTTGTTTTAAACACTGCTGTGTCCCTGGCACCTAGACCAGTACCTAGGACATAGCAGGTGCTCAGGCAACACTTATCAAGTAAAGGGAAGTCCAGCAGAGGGGCGCTGAAGGCCTCAAGGCTCAGGGTGGACTGTGAAAGGTGCCAGGGCAAAGACAAGCCCTGCCTGGTGGAGTATGCTGAGACTGAGCCCCAGCAGTGCTGGTGTGGGCACAAGGGGGCAGGCTGAGGCCCCAGGCTGTCACTGGAGGGTGATGGATGGGCAGGGGTGTCTGGGTCACTGCTCACCTGGAGACAGGGAGACAGTTTCTTCTCCAGGGCATGGAGACTTGCCTTGGGCCTGAGAGTGGGACGGGGAGGGTGGTGGGGAGGCACTGAGGTGGGCAGCCAGGGAAGGCCTGAAAGGTGCTTGGCAGAGGGGGCAGGGAGCCAATGTCCCCACTGGAGGCACAGTCCTGGCTGTGCAACCAAATGTGGACACTTGGGGGGACCCTAAGATGGAAAGCCCCACTGAGGTGTGTTATGGGAGCCTCACGACAGCAATAGCTTCACAACAGCCTCACAACTCCTCTGGGGTGCTGGCCTGGCTCTAGTCCAGGGAGAAGGCCTTGGCCACCATCCTGCTGGAGGTCTGGCTTATTCCAACCTGAGTCTCCAGACCCACTGCCCTGGAGACCCCAGGGTCCCATATTAGAAGGGCACCCAGAGACTTACACACTCAGTCTGATGATATGGTGACACAGGGGCATTTGAGACCCAGCAGACACACCCCCTCTGCCCTCAGGACCCTACACAGCTCCCCATCCCCCTGGTTACAGGTCTCCTCCCTGTACAAGGCAGGACCCTCCACCCTCACTCTCATGGGTCCACCAGCTTCCCACGCCTGGGACTGAGCCTAGCTCTCCCCCAGCCCCACTATCCTCAAGGCCTCCTCCTGCTGCTCCCAGCCCCATCCCTGCTGGTGGAAATTAGCCTCCTGGCTCAGTGGCACCCAGGATAGCTGATGACTTCATCCGGGGTCTATGCACCACCTGGCCCCAGACAGCCCAGGGCTTAAATTGCAGCACAGAGGCCTTAAGCTAGACAGCAGGAAGAATGTCCTCACTGTAGGCAGGGGGTGTATTGGGATGCACTAGAGCCAACGACTAGGGGGGACTTTTAAAAATAGAACCCGCAGCTCAGGCAGGGCATCAGGGGATGGGCCTCTCAACTTCCTTCAGGGGCATGCCCCCAAATCACCGAGGCCATGGAACCAGCTGGACTGGGTGCTGGGGCCTTCCCAGGGCTTGGAGCCTCTTGATAAGTCCTCTGGTGTGCTGCTGATACCCTGGGCTCGGGCGTCCCAGGCTCAGCGCTGCTGACCAGGCAGGCCTCGGGACACTAGCCCTGCCCTCCCAACAGGGCTGTGGTATTTCCTGCTGGGGTGCTCGAGGTCCTTCTGCACCAGGAACTTCTCCCCTAAGGGGATGCAAGGCCAGAGCTCTCTGGAAGAATCCACTGCAGCCCTGACCTGCTTCCCACAGAGGGCCAGTAGATGTCCTGGCCCGAGTCTTTGCGACAGGGCAGTAGTGGCGTATTGCGGCGGGGGGACTAGCAAAGGCGGGGCCAGCTCGTTCTCAGCAGGGGCCGGCACCCCTGGGCACACACACTGTAACCCTGAGGCAGGTGGTCAGGCAGGCAGGTCTGGGATTGGCATCTCACTTCAGAGCCGGGCAAACTGAGGCTCCAACTTGCTCATGCGCTCCTGGGACCTTGGTAACCCCATGCCTGCTTCCTCACCCTGTGGCTAGGGGCTAGTAGAAAAGCACTGCGTGGGGCCCATCCCCTGTGTGCTGCAGCTCCTCCTGTAAGAAGGCTGGCCACGTGCAGCCTGGGTGGTAGCCCCTGTACCCACCCCACCCTGCCCACCAGCCCCACAGAATCAACCTTGGGGCAGTAACAGCCCCTCAAGTCCTCCCTTCGGTGGGTCTCAGCCTGAGGACACACAGAGAAATGGGTTCAGGAGGGAGACTCGGAGGGTGGAGGGGAAATGCCTTTATTTATCCTGGACAGGTGTGGCTGGGCCTGCAACATGAGCTGCCCTCCCACCCCCACCCTCCCCCAATCCCAGCCAGTCCTCCAGGAAGTGGGGGAGGGGTGGGAGCAGCCGAAGAGGGAAGGTTCCAAAGGCCCAGCCCCCACCCCTGTCAGGGCAGCTAGGCCAGAGGCCAGGGCCACGGTCTGGGGCCTTGCCTCTTGGCTCACGAGTTGCAGCCCTTGACTTTATGGTGGCGACGTATGCTTTTGTTTGGCTCTGCTACTCACAGCTGTGTCACCTTAGAAAATCAGTTCACCTGCTCAGCCTCAGTTTTCTCATCTGCAAAATGGGGATGGTATGTCAGTAAAAGTACACGTGAGAGTTCTTTCTAATGTGCACTTATGAAAATACACCTATTTTTCCACATGGGCTGCTTGTGAGGATGGGGGAGTGGTGGCACTGAGCCTGGGCCCGGGGGGTCCTGCCTCTCTGCTCCAAGGCCTCTACTCCTTACGGCCTTACCCACAGGCCCAGCAGGCTCACCTCTGCCCCTTTGCCGTTCTCGGTTCCAGTATTTGTCAGACTCTCCTGGCTATGGTGGCGACGCAGAGGACAGAGGGTCCCTGGGAGGGGAAGGGGGACAGGCTGAGATTATTCTGGGGCACCTGCACCGGCGATTCCTGGAATTTTGAGGCCATGGTACTGTTTCTTGGGCAGCGCCTAGCAGTGCTGACAGCAAGTGTTGTTTATAGCCATGCTGAAGGTCAGGCAAGCCTCTGGAGGGCTGCTGCAGGGCTGGCTCCCAAATGAACGAATGGGGAAGATAACCAGTCAGTGGCCCACCGCTGGGGAATACATCCTTAGAGGTTCCCAGGCCAGGCCCTCTCCCAGCATGCTTCTTCTCCCTGGTGCACAGAGCTGTTCCTGACCCCGGGAGGTCCCTGAAGTGAGTGGGCATGAGGCTGGCTGGGTCCTGGGGAGCGGGTCTTCTGAGGTCCTGGGCTGGGACATAGGACAAGGGCAACTTCACTGGCAGTCCCCGGGGGCTCCTCGGGCTGAAGGCGTTGTGAGACGGCAGCAAGTGCGAGGAGGGCAGGGCTTCCTGGGTGATGTCTGCTGGGCTTGCTGGGGCAGCTGTCCTGCCTGGGAGATATCTCCCCAGTTCCCTGAATCTCCCTCTTGTCCAGGGGCTAGCCATGATTGAAAGGCCCCCTCCCAGGGCCCTTCCATTCCCAAACACAGCTTCTCCACCCCTTTGAAGCCAGGATCCACCTCTTCCCAGGAACCATTCTAAGTGGCATGAAGCAGACTTTGACATCCAGGACCTAGAACTGGGGGACAAGAGGAGAAGAAAGAGACTCAGAAGGCCAGGGAAGGGTGTGGTCAGCTAGGGAGGGGGCCAGTGACCCCTGGCTTTGGCACAGGGAAGTCATTGGTATGTGTGGAGTGGTGGGGGCCAAAGTCAGATGGCTGATGTGAGAGGGATGGGAGACTGTAGAGGCCAGATGTGCTGGTCACTTCTTGGAAATGCCTGGTGGTGAAGAAAAGGAGAGAAACATGGCAGGAGCCGGTTGGAGCAGCTAAGGCTTTTTTTTTTTAAGACAACTTTTTTAGAGCAGTTTTAGGTTCACAGCAATGTTGAGAGGAAGATAAAGGGATTTCTCATAACCCCCCTGCCCCCATGCATGCACAGCCTCCCGCATTACCAACGTCCCCCTCCAGAGTGTACATTTGTTATAACTGATGAAACTACACTGGCACATCATTATTACCCAGAGCCCATAGTTTACATTAGTGTTAACGCTTGGTGTGTACGTTCTATGGTTTTGAACCAATGTATTATGACATGTATCCAACATTATAGTGTCACAGAGAGTATTTTCACTGCCCTAAAAGTCCTCTGTGTAAGGAGAGGCTTTTTGAGCATAGATAAGACTCTGGCTTTTTTATCAGCCAGGGTGGGGTTGGAGAGAGGGGCCATGGGAAGACAGAAGCTTCCAGTGAGAGGGCGAGGGATGGAGCAAGGCCCCAGGGGAGGCCAGATGGGAAGGGAACAGAGCATGGCATGACAGTAATTTAATCACACAATGTAAAGTGCACTTAGGGCTCCCTGGAAATCCCCTGGGATGTCAGCCTGGGAAGGTCAGGAGGAGATGCTGGAAGCTGCACAGTCCACAGCACCCACAGCCTGCCCTTGCCTCCCATCCCTTGCCGCACCTACACTGGCAGGTCTAGAGGGAAAGGAAGTCAGGGGCCTGTCTGGCTTTAAGCACTAGGAGTGATGGCCGGGACCTTCTGCGGAGCCCAGTGGCCCCCTCTGCTGCCAGGGAGCTGTGGGAATAGGAGCCAAGGGCATGGGTGTGCCTGAGCCCCAGCCGGTGCCTTGCTTCCCTGGGACCCTGGACAGAACTTCTCTCCCCTCCAGCTGATGCTCAGGCCCCTCTAGGGACAGGAGGCTGGCTCAGGACTGATCAGTCAGGGCTGGCCCTTCACACACCACCCTCTGCCAGCTCCAGATCTTGTTTCCTCTGGAGGTGGGGGCTGCAGCCTCCCAGACTCCAACCCCTGGCACCTCCCAGGGGAAGGGGTCAGGGACAGCACTTGCACCTCCTCGGTTGGGAGCTTCCCTGAAATTGTCTCAGCTCTGCACTGTCTTTGTATAATGCCCTATTTAATGATGAAATCCTCACCAAAATCCCGGGAGAAAGGCATCATTGCTGTCTTTACACAGAGGTCATGGAGGCTGGCACTGCAACCTCAGGTCTGGCTCAGACTACAGTCCATGGTCTTTGCTCTACTGCTTCCCCCCAGGCACCCGAAGGTCACGGGGGCCACAGCTGCCCCCTGGCACCAGCTATCCCTGTGCCCCCTCTGGGGTGCCCTAAACCATGGCCCAGCAAGGAGGGTGGGCTAGGTGGCGATCTTGGCCCCCAAACACCTAGAGCCTGCCTTAGGGGCTTCTGAGACAGGACCTCGGTCCTGGAGCTCTGCTCATGGCTGGGTTCCCTGTTGAGAGGTGGCTGGTGACTAGAGAAGGTGAAAAGTGGAATGAAACAATCATTACAAAGAGTTTTTCAAATGCTCCAAAGGGGCTAGAAAGACTTAAAGAAAAAAAAATCCTCCAAGGATTTAGGAGCTTTGGGTCTTTTCTGGGACAAGGAAAGCAGAGGGAGGGGGCTAGGGAGTCAGACAAGAGGTACATGGGTACCTCACACCTAGACTGTACTCTTCACAAGCCCTGGGCTCTGGGCAAGTGTTCAAGGGTGGCCGCACCCTTCTGCCAGGCAGGCTGCTCCTGCAGAGCGAGGAGGGGTCTGACGGCCCTTGGGCAGAGCTGAGGGGCAACTTCCTTAGAGTCCCTGCCTCCTTCTCTAGGGAGACCTGGGCAGAACTAGCAGAGCGCCTCCCTACAAGAGGATTATAGCATCCTCCACCCCACCAGCCCGAGGGGTCTTGAACCCTGCTCAGGGCAGCCAAAGGTCGGGCCAGCTGAGCCCTGATGAGCACACACAGGTGCAAGGAGAGGCGCCAGGGGCAGGCTGGAGCCAGCTTGGTGGCAAATTCCTCAGGGGGTTTGGCTGTTGACCAAGCCTGGGGGAGCCTGGGCTCTTCCCTGGGAAAAGGATCATCTCAGTCTATACCGGAGGATGCGGGGGAGCCAGCCAGGGCCAGGCAAGGGGAAGGTGGGAGCCCTGTGGGAAGGTATGATGTTAGCTAACCCATGCCTGAGGGAGAAATAAGTCCTCAAGACAGCTCGGAAGGGAGGGCATTCCAGATGGCCCCGTGGTTTGCCCTAGCTGAGCTGGCCCCAGCCTCTTTTGGATGTCATTCTGGTGTCCTTGTTCACACTTAATCCATGATCTCCTGGACACAGCTCTGGTCCTGCCTGGCAGGCATCACCTCTGCAGGCATGAGGCCCTCCCCTCTGTCTGGGGTCTGTGGCTGCCCTGCCTGGGAGCTCCCTGCTGCAGGCTGATGGCCCCCTTCTCTGTGGTTGCTTAGAAGCATCTGGGGGAGCCCTGGGTCGGGAAGCCCTGGCATGGGGGTGTCCTGCTGTGGGGGAACCCTGTGGGCAGTCCACTAAAACAGCAGAGGCATTGCGCAATTCACCCTGAATGGGAGCATACTGGCGTCTGCTACTTTCTCTGAAATGCTTCACACATAATATGGATTGATGGATGGAGAGAGGGATGGACACTTGACCAGCAAGTTGAGTGAAATGCTACAGTAGAACCTCGGTGGTGGGTATTCAGGTGCTCCCCGTAGAATTAGTTCTGCCTTACTGTGTTTGAAGGTGTCTATAATAAAATACCCGGAAGAGCAGAGGCCTGAACATGAAGCTAGAAGGTGTAGGGAAAGGTGATTTTCTTGCAGGACAGGCCTGGCTGGGCAACTCAGTTTGCCCTCAGGAGTCCCCTCTCAGCCTAGAAAGTGTTTTGCTTTTCTTTGTTGTCGTTTTTTATCCTTTGCTTAACCGCTTAAATCAAAGGAAACAACACACTCCTGTCACTAGTAGAGGCTCTGTACGGCCATTGATTTGGGGATAAAGGCGACGTGTGTTTTCAGATGGCCCGAGCGCTTCCAAGATGCCCCTATGGGAGCCTGGAGAGTAGGCGGGACTTGGCAAACCGGACAGTGTGGCTTCCTGACAATCAAGGCATTTGTTTCTCTATTGTCCTGGCCTCATCCCAGCAGATTCCAGGGGCGGTGGGGAGGCTGCTCAGGGCACAAGGTGGCCAGTGTTTAAGAAGGTACCACAGTCCCTGGGTCTGAAATGGCGGGTCAGCGGCAATTGGCAAGAGTTCTCCTGGTCTTGCTCTAATCACTGGGTTAACACACGTGGCTCCTGGCCCGCCCTGTAGAGCCTGTCTGGGAATGGGCTGGAGGCTGGTGGCTGCAGGGCTCTGGTTAGGATGGGAGTTCCCTCCGAGGGGCCCGGCAGGAAGTTTCCATCCATGTCTGAGAGCCCAGAATCTGGCCAGAGGCCCACCGAGGCCTGGCACCCAGGGCATGGGACTGTCCCCAGGACGTCTTTGGGCTCCTTCTAGGATGGTCCCCAAGCCTTGGCCAGAAAATGGCTTCTGCCAGCATTAGGAGCCAGCCTTGTCCTTGGGGTACAGCCAGGAAGGTGACTGGGATGTGCCCAGAGAAGCCAGGAGGGCTGGCTGGTGGGCATGTTGGGGAGGAAAAGCCAAGGGACACCCTCTAGGCACAGCTCAGTGGGGGGTGACTCCCAGGGGCTCCTCTTTCCTATGATGTCACTGGAGGCAAGCCCTGCCCGGCACCCCATGTGATGTCACAGCGTGCTTCCACATTATGTCATGGGGGTCAGGTTATAAAATCATTCTATGTGATGTCAGGAGGGGGTGCAGCCAAAGTCTCCACGACATCCCATGAGACACCTTTAGGGGTGAAGCTTCATCACACTCCATGTAATGTCACTAGGGGCCGGCCCACAAGCTATTTTAGGTGATGTCACTAGGCCTTCCAGAATTTTGCATTTCATGGTATGTCGCTGCATAGGAGGCCACCATGGCATTCAGGGTGCTACTACTGGGGGCTGGACATGCAGAATTTGGCATTGTGCATGATGTCATTGGGAGTGGAATCTGAGCTATCTCAGCATCCCAGGTAATGTCTCTGGGAGTGTGGTCTTCCTGACATTGCATGGGGGGTTCGTGGGGTGGCATATTCATGGTATTCTGTGTGATCACACTGGGGGTAGGGCCCCCAGACTCTAACATTCTGTAATGTCACTAGAGTGCAAGATTTGGGAACTGGCCTCCACATCTGCACCTCCCCTTTGGAAAATATGAAGCCAACCACAGAGCACTGAGCTCCATATCCCAGCTGACCTTGCTCCCACAAGCAGGCTTGACAGCTCTGCCAGCCCTCTCTGCACACCTGCCACAGTAGAGTAAGACACACTTACACTAGGATGCTTTTGTGAGGGTACATTTGGCCTGCCTGTTGGCCTGGAAGCATCTCTGTGGTGGTGCTGAGTCTTAGCAGCTGCTGAATTCTTCTGGAGCCTGGAAAGTGTGCCATGGGTTTTCAAGGTGCAGATGTTATAGTAGGCTAATTGGTGTAACAAACAACCCCCAGTTCTCTTAGCACAGTGGAAGTTTATTTCTCATTCATGCAACATCCAGTTCAGTGCTCCTTAGTCATCTCTCCTCCAGACAGTGACTCCATGATCCAGGTCCCTTCCAGTTAGTGGCTTGGCTGTCCTCCTCTGGGTCCTCTGCATCCAGTCAGCTGACAAGCAGAGAGCGTGCAGGATGGCAAGATGGTTGCTAGGGGCAGGCCTGGAAGTGGTGTGCTTTGATTTCAGAGCTAGTCTCATGGCTGCACTCATATACAAAGCACCAGGAAATGTGGTAGCTCTGTGCCAGGAAAAGGAAGCAGGCTTGGTGGTCATAGTGAATGAAAGACAAAATGGCAAGCCTCTACTGGATGATCCCTGGTGATTCTTCCCTGAGGACGGGCCCATCCTCAGGTCACCCTTCTTATGTTCACCCCCCCATCTGCTACCCTCTCAGATCACACCGGGCAGCAAGGCCGCCCAGTCCCAGCTCAGCCCAGGTGACCTTGTGGTGGCCATTGACGGCATCAACACAGATACCATGACCCACCTGGAGGCCCAGAACAAGATCAAGTCTGCCAGCTACAACCTGAGTCTCACGCTGCAGAAGTAGGTGGGAGCTCTCCAGAGCAGGGGGCAGAGGTTGGGTGTGGGCACCAAGGGCCTGGGAGAGGAGCTGTCCAGCATGGGCCCAGCCTCGTGCTACCGGACCGCACAGGGAAGTGAGGACAGCCTCTGGACCAGAAGGACGGGCCCAAGTCATCAAGCACCTGTCATGTCTGTGTCTCACTTTACAGATGAGGCTCAGAGAGGGTGGATAACGGTGCTGCTGGTATGTGGGCAGCCGGGCCTGGAAGCCAGGGTCTTGCCTGCTTCCTCTGTGCACAGGCAGCCTCCCTGAGACCTAGCAGAGGCCCGTGGCTGCAAAGTACCCCAGAGCCGTGACTTCTCCATGCTGGTCAGGCCTCTGCCCTGGCTCCCTGGGTTCCAGATGTTCTCCCCTCTCCAGTCCTTCTCAGGCAGGAACTCCTGGACCCAATGGCAACTGTCTTCATTTCTGGTTTTTCCAGGTCGAAGCGCCCCATTCTCATCTCCACGGCAGCGCCCCCAATCCACTCCCCTCCGCCTGTGATCCCCCACCAAAAGGTAGGTGCTGACTGTGGGTGGCAGGCTCCACTCTGGGCCGTGGCTCCCGGAGTGCAGCCACTGGTCTGCCTGACGGACCCTCGGCTGGCCTGACTCTGGCAAGGTGGGGGGATCAGCCCGGCCCCAGCCCTGCCCCTGCCTCGGCTGATGCCGGGGAGGTGGCGCAGACCCCCCGGGGAGAAGCGTTCAAGCCCCATAAAATGCTGCATGTAGGGGTGCCCGCCTGGGTGCTTAGCCAGCACCCTGGGCCTCATGGGCGGGCTGACAGGAAATCCACTTAGGCAGCGGTGTTTTCAGGAAAGGGACCATTCTCCCAGCCAAGTAGGGACAAGTGTCCAGAAGGCTCTGACCCTCATCCTCCTGAGGGCACTGGGGAGGGTGGATGACCGTGGCATGAAATCCGAGGCCCCAGTTTGAGCTGGTCACCCCAGGAGGAGCTCCCAGGCATGGGGGGCCTGCTGGCCCTCAGGGTTTCTCCTGTGTCACAGGCTGTCTCCCTCCCGTGTCCCTTTCTCCTCCCAGTTGCACGCTCCTATACCACACTCAGAAGTGCTGGTGCAGCCAGCAGGTCCCAGGCCCCTTCCCAGCTCCCTCTAAGCAGCTCAACCCTGAGGGACCCAGAGCATGGGAGGCCTACCCCACCGCTCCTACAGGACTACACACTCCCGCCACTCTCCACCCCTCCTTGCAGGACCTCATACTGACCCTGTCTGTCCAGTGGGGTAGAGTGGGTGATGGGCAGGGTGGGGAGAGGGGACAAGAAGAAGATGACGGGGGTCTGGGGTGGGTGACAGATTGGGGAAGTGGGCAGAGGGCTGTTGGGGAGAAGCTGCAGAGGCAGACTGAAGGAAGCAAATGTCAGCCCCCCTCCTTCCTCAGTTTCCCCTCTGCACCTCTACTCTGCCTGTTCACCACTAGCCCAGAAGGCCCCCTCTCACTGGCCGTGTGGGGCATTGCAGAGTGGGGTCAGCAGAGCAGGAGGCAGGGCTGTGCTCACCAGGTGCCCCCATTCAGGGGAAGGGGGAACAGATGTAGGATGGAGGGGTCTCCCCACAATTCCCTGAGACCACACCCCCTTTCCTCCAGCCCTGCAGTCAGGCTGGCTTGGCCTAGCTTTCTGTGTGTGGCTTTGCATTTTGTCCAGGTGGATGACAGCTTCAGGGCCAGGAGCCTCACCCCGCTCTTTTTGACAAAACCCTTCTCTTCCAGGTGTCCTTTCTATCCCCCAACCCTGACCTCCGTGCAGTGGGCTGCAGGCTCCAGGGTGGTGGGCTGCTAGGCGCTCGCACTAACCCCTCTGTTTCAGGTTCACGCAGAAGCGCTGGGATGGGCATGGCCTCTAACTGCTCTCTTCTCTCTCCCCTGCATGGTGCTGCCCTGGGCCAGGACCCTGCTCTGGACACGGACAGCAGCCTGGCAGCACCCAGTCCCAACCCCGAGGCGAGGGCCATCCTGGGCACCCCAGGCACCCTGGAGCTCGGGCAGACCTTTAGCTCCTCCTTCTCCCAGACCTCCGTCTTCTCCTCACACACGGAGGCCTCTGGCGCTGGCCCTCCATGGGGCAGCCCGGGGGCCAAGGTCAGCCTGGAGGGGGCCCTCGACTCTCTAAGCCTGAAAGCCCCACGGGGTTCGAGCCAGCCAAGGCAGTATAACAACCCCGTTGGCCTGTACTCGGCAGAGACCCTGAGGGAGATGGCTCAGATGTATCAGATGAGCCTCCGAGGGAAGGCCTCAGGTGCTGGACTCCTAGGAGGGTAGGTAACGGGCTCACAGCTCTCCACTGGTGGTCAGGGGCCATCTGGGTCCTCAGTGCTCGTAGAGGCCTGGTCAGATAGTCAGAGCGAGGAACTGGCCTCATTCTGGCCAGCCCCAAGCCCATGAGGCAGTGCAGGCTGAGAGCAGTGAAATCAATCATCCTATTGACATTTGCCATGAGCCGGGCCCATCATTGCTTTACACAAGCTGGGGCGATGTGTCAGATTTTGCAGAGAGGGAAACTGAGGCTCAGAGAAGGTTAAGTCAAGGTCCAGCTGTCCAGCTACTAAGTGGCCAAGCTGGGCCTGAATACAAGAGACTCTGACTCCCAAAACTTTCACATCAGTTCACCCACCAAGACAGGACAAAGCCTAATACCTCCAGGAACTCTGGGGCAAAGGGACAGGCTGGTCCCCACCCCTTTGGGAGTCCTGAGAGGTGGGAGAGCAAGTTCTCTAGGTCTGGCAGTGGTCTGGGAAGGCTGCCTGGAGGAGGGAGCACTTGAGCTGGGTACAGAGAGATGGGGCAATAGGGTGAGTGGAGTGGGTTGGCAAGACTGACCCTGGCTAGGGTGGGGAAGCAAGGGAGCAGGACCCTGAGGAGAAAAGGGCCCTGCAGGAGAACAGCAGGCCACCCCCTGCTCCCCGAGGTCTAGCTAATGGTACTCTTGGAGCACAGGAGTTAAAAGAACCTAGAGGCAGAGCCAGGGTGGGCATTGTGGAGGGGCTGAGGGGAGGGAGCCTCCCAGCAGAGCACATATTAGCTTCCAAGTCCTGAAGGTTTGTTATCTCATTGTAACTTCTTCCATAGCCCCATGCAATTGGTATAATCGTCTCTGGGCTGGAGGCAAAGCAGGCTGAGTCAAGGCATATGGCCCAGTGGCTAGGGATTCAGGGCTCTTCCATGAGACTGTCCATATCTCAGGATTACGGGGAGGATTGAAGGAGATAACACGTGCATAGTGCTGAGCTCTGTTCTGGCACACTCACTGCGTGCTACCTGCCATCACTGCCTGGAGTCACACGACACGTACACAGATGAGTCAGCACTGCAATCCAGGTCAGTGTGATCCAAGCCCACACCCTTCCTTTGACCTAGCCGCACATGGTATCTGTGCTCCGCCCGTTCACTGCTCCCCTGGGGATCCCCAGCTCCCCCAGATCCCATAGCTCTTTCTGGGATCCTGAGTAAAGCTGGGCGCTCTACGGTCTGAGCACTTGGACCCTGGCTTCCCTGGACCAAGGTGGCAAAGCTTTCTACCCCCAGGCTTTTTCCAGCAAGGGGCTTCTGCCAGAAAGCTCAGGGAAAGACAGAGTAGAAGTGGACTCTTTCTCCTGCCTTGGATGGGCTGATAGCTCTTCCTGATTCTCTTTGGGCCTGGCCCCCAGCAGGGAGGTCACGCTCTGGTGGACCTGGACTTCCACGGGGCCCACCTGCAGTGATGGTAAGGTCTTCCCTCACGGAGGCCTCAGTCGAGGCTGGGGCTGGTTAACAGTCCATATGCTTTATCTAACACAACTCTCTCAGCAACTTCAGAGCGGGAGCATCATTCCCTCATTTTATAGCTGGGAAATAGAAACCCAGAGAGAGCAAGTAATTTGCCCAAGGTCACACAGTTAATGAGTGGCAGATAGGACTGGCACTCAGGTCAGTCTGACTTCTCCCAGCCAGGGACCTACCTGCCTGTCCCACCCGTTTCTCCCAACTCCCGACAAGCCCTCCCATTGGCACAAGGGCTTCTCAGAACCTGACAAGTGTTAGATTATTACTTGACACTCAGAGCAGCAGGGTCCAACAGTTGCTTCAAAGGGAAGATGGGCTAGGGAGGGAATATGGTGCGTGCTTCATTCAAAGTGAAGGCTGATGCTGTGGTCCCAGCAGGAAGGGCAGAGCCTCTGACCTGGGCTAGCCGAGGGCTGAGGCCACCACCTCACAGGAGACAGGGTTGGCAAATGATACTCCCTATGTCTGTTCATCACACACTTAACCCATGCTGAGGGCTTTACACTCAGGATTCTGTTCAGTCTGTGGAGGGCACCACCCTCTTGGTGTTATGAATGAGGAGACTGAGGCTAAGACAGGTGGGTAACTTATCCAGAGTCACAGCTCTAGGAAGAGGCAGGGTCAGGATTTGAACTCTGTCCTGTCTGGCTCCAAAAGGAAGCTCCTTCCCACACTCTCTCTCTCTGGGTAGCTTCAAGGTGATCCCTTGGCAGCTTGTACGCCCTTGGGAGGAGTGGAGAGGAACAGAGGGGGTGAAAGAACAGCCGGGCCTGCAGCCCCCTGCTCCTTGTCCTCTCTGGGGCTGGTACTGAAGGGCAGTGTCCCTCAGGCCAGTTGGTGCGAGGGCACCCGGGCGTTTTTACATCTTTGGCTCATTCTCCCCAAGACCTGGCTGCCCCTCTCTGAGCTATGTCTGTTGCAGGCATCTCAGCTTCCAGGTCCTCAGGCAGAAGCTAAGCAGGGGGCAGGAATCAATGCCAAAGCAGGAGCTGGCTACCTAGGCAGGGAAGGGCATAGGCAGCCCCTGAGGCCAGCACTGCCCTCTACAGGGGGCACTGGGCTGGTCAGGGCAAGAGCTGATCCTGCAGTTGTCAGCACTGGCCAAAAATGGAGAAGGAATTGGAGATCTGTGATGGCCCTTTCTTAACATAGCTCCACTTGCAGCTATTTTGAGCCTGGGAGGACAGAGGGAATTTTATCAGCCCTGAGACAGGGTTGGGCCGCCTGGGACTGGCGGGGGTGGGGGTGGGGGTCTCCCTGGCTTTGGTCTGGATCCCCAGGGTCCTGGCCAAGGGGTGACCAGGGCCAGGCCAGCTGAGGCCCAGGCTCTCCCAGCCAGAGCCCAGAGTGGTCAGATATGGGAAAGTGGCAGGGTGTGGGGAAAGGGACACCACTTTCTGCACTCTTCTCCCCTCACGTTTCTGACAAGGGTCTGTCACTGCAAGGAATTTGCATTTAAAGAAACATAATGCAGGCAATGCCTCCCTCAAGGAGATGATACTCCAGGAGGCTGGCTCTCAGATAAGAGTGAGGGTGGGGTCCCTCTTGTAGTGTCCAAGCTGGGCTGCCTTGTCTGGGGGTTTTCCTGCAATAAAGGACCTGCACTTCTCCCAAGCCTCCTCATTCCTCCATCCTGCCTCACTGCCCATCCACAGGGCCTTTAAGGGCAGTTACTGGGAACTGCACAGACCCCTTACTACTGTGCCCCGGGAGGAGTGTCCAGGGCTGCCTGACCCTCCTCTGGGAAAGAGAGCATGTTCCCGGGGCTGTGAGAAACCCCACTGCACACAAACCCCAGCACCACTGCAACTCCTGCTCAGGGAACAGAACTCCTGGAGCCGTCCCCGATTAAACAAGGGTAAGTCCAGAGCTACTGTCCGGCCAGGAGGCACCTGGGGCCTTGGTCGTTCCTGTAGCAGCCATCACTAGTCCGATCTCCATCTCCAGCTTCCTCGCCGGGGTCTACAGCCAAGGTGTATGTAGGAGATTCATGTACATGGTAAATGAGCACCTATGAAGATGGACAAAAAAACCTTTCTCCCTGGCAAAGCTGCAGGTACTGTGGACGTACACTGCAGCTGACATCTCTGACCCAAACTGAGAGGCTGTGATCGGGATGCTGAGCTCTTCCCCCTCCTCACTCTGCACTCTCCTCACCCAGTGCCAGCCTGGGCTGCCTCTGCCTCCACAGTGGCCAGTCTGAGGACCATCCCTGGGTCCCTACGCTCAACCCCCCTGGCAGGACCCTCACTCTGATAGCCCTGTTTTCTTTGCTTTTTCTCTCCTCCCCCCCCCCCCAGGTGGTAGCCAACTCTCCAGCCAAGTTAGTATCAAAGGAAAGCACGTGTGTGTGCTTGCCTGCATATCCCAGCATGCGACTGCGTGTCTGGGGGGCTGGGCAGCGTGCGTCTGTGTCAGCAGCATGTGTACATGTATGTGCATGCGTGAATGGGGGTGCATTTGTGTCCCTGAGTGAGCCTGCATGTGTGTGAAGCTGCGAGTATGGAGTGGAGGCAGTGGGGAGGGGCGCTGGGGCTCCAGCAGATGCCCCAGACCATTGTGTTCCCAATTAGCTGCTGCAGCTGCTTAGACCGAAGGCTGGCTCCGGTGGGCGGTGGGTGGAGTGCGTGCTGACGCCGGTTCTGGGCGAGCCTGAAGACATTTCTAGCCTGGCCGGACCACTCAGAAGGGCTGTACCTGACCTTGTCTTTGCCTGGGGAGCACGCTTAACTGTTGAAGGGAAAAGCCTCCATGGGTAGAAGCTGGTGGGCCACCCAGCAAGTTGGACTTGGGCGGGGCCTGAGCAGCTAAGCCCTGCTCCGAGGAAGAAGCACATGCACTGAAGAGTCTGGAGGAGCAGAGCCCCGGGCCACCCAAGATGAGTCCCTTCGTGGAGGAACCAAGCTCAGAATCCCTGTGGGTGCCCAGTGGGGCTGCTTTTTGCCTTTGGGCGTTCTGGACTCCGCTTGGGCTGCCGCTGCCTCTCACGCGTGGCCCAGCTCCTGTCTCCTAATCCCAACCGCCACTCCGCAACCCCTTCCGTTTCTGCTTCCCTGCGGGTGTGGTGAGAGAGCTCTCAATGCCTGGCGCCCCCTGCTGACCCTGGGCGGTAGCTCAGGCTGAGCCGGGCCCTCCAGGGATCTGGGAAAGCGGAGACGGGCAAGAAGAACCTTCCGCAAATGGCTCTGGGGAGGGTGAGAGGATTTTCCGACCAGACCCAGCCCGCCCACGTCGGTTGGGGGGACTCGGGTAGCCTTCCTGGGATCAGGCTTAGGGAGGTCTCTCTCCACACCCTGCACCACCAGCCCTCACCTTGAGCCGTGTAACACCACCTGTTGCCCCTTCTCTCCTTCCACCTCCCTCCCTCGCTCCCCTGCCCCCATGCTCCCCTCCCCCAGCGCCGACTACCAGGAACGCTTCAACCCCAGCGCCCTGAAGGACTCGGCCCTGTCGACCCACAAGCCCATCGAGGTGAAGGGGCTGGGCGGCAAGGCCACCATCATCCACGCGCAGTACAACACGCCCATCAGCATGTACTCCCAGGACGCCATCATGGACGCCATCGCCGGGCAGGCCCAGGCCCAGGGCAGTGACTTCAGTGGGTAAGCGCCTCCCCTCCTCCACTGGCGCTCGCCGCCTCCGCCGCGTCATCACCGAGGAGGGCACCGGGCCGCTGGGCGCCATCGGAGACTTTGGGCATCGGGACCAGCTGTCCTCCATCATCTTGATCCTCCCAGGGTACAGCCCTTGGAGGAGAGCCAGCCTTCGCCCGGGCCTCCCAGAACGTGATGTTTTCTCTTCAGAATCAATCTCATGGTCAGCTTTAGGAGAAGGGTGGAGAAATGCAGCATGTGCTTTTCACAGCCTCTGCATTTTCCCAGGCTCCATGAGGGGGCTGGTTTAGAAAGAGGCTTCTGGAATCCTGTTAACCAGGGTCACATTCTGGATACCTCAGCTTCTCACAACTAAGCCATTCTTTGGGGGGAAGTTGCTGTGTTCTTCCAATGATGAGGGCAATTCAGATTCATGAGTGGGTTTCTTGTTTGGGAAGGGGCCTCCGGACCAGCCATCCACAGTGCTGTTGGCAGTCAGCCCCGCCACAGAGCCAGGGGTCACCCAGCACTCGCCTCCTCCTGTTTGCCCCAGGGAAGCCCAGCCTCAGGGCAGTGGGACTTAGGACATCCTTGGTTCCTGACTTTGCTTGTTGGCAATGGTTGAAGAACTTGAGGGCTGAGTAGGGAAAGAGTTGGCTGAAAATCATTTGTGGATGAAACTGGTAATAGTACAAACATTAATGTGGACCTCTCTCCCTCTTTCAGAATTTCTTTCTGTCTCTGTTTCTCTTAGTCTCTGTTTCTTCTCTGTATCTCTTTCTTTCTGTGTATGTCTCTCTTTCTGTCTCTATCTCTCTGTCTCTTTTTCTGTTTCTGTCTGTGTGTCCCTTCCTTTCACACACACACACACACACACACACACACACACACACACACACACAGTCTCTTACTGTATTCTACTTGGAAATACTGTTAGTATTGACTTTCAGAACTGATTATCTCTGTGGTAACGTCTTATCCCTGAGTCAGGATCTCCAGCAACTCAAGGCAAGAAACCTTAAAATGATGGTTGTCCTTTTTTCCGAAACTAGGAAAAACAGATATTGTAAGAGGGATAGAGGCGTTAAAAAGTCCCGGAGAACTCCTATAGCGTTTGGCCTTTGTAGAGCCCAACCCTCGTGACCATGACGAGTGTGCAGGTTATAAAGTGCAGGCTCCAAAGGCCAAAGGATGGAACGTGGTGTGGACTTCCTGGCGCTCCTGGTCAAACGGAGCCTGGCCCTCTCAGGCGCGCAGTACTTCCTTCGGGCCACCAGGGGGTGGATGGTTGCTTGCCCTGGAGCCGTGAGTCAAACCCTCCAGGCTCAGGTCTGCAGTTCTTTGCGGAATTCTCTGGGCAGGGTTGACTTACTTAATCCCATCGTTCAAAGCAGAAAATATGACCATGAAAGTTTAAAAACACAACTGTTGCTTATGTGTACCCAGGAAGACAAGGCTGCCCGATTAAGCCAAAGAGTTAACGGGGATTTCCTGTTAACATTTGTTTGCCACGTGTGTCCTTGGTGTGCTCTTAAAAGTGGTAACATTGGCCAAAGGGAAGCACAATGGAAGATAATGGAAGAACTGCTGTTCACTAACTTTATGTTTTCTGTACCTTGGGAAAAGACTACAAGTCATTTGGTTTTACCTCTAGGTCGCCCATGATATATTTTTTTAACATGATGCACTGTTGATCTAATCTAGGCTTCTCCTTCCTATCACCTTCCCTCCCATCCTTTTCCCCTCCCTTGCGTGCCTGGGAAGCAACATTCTTCCTTTTTCTTCTAACTCAGCCCTGCTGGGTTGATGCTGCCGTGGTGCCAGTGGGTAAAAGCTGCCCTTGTCTGCCATGAGGTGTTCCGTTTCTGCTGTTAATTTCCATGATTCCTTCCTCACTGACAGTTTTCTTTTTGTTTCTCTCTCTCTTCCTCTTTTATCCACCCCACTCCCCCATAACTCATTTCTGATCCTAACCCTGCTCCCTTGTGTATGCGCCTCCCCCGCCCTCCCATGATGGACATGCACTCACTGCTGGGTTTTCCTCTGCTTGGCAGGGCATCACCGCTGGCGTAAGTAGACCCCACAGTATCTGTTCCGTCGTCCGTCTGTCTGGTTGCGGGATGGTGTGTGGGTTTGGTGGGATGTGCCTGAGGACGGTGGTTCTGTCCACGTTCTTCCTCACACCCACCTCACAGGTAAATGACATGCCCCGCGGCCTCTACAGGCAAGTGCCTTTCTTTTGGGGTTTTCCCCAAATAATGTCATTTGGGTTTTGGGGTTTTCCCCAAATAATGTCATTTGGTTTTCCCCAAATAATGACATTTCTATGTCACTGTGGACATAGAAATCAGAGTAATGACACCATACTGGCTGGGGGTGTATCCCGTGTTCTCCTTGCTGTGCTTTGCGGGGGCTTCCCCCAGCCTTTCTTGTCTACACTAGGACAGCGTAGATCTTAATGTCAGAATCCACATGGGGCCATTATTCGGGGAGAGGATGATAAGGGGGTCTGTTGGAGGCCATTCCCCAGAACCCTCACGGAAGATGGATCTGGAGGAGCCAGCACCTGCCAGGACCACCCATAAGAGGCGAAAGATGAGTCAGACTTGGGGGCAGTGTACAGTGGAGTGAATGCCCACCGGTGACCTTGATGTTGCGGGGACCATGGAGTGTTTTTGTTGGCAAGAAGTTCATGCTGGAGTGGCTCCAGAGAGTGGCCTCGGACCCAGGGTCCCAGAACTGGAGGGCCTGTTCTATCCCCTCTCTGTATATATTCTTCCTGAGCCCCAGATTCTCAAAAGGCACAGCAGTTCCTTCGTCTAGTTCCCAGTGTCTGTCGCGGCAGCACCGCAAGTCCCTGGTCTTTGCACAGCATTGTGGGAAGGGAAGCCGACAGTGTGACTCCCAAGGGACTCACTCCTGGGGTTCACTTTCTTGAGCCCTTGGAGCTGTGGAAGGAACAGGGAGCACCTTAAGGGCATGTTCCAGGGAAATGGCAGCCAGTGCCTTCCATCTGTTTCAGGACCCCTTGAGACTCCTCCCTATGCCAGAAATGACCTCTCCAGCGGGATCCCAGCTTCTCCTCCACTCCCTGGTCTTCCCTATCTGATCTCAACCACAGGCTGACAGACCTGTAGCTTTCCAGGCCAGGGCAAAGCCTTCAGAAAAGTAGGGGTGGCTCCACCCAACCTTGGTCAGTCACCTTCCATCACGTTTCTCCACCTCTGCTCTCATAGCCCACCCTGAGCTGACTTAGGGGACCAATCCTGGGAGACTAGGCCAGTTCTTCCATCCAGCTTCTTGCAGAGAGGGTAGAAGACAGGAGCACTGGGGAGGTCCCCTCTCCAGCTAGCCAGCCCTCAGGGGAGCAAGGGCAGGTAGAGGCAGTCATAGCAGCAGGCGGGGCGAAGCTGGACAGGGGGAGCGTCTGCGCTGGGCCATGTCTCCAGATGTGGAGCATCTGGGGTGTGCAAGTCCCCAGTGGGCAGAAGTGGCCTTCCTGAGCCCGGTCACTGCAGAGGGTCTGATGGAAAGGACACTGAGCTGGGAGCTGGGGAGCCTGGGTTCTAACTCAGTGGGTCCCCTACATGACGTAACCTGGAGCTAGTCGGCTAGCCTCTCTGGACCTGTTTTGGCATGTGTAAGAGGAGATGGCTGGGCCACCGGTCCACAGGCTGGGGAGACAGGCTCTTATTGCTGTGAGCTTCTCCTGAGCCCACCCTGACTCCTGAGAGGGCGGGCTGGGCAGCCTAGATTACCCAGCCCTCTCTGGTTGGAATGAGTGGTCATCCATAAAGCTTTTAATGTATCTTGCCCTGCAGTCTGATCTGGGCTGAGAGACCCTGGACTCAAGGGGCTCTGGGGTCCCTTCTGATTCTGATCTAGGATTTGTTCATTCAACTACGTTTTGAGCAGCTACCATGTGCCAGACCTTAGGAGTCTAAGGGAAGGTCACCAGGTCCCCCTCAAAAAGCTGTGCTGCCCTGGGGCAGAGGACTAGTGACCCTCCCTGCAGCTCTACGCCCAGTTCCCTCGGGCGAGAAAACTGTGCTATCCATGGGTGATGCCAGGCTTTAGGGGCCTGATTGCCTTGTTCCTCCAACCACCTCCTCGCCGAGCTTCCCTGTCTTTGCAGAGTGGGAGCCCACAGTCCTCCCCCAGGGCAGTCACGACATTGGTGGCTCCCTGTTTGGATCCCAAGCTTTGAGGAGGCCAAGGGACTGACCGTGAGGAAGCCTTTGAGTCCCCCAAATGGCCTGTCCTCACCCAGCCCCAAAGTCAGGACCTGCTCAGGGAGGTTGAAATTACTTCCAGAAGACCTCTTCTGCCTCTTCTTTCCTTAAAGGAGATACAGCTCCTTGGGGGGCGGGGGGTGGTGTCTTCAGGCCTGTGTCAGGAGTTAGCCTGGGGGTGGGGGGGTGGGTACTGGCAGGAGGGTCTGAGCCTCCTGACCCTCCGTGAGCGGAATTCACTGTCTCGCTGTGACCACCCTGAGCACTGAGGACCCAGGTCAAGCCCTTGTTGCAGGCTCTCAGAAGGGCATGGTGGATCCAGACAAGTAGGGGTTACCCACATGCATGGGGGGTGCGCCAGGGGGAGGCACAGAGGTCGGGGGCAGGGTTCCAGACCTGCCCTTGCCCATGGCCTCTCTCTGCATTGCAGGAGCCTTCCTGTCAAAGACCTCACCGTAGACAGCACCTCTCCCGTGTATCAGGCTGTGATTAAGAACCAGAACAAGCCAGAAGACGAGGCTGACGACTGGGCCCGCCGCTCCTCCAGCCTGCAGTCTCGCTCCTTCCGCATCCTGGCCCAGATGACGGGGACAGAATATAGTAAGGGAGGGCTGTGGGGTGGCAGGAAGGGGCAACGATGAAGGGCCAGTGAGGGTCCTGGGCCCTACTCCACAATCCCACGGAAGCCAGGGAGTCGAACCCCCAACCCTTGAAGATGAGCTGGCCTCGATAGATAGTTAGCAGCCTGCTGCGCCCCTTCTGGTCCCCTGGGGCAGGCACAGTGACATCAGCCTGCTGCTCTGCTCCCGGACTCCACCGGTGGGCAGCAGACTGGCTGTGGTGCTTTCCCGGATTGGGATGAGAGGACTTTGCAGGCCACGCCTCTGGCTACTCCCTCCCACCTCCGCCTCTTCCTCTCATGCCCCCTTTCTCCCCCTGCCCTGTGCCCAGCACACAGCCTTTTCTTTCCAGAGGTCACAGGTAGGGAGCAATAACTGTCCCATCATGGGTGGGGACTCCCTGCCCACCGAGCTCTAGTAGCTTTTCTTCCTGATGTTCCTTGTGATTCCTCCTGACCTGCAACTTCTACCCACAGTGCAAGACCCTGATGAAGAAGCTTTGCGAAGGTCAAGGTAAGTGCCTGGACTCAGGCTCTGTGGCCTTGCCCGTTCTAATCCCATCCCTCCCAGGGCAGCCCCTAGGTCAAACGACTCATGGAAGGAACGTCTCAAGTTAATGCATTTGGAAATTCCCAACCCCTGAAGGGCTCCGGCAGATGCTGGCTTGGGGCGTGCATCCCGGGTCAGTGAGGTGGGTGCCTAGAGCTGAGTCTCTATCCCCTGGGCCCGGGCTGCACGAACGAGGACTCTGGGCTCTCCCGGCTCTGTCCCTGGGCAGCGGGCAGGGCTGCTTTGGCCTTTGCTGGGCTGTTGAGAATGAGGGCATCTCTCCCTGTGAGGCACCGGGCCGGCTGCCTGGCCTGCCCACTCATCTCAGGGCCTGTCCCCTGTGAGTCTGAAGGGTAGGCACTGGGAAGCAGGCACGTGGAGGGCCGTGCTGGGTGGGGGCGACGGACCCTTGGACTCACCTGTCCAGACCCATGTTGAGGTATCAGTTCCACAAATTGCTCAAAGCACCACAGCTGCTGCAAGGAAGCAAAGCCCTGGGTATGAGGAGTGGCTTGTGCAGGGCTAGGTGTCTCTGAGTATGGTCTCCCCGATGGTGGCAGGCCTAAGGCCCCAGCCACTGGCCTGACACCTTTGGCCTGTCAGGTGCTCATGGCCCTGTGCATGAGGGGGGCACACTGCCTTGGAACCCATTGGAACCCACTAGGGCCTTCCATGGGGAGGCATGAGGCCCAGTGTGATTGTGCTTACACTTCTGGAAGCAAATATGTCATCTGCATGTCCTTCCTGGGAGAGTCTGCCTTGGGCCAGCACATCCTGTGGTGGCCTCCGTGTGAGGGGCTGGGGCCCAGAGGTGCCTTTCCACCCTGGGCCAAGCTTTCTGTTCTTGCTAACCAGTGTGTAGTGGCCACAGGACTGTGTGGAGAGTGGGACTCTGGGATCAGCTTGAGTTGATGTGGATTTTCTTTTTGAACCTCTATTTCTGCCAACTGAAGTTGCTCCCACTCTTTGGCTGGGGCATCCAATCCTGAAGTGTGGTCCTCCCTGGCCTGCTAACAGTGGCATGCGGTTCCAGTGGTGGTTCTTAACCTGTCGGTGCCTGCAGTGTGTCTGTAAAAAGCCTGAAATGAGATGGTGATTTAGTGCAAAGGGTAGTATGGAGCTATTTGAAGCGTGACTAAGCTGTCAGCTCTCCCCATCCTGTGCTCCTCTGCTCCTGCGCCATTTCTGTGTTTGTCTCACCTCCTCTTCGGAGCCACTCACAGAGATGCTCCAGTGGGCAATGTGGTCTTTACTGAAGATTTGATGGAGGGGCTTTACAGCACATACCCCATAGCAAACCGCTTAAAAATCTGCAGGTCCCTTCCATCAGGAAGCCAGCAGGGGCCTGCACTTCTTTTCCAGCCGCCGTCACCCCATCTCAGTCCTTCTGGTTACTTTATGTTTCTCCCGCCAGTCACTCTAAGTTCGCATCTCAGTAACCAGACACTGTTTAGAAGGTGGAAGGGTACTGGTGGAGGTAGATTACAGGGAACCGTTGTCTTTCATATTTTCCCTGGAATATTTGCAGGCTCTGTGAAGTTATTGAGTGAGAACACAAAAGGCAGTATCAAGGGTGGTCTGCAGGCCTTGGCTTTGGCCTTCCCCTTCCCTCCTTTCAGAAGCATCTCTTGGGGCTTGTTCGGCCTGGTCCTGTAGGCCCTTTCCCCCTGGGGCCTAACTGCCCACTAGCTCCATTCAGATCCCAGCAGAAGGCAGGGGGTCTTGAGAACGCTGCTGCAGGTCTTGGAGTCTCTCCCCCAGCCCCTGCAGGGTTTGGTTGGAGGGAAAGCTGGAAAGGGGGGGCCAAGAAGAAACTCTAGCCTGCTCCCTCCCTCTGTTCAGGCCCCCATCCTGAGAAAGCATCTCCCCCGCCAAGGCCCTGTGCCACTGTCAGCCTCTCCCTCTGGGGTCTCTGGCCCTGCAGTGTAGGCTCTGAGGCAACCAGCAAGCCTTCTGCCCAGGACTGGAGGGGCCTAAGCCTGCTGCCCTTCTCCTTTTTTCTGACTTTAATTTCTGGAAGGTTGTCTTCATGGCCTCCCCTAAAATGCCCATTCTGTCCATGGCCACAGGAGGAAGGTAGGTGTTTTTATTTCCCTGAATCCCAAGCAGCCTGTGGCCCAGAGGTGAGAGGTGGGGGTTCCAATGGGTACAGTGGTTCAGTTCTGTTTGTGATTAATGCCCGAAGTAGCGACTGGCCACTGGTCACGTGTGGGGTCACAGACTCATCCGAGTGGCCATCTGAGCAGAAGGGAACACACTTACCCCCACCCTGGGTCCAGGCTGGTTAGGGATCTTGCTCCCTGGGGAGCCCCACTGGTATCCGTCCCCCGTCCCAAGTTGGAATCTGCACCCCCAGATCCATCTTGTTGGCTGAGGGCAGACATGGCCCCTGCCCTTCCCCCTCCCAGTTTAGCCTGACTCGCAGTGGGGAATCTGAGGGTCTCTCATGAAGGCTGCACCTCCCCAGAGAGGCTTCACTGCACCCCGCTTCCAGGTGGCTCACTCCGGCACGGCCTGAGTTTGCCAAACGCAGGGCCCAGCAACCTGGGCACTGTGGCAGCCTATACAGGCTTGTACGTCTGCTGGGGCGCTTCTTCCTTCCTGTTGCTGTGTGCTGGGAAAGCTGGCAGGGATGCCAGGTGTTCTGTACCAGGAAGGACACTGGTGGCCTCGAGGGCGGTAGTAATCTGCATGTTAGAGGACCCTGCAAACTTGCCCCTCACCTGTCACTGCTCCACCTCCGAGGCCTGCCCCGCAGAGTCCCAGAGCAGCTCAGAGCCCTGCCCTGCCCTGCCCTCCTCTCCTCTCAGGCCCTGGCTGCTGGCACTGTGACGCTGTCTCTGTATCTGGTGGCAAGTAGCTTCCCTCCGAGGCTCTAGTGCCCACCTGCTGGCCTAATCTCCAGCGACTCTATCTTTACAAGGGAGGCAGGGGAGGCCCTGAACAGCCCAGGCATCAGCTGCAGACTTGGCTCACCTCCCAGGAAAGACCCAGCACCTTAGCAAACTGTCCAGGTAGGCTTAAACACCAGCCTACTGCCAGGTTCAACATGGGTACAGGTGGCTCCCAGCCTTCATCTGAAGTAGCAGAGCCCCATCCAAAGCTGAGCCTCTAATCTCAGAGAGGTCACCACGGCTTCTGTCTAGCTTCCGGAAGGCGTTCAGGGCCCAGATGGCTTAGAAGGTTGGGTCCACGTTGGGCAGCCCTGACAAGGGTGGGAATACAGGCAAGCCTAGCTTCATCCTAGGCAGGGCTTGAATCTGCAAGGCATCTGGATCCCACTGCTTGGGCATAACCATCCTGGAGGGCCCCGGTGTGTAACTCAGGCATCTCCTGGCCCCCACCTTGTGGTGCCGCTCTCTACACGTTCAGTCTCTGTGTTTACGTAATGCTCACCTCAGTAAAGAACTCCGCATCTCTTCCTGGTCCCCAAGCATTAAGGAAAATGTTGATTTTAGTGACCAGTTCCCAGAGGAGTTGAAGGTGAGGGTTGCGTTGTACAACAGGGCATCCGCAAACAATGTAAAAACCCTCCGAAGTCCCTTCTCCAACGTGCAACCGTCCAAGGTTCTGTTTCCTCTCCACCCCACCCCCACTTCCAACAGAGCACCAGGACTCACTGGTTTCCCCCTCCTCCCCCTGCAGCCCCCCTGGGCATGTCAGTGTCCTCCTTCTTCCCTGTGCACTCTCAGCTCTGTCCCGGCTCACAGGCAGACTCTCCTGGTGCTGGCGCAGCTCAGGGCTGGTAGTGAGAGTTTCGTGGATTTTTAGTCTTTGGTGTTCTGCCAGCCTAGCAAGTTCAAAATTCACAACTGGAGAGACCAGGACACCCCTGGGTGTCACCTGAGCAGCCCTCGTTTGTGTCCTGGGACCTCCCTCCCTTTCTCTTTCACCCACTCTCCAATCTCTTCCCGTCTCTTCTCTTCCTCCCTCTTCTTGCTCCTCTCTTTGGCTAGCTGTGAATTTCCCAACAGCTCCAAGCAGAGCAGACTCACTACCCTCGCCGATTCTCCAGGACTGTTCCTGACCCTGTCACTGAGCACTGATGACAAAGGCTTGGGCCTGGCTGGGCAAACTGGCTGTGTCTGTGTCCTGGGTGGTCTCTATGGGCTGGTCCATTGTTGCCGCCTGTGGTGCTGTCTGCAGGGGTACGTGGGCTCCGCCGCAGGGCCTGGGCTTCTGCCGTCATTGCCCCTTCTCCCCACCCTAGGAGAGGCAGTAGCAGGGGATGCCTGGCCCTTAGATCGTGGTTCTGCCTCTGAGTTTCCGTGTGGCTTTAGGCTATTCATGTGATGTGTTTGGGCCTTGGCTTCTTCTTGGCATTAGGAAAGTTTGGACCAGTGGTTTTCAAATATGTTAGCAGGGAGCCCCTCTTGTCAAACAGAATCTTACACAGAGACCCATATGCAGGACTTAAGGTGTAGGGGAGAGTCTGTCAGGTAATACAGATGTGGGAAGGTGGCCAGGTGTACATGTGGGGACACAGGATTGTTACCATACAGAAATGTAAGACCAGCATTGCCCCATCCTCTGACTTTTAAAGACCTAAAGCCGATCTTCCTGATTTTTATATGCTGGCAATTCATTTGTTAAACTGTTCATCTTGAGACAATTGCAGATTGGCATGTAGCTATAAGAAATAATACAGAGAGATCCTATGTAGCCTTTACCCCCAATGGTAGCGTCTTGCAAAACGATAGTACAATATATCCCTACCAGGGTGCTGACACTGATACAGTCGAATGCAGAATACTTCCATCACCCCGGGATTCCCCCATGTTGCCCTTTCATACCACACCCACCTCCCTACTGCGCACGCCCTGTCCTTAACCCACAGCAACCACTAACCTGTTATCCGTTCTCTGTTTCTATAATTTTGTCATTTCAAGGATGTTATGCAAATGGAATCATACAGCCTGGGACTTTATGGGATGGGCTTTTTCAGTCCGCCTAATTCTCTGGGGGTTCATCCAAGTTTTGGAGTGTACCAATGGTTCATTCATGTCTTTTTAGTGCCGAGTAGTATTCCATCATCTGGATATAGCAATTAATTTTTTTTTAATTTTTATTTATTTATTTATTTATTTATGGCTGTGTTGGGTCTTCGTTTCTGTGCAAGGGCTTTCTCTAGTTGCGGCAAGTGGGGGCCACTCTTCATCGCGGTGCGCGGGCCTCTCACTATCGTGGCCTCTCTTGTTGCGGAGCACAGGCTCCAGACGTTCAGGCTCAGTAATTCTGGCTCACGGGCCTAGTTGCTCCACGGCATGTGGGATCTTCCCAGACCAGGGCTCGAACCCGTGTCCCCCGGACCGGCAGGCAGACTCTCAACCACTGCGCCACCAGGGAAGCCCGCAATTAATTTTTAAAATGAGTTTTCAACACTGTCCAGGTTAAACACACTGCGTTTGTGGCTACATGTGGCCCCTGGGCCACCAATTTGCACCTCTGTTCTGGAGGATGTTAGAGGCCCCTCTGGCCTGGAGGATCTAGGATTCTGGCATCTGCGGCCCTGGACTTTCCCGGGCACACTCTCTCCTCCATTTCTACATTTCTGGCCGTTCCTTACTTGCTTTGTCCTATGCCCTCAGCTGAGCAGGCTGTGGGCTGAGCCCCAGAGGCCCTGCTGGTGGGAAGTCCTGGCCCTCAGTATGTGTGCCAGCGGCCTTGTGAGTATGAGTTTGCACGTGTGTGCCTGGCTATGCTCAGGCCTAGGTGGGCGGGGCAGTCAGTGGTGTTTGAAGGCTTCTCTCTGGGGACAGAAAAGGGTTGGGAGAGACGGGCAGCACAGGGAGATGGCAGGTCTGCTCACCAAGCCTCATCACGGGGACAGGCGTTCTTCCTTCTTGATGCCCAGCTAGGGGACAGAGACCATGCAAGGCTCACCTGCCTATGGGGTTCAGTCCTGAGAGACAGCCAAAGCAGCCCTGCCCAGCCCTAACCACGTGGGCCAGGGAGAACCCAGAGACCCTCCCCATTTGCCCAGCCTGCCCTCAGGCTCTTTAGCCAGGCCCCTTCTCCATGGCTCACTCAAGTCGGGAACATCAGTCCCTCCATCCTGGTCCTTGCGACTCTGCCTGACCCCCTGGAAAGTACCCCCTGGGTGGCAAAGCCTCTCCAAGCTGAATCCCTTCCTCCCTCCCATGCCCTCTGCCCCAGCTCTCAGACAGGGTGATGGCGGACACACCCCCTAACCCCTTTCTTTCTTCCTTTCTCTCTTTCTGTCTCTGTCTCTCTGTTTCTCTCTCTGTGCCACAGGGAAAGGTTTGAAACGGAACGTAACAGCCCACGTTTTGCCAAATTGCGCAACTGGCACCATGGCCTTTCGGCCCAAATCCTTAATGTTAAAAGCTAAAAAGCTGTCTGGAGCCCCCTCACCCCTCTCAGGCTGGACCCCCTCCCTCCTTCCCCCTACACAGATCTGGCATGTGAGCCACACGGTGATGCTTGAGAATGTATAGCTGTGCTGGGGGGCACCTTCGCTAGTCACCTGCAGCAGTTGTGCTCTCTGCCCACCCTAGAGCTGATGGCCGAGGCCCAGCCCCACGCAGCACTGCATCCACTCTACCCCCACCCTTCAGTGCAAACCTCACGGGCCCCCAGATAGCCCAAGCCTCTGCTCCCCTGTACAGGACCTTCCTGTAGATCAGAGAGAATGTGATGGGGTTTGCTGGCAGAACACCCCAGAACTAAGGGAAACAGAATGTGTCACTGGTCCATTTCCTACCAACCTCAGCTCCTGGGAGAGGCAGCCTGGCCTAGTGCCATCCTGGAACAAGCTGCCCATAGATCAGGGTCCTGAGAAGAGGCCAATTCCCCGGCCCCCCTCACTCCCTCGTGCCCTCTAGAGCCCAGGCAGCCCAGGACAGGGCTCCCTGTAGAGGAGGAGGAGGAGGCCCCAGGGTGGATGAGACAGAGGCCCTTCCTGGCCGTGGTGAGATTGGAGCGAGTGTTCTCCTCTCTGTGCTGTGTGTGCTGGCTCCCTAGTTCTCTCTCCTGTACATATAAGCATGCTCATTCTGAAATAAAGAGGATTTGAAATGAACCAAACCAGCCCCAGTCCTGCTGTGCCTGTGTGCATGTCACCAAAGGGGGCAGGTCTGAGACGGGGAGAGGATAAGTACCTACAGAAGAGGTGCAGGGGCAGTGCCCGCCGGGGCTGGGACCTGGTGAGCTCTGCCCACCACTGTTTTCCTGCCCCTAGGGCCCTGCCCAGGGCTGCAGGGCGCAGGCAGAGAGGACGGCAGGTGAGAATCTGTTCTGCGGGCTGGTGGGCAGCCTTAGCCTCCTTCGGGATAGCGTGTGTGTGGACAGAGGAACGGGGTCTGAATGCCCCCACCTCTCCTCCCATACCCAGCCACAGCCAGCAGGCCAAGCCATCCCTCCCTCCCCATCAGAAAGCGTGCCACAGCCCCTGTCCCAGGAAGGCACTGCTCATGCTCAGCCCTGGTCCAGGAGGGAGACACACCTGAACTAAGGAGCGGCTCACAGGGGAAATGCTGGGGGTCCCCCGTGGGCTGGGCCCCGGCTCAGGGGAGAGGAGCTGGAAGGTATGCCTGGTGGAGTCTTGCTCAGGTGGCAGGAAGGAGGGGAAGGCCCTTGCTCCTGGCCTCCACACACCTATGGCCTTGTCCTGGTCCTGAGCATTTGGGAAGGGCTGGGCTGGCAGGCTCATGTCCTCCCCACCCACCTGTCTACCCATCAGCCTCACCCCTGACTGGGGGAACCACAAGCTGAGAACATGAGATCGTCGGCACTTGGCAAATAATGACAGGTGCTGAGGCCCACCCCTCAGGGCTCCCTCACCACCCCTGGGGCTGGACTGGGCCAGAGCCCCGTGCCCACCCCCACTGCCTGGGCACAGACTCTCTTTCTCACCCTGGGGACCTTGGCAATCCCGTCTAGAAGAGCTGGCCAGGGAGACTGTTGTGTCCTGCCTACCACCTTGAGATGCTCCCCTAAGCCCCCCACCAACCTGTTCCACCTTGGCCTCCCGGCTCTTCCTGCCTCTAGCAGTTTGACTGCAGGGCCAAGGCGAAGACCAGGCGAGGCAGGCTGGCTAGGGGATCAACTGGGGAGGTGGGGGTGTGTGCTTCTGCCTGTATCTAGGCATCCTGGAGCACACTCATATTTAGCTGACCTTTCATTGAGGACTTCCAAGGCCAAGGGTAGGTTAGGGGTTAGGGGCTGCCAGACAGAGAGAGGCCCCAGGTAGTGGGTGTCCTAAGGCTGGCAGAGGACCTGAGCCAATCCATCAGAGCTGGTGGCCTCCCCATCCCCTATCCCCATCCCCCTGGCCTGTCGGAGCCCTCTTGGATCCACCTGATTGAAGCCCTGGAAGGCTCTTGTTTGCTTTCCAGTCTGCCTGGTGCCTCCCCAGTGACCCCAGGCCGCTGCATGCAGCACCTTGGGTGGCCCCAGGCCAGGGGTCTGTGTAAAGCCCTCTGGAGTAAATGGGAGAGATGTCCTCATTCAGCATTCCGTGTCCATGGGCATTAGTCAAGGCACTGTGCCTAGCTGCTGTAGGTGCAGAAGGAATCAGAAAGAGCTGATGTGATTGTGGCTGACCGTAATGCAAGGCTGATCATGTGAGGTCCAGAGACAGGGAATGCTCCTCTGACTGGAGGATCAGGGAAGGCTTCCTGGAAGAAGGGGTCTGTGTGTTTGATCTTTGGGAACAGTTAAGAGTGGGGCATGTGCAGTTATGGAAGGCTGCACAGGTACTCTAAGCAGACAGAGCAGAGGTGCTGGGTCAGTGTCCCAGAACCCTGACTTAATCATTTTGGCTGGAATGGAGGGCGTGCAGAGGATGTTATGGTTAGTAGTGGTCTGGAGCTGAAATGCCAGGCTCTGGATTTTGACTGTATTCCGACACAATGTGGAACTAGTGAAAGCTGCAGGGCACCAGTCACACTACAGCCTGTGGGGATCGTTGTGGACCGCACAGTTCTTGAGGGGTGTCATCACCTAGACTACAGTGTCACTGTGGCCCCTGGAGTCATGCAGTGCAACAGCCCTGCTGCAAAGTGACATGGTCAGGGCTGCCCTGAGCAATAGTCATCAGGCTGCAAGGTGGAATGCTAGGTAGGCGCGTGGCAGCAAGAACAATTTCAACAACCACTTGACTGGCATTCTATCATCATCCAGTCAACAGAGATGTTCATATTCCATTCTCCATCATCACCCCAGTTATGGCAAACAGCACCCAGAACCATCAATCACAGCACCTCCACCATCATCAACATTTCCAGCCTGAGCCCAATGACTACAAACCCCCAGGCCCAGCACCACCACCATCAACACCATCCCTATCCTTTGCATACATAGTACCACTGTCATCAATAAGAGCATCAACCAAAGGCTACCACAACAGAGCAGGGCACAGGGTTAGCACACTGCACCCTGATGCCAACTGGGTAGAGAGACGGGCTGAAAAGGGGACTGGAGCCAGGCTGTGTCTCTCCTTTGGCCACACCCTCCCCATGCAGCCACCAGCAGTTAATATAGTTGGGTTGGTTTGGTTTTTGCTTTGATGATTAAGGTGAGTTATGACCAAGGCAGGAGGCAGCTATAGAGTCCTAGACCAGGCTGGGGTGATCTAACGGGTACTGTCTTTAGGACTGAAGCCAGGGTCTAGTAAGTTCTCTGCAGTGCTTGCTTTCTGAGACCCACGCCCCACTCCTTGGGGTTTCTGGGGGCTCAGGGAACTTCAGGCAGGAGCTGACCTGGACAAGAACCCAAGATCCTTCAGGATGCTCTTCAGTGCCACTCCTACCTCCACTAGGCCCTGGTTGCTTGGTGTCTGCAGACAGCAGCCCTAGATAGGATGCCCCTCAGCCGGAACCCCGAGCAGCAGGCTCACGTGCATGTCCTTGGTCCTGCCCTGCGGTAGATGATGAGTTTTCCTAGGGTCACATCCAGCTCCAACTTCACCCCACAGAATCCAGGGTTCACGTGGAGCTATGCCTGGGGAGAGCCGCAGGTAAGCTGGTCTGACAGGGGATTGGAGCACAGGGGACAGGCAAAGCCAATTTCCTATTTGCCCTGCAGAATACTTTCCCCAGCCTGGGTATTTTCATCACTGCTGTCCTCAATTCCCAGAAGCCCACTGGAAGCATGTGGCAGGGTCAGGGAGAAACAGATAAAGGAGAGGGTTGTCCTCTGTCAGGCGGAGGCTTCCCAGGCCATACGTGTCCACGCCATGGGGGTCTGAGCAGCCAGTTCAGTATGGTGTCAGGACCTGCAGCTGTTTCTCTGAGGCGGCCGCTTCACAGGCATGGCTTCCAGAAGCCAGGTTCTTTCATGAAGGATGAGGAAGTGGCCTCATGGAAGGGCCAGGGCTGGGTACCACCAGGCCTAAGAGCTGGGCTGTCCAAGGCTTCCTTTCTGAACCACTAAGCTGGGAAAGGGCTGGACAGGGCATGGCCACTGCCCTTGTCCACCCTGGATGCTTCCTATGCAGTCACAGAGAAGAATGGTGCGCCCTCCCCTGAGGCAGTCAACTCAACCTTGCCTCTTCTCCAGCCCTCTTCTTCCCTGACCCTCTCATGCTGTTTCATGCCTTTCTCTACCATACACTTCACTGGATGGAGGAGAGCACATCACGTCGTGATGCTTTGGTAAATAGCTCATGGCCCCCTGGCATCTCTACCTGGGACAGACCTTTGCAGTACCTTGGTACTCAAAGTTTGGTCCACGGACCAGCATCACCTGAGAGCTTGTCAGAAATGTAGACTCTCAGCCCCACCCCATACCTGCTGAGCCAGAAGCTGCATTTTAACAAGATTCCCAGGCAATTCGCCTGCATATTAAAGTCTGAGAAGTGGTATAGTGGTTAGGGATCACGCCTATCTCTGCCAGTTGGTAGCAATGTGATGTTTTAGCAGAGATTCAATCTTTCTGGACCTCAGGTTCCTCATCTGTAAAATGAGGATCTTGATACCAATCGCCCAGTGAGGTTGAAAGGATCAAATGGAGTAATAGGGTGCCGCTTATACAGCTGTTTAGTGCAAGGCCTGGCATATGGTAAGCACTCAGAGAGGGAAGAGGATTATTCTAATTATTTCAAATAAGAATAGAGCCTTTTGTTGGGGAAAGATTCTACTTGACTGATTGCAGGAAGAAGGTTCTTTGTTCCTGTATGAGGGACCACTTGAGGTACTAGGTAAGGCTTCAAATCCACATGCCTCAGTCAGAGCCTGCTGTCACTACCGATAAGTTCTAGGAGCTCGAGCAATTCAATTCTCTCAGTCTGCATTCCTTCACCTATTAAAAAGAATTGATAATACCCACATCAGAGAGTTTTTGTGAGGATTAAAGACATAGGCCTGGCACATAGTAGGAGGTCAATAATTGAATTTCATAGCATAAGGAAAATCATTCCCACCTATAGGAGTTGCAGTATCCTGTCGCCATCACCTGAGAGCTTGTCAGAAATGTAGACTCTCAGCCCCACCCCATACCTACTGAGCCAGAAGCTGCAACAACCCATGTACATTTCTTTGCTTTCCTATAATTTAATTTTTATTCCCTCCCTCATTTCACAGGTGGCTGAAATCTAATCTCATCGACCCAGGCTCTGATGCTTCTCTTGTCTGGGGTGGTTTTGGGGAAGAGGGGCTTGCAGAATGCCAAGGAGGGTGGGGTGGGGAGTCTGGGCACCTGATCCTTGATCATGGTCTACCTGTGCTGGCATCTGCTGAGGTATCTCCATCTGTCTGGTCACACTGGTCCACACTGGCAGAGCAGTCACCTCTCATGTTCCCAAGTACAGGGACTTTCAGATGTGCAGGCGCTCAGGGCCACGTCCGTGTCACTCTCAGGTGTGTGGGAAACCGTCTACAACCCCCAGGCCACAGGATGGCCTACAGGTCTTTGGGCTGCCTCAGGCCTGCCTGCCCCTTCACCATGGGCCTGGGCATAGGGGACCCTGGGGTCCTGCCACTTCCCCAGGGTTTGCCCAGAAAACGGGCACAGCTGCCTCTTTTCTTGAATCCCTCACGCCACGTTGCCCCTTTTCTGGTCCAGATGACCTTGATCTGTCTGGCATGGTAGCTTTCACCCATCTTCCAAATGTAGCATCAGTGCCCTGAGTGCTTCGCAGCCTAAAGCCCAGGCTGTCACAACTTCAGAGCTTAAGCCCTTGACAACAAAATATCTTACCTCCGCTTTTTTCATTATATCATCCCTTCTCAAAGGCAAAGCATGCCTCTGACTAAATGAGGAAGGGTGAAAGAAAGGAAAACAGGATGGGGGAGAAACCTTGGTTGATAATTTAGACTACTTTTTGACCACACTGTTTTTATAATACACGTTGAGAAAGACAAATTAGGAAGTACACAAAGATGGGAGGCAGGGGAATCTCACTAGGCTTGAAAATATTTTTGATGTTACTGTGATCCTCCCTGTGGTCTGAGCCCTTCCCTCTTGGGGTCCTGGGTGGGGGTTTTCTTTCCCTGAGCCTGGGGACAGGACTTCTGGAAGATCCTGCTCTGTTGGCAGTAAGGCTGGTACCTTCCGCCCAGCCTGCCTCTCCTGCAGCCACCGCCCCCCAGCAGAGGGGCACCCTTGACCTGTTGTCTTTCTCGGTCCGCCTCATCAGCACCCCTATTGAGCATGCTCCAGTGTGCACCAGCCAGGCCACCACACCACTGCTGCCCGCTTCTGCCCAGCCGCCTGCTGCTGCCTCTCCCAGCGCAGCCTCGCCACCGCTGGCCACAGCCACTGCCCATGCTGCCGCCGCCTCTGCCGCAGCCCCTGCCTCCAGCCCTGAGGACAGTCCAAGGTAACTGGCCCACAGGTGCCAGCCCTGACTGCGGGGAAGGGAGGCAGGAAAGGCCTCCCCCGGGTCCATCTGTTGGCAGCTGTGTTGGGCCCTCAGAAAGGCCCATCCAAAGCGGTTAGGACCCCAGGGCCCTGGGGACGCCAAGGCTCTGCACCGCTTGGTGCTGAGAGTGAAGGGGAAACTGGAGGTGCATTTCAGGGAAGCGCACTGGGACGTGTCACCCTGCCCCAGGGGCACGTGCTCTAGGGAGAAAGGTGAAAGTCACACACACACATACAAAGTTAAATAACAAAGGGAGACTGTGTGGAAAGTCCGTGTTCCTGGAGCTGGGATTACAGAGAAAGAAAGGAAATCAAGGAGGCCTCCGTGGAGGAGGCTGCGTTAGCCCACTGAAGGCGGGTCAGATTTGGGCAGATATTTAGCCACTACCTTGCCTTCTTTTGATGGAGAAGCATGCTAACTCCAGAGGCACCTGGTGGAGTGGGATTTACATCTCTGCTCTACCACTTACTGTCTCTAACCTTCAGAAAGTGACGTAACTCCTCTGAACCTCAGTTTCCTCATCTGCTAAGGCATTAATGCAATGCCTATTTTACAAGGTCAGGATAGAAAAAGTGTACATAAAACACCTAGCACATAATATGCTCTCAAGTATTGCAGGTTACTGCATTCCTGCCTGCCCTCATGGATACTCAGCCGAGACGGGGAAGGGGGGTGTTGAAAAGGGTGTGGGGAGGCAGAGGGGGTGGGCTGGACAGGTCATTCTGGAGCCGCCAGGCAGTGTAACAGGCCAGGCAGGCCCAGCTCTTTCTGGGCTGTGTGGAGCTGCCAAGTTGGTGTTTGGTGTCAGAGCCAGCTTTCCCAGTCGCCACACTCCCCTCCCAGGGTTTTGCTGGAAAGACACGGCTCTAGGTCAGGGTGCATAGTTCCCTGGTGCAGCCTGAGGCCCATGAAGGGTCGGCAAAGTGGCCTGTGTGCTGCGCCCCTACCCTCGGGCTCCACAGTGACCCAGGTGGTGCTGAGCCCAGCCTTTCCCCAGCCCAACTCAAGCGTCAAGGGTGAGCCTGGCCCAGGCTTCCGGGGCTCCTCATATCCCAGCTTCCTGGGGGCATTTAGCAAGCTGCTTCCCTTCTGCACACCAGAATCTCTTCAGGTAAGGGCCTTGCTCCCTGCACAAAGAAGAAACCTTGAGGAGGATAAGATATATCCCTGCTGTCTAGTGAGAAGATGCCTCTCCATTCTGAAGGGGGTGCTTTAGATGCTGCGGCCCCGTGGATGGTCTAGCCTCATCCCTGGGGCCCCAGCCCTGCTCAAGGGCAGGCTCCAGCACCCGCTCCAGGCCTCCCTCAACAGGACAAACCCTTCCTCTACTTTGCCTTGCAAAGAGATGTGAGGCCTGGGTGGAGGTTGGAGAAGGACCTGGAGGGCTCCCAGCATCAGGCTGGAGCAGAGGGGGCCAGGGGACCACGCTCTGGGCCCAGCTACCTTCCCTCCTTGCACACGGGCTGGGATGGAGCTAGAGGGAGCCAATGGGAGACAAATGGACACCCAACGTGGCCTCAGAATTCTTGCTGGGTATCTTAAGTCTCTGCTTGCGGCCCCAACACCAGTCTCTGACAGAGGACCTGTAGCTCCCGGGATGCTGGGAAAACATCCTCCACTGGTGGGAGAGTCTGGCCTTCTCCTACCACAGTGGAAGCTGGGCACCTCTTGGACACGGCCTCTTTCTCTTCCATGGAGGCTCCTAGTCCACTGGTCTTAACGGGGGTATGTCAGAGAAGGGCAAGCCCAGGGAGGGGAGGCAGTATCTTCATTCAGCCAGAAACACGGCAGCTTGGCATGGCAAGCCCCCAGGTCTGGGACACTGGCTCTCTGAGACTCATTCTACCTCCAGTTGTCTGGGACATCACCACAGACCCTTCTGAATCTATTTAGGAGCCTGGCGGTGGGTTCTTAGCTCAGGGCAACCCACTCCCAGAGCCCTAGTGAAGAAGGTATTCCCTTATCCTGTGACTCTGCCCAGCAGAAATGGGCAGGCCCTTGGCCCATGAGCAACAGGTGGAAGGCAGGCAGGAAGCCATGGGTGGGCAGGGGTCAGTATATTTTAAGGGGCTCACTTCTCCAGCACTCCCATCAGTGCCCCATTTGCCCTGGGGGTGGTCATGTCATCCCCGTTAGGATGTGAAAGATGCAGGGAGAGACCAGGGACATGTTCTATAAGGTTTCATTAGTTTTAAATGAAAAAAAAAGGGGGGGATTCACTGACTAATGGAATTGGGAAACACTGGATCAGACAAAGTTAAACAGACTGCTTAGCCGTAGGAGTTCTTGGAGCCTTTAGTTCTCTAAGAGGAGAGGCCAAGCACAGCATTTCCTGAGGGCAATGAACTGGAACTTTTTTGTTTTTCCATCTCTTTGGTCCCATGGTCCCTGGGTCACAAGTGGGAAAAGGCTGCTTAGGCTTCTTGGCAGCTATTCCACTGGGAGGAGGGCAACAGGAATCCTGTATGGAAGAGGAGCCTCTATGTATGTGGGGGGGGGGGGCGCCGGGGGGGGGGGGTCTCCTGGCCTCCCATGAGACCTCCCCGGAGCACTCTTGCCCAGAAACCTGAGACTTTGCTGCTCCTTCCAGCAACAATAGAAAGGGGGAGGGGGAGGAGGCCAGGTGGTCTGAGGCTATGAGGTGCCCCCAAAAGGTCGGGAGGTGGAGGGAGTAGGGTAGCTCTGAACATCTCCATCTCCCCTCTCTCCTTCCTCTGCCCCCTTCCCTGCCCCAGCCTCCCCCCTCACCATTCCATGGTCTCTACCCAGGGGTTGAAGTGTTTTCACTGCTCCTCCTATCTGGCTGGTGCCTCTCCTCCCTCTCTCCTAAGGCGGTGGCACCAGCAATGGGCTGTATTTCTCAAGGTGTCTCTGCTGCTCTGACCAGACTCACCAAGAGTCAGCACCCAAGGAGCAGCTTCCTCCCCCTGAGACCTCCATGGTCTTTCCTTCACAGCCTCTGGCAGCTCCCCAGGGACATCTTTGTCAGGTTTCCTCCTGAGAGGCTCCTTAAAGATCTGGGAGCCAGCCTGCTGTGGCTCCAGGCCCCAGGGCCCGGGTGGGGCTGTCCTTCTGGCTGTTAACTCTTCCCCCCTTGGTTCCAGGCCCCAGGCCTCTGCCTACAGTGCCGCTGTGGCCACCTCTCCAGCACCTGCCGCCCATACATACAGCGAGGCCCCAGCTGCCCCTGCACCCAAGCCCCGGGTTGTCACCACTGCCAGCATCCGGCCTTCTGTCTACCAGCCAGGTGAGAGGCAGAGTGGGAAGGGAGGCTGTCTAGGCTGGGCGTGGGCTCCAGGGGTCAGCTCCAAAGCCACATCCCCCTGAAGGATGGTGGTTATAGAGGCGCTGCTAATGAGGTTTCAGCCTTCCTTCCTCCAACTGTGGGCCAGAATCCTATGGAAGCTGCCTCTGGCGCTGGGGAGACAGGTGGCCAGTGCCAGGCAGGGATGGAGCCTCCCAGCTCTCGGGAAGAGGACATTCCTGCCTGGGGATTTCCAGGCTCCAGGTAAGGCAGAGAGGGTTTGGGGTGGGGGGGGCTTGTTCCTCCAGGAGTCTGGATCTGGCTCAAGGCAGAGGATAGGCAGCTGTAACAAAAATGCCACGGGCTTTGAACAGACCTACCGCATAATGTGATGCTGGGCAAACTGCTCACCTATCTGGTCTTTGGTTTCTTCAGCTGGGACAGGCTAATTAGAGGCATGGAGAGCACATGTGACAGGCGGGAGAGTGGCCCACACAGGGTCTCCCGGTGGCTGGCCTCACTGGCTGTGTGTTCCATCACTCTGGTCCCCATTCTCATCACTGCGGGGACGAGGGCTCAGCCTGTGTCTTCCCTTTTCCTAGGCAAAGTTGGGCCTCTCCCCAGAGCTCCAGGGCGGTTCTCGGGCTGGCTTAGACCCCTCCTTCCCCTGCATGCCCCTGCTCAGTGAACTTAAGGGAAGATAAGACAGGGACTGAGGCAGGAAGCACCTTGCTTGGGGGAGTTGACTTGATGTGCAGGGCAGAGGAACCACAGTCAGCCCTCTGTTTTACAAAATATACTCTGACATTAGTGCTGAGTGTGTAGTCGTGGCTTTAGCATCAGACTCCGGTGCCAGGCTCCGCTTTGGTATCTAAGGCAAAGTACTTCATCTCCCAGGCCTGTATTTCCTCGTTTTAAAAATAGGCATATTATGTACACCTGGTGCTCTGGGGATGAAATGAAGCACCCAGCACAGTGCTTGGCACACAGGAGGTGCCCTTCTCTGTCTCTTCAGAGGCAAGAACACAAAGTTCCGAGGTTAAAAGTCCACAGTATTAGGAAGCAATTTGCAGCGGGCTGCTGTGGTGAAAAATCTCGGATGGAGGTAGAGGAAGCAGCTGCTCTGCGGAGATGGGGGGCACAGGAGGGAGGGTGATAAGGAGTTTGGAGGAGCAGCGGCGGATGGAGGGGGCGCAGGGAGAGTATTTCCGCCCGGGTGCGGGCTCCGCTCCCAGGCAGGTCCTTCTGGGCATCTTCCGGGGCGGGCCCCGGGTTTCGGCGCCCCCGCCTGGGCCGCCGGCTCTCCTCTGCAGGCCCGCCAGGGGGCGGCACGGCTCCGGGGGCGCGCACCGCCGGGCCCCCCCTGGCGCCTGTCTCCTCCTCCTTCCGGCACTGGAGCCCGGGGCGGGGCGAGACTTGCAGGAGCCCCGGAGCTGCGGGCCTCCGCTGAGTTCCCAGGCCTTGCAGACGTTAACTCATTCCTGACCGGAGGGAAGGAGGCAGCTGGGCGGCACGCGCCTGTGCCGGCCTGCCTCTGCCCCCTCTCCTGAGGGTGGGGTCCCAGGGAGGCTGGCAGGTGGTCTTGGGAGAAACGAGGATCGTGGACCCGGGCCCCTCCCCTCCTCTCCTCCACCGACCCCGGCCCCGGGGAGAGCGGGGAGCCCGCGTGCCGTCCGAGCTGCAGCTCCCCGCGAGGGCTCCTCCGGGTCCAGGGTGGCTTTCTCAGCCCAGATCTTATCGCCTGCGCCGAGGGTGGGCGGCCGCTCCCCGGAGCACCTGGGGCCCGGGAGAGGGCCGTGGGCAGAGGGCCCCCCCACTCCCACCCCGACTCGCGGGAGTCGGGGGAGCCGGGCCTGACCTGGAGTGAGTCAGAAATCACCTTGTTTAATTACACATTCCCGAGCCAACGAGTGCGATAGGGGCCTTTTGAACTTGCCAATTAGAGATGAAATATCACCTTCTAATTTGGACGGGCTTTATTCCGTCAAGCAGAAATAGCAACAGCCCAGGGCTCGCAGATGGGATATCAAGTCTCTCTCCTGGCACGTCGGGGATGGTGGGGCCAGCCAGGCTGAAGGGCGCAGAGGGAAGGGAACTGGGAAGCAGCTGCTCCCCGCGCCCCCATCCTCACCGGGGACCTGATGGCTGAGGGAAGCTGCCGGCCTGTGCCTCGAAGAAGGGAAGGGCCCTAGCTCTGGGAGGGTGTAGTCTTGAGCAAGGAAGCAGCCCACCCGGGCCCAGATGCCGGGTGCCTCTGACCTGCTGAGAACTTCGTGTTGTGGGGATTTAGAAAAGGGGGGTGGATCATGGAGTCTGGAAGGCCTTCCGAGGAGGGAAGAGAATGGCTGCCAGGCAAAGGGAATAGGGTTAGTATTGCTGGAGGGAAGCTGGAAGTGGGCAAGGGCCCGATTTGGAAAGGGTGTGCTAAAGCTTGTTTTGCTGCCTAGGGAGTGGTTAAGCAGGGAATCTGGAGTTGAGACCTGCTGCCTGAGTGCGAGTTTCAGCTCGGCGTTTCTTAAATTCTCCAAGCCTCAACTCCTCTTCTGTAAAATGGACTTGAAAATATTATCTGCCTCATTGGATTGCAGCGAGTATTACATGAAATAGTGCACATAAAGGCCCTGGCATGTGGAAGCAGTCAGTACTTGGTAACCGTTGTTCTGATTAGGACAGCACTGTCTAATAACAATACATTTTCTAGTAGCCACAGTTTTTAAAAAGTAAAAGGAAGCAGGTGAAATTAATTTTAATATATTTTATTTAACTCAGTATATTCAAAATATCATTTCAATGAACAAGCAATATAAGATTATTATTGAGATATTTTACTTTCTTTTCTTGTACTACGTCTTTAAGAATTGGTGTGTATTTTATATTTATAGCGTGTTTCAATTTGGACTAGCCACATTTCAAGTGCTTAATGGCCACATAGGGCTATGTATTGGATAACACAGGATTAGGGCTTTCATTCTTAATCAGAGATCCCCCCCACTTTACAAAAAAAAAAAAAAAGGAAATAAGATCTTGCACAGAACCCCATTATTCAGAGAGGGCTGAAGCTGCTCTAGCATTTTGAGACCCTCTGTTCCAGGCACTTGGGAGCTATGCAAGCTTGTTAGGGAGGGAGACAACACCTCAAGTATGGGCTTCACAGGTTTACTAGTGCACGCAACATGTCACTCCAGTAGGTCCCCACCCTGTGAGGCAGGCAGGGATGTCATACCTACCACCACTGATGATTAGACTCAGTCCCAGGTTACTGACTTCAGGGGTGTCACATGTCCCACCGCCTACATCCCACAGTCTCCCTGGGGTGGGATCCCTCAGGTGACCATCAAGCTGTGAGATGAGCTGACAGTTCATCTGGACCATGAGACCCAGGAGTCACTCTCCTCACCATCTTCACTAACATTTAATGACACATACACAGTGCCAGGTACGAGGCTAAGCCTTTAGAGTTCTTATCTCCCATCATCCTCATAACAACCCTGTGAGATACTGAGAATTATTATAGCCATTTTTAGACGAGGAAATTTGGGCCTAGAGACGTTAAGGAACTTGCCCAAGGACACACAGCCAGGATGTTGTAGAGCTGGGACCTGAACCCAGGGCTCTTGATGACTGTGCTACATGCCAGACCATGCAGCCTCCTCCAGGTTGATAGGTACTCCTCCATAACATGGTGCACCCAAATCTTCTGGAACTTGGACTCATGGTTTTTACAGAGGCAGCTTGGGGTGATAGAAAGAATGGTTTTGGAAATTCACTCTGCCACTTACTAGCTCTGTCTGAGCCTCAGTGACCTCAACGGTAAAAGGGATTAACCCAGATGACCTGTTATGTGCCTAGCCTACCCTCTTAGTAAGTGGGAAGAAGATTTCCTTATGGAGAAAGTTTTACCTTTGGAAGCCAGCGTCACTCCCAGGATGGCTCTAGGGCAGGGCTGGAGAGGGTTTTACCCCTTCTGCTTTCAATAACACAGGCCTGGTCCCTATCCATTCCCAACATGGGGGTTTCCATGTCACCCACCTCTGAAGGGCCAATCACCTGGGAGTAGAAGGTATGGGGTTGGAGCAGCAGGCCACAGGCCACCTAAGGTAATCTAGGGGAACCAGGTGGGGAGAAACCAGGAACTTTAGCCCTGAGAATGTCCTTCCTTTCCAGGCTGGAGCCTGATGGGGGCTGCCTCAGCATCTATCAGCACAGTCTATTCACCAGGCCAGACTCAGGAATGGGGAGGGTGGCTGCCCCGACACACTTCCTGGGGTAGGGGGAATGAGACCTCTTTCCAGAGGAACAGACTGTAAGCTGAGGTGAGGCTTCTGGAACCTCCCTCCCTAGGAGGGGAAGCTGGTGAGACCATGTGTGCCGGACACAGCTGGGTCTGCCCCGGCTGGCTTTGCAATGGGAGGCAGCAAAACTTAGAAACCTGGGTTTTGAGGGCCCAGGCCTCAGAGGGCTTTGGGTGAGCAGCTGCTATGCTCCTTTGTGTTGCCGCCCTAAAAGAGTTTTCAGCTCTCAGTGGGCTGGAGGAGGGGGTTCTGGAAGCGGGGCAGTGCATTCTCATCCTGCACTCTGGCTTCCTTGGTAACCTCCACGCAGTTACTCAGACATACTCTCAGTTTCCACCAAAGTGATGAGGGGGAGCATGTGTCCCCCAGAGGCAGCCACAGGCTGAGGGAGCAGCTATACCTAGGCTCTGTCACCCCAGCATCTCTGCCCAGCTTCCCTCCGAATGCTGCCTTCAAGACCCACCACCCAAATCAAACCAAAATGGAAGTTCCCCCCAGTACAAATCAAGCCAAGCTGTTTTTCAAGAAAACGATTGTAGCTAAACCTGAAACCTGAACCTGAAAACCTAACTGTCCCTTCATCTGCTTTGTCCCAAAGGCTGGACTAGGTCCAGGTTCAGCAAACGCTTGTGATTGAGGCATTTCAGATGTCAAATCACTGGTCAGAGTGCAAACAAAGGCATCTTCCAGTTAAGGCCAAGCTGACCCACTCCCACCCTCTTCCTGGCCCAGGGGATCCAGATATGAGCCTGGCCGGCCACCCCTGCCCCCGTCCCTGTCTCCTGCAGGCCTCTGGCAGCCAAGGCCTGGCAGAGCCGCACCCCGCACAGCTGCAGATATTTATAGCCCTGTCCCTTCCCAGCCCTGTCCAAGCTCCCGAGGGCTCTGGTCTGACGGCTATTTATCTCCCTTGGCTCTCTGCTGCAACTTCAAATCGAGGCCATCAAGAAGTTCAGGGACGCGTCTCCTGTAAAAACTGGAATTGTGCTGCTCTAATATTAAAGTTGTCTTTTCCAGTTCTCTGGCTGGGGGCGGGGGAAGCTGGGAGAATGAATTCCTGACACATTTTTCTTTGGGTATTTTTGGCTTGCAGTGCCTGCATCTACCTACAGCCCATCCCCAGGGGCCACTTACAGTCCAACCCCCTACACCCCCTCCCCTGCCCCCGCCTACACCCCTTCCCCTGCCCCCGCCTACTCCCCCTCCCCAGCACCAGCCTATACCCCCTCACCAGCCCCAAGCTATAATCCTGCACCCTACAGCGGGGGCCCTGCGGAGTCTGCCAGACGTCCCCCATGGGTGACAGACGACAGCTTCTCTCAGAAGTTTGCCCCTGGCAAGAGCACCACCACTGTCAGCAAGCAAGGCCTGCCCCGAGGGGCCCCTGCGTACAACCCGCCACCGGCTCCCCAGGTGTCCCCCCTTGCCAGGGGTACTGTCCAGAGGGCCGAGCGCTTCCCAGCCAGCAGCCGGACTCCGCTCTGTGGCCACTGCAACAACATCATCCGGTAAGGGCTAGCTGTGCCCCTGTGCTGGGGTGCTGGGACGAGATGGGGACAGGAGGGCAGGTGTAGGGAGAAGACTGCATGCAGGACAGCCTCAGGTCCCTCTGGCTTGCCATCTGGTCTGACCCTCTCTGAGCTTTAGCTTCCATACCTGTGTGATACCCACTTCCCTGGGGAGTTGGGAGGATTCCACGAGGTGAGTGGGTGAAGCTCCCAGCATGGTGCCTGTGCCAGCACCACCCCCGTGGGCTAAGGCTGGGTTCTGGGAATTGCAGGTCTGGATGGTAGATTTATTGGCCTTGTTGCAAGCTGGCTGACAGTGCTAGTTTTGACCCAGCTTTCCTTCCTTTCGAGGTGCTCCTGGGTCTGTCCACAGACAAGCCCGTGCTGCTCAGGGCTTTGGTGGGCATCTGCCACACTAAAGGAAAACAAGTCATTTCATGCTTAGAGGCCAAGGATCATGGGTGGTACTTGTTTGAATATAATATGTTTATAGTATGTGCATATGTGTGTGGGGGATGAGCTTGTGTATATGAAAAATACACTTTTATTTTAAAATAAAGTATCATTAGAAAAAATATACTCATTAGAGAAGAATTAGAAAATTCAGAAAAGTAAAAATTAAAACATAAAGTGTTTCTTCAGGCCCACTGTCTGACTACTAATCTGGAGCCAGGTTTGTGTCCTGGGTCTACCATACTAGCCCTATAGCCTTGAACAACTTACTTAACATCCCTGTACCTCAGTTTCCTTATCTGAAAATGGGTATCATAATAGTACCTGCTTCATAGGATTGTTGTGAGAACTAAACACGTTAATAAATGCACATTTCTTCTTGAATGGTACCTGGCACAGAGTAAGCACTTAATAAATGCTAGCCATTAGCACCATCATCATTGCTCTTCTTACTACAATTATCAGTAGTCAACCTAATGGATACTCCATAATATACCTACCCAGTCCCCTGCTAGTGGATGTTCGAGTTGCTTCCCCATCTCTGTTTGTTGCAAGTGATGAAACAACATCTTTTTGCATGGAGCTTTATCTGAATTTCCTGTTATTTCATTAGAACAGTCACAGAAGTCAGCGTTATAGGATCAAAGTGTGATTATTGTTGAGCGTTTTGAAATATCTGGTCTTAAGCTTTGGGGGCTGCCTTAGAGGAGGTACTATTCTCTGCTTCCCCAGGGGCCCCTTTCTGGTAGCCATGGGCCGCTCCTGGCACCCAGAAGAGTTCAACTGTGCCTACTGCAAGACCTCCCTGGCAGATGTGTGCTTTGTGGAGGAGCAGAACAACGTTTACTGTGAGCGGTGTTATGAGCAGTTCTTTGCTCCAGTCTGTGCCAAGTGCAACACCAAAATCATGGGGGTAAGTGGGCCGCATTCCTCTCCTCTGACCCTTGTCTCTTTTCCAACCAATCTTTCCTCCTCCGCAAGGTTGTGGGGTCCTATTTGGAAGCTAAGAAGTTGCTGTGCTAACAGAGCAAGAACAACTCCATTTCTATCCTAGAAGGGAGTTGGTTTGCCACCAGTGAACTAGGGAGTAAATGAACTTGAAGCGAGAGATCCGTGGGCCACATCCCTGGCCACACAGCTTGAAGTGGTGGCAGAGCTTCTGCAAAGCAAGTTACTGCTTCATAGCCTGACCTCACCGTGCACCTGCATGTGGCTTTGACCCTCTATGCTCCTTTGGTAAAATGGCGGTAACACGTAGTACTTCCCTCCCAGGTTGGGTGGGAGGGTGAAGCATCACAGCTTATGGAAGCGCACACAGAACCTGGCACCCAGCAAGTGCTGCATGAGTAGGAGCCTCTCCTCTGCCGCCCCTAGCCTTCCTCGGTGTGTCCGAGGCCCGCTTTCTGGGCTCTCCTGCCCTGCTCCCTGATGGGATGCTCCGGCAGTGACCGGGGCTGGTGTGGAAGTTAAGCCTGCCTTCTTCTCCCTCCTGGACCTTTCTGTCCTGAGCTGAGGCTCTTTTCCCCAGGAAGTGATGCATGCCTTGAGACAGACGTGGCACACCACCTGCTTTGTCTGTGCAGCCTGCAAGAAGCCCTTCGGGAACAGCCTCTTCCACATGGAAGATGGGGAGCCCTACTGTGAGAAAGGTAGGACCTCTGTGCTGTGGGGAGCCCCCACAGTCTGGGAGAAAGGGGTAGGAGTTCCCTTTCACACACATTCAATCTGTGCTGTTTTCCCTGCACCAAATATGTGGACCACAAGTCGGCATCTTGTGACCGCTTGGGAAACCTTTCAGATGATTTTGATTTGAAGACCACAAGGTCTAGTCTGAAAAAGCTTTGGCTCTGGCCTTTGTCCTAGGTTCTGTTCCAGGCTCTGTTTCAGGCTGGCTTTGTAACCCTGATTGAGTTACTAAACTTCTCTGAGCCTCACTCTCCCCATCTGTAAAAGGGGGAGATCAACATCTGCCTCCCAGAGTTGTGGTGAGGATTAAACCAAAGAAACTTCGGAACTCGTCAAGTACATGCAGGTCCCCTCCCAGCTCCTGTGATGTTTACCAGACTTTGATGTTCCTTCAGAGTCCAGCCAACTCCCTGTCTGAATTCGGAGTTTCTCTGTTCTCCCCATACACTATGTGTTATCTTATAACTTGGAGTCAATTATGGTAAATTCTGAAGACAAAGCCATCTGTTAGAGTTGGGCATCCTGGCTAACTAGCCATTCAGTCACTCACACATTCACACGCTCATTTATTCATAGCCTGCCTCTTTCAGGTAAGGATTTGAGGCAGGTTCCAACAAAGGTAACAAAAACATGAAAGTTAAGACAATAGAACTAGCAAATCAGCACCAAGTAGAAGAGGGAAAAGGAAACATGCTGATTATGAAGAATAACAGAGCTGCACTGACTGGGTAGCAAATGTGAGAGCAAAAAGAGAAACACAGTAAGTTAGTTTACTTTAAAACCAGAAAGGAGAAAACATTCCAGTTCTTCAAGGGGAAAAGGAAAACAAAATAAAACTTTTTTTCCCCTGACAATAAATTATAAAAGAAACTTCTTGGGTTCTGAGGTACTGGTGAATTCTCTTTCCAGCTCTGAGGCTCACTGAATGACTTTAAGTAAGTCACTCAGTCATTCTGGCCTCAGAGTCCATATCGGTAAAAGGGAGAAGATAACACCTGTCTTTTCCCTTCTTAGGAGGAAATGGTGATGATTGGTAATTAATAAAAGTGCTATGGTACCAATACAAATTGCTATTATTAGTCGACTGAGAGCATTATAACTTTCATAATGTGTGATAAGCCACAACTTATGCGTGAGGCTTGTGAAAGAATGATAGATTAACACTGTTACCAGTGCTCCTCTCCCTAGCAACCCCCCCAAAAGATTTTCAAAAATGATGTTCTGATTAAGAAGACCCAGGAAAGGGATGATCTACTGTTAAGAAAAGACAGCAAGGAAGCAGGTTTAGCCTCAGCCTTAGGCACACTGAGAGACCCTGACTGAAGGCCTGCAGGGGCCACTTCCAGGCTGTGTGACCATGGACAAGATGCTTGCCCTTTCTGAGTCTCTCCTTCTTCACTTAACTCTCAGAGGCTGTTGTGCGGATTAACTGAGATAATGGGTGCACAGCTCTGTAATGGCTCTGGGAGACCCACAGCTCTCCAAGGAGCACAGTTTGAAACCACTCCCTTAGGCAATGGGAGTCACTGTGATGTTTTAAGTAAAGAAATAACACAATTTAATTTTTACTTTAGAAAGAGCATTAGAAATTTAATATGCTTGTTGAATGTGATAAAGGGTGATATTCTTATAAACAAAGTAAAGAAAGGAGAGCTAGATGAGCCAATAGTGAGGTAAAGTCAAGCCTGTTGGTTAACCTGCCCTAGAGATAAAATATCAGAGTCAGCCTGTCCCCGTACCATGGGACACTGTGTTTGGTTCTGACCTTGTCATTTTTTTTTAATTATCGTGGGGGAAAAAATACACATATAAAATTTACCATCCTAACCGTTTTTTTTTTTTTTTTTTTTTGGCTTTTCACTTTTTATTTTATATTGGAGTATCGCCGACTAACAATGTTGTGATAGTTTCAGGTGCACAGCAAAGGGACTCAGCCATACATATACATGTATCCATCCTAACCATTTTTAAGTGTACAGTACAGTAATGTTAAGTATATTCACACTGTTGATTGATCTGAAACAGATCTCCAGAATTTTTTCATCTTGCAAATATGAAGCTCTACATCAATTAAACAACTCCCCTTTTCCCCTCTCCCTCCAGTCCCAAAGAAAATTATAAAGACCTAATAGGAGAAATAAAGGAAGGAATACATAAATGGGAAACTAGATTATTTTCCTGGAAAGGCCCATGCACTAACTTTATTTAATACCAATTATATTCCCCTTTTGTAGAATAAATGAGGAAAATACCAGCTTTTTAAAAAAATGTATTAGGGGACTTCCCTGGTAGTCCAGTGGTTAAGACTCTGCGCTTCCAATGCAAGGGGTGTGGCTTCAATCCCTGGTTGGGGAACTAAGATCCCACAGGCCGTGGGGTGCGGCCAATAAATAAATTAATTTAATTGATTTTTTAAAATGTACTAGGGTCACACCTGTGATACCAAATTCTGAAACAAAGTGGCAATTTTCCAGATAGTACAAAATCAAGTTTAAAACAAAAAAATTAATCAGTAGGCAGGACTAGACATTCCAGAAATAAATTTGAGCCATTGAAAGAGCTTAATCTGTGAAAAAACATAGGCTGCACAACAGGAGAAGGAATCACTATTTAACAAGATTTTTGGAAAAATATCTTTGTTTGTTCACTCATCATTTATCCATCAAATGTGTGCCAGTTCCTGTGAAGGGCGCTAAGTATAGAGCAGAGGACTCTGCCCTGAAAAACCTCAAGCAGACCCATCAATGTCTGATATGCTGGCACATAAATGGACAGTTAAGAGATAATGAATAGATAGATGGATGAATGAATGAATGGGGAGGGAGAGAAGCCCAGGAAAAGCCCTCAGGAATGCTGTCTCATCTCTCTTGGGTGGGATGGGGATGCGGTCTTCCCAGAAGGACGGCAGCCCAAAGGATTGCAGAGATTCAGGTAGACGAAGTGGGAAGGGTTTTCCAAGCCCAGGACCCAGTTCATACAGTGGCATGAAGATGGAGGAGAGAATCCAGGGCATCTGGAGACCAACTGGGCAGAATGAGAGAGAATTCAGAAGTGGGGTGCAGGGCTTGCCCTCGAGTGGAGATGGGTTAGCCTATAGCCCTGCTTCTCACCCCACACTAGTAAGTTCCTACAGAGCACAGAGTGAACCATAAACCTGCCATAATTCTCTAAAGGAAGCAGAATGATGTTTTCCTAGCTCTGGTGAGGCAATAGATTTTTGCCCACTGAAGAAATGAAGTATTTTGTCAGAAACAAGATTGATGGACTGTGATGTATATAAGAGCATTTGCACGACAAACTATAATTAAACCCCAAAGGGGAAACCATACATTGGAAAAAATATGCAAGAGATATAACTTATCTAAAAAGCTCCATGGCAAATAGATAACTGAATAACAGCCCCATGAGTTAGGTAGTATAGTTATTCCCATTATATAGATGAGAAAGTTGAGGCACTGAGAAGTTAGGTGACTTGTCCCAGATTTTAACAATTCCTGGACAGAGATGGGATTTGAGCCCAGGTCTTTCTTTCTTCAGAACCTAAGTTCATAGCCCCCACTGCACGTTGACTCTCAGCAGGTGGTCTGAGACAGTGACTAGGCATACTGTCCACAAGGAGATCTGAGCAGAAAACCTCTGTAAGAAAAAGCCAACTGTGGCAGAGCTGTGGAGAGACAAGTACACTTCTAGGGTAATGAAGGCGTTGTAAAAGGCATCAAGATTCTTCTAGAAGAATCTGGGAGAGTTCTACAGTGAGTGCAATGGGAGTGCTGCCCACTACCAGGCCCGGACAACTGGGGCTGAGAAGCACAGGCCTGGCCCGCTGTCTCACCTGTGTGGCTCTGGGTAGGCCCTTCACCTCTTCCAGCCTCATCCGCAAAACAAAACAAAAACAATTTCACCAAGATTAAGTTTATTCATTAATTTATTGATTCAGTGATTCATCCATTCACTCATTCATTTGACATATGTGTTGGGTACTGACTTGTGTGCCAGGCATTGTGCTGGGAGTACAAAGAAAACTAATACATAGACCTTGACATTGAGATACTAGCAAATAATACAATCTCTGTGAGGAAGCTTGGTAAACTGTAAAGCATTATGTAAATAGTATTTGGTATTATTATCTCTTTGGCTGGGGGAGGGGAACATGTCCCAACAAAGTAGCTCAGGTATTGTTTCTAGTAGTGATAATTTATTATCAACACAGATGCCCAATGACAGAAGAATGACCAAGCCAAGAACATGCTATAACTCTAAAAAATGTTAAAGGCTCTCACTCTTCCAAAATAAGCAGAGCTGCTGGGAAATAGGGTTTTTTTTTTCTTTTTTGGGATTGGTCTGTTTGGACCATAAGAGGTGACAGAGAAGAGGAGAAAATCACCCTGCAGAAAGTTAATGACAGTTCCAGAAAGTGTTTGCATATCAAACCAGCACAGGGTGGTGACTAAGCCTGAATCTGCACCACACCAGTGCAAATTATTGGAAAAGGAAAAAACCAATCATGTAACTGAGTATTCTGTCTGCAAGATGACAAGTAACCAATTAGGTTTCATCCACTGCCCCCAGCCCAGTGATTTGGGGGGTTGTTCTGGCATTGGGTCGATGTGGCTGGGACATTCCTCCCAGCCTGCCTGGATGCCTGGTCCTTACTCTGCCTTTCATTTCAGACTACATCAATCTGTTCAGCACCAAGTGTCACGGTTGTGATTTCCCCGTGGAGGCCGGTGACAAGTTTATCGAAGCCCTGGGGCATACCTGGCACGACACCTGCTTCATTTGCGCAGTATGTTATTTGCTTGGGGTTCTGACTTTCTGAAAAGAGGCAGGAGGGACAAAGTGGGGCCAGATGACCAACCCTTTACATCCCTTTCAACTCTGGCATTCTAATATTCTGTCATTTTTAAAAGCCGGCAAATACCATGATGCCTTGATATGTCACAGCTGAGCAAAGTTTTATTACTAATAATGATTTATTAACAAATATGGCTTTGTTACTCTCCACTTCATTAAGGACAGAAGAGTGTCTTAGGATCTGGCAAACTAGCAGCTTTCCTCAGCAGCAATGCTCTCAATAGGTGGGAGGAGTGAATGATGTTGGGATTTAATAGGGGCAGGTGGTTTCCCATGGTTATAGGTCGTTTAAGATATGATGATGTGATTCAGGGTTTTCCCCCAAATTTTCACCACGAACACTAGATTGGAGCTTATTGACTAATCCTATGAAAAGCTGAGATAAGTTTTCTTTTGACTGAACCTTTAGAAAGCAGGACTGAGTATCATTTCATTTTCCTAAATGGTCCTGTTCTCGATATATAGTTGCCAGGAGATAAGCCCTAGATTAAATATTAACCATATGCAGTTTATTTCTGCTGAACTGCCAGGTCATTTTTACCGTGAGATTGACGTTCTCCTTCCAAGGGCTTTGGGTTGGGGAAGGGACAGGGCAATGAGCCTGCCGACATTTAGAGTCTGCATTAGAGTTAGAAAATAGTCGTCTCTGATAAAGCCCCGTAATGTGAGTCTGTAATTGACTAAACTTTATTTGGGAAAATCAATGTACTACTACTGCTATTTTTTTTTTTTACCAAAGCTGCTCAAGGTAAATTTTGGGAATGTGTGAAAGGTCTACATAGTTTAAACTTGAGCAATTATTATAGACTTATGACATAGGACAACCCTAGTCATAAAGTTTACTGCAATTCACTTCAGCTTTTATACTTCATTTCTATATCCCCTCCCATCTGTGGGGTGCATTGTATTCACTCCGTATATTAGTTTGCTAGGGCTGCCGTAACAAAGTACCACAAATGAATAGCTTAAACAACAGAAGCTTACTCTCTCACAGTTCTGGGGGCTAGAAGTCCAAATTCAAGGTGTCAGCAGGGAACTGCTCTCTCTCCTAGCTGCTGGTGGTTGCCAGCCATGCTTGGTGTTTCTTGAATTGTAGCTGCATAACTGCAATCTCTGCCTCCATTGTCACAAGGCTGCCTTCCCTCTGTGTGTCTGTGTCTTCACATGACAGTCTCCTCTGTGCAGGTATCTGTCTCTGTGTCTCTTCCCTTCTTATAAGGACACTAGTCATATTGGATCAAGGGCCCACCGTACTCCATATGACGTCATCTTAACCTCAGTCTTAATTAAGTCTGCAAAGACCCTATTTCCAAATAAGGTCACTGCTATGTCCCTGTACTGGATAGGCTGGAGGTACTCGGAGTTGGGACTTTAACATGTGAATTTAGGGCGGCACAGTTCAATCCATAACACTTTTTCCAGCCCTTTGAACAGATTCTCTAATTGCCTTTTAGGGTCCTTTAACTATATCAGGACCTCCCCTCCAAAAAGGGACAACAATATAAATATACCGGCTTTGGGGCTGTCCCCTGAAGAGCCACAGCTCAGCGAGGCACCGTACAGGGCTTTCTGACCCTTACCTTCAAGCCATGGCTTGTCTGATCCTAAGATGCTGCCTGCAAATCTGGTTACCCAACTTCTAGAAAGATCTAAGAGACTTGGAGGAGGTCCAGGGAAGACAGAGGCATAGAAGGCCTGTTCTCCAAAGGCAGGCTGATGAGAGTTCTGTGTCACATGGAGAGGGAATCACACAAAGGTGAGCATGGGTCTGCTCCCTCAAGCTTGCCATGTTTGGTTGAGTCATGATGGCACAAGTCCTAGAGAGAGACAAGAAGAAGCGGTAAAGCCTGGGGTTGTTCAGGCTGAGATTACAGATAAGTTCCAGTCAGGTGTGAAAGACCCACAGCACTGCCCAGAGGGTCTGCCCAAAGAAACCAGTCAGATCCTGTCCTCAGGAGAATCAGCACAGAGAATTGTTACGCCTTCCCCCAAACTAGCCCTGCGTAGCAGTCACTGCCCCATGAAGCTATATCAAAGTGGAACATGGTTTAATTTTTGGAAAGCAACATTTTGATTGGAAAACTTTCAGGGTTTTTTTTTCCTTTGGTCCTTTTTCCATCACTTTGTATTTCCAAATCACTTTTAATGAGCATGTATTTTCCTGTAACTTAAAAAAAAAAAAAAAAAACTAGTAAGAAAGGAAGGTCAGTACTAGCTCTTCCAGCTGACATGCTGTTTTCCCATCAGTTAGATCTCAGGGGAGCACATACTTCAGACTAATTCAGTTGAGTTTTGGGAATACAAAAGTGTCCCAGAACAAGTCTCTACCTTCAAGGAATTTAGAATCTTGAAAGGAAAACAAAGCTGACATATATGAACAATTAATGAACAGAACAAGACAACATCTCTAAAGCCCCAAGCATATAAAATGAAGGCTGAGAAGGACAGTGTGGGTCAGGGTGAGGGTTTACCTCCTGTCTGGCTTTGGCACTTGAGTTCTAATGGAAAGGATGTGAATCCTACCTTAGTTGGGGAAAGATGTCTTACTGGCCCTTCTTCTCCCTTAAGTCTAGTTGGTATCTAGTTGGTGTGGGTACCAGGAAGGGATGTGCTGTGGTGTAACTTTTGTGGGCAGTCGAGGGGCCTCTGCAGCTGGCCTGTTTCATCGCCTTCCACTCTGTCGTCAGCACTCTATGGCCACCGCTCCTTCCCAGCCAGGCCCTGCTGCCACTTGACCACAGAGCCTGGGGGTTGGACCATCCCTGCTGTGCCGCTGTGCTGGGTAGGTTGGAGGCCTCCTCCACCATGGAGCCCCCTTGCATCCCACCTGCAGGCTCCTGGCCCAAGGCACTGAGTACGACCTCTCTATGACAGTTCTTGCCCTCAGTCTCATCTTATCAGTGAGCCACCTCTGAGGCTCTGGCCTTTCCTCACTCCTTGGTCTTCAGTCTCCCAACACCCTCTCCAGCCTGACTCGTCCAGAGTTTTCACAAGCAACCAGCACTGTCTCAGACCAGGCAGGGTCTCCTGGCCAGAGCCCCGGATGTTGACCAGCAGCTCCTTGCCAACTCATTCCAGAGCTGCCTTTCTATCTCTCCCAAAACCCATCCTCACCAGTTGGATCTTGGGTGCCACCATCTTAGACTTACTTGTCTCCAAGTTGTCACCACAGCTTGAGGCCACCACAGGAGCCTGGTTACACTCAACATCACTGCATCTACCTGGGATGTTTTGAGACACTTTCTCAGGTCATTGGCTTCCAGAGCCCATTGGCAGCCCTGTGTGATCTCAGGTATAACATCCTCAACTGGGCCATCAGTACCTCACACTTGGGACAACCATGATGCCACTTTTCTTTCCAGCTTTCTTGGAGCAGACACATGCTCAGTGACCCAAGCTCATCTTGGAAGGGTGATTTCTGTATCCTCATGCCTACCTGTACCTGGGAATTCCACCTGCACTTCTTCTCATGTCAGTGTCCTGGATGTGGTCCCCAATTCTGCTCCCCATTAGGGATCTTCAGTGCCCTCTCTGAGGCTAGGGCCTGTCCCAGCCTATGTGACTTCCCAGCTGACTGGCAATTGGCAGATTGCCCACCCAGGACCAGACCTCATACTGGTAGTCCAGCAAGCTTAGTGAACTACCTCTATACAAGTCTGTAAACCCAGAACAATTTCAAATAAACATAGCCCCTCTCTGCTATGAGGTGTGGGGAGAATGAGCTTAGAACTGGAGTCTCACAGACCTGAATATGGATGCCCAGGTTCTACAACTTACTAGGTCTGTGACTTGAGCAAGACACTTGGGCTCTTTGAGCCTCAGCTTTCAATTGTGAAATGGGGAACAGTCATACCTATCCCATAAAGTTTTTGTGGGAATTAAATGAGACCATGTAGGGACCTCCCTGGCGGTGCAGTGGTTAATAATCCACCTGCCAATGCAAGGGACACGGGTTCGATCCCTGGTCTGGGAAGATCCCACATGCTGTGGCGTGACTGGACCTGTGTGCCACAACTACTGAACCTGTGCTATAGAATCCGCTTGCCACAACTGCTGAGCCCGCATGCTACAACTACAGAAGCTTGTGCACCTAGAGCCCATGCTCTGCAACAAAAAGAAGCCACTGCAATGAGAAGCCCGTGCACCACAACGAAGAGTAGCCCTGCTCACTGCAACTGGAGAAAGCCCGCATGCGGCAACGAAGACCCAACACAGTCAAAAATAAAATAAAATAAGATTTAAAAAAAAAATGAGACCATGTATACAGAGTGTCTGGCATCGTACTTGACCCGCAGTAGTCTCAACAAATATTACTGATCTCCCTTCTTTTTGTTTAATCAGCATCTTCAAACTGCACTCATATGTTGTCATCATGGGGATACATAATTTTGCCTCTTTTTTTTTCACTCAGTATTTTCCTGCATACACTTTGCCATATATATATATATATTTTTTAAATTTATTTTGGCCTCTCGGCATGAGGGATCTTAGTTCCCTGACCAGGGATCGAACCTGTGCCCCCTGCAGTGGAGGCATGGAGTCTTAACCACTGGACCACCAGGGAAGTCCCTGCCATATTTGATTTATTTTTTCGTGGTGGCCTGTCATTGGAAAAATACACCATAAAAATTAACTTAATTATCTCCCCATTGAGAGAAATATTAGTAGTTTTTCAGTTTGTAGTTGAGCATATGTTGCTTTCCTGTTCTGTGCAATAGTTGCTGCAAGATGAAATTCTCCAGAGTGGTGTTACTGGGGTACAGGGCAGACACATTTTCATGGCTTCTCTTCAGTGTTGCCACATCCCCTGCAGAAGGCTGGGCTGATTCATGTGTCCCTAGCAGTGACAAGTAGGCCTGATCCCCTTTTGGCATTGCTGACTTTTGACTGATTACTTTTTTTTTTTCATTTTCTGGCTCCAGTCATATAAGGTTAAAGGTGACAAGCTATTGAGGCTTTTTGTTTTATTTATTTTGCTAGATTAACAGGTGTCTAGTGATATCTCATGGAGGTTTTAATTAATTTTTCCTTTAATTATTAGTGAGGATCATTTTTCTGACATTTTATATTTCCTTAGGTATTAATCACTTCTGTGGATATTGACTTATGAATTTGTATTGGTTCCTTATAAATTTTGGATAGCATCAGTTGATCACCTTATTGTGTATATGTTCCGTATTCCATTAATTTAATTTAACTTGAGTTTGTTCCATGTTCCTCTTTGGAAGTCTTGACTTTTAGATAGCTCAACGCATCTACACTGCTTTAGCTGTCAAGCACTTGTGGTAGGGAGAAGCAGGCTGTTGCCTTTTCTCCCGTCTGCCTGTGACAGCACTTTGTCTTAAAGGGGTGGCTGAAATCTTTTGTTTGTGTCCCCCTGCCTCATGGGCTGTGTCATGTGTATCTGTTCTCTGTCCCAGGTCTGCCACGTGAATCTGGAGGGGCAACCATTCTACTCCAAGAAGGACAAACCCTTGTGCAAGAAGCATGCACACGCCATCAACGTGTAGGGAGCCCAGGGCATCTGCTGGCAACCAAGGATTCAAGGAGGCTGATGTTTCTTTTTGGGGGGAAAAGAGAGAAGACAGGAAGTGACTGAGCCCTTTTGAAGTATAATTTTAGTCCTTTCTTCTGCACACAGATTGTGTATTTGCATAGTTCAGACTAGAAGCCAAATGAAGATTCCTGAACCAAGCTAGTAATTAATCCAAGACTGGAATTGTACTTCAAACATTGAGGACAGAATTCCAAGAACTCAAAAGTGAAAAAGAAAAAGTAACTTTCCCCACGCGATACACTTCCCTGAGGTCACCAGAGCAGGGACAGAGCTCAGGGCAGTTATGGAGAATCTGAAGCATTCTGCGGAGTTCTTTAGAGCTCCTCCAGCAAACAAAATGAAGTGCCAAACAGTCCTCGCTGCAGGGTATTTTTAGAGCCATAGCTGAGCGCTTGTTAGCTAAGACCGATTGGGCTTTCCTCACCAAAAAAGGAAGTGTTATTCCATTACTTGTGTCATGGAGCTACCTCTGCGCATCAGACTTCAGACCTTGCACAGGCTTGAACATTCTCAAGGAAGCCCAGACATCGGAGGGATGTCTTCTGGGAGCCTCCGGGCAATCGACAGGGCTTCAGGAAAGGGTCAGGCTCACACCACAGACAGCTGAAGAAAGAAGGGCTCTTCAGCCACCCTCTTTCAGTCTGAAATATCCAATGTCCCCAGAAAGCTTAGCTTCTTTTTGAGTTGTGGTGGGAAGGTGGAATTGGGTTTTTCCAGTTTTGCTTTGCTGTTTGTGAGAGGAGATTTTAAAACAACTCTGGGCTGTGTTTGGCCTCTGTTTGGCTTTACGAGGTTCATTAGCATGAACGTCTAGTCTTGTGCATGTGTTTCATTCCCAATACTATGACTGCTCATGGCTGAAGTCTTCCTCAGCACCCCTTCCCCCAACAGGCTTAGTGACCTGTGGAAAAGAAGAGAGAGACAGTGTCTGAAACAGGATGGCAGAAGAGGCTGAGAACATGCCCAAACTCTGGGTGGGGAAGAGGAACCTTCCTTTCTGCCAACCTCAGTAAGAACGCACGAGCTGGCAGGACCTCCCACTTCAGAGCTGCTCCATCCTTCTTGTATCTTCCTTTAAATGCAGTACACTGATTATATACAATTGTGTTGACTGCTGGAAGGGAAAGATGGTATATGATATATACACGTTTGCCATTTTGGCCAATATTTTGAAAAAGTATGAGCTGAGTTTATCTAGCAATTATTTAAGCATTTATTGAAATAGACTTGGGTCTTCAGACTTCCTTAAAGTATTAGTGATAGTTTGAGTTAAGTAAGCATTTTAAAGCTGTTTGGTGATAAAGAGAGAAGCTTAGTTTTTGAGGTTGGAAGTGGTGTAGTCTCTTTCCCTTTTAGGAAACGCTGTTATTATGCTCATTGAATATGGCCATGAAGCAGGTGGTTTGAGTGGATGTTTCTCACTTGAGCACAATATTTAGGCTCTCTTCCAAATCACTGCTACTCTTTCCTCACTCCTGTTTTGGATTTTCTCTTTGCATGTTTGAAATGTTTTATGAGAATGCATTAGAATACTTCTTCTTCTGAGAACTGAGGCTTCCAGGGGACTGCCTTTTTACCTGAGGCAGAAGGAAGCAGCTAGATGTGTCTCTAACAAAAGACCCGAGGTTTTTTTTCCAAGGGTGAAGTCACCAACATCCCCCAGGGAGCACCAGGAGGGACGTAAACATGCTCCTACCACAGGACCCTTCTTTACTTCTGGTGCAGGGAAAAAGTCATAAAGCACCAGGCAGAGTAAAATCTGCAGGGAGTGCCTGGAGATTTTTCAAGAGTTGCAAACAAGCATTCTGTTATTTTTGGAAAGTTCAAATACACAGGAACAAGGAGGTTGCTGACTGTACAGAAAGGCTCTAGGCAGGTTTTCTCTTAAAAAACAAAAAAAAACAAACAAAAAACCCCCACAACTTTTAAATTATCAGGGACTGGTCTCAAGGAAAGGGAAAAATTTTCCCTAGAGTTGTTTCCAAAAATATCGTTTAAAAGATTTTACACATACACACACACAAGTGTGCCCATTAAAACGTGTATGATCATTAAAAAGAAAAGTAAAATCTCAAAGGAGAACTTCATCATAGTCATTTATTGAGTCGGTTTTTCTGCATTTCAGAGCTAGTGTAGATTCTGAGGGACTCTTTTATTTACCAAAACACAAAATCAACAACAACAGCAACAAACATTTTAAAGGTAGCAGGAAAAGGAGGTAGTTCTGAATATGGTTCCCTCGATGTTTGTAAGTTTGGCGTAGCGTTGGGTTAAGGTTGTGTCTATTTCAAGTTAACATTGTGGATGTCCTACAACACCAAACACAATTTTTAATAGTTCATGGTGGGGAGTACACTTTGGATCTACAGTTCTTGTCTCCTCATTGTTGACATTTATTTAACATTTATAAACATTAACTTTTTGCAACTGAGTGACTTATGTCTGCAGTGTTTGTGTTAGGAATCTAGCTTTTATAATGCTAAGTTTTCAACCCAAGTACTCTTGCTTTGGGATATTTTTTAAAATTTTTAACATTTCAGAAGTGGAATATAGTGTGTTAGAAGTGTGCGCAAAAATATTTTGCATGTTTTTTTTTTTTTTGGCCTGTGTGAATTCTTTTTAGCAAAATAAAACCCTAAAACGGATGTGCAAATACAGATTTTTCTGTGTAAAGTTTCTTCATGTGACAACCAAAAGTAGGTTATTTCTATATGGCCTCAAATAAAAGTTTGAGACAAAACAAAATGCCCTAAGGAGAAGAAACATATAACTCACTTGCTCTTTTGGCTATGTGGCCCAACAGCAGTTTAATCGTCTTGTTTAAACAGACAAGGATATGCAGGTAATACAAATGTTTTGCATACAAAATGAATTTACCAAGTAAATAATAACCTGAAGACCAGGCTTGGCCTTTTCCTTTTGGAAAGATTGATTTATTTAGCTACTTTAGATTTATTTAGCTAGTTCAGATTTTTTTTTTTTTCCTGTTCTAAATGACTTCATTTCTAGAAAAGTTGCTATATTTTCTTCCATATCTTTTGTCTTGAAATAAGCTAGAGTAAAATCCTCTCACGGCATTTTTTAAAAATAATGAAGACTCCTCGGAGGGTACTATGTTTAACACAACCAATTCATTCTTTTTCAAGGTATTCTATTTCTAGGCATTACTTTAAAAGAAAGGGATATTTTTCATAATTTATTTGATTTTTAGTACCCAAATCAGATTTTCAAAGAGAAATAAAATCTTATTTTAGTATTTTGTAAAGCTATAGCAATTTTTCAAAGAGATGATGGAGAAAAAAAGGCTCATTGTCACAGAACTTAAAGTTGGAAGGAACCTAAGAGATCACCTGGGCATTTTCCAGATGTACGAACCGAACCGAGGCCCAAAAAGGGGAAGTGGCTTCCCGGCATATACACAACCAGCTAGGGAGGCAGCCAAGTGCCATGAAATAAGCATAGACATTGACATGATAAGACCAGTGTCTTATCAAGGCTAGATCAAGGCTGATCTAATACCACCTGAGTGATATCAGAAGAGTCTCTCTAAGCCTGCATATCTACCTGAAAATGGAGGTAATAACACCTGCATTTTGTTTTGAGAAACAAATGTAATAACTTTTGGAAGAAAATTGCAATGCAAATGTTACTTGTTATTATCACCAATAGAGTGGGCTCAGAACTCCTCACTCCCGCTTCATTTTCTTAATGCCTTCAACTTGTCCATCCAGAAAAAGTACATTGGGAAAGCCAGCAGCAATAATAAATATTACACAAATATCCCAGAAGTATGAACCATGTGAATCAGAATTTGGTATAATTACCTGGTACCAAAATTTCTGCCCTCTTCACCGAGGAACTGTGGACCGAATAAAAATTGCTTGTTCAATACTTTACAAAGCCAGCATTACCTTGGTACCAAAACTAGACAAGGACACCACAGAAAAAGGAAATTATAGGCCAATATCTTTGATGAACATAGATGCAAAAATCCTCAACAAAATATTAGCAAAACCAATCCAACAACACATTAAAAGGATCATACACCACAATCAAGTGGGATTTATTTGAGGGATACAAGGATGTTACAACATCCACAAATCAATCAACATGATAAATCTATTGATAAAAGGAAGGCTAAAAATTATGTGATCCTCTCAATAGATGCAGAAAAAGCATTTGACAAAATTCAACATCCATTTATAAGAAAAATTGTCAACAAAGTGGGTATAGAGGGAAGATACCTCAACATAATAAAGGCCATACCTGGCAAATTGTATGTCCCATAAGGGGTTAGTATCCAAAATGCATAAAGAACTCATACAACTCAACAATAAGAAGCCAGACAATCCATTTTAAAAATGGTCAGAGGATCTGAATAGATATTTTTCCAAAGAAGACATACGGCTGGCCAACAGACACATGAAAAGATATTCATCACTAATTATTAAGAAAATACAACTCAAAACCACAATGAGGTATCGCCTCACACTTGTGAGAATGGCCGTTATGGGAAAGACAGGAAATAACGTGCTGGCGAGAATGTGGAAAAAAGGAAACCCCTGTACACCATTGGTGGGACTGTAAATTGGTGCAGCCACTGTGGAAAACAGTATGGAGATTCCTCAAAAAATTAAAAATAGAACCACCATATGAACCAGCTATTCTACTTCTGGGTATGTATCCAAAGAACACAAATACTAATTCGAAAAGATATATGCACACCTATGTTCACAGCAGCATTATTTTTTTCATTACTGCAGCTTTTTTTTTTTTTTTGACTGCGTTGGGTCTTCGTTCCTGTGCGCGGGCTTTCTCTGGTTGCGGCGAGGGGGGGCTCCTCTTCGTTGCGGTGCGTGGGCTTCTCATTGTGGTGGCTTCTCTTGTCGTGGAGCACGGGCTCTAGGCGCGCAGGCTTCAGTAGTTGTGGAACGCAGGCTCAGTAGTTGTGGCGCATGGGCTTAGTTGCTCTGTGGTATGTGGGATCTTCCCGGACCAGGTATTGAACCCGTGTCCCCTGCACTGGCAGGTGGATTCTTAACCACTGCACCACCAGGGAAGCCCCTACTGCAGCTTTTTAAAAAAATTTTATTGAAGTGCAGTTGATTTACAATGTTGTGTTTCTGGTGTATAGCAAAGTGATTCAGTTATTTTATATATATATGTATATACACACACATACACACACACACATAGATATATGTTCTTTTTCATATTCTTTTCCATTATGGTTTATCATAGGATATTGAATATAGTTCCCTGTGCTATACGGTAGGACCTTGTTGTTTATCCATCCTATACATAATAGTTTGCATCTGCTAATCCCAAACTCCCAATCCTTCCCTCCCCCACCCCCCCTCCCCCTTGGCAACCACAAGTCTGTTCGCTATATCTCTGAGTCTGTGTCTGTTTCATAGATATGTTCATTTGTGTTGCATTTTAGATTCCACATATAAGTGATATCATACAGTGTTTGTCTTTCTCTTTCTGACTTACTTCACTTAGTATGATAATCTGTAGGTCCATCCATGTTGCTGCAAATGGCATTATTTCATTCTTTTCTATGGCTGAATAATATTCCATCGTATATATATATACCATATCTTCTTTATCCATTCATTTGTCAATGGACATTTAGGTTATTTCTGTGTCTTGGCTATTGTAAATAGTGCCAGAGCAGCATGATTTATAATAGCCAAAATATAGAAACAATCTAAGTGTCCTAGTGTCCATCAATGGATGAATGGATAAAGAAGATGTGATATATATGCACATATATATGTGTGTTTGTATATATACACACACACACACAATGGAATACTCTCAGCCATAAAAAAGAATGAAATCCTGCAATTTGTAACAGCATAGATGGAACTTGAAGATATATGCTAAGTGAAATAAGCTAGACAGAGAAAGACAAATACCATATGATTTCACTCATATGTGGAATATAAAAAAAAAAAATGAACAAGGAAAATAAACTCATAGACACAGAAAACAGATAAGTGGTTACCAGAGGGGAAGGGGATTGGGGGGCTGGGTGAAAGGAGTGAAGGGCGTCAACTGTATGGTGATGGATGGCAACTAGACTTGTGATAGTGATCACTTTGTAGTGTGTACAGATGTTGAATCATAATGCTGTACACCTGAAACTTATATAATAAAAAATATTTATTCATTTGCTTATTCATTCATTCTTTCAACAAATATTTATTGAACACCAAATGTGTGCCAGGCACTGCTCTGGACACTGAGAACATGATGGTGAATAAAACAGAAAACATTGTTCTCATGGAATGGAATCAGCCAAATTATGTATCTAATAATTTAGATAAATGACTACATTATTTTGGGTTAGTTCTGAGGAGAAATATTTTGACTATTTAAAGTGGCTCTGCACAGTGGCACTGGCATTCAGCCGGACTTAAGCTCATGAATGATAACATGGCATGAAGAATGGGTTCTGGATCAAATGTTAGGAAATAGCTGCATATGCTATTCACCCTAGAGATTCACAGCACACATGGGAGCTGTGTGGGTACTGAGTCCCTCAATAAAGAAACCTGTTTAACTTATTTGAGAACAGAATATGGAACTCCAATTTGGAAAACGTTGCCTAAAGTTTTGGTTTAGGCTTTCCTGAGCTCTGACTTTCCCAGGACAATCCTAATGTCAAATAATCTTTCTCAGCGTTCCACTTACACACTTAGTTAAACCATCAACAACTTGGGCAATATACCTTTTTTCTTAAATAGACTTTATTTTTAGAGCAGTTTTAGGTTCATAGCAAAACTGAGCAGAAGGTAAACAGATTTCCCATACACCCCCTGCCCCCACACATGCACGGCTTTCCGCATTATTAACATCCCCCACCAGAGTGGTGCATTTGTTACAATCAGTAACCTACATTGACACATCTTATCACCCAGAGTCAGTAGTTTATATTAGGGTTCACTCTTGGTGTTGCACATTCTGTGGATTTGAACAAATGTATTATGGCATGTATCCACCATTATAATATCATATAAAGTTGCTTAAGAATTCATTGTGCTCCACTTACTCATCTCTCCCTCCCCCCTTAACCCCTGACAACCACAGATCTTTTTACTGTCTCCATAGTTTTTCCTTTTCCAAAATGTCATATAGTAGGAATCATACAGTATGTAGCCTTTTCAGATTGGCTTCTTTGACTTAGCAATATACATTTCATTCTCCTCCATATTTTTCCATGGCTTGATAGCTCATTTATTTTATTATTATTATTTTTTTAAAGGTTAGACTTTATTTTATTATCCAGATTCTCTTTTTATTTCCTGGGAATTGTTTTTTTCCTTTTTAAAAAATATTTTATTTATTTATTTATTTTTATATTTACTTTTGGCTGTGTTGGGTCTTCGTTTCTGTGCGAGGGCTTTCTCTAGTTGCGGTAAGCGGGGTCCACTCTTCATCGCGGTGCGCGGGCCTCTCACTGTTGCGGCCTCTCTTGTTGCGGAGCACAGGCTCCAGACGCGCAGGCTCAGTAATTGTGGCTCACGGGCCCAGCCGCTCCGCGGCATGTGGGATCCTCCCAGACCAGGGCTCGAACCCGTGTCCCCTGCATTAGCAGGCAGATTCTCAACCACTGCGCCGCCAGGGAAACCCGCTCATTTCTTTTTAGCACTGAATAATATTACAGAAGTATAACTTTTCATTCCACAAACACTCACTGAATGGCTAGGCTTTGTTGTAGGGATGGAAGATGACAATACAGACAAGGTTCCTGCTTTCATAAAGCTTACCCTCTAAAGGGAAGAGACAAGCAATAAGCAAGTAGTATATAATCAATACACTATAAGTTAGTGAGTGCTATGGGAACATAAAACAGAGCGATATGTTGGGGGCTGGAGTAAGCTACTTTTGGTCGGGTGGTCAGTGAAGACCCTGCTGAGGAGGTGACATCTGGGCTGAGGTCTGAATGTTGAGAAGAAACCAACCACACCAAAATTTGAAGTGGAAGGTAAGAGAAATGTGGAGGCTTTCAGGGTACAGTTTGGGCACAATGAAGGCACAGGGCTTGAGAGCAGAGGTGAGGAGAGGGCAGCAGGAGAGGAGGGAGAGAGCACAGAGGCCCTTGGAGCCTGTGGTAAGGCAGGCCAGATGATGCCTTCTAATACCTGCCAGTTGCAAAGAGATGAAATAAATATTTGACTATAAGTGAAGGACTTCACTTTTGGTAGTAGAGTACATTTTATTTTTCCTATAAGACTTTTTTTTTTTTTAATTTTTATTTATTATTTATGTTTTTATTTTTGGCCGTGTTGGGTCTTCGTTTCTGTGCGAGGGCTCTCTCCAGCTGCGGCGAGCGGGGGCCACTCCCCATCGCGGTGCGCGGGCCTCCCACCATCGCGGCCCCTCCCGTTGTGGAGCAGAGGCTCCAGACGCGCAGGCTCAGTAGTTGTGGCTCATGGGCCCAGCCGCTCCGCGGCATGTGGGATCCTCCCAGACCAGGGCCCGAACCCGTGTCCCCCGCGTTGGCAGGCAGACTCTCAACCACTGCGCCACCAGGGAAGCCCCCCTATAAGACTTTTGAAAAAAATGTCAAAACTGTTCATCAAGCAGTTCTGGATGAATACGGCCAAAGGTTGTATGCAGGAAATTCCCTGGAGGTCCAGTGGTTAGGACTCTGTGCTTCCACTACAGGGGGACCAAGTTTGATCCCTGGTGGGGGAATTAAGATCCCGCAGATCCCTCAAATCCCGCAAGCCGCGACGCACGGCCAAAAAAAAAAAACGGTGTTATGCAGTTGTCTAAAGTCTGGGAAACATTAGTTCTGTGTGGATACAGCACAGTGTTGTTTTCTGAAATCTGGGAAACACAGACCTATTCTTGTATATACACTCACACAAACTGCACACACACTTTGTGTTTACTTAATTGGAATCATACTATATATACTGTTCTGAGATTTGCTTTCTTTTTATAACAGTGTATTTTTTAAACTATGAACTTCACTGTTTGATCCTACTTAAACCTCTCTAAAATACATTTTAAAGGTTATCGGAGTAATAGTGATCATGAGGGCTCCATCTACAATTAGGCATTAGATTGGAGAGATTTAGAACCGAAATGACAAAAGGATGCCATCCTTGTTATCGCTTAGCTGGGATCTGTGTTCCTTTTTTCATGAACTAATTCTATTAAAAAAACCAAAACATCTTATTAAGAAAATTCTTCAAGGACCTACTGTATAGTACAGGGAACTATATTCAATATCTTGTAATAACCTATAATGGAAAAGAATCTGAAAAAGAATATATATACATATAACTGAATCACTTTGCTCTACACCTGTAACACTGCAAATCAACTATACTTCAATTAAAAAAAATTTTTAATGCAAAAAAAAAAGGAAAAGTTCTTACAGACTACCTTTCCATTTGCAAGTCAGTTATCCCCTTACCTCTCTCTAGTTCAAAGTCTATTGATGCATAAAAATAGGTATAAAGAGACTATTTCAAAATAGTTTTTAGATTCAGGGGAGAAGTCAGCTAACAGAGGTTTTCTCTTTTACTTCTAATGAAGTACTTGGGAATGCTAAAGGGTCCTAGCATTTGTGGAAGGAAATTGGTACAAGGCGCCCAGCATGCGCCTGTAGGAGAAGATGGAACGCAAGTAGTGAGGGTGAGTCTACCTCGCATGGAGTCATCACTACAGAGACCCCTGTGGACCCTCCTCTCATACTTGTGACTTTCTGGTGATCTGTAGGGTAGGGAGACATTGGAGAAAAGTAGGGACAGGTTTTGTGGAGCCATCTTTAAGAAAAAGAATATAAAATTTCAAACACATAATTAACTACAAAACTGAGTATTTATTTAGAATGACAAGAAAGAATCACAACAAATTCCTGGAATCATGGCTCTCTGTGTCTCTTTCTTCTGAAATCTCTTAGGCAACTTATCAGAAAAGCTTACATAGGAATGCTCCGATTGCAACCTGACTTCCCCTCTCAACCTAGAACATTTCAAGGAACTCTCAGCATAAAGAGGGGCCTTTGAAAGTGAGGGACCCTGAAGCTTAAGCTTCATTAGTTTCCCAGTAAATATACTCCAGACCTAGGCCAATAGAACAAAGGACACAGCCATTTGGGGATCCTGATTCCCTGGCTCATGCTCTAAGTTAGGAATTGGCAACATTTGTCCAGGACCAGGTTCTGTCTCCAGAACCAGGATTAAGACATGCCTCAGAGTTGGGAGAACAAATCAGATTACTGAGTGAAGCAAAACTTGAAATGGGTCCTGACTCTGCAGCTCACACTCCTAACAGGTGGTTATCTTTCTCCACCTTCTAGTTGAATTATCTCTATCTTATAAGCCCAGGTGTAATGGGAAAGTCACCAAGACAGTAAGGAAGCCGTTGGATGGTATGGTAATATTAGGTTGGAGGTTTAGGAGGAAGGACCAGGGTGCTGCAGGAGAAGCTCCAGGCAGTGGCTGAGACTTGAGCCATGGATACCATGTCTGTTTTGAGTTGCTTGGAAGGACTGAAATGACCAGAATCATCTCTTAGCTTGTAGATTAATGACTAGAATGTGACTTTAGAGAAAAGTAAAGAAGCTTTTTTCCACGCACCTTTTATGTGCCAAGCGCAATTCACTTTGTGAATCTTTTCTCATTGAGTCTTCACAACCCTACCAGGTTGGGAAGCCAAAGGTCAGATAGTTTAATACCTTTCCCAAAAGTACAGCTAAGATTGTGATCTAACAGGCACTCGATGTGAAGTCCTGTCAGTTAAACAATTTCAAAGTTCCTCTCCTTGGTGGAAATACTATAGTTTCCCCAAAGTACTGGAGGAAGACAGAGAGTTGGGTTCAGCTCCACAAACTTTCATGGAGCCTCTACTCTGAGCCAGGCCTCATGCTAAGTAGCTAAAATTTGTGATTCAGAGGCAAATGAGGCACAATCCCTGCCCTAACAGAGCTCACGGTCTGCTGGAAGAAACAGACTAGTTACCATGTGATTTCACTATCATATGGCAATAAATGTTTCTCCAACTTCTCTGAAAAGCAGATCTAAAGCAAAGGACAATGAACATATGTCTTCTAGGAACCTCTACAATTGTGAATTTTTTTTTTGGCCATACCACACAGCTTGCGTGATCTTAGTTCCCCAACCAGGGTTCAAACCCGTGCCCCCTGCAGTGGAAGCACGGAGTCCTAACCACTGGACCACCAGGGAATTCCCTGAAATTTCTTATGTAATCTAATATTTTGCCTTAAAAAAAAAAAAAATATATATATATATATATGCCCTTTGTTTTATTTATTATTAGATAAAATTGATGCTCTGGAGAAGATGCCTTATAACATCCCACACTCCATGCCCAATGCTGGGTTACCCTGGTTTGAGAAGCAGAATGCAAGGTAAATGATAGTACAGAAACAAGCTTGGGGTGCCACGGGACTACTCGGGAGGGACACTTAATCAGCTTGGGAGTGGGCAGCGAAGGCTTTCTAGAGAAGGAAATTCCTGAGCCAAGGCTGGAACGAAGAACTGGAGCCCAGCCCAAGCTGAAGCAGAACTCATATACTAATTACTGAACTGCACTGGGCTGTGTTTGAAGTAAGGCTCATTAAGAGTTTTACAGTTTGTTTTCCTTCCCCTTCAATAGAACACCAATGGACCAATCACTTCCTAGAACGAAAAGGAAAGGTAAGTGAAATTAATTGAGTGTGGATTCTGTGCCAACTGTTTTCCAAATACTCTCAGTTAATTCTCACATCTGCCTCATTAGATTGGTATTATTTATCCTCATTTTATAGATGAAGAAACTGGGATTCAGAGAGGGTGACAAACTGCCCAAGGTCAAAAATTAGGAAGTTCAGTCAGAATTCTGACTCCAAAGTTGGTGTTCTTCCCACCATATAATGTTGCTTAGCTTGTATCTGAAGTGTCTCTCTACTTGGCGGGTGCAGTAGCAGTCAAGAAAATTGTGGATTGGCTTCAAGTTTCAAGGACAAAAGGAAAGAAAAACAGAGGCTTTCCATGATCTCTTGACCCTCTCCTTTGGTCATGGAAAGTTCTGAAAGGGGACTTTTGGGATACTCCTCTGGCTGGCATTGCAGCACCCTACCTCACCAAGCCAGATCTGCTGAATCTGGACTTGGAGAAGTAAGGGTTCACGGGACATCCTTTGGGAGTGTTCACTGAGGTCTGCTTTATACAGTTTATAATTTGCTGTAAACAACTTGCTGTTCCTAATTAAACCTGTATGATCATGCCTGAACTTTTAGGAAACAAGGATTTCTTTTTTATGGTTCTCTTTTCAGTGGTAAAAGTAGAGCTCTCTTCAGCTCCATGAGCCTCCTTAACCTGTTGGGCCTTGATTCCGAGACTCTGAACTATAGTCTAGAAATTCATGGATCCTGGCAAAATGTCCAAGAAATGCCTGGGTGAGACAATTGCTAGTGATCGTGAACCATCTCTTCCGGAGGGGTGTTCTGTGATTCTATTTGGCAGGATTCTAGGACAGGTTCTCTGATGCTTTTCATGCTAGGATAGAAAGGAATACAGATCTCGCAACTAAAAGCTGTTGGCTGAGTTTAATTTTTAAAGAAACAGTTGCTCAGAATGACTACTTCCTCTCTTTAAAGGCAGGGGCTGGGGACTTCCCTGGTGGTCCAGTGGTTAAGACTCCGTGCTCCCAATGCAGGGGCCCGGGTTCGATCCCTGGTCAGGGAACTAAATCCTGCATGCTGCAACTAAGACCTGGTGCGGCCAAATAAATATTTAAAAAAAAAAAAAAAAAAAAAGGCAGGGGCTGGATAAAACCACCTTAGTTTGAAACTAGTGATAAAAAAAATGAATGGGTTTAAGTATCTTAAATGTGATTTTTACTAATTAAGAAAGGAATATGTGCTTATTGAATAAAACCCCCAAAAAACACATATAAATAGGAAGAAGAAAAAAGTAATCATGGTCCCACTACCTGGAGACGCCACAAACACTATTAACATTTTGGTCAGTTTTCTACCGTTAAGAAATATACATATATATCTATTTATTTTATTGTGGTAAGAACACATCTTACATAACCGTAACTTTAACCTGTTGAACAGCAACTCCCCCATTTCTGGTGCTCTACATGTTCAGAGAAACTTCTCAAGTAACAAACTGTAGAGATGATCCTGAAAGTAGCCTTTCTACCATTCTAGCCTTTCTTGAATGGTGAGCACAGAAACATCAATTCAGGAGATGGACTCAGATACTGTTCACGAGGCCTGAACAGAGCAGGTCACAGTTCATAGCAACACTGTCCAATAGAACCTTCTGTGAAAATGGACATGTTCTATCTCTGCACTCTTCCCATATGGTAGCCACTAACCTCACGTGGCTGTTGAGCACTTGGTGAGCCGAGACTGAGAAACTGAATTTAAAATTTTAATTTCATTTTAACTAATTCAGAATTTACATAGCCACACATGGCAAGTGGCTATTGCATACTGGACAGTGCAGGTCTATACAGAGGATTTATAAAAGAGTCACTTGCTGATCTCAAAGTAAACAGTAGGCAGGGATTGCAAGTTGGCACTGAAAATGCCTCTGTCATTTCAAGCAATAGCAGAACTCGGAATATTTCTCAGCAGTGAGAAAGGCCACTCCAAGAAAAAGTATAGAGATGGGCTCACAATTAGTCTCAGAAAAGGAAGTCAGTCATTAGCTACCTTCTGACATCCTAGCAATTAACCAGTCTTGGGAGAAGAGCAGGTATCTCCAGAGAGGTGCCAAATAAATAGGAGATAAGAGACTATAAAAATGAAAAGCCACTTGGTCTTTCATCACAGGATAATCCAATGCATGTGAATTAATGGCAAAAGGCTCAATAATAGCTTTTGTGAGGAAATAGGAGCAGTGTAGCAGGATATCCTTTTTCCGCACTAAAGCAACCAATTCTTTCGATTTTATATACAGCGGAAGCAATTAATTGTACTAGAAAGAAATCCACAGCTGGCTTTTCCTGATGGCCCCATAAGCAACAAGCACTATTGTTCAGCTTCCAGGATAAATGTAAAGTCATTCTACTGCACCGCTGAGATTTTTCTGATTGTTTAGTTTGACTTTTTCCAAAGATAAAAACATGTCCATTCCTCTTGTCATCGTACGTTTTCAGTATAAGCAGATGTCAAAAAGTTAATTTTTTATTTGTAATGTAATCCAAGCATGTGACTTGATGCTAGTATTTCTTCTAAACTTTATGTGACTGAATCATAAGTTTTTCACTTTTGTTTTACGTGTCTATATGCAGTTGAACTGTACTGTCTCTGCTCTTGTGGTTAACATTCATAGTGTGGCTATTCGAGGATCATGCATAATAAACAAGTAAGTTATATGTCAAAAACCCAGAAACCTAAGGTTTCAAACTACTGGACTGCATGGTGTTGTTTTGCCTTTTAGATGCATTAAAACACACTGTATTTCATCAATTCTTAGAAGCACATTTTTTGACATTTTATCACCTCTGAAATTAGGATGTCTTACAATTAATGATGTAACATAGTTTAATTGGCAGTGCTTTTCTTTCCTAGTTGTACATAAAATAACAGTGCTTATAATTAATGATATCTTAGTTTTGATGAAATATGGTATATATATATAATTTGATTAGCATGATGCATTATTGCAAGTATAACAACAGAATAAGTTTCGTTATTGAGCATTTACATTGATCAAATACATGAAAATTTTGATTAATTACACATCTTATATGAGATTCTAATTGACTTAATTCTAAAAAATATTCATCTGGCCACTTTCATTTCCCCCAAATGCCCTGAAAGGTATATAATGTTATATAATAAAATACAGTGTTATATCTATATCTATGTAATATATAATGTTACATATAGATATATAATGTTAATAATAATTTTAAAAAGCTGGTTCTTTAAGCAAGCTAGGGACTAGGCTCCCTGCCTGCAATTGGAGTGGCTCTTTCATGGTGTTCAGTGGGGCCAGGTGCCAGTTGTGCACCGCACAACTCCAGGGAGCATCTTTCACAAAAAGCAGGATGGCACCCCTTGAAGTCTTACAATGTAGCCGCCCGAGGTGCTCAGTGCAGTGACTACAGCAACTGTGCTAACAATTAGGGCAGGGGAGGGTAGAAAGGAAGGAGGAACACGAGTACCCTCTTTGACCTTGAGGGACAGAGCAGCACAGCAGATGCATTGAGAAGTTTGTGACCACCCCTCCACCTCCAATTGGACCTTGAAAACTAAGAGGCAAGAATTTTGACTATTACAATGGTAGGCTCCAGCCTGGGGCTGCTATTTTGATACCTTGTGTATTTTGATACCCTCTACACTGTCCTTCCCCAGGCTGGGAGGCTAGAAAGCCCCTATTCATATGTAAGTGAATAAAGGTATGAAATCATATTTGGGAGAAAGACATAGGAACAGCTAAACTATGCAAAAAAGTCAGTGATATAGACAATAGAGAGAAAAGCCTAAGGGGTTTAGGATGGAGCCGTCAAAGATGACTTCCTGCAAGAGGTGGTACTTGGGCATTGCAGGCAGGAGAATGGCATTAAAAGGAGAATGAATGTGGCCCATTCTGCAGGAAGTGGAGTGACCAGTCTAACAGAACACTGCCATACAGCAGTGGTTCTCAGATTTCGATGACAGTGGCATTTCATTAAGTGAAATCTGGAAAAACTGAGCAAGATCAGTTGAAAGAGGAAATGACCAGTTAGGATAGCTGGTATAATTCAGGTATACAGCGAGGAAGACAGATTTTAAGGTGGGTAGCAAGCCAAATGTAAAACCTACATTTTAAAAGAAACACTGACAGCTATTGATTACTGACTGGATATTTGATTATGTTTCCCCATGAGAGAACTGAGGAAGTTGTTTTTTAAAGAGCACATGGAACTTCAGAACTCAAGCACCCTTTGTTGAAGAGTTGGTAAATTTAAAGTCAGTGATCGGGAGCTCCCTGGTGGCCTAGTGGTTAGGATTCTGGGCTTTCACTGCCATGGTCCCAGGTTTGATCCCTGGTATGAAGCCTCATGGCGTGGCCAAAAGAAAAAAAAAAAGTGATAGTCAGTGATAGTTCTGTGCTATCATTACAGCATTTCTTAGACTCTCACTCCCTCACGGTAAGTGCTTTAACATTAAGCCTCAAAAATATTAAAAACAAAAGCCATAAAACCAACCCTGCCTTTGTTGATAAAAATAGAAGAAACGAGTGAGGGCAAACTATCAGTAGAGAACAAAATGAATTAGCAGCTATCTTAAGGGCAATAAATCCTGACTCAGAAACAAACATCAAATAAAGGAATTATGTACACATCTTGTTTTACTAGATTTTAAGCTTTTAGGGGACAGGAGTCTACTATAATGCCTAGTATCCTTAGTCATTCATTCATTCAGTATTTATTGAACACCTACTGGTGTGCCAGGCAGTGTGCTAGATCCTAGGGAAACAATGGAGTGAGAAAAAGACAGTTTCTGTCCCCTAGAATTTTGTGTCCCACACAGGGATAGCTACCCCAACATATGTGGTGGATAAACTAGTATGCCTATGCACATTGGTAGCACCACACTACACCTAGGAATACATTTGGATAACCATGTACAGCATGTACAGTTGATACAGTATGGCTGTTAATGACACAGCATTTCTGATCCAGGATTGTTATCTCCCCAGTTATCTCAGCTTGAATCTTTATCATGACACCTTGTCTTTCTTTGACTGGTCATTCACAAGGTAATCATACTCAGCTCCAGATGCTGGGATTTCTGGACTACTAGTGCCAAAGGAATTCTTGAGTAGAATCAGTGTTTAGGAGTAGTAAGTAGAGTCAGATATGGGTTATACATTTACATATGTGTTATATAAATATACATATATATACATACACATATATACATATTACAAGCATCTATTACACTTCATTTTTTAACCAGACAAAACCAAAAACCATATGTATATATATATTCTATCTTTATTTATTTATATCTGTTTTTTAACCAGACAAAAACAAAAACCAACTATATATATTATATATATATATATATATACTTTCTATCTGTCTTTATTTATATCCGGTTAAAAAATAAAGTGTAATAGGTTATAAACCCACTGCTCTCAGGACAGAGAAAGGCAGGGAGGTGAACTGCTACAGGACAGGGAAGGACAGATTTACCGTGGGCTGAGTGGAGCTGGGGTAGGGAGGCCCCAGCTCCAGGTGTTGGGTGGGAGGAACTCCAGCCCTCTAGGCAGATAGCCAGAGAGCAGTGAGCAAACAACAGGTGGTAGTCCAGGAGAGCAGCAGGCATCAGGATGTCCAACTTGAGGTAATGGGGGAAAGGAGGCCTGATAGATGGATATAATATGGACTCAGAGAATCTAGGAAAAAAGCTGAAGGCAAACAAGCATTGCTATCAGTGCACAGAAGAGTCTGTGTTGTAGGGCTGGGGCAGACTCCAGAGAGCAAAGTCCAGACAACAGGCAGAGAAAATCAAGTTCCACACAGGCTAAAAGGCCATGGCTTCAAGAGCAAGAAAAGGGCTATAAGTCAGTGCTTAGAAGGGGGCCAAGGTTAGGGCTCCCCAAGTAGGTAGCAGAAGCAGCAGGAGGCTGAGTCCTGGGCTTGGGACTGGAGCTCTGGGAAGTATTCCTGTCACAGGGCCAGGAGAGGATTGGGCTCTATGGTAAAAGGTGTATTGATAGTAGGGAGAGGTCTACAGAGAACATGGACTAGGCAGGACCAAGTGGTGACTACTTTGTAGCAAGAGCCTCACTAAACCATCTTTTAATCATAGGAAACAAGTCCTTTGAAACAAGGAGAAGTGAAAATGGAAATGGGAAAAGGAACAAGTTATTTATAAGTGAAAATAGAATGGGAAATCAAGTACTATACCATTACAAAGAAAAAACAAATTCAGATCTTTAAACTTTTCTCTATCTTGTGCACTGAGCTATATTTATATATAACCATCTTTTTTTCTTAAACACAATTTCTGTTTTGGCTTGGTCCTTCTAAACCATGACAGGGTATTATTAACCAATAAAATGATGTAGTAGTGTCCATGCTGAAAAATGTAGCTGTTTCCTCTACTCTTCACAGCACTCTTGTCCATTAATACTGGGTTTGAAATCAACCTAAAGCATCACTCTGCCAAGGGCATCCCTTCACTATTCCCTCCTTAGTGGACTCTATCTCCATACCCACGATGACTTAGTGCTGCCTCTGCCTCATAAAGTCTTTACAGCAGGAAAATGACTTTGGATGGATTAATTTGGATGAATCTATCCAACTAATGCCTTCCCTGAAAGCAGATGTCTCCTTTTCACTGAAGATGGTATAACCCATAGCTTCCCTGATCCACCCTCACCTTTTCAACATATCCAAGCCACCCTCTAAAACTGGGTCTTGGGATTCCCTGGCAGTCCAATGGTTAGGGCTCCACGCTTCCACTGCAGGGGACCCGGGTTTGATCCCTGGTCAGGGAACTAGGATCCTGCAAGCCACGCAGCACGGCTAAAAGAAAATAGAAAATAAATAAATAAATAAGTAAATAAAAACCTGGGTCTTGATGACAAGGTTTAGAAATGCTTAGAGGAAATTCTATCCTTATCTCACTCATTCATTTAACAAATATTGAGCACTAGATATGTGCCAGGAACTAGGCTCTGAGGAAACAGTTGAGAACAAGATTGACAAGGTCTTTGCTCTCACGGAGTATACATTCTAGAGGGTCAGAGAAACCCTCTAGACCATAAACAAATAACTAAATGAACAAGGTAATTTCATATAGTAAAAAGTGGTATAAAGAAAATAAAATTGGCTGTGTTGGGGTGCTAATTTAAGACAGGTGATCAGGGAAAAGTGTCCTTGAGGTCCTGAGAACTGTAGGAGAAAGGTGATTTTGCATTCCAAACTAATGCTATGTGATTTGGGCATGCAACTACCATTCTTGAGACCTGTACCTCAGACTATGCAGAGAAAAAAGGCCCATTTCCAGAGCATTCTATTAACCTACTTAAAGGAAAACCATCACATTAGAGAATGTTGAATTTGGACCTTGAGGTGTTGCGTTTGAGTTTGGGGGCCAGACTGTGCGTGTCCAGATGTCTCCTTGGGCTTCCTGGCTGCTCTTGTTCATTTAGTGGGCAGGCAAACCAGAGAAACAGGCCAGCATGCATACACATGCCAGGAACCAGAGAAAACACCATGCCCTGCTCAGTTGTCAGTAGGTAGGTTGCCCGCTGTGATAAAGCTAAGGATTTCAGCCTGGGCACTAAGGTGGGCCTTATCCAAGGAGAGCAAAAGGATGTCTAGTAAAATTTCCAAAAACTTGAAAAGGAGATCCTTTTGTAGAGAAGCAAAGATGTCATGACTTAAAATTTGATGCTTCAGTTTTGCTCTTATTTCTACAGTGGCATATAACACAACCTAGGCAACACAGATTTGTACATTTCGGAAACTTGATGTACTAAACTACCAACCTGAGGTTGTCTATTTTATAGACTGATTCATATGTCTGAAAATTGAACTAGGCTCTAGAGGGTATATTAACACACTTGTCATAGTTTTATCTGCCATGACACATTGCTCAGCTTACATCAATGAGTTCTTTGGTCAATCAGTCTGAATCTCCTCGAGCAAAAGGTCCACCCTTTCCCTTGATATCAAAGCAGTGTCCTATGTAGAAAACTTGAAAAAGTGACAAATTTTAGGAGATGCAGGGAAACTCATGTATCATACATTCATCCTGCATAGCAAGATCCATGACTCTCAAACCTGAGACAGGTATAGAGTTCAGGAAAAAACTTAAAGAATAAATAGAATTGAAAAATAACTTGGAATTACAGAAGGTATCTGAGGAATTAAGGGCAAAGGTGGATGTATAAAAGGGGGACAGAATAAAAGATGGACAAAAAAAACCCCGTTAAACAAGAATGTAAGGGAATTTAGCCATTTAAAGAAGAATATAAATGGAATCTAAAGGCCTGGAATCTAAACGTCTCTCAAGGGAGAATGTGTGTAAAACACAAACATCAGGGCCTGGCACATTCTTTTCCTTGCCTCTTTTTACCCCCAGTTTAAAAAGTGATTTTATAAAGGTAACTTTAAAAAAAGAGTATCTTTTGTAAAGAGACTTAATTTAACACCATACATTCGTTGAAAGACTTACCAAAGAGATCAAGGTCACATTTGGTTGTTAAAAAGGGACCTAGACTCTTTCTTCACATCCAGGACATTGAATACTTTTAACGGCATTTTCCAAAGAATGAGGACAAATGGAAGAAAAGAGGTAGTGACAATTATTTATGTTTTCCAAATGGAGGGAATGAGGCTCCGGAGTGTATCCGAGGTCCCTAGAGTGAGCCAAAGGCAGAGAAGGGAGCAATATTTATAGTCCGCTGACTTCAGTTCTGTTGGGTTAACGCCGCTCCTCATCTTATGCCTTTGGAATTCACGGGCTCCATCACAGGGTCCGCGGGCGGGCCAGGCCTCGGAGCTCCAGGATCGACGCGGAAATGCTCCTTTCCCCTGCAGCTCACCCGGAGCCTGTCCACCTCCACCTCCCTACCTGCGCCATGGCACGCTGGCAAAGAGCCCAGGAAGAGAAGCCGGGGAGCTGTGGGTGAATAATGGTTACACTGTGGCTACATTATTCTTTCCTTTGTCGCAACCACTACTACCACGATCGGGCAGTTCCCCGCCGTGGCGTGTGAATTCCCAGCGATCAGGCTTATTCCGCAAGCGCTGACTTGCCCTCACGTGTCAGAGTTTTTGTTGAGTTAGTTTGTCGGGGGGAGGGGTCCACACGAAGGAACCCCGGAACACTGGCAGTGCCGGAGGGCCCGGCCAGCGCGCAGCAAGGGGCTGCGATGTCCGCGCTGTTCCACGGCGCTCAGTCGTGTGCGGCGCGAGCACTGCGTCTGCTCGACACGGCTTCCGGACACTGGCCAGCCCCGCCACAGCGGCAATGGGGCGTCTTGGTGAGGAGGGGCCGACGGGGCCGCGCGGAGGAGAACCCCCCCCCCCCACGGCAGCCCGGCGCCCCCTTGCCGGCTGCCAGCCCTCCTCCCCGGCAGTGGGGCGCCGAGCCCCTCAGACCCTTCGGGCACTTCCGCCGCGCGCTCGGCTCCTTTCGCGTCCCCGGCCGGGCGGGGCGGGCGCCCTCCCAGTGCGCGCGCGCTGCCGCCAGTCTCGCGGAGGCCCGCCCCTCCCCCCAGACCCCGCTCCCGTGCCGGCCCCCCCCACTCCTCCCTCCTTGGCGAGTGTCGGCGGCGGCGGCGACGGCTGCCGAGATTGGAATCCGCCTGCTGGCGCTCGGCGAAGGAGGAGGGAGGAGGGCGGGCAGGAAGGCTCGGGCTGCGCCGCGTCCGTCCGCGCGAGACGAGAATCGTACAGCCGCGCGAGGGGCGACCGGGCTGGGGCCGCTGCACGCCCAGGGCGGAGGCCGAGCCGGGCCCCCGCCTTGCCCCGGCGGCTCGCCGCGCCCACCCCGCTCCGCGCCGAGGGCTGCAGGATGAGTTCCCCAGGGTCCGGGTGAGTTGGCTCGTCCGGAGAGTGCGTGTGCGCGTCGGAAGAGGCCGGCCGCGGCAGGGAGGCTGGCGCGGGCTCGGGGCGAAGTTTCGGGGGGAGCCGGGAGCGCGAGGGAGGCCCGAGCTGGGGGCCGCCGGGCCTGGCCGCTCCGCAGGGTCCCCGCTGCCCCGGCTCTGTCAGGCCGCAGCCGACTGGGCCCTGCCGCCCCGGGCCTGGCCCTGCCGGAGACCCGGGCCCCCTGGCCGCCCCCCGCGACGTCCCAGCCTCTGGGCCCCTCTTTGTTCCCCACCCCCGGGTTTCAGGCCGAGTTTGGGGAGGCGGTGTGGGCGAAAGCTGCCACCAAGGACGATTCTTGAATCCTTAAATGGGAAAGACGCTCACCTCCCCGCCCGGGAGCTGCGAGGGTGATATTCGCGATTTGTCCATTACGTTTCTGCAAAAAAAAAAAAGAGAAAACGAATGTCTGTTTCGTGGGGCGGTAGAGCCAGGAGGAACTGCCAGCCCTCCCGCAAAACTTGCCCGCGGGAAGGTGCCAGGTTTCTCGGAGGTTCACCTGTTGTCCTGCGCTGCTTCCGCTGCCATGTCTGTTGTGATTCTGCACTTCAGTTTCTGAAAACTTTCTGCTGGATTGAATGTAACCCTTTTTTTCTCTTTCCAGACTCCTACTGGAAAGGTTTGGCAAGAAAAAAAAAAAATAGCTTGCGTCAGGGAAGAAAAATAGTGTGCTGTGTGCTAGGATCTGGCGTTTTGTGACTTGTGCTCTTTCAGGCTCTCGGATGTTTTAATTTGGTCAAAGTGCTGCAGGTTTTGTCTTTCAGACGGTTAGCAAACTGTTCTGAGTACATAGTACGAACTTGGCACGTTCACCTGTGTTACGTCATTTAATCCCTATGATAATCCTGGTTAGTATATTCCTCATTTTTTAGAAGAGGAAACCGAGACGCAAAGAGGTTGAATAACTTGTCTAAATGAGCTGGGATTTGAACCCAAGATTTTTTCTATTATTCAGGATCTGTTAAAGTGAGGCATGCGAAGAGTTAAACAACAACAACTACAAAAAGCCTTTCTCTGTAGACACTCTGACGTTTAGGAGCGCTTTTCAGTAAACTCATATTGAAATGATCGCTATTTTGTTGCTTGAGTTGAAAACAACTCCTTTATTGTATTTATTTCAAAAGAGGAGTTCAAGTCTGAATTAAAGTAGAATGTATCAATGCTTATAACTTTTCAGTTGTTGAAATAGAAAGTTTCTGAACTAGAATTTTATTTAAATATTTAAAATTAAAGCTAAAATACGGGCAGTTCTGAGCTAGAAATGGGTTGAAGTTTACAAAAGGCCAGTTGAAATTTAGAATGATCTCTTAACAGAATCAGTGTTCCACTCCTGTTTTGCACCACCACCACGCCCCGCCCCTCACCCCCCACCCGCCCGCACATTCTCCGTAGAACTCTTAAACTTTTTCTGCTTTCTTCACTTCACATCCTTTCCTGAAAACATTGAGGCATCCAATGGGAGCTCCTTCCAGAATTTGCTGGATTCCTTTTATCATCTTCTTTCCTTCCATCTTAGTGGAAGAATATTTTTTGTCCTGCCTCCTGGTTAACACCTTGTTTCATTTTTCTCTTCTTTCCTACTTAATGGAGTATAAGTTACTCTTTTGTCTTAGAGTTCTTACAAGTATGAAGGTGCCTAAGATTTCTTCAATTTACAAAAACATTCCCTTGAGTCTGCTACTCCCTCAACCTGTCTTGTTGCTGCCTTTCCTTTTCAAATCATATTAACAATAAAAAGAAATTATGTTCTTATAAAAGTAATACATGTTCGTTAAAGAAAAATAGAGCAAAATGAAGTAAAATTAAAATTCACTCCTTCATAATCCCAACTCTAGACATTGCCAAGAGTAGTTTACTTTTCCTGCCTTTACTTCCTGGCGATCCATTCACTTCTTAACCCCGTATTATCTGGATTTCACCTTCACAAAGGTCACCTGTAACCTAATAAACACTTTTAAAGCCCCCTTTCTAAGTCAGCTTGAGCTTTTTGTAGCACTTAACATCGACCCATCATTCTTGAAATACCTTTCCTTGTCCATCATTCACCTGTCCATTTCATTCAACGAATACTTACTGTATTCTAACGTAACACACGAGTCAGTAGGAGGCAACAACAGATAAGGTGCCTTGCCTTCATGGAGCTTAAAGTCTACTAAGGGAGACATATATTTAAGAATGAATTCTATAATTAAATGTAATTGTATAGATAAAGTGCGGAGTATTTATAAGAGCTTAAAGTGGGGGCCTGACCTGGTGCTGGTGTATGTTGGAAGAATCTCAGAAGGCCTTCTTAAAAATGTTATGTTGAAAGCCTGTGACAGTTCCGAAGGATGAGTATGAATTAACTAGATGAAAACAGGGCTTCTGTGACATTATACTGACCTCGTTACTCTTTGCCCCTTTTCACTTTCTGTTCTTCCTTCCTCCTCATTAATGTAAGTGTTCTCCAAGTTTCACTTTTCAGATCATTTTTCATACATCTCTGGTCCTTTGACATTGTTTCAGACCCTTCTGTCTGAATAATTCTCAAATTTCTATTCTTTATTTCTCTTCTGCCCTTGAATCCTGGTTTTTCAAATTGTTTTATGTGTATCTCTACCTGATTATTCAGGTTCAAAGTGAACTCCTCCTTCTTACCAAACTTGTTTCCCTGGTGTTCCTTATTTTTGTTGATGTTATCCCAAACCTAGTCCTTTCCCCATCCCATCACGTGTTGTCTGTAGCCAACATCTGTTGGTTCTGCTTTCATGGTATTGTCACTCTTCTCTCTATTCATGCCAACTCTGGTACAGTTCTTAATACATGTTGGTATCAAGGTTATAATAGATTACAAAATGAGTTGGGCCACTTTCCTTCTTTTTTCTCTTTTCAGGAACAGTTTAGACTGGGATTATCTTTTACTTGAGAGTTTGGCAGAACTCACCTATAAGAGCATTCAGGCTTATATATATATTTTTTTCCTGGAGAGGAATTTGAGTACCATTTCAGTTTATTTAATAGCTGTTGATCTGTGTAGGTTTTCTATTTCTTGTGTGAATTTTCGTGTTTAATATTTTTTCCAGAAATTTATTTATTGAGTTTTCAAATCTAGTGTTATTTGGTTTTCACATAATTCTTTTTTCTTTAAATTTCTTTGATTCGATATACTTATATACAATATTATGCCCTGTGTACATATTTGTATATTTGATAATTTTCCCTCTTCAATCTTTTTTTTTTTTTTTCCCTCCTAGCTGAATCAGGTTCTCATCCCACCTGGACTAATGTTATGATCTTCTTGCCTTTACTTCCACCTTTATCCAGGTTAACTTATGCATTTCTGCCTAAATTAATCTTGAATCCCATTCTTGTCACTTCCCCACTCAGAAGTTTCCAGTGTCTTCTATTAAATGAAATTGTTTCCTTGGGATTTGCCTCAGATTTGCCAGATTCTTATCTTCCACTATTTTTGCTTCCTGCACATGTTCTTTCCACCCTTCATCTGCTGTTGCTTATAACTCTTCCCTCTACTGGGACTGCATAAATGGTAATTGTTGTATGTACAAGTCCTGCCTCCTTCAAGCTCCATTTCAAATTCCATCTCTTTTTGAAGTCTTCCCCGTTTTCTAATTCTGGATGGAACCCCTTCTGAAGAAAGGGATTTTCTTTTTTTTTTAAAAAAAATAAATAAATTTATATATTTATTTATTTATTTTTGGCTGCATTGGGTCTTCATTGCTGCGCATGGGCTTCTCATTGCGGTGGCTTCTCTTGTTGCGGAGCACAGGCTCTAGGTGCGCAGGCTTCAGTAGTTGCGGTGCGCTGGCTCAGTAACTGTGGCTTGCGGGCTCTAGAGCACAGGCTCAGTAGTTGTGGTGCACCGGCTTAGTTGCTCTGCAGCATGTGGGATCTTCCCAGACCAGGGATTGAACCCGTGTTACCTGCATTGGCAGGCGGATTCTTAACCACTGCGCCACCAGGGAAGTCCCAAAAGGGATTTGCTTAATGCATGAAGTTTTTAATCTAATATTTTCTTTTTGCACTTACTCATTTGTTTTTTTTTTTCTTCCAGTTTTATTGAGATATAATTGACATACAGCACTCTATAAGTTTATGGTATACAGTGTAATGATTTGACTTACATCATGAAATGATTATCACAGTAAGTTTAGTGAACATCCATCATCTCATATAGATACAAAATTAAAGAAATAGAAAACAAAATTTTTTCCTGTGATGAAAACTCTTAGGATTTACTCTCTTATCAACTTTCATATATAACATACAGCAGTGTTAATTATATTTATCATGTTGTTGTACATTACATCCCTAGTACTTAACTTACCTTATAACTGAAAGTTTGTTGCCTTTTGTCACTCGTTTGTCTTTTTAAAAAAACAACCTTATTGAAATATAATTTGTATACAGTGATATGTACACATGTTAAGTGTGTACTTTTGTGAGTCATTTGGTCTTTTACAGCGATTTTTATACAAATATTAGTTCTGCTCCTAGACTGTAGAAGGGGTCTGTAACTGGCTTTGTTGCATATTAAAATGATAAATGGAAAAAGGCCCTATCTAGCCTGGCAGTAGCTGGATATCAGTTGTAGTTGTACTGATATGACTTTTGGATCTTGGGAGCAGGGAGCCGTGGAGAGCAAGGAAAATGGGTTTCCTCTCAGGCTAAATTTTGGTCTAGAAAGCCTTTCCTTCCCTCTTCCACATTTTATTAGTGTTTATGCTTTTAGAATGTTGTTTTAAAACCTCAAGGTCCATATTGACCACATCAGTCCAACTCTTTAACCCTAAGATTAAATGCTGAGTTGTGTTGAATTATGTCAACTATAAGATGCACCATAATTTTATAGACCATTTATACAGAAAATATGCTTCTAGTTAGTTTTAAGAAGCCGTCGATTGTAAGATGCATCCTAATTTCAGAGGTGCTAAAATATGAAAAATATATGCGCTTTATAATTGGTGAATAGGGTTTCTCTCACTTATCAAAACTCCCATCCCTTTAGTGTAGATGTTGGGAAGAAGAATTTAAACCACACTAATGTAGGAGTGACTTATAGCTCTATTGTTACTGTGAAAAGTCATTTTTTAAGAGAGGATGCTTGTTAAACCTCTTTAACAAGTAAAATGTTTCAGGCAGTATAGAGAAATATTTATTTTTGGATGGGGTCTCTCACGACAAGGTATGCCAATCTGATTGCGAGGTACTTTGACACCCCCCTGCCCCCCACTTTTTCCTCTTAATTTCTTTTGCTCATTTTCTGAACTTACAGGCTATCTAAAGAGCTGGTAATTTTCACACAGTGGCACAGATTATGTAAGGGGGGAATTGTGGGAGAGTTGTGACAACCAATTTTGTGGGTTATTTTAAAGATAATATCCAGTATTAATATATCATCATTAACAATCATCATATACCTAATTTTTTAAAAAGTAGATATAAAAGTAATTGTAAATATTTAGGTAATTTACTAAATCATAGTTATAATGTTTGTGAATTTTATAGCCAGTTTTTTTGTTTTTTAAAAATTAATTAATTAATTATTTTGGCTGCGTTGGGTCTTCGTTGTTGCGCGTGGGCTTTTTCTAGTTGCGGTGCATGGGCTTTTTCTAGTTGTGGCGAGTGGGGGCTACTCTTCGTTGCGGTGCGTGGGCTTCTCATTGTGGTGGCTTCTCTTGTTGCGGAGCACAGGCTCTAGGCACGTGGGCTTCAGTAGTTGTGGCACGTGGGCTCAGTAGTTGTGGCTCGTGGGCTCTAGAGTGCAGGCTCAGTAGTTGTGGTGCACGGGCTTAGTTGCTCCGTGGCATGTGGGATCTTCCCGGACCAGGGATTGAACCCATGTCCCCTGCGTTGGCAGGTGGATTCTTTTTTTTTTTTTTAACATCTTTATTGGAGTATAATTGCTTTACAATGGTGTGTTAGTTTCTGCTTTATAACAAAGTGAATCAGCTGGCAGGCAGATTCTTAACTGCTGCGCCACTAGGGAAGTCCTTACAGCCAACTTTTAATTTTATTGAAGTATAGTTGATTTACAATGTTGTGTTAATTTCTGCTGGATAGCAAAGTTGATTCAGGATATTGAATATAGTTCCCTCTGCTATACACTAGGACCTTGTTTTTTATCCATCCTATATATAATAGTTTGCATCTGCTAATCCCAAACTCCCACTACTTGCCTCCCTCATCGCCTTCCCCCTTGGCAACAAGAAGTCTGTTCTCTATGTCTGTGAGTCTGTTTCTGTTTTGTAGATAAGTTCATTTGTGTCATACTTTAGATTCCACATATAAATGATATATGATATCAAATATCTTTGATATTTATCTTTCTGTGTCTTATTTACTTTGCTTAGTATGATAATTTCTAGGTCCGTCCATGTTGCTGCAAGTGGCATTATTTCATTCGTTTTTATGGCTGAGTAATATTGCATTGTATATATATACCACATCTTCTTATCCATTCATCTGTAGATGGGTATTTAGGTTGTTTCCATGTCTTGGCTATTGTAAATAGTGCTGTATAGCCAATATTTTAAAGGCTATCAGTTCTAAAAAAATATTGATAGAAACAAAATGACATGCTCAAAGATCCCCAGTAATGTTTTTTGAAGAAAGCACTAGAGTAGGGTCTTAAGGAGATCAGATGATTAGTGGAATCCATCTTGTGGACTCAGGAGGGGATCCCTAAACCAAGTTCATAAGGGCAGTTAAATATAGAACTAATGAATAGGCACGAACTAGATGAGGAATGATATTCTTGAGTATCTTTTATTAAAAACTGGTGAATTTGAGCTACCCTGATATTATGGACATTGTTACTCTTCTATACTTTTATGTTTCTGATGAACCTTGTTTTCTTACTGTATACATTTTTTATACCACTAATAACATCTGAAGCTGTGGAGCTTGGTTGTTGCTCTATCTGTATATAATTGGGTGTTCACTTAAGGAGGATAGTGGTATGTCAAGTGTGGGGATAAAATAGTCAAATTTGCAGTTTTGTGAGATTAGTTACATAGCGGAGAATCAGTTTGAAGAAAAGAAGACTGAAGACACTAAAACTTGTAGGGAAGCTGTTCCATCCTGGCTCAGACTAGCATAGTGGCAGGTAATTAGGGTGTAGAATGGAGAGGACTTGGTAATTAGCTGGGGGAGAGAGGAGGAATGGGATTGTCAAGAATGACTCCCAGGTTTCTAAATTGGAAACCTGGTAGGGTAGATGTGTGTTGTTGGCTGAGATGAAAAAAGTGGAGGGAGAGCTGGCTTCTGGAGGAAAATAGTTTAGTTTTGATCCTCTGGAACACCAGGTAGAGAGTTCTACTTGGCAGTTGCTTGCATATATTGGTCTGGAGTTTGACAGCGATTTGGGCTGGAGGTAGACATTTGGGAGTGATTACCATATAAGTTGTATATTTCAACAATGGGAATTGGGTGGCTCTCTCAGGTGACTTTTGCTTGCAAGTGACAAACCTGACTCATAGCTTAAAGGGGAAAAAGTCTCCCCTCCTACCCCGCCCCTCACGTTTTTGAAAAGACTGGAAGTAGGTATGGCTGGATCTAAGTGTTCAGACGATGTAATCGGGGGTCTGTCTTCTCTGCTTACCTCTTTCTTGGCTTCATCTGGCAGAGAGGACCACTGGTAACTCTAGGCTTATAATGGGCCTTATTGCTATGGATTCAAGAGAGGGAAAAAGCACTTCTTTCCCAGGTGCATGTATTCTGTCTCATGGAGAGATTGTTATCAGGTCTACATGGAGTCTGGGGTACCATCATTGGCCAGAAATGGCTTATATGCCCACTGGAGCAGTCAGGGACTAATAGCCTTCCTGGAACCATGTGAGATGGGCAAGTGGTTGTTTCCCCAAAGAAAGGATGGCTCTGGGGAGGTACACAACATAAATCTACTATTTTTGGTTCTTAACCCTTTTAAAGGTCATTTTTTGAGTATCTGAAGAAAAATACACAAATGTAACAAGCGTATAATTTCATGGTTATGTTATGGACCTCATTTCAGGAACTCCTGGTATGTAACAGCAGAGAGCCCAGAACAGCCCTGGAAACAGCAATTTAAGACCTACGTAGAGAAGATAGACATTAAATAATTTCACAAATAATTATCTAATTATAGTTATATTAAGATATAGAAAACGGAAGTACAGGGAGCTTATAAGAGTGTGTAATAAGGGAACCTGGTCTGTTTAGGGTGCGGGTGCTTTGGAAGGCCTTCCTGAGAAAGTGGCCTATAGAGTGAGACCTTGGACCAGAAAGGAGAGGGAGAGGGCTCCCGGAAGTATTTAGTAGTCTTTAAAGCAAACATATTTTGCTCTTTTAAAAATTATAAAAGCAGGACTTCACTGGTGGCACTGTGGTTAAGAATCCGCCTGCCAATGCAGGGAACACGCGTTTGAGCCCTGGTCTGGGAAGATCCCACATGCCGCGGAGCAGCTAAGCCCATGCACCACAACTACCGAGCCTGTGCTCTAGAGCCCATGAGCCACAACTACCGAGCCCATGCGCCACAACTACTGAAGCCTGCGTGCCTAGAGCCCGTGCTCCACAACAAGAGAGGCCACCGCAATGAGAAGCCTGCACACCACAACGAAGAGTAACCCCCACTCGCCGCAACTAGAGAAAGCCTGTGCGCAGCAACGAAGACCCAATGCAGCCAAAAATAAATAAATAAATAAATAAATAAATTTTAAAAAATTATAAAAGCAGTACACCTACTGTGGATAATTTGGGAAATATGAAAAATTTTAAAGAAGCAGCAAAACACTTAAGTATTGGCTTCTAATTTTTTACAAACTAACATCTAGTACTGGTACTACCACTAAGCTAACTGTGCAGTCTTGGATACTATATTAACTCTATCTGATCTCTGTTTCCTTATCTTAAAAAGTGAGAGGACTTGATAAACTTTAAGGTTATTTTATGCTTAAAGAAAAAAATAAAGAAAATTCCAGGACTTTAATGTAGAGCAGTTAGTCACTGAAATTGCAGGTCTTATAATGCTTTTGGTCCTGATGACAGCACTGGATTTCTGACTTTTGGCTGAAAAGTCACTCTTCCTGTCCTGGCAGTCATTTCAGGTAATGAAGGGAATAGCGTATGTATGACCAGTGGTATTCTTCCATGCTCAGCTTTCTTATCTCCTCTTTTGAGCGTAGCCTTCAGGTAAATGATCTGCAATGTTACAGGCTCTCAATTTTGAAGTTAAATCTGGAGGAGACTTGCGTGGTTGTCATACTGTTTTGTGTATGTTGAAATTTTTAGGTAGTTTTCTTACTTGAAATTAAAATTTTTGTAATATATTTTAGGAATATAAGATCTTGAATGTCTTAAATTTGTATTTAACTAAGAATATTTTAGATTTCTAGCTGAAAGGAGCTCCTGATGGAAAACGTTAAAGTAAAGGCTGTTAAATTTTGGTGAGGTTCTTAAACTTTTTTCAAAAAATCATTTAAAAATGTCATGAAATAAAAATATTTCAACAGTATCCAGAAGTATCTTAAATATACACCAAATCAACAAAATATGGTCACTTGATAACAGATAACTTTTATTGTGTACATTTCAGTAATATGCCGTGTCCCTTGCATTGGCAGGCGGATTCTTAACCACTGCGCCACCAGGGAAGCCCCTCTTTTTAATATATAAGATTTGTTAGAAACTTTTCATGGGTAACTTTTTGACTGTCATTCTTTGACTTTCTTAATGTTTCCTTTGCATTGTAGAAAAAAGGATATTAAAAGGTCAGTGGAATACAGTTACTTTTTAAACAAGAACCCTTCTCGTAAATATTTTTTAAAATTAGTGTTCTGGGACTTACCTGGTGGTGCAGTGGTTAAGAATCCGCCTGCCAATGCAGGGGACACGGGTTCGAGCCCTGGTCCAGGAAGATCCCACGTGCTGCAGAGCAACTAAGCCTGTGTGGCACAACTACTGAGCCTGCGCTCTAGAGCCTGTGAGCCACAACTACTAAGCCTGCGCACCGCAACTACTGAAGCCCGCGCGCCTAGAGCCCGTGCTCCACAACAAGAGAAGCCACGACAATGAGAAGTCTGCGCACCGCAACAAAGAGTAGCCGCCACTTGCCGCAACGAGAGAAAGCCTGTGCGCAGCAAGGAAGACCCAACGCAGCCATTAATTAATTAATTAATTAATTAATTAATTAAAATAAATAAAATAAGATTAGTGTTGTATATCTCATTTCTGAGACATATATGTTTAATTGTTGATGATGATCACACAGACAAGCCTTTTTCACAGCTTTACCATGGCTTTTACTCTTAAAGTAGTTGAAATTGGGTAGATATTTGTAAAACATAATTGTGTTATTTGTATTGTTTCTTAGAATACATTTAAAATCTATCCTGTGAGAGAACAGGAAGAAAAAAATTTTAAAATACTGCCACATCAATTGAAAATGAAAGTGAATAAGCTCATCTAGGGGGCAGTTTTGGGAGTCAAATAGGTTGAGAAATGAAACCTGATTTTTACCTGTTAATGATGCTGAGACTGTCCTCTGGAATATTAGTAAATTGCTTATGTTGTTCCATAAAAAAAAAATTTTTTTTAAGATAATGGCTATAATTCCCTGTGCTATACAATGTATCCTTGTTCCTCATCTTTTTTAAAAAAATTAATTAATTAATTAATATTTATTTTTGGCTGTGTTGTGTCTTAGTTTCTGTGCGAGGGCTTTCTCCAGTTGTGGCGAGCGGGGGCCACTCTTCATCGCGGTGCGCGGGCCTCTCATCGTCGCGGCCTCTCCCGTTGTGGAGCACAGGCTCCAGACGCGTAGGCTCAGTAGTTGTGGCTCACGGGCCCAGTTGCTCCGTGGCATGTGGGATCTTCCCATACCAGGGCTCGAACCCGTGTCCCCTGCATTGGCAAGCAGATTCTTAACCACTGCGCCACCAGGGAAGCCCCCCATAAAAAATTTTTAAACGTAAGTGGTTATGGCATGTAGACATTTAAAAAGAATCCTTTTCCTCGCAGGTTTCTCTTTAAAACAAAAGTCTTTTTTGCCTCCTTATTACAGAAGTAGTGCTCACTGAACAAATTTAAAACACAGAAAAGCCCCAAGAAGAAAGTAAAAATCTCATATTCATGCTACTCAAAGGTGACATCTGTAAACATTTTGGTATACACAGTGTAAGTTAAAAAAAATCTTACTGCTTAATGTTTCTGCCATAATTTAAGAATTTGATGAAATTAGGTGAGTAAAGCTGAAATTCTGTGCATACATTAAACTTGTATGTCTGAACCTGAAATATAAGAAACTTAGAATTAAGGGGATGGGGTGGGGGGGAGTTATCTAAATAGAAATAGAAAGTTTTGGAAATTTGGCTGTCTTGTTCTAGTTATCTGTTCATCTTTTTTTCTTGTATATTCTCCTCTTTTCAGCTGTGCAAGTTTTAAGCTTTAAAAAAAATTAAGATGTTTCAAATTTGAAGTGTTTTTCTATAATAATGGACTAAAATAGAGTAAGATGTGGGGAGGTAGAACCTAAACTGAGGAAGGTCAAAAACCATATGGAAATAGAAAATCCAAAATCTCTTGCAGAATGAAGCTAGGAAGAATGGAATCTAAACACTGAAATTATACATCTGCGAGGCAGCTGTGCGTTCTTTGTTCATAGGTTCTGTTGCAGAAATAGCAGAAGAAACTTTGAAAGAGAAACATATCCTAAATAGACTGAGCTGATATTCTTACAACTAATTATGATATGGACAATTTTAGTGTTACAGTGTGTATTAAGTCATCTTTAAACGAATTATTCCCTTTTCTTAAGGAGTTATAAAAATTCTTTTCCAAAAGTAACAGATCACTTTGGGGGGTTAAATTTGGGTTTCCTATTTAAATCTTCAGCACTGAATCAACATTTTATTAGATTACAGATAAGGGGATTTTCAGTGATACTAAAAGAGTGTGATCTGTTGTAAATTTGTTGGTTGCTTTCGTTTTTATTAGTATTCAGGGATGTGTGGTACTTTAATGTTCTGCCCTTCAAAAATCAGCTCTTATGAATTTGTTTAGACAGAATATTTAAGTTTTAAAATAATCAGGCATTTAAAAACAGTTGAGGGACTTCCCTGGCAGTCCAGTGGTTAAGACTGCCTTCCAGTGCAGGAGGTGTGGGTTCGATCCCTGGTCAGGGAGCTAAGATCCTACATACCAGCATGGTGCAGCCAAAAACTAAAAAAACTAAAAAAATTAAAAATAAATAAAAGTTGAAATTTAAAAAGGGAAAGACATAAAAAAGCTTTTATTTGGTTTTGGGATGCTTAAATTACTAACATTTGAATAGCTTTATAGTTTACAAAGCACTTTTTAGTATCCATTATCTCTGGTGATTCATTGTCTTGCTAACATTTTTTACCTCTTGAAAATTAAGGCAGAACACTCTCAGTTAAGTCAGTGGTTATAGAATGCTCTTTAGTTTTTACTTACTATAGGGATGATACATATTCAGGACTCAGAAAACATGGAAAAGTAGAACAAAAAGGAAACACATCCCCAGCGTCTCATAACAACCATTGTTGACATTCAGTATAATTGTTTTCGGTCTTCTTTTTCTACTCATATTTTTTGCGTAGTTTGCCCTGATACTGAGGATGCAATATTTGTATCCTTTTAAAATTCACATCTTAAACATTTCTAATAAAAAAATTGTTCTTAACCATTTGGGGGGGTACTGTTGCAGTAAAATTTTTTTCTACTTGAGGGAAAACATTTTATCCTAGGATCATGTGTTCTAAATATATAGTGGTTAAGAGCATGGACTCTGGTTGGGTTTAAATCCCAGCTCTGCTTCTTCCTAGCTGGGCCATCAGCAGTTTTGGTAAATTGAGTAACATCTCTGTGTCTGTTTCCTCATCTGTAAAATGGGAATAATGGCTCCTACCTCATGGAGTGGTTGTAAGTTTATATATATATGATATGTACATATGTCATATGTATATATAAAACATATATATAATATAAATGTATTTTATATCTTAGAACCGTATCTGACCCATTGTAAGCACTGTGTACGTTACCTAAAATTTTAGATCAGGGACCATGACCACACTGACTGCTGATGAAACTGGCAGACAGAACATTAGTAAAGATACGGAAGGTCGGGTGATGCAACAAAAAAACATAATATATAGTGAACATCACACCCAGTAAGGATAGAGTGTGACCCATTTGCTGGGTCATTAAAGCAAGCCTCAACAAATACCAAAGGATTGAAATCATTCATAATGTTCTCTGACGATAATGGAATTAAGTTAGAAACCAATAACAAAAGATAATGAGAAAATCTTTGAAATTAAACAGTGCACTTCTAAATAACCACACATGGATCAAATAAGTTAGAAAAGAATTAGGAATTATTTGGGATTCAAGAGTAATGAAAACCTCCTATTTTCTTGGCACTTGCATAGAGCCCTTAACTTTTCTAAGGAGAAAGAAATAGTCTTTTTGAGGAAGCAGAGACAAGAATTCTGAGATGATCAGTTTAGTGTTGGTAATTATTTCTAAGTCTTTAAGACTTGGAAAGTATAATTCAACTTGATAAGTATGTAATGAGCACCTGTTACAGACTAGAGACTGTTCAGACTCGGTTATACAATAGAGAATAAAAATAACCCTGAGTTCTGCTTTCATAGAGCTTATGCTGTAGTGGGGGAGACCAGATTAAAAAAACACAAACCCACCCAGTTATGTCATGACAATGCAGTATTGGTGCTAGGAAAGAAAAGTGTAGAGTACTAGGAGAGTGGCTAGTAGGGGACCTAACCTTATTTAGGTTGAGGATGTGGTGAGATATGTAAAAATTAGAATAAAGCAGGGGAAAAGACCCATGGAAAATCGTAGAAAGTATATTTTTAAAAGATAAGAGAATAAATCTTAAAATGTGTTATTTTAACTGACTTAAACAATCCAGAGGCCTGCGTGGTTATCCTTAGTGCAGTATTGACTATTGGATAGTCTCATTCAGGACATGCTTTAGGTCTCAGTTCTCTGTTCTGTAGAATGGCAGTGGTCAGGACTAGACTAGATAATGGCTAAGTTTCTAGTTCCAAAGTGCTAATTCCATTGAAACTTTTATTAGCTCTTTAAAGAGTATTTTTCTCTGATTGTGAAAAAGAAATATGCTATTTTTAGAAAAATTTGGAGAGTATAGAAGAAAGACTGTCCCTCAAATTTCATTTGTACTGATGATGTCAATTTTATTATAAATAGAGAATATACAGAGAATTTGACCTCCTTGCAGCTCTGGGAGGTATTGGTTAACAGGACAGTATTAATCAGGATAGGCTAAATTATGCCACATTAAGGAAAAAAATTCTCAAATTTCAGTGGCTTGACAGAGTGAAAAGTTCGTTTCTCATTCCATATTCAGCTTGGGTCAAGTAAGCATTTGAGAGAAAGCCTGTTAGAGGCTCTACCATCTTGTAGCTGTTCCTCTGGAACACATGGCTTTCTCGGTTGCTATGGAAGGAAGGAGAACATTGGAGGATCTTGTAACCAGCAATTATGTATGTAACTTTAGTAGTAGGAACTAGTCATTTGGCCTTACCTAACTGCAAGGGGGTAAAGAAGTGTAGTTCTTCCATGTCCCTGGAAGTAGAGGAGACCTGGCTATAGGTGAGCTTTAAAAAGTCTTTACAATAACAACCTTGCTTTTCCTGGCCATAGTTGAGTCGACTGAGGATGGACCTCTAATTCAAGTGGGGCCAGTTGGATTGTTTTGCCTAGGAGTTTGCTTTTGGGCCACTGGTGACTGGAGTGTTCAGGCCATTAGACACAGAGGGTTTGCTCCTAGTCAGGGTGGTAGGATTCAAATACCTAAGCAATCAGAACTTTATCTGTAGAGAGAAGAATGAATCAAATGCATTGAAGAAATAAGGTGTTGTGTACCTTATTTGGGGAGAAAGAATAACTATTGGTATTCAGTGGCTTTGGGGGGGGGGGAAATAACTATTGGTATTCAGTGGCTTTCCGTATCTCAGTTCTAGATCCTTAATGAAGACTGGCTGTAGTTCCTACACATAGATTTCTTTTTTTTTAAATTAATCAATCAATTTATTTATTTATTTTTGGCTGTGTTGGGTCTTCGTTGCTGCGCATGGGTTTTCTCTAGTTGCGGTGAGGGGGGCACTACTCTTTGTTGTGGTGCGCAGCCTTCTCATTACAGTGGCTTCTCTTTGTTGCAGAGCACAGGCTCTAGGGTACGTGGGCTTCAGTAGTTGTGGCACGAGGGCTCAGTAGTTGTGGCACAGGGGCTTAGTTGCTCCACAGCATGTGGGATCTTCCTGGACCAGGGCTTGAACCCATGTACCCTGCATTGGCAGGTGGATTCTTAACCACTGCGCCACCAGGGAAACCCCCTACACGTAGATTTCTTGAGAATGTATATGCTTTTGCAACACACGGAATAGTCCCCAAAAGTGAGCATGTTTTGTTCCACAAAGAAAATCAGTTGATTTTCGGAAAGCAAAAAACAAACAGGTTATATTTCCTGACCATGGTGCCATAGAAATGAACAGCAATAGGATGCTTTACCACCCCCAAAAAACAAAAACATACAGAACAAACAAAAACATAAATCTAAAACAAAAACACCTACATTCTTGGCAGAGGAGAAGAGACATAGCTTTTAACTAGCTTAAAGAGACAATCATAACTGAAGTCACACAATTTAGAAGTAAATTACAGTGAGAGCACACTGTAATATCAGTGTAGCCAGTGTGAAACTATGGGAAATTCATAGCAATTAAATATTAATTAGTAAATAAGAGAGATTAAAACTGAATGAACAAGGTGTATTGGTTCAAGATGGTGGAGTAGAAGGACATGCTCTCACTCCCTCTTGCGAGAGCACCAGAATCACAACTAACTGCTGAACAGTCATCGACAGGAAGACACTGGAACTCACCAAAAAAGATACCCCACATCCAGAGACAAAAGAGAAGCCACAATGAGACGGTAGGAGGGGCGCAATCACAATAAAATCAAATCCCATAACTGGTGGGTGGGTGACTCACAAACTGGAGAACACTTATACCACAGAAGTCCACCCACTGGAGTGAAGGTTCTGATCCCCACGTCAGGCTTCCCAACCTGGGGGTCTGGCAACGGGAGGAGGAATTCCTAGAGAATCAGACTTTGAAGGCTAGTGGGATTTGATTGCAGGACTTCAACAGGACTGGGGGAAGCAGAGACTCCACGCTTGCAGGGCACACACAAAGTAGTGTGCGTGTTGGGACCCAGGGGAAGGAGAAGTGACCCCGTAGGAGACGAAACCAGACCTACCTGCTAGTGTTGGAGGGTCTGCTGCAGAGGCGGGGGTGGCTGTGTCTCAACATGAGGACAAGGACACTGGCAGCAGAAGTTCTGGGAAGTGCTCCTTGGTGTGAGCCCTCCCAGAGTCCGCCATTAGCCCCACCAAAGAGCCTGGGTAGGCTCCAGTGTTGGGTCGCCTCAGGCCAAGCAACCAACAGGGAGGGAACCCAGCCTCACCCATCAGCAGACAAGCAGATTAAAGTTTTACTGAGCTTTGCCCACCAGAGCAACAGCCAGCTCTACCCACCACCAGTCTCTCCCATCAGGAAACTTGCACAAGCCTCTTAGATAGCCACATCCACCAGAGGGCAGACAGCAGAAGCAAGAAGAACCACAGTCGTGCAGCCTGTGGAACAAAAACCACATTCACAGAAAGGTGAACAAGATGAGAAGGTGGAGAGCTATGTACCAGATGAGGGAACAAGATAAAACCCTAGAAAAACAACTAAATGAAGTGGAGATAGGCAACCTTCCAGAAAATGAATTCAGAATAATGATAGTGAAGATGATCCAGGACCTCGGAAAAAGAATGGAGACAGAGATCAAGAAGATGCAAGAAATGTTTAACAAAGACCTAGAAGAATTAAAGAACAAACAAACAGATGAAGAATACAATAACTGAAATGAAAAATACACTAGAAGGAGTCAATAGCAGAATAACTTAGGCAGAAGAATGGATAAGTGACCTGGAAGACAGAATGGTGGAATTCACTGCTGCGGAACAGAATAAAGAAAAAAGAATGAAAAGAAATGAAGACAGCCTAAGAGACCTCTGGGACAACACTAAACACAACAACATTCGCATTATAGGGGTCCCAGAAGGTGAACAGAGAGAGAAAGGGCCTAAGAAAGTATTTGAAGAGATTATAGTCGAAAACTTCCCTAACATGGGAAAGGAAATAGCCACCCAAGTCCAGGAAGCGCAGAGAGTCCCATACAGGATAAACCCAAGGAGAAACACGCCAAGACACATAGTAATCAAATTGGCAAAAATTAAAGACAAAGAAAAATTATTGAAAGCAGCAAGGGTAAAACGACAAATAACATACCAGGGAACCCCCATAAGGTTAACAGCTGATTTCTCAGCAGAAACTATACAAGCCAGAAGGGAGTGGCATGACATATTTAAAGTGAGGAAGAACCTACAACCAAGATTACTCTACCTGGCAAGGATCTCATTCAGATTCGATGGAGAAATCAAAAGCTTTACAGACAAGCAAAAGCTAAGAGAATTCAGCACCACCAAACCAGCTCTACAACAAATGCTAAAGGAACTTCTCTAGCGGGAAACACAAGAGAAGAAAAGGACCTACAAACACAAACCCAGAAGAATTAAGAAAATGGTAATAGGAACATACATATCGATAATGACCTTAAACGTGAATGGATTAAATGCTCCAACCAAAAGACACAGGCTCGCTGAATGGATACAAAAACAAGACCCATATACATGCTGTCTACAAGAGACCCACTTCAGACCTAGGGACACTTACAGACTGAAAGTGAGGGGATGGAAAAAGATATTCCATGCAAATGGAAATCAAAAGAAAGCTGGAGTAGCTATACCCATATCAGATAAAATAGACTTTAAAATAAAGAATGTTACAAGAGACAAGGAAGGACACTACATGATGATCAAGGGATCAATCCAAGAAGAAGATATAACAATTATAAATATATATGCACCCAACATAGGAGCACCTCAATACATAAGGCAACTGCTAACAGCTGTAAAAGAGGAAATTGACAGTAACACAATAATAGTGGGGGACTTCAACACCTCACTTACACCAATGGACAGATCATCCAGACAGAAAATTAATAAGGAAACACAAGCTTTAAATGACACAATAGACCAGATAGATTTAATTGATATTTATAGGACATTCCATCCAAAAACAACAGATTACACTTTCTACTCAAGTGTGCATGGAACATTCTCCAGGATAGATCACATCTTGGGTCACAAATCAAGCCTCAGCAAATTTAAGAAAAATTGAAATCATATCAAGCATGTTTTCTGACCACAACGCTATGAGATTAGAAATGAATTACAGGGAAAAAAACGTAAAAAACACAAACACATGGAGGCTAAACAATACGTTACTAAATAACCAGGAGATCACTGAAGAAATCAAAGAGAAAGTCAGAAAATACCTAGAGACAAATGACAATGAAAACATGATGATCCAAAACCTATGGAATGCAGCAAAAGCAGTTCTAAGAGGGAAGTTTATAGCAATACAATCCTACCTCAAGAAACAACAAACATCTCAAATAAACAACCTAACCTTACACCTAAAGAAACTAGAGAAAGAAGAACAAACAAAACCCAAAGTTAGTAGGAGGAAAGAAATCATAAAGATCAGAGCAGAAATAAATGAAATAGAAACAAGGAAAACAATAGCAAAGATCAGTAAAACTAAAAGCTGGTTCTTTGAGAAGATAAACAAAACTGATAAACCGTTAGCCAGCCTCATCAAGAAAAAGATGGAGAGGACTTAAAATCAATAAAATTAGAAATGAAAAAGGAGAAGTTACAACAGGCACTGCAGAAATACAAAGCACCCTAAGAGACTACTACAAGCAACTCTATGCCAATAAAATGGACAACCTGGAAGAAATGGACAAATTCTTAGAAAGGTATAACCTTCCAAGACTGAACCAGGAAGAAATAGAAAATATGAACAGACCAATCACAAGTAATGAAATTGAAACTGTGATTAAAAATCTTCCAACAAACAAAAGTCCAGGACTAGATTGCTTCACAGGTGAATTCTATCAGACATCTAGAGAAGAGCTAACACCCGTCCTTCTCAAACTCTTCCAAAAAATTGCAGAGGAAGGAACACTCCCAAACTCATTCTATGAGGCCACCATCACCCTGATACCAAAACCAGACAAAGATACTACAAAAAAAGAAAATTACAGACCAATATCACTGATGAATATAGATGCAAAAATCCTCGACAAAATACTAGCAAACAGAATCCAACAACACATTTAAAGGATCACACTCCATGATCAAGTGGGATTTATCCCAGAGATGCAAGGATTCTTCAGTATATGCAAATCAGTCAATGTGATACACCATATTAACAAATTGAAGAAGAAAAACCATATGATTATCTCAATAGATGCATAAAAAGCTTTTGACAAAATCCAACACCCATTTATTTATTTATTTTATTTATTTTTTGGCTGTGTCGTGTCTTTGTTGTTGCACGTGGGCTTCTCTCTAATTGTGGTGTTCGGGTTTTCTCTTGTTGATATGTGCGGGCTCAGTAGTTGTGCCATGCGGGATTAGTTGCCCCGCGGCATGTGGGATCTTAGTTCCCCGACCAGGGATCGAACCTGTGTCCCCTGCATTGGAAGGCAGATTCTTTACCACTGGACCACCAGGGAAGTCCCCCAACACCCATTTATGATAACTCTCCAGAAAGTGGTCATAGAGGGAACCTACCTCAACATAATAAAGGCCATATATGACAAACTCACAGCAAACATCATTCTCAATAGTGAAAAACTGAAAGCATTTCCTCTAAGATCAGGAACAAGACAAGGATGTCCACTGTCACCACTATTATTCAACAGAGTTTTGGAATTTTTAGCCACAGCAATCAGAGAAGAAAAAGAAATAAAAGGAATTCAAATCAGAAAAGAAGAAGTAAAGCTGTCACTGTTTGCAGATGAGATGATACTATACATAGAGAATCCTAAAGATGCCACCAGAAAACTACTAGAGCTAATCAATGAATTTGGTAAAGTTGCAGAATACAAAATTAATGCACGGAAATCCCTTGCATTCCTATACACTAATGATGAAAAATCTGAAAGAGAAATTAAGGAAAAACTCCCATTTACCACTGCAGCAAGAAGAATAAAGTACCTAGGAATAAACCTACCTAGGGAGACAAAAGACCTGTATGCAGAAAACTATAAGACACTGATGAAAGAAATTAAAGATGATACAAACAGATGGAGAGATATACCATGTTCTTGGATTGGAAGAATCAATGTTGTGAAAATGACTATACTATCCAAAGTAATCTACAGATTCAGTACAATCCCTATCAAATTACCAATGGCATTTTTTGCGGAACTAGAATAAAAAATCTTAAAATTTGTGTGGAGACATAAAAGACCCCGAATAGCCAAAGCGGTCTTGAGGGAAAAACACAGATCTGGAGGAATCAGACTCCCTGACTTCAGACTATACTACAAAGCTGCAGTAATCGAGACAATATGGTACTGGCACAAAAACAGAAATATAGATCAATGGAACAGGATAGAAAGCCCAGAGATAAACCCACACACCTATGGTCAACTAATCTATGACAAAGGAGGCAAGGATATACAATGGAGAAAAGACAGTCTCTTCAGTAAGTGGTGCTGGGAAAACTGGACAGCTACATGTAAAAGAATGAAATTAGAACACTCCCTAACACCATACACAAAAATAAACTCAAAATGGATTCGAGACCTAAATGTAAGACCGGACACTATAAAAGTCTTAGAGGAAAACATAGGAAGAACACTCTTCGACATAAATCACAGCAAGATCTTTTTTGATCCACCTCCTAGAGTAATGGAAATAAAAACAAAAATAAACAAATGGGACCTAATGAACCTTCAGAGCTTTTGCAAAGCAAACTACAAACAAGACGAAAAGACAACCCTCAGAATGGGAGAAAATATTTGCAAATGAATCAACGGACAAAGCATTAATCTCCAAAATATATAAACAGCTCATTAAGCTCAATATTAAAATAACAAACAACCCAATCCAAAAATGGGCAGAAGAGCTAAATAGACATTTCTCCAAAGGAGACGTACAGATGGCCAAGAAGCACATGAAAAGCTGCTGAACATCATGCAAATCAAAACTACAATGAGGTATCACCTCACACCAGTTAGAATGGGCATCATCAGAAAATCTACAAACAACAAATGCTGGAGAGGGTGTGGAGAAAAGGGAACCCTCTTGCACTGTTGGTGGGAATGTAAATTGATACAGCCACTATGGAGAAGAGTATGGAGGTTCCTTAAGAAACTAAAAATAGAGCTACCATATGACCCAGCAATCCCACTACTGGGCATATACCCAGAGAAAACCATAATTCAGAAAGGCAGATGTATCCCAGTGTTCTTTGCAGCACTATTTACAATAGCCAGGACATGGAAGCAACCTAAATGCCCATTGACAGATGAATGGATAAAGAAGATGTGGTACATATATACAGTGGAATATTACTCAGCCATAAAAAGGAACGAAATTGAGTCATTTGTAGAAGTGTGGATGGATCTAGAGACTGTCATACAGAGTGAAGTAAGTCAGAAAGAGAAAAACAAATATCGTATATTAATGCATATATGTGGAACCTAGAAAAATGGTACAGATGAACTGGTTTGCAGGACAGAAATTGAGACACAGATGTAGAGAACAAATGTATGGACACCAAGGGGGGAAAGTGGCAGGGGGAGCGGTGGTGGTGTGATGAATTGGGAGATTGGGATTGACATGTATACACTGATGTGTATAAAATGGATGACTAATAAGAACCTGATGTGTAAAAAATAAACAGCCTTCAAAAAAAAAACTGAACAAGATATTCAATTCACACTGATTTAAAACAACAAAATAAATTAGAATGAAGGAATTAATAAATATAAAATTATAAGTTAATGAAAACCAAAACAACTTGATGAGTAAAATCAAAAGGTGGCAGACTCTGGGCAAGTCTGCTTAAGAAGAAAACAAACTAGAAGCAAACATTAAAGACGAGCTAGGGACATCTCTATAAATACCAAGATGAAAGCCTTATAAGAGAATATTATGCATAAGTTTATGCCACATATCCTGGAAATTGGATGAGATGGATTATTTTCTAGGAAAATGTAAATTACTGAAATTGTTAGAAGGAATGGAAAAGGTTGATAATCCAGTAGCTGATGAAGAAATAGAAAAAATTATCAAAGATATATCTTTTAAAAGGGCCAGATGTTTTACAGAACTTTAAAGCAATTGATAATGCCTATGTTACACATTATTTCCAGAGGAAAGAAAAAATGCAAAAGAGAAGATACTCTTTGAAACTAACATAACTCTGCTAGCAAAAAGGATAGCACAAGAAAAGAAAACAGTAGGTTCTTCTCATCACCTCACTGTAAAATCCAAAATAAAATACTAGCAAACCGGTCCCAAAAGTATATTAAAAGTATAGGGTCAAGCTGTCCCAGAGATTTAAGGATGATTTAACCTTAGGAAATCTATTAGTATCATTAGGACTACATTAATAAATCAAAGAAGGAAAACAATATCATTTTAGTTGATGACAAAAAAGCTATTATATTTAAAATAGATAACCAACAAGGACCTACTATATAGCACAGGGAACTCTGCTCAAAAGTCTGTTATAACCTAAATGGGGAAAAAATTTGAAAAAGAGTACATATATGTATATGTATAACTGAATCACTTTGCTGTACATCTGAAACTAATACAACATTGTAAATCAGGTATGCTCCAATATGAAATAAAAATTAAATACAAAATATATATATATATTTTATTTAAAAAAAATATATAAAGCTGTTAGATAAAATTCAGTAACCAGTTCTGATAGACTAGGTTTAGGAAAAGAAAGAAACTTCCTTAACCTGATACGAGGTGAAACTAACTGAAGCATATAGTAAACTCAACTGGTAAGATATTTTCTAAGAAAAAAAGAACAATACTAAGAGCTCATTTTATAAAATATATTTATTTTGGCTGCACTGGGTCTTAGTTGCGGAATCTAGTTCCCTGACCAGGGATCGAACCTGGGCCTCCTGCATTAGGAGCGTGGAGTCTTACCCACTGGACCATCAGGGAAGTCCCTAAGAGCTCATTTTTAATGCTGCTGTTAAACATTTAACTGGAGGCGTCTGCCAATGGAATTTTGTATAACAAAGGTATACAGGCATACCTTGGAGATCTTGTGGGTTTGGTTTCAGACCACTGCAATAAAGCAAATATTGTAATAAAGAGAGTCAAACAAATTTTTGGTTTCCCACTGCATGTAAAAGTTATGTTTACACTACAGAGTAGTCTACCAAGTGGGAAATAGCATTGTCTAGAAGGACCAATATGCATACCTTAATTTAAAAATACTTCATTGCTAAAAAATGCTGACTGTCACCTGCAACTTCAGCAAGTCAATCTTTTTGCTGGTGGAGTGTCTTGTTTTGATGCTGATGGCTGCTGACTGATCAGGGCGGGGGTTGCTGAAGGCTGGGGCGGCTGTGGCAATTTCTTAAGATAAGACAGCAGTGAAGTGTGCTGCATTGTTTGACTCCTCTTTTCATGAACAGTTTCTCTGTAGCGTGCAGTGCTGTTTGATAGCATTTCACCCACGGTAGAACTTCTTTCAAAGTTAGAGCCAATCCTGTCACACACTACTGCTGTTTTATCAAGTAAGTTTATGTAGTAGTCTAAATCCTTTGTTGTCATTTCAACAGTTTTCATAGCATCTTTACCAGGAGTAGATTCCATCTCAAGAAACCATTTTCTTTGCTCATCCATAAGAAACAACTCCTCATTTGTTAAAGTTTTATCATGAGATTGCAGCAATTCTGTCACATCTTCAGGCTCCACTTCTAATTCTAGTTCTTTTGCTATTTCCACCATATCTGCAGTTACTTCCTCCACTGAAGTGTTGAACCCTTCAGAGTCATCCATGAGGGTTGGAATCCGCTTCTTCCAAACTTGTGTTAATGTTGATACTTTGACCTCTTCCCATGAATCATGAATGTTCTTAATGGCATCTAGAATGGTGTATATTTTCCAGAAGGTTTTCAATTTACTTTAGCCAAATTCATCAGAGAAATCACTGTGTATGGCAAATATAGCCTTATGAAATGTATTTCTTAAATAATAAGACTTGAAATTTGAAATGACTGCTTGATCCATGGGCTGCATAATGGATGTTGTGTTAGCAGGCATGAAAACAACACTAATCTCATTGTACATCTCCATCAGAGCTCTTGGGTAACCAGGTGCATTGTCAATGAGCAGTAATATTTTATTTTTTTACTTTTTTATTTTTTTAATTTTATTTTTTTTATTGAAGTCTAGTTGCTTTACAGTGTTATGCCAATCTCTGCTGTAAGCAAAGTGACCCAGTTATACACATAGAGGTGTTCTTTTTTTAATATTCTTTTCCATTATGGTTTATCACAGGATATTGAATATAGTTCCCTGTGCTATACAGTAGGACCTTGTTGTTTATCCATTCTATATATAATAGTTTACATCTGCTAGTCCCAAACTCTCAGTCCTTCCCTCTCCCATCCCTCTCTCCCTTGGCAACCACAAGTCTGTTCTCTTTGTCTGTGAGTCTGTTTCTGTTTTGTAGATAGGTTCATTTGTGCCATATTTTAGATTCCACATATAAGTGATATCATATGGTATTTGTCTTTCTCTTTCGGACTTACTTCACTTAGTATGATCATCTCTAGTTGCATCCATGTTGCTGCAAACAGCATTATTTTGTTCTTTTTTAATGGCTGGGTAATATTTCATTGTCTGTATGTACCACATCTTCTTTATCCATTCATCTGTTGATGGACATTTAGGTTTCCATGTTTTGGCTATTGTGACTAGTGCTGCTATGAACATAGGGGTGCATGGATCTTCTTACATTCCCACCAACAGTGTAGGAGGGTTCCCTTTTCTCCACACCCTATCCAGCATTTGTTATTTGTAAACTTTTTAGTGATGGCCATTCTGACTGGTGTGAGGTGGTATCTCACTGTGGTTTTGATTTGCATTTCTTTACTAATTAGTGATGTTGAGCATCTTTTCATGTGCCTACTGGCCATCTGTATGTCTTCTTTGGAGAAATGTCTATTAAGGTCTTCTGTCCATTTTTCGATTGGGTTGTTCGGTTTTTTGTTGTTGAGTTGTGTGAGCTGTTTGTATATTTTGGAGATTAAGCCCCTGTCTGTTGCATCATCTGCAAATATTTTCAATGAGCAGTAATATTTTTAAAGGAATCTTTTTTTGTGAGCTGTATGTCTCAACAGTGGGCTTAAAATATTCAGTAGACCACGTTGTAAACAGATGTGCTGTCACCCTGGCTTTGTTGTTTCATTTAGAGAGCATAGGCAGAGTAGATTTAGCATAATTCTTAAGGACCCTAGGATTTTTGGGATGGTACATGAGCATTGGCTTCAACTTAAAGTCACCAGCTGCATTAGCCTCTAATAAGAGAGTCAGTCTGTGCTTTGAAGCTTTGAAGTCAGGCATGGATTTCTCCTCTCTAGTTATGAAAGTCCTAGATGGCATCTTCTTCCAAGATAAGGCTGTTTCGGGACATCGCTGGTGGTCCAGTGGTTAAGACTCTGTGCTTCCAGTGCGAGGGGCACGGGTTCCATCCCTGGTCGGAGAACTAAGATTCCATAGGCCATGAGGCGTGGCCAAAAAAAAAAAAAGGCTGTCTCATCTACATACATTGAAGATCTGTTGTTTAGTCACTTTCATTAATTATGTTAGCTAGATCTTCTGGCTAATTTACTGCAGCTTCTTCATCAGCACTTGCTGTTTCACCTTGCACTTTTATGTTATGGAGGTGGCTTCTTTCCTTAAACCTCATGAACCAGCCTTTGTTAGCTTCAAACTTTTTTTCTGTAACTTCCTCATCTGTCTCGGCCTTCCGAGAATTGAAGAGAGTTAGGACCTTGCTCTGGATTAGGCTTTGGCTTAAGGGAATGTTGTGACTGCTTTGATCTTCGGTTCAGACCACTAAAAGTTTCTCCATATCAGCAATAAGGCTGTTTTGCTTTCTTACCATTTATGTGTTCACTGGAGCAGCGCTTTTAATTTCCTTCAAGAACTTTTCCTTTGCACGCACAACTTGGCTAACTGTTTGGTGCAAGAGGCCTAGTTTTTGGCCTGTCTTGGCTTTCGACATGCCTCCCTCACTAAGCTTAATCATTTATAGCTTTTGATTTAAAGTGAGAGATGTGTGACCTTTCTTTCACTTGAACACTTAGAGGCCACTGTAGGGTATTTAATTGGCCTAATTTCAGTATTGTTGTGTCTCAGGAAATAGGGAGGCCCAAGGAGAGAGAGAGAGAGAGAGATGGGGGAATGGCTGGTTGGTGGAGCAGTCAGAACACACACAACATTTATCGATTAAGTTTGCTGTCTTATGTGGGCACGGTCCATGGTGCCCCAAAACACTTACAGTGGTAACATCAGAGATCACAGATCACCATAACAAATAAAATAATAATGAAAAAGTTTGTCGTTTTGTGAGAGTTACCAAAATGTGATACAGAGACATGAAATGAGCAAAAATACTGTTGGAAAAGTGGCATCAATAGACTTACTTGACACAAGGCTGCCACAAACCTTTAATTTATAAAAAACACACTGCAATGAAACAAAGGTATGCCTGTAAATATTTCAAAGGGAAAGTCAAAACTTGTATTCTGCATATGCCCTTTGCAGAGCATATAATCTACCTAGAAAGACCAAGAGAATCAATTGATAAAGTTGGAAAACTAATAAGTGAGTTCAGTAAGGTTCCTGTACACATGATGAACAAAAAAATCAGGCTCCCTGTATACCAGCAATAGCAGTTCAACTTGAAAGTGCTATCAGTGTTTGCTTTGTTTGATAAGAAGTACCTATTAGTCCCAGCCTGCTTGGCAGTTACCTGTCCCAGAATGCTTTGAATCATGAAGAGAGAGCTGCAGGAGATGAAGCTTCCAGTTTCCTGCTTGCTTCAGCACAAAAGTCAAATGTTTGAAGGGCTAACACAAGGCTGATTGTTTCATGACAGCCCCAAATAGCTAAAACTATTCCCTATGATGCCCATCTCACCGTGCTGTAAAAAATGTTTCTGGACAACATTCCCTCGAAGAATGTATCACTGAGTTCCCTGGAGAGCCTGGAGGCCTAGCCTCCTACTAGTGTCCTGCAAGAATACCAAAGAAACTACTAAGGAAAACAGAAAAGAGATTCCTCTAAAAACAACTAGTTTTGTTTTTCTGTTTGTTTGTTTTGTTGTTTTGTTTTTAGTGTAATACATGCTCGTAGTAAATAATTCAAACAATACAGAAAAGTGAAGTTTCCTCTTCTCTTTTTCTGCTCTGCCCCTTTCTCAGTTTACTTTTCATTGGTAACCGCTGTTGCTACTTTATGTATCCTAAAATTTCCTCTCCATTTACAAAAATTTATTTCCATTTCTTGTGTTTTATACAGGTGGTATCATGCATTTTGTGTTGCAGCTTGCCTTTTTCATGAAACATTTTGTGTATCTCCCTCATTGTTTTTAACCTCACATTGACCTTTATTCTCTAAGGCTCTGTATAATCTCTTTGGCAGACCCTTTCTTCCTGCTGCTCTCCAATCCCTGAAGCCTTCTCATGGTGCCTCTTTTTCTGACCTTTCTATTCATCTTCTTGCTCTCAAGCATTCTTATGTTTTTTGGACAGACTTAATGCTTTTAAATGTGTGTAAAATAAAATACATTGGATTACAAAGGAAACCAATTATATTGAAATACCACTATTAAAGTAATTTAAAAAATTTAAGATATAGTAATATGTGTTTTCTTTTATTAACTCTTTAAATAACCCAGAGATGGGTTTTAATAACTGCCCTAATTTTTAAATAATGATGAATATAAATAATACTCTGAGTTATCTGCAACAGTGTAATTTGATGAGACTATGATTCTTTTGGTAACAAAGTTACAGGTACTGCTAACACTACTGTGGGCTTTGCCTACTCTCATAATTAAATAATTATATTTAAATTTCAGTTAGGGGTTAGTGAAACTAAAGATGTAATTTTTTCTCATCTAAGTTCATGGACCTCCTCAATTTTTTGAGGTCATGGGCCTCTGATTAAGAACTCTAGCAACTGAAACTTGATTCACACTGGAGGACACTGATTTTTTTGCAGTCCACTAAAGTGTTGGAAGTTTCTCTTCCACACCACCTCTCCTTTGGGCCTGGAGATGGGTTATCCTCCTTGCCCCTCTTTGCCACTTCTACACCACTCTCCCTCCAGTCTTACTTAACGTCAAACAAAAGAGATGGTTTTGATTCGTCTCATCAGATAATACCAGCTACTGCTGCTCCTTGCAGTTTTCCGTTGAACCTTGGCTTACTCCCCAGTTATTGCCCCTTATTCTGTGAAGATTTTATCTTATGTAGCTCACTATCTCCAGTACTACTTTATTCTAGTTCTTGTGGATCTCAACATCTAGGTGGGTATTCTTCCACTACCTTCCTGGTCTCTTGGTTTCTTGACCTCTTCCAGTGTCTTTCACTCTACTTCAGCCACCTGTGGTCATAGCTCAGATCTGTTATTCAATAATAATGTGCTTATAATTATAACCCCCCTCCATAATTTCAGTTTCAAGTATTGAACTCTCTGATTTTCACTTCTCACCTTTTCAGCTCATGCCTTCTAGTATAAACTATCCTTTTACCTCACTGGGACTATTGACCCTTTTAGCTTTTTATCGTTTCTTACCGCAGCCCCCCTTACGTCCCATCCCTTCTCCTTATTCATTTTAAATTCTATGGTCAGTCACAATTGTTCAGTTGCAAATACTCTCAACACCCTTGCCCTCACTTGCTACATTGCTTAGTTGAGAAACTCCACTGCTAGATAAATCCAGATGTGCCTACTCTTCACTTTTGTTGTTATTGTTTGTTATTGTTGTAAAAAAAAAACCCCATATATTTACCCCCTTAACTATTTTTAAGTGTACAGTACAGTATTGTTAATTATGTGTACATTGTTATACTAGAACTTTTTCATCTTGCCCTGCTGAAACTTTACCCAGTGAACAACAACGTCCTGTTTCCTCCTCACCCCAGCCCTGGCAACCACCATTCTACTTTCTGCTTCTATGACTTTGATTACTTTAGATACCACATGTCACTAAAATCATGTAGTATTTGTCTTTTTGTGATTGGCTTATTTAACTTAATGTCCTCATGGTTCATTCATGTTTGTAGCATATGGCAGGATTTCCTTATTTTCAAAGGTTGAATAATATTCCATTGTGTTTATATACCACATTTTCTTTATCCGCTCATCTGTTGATGGACATTCTGGTTGCATCCACTTCTTGGCTATTGTGAATAATGCTGTAATGAACATGGTTGTGCAAATATCTCTTCAAGATCCTCTTTTCAATTCTTTTGAATACATACCCAGAAGTGGGATAGCTGGATCATACAATAGTTCTATTTTTAATTTTTTGAGGAGCTTCTGTAGTTTTCCTCAGTGGCTGCACCAATTTACGTTCCCACCAATATATAAGAAGGTTCCCTTTTCTCCACACCCTCTCTAGTGTTTATTATTTGTAGACTTTTTGATGATAGCCATTCTGACTGGTGTGAGGTGTTAACCTCATTGTGGTTTTGATTTGCATTTTTCTGATGATTAGCAGTGTTGAGCATTTTTTCATGTGCCTGTTGGCCATCTGTATATCTTCTTTGGAGAAATGTCTGTTTAGGTCTTCTGCCCATTTTTTGATTGGGTTTTTTTTTTTTTTTGATACTGCGTTTTATGAGCTGTTTGTATATTTTGGAGAATAATTCCTTCTCGGTCACATCGTTTGCAAATATTTTCTCTCATTCCATGGGTTTTTTCGTTTTGTTGATGGTTTCCTTTGCTGTGCAAAAGCTTTTAAATTTGATTAGGTCCTATTTGTTTATTTTTGCTTTTATTTCTTTTGCCTTGGGAGACTGATCTAAGAAAATGTTGCTACAATTTATGGCCAAGAATGTTTTCCCTATGTTCTCTTCTAGGAGTTTTATGGTGTCCTCTCTTATATTTAGGTCTTGAAACCATTTTGAGTTTATTTTTGTATATGCTGTGAGGGAGTGTTTTAATTTCATTGATTTACATGTAGCTGTCCAGCTTACCCAACACAACTTGTTGAAGAGACGGTCTTTTCTCCATTTTATATTCTTGTGTCCTTTGTTGTAGATTGACCATAGGTGTGTGGGTTTATTTCTGGGCTTTCTGTTCTGTTCCATTGATCTATATGTCTGTTTTTGTGCCAGTACCATGCTGTTTTGATTATTGTAGCTTTGTGGTATTGTCTGAAGTCTGGAAGGGTTATGCCTCCAGCTTTGTTCTTCTCGTTCAGGATAGCTTTGGCAATTCTGGGTCTTCTGTGGTTCCATATACGTTTTAGGATTTTTTGTTCTAGTTCCATGAAAAATGTCATGGGTATTTTCATAGGGATTGCATTAAATCTGTAGATTGCTTTGGGTAGTATGGACATTTTAACAATCTTAACTCTTCCAGTCTAAGAGAATGGAATATCTTTTCCATTTCTTTGAATCATCTTCAGTTTCCTGTATCAGTGTTTTATAGTTTTCAGTGTATACGTCTTTCACCTCCTTGGTTAAGTTTATCCCTAGGTATTTTATTTATTTTTTTGATGTGATTTTAAATGGAATTATTTTTTTTTTGACTTTATCTTTCTGACATATCATGGTTAGTGTAAAGAAATGCAAAAGATTTCTGTATATGAGACTTGTATTCTGCTATCTTGCTGAATTCATTTATTAGTTGTAGTAGTTTTTGTGTTGAGGCTATAAGGTTCTCTATATAGAGTGTCATGCCATCTGCAAATATTGACAGTTTTACCTCTTCCCTTCCAATTTTGGATACCCTTAATTTCTTTTTCTTGTGTGATTGCTGTGGCTAGGACTTCGAATACTATGTTGAATAGAAGTGGTGAGAGTGAACATCCTTGTCTTGTTCCTGAATTTAGCACAAAGACTTTCAGCTTTTCACCTTTGAGTATTATATTGGTTGTGGGTTTGTCATAAATGGCTTTTATTATGTTGAGATATGTTCCCTCTGTACCTGCTTTGGTGAGAATGTTTATCATAAATGGATGTTGAATTTTGTCATATTCTTTTTCTGTGCCTATTGAGATGATCATGTGGTTTTTGTCTTTACTTTTGTTGATCTGTTGTATCACATTAATTGATTTGTGTATGTTGAACCTTCCTTGGCAACCCTGGAATGAATCCAGCTTGATCATGGTGTATGATCCTTTTTATGTACTGTTGGATTTGGTTTGCTAATATTTTGCTGAGGAGTTCTGCATCTACATTCATCAAAGATACTGGCCTGTAATTTTTTTTTTTTTTTTTTTTGTAGTGTATTTGTCTGGTTTTGGTATCAGGGTGATGGTGGCTTCATAGAATGAATTTGGGAGGGTTCCCTCCTCTTCAATTTTTTGGTATAGTTTGAGAAGGATAGGTATAAGTTCTTTGTGTATTTGGTAGAATTCCCCACTGAGGCCATCTGATTCTGAATTTTTGTTTACAGGGAGTTTTTTTTTTATTACAGATTCTATTTCACTTCTAGTGATGGGTCAAATAATCTGTTTCTTCTTGACTCAGTATTGGCAGGCTGTATGTTTCTAGAAATGCATCGATTTCTTCTAGATTGTCCAATTTGTTGGCATATAACTGTTTATAGTATTCTCTTATGATTTTTTGTGTTTTTGTGGTATCGGTTGTTATTTCTCCTCTTTCATTTCTTTTTTTTTTTTAAAGATTTAATTTAATTTTTATTTTTTTGGCTGAGTTGGGTCTTTGTTGCTGCACGCAGGCTTTCTTTAGTTGTGGCAAGCGGGGGCTACTCTTCGTTGAGGTGCGCAGGTTTCTCATTGTGGTGGCTTCTTTTTTTGCAGAGCATGGACTCTAGGTGCACAGGGTTCAGTAGTTGTGGCACTCGGGCTTCAGTAGTTGTGGCACTCGGGCTTCAGTAGTTGTGGCTTGTGGGCTCTAGAGCACAGGCTCAGTAGTTGTGGTGCACGGGCTTAGTTGCTCCACAGTATGTGGGATCTTTCCAGACCAGGGATCAAACCCGTGTCCCCTGCATTGGCAGGCGGATTCTTATCCACTGCCCCACCAGGAAAGTCCCTCCTCTTTAATTTCTTATTGCATATATTTGGGTGCTTTCTCTTTTCTACTTGGTGATCCTGGCTAGAGGTTTGAGTTTTTGTTGCCTGTGCTTTTGATGTCATATTCAAGAAATCGTTGTTCATTACAATGTCATGAAGGTTTTCACCTATATTTTCTTCTAGTGTTTTATAGTTTCAGGTCTTATGTTTAACTTCTTAATCCATTTTGAGTTAATTTTTGTATACCGTGTAAGATAAGGATCCTTCTTCATTCTATTGCATGTGGATATCCAGTTTTCCTAACAGTATTTGTTTAAGAGGCTGTCCTTTTTCATTGTGCAGTGTTGGCAACCTTGTTGAAGATCATTTGATCATATATGCAAGGGTTTATTTCTAGGATATCAGTTCTGTTCCATTGATCTGTATGTTTGTCTTTATATTTGATCTGAATGTATGGCAGCACCATGGTTTTTACTACTGTAGCTCTGTGTAATATGTTTTGAAATCAGGAAGCGTGAGGCTTCTAGCTTTGTTCTTCTTTCTCAAGATTGTTTTGAATATTAGGGGTCCTTGAGATTCTGTATGAATTTTAAGATGGCCTTTCCTATACATGCAAAAAGTGCCATTACGATTTTCATAAGGATTTCATTGAATCTGTAGATCGTTTGGGGCAGTATGGATATTTTAATAGTGTTAGTAAGTCAGTGGTTCTGCATTCATGGTTCTGCATCTGAGGATTATGTAGTACTGCAGTACATATTTATTAACAAAAATAAAGTATAAGTGGACCTGTGCAGTTCAAACCCACATTGTTCAAGGGTCAACTATATGATCTTTATTATGTTGAAATAATTTCCTTCTATTCCTAGTTTGAGTGTTTTTATCATGAAAGTTTGTGGAATTCTGTCAAATGCTTTTTCTGCACCTGCTGAGATAATCATGTGGGTTTTTTTCTAAGTTGTGTAAATGTGATGTATCTCATTTATTGATTTTCTTATGTTGAATAATCCTTGAATTACAGGGATAAATTCCACTTGATCATGGTGTATTGCACTTTGACTGTGCTGTTGAATTCGGTTTCCTACTGTTTTTTTGAGGATTTTCCATCTGTATTCATTAGTGATATTGGTCTGTAGTTTTCTTTTCTAGTAGTATCTTTTTCTGGCTTGGTATGAGGGTAATGCTGGGCTCATAAGACGAGTTTCGAAGTGTTCCTCCTCTTCAGTTTTTTGGAAGACTTTGAGAAGGATTGACATTAATTCTTCTTTAAATGTTTGGTAAAATTCTCCACTGAGACCATTTGCTCCTGGGCTTTTCTTTGTTAGGAGATTTTTAAAAAATGAAGTATAGTTGATTTACAATATTATATTAGTTTCAGGTGTACAACACAGTGAGTCATTATTTTTATAGGTTAGACACCCTGTAAAGTTAATATAAAATATTGGCTATATTTCCTGTGCTGTACAATATATCCTGGTAGCTTATTTATTTTATACACAGTAGTTTGTACCTCTTAATCCCCTACCCCTATCTTGCCCTTCTACACTTTCTTCTCCCCACTGGTAACCACTAGTCTGTTTTCTATATCTGTGAGTCTATTTCTGTTTTGCTTTATCTATTCATTTTATTTTTTAGATTCCACATATAAGTGATATCATACAGTATTCATGTTTTTCTGTGTGATTTATTTCACTAAGCATAATACCCTCTAGGTCCATCCATATTGTTGCAAATGGCAGAATTTCATTCTTTTTTTTATTGCTGAGTAATATTCTATTGTATATGTGTATGTGTGTGTGTGTGTATATATATATATATATATATATATATATATATATATATATATATATATATACACCCCACTTCTTTATCCATTCATTTTTTGACAGACACTTAGGTTGCTTCCGTATCTTGGCTGTTGTAAATAATGTTGCTGTGAGGATTGAGGTACATGTATCTTTTTTAGTTAGGTTTTTAGGGACTTCCCTGCTGAGGCAGTGGTTAAGACTCTGCCTGCCAATGCAGGGGACACAGGTTCAAGCCCTGGTCCAGGAAGATCCCACATGCCACAGAGCAGCTAAGCCCATGCGCCACAACTACTGAGCCTGCACTCTAGGGCCTGCGAGCCACAACTGCTGAAGCCCGTGCGCCTAGAACCTGTGCTCCGCAACAAAAGAAGCCACTGCAATGAGAAGCCCGTGCACTGCAATGAAGAATAGCCCCTGCTCGCCACAGCTAGAGAAAGCCCGCACACAACAATGAAGACCCAATGTGGCCAAAAAGAAAAAAACAAAACAAACAAAAAATTATGTTTTTGTTTTCATCAGATATATACGCAGGAGTTGAATTGCTGGATCATATGGTAGTTCTGTGTTTAGCTTTTTTGAGGAACCTGCATACTGTTTTCCATAGTGGCTGCACCAATTTACATTCCCACCAACAGTTTATACAAGGGTTCCCTTTTCTCCACATCCTTGCCAACATTTGTTATTTGCAGACTTTTTGATATAGACAGGAGTGAGGTGATATGTCATTGTGATTTTGATTTGCATTTCTCTGATGGTTAGTGATGTTGGGCATCTTTTCATGTGCCTGTTGGCCATCTGTATATCTTCTTTGGAAAAACATCTATTCAGGTCTCCTTATTTTTTAATCGGGTTGTTTGTTTTGTTGGGAGATTTTTGATCACTGATTCAATCTCCTTACTAGTTATAGGTCTGTTTGGGTTTTCTTTTCCTTCATGGTTCAGTCTTGGTAGCATGTATTTTTCTAGAAATTTATCCATTTCTTCCCGGTTATCCAAATTGTTGTTGTGTAATTATTCATAGTAGTTTCTTAAATCCTTTCTATTGCTGTGGCATCAGTTGTAATGTCTCCCCTTTCATTTCTGATTTTAGTTATTTGAGAATTCTCTCTTTTCAGTTAGTCTAGCTAAGGGTTTGTAAATTTTGTTGATCTTTTCAGAAAACAAATGCTTCATTTCATTCACTTTTTTCTTTGTTATTCTGTTATCTATTTTATTTTTGCTGTAATCTTTATTACTCTTTTTTCTTATAACTTTCAGTTTATTTTCTTCTTTTCCTAGTTCTCTGAGGTGTAAACTTAAATTTTTAATTTGAAATCTCTCTTTTCTTTTTTAATTATAGGCATGTAGTGCTGTAAAATTCCCTCTTAGAACTACTTTTGCTGTATCATATAAGTTTTGGTATGATATGTTTTTGTTTACATTTGTCACAAGACACTTTCTAGTTTCCCCTGTGAGTTCTTCTTTGACCCATTAGTTGTTCAAGAGTGTGTTGTTTAATTTCCACATATTTGTGATTTTTCCAGTTTTCCTACTATTGATTTCTAGTTTCATTTCATTGTGGTTAGAAAAGATACTTGGTATGATTTCAGTATTCTTAACTTTGTCAAGACTTGTTTTGTGGCCTAATGTGTGATCTGTCCTGGAGAATGTTCCATGTGTGCTTAAGAAGAATGTGTATTCTGCTCCTGTTGCATGGAGTGTTCTCTATATGTCTGTTAGATACAGTTGGTCCATAGTGTTTTCAAAATCCTTTGTTATTGATCTTCTGTCTGGTTGTTCTACCCATTGTTGAAAGCAGGATAGTGAAATTTCCCACTACTGTTGTGTTACTGTCTATTTCTCCCTTCAGTTCTATCAAGGTTTGCTTCTTATTTGGGTGCTTTGATTGTACACTTGCACTTTTGCAGCTGAAAGTGGCTGGAGAATTAACTTTGCTGGTGGTCTTCCAGTTAATGATCATTAAGGTCAGCTGAGCCCTTAATGTTGCTGAGCAGTAGTTCCTAATCCATTTACCTCCCTGACCTGGTCTGACCTAAGTGATCATTTAAACTTCTCTTCCTCAAACCTCCAACACCACCTTCCACATTCTTTACTCTCAGTAAACAATTTTGCTTTTCATCTCACTGAGAAAGTAGATGCCATACAAGAAAACATCCATAAAGCTCCTGCTACTACATCTATCCGTCTGTCTTCATCAGTGTTCATGTATTCTGACTTCTCTCTATTATTATTTAATAACTGACCATCCTTCTAGGAAGTACCACAACCTCCACTGTGCTCTAATTCCGTCCCTTCTCTCTTACATGATGCAGGATCATTCTCATCAGCACACCACTCTACTCTTTCTTCTCTCGTCTTAAACAACAGCAGTGTAAAGTCTCTTGACTCCACTTTCCCCTCTAACTGTTGCTCAATTCTCCCCCCCCCTTTTTTTTAGAGGAAGTGTCTATACTTTGCTTCCAGTTTTTCTCATCCCAATATCATAGGTGTCCGCCTGCTCTAATTAGGCTTTCCTTCCCAGAACCCTGCCTAAACTACTCTTGTGAAGGTTAACCATGACTTTTCCTTTGTCATCCTTGAATTATCTGACCTGTTAACAGTATTTGACACAGGTGGTCATTTATTCTCTCCTCCTGGAAACACTTTCTTCACTTGGCTTTCAAGACTGCATACTCTCTTAGTTTTCATCTCAGTCTTTTGTCATGGAGTGCCTCCAGGGCTCAGTCCTTGCACCTCCTTTTTAGCCATTCTCATTCCCTTTTTGAGCTTATCTGACCTCAAGGCTTTGAAACCATCTGTGTGTTGATGATGCCCAACTTTTAATCTCCAGCGTGAACCCCTACTCAGAAATGCAAATTTATACTTCTCTTGGATGTCTGACAGGCAATGAGAAATGTAAGTTTTCCTAACAGGAACTTATCATTCTTTTCCTTAGTAATTTAATGTGTCAGGCTTAGATGGCCTCCCTTTATCTGAGAATAATATTAAAATACAAAACAAAAACAAAACTATTTTCTTCTACTTTAAATATCTTATTAATGTACAGTTTATTTTTGGTCTAAGGAGTGATGAAGGGCTTGAATCTCTTTTTAAAGCCAGATGGCTAGTCAGTTTCTCAATACTCTTTATTGAATAATCAGTTTTTATATGATTGAAATGTCATCTTTATCACTCTGTGAATATCAGGCTTAAAAATTACAAATTGCCGGGACTTCCCTGGTGGTGCAGTGGTTAAGAATCCACCTGCCAATTCAGGGGACATGGGTTCGAGCCCTGGTCCAGGAAGATCCCACATGCCATGGAGCAACTAAGCCTGTGCACCACAACTACTGAGCCCACATGCCACAACTACTGAGCCCATGTGCTGCAACTACTGAAGCCCATGTGCCTAGAGCCCGTGTTCCACAACAAGAGAAGCCACTGCAATGAGAAGTCCGCGCCCCACAACTAAGAGTAGCCCCCTCTCGCTGCAACTAGAGAAAGCCTGTGTGCAGCAATGAAGACCCAATGCAGCCAAAAATAAATAAATAAATGAATAAATTTATATTAAAAAAATTACAGATTGCCATCCAATATTTGCATTATAGATTTTATACTCTTGAAAATGCTGTCTATATTTAATCCCAATTAAAGGCACGAGAAATGAAATAGCCCCAAGGTTACATATACTACACATCTATTAAATTGGCAGTTATGTGGTAAGAGGAAATAGATAGCACATCTGTTTTGCCAGTATCATAAAATGGATCAATCTCAAGGGAAAATAATTTTACTACACATAGTGGTGTACCATGGGGCTAAGGGTTTGACCTTAAAATTTCTATTCAGTGATGGCATCCTATATCCCTGGTCTAGCTAGGGTTTGTTTCAAGGGAGCGTAGGCATAAGGTGAGTAAACTAGTGGGCTCAAGGCAGAATTTCTTAGTGCTGTTTTGTTGTTATTACTCTTTTTTTTTTTTTTAAGTTTTTGGCCGCACCCCACGGCATGTGGGATCTTAGTTCCCCAACCAGGGATTGAACCCAGGCCTCCTGCACTGGAAGGCAGAGTCTTAACCACTGGACCGCCAGGGAAGTCCCGTTATTACTCTTCTACTAATAAAATAAAACTTAAAAATGAATTCTGTCCCATTAATGCATACATTGAACCAGATATGTTTCATGTAAAATGGGGAATGGAAATGAACTTTTCTATTTGGCTGAGTGGTATAGGGTGAAAAACCTGTAGGCCTCCTTGTATCACTAGCTTCATCTTAAGCCCTGTCTTATTTTATTATTCACACCATTAAAATATAAAAAGTTATTCACAAATGATACCTTTCCCCCTGGAGTTTAGGAGACAGTAGTATAGAGCAGTATTTAAATGTTGGTCTTGGGCATAGGGTGGGGACACAAACTCCTTGAGGTACCCACACACATGGGTAATTTCAAGTGAATTAATTTATAGACCCTAAACTTCCACATGTGCTCTTTCCTAAAATTGACCTTCCTGTGAATCAGTCTTTCAAGCGGTTTCTTCTTTCCCACATTCCTTTCTACCGTTCCCCTTTTCCATTTTACAAAATAATGGCATAACTCTTCTCCTGTTGCTACTTTTTACCATGATGCATTTGCTCTGTGGTGGAAATACCTCAGGGAATAAAAGACAATTCCAAGACACCAAACAGTGGTGCTGGGGCAACTGGATATCCAACTGTAAAAGAATGAATTTGGACCCCTACCTCATACCATATACAAAAATAACTCAAAGAGAAGACCTAAATGTAAGAGCTAAAAGTATGAAACTCTTAGAAGAAAACATAGGTGTAAATTTTGTGGCTTTGGATTAGGCAGTGATTTCTTAGATACGACATCAAAGGAAAAAACAGATAAATTGGACTTCATCAAAATTTAAAAAACCGGTGTACCTCAAAGGACACTTTCAAGAGAGTTGAGAAAACAACCCACAGAATGGGAGATTCATTTGCAGATCATGTCTGATAATTGACTTGTGTCCAGGATACGTAAAGAACATTTATAACTAACAACAACAAAAAACTCAATTTAAAAATGGGCAAAGGATTTGAATAGACATTTCTCCAAAGAAGATGTAGAAGTGACCAATAAGATAGGTGAGAAAATAAATAGATGCTCAATAGCGTTCGTCATCAGAGAAATGCAAATCAAATCCACAGTGAGATACCACTTCACACCCACTAGGATGGCTATAATCAAAAAGACAGATAAAAACAAGTGTTGGTAAGGATATGGAGAAATGGGAACATTTATATGCTGCTGTGAGAATGTAAAATGATTCAGCTGCTTCGGAAAATAGTTTAACAGTTCCTCAAAAAGTTAAATAGAGTTACCATATGATCCAGTAATTCTACTCCTAGGTATATACCCAAGAGAATTAAAAATATGTTAACTCAAAAACTTGTATATGAAAGTTCATTGCAGCATTATTCATAATAGCCAAGAAGTGGAAATAACGCAAATGTCCATTACCTGATAAATAGATAAAATGTGGTTTACCTATACAATGGAATATTCACCTTTGAAAAGAAGTGAAATACTGACTCATGCTGCATACAACATGGATGAACCTTGAAAACATGATGCTAAGTGAAAGAAGCCAGTCATAAAGGACCACATATTGTATGCTTCCATTTATATGAAAATCCAGAATAGGTAAATACATAGAGAAAGTGGACAAGGTTGGGGCGGGGGGGGAGTTGCATGTGATTGCTAATGGTTACAAGGTTCTTTTTTAGGGTGATGAAGTGTTCTGGAATTAGTGGTGAAGCTTGTACAGTTTTGTGAATATGCTGATAACTACTGAATTGTATGCTTTAAAAGAATAAATTTTATGATATGTGAATTATATCTCCAAAAACGAAACAAAACTTCAGGGACTCCTAAAGTGGCAGTTTCCAGATGTTGATGTTAGTATTGTGAAAGTAAGTAGCTTTAATCTTTGGGGAACAAATCCTTTAATGGTTTCCAGTTTTTTGCTTTGAGCAAATTTGAAGGATTTTTCAATTCCAATATTCGAAAATAATCAATTTGTTAGCTGCTAAGTCATTAAAAATATTTTTGGTGGTAAATGATAATAGCATTTTTCAGTAAATAACTAGGAAGGAATTTTGTAAATTGTGTGACTCTAAAAAATTGTGTGACTTTACTGATAAAATTCCTTCCATTCCAGTCACCTATTAATATGAACAAAATTTCTCAGTACCTTCTTAAAAAAAAAATCAAAAACAGAGAAGTAGGGATACACTGAATCATCTCATTTTAGCAATAATTATGCAAACAGATGAACTAATTGAAAAAAAAGCCCCATCCAGCCCATTAAGAGATACATTTCCAGTAAAATTTTTGCTTTTAATGTGTTAATTACTATCACATCTGTAATGTTTTTTATTTAAATCAATTATGTATGCTAATAGTAATGGTAATTGAATCTCAAATAATTTTTAAAACTGTTAGAGGATTATTTATGATCAAAGGAAATTTTTAAGAAATTTCCATTCAAACTGCAGATATGTATGAGTGATTAATAATAGACTTTCAAGTATAAAAATTATTATATGCAGGGTGAATGGAATAAGATATGAGTTCAAGGAGGGAAAAAAAACGATGTGAAAATTTTATTTTCAAGTGGGTCATACTGGGTGTCGGATCACAGTGGTGTTTGGATTCTGTTGAACAGATTTAAGAGTGATGTCACAGATTTATGTAAAATGTCGGCATTTACAATATGCCAGAAATCATATTCTTTGCAGTTATCTGACTTGTGAAAGATTTTAGATGTCAACTTTAAAATGTGTGAGGGATTATGTAGGTTTTTACAGTTATATTTGGGGACACACAAGCCAAAAAAACTATTAACCAGTAATTGAAGGCCAGTGCTCAAATGCTTAGATTTTGTATGTTAGGTAAGTCCCAAGTTCGAATCGTCTCTGTCACTTATTGGTTGTGTAACCTTAATCTCTCTAAGCAGTCTTCCCATAACCAAAAACAAAGATGCAGCTTCCTGGGCTGTTGTGAAGATTAAATAAGACCAGGTAGGGCTTCCCTGGTGGCTTAGTGGTTAAGAATCCGCCTGCCAATGCAGGGGACTCGGGTTCGAGCCCTGTTCCGGGAAGATCCCACATGCCATGGAGCAACTAAGCCTGTGCGCCACAACTACTGAGCCTGTGCTCTAGAGCCCACGAGCCACAACTACTGAAGCCCACATGGCTAGAGCCCTTGCTCTGCAACAAGAGAAGCCACCGCAATGAGAAGCCCGCACACGACAACAAAGAGTAGCCCCCTCTCGCCACAACTAGAGAAAGCCCGCACTCAGCAACAAAGATCCCATGCAGCCAAAAATAAATAAAAATAAAAATAAATTTATTTAAAAAAAAAAAAGATCAGGTAAGGAAAATGTTTAGCACAGCACCTGGCACTTAGCACTAGTCACTAACATTTATTCGACAGTTACTACATACCAAGTACTTTTCAAAGTGCTTTATACATGTTATCACTTTAATCTTCCACAAATCTTTGAGGTAGAAGTTATTCCTGTTTTGCATAAAGGGTTAGATGAGAGGCTTATGCTCTGGAGAGCAACATAATTCACTGGTTAAATGCACCAGCTCTGAAGCCCCACTTATTTGCGTTTGAATCCTGGCTTTGCCACTTATTAGCAATATGACTTTGCTAATATATATATAATATTCTATGCTCTGTTTTCCCACCTGTACAATGGGATAATAAAAGCACCTAAGTCAAGGGCTAACTTATTTATTACTATATCTAGCACTGTTCATTGTCAAATATTCTTTGAACTGTATTCAACTCCCTACTCTGTTCAGTAGCTCACTGCCTTGTTCCTTTCTGAAAGCTCTTCTGCCACCTGTGCTTAATAAATTGATCCCATTCTTTTTTGGTCGTCACTACAGTCTTTTCCCCAATTACTCTGTGCCTTTTGATCATTTTCTTGACTTTTGTACGTGTGTACGCATGCTGATGTGGACAAGGCAAAGGAAAGTTAGTTGGATCTGTGTTTTGGGATTTCAGAGTTTAGTATTTACGTTTAACTTGTGAGGGAAGGAGGAAGGAAAATTAAAAGGTATAGCATTGGGCCAGAATGTCATTGGCAACCAAATCACATCCAGTTGTATAGTGATGGGTACCTGTATTTTTATTTCATCTACACAGCGTGGGCAGGATTTCTGATTGCATATTTACTCACTGACAGAATGTCTTTTGGTATTGTAAAATAGTGTTCAGTTAATTTAAAATACAAAATAGTCCATTGTCTTAGTCCATTCGGGCTGCTATTACACAATACCATAAAACTGGGTGGCTTATAAACAGCAGACATTTCTCACAGTCCAGAGGCTGAGAAGTCCAAGATCAAGCTGCTGACAGATTCAGTGTCTGATGAGAGTCCACTTCCTGGTTCATAAAAGGCCATCTTTTCTCTTTATCCTCAAATGGCAGAAGGATCAAGGGAAGTCTCTGGGTTCCCTTTTATAAGGGCTCTAATTCCATTCATGAGGGCTCCACCCTTATAACCTAATTACCTCCCAAAGGCTCTACCTCCAAATATCATCACATTGGGCATTAGGATTTAACATATGAGTTTTGGAGGGACATGAACATTCAGTCTGTATGTCAATTATACAGTACAATTGGTATTTTACAGTACAATTGGTTTTCTATTGCTGCTGTAATAAATTACCACAAACTTACTGTTTTAAACAGAAAAAATTATTATCTTACACTTTTGTAGGTCAGAAGTCCAACACAGGTGTCACCAGACTAAAATGAAGCTGTCTGATGGACTGCATTCCTTTCTGGAGGCTCTAGGGGAGAATCTGATTCTTTGTCTTTTTTAGCTTCTGTAGGCCAACCAGTATCCTTGGCTTGTAGCCTCCTTCCTCATCATCTTCAAAGCCAACAAGGTCTCATCCCTCTGACCCTTTGTCTTCTCTTTCTCTCACCACAGCTGGGAAGGGTTATCTGCTTTTAGGGGCTCGTGATTAGGTTGAGCCCAACAGGATAACCTCCCCATCTCAAGATTTGTACCCTTAATCACATCTGCAAAATCCCTTTTGTCATGCAAGCTAACATTCATATGTTCCAGGGATTAGGATTTGGATGTCTTTGAGGGGACCACTGTTCTGCTTCCACAGTTGGTTTTTAGTCAGTTATATAACATTAAGCTTAATTTTATCTATTTATTTTGATAAACGTGAGGACTACAGTAGTGGTTAAGTGGTAAGACTTTGGAGTTGTGACCATAGGCAAGTTATTCGCTTCTGAACCTGTTTCGTCTCTGGTAAAAGGGGCATAATAGTGCTTACTAGTATATATTGAAATACAAATAACAGTTTAGGGCTATAGCCTGGAGTCAGGAGACTTCTACCAATTTTTTTGTGACTGTCTCAACTAAGCAAATTTGTGATCTCCTAACTCACAAGGTTGTTGCAAGGGTCAGATAACTCATGACTATAGAATTGCTTTGAAATGTATAAAAATTATATAAAATTTCCATGGTATTAATTTTAGAATACCTTAAAAATTTTTTTGTCAATGGTGGGAATGTTATTAAACATTCCCAATATATTAATATTCTTTGATCCCTGATTCTTTGATCAAAATTTTTTATTGTTCTTTCCCATATTTTTGGACTTAACTTGTCTCCTTTTTTTAAATAATGATAAATGAAAAGATAATATGAGAATTAAAAGTACATAACCTGCATTTTTTTTAGTCCCTAAGATTTAAAACTCAAATTTATCTAGATTATTTGTATTAATTTAAAATTATTTTCTCTTCAAAACTTCTTAGGAGCTAATTACTGCCTTTGTTATAGAAGCAGAATACTAACTCCACCTTGTATTAATAAAACTAATTGTTCTTAAAACCTGAGCTGCATTTGTTAATCTTGGGTAGTAGACATTCAAGTAATAGAAATGAAGTCTTCATTTATAATTGGGTTATCTTTGTACTCGATGTTTGATACAAAAATATCACTGTATATTAAGCAAAAACCATTTTTAAAAAGTGATTTGATTTCTTATTTTTTCCCTTACACTGTAATAGTGAATAGATGTTTTTCCCCTAAGCAGCACAAAGATGCCATTTTGAGAGGTTAAATTACTTTCTAAATGTTGCTGTGAAGGAGGAGAGAAGGAAAAGAGATCAGGTTACACATTCTTTGTTCCAGAGCCTACCACTGCACTTGAAGTTTGGAGCCACAGTGGCGAGGCTAGAATATGCATTTGCCACAGTATCTTCAATCCCGCCCCCACTTAGGGAGCCAGAGACTTAGACATTTTCCCTGGCGGGGCCCCCAAAAGAGAACCATTTTAACTTAAATATTTGTAAAAATTGCTACTTAGTTTTTTCTTTTACAGTCTTTACTTTTATATAGTTTAGCTTCCAAGTGAGCCTGAAGATTATTTCTTTGTCTATTCAAAGGTATTTAAAAAATGGTAATTTTTTGAGAGGCCTACAAGTTATATTTTAATATTGCAGTTAAACACAAATTTAACTCAAATTAATATTGAGTTAAACTTAAAAAGTATTTTACATTTTATTTTGAGAAAAAAAATAACTTTCCTGGCATAAAATGGCATGAATTGGACTGTTCTTATATTTCACAAATGTGATGGGAAAAAGTCCCGAAAGCAGTTACAATATTTCTTTTGTTCTATTTCCTTGCTGCTCTTAGATAAATGAAGACTTCAAAAAGATTTTTCACATAAAAACTGTCATAAAATTCCCAGTGTCATATTCTGAATGTTAATTTGACTGTTTTGTGTTATAATTTTTCGAGTTCTAAGTTTTAGTTAGAATATATATAAACTTTTTTTTAACTTTTAAGGAATCACTTTAAAAATTTGGTTATTAAAATTTGAATATATTTCATATGTTTATATGTAACTGGTGCCATTTCTGAGGGTTTAAGAAACTTAAGCATTATTTGTAAATTAATTATACCTCTGTTAAACATTATCAGTCCATTAAAAAGTATTGATTTTTTCCCCTTATCTAGGTCATTTTAAGTATTAATAACGTGCATCAATCTGCTTAATACTCTTCAGAAAAAAGTCACTATTATTAGTAATCAGATTATGTCATAGAAATATAGTCCCATTTATATCAATCTTTTTAGTATTTTGAGAGTAGGTGTCGTATTTTCTAAACAAGACTATTGTCCCCTCACACTTTTTCCAAAAGAGGAAAGATACAGCTGATAAAAATTTGTGGCTGGGCATTGGGACTTGATGTTCTGTTGTATACTTACTGTTCATACAGGTTTTGTTCTCTCTAGCTCATGATTTAGTTCTAATTTGTTTACATATTTTTGCTCAATAATAAGATGTCGGATTGGCTTTATATTTTGTGGCCCTAATTCTGTAGTCTTATCTTTGCTTCTCTGTTAATCCCCTCCTTCTCTTCTTATCTAATAAATCCAAGCCTTCTCAGTAGGCTCAACCTAAATCTTACCTTTTCTGTGAAGCCTTAATTTCATCTGAGCTCTTGATCATTTCTTCCTTTTCTGTGCTTCTGTAGGACTTTTAATGACAGTTTGTACTATTTTTCTTTGATTTAAAATAATTATACTAGCTACCATTTGTGTTTCTACGGTATGCTGTGCCATTATTGTTAATCTTAAAAATAGCTGGTAAGGTAAGTATTGACCTACTTACATGAGGAAAGTGAACAGTTATGCTGTGCTGGAAGTTTAGTCACGTCTTTTCTCTTTGGCTCCTATCACGCATATTGGGAACCTTAAACATACTAGATTCTTAATAAATATGGGGTGATTAGATGACTGATATTTTGGTTCCCTCTTCCTTTTAAAGATGGTTTTTGGAAAGGGTGAGAAAAGCTGAGTCTATTAGGATTTGTGAATTTTTCGTTCTTTGAGTTGCATGGCATGTCAAGCACCATCATGGGTTTTTCTTCTAAACTTCCACGTGTTCAAGAATAGAACGTGTTCCAAAACAATTGACGTGTGGTTCCCTACATTGCTTAAAAATCTATGACTGCATGAGGCAGGGAAGATGTTTGAAAGTAACCTGTGAGAATATAGAGTATGCTGCTGTAGGATCTTGTTATTTAAATCATTAAGTGAATATATTTATATATTTAAAAAACTGGATGTAGAATGGAGATAAATCTCATGAGGTATTTTTGAGTTTTGAATCTTTTATTGTATTTGAACACTTTGTACATTGGCTATTTGTTATTTTGACATAAAAATCATTAATTGCTAGTGAGAGTTGAGACACTTTGGGCACATTTTCTTTTTTTAAAAAAATTAATTATTTAATTAATTTGGTTGCGTCAAGTCTTAGTTGCGGCACACGGGATCTTTGTTGCGCATGCGGGATCTTTCATTGCAGCGCATGGACTCTTCGTTGCAGCATGCAGGCTTAGTTGCCCTCCGGCATGTGGAATCTGAGATCCCTGACCAGGGATCAAACCCATGTCCCCTGCATTGAAAGGCAGATTCTTAACCACTGGACCACCAGGGAAGTCCCTGGACACATTTTCTTAAGTATATTTTTAAAACTTTTTTATTTATTCCTATGGTGCCAGTTTTTTACTAGAAAACTGTGCCCCATTTTAGTGCTTTACTTTTGTAGCTTCCTAACCCATGTTATTTTTATGTCTTTGCAAAAACCAAGTAATTGACAAATTTATTACAATATCCATACTTCAAAACTTAATATTGTTTAACATATTATCAATAAAAGCATTTTAACCATTTTCTCCACATTATTTGATAAATGTAATTGGTTTTGTCTTTTTAATTTTTGTAAATACATAATGTATTAATTATTTTTTGTTCATTGAGCTTTGGAATTAAATCCTGATAAAGGTTTTACTTTTTAAATATTGAGGTTATGTGTGTGTGTCTTGTCGGGAAAAGAATGGCTTTTGGGCTTCCCTGGTGGCGCAGTGGTTGAGAGTCTGCCTGCCAGTGCAGGGGACACGGGTTCGAGCCCTGGTCTGGGAGGATCCCGCATGCCGCGGAGCGGCTGGGCCCATGAGCCACAATTACTGAGCCTGCGCATCTGGAGCCTGTGCTCCGCAACAAGAGAGGCCGCGATGGTGAGAGGCCCGCGCACCGCGATGAAGAGTGGTCCCCACTTGCCGCAACTAGGGAAAGCCCTCACACAGAGACGAAGACTCAACACAGTCATAAATAAATAAATAAAAGAACGTGAATTTCTTTAAAAAAAAAAAAGTATGGCTTTAAAAACATCAAAGTGAAGACTTACACATAGAAACTTAACACTAGCATATATGAAATATAAATAGAATTATGTACTAATAGCATTTTAATGTAAGCTTTCAGACTGTAATTTATTTATTTTTTTTGGCATGGCTAAAAAGAAATTTATTCAGGTAAATTTATATATACATTTATAGTAACAGCTGTTAGCGTACAGATTGGTTTTATTGTTTAAACATTTCTACCATGTCAAATTTCACTGATGGTTGTAGTAAATAGCAATTTTTTATTAAAATTTAATAAAGACCTATGTATTTCTAGAGGGTCTCACGACCTGGAACTATGTATTCATATGAATTATATTAAACAATTTTTTAATTTTAAAAACACTATTTTACAATTATAATACTATATCAAACTTCAATAAGAACTTTTGCAGCATCAATTAAGTAACAGGAGCTAAACTAAAAAGAGGAATCAAAATGACTTTAGGGAAGAAAGCACAGGCAGATGTTCTGCTGTGGTTGAGGGTGTCCAGGGCCTGGATGCTGTGAAGTTGGGCCAAACCTGCAGGTGGCCCTGGGTCCCAGAGTGCTCTCAGCATGATCCTTCTCTCTCCCGGGGGAGCTGGGGACCCAGGGGAGCCCCTGGTCCTTCTGGGCCCAGACTGTAATATTTTTAAAGGAGCCACTTCACTGTAACAGAGCAGTTGTCTTTTTATCCCCCTTATTATATTGAGATTTTGCCCAGTATTGTCTTTTTACTTAAACTTACACACCTTTGTCAAAGCTATCATAATACCTTGTTTTACATTTCTTTTTTGGCACTTATCATCATTGTAATTAAATTATAATTTGTATGAACATTTTTAAAAGGATCTGTTCTGTTTCCGTTCTTAGAAACTGTAAGGCTCTATGTGAGGAGGGAATCTTGGTTCCTTGTGTTACTGGGCTAAGCACAGTGCCTTGCCCACCACACATGTTCAGTAAATTCTTTGTGGCAGCAGCCAGTGTTCTTTTTTTTTAAGTCTTCTTTAATTAATGAAAAAAGCTTTGATTCTATAAAACTTTTAGTCTTTTTAGAGACTCTGGAAAGAAACATATTAACCAAAAAGCAGAGCTGACTTCAGTTTTACTTGTCTTGAAAATAACTGGCTATTTCAATGATTGTAAGATCAATGAAAGTGAAGAATTTATTAGGAGTTGAAATTAAGGTTTAGCTGTATTTTCAAAGGATATCATCCTTCAATACTTTTGTTTTGCATTTTTGTTACTGTGATTTAAGATGGTTGTAATTATTCTTGATTGATGATACCTGTCAAAAAACAAGCCTAACCAACTATTTCTGCTGGATTCTGAGTGCTGAGAAACAAAAACTGAGAAGTTTGTGAACTGTTGCAAGTTGTCTGTAAAATAAGATAATAAAATCTACTTCACAAGGTAATTTAGGCTTTAATGAAATACCCAAATGTGAGTGTTTAGTAGTGTCCCTTGCACACTGTAGGTGTGCTATAAATGTTAATTATCTTGTAGGTGTAAGAAAACTGCCCTTCACAAAAGCAGCTGAAAATTTAAAGATGAATTTCTTTCCCATTGCAAACTAGTATCAAAATGCAAATTTGGTATATTACTTTAAAAAAGACAGATGTTAAATGGCACTTGGTGATGGTAGAGCTTATTTAACCTTGCTTTGAATCTCTGAATGGGTATATTATAGAAAAACTTGTGATATCCCTTTTTGGAGGGAAGAATTACCTAAAAACAAGAAAAATGTGAAAGAAAAATAAGCAGACCTACTATGATTCTTTAACCTTGAAGTTGTAAACTGGTGGCCTCTCAGCTGGATTTGGCCTGCGGGCATGTTATATTTGGCTTACGCTGTCTTTTTTTAATTAGTTACAAACAATTAAAAGTTGGGAGATTTCCCAAAAAGAAAATCCAGCTCTCTGGCTTATTTTGAAAAACTGGAATATGGCAGCACAGGACCTACGTTCCCCAGTTGCAACAATCAGTGGAGCTAAGTAGAGGATGCTCTAATCTGGCACTCTGTGTTGTCTCCCCAATCCTAAAGTGACAGTGCTTTTTTGACTCTATCAAAAAAGGGAAACCTAAAATAGAGCCGTTTGTGTTTTAAGAAAAATAGGAAAGCTTCTAATTCTTTGTGAAAATAAAGAACATTTTTACATATATCTGTCAAAGGTCACAGTTTAGGACTTAAGAAAAAATCATAGTAGGAACTGTGATTAATATGATGTGTGGAAAATATGTGTAATGAAGAACTTTTACTAGAACACGAACTCAAACATCAACAGGGATTTTTTTAAAAATGAGAATAAAATAAAATTAGTGAAGCTGCTATGAAGGAAAAAACTCATTAAGAGAAATTTCCTGGGCATAAAATCTCTTATGTATGTTGAGTTACTTAGAGTGTTCAGAGAGCAAAGAAATTAGTGTTTTAGCACCAATAATTTGGAGACATGATTTTATATGGAAATATTGCTTAAGTGTTAAAAATATGACCAAGAGGGACTTCCCTGGTGGTCCAGTGGTAAAGAATCTGCCTTACAATACAGGGGACTCAGGTTCGATCCCTGGTCAGGGAACTAAGGTCCCACATGCTGCAGGGCAACTAAGCCAGCACGCCACAACTGCTGATCTCGCATGCCTCAACTAGAGAGCCTGCGTGCTGCAAACGGCAGAGCCCACGTGCCCTGGAGCCTGTGTGCCACAACTAGAGAGAGAAAAACCAGCATGCCACAACTGGAGAGAAGCCCGCATGCCACAATGAAAGATCCTGCACGCCGCAACTAAGACCCAACATAGTCTTAGTAAATAAAAATAAAATAAATAGTAAATAAATCTTTTCCAAAAAAAACTTTAAAAAATATGACCATGAAATTTACAGGGCAGCTTTTACAAAAATGCTAAATTATTTCTGTTGAGGTTGATGTAAGCACAGAGATAACTATCACCTCATTAGCTCTATTTGGTTTTGATATCAGTGAGAATTTTGACTATTTCTCCTCTCTTTTCTCTAGTCTTTGCCTCTTCATTGGTTTATTTCCATCAGCAAATAATCTCTAGTATAGGCTTAGTAAGAAAACAGTCATCTTCCAGCCTCTTGCTTAGTAGCCACATGCATCGGGGAGTTGTTTACTTGCAGTACCTTCTCTCCCTCACCTTCCCTTGACTATTTAACCTGCTCCTATCATCGATCTACCTGTTTGCCGTGAGTAATGTCTCAAAAACCATTCTTGTCCGTGTCATTGATGGCTTCCATATGCCAGATTTTCTGTCCTCATTGTCAGCTGCTCAGTGGTATTTGACACAACTGACTCCTCTGTATGGAACTCTTATCTGCTGTAATAATCTATTGCCTTCCAGGTCTTTCAGCGAAGTCCAAATGGTGGCTGAGGAACATGCTAAGTCAGGGCTGAGGAACGGACTCTTGCTGGTTTAAGCCTTTACACCTAAGCCCTTAAGTCCTGTGTAAATTCTGTATCATAACTCAGGTTTTATACCTTTTATCCTGCACTTTAGGCTAATTTATGAAAGGACAAAAAAGAGGATTTCAAAAGTAAAAATAATCATGTTAAAGAATCTGAACTCCATTATGAATACTTCTTGCCTCTGTATTGCAAGTGCAAATGTTTGAATGACTGTGATGTAAAGGGAAGGGAGAAGAATCTAGGAATTTGACATGAAATATCACATTTAAATAAGCATTTTTTCCCCTGCAGAACAAACATTTGCTTATAACATAAGTTGAGATGCAAGTAGCACTCAGATCCAGTGGGTCTGAAGCTGAAAAAAAAGTCCTTGTAGGTACTTATTATTTCTTCAGCTAGAATATTAACTTCAGTCAATTTAAAAAACTTATAACATTTTAATAACTTGGTGTCAAATTATAGGAAGTTACCCAAATTTTAGTCTTTTTTTTCATTCCAACTAAGGATAACAAACACAGAAGTGTGAAAAAATAGGAGTTAAGTACTTTTTGTTACTCAAATAACTCTTAAGCATTACAGGAAAAGCCAATTGTCAAATCAAAGTAGAAAATTGTTCCCTTTAAAATGAAATCAGGTGTGTAGAATAACATAGTCTGATGTTACTGCCCTAGCCACAACTCTAAAAGCATAATAATAAGTGTAATAATGTTATAGGTTTATTAAGATTGCTACATAAAACAAGAAAATATATTCAGTGTTGTCTTTAATAACAATTTACACCAGCCATTTTCTTTATGGTTTCTGCTTTTAATGTCAAATTTAGAAATTACTTCCCCATTGCAATAGTATTTTCAAGTTCTTTTATAGTTTCACATTTTACATCTTAACCTTTTATTTATCTGGAATTAATTTTGTTGCATGAGGTAAGGATCCAATTCAGTTTTTCCTCAAATGGTCAGCACATTCAACACCCTTTATTTATTTGAGATGCTGCTTTTATTACATTCTTATATATATCTGGATCTACTTTTGGCCTCCTCTTACAATGTGTCTCTTGACAGTAGAACACATTGTTTATACTGATGTAGCTTCCAGTATATTTTAATACATGGTAACGCAGATACTTCTTTGTTACTTTTCCAAAAGTTTAGGACACTCCAAAGTTTTATTTTTCCAAATGTCTTTAGAGTCCTTTTTGTCTGATTCCATTCAAAACCCTGTTAACATTTGTTGATAGATTTGGATAGAACTGATGTCTTTACAGTATACAGTTTTCTAACTCATAAAGTGGTACGCCTTCTTTTATTAGGCTTCTTTGACTTTCAGTAAAATTTTTAGTGTATTTTTAGGTGCTGTTGTGAGTGAGATTATTTTTTCATTATATTTTGTAAACTTTTGATAATATATGAAAAACTTGTATATTTAATAAACTTCACATGTTTAACTCTTCTTTTAGTTTTAATAATTTTTTAGTTGATTCTAATGGGAGATTTTTTTAAAAATATGTCTTTAAATAATGATAACTGTTAAATCAATTTTAGTATACTTATTCTCATATGAGATTTAGTTTACATTAAAAGCACTTATATCAATAGGATAGTTCATTGAGTTTGGTTAGTTCTTTATATCACATGATTTTCTTTACAGTGCAAGATTGGTGTTTGATGATTTCTTCAATCTTTATTTGGTGAATAGTAGTGAGTAATTAAAATATCTGTGCTTTTTAAACATCTTTATTTGGTGAAAGTATATCTCAGATGTCTGTAAAAATTATTTAATTTATTTTAGCATAATGTCCTGTAGGTGTGTTTTGTTTGTTTGTTTGACCATTTTAATTCTTTTGTTTGTTTCTGCTTAGGATAGCAGAAAGTTATTTTCTCCCAGCTCTGGAGGCTAAACATCCAAAATCAGGTTGTTGCCTGAGCCATGCTCCCTCTGAGGGTGCTAGGGAAGGATCTGTTCCAGGCCTCTTTCCTAACTTCTCATAGCCGCAAGCATTCATTGGGCTGTAAATGGCCATCTTCTCCCTGTCTCTCTTCACATGTCTTTATACAAATTTCCCCCTTTTATAAGGACACCAGCCATATTGGATTAGGGCCCAGTCTAATGATCTCATTTTAATATGATGACCTCTGTAAAGACAATATCTTCAAATCAAGGTCACATTCTGAGGTACTGGAGGTTAGGACTATAACATATGAACTTAATTCATTTATGTTTTTATTTTTACTTTTTATTTTGAAATTACTTCATACTTAGAAAAGATGCAAGAATAGCATAGTATCCATTCATCTGTCGATGGACATTTAGGTTGCTTTCATGTCCTGGCTATATAGAATCTAAAAAAAAAAAAAGAAATGATACTGATGAACCTAGTGGCAGGGCAGGAATAAAGACATAGACATAGAGAATGGACTTGAGGACACGGGGTGGAGGGCGAAGCTGGGGCGAAGTGAGAGTAGCATTGACATATATACACTACCAAATGTAAAATAGATAGCTAGTGGGAAGCAGCAGCATAGCACAGGGAGATCAGCTCGGTGCTTTGTGACCACCTAGAGGGGTAGGATAGGGAGGGTGGGAGGAAGACGCAAGAGAGAGGGGATATGGGGATATATGTATGCATATGACTGATTCACTTTGTTGTACAGCAGAAACTAACAACATCGTGAAGCAATTATACTCCAATAAAGATGTATTTAAAAAAATAAATAAAACCTTAAAAAAATAGCATAGTAAAACTCCCATATACTCTTTATCTGGGATTCATCAATTTTTAACATTTTTCAACATTTGCATTGTTCTCTGGGTCTCTACTTCTTTCCTTTACCTAATCTACACGTACACAATTTATTTTTGATGAACTCTTTGAGAGAATTAAGTTGTATGTATTTTACCCTTACTATTTCAGTTTCTGTTTTCTAAAAACAAGGGTATTCTTATATGTAATCACACTTAGGTTATCAAATTCAGGAAATTTAACATTGATACAGTACTTTAACCTATTACACTTTTTTCTGTTATCTCAACTATCTCAAGTCTTTTTTAGACTCCACCCCCCCAGCAGAGGATTTAGTCTGGGATCACATACTGTTTTTAGTTGTCATGTCTCTTTAATCTGGAACAGTTCCTTAGCTGTCCTTTGTTTTTCATGACACTAACATGTTTTAAGAATATAGGCCATGGGCTTCCCTGGTGGCGCAGTGATTGCGAATCCGCCTGTCAATGCAGGGGACACGGGTTCGATCCCTGGTCTGGAAGGATCCCACATGCCGCGGAGCAGCTAGGCCTGTGCGCCACAACTGCTGAGCCTGCGCTCTAGAGCCCGCGAATCACAGCTGTTGAGCCTGCATGCCACAACTTCTGAAGCCTGCACGGCTAGAGCCCGTGCTCCACAACAAGAGAAGCCACCGCAATGAGAAGCCTGCACACTGCAGTGAAGAGTAGCCCCCGCTCGCTGCAACTAGAGAAAGCCCGCGTGCAGCAACGAAGACCCAACACAGCCAAAAATGAATAAATAAAATAAATAAATTAAAAATAAATAAATAAAATAGTGCTAGAAATTAAAAAAAAAAAGAATATAGGCCAGTTATTTTATACAGTATTCCTCAATTTGGAGTTATCTGACATTTTCTCATTGTTAGATTTAGGTGATGCATCTCTGGCCAGAATTCTACATAAATGATGATGTGTCCTTTCTCAGGCTATCACATTCAGAAGCATGATATGTCTGACCTTACTTGTCATTAGTAATGTTGGTTTGATCACCTGGCTAGGGTGTTGTCCAGTTTCTTCACTGTATAGTCACTGTTTCCCCCTTTACAACTAATAAACTGTGGGGAGATACTTGAATACTTGAATATCTTACTGTCTTACGTCTTTATTTATTCTCTTTATCTATCTAGCTATCATCAGTATGGACTGATGGACTTCTGCTTTATCCAGTGGGTTATAATCCATTACAACCCTTATTTTTTGTTGTTGTTACTTGTATTTAATTTTTTAAAAATTTTTACATAATTTTAAAAGGTTACTTTTCCATTTACAGTTATAACAAAATACTGACTATATTTCCTGTGTTGTACAATACATCCTTGAGTTTATCTTACACCCAGTAGTTTGTACCTCCCACTCTCCCACTCCTATATTGCCTCCCCTCCGCCCACTGGTAACCACTGGTTTGCTCTCTCTCTGTGAGTCTGCTTCTTTTTTGTCATATTCACTAGTTTGTTGTACTTTTTTTAGATTCCACAAAAAAGTGTTATCGTAACAGTATTTGTCCTTCTCTGTCTGACTTATTTCACTTAGCATAATGCCCTCCAAGTCATACATGTTGCTGCACATGGCAAAATTTTGTTCTTTTTTATGGCTGAGTGGTATTCCATTGTGTGTGTGTGTGTGTGGTGTATATATATATATATATATATATATATATATATATATATATATATACACCACATCCTCTTTATCCATTCATTTACAACCTTTATGTTTTTTGATGTTCATATTGTCCCAGGTTCTGACAGTGGGAGTCCCTTCATCCTGGCCCTGGTGTCCTTTGGGTGTGACCCTATCATTTTCTGACACAGTGATGTTCCAGGCTCATGTTGGACCTTTTGTGCCCCATCTATGGGGCAGAATCAGTCACGTCTCTAAGGAGGCCAGGTTTCTCTTAGTGGAGAAACAATATATAGAAACCAAGATCTGGACATTAGGTATTCTCATTAGTACGGGTGTCATTGTATCCAGTACCTTCCAGTGAACATAGTTAGGAACTATATTTTTTATTATATTATTTTTTAAAAAATAATTTTAGTTTATACTAACACCATCAATTCTCATCCAACCCTACTGGATTTTTTTTTTTTTTTTTTTGCTTTTCCCCATTCCATGTTCTAATTTATTAAGTTTTAAAAATTGAAGTATAGTATATATATATATATGTAAACATATATATAAAGTGAAGTGTGCAGATCTTATGTATACAGTTCAATCAGTTTTGGAAAATGCATACACCTTTGTAATCCATAGCCCTATCAAGATACTGATTATAATTTTTAAAAACTGTTTCTCATTGTGGATAATATTGATTTGTTTACTTTTAGATACTTGATCCTTGAATGTGCCCATTCACAAATTCATTTGCACTTCAGTTGAACAGCCATAAGCCAAAGTAAGTTTACTGGTATTTCACCAATGAAACAGACAAACAAAAAAAGGGTCTTCTATATTCTGTGGGTTAATGCAGATATAATTATTTCTCACTAGTCATTTGCATTTTATTTTGTTAGAATTGGGCTGAAAAAATGTTGATGTTTCTTCAAGGATTGTATCACTACATTTTTCTAATTGCAAATTGTGATGGTAAAGAAAGCAAAGTGTGTATTTCCTTATGAGTGGGTGAAGTACCTTGTAGTTCCTGGAGTTTTGCCAGGTTTTTCTTGAACCCTTCTGTCAGTTGGTGGCACTGTCCACAGAAATTTATAATTTGCAACAGCAGTCTTTTATTAACTAGTGGAATAGGAATGAACAGAATTGATGAGTTTTATTTTTTATTTATTTATTTTTGGCTGCATTGGGTCTTCTTTGCTGCACGCGGGCTTTCTCTAGTTGCAGTGAGCGGGGGCTACTCTTTGTTGCGGTGTGCAGACTTCTCATGTGGTGGCTTCTCTTGTTGTGGAGCACGGGCTCTAGGTGTGTGGGCTTCACTAGTTGTGGCTCGCGGGCTCTAGAACACAGGCTCAGTAGTTGTGGCGCATGGGCTTAGTTACTCCATGGCATGTGGGATCTTCCCAGACCAGAGCTCAAACCCATGTCCCCTGCAGTGGCAGGCGGATTTTAACCACTGCGTCACCAGGGAAGTCCCGATGAGTTTTATTTTAAAAGGATATTTCTAGAGTGGAGAATTCGTTCGGTTCTTTGAGTTAATTTTACAGTTGACTCTGTAAAGCCAGATCAGTAAGATTTTGCAGGACTGTCGAAGTTACCAAAAAGATAAAAAGAAAATTGGCAAAAAATTAGTAATTATGGTAGAAAGAACAGTAGTTAATAAAAAGCCAGGTTTTGCTAGTACTTACAATTGTATTAATAACAGTATAAACCTGACAAGTTTTATATATATATGTGAGAAATATTTGGTTGTTAGTACTAGCAAACTCGTCCAATTCTTTCTGAAGTTGAGGTATACATTCTGGAATGTATTACATCAACCCTAAAACATATATCTGTGTAAATTCCTAGGCACTGATGTACTGTTATTCTGTGTACCATTAAGAAAGAAAATAAATGATACCTATTAAACAATGATGTGATATTAATCTTAAGACGTACCTTGATTTTACAGTTGTTAAAATGTGAAAAGATCCATTAAGAAAGAAAAATGATGCCTATTAAACAATGATATTATATCAATTTTAAGACACATTCTGATTTCACAGTTGTTAAAATGTTTAAAATGTGTTGATGAATTATATTAATCAATGAATAACAGTCCATTGTCTGGATATACCACAGCTTATTTATGCATTTACCTACTGAAGGACATCTTGATTGCTTCCAAGTTTTGACAATTATGAATAAAGTTTCTTTAAACATCTTTGTGCAGGTTTTTGTGTGGGCACAAGTTTTCAACTCATTTGGGATACCAAGTAGCAGGATTTCTGGATTGTATGCTAATAGTATGTTTAGTTTTTGTAAGAAACTGCCAAATTCTTCCAGTGTGGCTATGCCATTTTGCATTCCCACCAGCAATGAATGAGGGTCCCTTTGCTCTGTATCCTTATCAGCATTTTATGATGTCAGTGCTTTAGATTTTGACCATTTTAATAAATGTGTGGTAACATTTACCTGATTGTTGTTTTAATTTATAATTCCTTAGTGACATATGATGTTGGCTGGGATTGTATTGACTTAATAGATAATAGGGAAGAACTGGTATCTTGACAGTATTGAGTCCTCCTATTCATTAACATGGATTGTCTTTCCATTTATTTAGTTCTTCGACTTTTTTCATTAATTTTGTAGTTTTCCTCATATAGATCTTATACGTATTTTATTAGATTTATACCTAAGTATTTCATTTTGGGAGTGCTGATGTAAATGATTTTAATTTCAAATTCCACAAGTGTATTACTGGCATATAGGAGAGCAATTGACTTTTGTATATTAACCTTGTGTCTTGCAACTTTGCTGTAATTGATTATTAATTCTAGTTTTTTTGTCATTGATTCATGTAGATTTTCTATATAGATGATCACATCATCTGTGAACAAAGACAGTTCTTTCTTTCTAATCTTTATACCATTTATTTCTTTTTCTTGTCTTATTCCATTAGCTTGGATTTCCAGTGTGATTTGAAAAGGAGTGGTAAGAAGGGATATGTTGCCTTGTTCCTGATCTTAGTGGGAAAGCTTTGAGTGTCTCACTATTAAATGTGATGTTAGCTGTAGGTTTTTGGTAGATGTTCTTCTTCAAATTGAGGAAGTTCCCCTCTATCCCTAGTTTGCTGAGATGTTTCTTTTAATCGTGAATGAGTGTAAAATAGTCTCAAATGCTTTTTCTGCATCTAATGATAGCATCATGTGGTTTTTCTTCTTTAGTCTTCTGATGTGATGGATTGAATTAGTTGATTTCTTGAATGTTGAACCAGCCTTGCATACCTGGATTAAATGCCAGTTGGTCATGGTATAAATTCTTTTTATACATTGTTGGATTTGATGTGCTAATATTCTTTTTTTTTTTTTTTGGCTACACTGCACAGCTTGCAGGATCTTAGTTCCCCGACCAGGGATTGAACCTGTGCCCCAGCAGTGAGAGCACTGAGTCCTAACCACTGGACCTCCAGGGAATTCCCGATGTGCTAATATTCTGTTCAGGATTTTTGTATATATGTTTATGAGAGATTGGTCTCTAGTTTTCTTGTAATGTCTTTATCTGGTTTTGGTATTAGGGTAATGCTGGCCTCATAGAATGAGTTAGGAAGTATTCCCTTTGTTTCTATCTTCTCAAAAAGATTATAGAGAATTGTTATAATATCTTTTTAAGTGTTTGCCAGAATTCACTAGAGAACCCATCTGGGCCTGGTGCTTTCTGGTTTGGAAGATTATTAATTATGATTCAGTTTCTCTAAAAATGTAGACCTATTTAGATAGTCTGTTTATTCATGTGTGAGTTTTGGCAAATTGTGTCTTTCAAGGAATAGGGCCATTTCATCTAAGTTATCTAATTTGTTGGCATAGAGCTCGTGGTATTCTTTCATTAACCTTTTAATGACCATGGGATCTGTAGTGGTGTCTCCTCTTTCATTTCTGATATTAGTAATTTGTGTCATTTTTCTTTTTATCAATTTTATTCATACTTTCAAAGAACCTTTGGTTTCCTTGATTTTTCTCTGTTGATTTCCTGTTTTCAGTTTTATTATTTTCTACTCTGATTTTTATTACTTCTTTTCATCTGCTTACCTTGGATTTAATTTGCCCTTCTTTTCCTAGTTTCTTTAGATGGCACCTTACGTTATTGATTTGAGATCTCTCTTCTTTTCTAATACATGCATTCAATGCTGTAAATTTTCCTCTAAGCACTGCTTTCACTGCATCCCATCGATTTTGAAAATTTATACTTTCATTTTCATTTAGCTCAAATTATTCTTAAATGTCTCTTGAAAATTCTTCTTTGGCCCATTTCCTTTAGAAGTGCATTGTTTAATCTCTAAGTATTTTGAGATTTTTCAACCATCTTTCTACTTTTGATTCTAGTTTAATTCCATGATGGTCTGAGAGGAGATATTGTATGATTTCTATTGTTTTAAATTTGTTAAGGTATATTTTATATACCACCATAAGATATATTTTATAAACCACCATAATGTGGTCTGTCTTGGTGAATAGTCCGTGTAAGAGTACAGAATTCTAGGTTTTGTTTTTTTTTTCTTGACACTTTAAATATTTCATTGCACTGTCTTCTTGCTTGCATGGTTTCTGAAGAGAAGTCAGATGTAATTCTTATCTTTGCCCCTCTATAGGTAAGGTGTTTTTTCCCTCTATTTTCTTTCAAGATTTTTTCTTAATCTTTTACTTTCTGTAGTTTGAAAATGATCTATATAGGTGTAGTTTTTTGGTCATTTATCCTGCTTGGTGTTCTCTGAACTTCCTGGATCTGTGGTTTGGTGTCTAACATTAATTTGGAGAAATTTTCAGTCAGTGTTTCAAGTATGTTTCCTGTTCCTTTCTCTTTTTCTTTTTCTTCTCTTTTTTGTATTACTTCTCCTTCTTGTTATGCATATGTTACATCTTTTCTAGTTGTTCCGCAGTTCTTTGATATTCTGTTCTTTTTTGGTGTTTTTTTTGGTTTGCTTTTCAATTTTGGAGATTTTCCCTGACATATCCTCAAGCTCAGAAGTTCTTTCCTCAGCTGTGTGTAGTCTACTAAGAAGTTCATCAAAGGCACTTTGAAAACAGGTTTAAAAATCTTTATAAGAAACACTTACACCCTGGGACCTAGGGTTTATATCATCTTCTAACACTTGTCCTCACAGCCAAGTGCCTGCCCGTGGTAATGACTTCTTAGTGCTCTTCTACATTCAGTTCTCCTTTCATTCCAGGCATATGGGAACATTTAATTCCTTTGTTTCCTTAAAGTTAGGTGGTATCATGTGATTGATTCTGGCCAGTGAACTTTGAGAGGAGGTGTGTGTTATTTCTGTGTTGACATAGTGAAAAGTCCATGAAGAGTTGCTGGTCTTTTTCTTTATCTGGAAGTACCTAGCCATATGTTTCATTTGATACAAGAACAAGATAGTCAGCCTGGGTCCTTGGATGACTGTGAAACAGATCCTGCTTGTTATGTTGGACATTTTACATGAGACAGAAGTAGACTTTTGTTGTGTTGAGCCACTGAAATTTTGGAGTTATTCAGTGGCTACTGAGCACTTAACATGTGGCTAGCCCTAACTGAGATGTGCTTTAATTGTAATGTACATACCAGGTTTGGAAGTTTAACTATGAAAAAAGAAAAGAAAATATCTTACTAATAATTTTTATATTTATTATATTGAAATAACATTTTGGATCCATTGGGTGAAACAAATCTATTAATTTCAGCTTTTTTTCTAGTTTTTTTTCATGGGGGCACTAGAAAATTTTAAATTAACACATGTAGTAGCATTTGCAGTATTATATTTATCTTGGACAGTGCTGAACCCAACCTGGACAAACTCAGTAGTCCTGGCAGAAGTTGGATGTTTGAGTGTTTAGAGAAACTAAACCAGTGAGACCCTAGATTTGAGAGAATACAGAATAGGAAAACACTGTAAATGAGGATTAAGCAAAAGTCTACTTACTAGAGCAGAAGATGTGCCCTTACTTTTTGTCCCATGTTACTTTTCCCACTTGTTTGCAGAGCAGTGGCAGTCAGAAGTGTATACTCCATCTAGGAGACTGGAGGACTCTTCTAAGAAACTGACTCCAGGGAAAAGAGCAGCAGAGCCTGACATTCGAGGGTCTCCATATCTGCACAGGCAGGTGATTGCCCAGTTACCGTACAGTGAAGCCCACTAGTTTACAAGCACTCCTATACCCACAGCATTGTCCAGTCAGAGTTCCTGTGCTTCACTGTTACATGAACAGTACCCAAGGATCACCAGGTATTTGCTGGAAATTTCTAATAGGAAAGCAGCTCCTTAAGGGAAAGAGAATAATAATAGTAGCAGTGAGTTGTTTGCATATTAAGATAATGCAGATAATGATAATACAAATAAAAGGAAAAGATTAGCACATACTCTTTGTGATGAGGCTCATCTCTAATATTCCCCTACCCCACATTCCCCCAATATATTTTAAGAAGTGTGCTGAAGCATGAATAGTTCTTTGGTTAGTAATTTAAAGGAGCAGGTGAGAAGATCTTCTTATTACTTTCAGCTAGCTCAGTTTTCCTTTATTTTAAAATTTACAAGTTGATGGAAGGAAAAGTGTGCCTATAGTGAGAGAAGTAGTACAAGCAAAATGGTACAGTGTTTGAAATTCTTCTTAAAATAAGTGTTATTATTGGAAAGTATAGATAAATGTAGAAGTTATTTTTTTTTCCTCTGTTAAGCAGTGGTTTATATATATGCTGGAATCATACCTGAGTGCAAGAGCATGTTCTTGTGATTTAACATATCTGAATTTGAATCCTGTCTCTGCCACCTACTAGATGTGGCTGCAAAGAGAAATTACTTAACCTCATAAGACACAGACAGTAAAACAGAATGTAATTTCCATGAAGGCAGGGCTTTTTTCGTTCTTTTTGTTCATTGCTATATCCCTAGACTAGAATTGTTCATGGGATACATAGTTAGCACTCATTAAATATTCATTGTATGAAAAGAGTCCCTACTTCATAGATTTTCTTTTATTCCGTCCTCGCATAAAATGAAGAGCTTGATTGCTACTTATTTTTTTTAAGCTGCTTCAGAAAGGTCTGTGTATGTGTACAATTTACCTGTCTTGGGAAAACTTTTCAGCTATACCAAGTTTCAGATCTTTGCAACTTGATTTTTCCTAGGAAACTACCTTCTTATTGTCAAATTAGAAATTTATGCTTGAACTCTGGTGCTTCCTTTGACAATGCATGTCATCTCCTAAAAGTGATGGCACTTTATAACATCAGCTTCATAGATTATTATAGTGGTTGTTATCCTAGAGATTAATAATAGGGTATTGTCTCTAGGTATACCACAGATTCTCCTAGTTTTGAATGGTGCAGTTTAACGTGCATACTAACTGTGAAAAAGAAATGATTTTCCTACCTTCCTTCAGTACTTTCTTTTATGGCCATGTGATAATTAGGAAGATGGTTTCTGCTAGTTCTGGCAAATTCCTAAATCCAATTGCTTTCCAACTTTTTTTCCCACTACTCCGTACATCTCTCTCTGTGCCTAATCCCCACCCTTTCAGTTATTGAAGATGACTTCATTCTCTTTCTTAGAGAAGTTTGAAGGTACCAAATATAAGTTCTGTAAATTTCTTCTCATCTCAAAGATCTCTTTTTATGTGTCTTTCTCTTCTCTCTCTCCTGTCTCACAAGAAGTTTCCCCTTCTGTAAGCCTAAATCCTTGTCTTCGTTGAGACCTCCCGCTCCTTGTCTGTTTTGACATTCATCCTTGACAGGCTATTTCCAGTTAGATTACTACCCTGATCAAATTTCCTTGAAATTGAAAATAAACCAGCAAAACCTCCCTTTGACACTGTTATTACCTTGAGGCTATATACCATTCTTCTTCTCATCTTTGAACTTCTCAAAATGGTAGTCTATACCTGAATAGCTACTGTCACTTTTTAAACATACTTCTTCCTTGCCATTGCCATTTTGCCTCTACCACTTCCCTTGAATTCGTCAGCAACCCATTTAGCAAATTTAACAGCTTCTTCCATGTTTTTAAATTACTTGTGCTTTCTGCAGTATTTGAAATTGTCATTATCTTTTTACTTTTTTTTTTTTAAGAACCTCACTTTAAAAAATTTACCTTGCAATACAAAATGTGGAAAATACAGAAAAATATAAGAAAGGTGATAATCCACTGTAATGTCACCTCTCAGAGATACCCACTGTTAAATTTGGGGCCGTATCTGTTTCATCTTTTTTTTTTTAATGCGTTAAACAAGAGAAGGATCATACTATGCCTATGCCTGTTGTTTTGATGTCTGCTTTATTTCTGTTTTAGTATATTGTGAGTATATTTCCAAGTCCTTATTCTTCTGTAGTACAATATAGTAGCCACACAAACTGGCAGTGTTGAAACTGCCCAGGTAGAAATCCTGGCTCCAAATACTCACTAGCTGTGTGACTTTGAGCAAGTTGCTACTCTGGGTTTCAGTTTCCTCATCTGGAAAATGAAGATGGCATTCTTATCTAATTCTTATCTAATTCCTAGGGTTGCTGTAAGTAATAAATGAGATAGTATGTAAAAAATAATTCTTGGCACTTAATAAATGTTAACTATCATGATAATAGTATGTGAATTAACTATAGTTTATTTAGATTATTTCTGTTTTATTTCTTTTGCTATCATTAAGAGTGTTGTAGGACCATTCATATAGCTAAATGAATGTCATGATTTTTTTGGTAGATTTTTATTAGTGAAATATAAAAATCTCTGTTAACTAAAGTTGCTGGGCTAGTGGGTACATGATGCATGTTGCTAAACTGCCCTCTATAGAGGATATTCTCATTTATACTCGAGGGTGGTATAAGAGATCATTAGCTTCATTACATTTTTCAAAAACTTCATGTTATTGCCTACATTTTGTACTGCACCTCTTGCTAAAAGTGAGTATCTGTGTGATGAATGTGTTGTTTTCCCTCTCTTTGAGGGAAATGTGTTCTCATTTCCCTCAAAATGTTGGGCTTGTTTAGAAGGGGATCACTGTTACATCATGGTTACCCACAGGTATTTCATTCATTATTTAGGTCTAATTTAAATATAGGTATATATTTAGTTATTTTCTTATTGATTATAAATCTTTCGGTTCTGAAAATAATTATTTTTCTATCCTAAATAAATTCAAACCTCTCTCTCTTAATCTGTATCAGTTTGTGTGTGGATAAAACCCTAATTACCATCTACCCTAATTTTACTAAGAATATTTTTTAAAATAAATTTATTTATTTTATTTATTTATTGTTGGCTGCGTTGGTTCTTCATTGCTGTGTGCAGGCTTTCTCTAGTTGGTGGTGAGCAGGGGCTACCCTTCATTGCGGTGCACGTGCTTCTCGTTATGGTCGCGTCTCTTGTTGCAGAGCACGGGCTCTAGGCACGTGGGCTTCAGTAGTTGTGGCACGCGGGCTCAGTAGTTGTGGCTCGTGGACTCTAGAGCTCAGGCTCAGCAGTTGTGGCACACGGGCTTAGTTGCTCCGTGGCATGTGGGATCTTCCCAGACCAGGGCTTGAACCTGTGTCCCCTGCGTTGGCAGGCGGATTCTTAATCACTGCACCACCAGGGAAGTCCATTAAGAATATTTTAAAACAGCTTTATTGAGCTACAATTCACATAACATAAAATTAACCCATTTAAAGTGTACAGTTTGTGTACATATTCACAGATATGTGCAGTATCACCGTAGTCAATTTTAGAACATTTTCATTACCTCAGAATGAAACCTTCATTTAAAAATTGTGAATCAAAAAAAAAAATTGTGAATCACTATATTGTACACCTGTAACTTGTATAATATTGTACAACTATACTTCAATAAAAAAAATTAAAAAATGAAACCTTCATACCCTTTAGCTATCACCCCCCCATAATTTTATTATTTTAAAGTAGTATTTTATATTTATCTCGTTGTTATATCAAAGCCTGTTGGTTCAGGATTTGGAAAGAGAAAGCATAGTTTAGATTAAAAGTACAGTCTCTGGAGTCTGACTGACCTGGGTTAAATCCCAGCCCTACTTTATATATTAACTGTGTGACTTTGGTCAGGTTACTCAACCACTCTGAGCCTCAGTTTTCTTATAATATGGAATTAGTAGAGGTACCTGCCTCAAAAGTTTATTTTAAAGATTAAACAAGATAATAAATGTATAGAATTTAGTACAGTAACTGGCACATAGTAAATGTTCAGTAAATATAGAGAATATGTTTGATGTTGCACTTTTGTTCTTAAATCAACTAACAAGTATTTGATGCTATTAGGCATTGTTAAGTACTGAATGTTGTTTCTATCAATGATTCAGAATGTTTTCTGTACTTAAGCAACATTTTTATACATTTTATATTATTTTCTCTCATATAAAACTCTCATTACTCTCTGAGAATACAGTTGATTTCCTGTTGATAGAAAACAGTAATAGTAGCTTACACTTAGAAAGTACTTACATTTGCCTGGCACTGTTCTAAGTGCTATACCTGCATTAACTCCTTTGATCCTCACCCTTCAGATACATGCAGTTATTCTCCCTGCTTTACAGATTGGATACCAAGGAGGTTAAGCAACTTGGTCCAAAGTATTACAACAGGCTGGTGGTGGAGCCAGGATTCTAACCTTGGTACTCAGTCTGGCTACAAAGCCCATGGTCTTAACCCTGTGTTCTTCTCTTTATGCTCTCTTTCTTAAAAGAATGGTAGGTGGATTTCAAACATCTTGGCATCTTGGCTTTTGGGAGTTCTATATTAAGAAGGACTGTGAAATCTTTGATGCTTGATTGTAAGGAGAACTAAAACAAGTATTGATATCTGCTATGGACATGGGCTTCAGGGTGGCTGGGAATTTATCATCTGGTTCAGACCATGCATTGATTATTATGTTCCACCACTCTAGAATCTGGGCCCCAGGTGGGACAGTAGCCAGGCCCAGTGCACCCTCCCAGCTCCCAACACCCCAGCCCTCCCAGTAAAACGCCCATCTGAACCTCTACCCCTTCCTCCTTGCATACTATCAAACCCTGAGAGTCTTTAGAAGGGCCACTTTAAATTCAGCCCACAGTGATCTCTCCACCTGTGAAGCAAGTCTTTTTTACTTCTCAGTTAATTGTCATGTGTGGTGGTACAACAGTATATGTATTGTCATCTGGTGCTGTTGTTTAAGCTTTAATATATTATGGCTTGACTCCTCAAGTTGATTAAATGTTGCTTGCCAGCAGGGAACTGTGTCTTAAATGTTTTAAAATTTACTGTAGTGCCCTCAGAAGTATTATCCAGTAATCTTTTTTTCTCTCTCTTTCAACCTCACTTGCTTATTGATAATAGAGCTGTTCTCTGAAATTCAAACATGTCTAGCTTCACAATCTTAGTCCCTAAAGTACAGGTGTGTTTTGAAGAAGGTGGGTAGTCCATAGTCAGGCTGTTGTATTATGTGCATTATATTGGGGTAGTTGCTTCTAATTGTCTGTCTGAAACTCTTCAAAACCTGATGTTGCTTCTTTTTGAAATCTTACTTGATTGCCCTGGTTGTTGCTCATCCTGCTTACAAGCCCCTCCCTTAGGCATGTGACTCACTGATTTAAAAGACAGTGTTGTTCAGTAATTAACTACCTGCCTCTCATCACATAGAAATGAGAACTTAAATGCAGCCTTCCTACCTAAAACTTTCTTCCCTATGTGTTAACCTATCTGTGAACATGTAGCAACGCTGTCCTTTTGGAGGAAATACCTGTAGTCCATTCCCCACTCCTGTCGGAAGTGATTAGTTTGCATGCGCCTGTACAAGTGATGAATTTTATACGGGTGCTCTTAATTGAAAATTGTATTTTCTATAATTTCTAGAATGTTGTTTAGTTTCATTGATGCACACGTTTGGATGAGTGACAATTGAATATTTAATGAAGGTAGTTTTTAGTTTTTAATAAATAATAAGAAAGCCAAATATTGAACACAGGTTAACTGGATTAAATTCTGACCATCATTACATCCTTAGGTAATAGGATGGTTATCCATTTTAATGATGTATAATTTTTTTTTTATGGAAACCACCCATGTTTTAAAGAAATTCATTCCATCCTTACTGCCTTGCCTTGGCAATCCTGAAAAATACGGGTATGCATCATTAGGAGGTAAATCTGTTCTGCGAAAGAAATTTTAAAACATTCTTCTATTTGCTAAGTAGGACATTTAAAAGTACTGTGTTCTAATATATTGGTATTGCTATATGTATTTAGGCAGTATCAAATAAAATCTTTGTAGGGACTTCCCTGGTGGTCCAATGGTTAAGAATCTGCCTGCCAATGCAGGAGACACAAGTTCGAGCCCTGGTCCAGGAATATCCCACATGCTGCGGAGCAGCTAAGCCCATGTGCCACAACTACTGAAGCCCAAGTGCCTAGAGCCCATGCTGTGCAACAAGAGAAGCGACCACAATGAGAAGCCCGCGCACCGCAACAAAGAGTAGCCCCCGCTCGCCGCAGGTAGAGAAAGCCCGCGCACAGCAACGAAGACCCAATGCAGCCAAAAATAAATAAATAATAAAAATAAATTAATTATAAAAAATTTTTTAAAAGTCTTTTATATTATAGTACAGTTGACTTGCTAAACAGTTTTTTTTAAGCCCATGTGCCTTTAAATTGATTATGATACTCTGTTTCTGAAGCGCAGCTGTAATTCTCAACCTGTTAAGATAAACGTATTTTTCATCCTGTTGAACAACTTACAATTTATAATTTATAGGAAATAAATTTAAAAATTTGCTGATGGAGGAAAGATCTCTGGGATTTCCTTGTAGATCTGTCAATATTTGATTTTAATAATCTCTGTCATACTGACATTGTTTACTAAAAACTATGTGTAAAATTATAACTCATAATAGATAAAGTACCTCTTTTTCCCCAATTTTTTTACCTTAAAAACTTTTAAATTGGTATAATATTTGAACAGATAGTAAATACCCATTTCAGCTATATTTACCAGTTCACTTGCTAACATTTTGCCTCATCTGCTCTCTCTCTCTTTGTTTATAAAAACACCCACACTTTTTTTTTCTGAGCCATTTGAAAGTAAGCTTCAATAGCCACTGTTTCCACCACCCCTCGCCCTTACCCTCGTGGTCTTTTATGAAATCTCATCTAGTTTGTTTTTAATAGGATACCCTACATTTACTGTTTGCATTTTTGTATTTCCTGACTAAAGATAAAATTTTTTGGAATGAATAATATATAGGTTGTGTTGTGTATTTTCTGTTGCATTATCTCAGGAGATGAAGTAATTTTTTTTCTTTTTCTTTTTCATTTTATAATAGTATTTGTTTGGATTTAGTATTTAGCTTAGTATTTGTTTTATTGCTTCTAAAGATTTTTCATATCATGTCCTTAAATTTCAAAATACAATTTTGTAGTGCTTATGTCTTAATTTCTTTAATTAACTTATGATAGATTCCAAAATATAGGAAGTGATATAATAGACATTTGTGTACCTAATACCCAGACTTTAAACATACTAACACTTAACCATACTTACTTCAGATTAAACTAAAATTTTAATCTAAAATCTATCCTGTATACAAGGGTACATATGATGTAGATGTACATTTTACAAAGTTTTAATAATAAATGAATATATCTGTCCCAACCTCCTATCTCAATAAATGTAATGGCATCTTAGAAGCTTTCCAGGCCTCAGGACAATGGCTTCTTCCCAGAAGAAACCATCATCCTAAATTATTAAATGTTATTCTGTTACTTTTCCTTAAGTTTTTCCACTTTTGTGTTTTTTCCTTTAACATACATTTTCCTAGTGTGTACTATTTTTGAGTTTTGTGTGAATGGAGTCATACTGTATATATGTATTCTTCTTGGACTTGTTGGGGTTTTTTGGTTTTTTCCCCCCCCTCTGGCTCTGTCTCTCTCCAACCTTGGTTTTTTGTTTTTTTTAATTTATTTATTTTATTATTTAATTTTATTTATTTATTTATTTAGGCTGTGTTGGGTCTTTGTTGCTGCGCTCGGGCTTTTCTCTAGTTGCAGCAAGCAGGAGCTACTCTTCATTGCGGTGCGCGGGCTTCTCATTGTGGTGGCTTCTCTTGTTGCGGAGCACACAGGCTTCAGTAGCTGTGGCATGTGGGCTCAGTAGTTGTGGCTCACAGGCTCTAGAGCACAGGCTCAGTAGTTGTGGCGCACGGGCTTAGTTGCTCCACAGCATGTGGGATCTTCCCGGACCAGGGCTTGAACCCGTGTCGCCTGCATTGGCAGGCAGATTCTTAACGACTGCACCACCAGGGAAGCCCTGGACTTGTTGTTCAACATTATGGTTTCGAGATTTCATTCATGTTGACACACTTATCTGAGGTACATTCATTTATACTACTATGTGGTAATTCCATTATATGAATATACTACAGTTTATCCATTTTACTGTTGTTGGACACTTGGGTTTCCTCTAGTGTTTGCTGTTAAGAAAATGCTGCTGTAAATATTCTTGTACATGCTTTCTGGTAGATATATGCAAAAGGTTCCCCAGATTATATACCTTGAGCTAGAATTTTGGGGTCTTTGGGTATGTAAAATGTCAACTTTACTAGGTAGTGGCAAAAAAAACCTTCTTGTAAACAGTTGTACATTAAGCCAAATAAGGAATTAAAGAGAAACAGGTTTGTGAGAAGGTGGAAAAACAAATGATGAGTTCTGTTTCATGTATTTTGAGCTTAGCATCTTGTTAGAAATGTCAAATAGGCATTTGAGGTGTGTTTATAGTTTTTAGCTCCACCCATCTTTGTTTTTTTCCTTGGTTGTCTCATTCAGGTGTCTCATCTATCCCTTCTCCTTGAAGTGGTCTTATAAAAATTGTTATAATACCACAGCATAAACATTATTTGATCATAATAGAAGATGTGTTCAGTTTTTATACCCTCAGTCTCAGGCTGTCATATGCAGCCTTTTTATTTTTATAGACTTCAAAACATAGAGCTATATTAAGCTAGTACAGGGATGATGTAAATGAAAAGTGGGGAGAGGGTACTGTTATTATGAGCAAACATGCATTCTAGGTAGCTGTTAGCAAGGGGAAGAAAACTTAACAAGAAAAAATGGGGATGCAAGCTAAAACAAATAAGCAGACAAGCAAGTAAATAAGTACAGTAAGTCCCCTACATATGAATCTTCAAGTTGCAAACTTTCAAGGATGCAAACGTGCCCTTGTATGCCAGCTGTTGTACTGTACTACTGTACTTTTCAAGGTACTGAAAGATTAAAAATGTTTTCTTTATTTTTTTGTGTTTGTTTTTTATGTATTATTTGTCTGAAAAGTATTATAAACCTATTACAGTATACTATATAGCCGATTGTGTTAGTTGGGTACCTAGGCTAACTTTGTTGGACTTACGAACAAATTGGACTTAACGCTCTCTCAGAGCAGAACTCGTTCGTATGTAGGGGACTTACTCTAGATAAACACAGCACTCTTGGGACCATTTAGAACTGGGGCCAACAACACTATGTATTAATAGTCCCTGATAATTTCACTATGTTGTAGCATAACTCTGTAACTGGTGTTCATAATGTTAATTCTAAATAATCTTTATTCTTCATTTGAGAAGGTGCAACAATGCACATTTTAGAAGAACTGGTGAACCCTTAGCACTCCTGATGATTCCTAATAGCAGAAATTTTATTGTTTATATGTAGTATGGTGTGTTTACCTATCAGCTAATAAAACAAATGATCTATGGATAATTTCTCAAAACTCTACAGGAAAAAAATGGGTGATATATATTTCTGTACTGACTGAACTAGATATATTAGATATATTTGGAAAGGAAAAGAAGATGTATCAAATCATTTAAATGTCTTTTACTGTGAATATTACCTTAATAAATTATAGAGAAAATTAAAATGAAAATATAGTAGTGGTTTTTATGCCCCATTGTCAGAAGAATAAATTGAAAAAGAGCATACAGGGAGATGATTATTTGGGGGTTTGTTCTGCTGTAGGTGGTTATATCAAACTTGCTACATTTGCTACCCCTAAAACAGATTTGACATCACCTAGGAGTAACTGCTTCTTCCCAGAACCAGAGGGTGGGGGGTACAGAGGGGACTGAAGACCCAGAATTTGGTCTAGGAATTGCTGGTTTTCTTTAGACTTTTATTATGGGGATTCCTCATTCCCACAGGGTACTGGAAACCACTGCAGAATTGAAGTTGTCTAGCTGATTTGAAAAAAATAATGTATCTTAAATAATCTTTGAACATTTATTTTGCTATTCCAAATCTAAAGCAGAGGTAAAAACATTTTTAGAAGGTAGAGTTTTTTACATTTTAAATTTTGAAATAATTATAGATTCATAGGAAATTGAAAAAATAATAGTAAGGTGAGGCCCTTGTATCCTTCACCTTCCCCCAGTGGTTACTTCATACATGTAGTACAATATAATCTAGAAGTTGACACTGGTACATTTTGTTTATATAGTTCTGACCCATTTAAACACTGTGGTGGTAGATGTGTGTAACCACTGCAGCATCAAGACATGGGTTCTGTCCCCACAAAGATCTCCCTTAAGCTACTCACACACTTGCCCCCTGTGGCAACCATTAATCTCTTTTTCATCTCTATGATTTTGTCATTTCGAGAGTGTTTTATAAATGGAATCATACAGTACATGACCTTTTTTCACTCAGCCTAATCCTTTGAGATCCATCCAAGTTGTATGAATCAATAGTTTATTCCTTTTTATTGCCGAGTAGGATTCCATGGTATGAATGTACCATAGTTTGTTTAACCATTCATCTTTTGAAGGGCATTCTATTTTTTCCAGGTTTTGGCTATTAAAAATAAGGCTGCTGTGAACATTCATGTTCATTTCTTTGGGACAGGTGCCCAGGAGTGCAGTTGGTTACATGTGAGTGTATATTTAGTTTTTAAAGAAACTTTCAAACCATTTTCCAAGTGGCTATGCCGTTTTATAGTCTCAACAGCAATGTATGAAAGATCCATTTTCTTCACATTCTTGTCAGCACTTGGTATTGTCACTATTTTTTATTTTAGCTTTCGATTAGATGTGTAGTAATATCTCAGCATAGTCTTAATTTGCATTTCCCTGATGGCTAGTGTTGTTGACCATATCTTTTCATGTGCTATCCAAATATCTTCTTCAGTGAAATATTTCTTCATATTCTTTGCCCATTTTCTAGGTGAATTTTTTTAATGTTGAGTTTTGAGATTTCTTTACGTATTCTAGATGAGTCGTTTGTCGTATATTTGGATTGCAAATATATTTTCCCAGTCTGTACCTGTGTCTTCATCTTCTTAACAGGGTTTTTTGCAGAGCAAACTTATAAAATTTTGATGAAGTCCAATTTATCAATTTTTTTTCTTTTAGGGATCATCCTTTTGGTGTTTTTCTCCAGTCCCACCCTCTACCCCCGACCCCAGACAGCCATTAATATATTTTCTCTTTCTATGGACTTGCATATTCTGAAATTTCATATAAATGGAATCATATAATATGTGGTCTTTTATGTCTGGCTTCTTTCTTTCACTTAACATAATATTTTCAAGGTTCATCCCTGTTATATCTGAATTGGTTCTTACTATGGCTTCTTTTTTTTTTAATGGCTGAATAATACTCCATTGGCTGGATATTCCACCTTTTGTTTCTCTATCCATGAAGTGATAGACATTTAGGTTGTTTCCACTTTTTTGCCTGTACTCAGAACACTTGGTGTGTACCCTTTCAGCCCCTTACCTTCCTCACATTTATTGCATGCACGTGTGCATGCACATACTACTGTATGTGTGTATGGTTTTCTTTTTAATAGTGGAGAAGTGACTATGTTTTTTTTTAATATCTCTATTGGAGTATAATTGCTTTACAATGTTGTGTTAGTTTCTGCTGTACAACAAACAAAGTGAATCAGCTATATGTATACATATATCTCCATATCGCCTCCCTCCCACCCTCCCTATCCCACCCCTCTAGGTCATCACAAAGCATCGAGCTGACCTCCCTGTGCTATGCAGCAGCTTCCCACTAGCCATCCATTTTACATTTGGTAGTGTATACATGTCAATGCTACTCTCTCACTTGGTCCCAGCTTCCCCTTCCCCCCTGCCCCGTGTCCTCTAATCCGGTCTCTGCATCTGCGTCTTTAAACTTAAGAGTATTTGGGATATCTTTCCAAGTCAGTACAGACAGGTAAGATGTATTCCATTTTTTTTAATGACCATAGAGTGTTCAGTGTGGCTATTTAACTGATACTACACTGAAAAACATTTAGGTGACATTGGGTGACTTCTGTTTTTCTTCCTTAAATAACATTGACAATAACCATCCTTATACAACCATCTTTGTGATACAGAGCTCATTTTACCTACTTTTGGATTTTTCTCTTCCCTGTCACTCTTCATCAGTCACTTATTCAAAAATACATAGATTACCTCCTGTGTGCCAGTCACCGGACTGTGCTTATTAAAACATAGGGGACACAGCTGTACTCAGTGGTTGTCTTTTTTTTTTTTTTTTTAATAATATTCTCTTACTATTTTTTTTTTAAATTTTTATTTATTTATTTATTTATGGCTGTGTTGGGTCTTCGTTTCTGTGCAAGGGCTTTCTCTAGTTGTGGCAAGCGGGGGCCACTCTTCATCGCGGTGCGCGGGCCTCTCACTATCGCGGCCTCTCCTGTTGCGGAGCACAGGCTCCAGACGCGCAGGCTCAGTAATTGTGGCTCATGGGCCTAGTTGCTCCACGGCATGTGGGATCTTCCCAGACCAGGGCTCGAACCCGTGTCCCCTGCATTGGCAGGCAGATTCTCAACTCAGTGGTTGTCTTAATAAAGAAGATATACCTATAAATAGACAATCGTAATTCAGTATGAAAAGTGCTATAATGTGTTATTACCAGACTCCTGTGGAACAAGTAGCTACATAAGGAGTGAAGAAGGTTCAACAAAGGAGGAGTTATTTGAGATGGATCTTTGTGAGGACAAATGGAACTTCACTTGACAAAAGATAAAGATAAGAACATTTTGATTTTTGCATTAGAATAGCAAGTTTGAAGAAAGGTAGAAGCATTAAATAGCCTGGCATATTTAGGAACAGCAAATAGTTTAATATGGGCAGCGAGAGGCTTTTTGGCAGAGATTGTAGCAGAAGATAAAACAGGTTAAATAGATTGAAAGCAGATTATAGCATTCTGTGAATGTCTTCCTAAAGAATTTGGACTTCGGGGCTTCCCTGGTGGCGCAGTGGTTGAGAATCTGCCTGCCAGTGTAGGGGACACGGGTTCAAGCCCTGGTCTGGGAAGATCCCACATGCCGCGGAGCAACTAGGCCCGTGAGCCACAATTACTGAGCCTGCGCGTCTGGAGCCTGTGCTCCGCAACAAGAGAGGCCGCGATAATGAGAGGCCCGCGCACCGCGATGAAGAGTGGTCCCCACTTGCCGCAATTAGAGAAAAGCCCTCTCACAGAAACGAAGACCCAACACAGCCATAAATAAATAAATAAATTAATTAATTAATTAATTTAAAAAAAAGAATTTGGACTTCATTTTGTACATAATTGGAAATCACTGAAAAATTTTAAAGCGCACTTGTATTTTTATTATTTCTAATAAATTTTTAGGGTTGTGCTATGAACATTTCATCACCGCCCCAAATTTCCCACTTCTACCCCTTGCTCTAGGCAACCACTGCTTTGCTTTCTCTCTCTTTCAATTTACCTTTTCTGAGTAGTTCATATACATGGAATCATACACGTAGTATATTGCGTCTGGCTTCTTTTATTTAGCATATTGTTGAGGTGCATTCATCTTATAACACGTATCAGTATTTTGTTCCTTTTTATTACCTGATAATATTCCATTGTTTGATGGTACTACCCTTTGTTTATCCATTCATCAGTTGATGGATGCTTGGATTGTTTCCAGTTCTTTGCCATTGAGTAATGCTGCTGAGAACATTTGTATGTAAGTCTGGGGTTTTTTTTGGTGGGGGGTGGGTGGCCGCTCTGGGCGACATGTGGGATCTTAGTTCCCCCACCAGGGATCAAACCCATGCCCCCTGCATTGGAAGTGTGGAGTCTTAACCACTGGACCACCAGGGAAGTCCCTGAATATAAGTCTTTATGTAGACACATATTTTCATCTTTCTTGGGTAGGTTCCTATGGAGGGAATTTTATTGGTGAGTTTATGTTTATATTTAACTTCTTAAGAAATTGCCAAACTGTTGTCCAAAGTGGCTGCATCATTTTACAGCAATGTGTGGAAATTCCAGTTTCTCCACGTCCTTACCAACATTTGGTGTTGTGTGTCTTTTTGATGATGGCCATTCTGTAGTGGTATCTCATTATAGTTTTAATTTGTGTTTCCTAATGACTTACGATGTTTATAATCTTTTCATGATGCACAGTTATATTTTAGAAACATGAGTGCAGTGCAGAGGCAAGAATGGAGGTGTGTTCCACAGGAGATGGGAGGCTGCACTAGATGTGTACAGAGTTGAGAGAGACAGATTTCAAAGATATATCAGAGTTAGAACAGGCAGCAATTAATAACTGCCCAATACAATAAATAAAGCAGAGGGATGTGGGACTAGTGACCCAAAGATTTTAACCTTTGACAGGTAGCCGGTGCTGTTATTAGCCAGAAAAGTGAATTTGGGTGCATAAACAGTTTTTGTGCTGGTAGATGATGGCTGTTATATTCTGTTCTCTTGATGTGTCACTGTAATAAATATTTAATGCAGCTGTATTATAGTATATAGTGTATATTATAATATAGTTTGGAAATACGTATCTAGTTCAAAAGAAGGATCTGGATTAAGATATGAATTTAAGAGAGTTACTGCTGTATAAATAACAGTTGAATTCATTGAAATAGTGTATCTATTCCTAAATGGCTGTATCCACTGGGTTACTTTTGGTAATTGAAAATTACATAAATAATAAAAGGGTTGAATATACTATAATAAAAAGATCCAAGTTAGTAAAATGATTCTAGGATTATTTCATTCAAGCATAGCAGCATCACCAAGGACCACCCAGGTTTTTTCCATCTTTTAACACTGCCATTCTTTTTCTGTTGGGTTCTCCTCTTAGGCTGTTTCTTTCCTCATGGTCCTAAGATGGCTGCCATTGTTATGCTTAACAATTCAAACCCAAAGTTACCTGCAAAAAGTACGTGTTTTCACCTGGGTGTCTTTTTTTCATCAGCCTGGGAAAACCTTTCCCAGAAGCTCCCCAGCAAACTTAGTGTCTTGTCTTGTTGGCCAGAATTGCATCAGATGCTTATTGCTAACCCTCTCATTGGCAGGGGGGATGGAAATTGACACTTGTGGCTTAGACTAGAGCTTTCTAACCCTGGTGTTAGGCATCCTTTTGTCATATCTCTTTTGGAAGAAGCTTTTTTCCCCATGCCTTTTGGTTCTCTGTTCTCTAGACAACTAAGTTTCACATCACTGAGTTTTTGCTATTCAGTACTTCAGATCAGCTAATATTTGTTGAAATCCTACTCTGTGTCATTAGCTGTGCTAAGTTCTAGGATATATCAATGAATAAGAAGGTTACAGTTTGATACGGAAATATGCTTAAGCGGAAGAGTGCTATCATGGAATTATACACTAAAGTTCATTTGTATTTTGGGTTTAATGCCACTGTTTATATCTTTAGTTTTATGAGAAAAGTCATCTTGAGTTTCAAAATCAAGCTTATATTCAATTTATAAATGAACTTTTGGAACATTTAGAATATAACTTGTTTATAAGTTTGATCCTCCCTCTCTGTATTAAGTGGATTACATCCTTTATTATAGAAATGCATGATAAACTAATCTAAATTATACTGTTCATTTGAGTTACAGCTAAAACTGTATTATGTTTTTCTGAAGCATAGTGTTTGAGTTTTTTAGCTAATGTACTGAAAATTTTAATAGTAATACCTTTAGTTTAAGAGCCCCACTGAAATGTTTTGTAAAATGATTATTTTGTAATTTGCTATTTTTAAAAATGGTTTTATAATTGCAGCTCTGATGTTTACAGCAGTACTTGTACAGTATGTGGGGTGCTTTTTATGAATGCTAAGAGAGGGGAAATGAAGAAAGGGGATTTGGAGTGGTGGAAGGAAAAATGTGCAATCAATATTGCTGATTTTGTGAATACTAAGAAATCTACTTTTTGACATCTGGTACAAATAGAAAAGCAATCTTAAATTTTGTCTTAGACTGAGTATCTATCAAAAGCATATTTATACTAGTTCTTTTTGTAAATTTTACTAATATAGGAGTTAATAGGTAATGTCTAACACCTCAAAGATAACTAAAATATCCACAATTGATGTTTGTCACTGATGGATTCTGTATGGTTAGTGATCTTTAAAGTATCCCAGTGCTTTAAGATTTAACCACTTTAATAATTTTGAAAACCGAGAGGGATGTGTACATTTTTATGGCAAAAAATATTTTTGTAAAGGCAGTATGGGATTAAAATGAAGTTTTCCCATGTTTGCAAATGCTTATTAACTTTTAGGAAATTCCAGTGTTCGCTCTGAATTACAGAGTACTAAAATATATCCAGAAAGATTCGCTTTTCATTTATTATCAGTCATTAAGAAGCTCTAATGTGTTTTTAAAAGAATTACCTTTCCTTAATATGTTTTCTAGAACTAAGAAGCTTGAAAATTTCAGGCACAAAATCTTTGGTGAAAATATTAATACTTAAAATTGTTTAGTGTTTGGTTCTGACTGGGTCCCTTGTCACTGTTAAATACAATTTATAGTGCTAAAAGCCTGTGGCAAATTACCTTATAAATTGAGTGATTAAAGTTGTTGCAAGCATTTTGCCTATGTAAATCCTATTTCTGTGCCTGTACATATTTGTAGATCTCTGCTTAAAGGACTGTAGTTGCAAAGGTTAGAAAAAGCTTTACTTTGACTCACACAATTTCTAGTATGTAAAAAGTGACTTGCAGACCTGTACTGTGAAGCACATCATGTCCTTTGATTGCCTTTTATTTTCCTCTTAGTAATGAAGTCAAATCTTACTTGGTTTTCCTTAGCCAGTCTTAAATTCAATCCTTAGAAAAGGTTTTCTGAAGTTTATGATTTGTCATGTATTTGTACATATGAGAGAATTGAGGGAGGATAGATAATTCAGGGTCTTGGACTTTGCAGATGGTATGTTTGAAGATTCTTTGTGATTATGTAGTTTCCTTTTTTTAAAATTAACTTTAGATTTAGCCTAAAGCTTGTAACTTATTTTTCACACCAAGGAAGAAGCAGTGTTGTAATAAATAGTGCTATAATAAACAATGGTTGGTAAGTGGTTTACATGCCAATTTTATTTATTATTTGATCCATTGTAAATATCTGGTAGAATTAGAATCAGGACATATATTTTTTTAAAATAAATTTATTTATTTATTTATTTTTGGCTGTGTTGGGTCTTCATTGCTGCGCGCGGGCTTTCTCTAGTTGTGGCGATTGGGGGCTACTCTTTGTAGCGGTGCGTGGGCTTCTCATTGCGGTTGGCATCTCTTGTTGCGGAGTGTGGGCTCTAGGCACGTGGGCTTCGGTAGTTGTGGAGCACGGGCTCAGTAGTTGTGACTCGTGGGCTCTAGAGCGCAGGCTCAGTAGTTGTGGCGCATGGGCATAGTTGCTCCGCAGCATGTGGGGATCTTCCCGGACCAGGGCTCGAACCCATGTCCCCTGCATTGGCAGGCAGATTCTTAACCACTGCGCCACCAGGGAAGTACGAATGAGGGCCATATATTTTTAAACATAGTCACTTTGATGCACTATTTAAAACTTTGTGAGACTAGGTTAATCTGAGCTTTGTTTAATGTAGTGATTGCCTCCCCTCTCTTCCATACACCCTTAGGGAAGAGCGGCGTTATTGGCAAAGAATGGCTTTGGAGGAAAATCTTTATGCCATTTCTAAAGTGGAAACACAATGCATTTAGTTTTTGATTAGTATAAGGTAAATTTTTTAAGACTATGATCATCTCAGAGAAAAAAAAAACACCTAAATACCAGGTCTCCATTACTGCTCTCCCTGATTTCTCTGAGTCATGGTCTAAGAGTTTTATAGTCATATGAATACCCTGAAAAATGTCAGGGATCTGATGAAGTTGTAGGTAACTAGTGCATTGAGAAGACTGTTAAAAGGCTTCTAAATGTAGACAAAGCATTACTAATTGCTTTCAGGGTCAGTCTGTCTTCAGTTGGACCATGAAAGATTTAGCATGGCCCTATGGCAGCCTGTCTGCTCAGTGGAGACTCTTGTCCTTAAGAAAGGCTATCTGATACGCTAGACCGTTTCAGGTTGCCCCAGTTTACATGAATTTAGTCATTATTGCCAAGACTGCTAAACCTCAGTGTGACACAAATGATACTTCTAAATGGGCTTGAAGACAAAGGCATTTTGACCTTGCAGTGGGACATAAGTAATAGTCATACAGCTTAAAATTTTTCTTTTTAAAATATGAAACAGAATACTGTACTATTTGACATTTCAGTTAAAAGATACATTCAATGAAATTATTTTTATGATCTCTAAGTAAACAGCACACCTGCCTTTCAGTAAATTAAAATTTTTAACGTTTTTCCTCTTTTAGATTTATGAACGTTGTCCCTTAGAGCAGTAGGGTACTAATGGCAGTAGTAACACAGTTGAAACCTATGCCATGGACTTAGACCAAGCAGTGCAATTAATTCTTGACCCTCACAATTCCTAATATTCTAGGTTGAAGTTTGAAATTAAAACTGCTTGCTGAGACTTTGTGATAGAAAGTGAAATACTAGCTGGGTGGTCCAATTTTTGTTCAAGTAGGAATCTGAATATTGTAGAATTGTAAATTTTAGCGCTCCTTCTGGCTGTTATCATTTTTCAATTTGAGATGTGATTTTTTTTTTTTCAAAAGCTTGGGCCGATACAGAAATTTTACATGTGAGTAATTTTTTCTGCAGAACTACTATGTTGTAAAGTTGAAAATACTCAAAATGTGAAACTTCTTTGGGCAGAAGTTTGTAAAGTGATAGATTTCTAATGTACTGTAGAAGTTTTCGTTGACTTTACATTGAAAATGTATAGTTTTATGCATGATAAAATTTTGGTATTTCTTCTACATGTGTTATTCTGACAAATAAACATTCTTTCAGTCTTGAATATGTTCCTTTTTTCTAAACAGATTTATGAAAATATGCATCAGCTTAATACTGTCTTGGAATTCATGAGATGGAAGCATAGGTCAAAGCTGTTTGGAGAAAATTGGAAGTACAGTTTTATCTAGCCACATCTCTGAGGTAAGGAAAAGACTTAAGAAAATAATTAGAATAATATGAAAATTCTCATTTCTTAACAATTGAAAATAGTCCTTCTGTATTACCACTGCAGCTTTATGTTAGCTTCTTTATTCTTTAATCACCTTCCTTATGAGTTCATAAGTATCAATAGTTATAACATATTTTTCTCTCCTTATAAATGTTGAACCTCTTCAGGAGTAAAAAGTATTTATTACTAATACAACTTTCTTTACTCTAATTGTAGAAAATAAGCATTAAATGATGTATATAATTTCTTCCCTCTGATGATGACAAAACAGAGGTTAGAATGGAAGATTATATTAAAATGAATGTTTACATTATTCTGAAACTTTCACATATTTAGAATTTAGGCTAAAATTGTTACTTTGAATAATAGATCTTTGGAGGTAGAATTTATTCAAAGAAGTGGGAACTGCAGTAACATCAGGGACAGGGGAGAAGAAGCCATTCTAAGACAATACGTACAGAGAAATCAAGTTTATTATTTTCAAATCCATAGAGACACAGATTATCAGGTAAAAGGTTTAATCCTTCAGGGATCTGTACTTTAAAAAAAAAAAAAACCAGAACATACACTTTTGTGAAGCGGTCTATACTTTTTCCTCTTTAAATAGTAGGTTCTGCTTCCTTATAGCATTCATTCATCATCCTTCTGTCCCTTCCAAGCTGGTCTATTTGTTCTTTTGAGAAATATTCATGACTTTCTAATTGTCTTTTGTTAGATTTCATACTCTTTAATCACTGTAGTAGTTGCCATTTTTCTTTTCATGAAATGCTGTTGGCTTCTATGACCCTGTGCTCTTCTAGTTCTACTTCTTTAATTACTCCTTCAAAATTTTTTTCTTTCTCCTCCTATTATTTTTTTTTAATTAAAGAATAGTTGTCCTCCTATGGTTAAATAATGACCATCCCTAAGGTTTTATATTTGAAATTCTTGTTTTTCTTTTTTATGTCTTTCCTAATCTCTTGATTTCAGCAATTACCTCTAAAATGATCTCTCTCAACCTCGTATCTCTGCTGTGACACTTTTCTAAGCTTTGACACGTATTTTCAACTGCTTGCTTCCCACTCAGTGTTCCCACTTCTTATTACTGGACCTCTTTGTCACCCACGCTCAAAGTCTCAGTGCCAAATCTGATTCTTCATCTTTTCCTTCCTACTCTTAGTAAGAGATCAAGTCCTATCAGTTTTACCTCTATAATATATCATGAATGTTTTCATCATCTCTTTTCTAATCCCCTTGTCATTATCCAAGTTTAAGTTCTTATATCACATTTCACCTGAAATATTGCAGGACTTTTCCCACTTTGTGCCTCTCCTCACTCTCTTTTCCATCTGTGTGTTGCTACCAGCTTAAATTTTCTCAAAGGTAATTCTGCATGTACTGTCAGTAACTCTTTGTTAGCCTACCAAAGTAAGGACAAACTCCTCTAGTAATAAAGTCTCTCAGCAGTGTAGCATTAAGTGAGTGACAGCTTTGCCTGCATCCATCCATTTCTTTCTCCCTTTAAACACTTACTAAACACCTACTCTATTGCAGGCACTGTGTTAGGTGCCGAGAATATGCAACATTCGGTAAAATGAGTTCCTTACTTTACTCTCAAAGAATAATCCGTTTAGAGATGAGTATACAAAGAGTTAATGTGAGTGCAACTTGAAAAGTGCTATATGAAATTGGAAAAGTGTATTGGTATCATCTAGAAAGGCTCCACCAGCATCGTTAGAGGCGAGAATTGTCAGGGAGGCTTCACATAGGGAATGGCATTTGAGTAGGGTCTTAAAGGATAAGTAGAAGATTGCTGAGTGTAATTTGGAGGCAATAGAATTTCATGCATAGAGCCCAGTGTAAGCAGGGGAAACTTGAAATGTATAGGATGTGCAAAAGACAGAAGAGATCATTTTGTATGGTTTGAATTCAGGACGAGAGAGAGGGTTTGAGGGACAAGGCTGGAAGAGAGCTTGTTTGTGAAGAACTCTGGATGCCATGATAAGGAGTTTAGACTTCATTTTGTGAGTAGTTGGCAGTCTTTGAAAAATTTTAACAGAGTTATTTTGGATCATAATTGTGTTTTGTTACAATTAACATGGCAGTGATGTGAATGATAGTTTGGAAGGGGGAGATACCAAAAGCAGAGAGACAATTAGGATACTCTGTTGCAAGCAAGAAATAATGAGAATCTTGATTAAGGTAGGGTTCAACTTACCTGAAATTATGAAAACCTGTAAGCATTGATTATCTAGCAAATGTTTAATTTTCTTCTTCTATACCCCTTGCATGTATGATACTCTTCAGCCGATGATTTGATATTGTCCTGTGTTTTTTCTCCCTTCTGCTCATGTTATTTTTTCTCTAGGCGTGTTTTTCCCTCTTTATCTAGTTTAAGGCCCCAGAGCACTTATTTTTGTCCTTCAGAATATTACTTTTTTGGGTCCTTGTTAAATTATGTAACAACAAGTCACAAAGGAGGAATCAGAAAATAAAGAACATGGTCCCCAACCTCTGCTTATAGTCATATCAGTAAAGTATGTATATAAGTAATACAAGTAATGATAACCAGCATCACCAGGTGAAAGTGATAAATGTCAAAGGAGTCATTTATTACTTCCAGTCAGAGTTCTGTAGCACTGAGAAGTACAGATAGAACATAGAAGAGGTTATTTGATCTGGGCTTTGAAAGATGAGTAGAATTTGGTAGGTAAAGAAAGAATTAAAAGATGTTTCTGGAAAAGCTGATTGATAGAAAATGAATATTTCCATAGGAGTGTAGAAGAGGTCTTGGAGAGGGTAGGAAGTATGACATAGAGAAAACTGTATTTTAGGGGAATTACTCTAGCAGTGATGTATGAACAAACATCGTTAGAGAAATGGAGTGAGGAGTCAGGGAGCTTGGAAGGCTGTAGGAGTAGTTAGGCGTGAGGTAATCAGAATTCAGTCAGAGTGGTGATAGTGGAAATAGAAAAGAAGGACTAAATGGAGTAGGGTATGTTGTGAAGGAAGAAGGGACACTGATTTGTGACTAGATGTTGAAAAGAGATGATGATGCCCACATTTTTTATCTGGATAGCAGGGATAATATTGGGTATCGTTAATAGCAAACATAAGTAATTCTTCAAATCTAGTTAAATCCGAGTTTTCTAAGTTTAAAGAAACACTAAAATGGATGTTCTGCTGTATTGTTGGTCTCCTCATTTGTTTATATACAACAAATATTTTTGCACATTGTTTTTCAAGCCTTAGCATACTGAAAAGGAGGTAATGTGAAAAAAGCAAAGTATTGCCTCTTTAGAAGAGTAGTTTTTAGAGAAATAAATACTATTCTGCTCATATTTATCTCTTTCGTTATTCTTTTAAATGCTATATAAGATTTAGTAAAATTTAAGAATGTTTAAAGTATTTCTGCAGGTATAATTCTGACACTTACTGAAAGATGGTATCTTATTTAATAGAATTATTGCTAAATGAATGGAGACCTGTGAAGACGCTCATTAAGCAGAATTTGATGGTTCCACCTTAACAAATAAACATTAGTATGATAATGTCCTTAGAGAAATACCTTATAGTGAGGTAATATTACCTTATAATATAAAACTAACTACTTTTAATGCTTTTATTAAAGTTGTTTTCAGCTCTTAATTGATGATTGATTTAGGGCTTTGCCATATTCAGAAATATTTCAACACTGTATGTTGAAAATAAAGTAGTCACTATTTGTTTTGTAATTACGCATTGTGTAAAATTGGAAAACATCACATTATTGAGGAAGGAAACATCACATTAAGAAAAGGCTTTATGATTAAACTATATTTTCAAGTTATTTCCTCTCTAACATAAATTTGGTTAAGCTCTCAATTAATATTTGTACTATATATATTGTGTATGTATGTGTGTGTATAAATATATATGTATATATATTTTAAGATCTCCTCTATCATTCTTATCTCAGAATAGTCACAACATTGTTTCCCGAAGTGTTGAGTGTGTATCACTGGTATTATTCAGAATGATTTTAGGTGGCACACAGATGAATCTGTAAACTTTTCCAGTTATATATTTATTTTGATAACCTATTCGTGACAAGTAATATTTAACATAGTGACAATTATGTTCACCTTTATTTTCTCTCTGTTTTGAATTCTGGTTCAGAAACTAGAGTTAATCATACCTTCAATTTATGGCAGTAAAATTACTATCTTTGTTCTTTATAAGGCCCTTGAGTTGATATATTTTATTTTGTCTTCTTTATTCTTGACCTCCACTCCCATTTTCCTTTCCTTCCGCCATAGGAAACCATTCTAATTTGTTTGCTCTATATCTTTGAATGAATGTATCTTTATAAAATATAGTGTTGTTGGTGTGTATGTGTTTAATTGACTTAATTAGGCTTTGCTACAGATATTCTGCCCTTTTTTCCCCCCACTGTTTTCTTTAGCACCAGAAAGTTATATCTCTTCATGTTGCTGTGTACATTCTTACTTGTTGCTTCTAACTTACGTTTAGTTTCCCATAGTGTACTGCACTACATTCTTCTACTTAGAGGCAGCACACTCTTCTTAAAAGCACAGGCAGTGGAGCAAAGTTGCTTCAGTTTGAGTTCTAACTGCACCACATCTTAGTTTGGGTTTCTTTGAAAGTAGAGCCTGAGAAAGGGACTTATGGCTTGGGTAGTTTATTTGGGAGATGATCTAAAGAAGCAGAAATGAGAGAATGGGAAAAGTGAGAGAGAGAAGAAAGTAGAGTTACATAAAATGTGTCCATGAGCTAGTTATCACTGTGAGCAACTGAGATTCAATTTCCTTGGGTACCTTCTGAATGCACCTCAGCATTGTCCCACCAAAGGACAGACAGGAACTTGGGACATTTATCCACTGACTTTCATGTTTTGTTAATTGAAGGTGGCTCCTGGAGCTGTAGCTCTAGCACTTGTGTAGTTGTGCCTGTATACTGCTGAGCAGTCGTCTTTGGGTTTGGAGGAAGCCCTGAGGAGCAAAACAGAGCAGTGCCTTGGCTCACACTTGATGTCAGATGCTGTTGGACAGTGCATAGATCTGTCCACTGCAGCTGAAATGAGGAAAGGTAGGCTGAGCACTGCAAGTGTCTGCCACCCCTTTTATTACGCAGATTACCTCGTGTTCTGTTAAGTCCACTCTGTCACTGACCCTTCAGAGAGGTGGCTGGTTGTAATTGCTAAAAGCAGTCTCTAAAACAGGAGGGTTAGGGGAACATGCTGTAGTCCCTCTACTGTAGCTGGTCCCTGAGGACATAATTGATTCTGTAATCCGTGGGATAGTGGTGCTGTCCATGGGGTATATTGTGGGTGGGAAAGGCAAACCCACAACTGGAGTCAGTGTCAGTTCTGCACCTGCATGTGTTAGTTGGCATTCCACAGCAGCAGTAATTAGGTCACCTTCATGAGAAGGAAACCATGCTGCTGCGCCTTTGTAAAGCCTTCCTTTCTGTCACTAGGGCTCCTCCATTCACAACCCTATTGCTTAAGCATTGAGGTGGTCGAGAGCAGAAGCTGGCAGATGTCCACTGACTAGTCACTCCATCTGTAGTTGGGATGCAGTTAAATGCACCTTCCCTCTTGGTGCTTTGTGGTGGGCATTAACATAAGACATAAACGATTGGCACTTTGTGCTGACTCCCATAGAACCATCAACATGCCTCTTCTCCAAATTCTTTCTCTTATTTTCCAGTTTTGCCCCTTCTATCCCCCTAACCAGTCAACCATACCATTTGCCACTCCCAAGGAGTCCATGTTTTCCCTTCTCTGGTCACTTCTCCCTGTGCCATACCCACTGAGAGAATTTCTACCTCATCATTGTCTTTCAGAGCCATCCAAATAGGGCTGTAGAGCAGTAGTAATCCATTTTTGATTTGTTTCTGTTAACCAGGCCCCAGGTGTTTTTTTTTTTGTCATTGGCCACCAGTAACCTACCATAAAGTCATTGGTGTGAGCAGAAGTAAAGATACCAATATGATAGAGGTAGGTGACATGAAGTTCTGGGCCACCTCTTGTAGTTTAGTAGTGCCTTCTGGACCTGCCTAGGTCCTATTACATCACACAGTGGATTGCTGCTGTGCCTAACCTTGTGACTTGGTGGATCATGATGGGTAGCTCTGGTCACTAAACCTTAATTGTTTCATGGTTGGGAACTCTGCTAGGGCCTAATATCATGCCAGGAGATACACTTTGCATACAGTGTTGTAGAAGTTACGTGCTTGCTTCAGAAAATCTAGAGGGCTGTGCTGCAACTCTCCTACTGGAACTTGCCAGAGAATTGACATGGCGTCTGTTTACCACAGATGTCTCTAATACCTTTGCATCTGAGCATCAGGGCAGCTTACACCAGAGCTTGATCTGCTGAGAGCCTCTTCTCCTCTAGATCCTAATCAAAACGGCAGCCTTCTGAGTCACCCAGTCTCTTCTTTTTTTTAATTTAAAAAATTTTTAAAATGTACCAGTCATCTTTCATTGGGCATTAATTCTCAGTTAGGGTGTAAAAGGATTCAGCAAAGATCAAGTTCTTCAAAGAGAGGTGCAGGGCAAAGATGGTCACGGTAAGGCCTGCAGAGAGCACCCTTCACGCCGGGCCCTCATCAGTGGTTCTTGCGTAGCTGTTCACGTTTGAGTTCCTTGTAAGAAACGCAGTAGTTGAAAAGCACGTCAGCTGCCAGCACCATAGAAACCCCAAGGGTGCTCCCTTTGTTTATATTGACATACTTGTTGTCATACTGGTAGTAACCTCTTTGAAATGCTCTGATGGTGCCTTTGGGGGTGAAACCTTGTGTCAGTATCCAGTTTGGCAGATCCTTTATTTTGACATCCATGAGTTTCTTCTCCACTGGTACAGCTAACACCATCTTGGTGTCTTGGATATTCACTGTCACCCAGTCTTTTCTAATAGTTCCATTTAACCAGAAGCCGCTGTTCTGATTTTCAGCTTAGCCTTCCCTCCGTTTGCTGAATTCCCTTTAAATGAATTGTATTTTTTTATGCCCATTCTGGGGCTTTGGGTTCCCTAAGCACTCATTTAGTTCTGGCTATAGGCATCTATTATTCAGTGGCAAACCAATAGGCACGAAAGTCAGAGTTGTTTCTGTCCTGTGGACTGATAACAAAGGGGCCAACAAATTGTTGCCCATTTCTTGAAGCTCTGGGAGCAATCCTCAGTGCTTCCAGGCACTCCCGACTGCAAGATCTGTTAGCAGTGTGGCAGATGAGAGTTGCTTCTAGGTCTGCTGAGATCTGTTAGATGGAGCAGCCTTTTGAGGGTCCAGCATTGCAGTAAAGCAGTTATAGCGCCAGGCTTGAAGATGAGCTTCATCTTTCCTATTGGTCTCTCCTTGGACTCCATTGAAAATGTATTCCCACACCTACTGTCTTCTGTAGAGAAACCTAGAACTCATGGTCTCAGAAACATCCTACAGGCCTTGCCCTCAGGCTCTTTGGTTATTGTGCTACTCCTGAAAGGGAGACAGAGAAAGTTTATTCCCATTCTCTTCAATTCAGACTGCCTCCTCATAACTCAGATATCTTTATTCTTTTCTTAATTTAAGTTTGGTGGGTATTCTCCTTGCTTACTTATTTGATCATTCTCCAGTTTGGATGCTTTTAGATTCCGGTGGTGGTTTGTGTTATTGCAACTGCATATGGTACTGCAGGAAGAGCATGCCACAAGATTTCCAGTAGCATCTTTTCATAATCTGTAGTGACATTTCAATTCCTGTCTTTATCCTCCATCCTAATACTTCTCTCCTCTTCTACTATCTTATATTTTCAATAGTTTCTTTCTGGGTGTCTCAGATAGAAATTCTAGTTTAACTTCTGAGCTCATCTACTTCCTATCTTTTCGTCCTTTCTTCCTTTCCTCCCTCCTTTCCTCCCTCCCGTCCGTTTTTTTGTGGGTTAAGGGCTAGAGGAGGCTTAATTGTCCCCTTTCAGAACATTTTTTTTTTATTTTTAAAAGACTACATGAATGAGGCATGAATAAGTTCTTGCATACAATTTTGAACAGTATGCACCGAAGCCTAAAGCCCTCTTCACTACCCTCACCCCACTGCCCTCCTTACCACACTCCCCTCCACCCCATTTGCACCTCACCGACCTTTACATTACAGGTTATTGATTTGGGGGATTTATTTTTATAAAATTATGCATAATGAGAATACTGGCCTCATAAAGTTAGTGTGAGGATTAAATGAGTTAGTACATGTCAAGTATGTATAACATGTTAGAGTTCTTACTTCATAGTATAAAAAACAGTATTATAAGAAAAAGCTAATAAACTTAGAGCAAAGATAATTCAAAATATGAAATAAGGCAGAAATATTTGGGGGAAAAGGGCTTTTGCATATACTAAGGTTCCCTGTTTCATGACTTGGATCTAAATTTCTTTTCTCTAACATCTAGAAATCACCGGAGGGGTGGTGGTTTGGGGAGCAAAGTTATTGAGCTGGGACTTGGATTGTTGGGTTAGTAGTAGCTGGCTATAACTGTAAGATTTGGAGATACATTTGTAGATGTTAGTATACTTACAAAGAAGTATTAGAGTTTATTATGTGATTTTATAGTTGATTTAACTCCCCAGTTATGTTTCCCTTAAGATATTAATATTATTTTTATTCATTTCATTCACCTATTGAACATTTATTGTTTTGCTTAGTAACATGCTAGAAAATAGAGGTTACAAGTGCCGCAAGATAAGTCAAAAAAATCACCTGACTAAATAAGCGTTAAGAGAGGAGGGATCACGTCTGTTTCATTGACTGTTGTATAAGTGTGATGCACATACCAAGTAATTAATAAATACTTTATGAATGAGTGTTAGTCAAGAGCTAAGGCGCAGCTATGGTTCATGTTCTGGGTGCACTAGAAGTACAGAGATGGGCCAGCTCACTCAGCCTGATATGTAGGGGTCAGGGATTGCTTACACAGATGATGCATAGGTCAAGTCTGAAGAGTGAACTGTAGTTAACTTGGTGAGAAACAAAGGGAGGAAGAAAAAGGATGTGCAAAGGATGGGAGTCTAAAAGGGATGCCTGTAAATATAGAGGCTTCAGTGATTTCAGTGTAGTTGGATCATTGTAAAGGTATGAGGAGTGAATGGGAAGATGGTGTTAGAAAGCCTGGCGGAGGCCAGATCATAGCAATTCTTCTTATGTCTTGGTAATTCCATCCTATGAAATGAGAATATTTATAGATTTTTTTAAGCAGAGAGCATGACAAGTCATTTAGTTTTAGAAGTTAGGTTTGGTTTAGAATTTAGCATTTTATTAAAAGTGATCATGTACTAGGCTGTACAGCAAGTTCTTACACAATTCAAATGATCATATCAGCCACACTTTTTGTCAACAAATACACTTAAGTTAAAACTGAGTAACAAACAGTATATACAGGCACACATTTGGAAATTTAAAAACCTACCTCCATAAATCCCACAGGTCAAAAATAAAATGATAATGCAAGTCAGAAAACACCTAGAACTAAACAATAAAGAAAATTAGGACTTATTAAACTTGTGTGACATGTTTAACATACTCATATTAAAAGATTAAAAATATTAATAAGATAAGCACCTAATTTAAATTAGGAAAAGAACAACAGAATAAATTCAAGTGAAGTAAAATAGGTGATAAAAATAAAAGCTAACACTTGTAGAGCACTTGTTATATGTACCAAGCACTGTTCCATGTGCTTTACAAGGATTATCTCATTTAATCTTTGCAACAGCCCTGTGAGGTAGGTACTCTTACTATTCCCACTTTACAGATGAGAAAACTGAGGCACAGAGGAAAACTTATCTACACTTCTAGCTAATAAGTGATAGAATTGGGGCTAATTAGAAAAGTTTTTTTCGTTTGTTTGTTTGTTTGTTTTTAAGATATGATGGAGAGAGTTAACATGGCCAAAAGTTGGTTTCTTGAAAAGGCTGATAAAATAGACAAACCATTTGAATAACTGATCAAGAAAAACACAGAAAGCACAAGTAGTATTGGGACTGGAAAGGAGGACATAACTTCAGATATAGCAGAGATTTTTTAAAAATAAGAGATACCTTGAATAAGTTTATGCATATACTTTTTTAAAAAATTTATTTATTTATGCTGCATTGGGTCTTTGTTGCTGAGCGCAGCCTTTCTCTAGTTGTGGTGAGCGGGGGCTACTCTTTGTTGCGGTGCAAGGGCTTCTCATTGCGGTGGCTTCTCTTCTTGCAGAGCACGGGCTCTAGGCACGCGGGCTTCAGTAGTTGCAGCATGCGGGCTCAGTTGTTGTGGTTCGCAGGCTCTAGAGCACAGGCTCAGTAGTTGTGGCGCACGGGCTTAGTTGCTCCGTGGCATGTGGGATCTTCCCAGACCAGGGCTTGAACCCGTGTCCCCTGCATTGGCAGGAGGATTCTTAACCACTGTGCCACCAGGGAACTCCTACATTTTACAATTTAAATAAAACAACAATTTTAAAAATGCAACAATAAAATTGATTAAGGTGAAATAAAAAACCTAGATATTTCTGTAATTATTAGAGAATTTTAATTTGTAGTGAAAGATCTGCCTTCTCCCATATACTCACAGATAAGCCCTTGGCTCAGATGATTTTAAAGGTGAGTTCTATCAAACTATTCAAGTGGTAGATATGTCCAGATATACAAAGACTGTTTGAGAGAATAGCAGAATAAGGAAAGTTCCTCAGCTTATTCTGTGTGAGTAGTATAACCTTGATACTGAAACCAGACATGGATAATATGAGAAAAAAATTATAGGTCAGTCTTTCTTATGAACATAGATGTAAAACCTAACAAAATTGTTAGCGAAACGAATCCAGTGGTGTATCTAAACATGATCATGTCTACAGTACTGCAGTACAGTTCTGACACTGCCTACCCACTGTTAGTGTCAGACGCCACAGTTTTAAGGGCACAGTCCCCAACAAGACTGCCCTCACTTGAGATGGCAGTCACAAGTTTGGAGGTCCCCAGGCTACTCACACTTCTGACTAACTGGCTACAGATCCAGGAGGATTCCCGTGACCGCCCCCCACATTTGACAATTCATTTATATGACTCACAGAATTTAAGAAAGTGGTATACTTATTTTTTTAAATAAATTTATTTATTTTATTTATTTATTTTTGCCTGCATTGGGTCTTTCTAGAGAAAGCTGTGCACAGGCTTTCTCTAGTTGTGGTGAGCAGGAGCTACTCTCTTTTGCAGTGCGTGGGCTTCTCGTTGCCGTGGCTTCTCTTGCTGCGGAGCACGGGCTTTAGGCGCATGGGCTTCAGTAGTTGTGGCATGTGGGCTCAGTAGTTGTGGCATGCGGGCTCAGTAGTTGTGGCTCATGAGCTCTAGAGCACAGGCTCAGTAGTTGTGGTGCACGGGCTTAGTTGCTCCGAGGCATGTAGGATCTTCCCAGACCAGGGCTTGAACCCATGTCCCCTGCATTGTCAGATGGATTCTTAACCACTGTGCCGCCAGGGAAGTCCCAAGTAGTATACTTATGATGATAGTTTTATCAGTATAAAGGATACAGATTGGGACCAGCCAAATGAAAGAGACACACAGGGTGAGGTCAGGGTAGCTTCCAAATGTGGAGCTTCCATGCCCTCTTCCCCTGGAATCGGGGTGTGTTGTCCTAGGAAGCTTATCTGAGCCATGGTGTGCAGTTCTTATTGGAGTTTCATTATGTAGGCATGATTGAATAATTGGCCATGTGACTGAACTCAATCTTCTGCCCTCCCTATCCATACTCCCTGGAGGCTGGGCTGGCTCAAAGCCCCAGCCCTCTTCTAATCACATCACTGGTCATTTTGGTGACCATCGCCCATCCTGAGTCAGTCATTAGCATAAACTCAGGTGTGATCCATGAGGCTTGTGAATAACAAAGACACTTCTGTTACCCAGGAACCAGGCGTAGAGACCAGACAAAATATTTATTTAACGATGACAAAACAGAATTTATCCCAGAAATCCAAGGGTGTTAATGTGTTAGTTATTGTTGCTGCATAACAATTCATCCCAAAACGTAGGGACTTGAAATTCAGGAGCAATTTACTGGGTGGTTTTGATTCAGGATATTTTGTGAGATTGTAGTTTTGTCAACAGGGGCTGCATTCATTTAAAAGCTTGACTGGAGGAGAATCCACTTCCAAGATGACACATTCTCATGGCAGTTGGCAGGAGGCCTCTGTTGCTCACCGTATGAGCCTCTCCACAGATTCCGTGAATATCCTAACACCATGGCAGCTGGCTTTCCCCAGAATAAATGTCCAAGAAAGAGCAAGGAGAAAGCTGCATTACCTTTCAAGACCTAGTCTCAGAAGTCATACTTTGTCACTTTCACTTTATTCTGTTTGTTAGGAGGGAATCTCTCAGTCTGGCCCACTCTCAAAGTAATTAGGTTCCACCTCTTGAAAAGAGGAATATGAAAGAATTTGTGGACATATTTTTAAACTACCGCAGATAGCTTACTCTTTGAGAGAGCGCTCAGGGACTTCCCTGGTGGTCCAGTGGGTAAGACTTTGCCTTCCAATGCAGGGAATGCGGGTTTGATCTCTGGTTGGGGAGCTAAGATCCCACATGCCTTGCGGCCAAAAAACCAAAACATGAAACAGAAGCAATATTGTAACAAATTCAATAAAGACTTTAAAAATGGTCCACATCAAAAAAAAAAATCTTAAAAACAAAGAGAGCTCTTAATATGGATTATTACTAGTTAATTTATACATTAACACATTGAAGGAGGAAGCCACTGTGATTATATCAATAGATGGAGAAAAAGCACGTGATGTAATTCAACCCCATTTATGATGAAAACGCTTATTAGCAAATGAAGAATAGAAGGGAACTGTAATGTGATAAAGAATATCATTAAATTTATAATTAATTTAGGAACAGTTGATATACATGATCTTGAAGTTTTCTATACATAATGTGGTATGTTTTTCCGTGTGTTAAAGTTTATTCTGTATCCTTCAGCAGTATTTTAAAATTGTCCTTGTATCAGTGTTGTACACTTGGAAGTACAAAATGGTACAGTCCCAGAGGGGGTTACCAAAATATCTACGAAAAGTACCATTAGACCCAGAATCCCACTTCTAGAAATCTATCCTTCAGAATTATTTACCCAAACAACAATAACAAAAGCATCTATTCAAGTTTATTTATTGCAGCATTGCTCATAATACCAAAACCTAGGAACAACCTAAAATGTCCATCAACATAAGAATGGATAAATACAGCTATAAAATAATCATAAAATGGAATACTATATAACAATGAAAATGAATTAAAAGGAACTATATGTATCTATGATGGAAATCACTCACAATGTTGAGTGAAAAATAAGCAAATTATAAAAATATACATATAGAATGATACAATTTTTATACATCTATAGCAAATTTAACAGTATGCAAAGCAATATTATTTGGCATATATACCACATATAGTATAAAAGCATGTAAAGACATGAGTGTTAAATACCACAATCAGAATAGTGGTTCCCTCAGAACCAGGGAAAGGGTGGCGCTTCAGTGGTATTTGCCCTGCTTTACTCAGTACCTATATAATTAGGTGAAGTCTTTGAGGCACTATAGTCAGTGAGTGTAGTTCGTAGACTCATAGGATATGAGAGGTAGAAGTCTTCATGGTATTATTTATTTTACAGATGAGGAAACTAAGGCCTGGAGAGGGAAGTGAGTGGGCCAAGATCAGCTAGCCAATTAGGCAGAATTTGCAACTGAATCCTAGGTCTCCTGACTCTAAGACTGTGTTACTTAACAATTCTTTCTTTAATAAAAATATAAGTTGATAAGTATTTAAACTAGGAGCTGAAAGAAAGATACTAAAAGGGAAAAAAGGACAAGTTAATGTCAAGTCTGCCACAGAATTTCTTCATGAAAACACTCTAAACCAGCACATTTTAACCTGAGACATGTTCTGACAGAGTAAAGAAAATAAAATGGAGATGTTTCATCCAAAAGGGGGAAAACTCTTTCTGGATTTCCAAGCTCTTCACATTAATAAGCCTGAATTTGTAATCTTGAGTGTTGTTTCTCAGACCTGTAGGTTTGCAGGGTTTAGTTTCCTATGGTTTGTGGTTCATGCTTGTCAGGGCAGAACTGTTAGCAATCTGATTTTAACACCCACTGGTCTTATTCAGGGCCTTTGGTTACTTACAATTTACATATAAATATTACCTTTGAACCTTTACTTAATTGAAAGATTGCAGTTGAGTTTAGATAGTGCTTTGAAGTTCCCTTTGTCAGACCACATTGTTTGTACCAAAGGACTGTATTTTCTTTTTGTCTGTGGTTATTTCCACAATTATTTAACTTGCTGTAACTATGTGGTACTGTCAGAATATAACCCAAGCCATTGTTTGCCTTAAGCAATATTTTAGATCTTGGGAAATAATGTTTAGTGATACATGTCTTTCTTAAAGACCTTTTAATTTACTCAAATATACTCAAGACATTGAGTCTCAAGACGTACTCAAGACCTTTTAATTTACTCAAATATACTCAAACTTGAGTATATCCAGTGAAAACAGTGGAAAAAAGTTTTTTTTACTGGATCCTGACACAAGTCAGGGCTCAAAGTGAGCAAAAGGAAGTGGTGTGGTTTTTGTATCATTTCAGTTGTGTTGAGATAAGGAAATGGAATAGCTTATCCATAGCATAGCCCTTATGGGAAAGTCTCATTTGTATGTGAAAGTAAAAGGAATTGGCATAACGTTTTAATTCCTTCTGCTATACTCAATCATTCCCTCAGCAAATATTTATTTAGCACCAAATATGTGCCAAGCACCATCCTAGGTGCTACAAATACAGAGTGAAAAAGTAGACTTATATACCTGCCCTTACGGAGCATACATTCTGGAGCAGGTGGCAGGCAATAAACAAAACAAATAGTAAATTATATATAAAATTACAGGTGACAAGTGCTAAAGAGAAAAAAAAATATCAGGGATGGAAGATGGGAGTGCCAGGGATGTGGATGGGATTACAGTTTTAAATAGGATGAGCAGGAACACTAAATAAGAAAGGGATACTGAGTAAGCACTTGGAAGAGGTCAGATAGCAAGTCATGCGGATAGATGTCTTGGGGAGGAATGTTATAGGCAGAGGAACTTGCACATGTACAGGTCCTGCAGCAGGGCCATCCCTGACATGTTTGAGGAACCAGGAGGCCCATGCTGCTGAAGTAGAGGAGTTGGAGTCTTGTTGGCCATGGTAGACTTCAGCTTTTACTCTGAGTGAGTTGGGGAACCATTGGAGGGTTTTGAAAAGGGGAGTGATGTGATCTAATATGCTTTTTATCACCAGTTTGGCTGCTGTGTTGAGAATATATTGTAGGTGGATAAGGGTAGAAGCAAAGAGTCCCGTTCTAGGAGGCTTTTTCAGTAATCCAGGCGAAAGGTTAGTTAGTGACTTGGACCAGAGAGATAATAGTGGATGTGGTGAGAAGTGCATAGGTTCTGGATATACTTTGAAGGTAGAACCAACAGGATTTGCTGACCCATAGCCTGTGGAGTATGAGGGAAGAAGGGAGTTGCCAAGAATGACTCCAAGACTTTTGGCCTGGGAAACTAGAAGTAGAGAGGCTGTTAGTTATGGTGAGAAAGACCGAGGGTCTAGCAGATTTAGGGGGTAAGAGGAGAAAGACCAGGAATGATAAATTATATAGCTGCTGATTACATTATTAAGTAAATTTTTATACTATTTGAGCTATCTTAAAAGTAATTCTATCTTGTACCAGTCTTTTTTTTTTTTTTTTTTTGCATTATGTGTTATCGAGTCTCTTTTTCTGAGATATTTGACATTACTCAGAAGTACTAATTTTATGCTGATCTAACCCAGAATACTCAAGTGTACCTTTTCCTTTAATCTTTGGTTATATCAGAAAAATTGTCTCTCTCTGACCTAAAAAATAAAGAGAATTTAATGGCTGTTAACTGAAAAGTCCTTAAGTAATTCAGGTGTCAGGCAGGGTTGTTTGAGCAGCTCATTGATAGCTCCAAGGATCTGGCTTCTTTTACTCTCCCACCTCTGCCTCTGGTTCCCCTCTGGTCCCAGCGTAGCTGCCAGCAGCTGCTATTTTCTTATTCATGTTCAATATGAAAGAGTGACTTTATCTCTGCAGGGCCAGCTGAAGTCCTTGGACCGTGTTAGTACGGCTCACCCCTGAACTTTTCATCGTGGCATAGGAGATAGAATATGCTGATTGGCTTGGCCTAGGACAGAGCCTCTACTTCTGGTGCTTCAGGGAAACCTGTGTACAATGAATTTTTTAAAGTTGTAGATAGAGAAAAAAAAGTGGAGAAAAATGGTTGATTTTTAAATTACTTTTGCATTGTACAAGCACTGTGGTTAACACAGCAAGAATATGATTCCTTTTGTAAAGTGGTCAAATGAGAAGGAAAAAAAGTAAAGTAAAAGTAAAGTTGCATTCAAACATTAGTTTGATTAAGATAATTTTTCTTCTAAGAGGCCTAAAACTATTGCTTTTTGAATATCTGGAACCTAAGAGGAAATTCCCTGGCAGTCCAGCAGTTAAGGCTCTGCGCTTTCAGTGCCGAGGGCCCAAGTTCGATCCCTGGTCAGGGAACTAAGATCCCGCAAGCCTTGTGGCATGGCCAAAAAAAATTGAATCTGATAGGTCGTTCTAGTCAAGAATAGTTGTTTCTCCACAAGGAGAGCCCTACTGGCATTTGGTTGAGACAATTCTTTGTTTTGAGGGATTGTCCTTGCACATTGCATTGCATTTTCCATTTTGGGCCCTGGTCACTGTGTGTCCTGTCATACCCCAGTCATTTTTCCAACCGAAAAATCACCTGTGTATTTCCATATCTTCTTAGGGAGGTACAAACTTGCAAAAAACTTCTGACTCTTTTTGAAAGGGTGTTTCATATTGAGGACATAAATACAGATATACTTTGGTTTCCTGAGTGAAAAATGGGTTTGTTTTTTGTTATTCTTGAAGTTCTGCTTTGACTTCTTTCCCCTAGTTCTAGAAGTTAGATATATTCTCCTTAAAAATTGATTTAGCATTTGAATTAATTTTTTGGCCACAGGGATTTACTGAGTTAATTCCAAAAGTTTTTGATTAAATGTAGTATTGCTAAGGAAAAGAGAAATGTTTTGATAGCCAAATTTTGGTGCTCTTTCAAGCATTTTGACTTGGGTCACATAGGTTAGAACAGAAAGACCAACCAATCTTGAACAAATTTCCAACTTTGATAGGTTAAAATTATTTGTGGTGAGAAAAGTGAAATAGGTACTGAGTCTAGGAGAATTCATTCCTAAAGTCAGAATATCTTAGAATACTCTTTGAATATATATTAAAACACACATTATAAGCACTTAGGAAATGTTAGACCTCTTTGGTGAAGTGAATATATTAAAAAATGTGTATGTGTTATGTGTGGATCTAGTCAGTCAGTTACCCTCTGAGATCTGTTTTCTGAAAGTATTTGTATCAATCAGGGCCCAGTCAGGAAAGCTGAAACCACACTGGTTATTTTAACAGAGACAATTTGGTGTAGGGAGTTGACTACACAGGTATCGGAGGATTGAAAAAGCTAAAGGAACACTGGGATTAAACTGAAATACTAATTGTGGGAAGCAAATACCACCCTTAAGAGGCTGAGGTTTCAGAACCTAGAAGCTCGGAGAAAGAGTGCCCCTGTGGAGCCCTGACCCCGTCCTCTGTGGAGGGAGCTCAGAGCCCAGCTACTGCCGGCTCCCAAGGACTTGCTCTGGGGTCTTGAGGCGCTGGCACTCAGACTCTGAGGTGTAGGCACGGTTGGGTCTGAACAGGGGCCATGAGACTGATTCTGGGAGTGTGGAAGGAAGCTGGAAATGGAATCTACTGCTGCTGCTATGGCAAAGGCTGTTGTTCAGATAACTCTGACAGGAACAACAAAGTCAGGAAGATTAAAGTCCCTTCTTCCCTCCAGCCTTCTCTAGTTCCCCTTTTGGCAGAACCTATCAAGGAACCAGCTGGTAAAAGACTTGTTAGTGGTATCCCAGGTCAACATCACAAAGCAGAATGGTTAGGTTTTATTTGGGGGCGGGAGGGGGCTTGTTATTGCTTTGTTTTTGCTGAAAAGCAATAGTGTAATAAGGGGCACAGTAGTTTCCATTTTTTCTCATTACCTGTCGCTCCTAACTGTGCAATAGTGAATGGAATTTGAGCTTTCTCAGCAGCAGACTTGCTACTTATTGGTTGTGTGAACTTGAGCAAGTTTCTTAACTTTGCTGAGCTTCACTTTTTCCTTGCAGAGTTGTGAAGATGAAATAAAATCTTATGTGGCTCAATAAAAAGTAACTTCCTATTTCCCTTTTGATGTACTTACTCATGTACTTACTGGATAAAACACTGCACTTGGGAATAAAAGACCTGGGTTTTAGTTTTTCCTTCAAGTTACTAGCTGTATAGAATTCAGCAGGTCACTTTAGCTTCCTGAACCTGTCTCTTCTCTGTAAAAGTAGGAATAATTTTACTTACTGTAAGGGTCATATACATATGGTGTAAGGCATGTAAAACTAACTTGCAAATTATTAAGATGGTGATGTGCTAACATAAAGTTGCCACTAAACACTATATATGATTTTCTCTCATTTAATTGGCACAAAAGACCTAGATCTGTATTATGCTAGACCCTGAACTATTCACTAACCACATTATACTGGTTTTATCTCTATAAAAATATTGTGCAGAAACAAAGACAGTATTGTTTACCATTACTCATAATATACCTATAGGGATGACCAAATTCTGTTCCCTCCTAGGCATTTCTGTGACTACTGATTCACTTTACCTGTTTTTTTGTCATTTGTGCTATTCCAGAGGACAGACAGAAGCATAACACCCAGACCCCCTCAATTAACTGCTGGCATTAAGAATTTCTTCTGAGCACTGATGTACCAAAGATTGGTATATAGCATAATCTAGTTCTAATTATTGTGAGGTTTTTTTGTTTAATAAGACTAAACAAACAAAAAAGCTTTGGAGAAACTAGGTTAGTGAATTTGTAGTACAAAGTTGAATGGTGTTTTGAAAATAGATTATCTCCTGTTTTTAAAAATAGTTCATAAACCAAGAAGCACTTATTGTGCATCTAATATTGAGGCCCGCACTGAGGGATATAAAACATCTAAGTGCATCAGCTATAATAATGCCATCCTAGTTTGTCTTACCTCTCTGTTCCTGGAAGAATTTTACTTATGTTGGGGAGAACAGTTTCTTGGCACAGAAGGAAAATGAAAGGTTTTGAATGAAGAGAGGACAATTGAGCAGAAATACAAAGATTAAATGTTGTTAAATTTGCTTTGAATAAATAATTGAGCATTGGGGAAAGGAAGGTCTAGTCAGAAGGTAATTTCAGGGGTGATGATGAAATTAGTGACCTCAGGGTGGATGAAGACATCACAGTTAGAAATGTCTTTATAAAGTGGAACTTCCCCATCCCTACTGTAGGTCAGAATTTAGCTTGATGGTTGGTTCTCTTAGCTCCTTTTTCAGACTTTACAAAAGTTCTCATTATGCATGTCTCACCCATCACAAGTTCTCACAGCATGGACTCCAAGGCAGGCTTTTTGGTGAGATTCCTGTGTATTACCACAGATACACTCATAACTATTTATATAAGCATGTTATTTTTTAAGGGTTTATGTTTAGATTTGGGTGACTTTTTTACACTGATATAAAAATAACCTGAGTAGTGTTGCTCCATTTGTATGTGTATATATTAGTTTAGGAATTGATGGGGTTGGAGGTTAGAAATGGGGAGGGGATGGATGAGTTGCTTGTTAAGGGAAAAGACAATATTCTTATGCTAATCCAAGCTCTGGATCAGGAGCAAAGCAGCCCTGCAAACAATGGCTGTGGAGCCAGAAAGTCTGCAGTGAGTCTAGTCCTTCTCAGAAAGCTTGTCAGACCAGGCGCCTGGAGCTGCCTAGGGGGAGGGACCCCTGGAAGGGGGAGTTTTCTCCTTACTACCTTATGGAGTTGGCAGTTAGCCAGCTTGTTGAAAATTCCCAAACCTCACTACTAGAAAGTAAAAATTAAGGGTGGGGGGCTTAACGGGAAGAGGAAAGAATGACTTTAGTCTGTTTTTTCAGCTGACTTCAGCCTTTTCCTGTTTTTTTTTTTTTTTTTTAAATCCTGATGGAACTATTGGTTTAGCTTTCTTGCTTTTTGCAAAGCTTTAAATTTTTTTATTTAAAAATAATTTATATTTTATTGAGTAATGTTGTTGTAGTCTTAATTTCCTGAAAAAGAAGCCACCAACCTGTGTATATAGCAAAGGAAAGTAAATGTATTTAGATGCCTTTTTGGACTATTTAATAATAGCTTTTAAACACCAGAATCATTTAAAGTTTTTGATCATGTGGCATTTCAAATGTCTGCATTTCCTTATATTCTTAACATTGCGTGATCAGATATTTTTAATTTTCATATAAAAATTCCAATGAATTATTCTAGGAATTTAAAAATATTTTTTATTTTCAGATGTTAGAATTATAAAATACAGTTTTTATACTTGCATTCAGTGTCAGGAATGGTTGCAAAATAAGGTTACTATTTTTGCTATATCATGATTTTAGAAACAGTTAATATGCTAGGACAAATAAAGGGGAAATCATCAGTATTTCTGTTATGAATAACAACAGTTACAACAATAACAACTAACATCTATTATTTATTGAGTGCTTAATACTGAGATGCAAGGCACTAACTCATTTAGGTTAGTAATATTGTCCCCATTTTGTGGCTAAGGAAACCAAGACCTAGATAGCTTACATAACTTCCCCAAAATTGCATAGCAAATAAATACTGGAGCTGATTTTTGAAACCAATGGACTGACATCAGAATTTACTTTAACTTTGCCAGGATATTATATGAAAAGTGCCTTTACCTAGAATACAAAAATGATGTCATCGTTATGGAATCCATAGTTTAAAAGGGTAAATGTAACAGTGTATAGTGTGGAACTAGGGACAGTTTTTCCCCCACAAAAAAATGAGCCTTACTTACTGAGGTAATTTAAAAACAAAGAATATACTCTGGTTACTCCTTTGAAAGAAAAATGTTAGTTGTATTATCCAGTTAGTTCTTTGGGCATTGTGACTATTTATGTTATACTTTTTTTTTTTTTGGCCACACCACGCAGCTTTCGGGATCTTAGTTCCCCTACTAGGGATTGAACCCGGGCCCTCGGCAGTGAAAGCGCGGAGTCCTAACCACTGGACTGCCAGGGAAATCCCTATTTATGTTATACTTGTATTGTTATACTCTGACTTGACTATGCCTTCCAGACTTCTGTCTTTTGGTTGACTGTGCAATAACTTATAGTGATTAGGCTTTTATTATTTCAACAAATTTCTTGGAATGACTGTATTATAGCAATGAATGTTATCTACTGCTGCCCAACAGATTACCAAAAAACTTAGCAGCTTAAAACATCCAGCATTTATCATCTCATTCTGACCATCAGGAGTCCACCAGAGGCTTAGTTGAATGGTTCTAGTTTAAAGTCTCATAAATTGTGGTTAAGATGTCTATGAAGCTACAGTTACTGGAAAGCTTCCCTGGCACCGACGGATCCACGGCCAAGGTGGCTCACTCACATGCCTGTTAGCAGGAGGCCTCAGTTCTTTGCCACGTGGGCCTCTCCATAAGGCTGCGTGGGTGTCCTTACTGACATGGCAGCTAGCTTTCCTCAGAGTGCGTATTTCAAGAGTGAGCAAAGAGGAATCTTAAGTGCCTTTTATGATCTAGTTTCAGAAGACAAACTGTTGTTTCCACCTTATTTTATTTTGTTAGAAGTGAGTCATTAAGTCCAGTGGGAATTCAAGGGAGGAAATTAGGCTTCACCTTTTGAAGATAGTGTCAGAGCATTTGTGGACATATTTTAGATCACCATAATGATCTTTTGGTAGATTGGTGGGGTTTTTTTAACTGTGAAAAATATCACTTATGAATATTAGTTTATATTCCAGCTGTGGTAATGTACACTATATTAATATTGTACATGATGGATCCTGGACCATGAACTTATTTTTATCAGTGAATGCCAAATAAATATAATGTTAATGCTTTTATTAATCTAATTTTTAAATGAACATTGGTGTTCTGGTGCCTTCTTCTCTTTTCATTCTAGAAGGCCATCTCATACAGAACCATAGCTTTAAATATCTCTATGCTGTTGACATAACAGATTTATATTTTCAGTCTCAAAAGTTTCCTTTAAGTTTCAGAACCAAATGCCCATTAGACATTCCCTTTGAGTAATTTCAAATGTCTAAAATTGAACCATGATCTCTTCTCACCACTTCTTTCAAAATCCATTTGTCCCCATTTCAGTAATTGCTCATGCCGGAAATGTAGGGATCTTTTTTGACCCCTCACTCTCCCTTACCCCCACATCTAATCCATTACCAAGGCCTACTGAATCTGTTTGTGAAATATATCTTGACTCCATCCACTGTACCACCACCACCCTAAGCTTAACCACCATTGTCCCTCTCTTAAACTGCTACAATATCCTTCTTAATGGTCTGTTTGCTTCTGCTTTTGTCCCCTCCAGTTCATTACAGAGAAACCAGATAATTGCCTTCCCGTCCCACTTACATTTAAATCCCAAATCCTTCATATGATCTTGCCTGACTTGGTTCTTGACTTTTCTGTCTCTTCAACCTCATCTTCCACTACATTAACCCTTGTTCTCAACATTTCAGAAACATTGTGTTCTCCTTTGCTCTTCTCTGCCTCAAGATCTTTGTGCAGGCTGTTCCTCATGCCTAGAACAAGCCCCCTCCCCAACCTCGTTTCTTTACCTGACTAAATAACTCTTTTATTCTTCAGATTACACCTTAAATGTCACTTTTCTACATTGCTTCCCTTGACCTCTCTATCTGGATTAGATTAGGTCACTCCCCATATCCCTCGAGGACCTGGCACTTTTCTTTTTTGCACTCAGCTCAAGTTGTGATCACGTATCCTTTGTATTGTCTTGTTTGATGTCTAAATATCTTAATTGTCTTATTTGACTGTGAACTCCATGAAGGCTTAGTCTGTTTTGCTCTCTCACTATGTTCTCAGTGTCTCATACAGAATCATGTATATAATAGGCACTTAATAAATATCTGGGAAATAAATTAACATTCAATAGCGAGAACACTATTCACTCAGGGCTTCAGAGCTGGAAGGAATCTAATAAGTTATTTAATTGGTCTAGTCTTGTTTGCATCGTGCCTGTCATGTCCTTGACAGAGGTACATTCACACTTTATTCCTTTGATACTCTGTGAGCAAAGATCCCTGGTCCTTTCAGTTGTATCTCAAGTGTAGTCATTTCTCTACCCTTTGCATTCTTGTCATTCTTCTCTAAAGTATTTGAGGCCTGACCAGGTGGGATAAAGTAAGATGGTTACCCTCTTTGATTATGGCAGTGTGCTTCTATCAATGCTTGATTAGATTGCCTTCATGTCTTAGAATTGTCATAAGCACTGATGCTTATTGAGCTTGTAGTCAGCTAAAACCTAACATTTTTCTTTTAAAGATTAGGGGCTTCCATTGTTAGATTACAAATGAGGCACTTGAAGCCATTTTAACTTTAGCCTTCTCTTGGCTGATAGCTGTTCTCCATACAAGTTGTTGCAGGGTTTTTAGTCTATAAAAATATCTTGAAGATGGGATTGTCATGGATAGCACCTGTTACTTCCTGTGCCAGGTTGGCAAGTATGTTATAAACATGTCTGAGAGGAGGAAACTTTTATTAAGTACCTACTCTGTACCAGGCTTTTCTAAATACTTTATAATGTATAGTTTACATTATGTAATGTATGTAAAATATCTCGCAAGGCAGCATAGGGTAGCGGTTAACACGTGGGCTCGAGAATCAGATCTTCTTGATTAGAATTATGGCCCTGAATACTTACCAGCTGTGTGATCCTTGATAAATTCCTTAAACTCCACTTGCATTAGTTTCCTCATCTGTAAAATTAAAATAATAAATTGTGCCTATCTTACAAGGTGGTTGTGATGATTCTATAAATTAATATTAATATATTCAAAGCATTGTAATGGTCTGCCACATAGAGGTGAATATATGTTAGCTATTACCTCATGTAGTTCTCAAAATAATTGTGAGTTAATATAATTCCAGTTTTACAGATGAGGAAACTCGTCCAGAGAGGTGAAGTTACTTATTTAAGGCAGATCCAGGATTTAAACTTGTGCTGAGAGTGGTAGAGTCGCAGATGTTTGTGTAGAAGGAATCACACATGATACCTTTCCTCTGAAAGGGACTGTGAGTGTGGCAGGTGCTTAGGGTCTCATCGACTGCACTGCAGGATGCCTTGGTTGTACCTGTAATGAGACGAGACCACATATTAGCTTAAATAAACTGATGAAGAAGCAGTGACACTGAAAGATGGAACCAGTCATAGCAGTCAGTTTCCTGACCAAGAATATGAGGCCCTTGAAGTAGAATCTGTCATGCTCATATTTTTATTTCTAGCCCCTTGCATTGATGTGTAATACATACTCAGAAGACACTGTTGGTGAATAAGTGAGTGAATGAATAAATGAATGAAGGTATGGGGAGAGAGTGAGAGCTAGGAAGAGAGGCAGAAATGATGCCAGGGTTTTTGGCATGGGTGACTGGAGAGATGGCACCACCCTCCTCTGTGATAGCAAATGGAGGAGGAGGAGGCAGGTCTAGAGGAATGAGACGGGAAGTTATTGAGTTTGATTTGGACAGGTGGGATGTAATCCTAGTAGAGATATTTAATAGGCAAATAGAAATGAGAGAGTTCAGTGTTGGAAATATACTGGAAACTTCTTTTGAATTTGAAACCTGGAACAAGTATCCCTAGAGTCACAATCCCATAATTTCAAGAAGTGAGTTTTCTCAAATACTGTTAAATCATATTACAGATGTTATTCTGTAATAATTTTAGACTTACATCTTACTCTCTCAGCATTATGTAGATGGAAAGCAAATTAATTTCATAGTAGAGAAATTACAGAGATTTTAGAATAAGCCATATATAAAATGCACAATATAAATGACATCTCACTGTAAACCTTATTTCCTCAATACTCTAAGTGCCTTTGGAGAGCTAATTAAAGTGAAAAATTCTTAGTTAACATAGAAAGCTTGGGTTATTTATGGTAGAAATCATGCCAGGATAATTGTGTTACAAATAAATAATATCATTTTCATTGAGGAATAATTCAGGCTGAAGTCCGTAAAATCAGTTGCCTGAACCAACAGGATGGGAGAAGAAACAGAATCATATTCATCTTTACACAAACTAACCTTTTTTTCTGTTACTTCTTTAACTATTTTATAATTGCCAAACCTTAATTGGAGAGGTTATGTTTCATGTAATCCATATGAAAAGCTCAGTTTTATCCTAATGAATTCAGATTTGTAGTATTTTAGGTAAATAATTTCATTTAAGATACATTTCTAATGTTTTTGCTTTAATGAGGAAGCACGCTGCATATTTAAATGTTTTTCTAGGTAGGCCTTCTCTTCTATCTATAGAATACATTATTTATTAGAAAGATTCAAGGTGTTTTTATCACATCTACTAGGATTGAAAATTATTGATGAGTAGCTTAGTGTTTTATTTTTTAATTAATTAATTAACTTATTTATTTATTATTTTTGGCTGGGTTTTTTTTGGGTCTTTGTTGCTGCACTCGGGCTTTCTCTAGTTGCAGCGAGCAGGGACAACTCTTCGTTGTGGTGCGGGGGCTTCTCATTGTGGTTGCTTCTCTTGTTGAGGAGCATGGGCTCTAGGCACGTGGGCTCAGTAGTTGTGGCGCACGGGCTTAGTTGCTTCGCGGCATGTGGTGTCTTCCCGGACCAGGGCTCGAACCTGTGTCCCCTGCATTAGCAGGCAGATTCTTAACCACTACGCCACCAGGGAAGTCCTAGCTTAGTGTTTTAAAGTATTTGTTTATTTATTTATTTATGGCTGTGTTGGGTCTTCGTTTCTGTGCGAGGGCTTTCTCTAGTTGTGGCAAGCGGGGGCCACTCTTCATCGCGGTGCGCGGGCCTCTCACTATCGCGGCCTCTCTTGTTGCAGAGCACAGGCTCCAGATGCACAGGCTCAGTAATTGTGGCTCACGGGCCCAGCTGCTCCGCGGCATGTGGGATCTTCCCAGACCAGGGCTCGAACCCGTGTCCCCTGCATTGGCAGGCAGATTCTCAACCACTGCGCCACCAGGGAAGCCCTAGCTTACTGTTTTAAATTCAGCTCTTCCTGTTTTATTCTTAATATATTTAGAAATTTTCTTAATAGCAATAAAATAATTACTTTAGAGCAGCCAGAAAAGACTGTTAAGATTATTAGTGTTCTTATCTTATTTTGCATATGGTTAATCTAAGGTCAGGAGAGGTGGCAACCTATCAATAAATTATTTAAGCTTTTAAATTACAGTGCCTTTTTTTTTTTTTTAACAATGATAGCATTAATCTTTAAAAATGTATTTCATTGTTTAAAGGTATGTTTGGGCATTTGTTTTTCCTCTCCTGGTTTTTGAAAACTTTCCAGAATTCAGTTACATTCATTTCCTTCTTAATATTTTTATCTTTCAGGAGTCAGGAGAAAGCAGTGGAAGTTGGAGTCATTGTCAAGTGATTGAGACCTTACAAGAAAATCTCATTGAATGAAAGTGTTTTAAATTAGTGACATAACAAGACTAGTTATTAAAGGTGACAGTATACAGGGAGCGTTAAAATTGAACAATGACTCAGCTGTATATTTACATCAGATTATTGGGAGCCTATCTGTTCATCATTTCTCATGTTCAAGGTAAATCAGTGTTCATTTAAGCAATCTTATCTCTTTTTTAGTAATTTATTTCTGTATATGAAAAACACTCATTCTTAGGACTGCTCTTTCAACTCATGTCCCGTTTTGAACAGTTAGGCCCAGTATGCCAATAGCTTTTAAGTATAGAGGCAAAGAACAAACACATGCCAAATAATTTTTGAACTTGACTATGATAGAAACATTTTCAAGTCTGTATAAAATCTCAGCCTCTTTGAACTTTGTGTATTATCTGTAACATAGGCATTATGATGTACAACATCAGGTGTTATGAGGATTAAATGAGTTAAAATATAAAATAAAGTAGGTGACCTAGTGCCTAAGGGTAATAGGTACTCAAGACTTACTTTTAAAATTCCTCTCCCCTTTAAAATACAATAAGGAATAAATGTCAATTTTTAAAAAACATTTTACTGTTGTTAAAAGAGTTGAGAAACGTAATTGGAATTTCTGTGTGCCAAATATTAAAATTTCTTCAGAGTACTCAAAGTTTTATTTATGACTAATATTGTAATTTTACACTGTGCATTCACAGCCTAGAACTCCCAAACAGGAAGTTAATTTGATGACTCTTAGGATCAGATGGGCTATATATTTGCATGTGAGCTTTTCCCTGTATGGTTTAATTAGGACAATGTTTTAAACTGAAGAGATAGTGGTATTTGGCAAAATGATTTTATATAGAACTTACTGAACATTTCCGTTCTCTTAAGTTTATATCTTCACAGATTGTTCTTCATAATGTTTTGTTCACAGTGATGATTAAAATCTGCTTATAAGAATTATGATTAACAGCATAAATCTTTTGACATTTTCATTTGAGTGAACATAATAATGAAATCTGTAGCTTGTTTGTATTTTGTCTTAGGTTTAATACCCTTATTTAGTATCCATGCTGAGAATATAAAAGCACTCTTGCAAAAGCTACTTTTTTCTGTGAAACACCACATAATTTAATAAAACATCTTTATTTTAACGTCTGTTGTTAGATGCCTTGTTGATCAGTATCAACCAAAGCTGTCATAGTTTTGAAGATGAGTTAAATTAATAGTAACATTTGTATTTGCTACCTTACTCCCAGGTAATCAGTATTTAGTATTAAAATTTTTTTAATCTATATAGATCACACAGAGGCAATATGATACAAAATTCTCATTCCCCATCCTAAGTTGTTATATAATAAAATTTTTTTTTTTCCCCCACACTGCACAGCATGTGGGATCCTAGTTCCCCGACCAAGGATCGAATCTGTGCCCCCTGCAGTGGAAGCGCAGAGTCTTAACCACCTGACCGCCTGGGAAGTCCCAATAAACTTTTGTTAGATGAAATAAATTGGTAATTAGTTATCAGGCATAAGTGAAAAGTCTTAGTAAGCATTATATTTCTCTGAAATATAAGCGAAATTTGTTGCATTTCCTTTCAAAGAAGATTAGTTTGATAGTTCCCTTTAAATAATAAGATAAAAATATTTGCTCTTAAGGAAAAGAACTAAAACCAATGTAGAAAAAATGGTATTTCAGACTTGCCCGGTGGTCCAGTGGTTAAGACTCCCTGCTTCCACTGCAGGGGGCACGGGTTCAATCTTTGGTCGGGAAGTTCCACATGCCGCGAAGAGCAGCCAAAAAAGTTATTTCTTAGAGATTACTATGGATTGCTAGAGCGGTGTTTTATATATATAACCTATAGCTCCAGCCCACACCAGGACTCATTATTTTATGCTTTGTAAACACAGGACTTGTGTGTAGAAAGAGATTGGCGTGTTCTAGGAACTGACACAGGGCTGTATGTTTGGGCATGATGGAGAGAGAGGTCCACAGGGTCCAAATCCTGCGGTGCTTCAGTAGGCATGGTGAAGGAGGTTGGATTTTATTCTGAGTGTATATGAAGCCATTAATTGGTTTTAAGCAGGGAATGACAGGATCAGATTTAGGTTTATAAGGTAACTCTGGCTGCTATGTGGGAAATGGGTTGGAGGGGGCAAAAACAGAAGTAGGGAGATCAGTGTCTTATCTTGGAAGTGACATGATATGATGGGCCCGGGTAATAGCAGGAACTAGACCAAAATGAGAAAAAGTGAGATATATCTTGGAGGGTGAGCCAAAGACCTGGGGAAGACCAGGTTTGAGGAGAAAAGTCAAGCATTCCATTTTAGACGAGTTAGTTTTGAGTTACTTAAGCAAGTCAAGGCTGAAGGGATAAATCTAGGAACCGTCAACAAAGAGGTTTATTTAAACCATGGGAATAAGTGCTGTCATCTAGGGAGAGAGTACAGAGAGGCTGTTGCTAGCTATTTTTCTTTGTATCCATGCCTCTACTTAGTGAAATTTTACAACTTTAAGGTATAGCTCAGGTTTCTTTGCTTTTGACGCCCTAGGATGAGTTTGTGTTATTGGCTCCTTCGTTTGTTTACATAGCACCTTTGTATTATATCACTCTTTGAATTGTGTTTATTTATGTGCTTATCCCCTCCACACACATACACCTTTGTCTCCTTCCACGTTTCTCAAGGACCACATCAGTTTCCAACATTCAGTAACTTGCCTGCACATAGTTGGCTCTAATCAGTGTTTTGTTAATTAATACTTGAGATAATATAAACCTCAGATGCAAATTATTGTAATTAAAATATTTCTATCTCTTAAATTCAAACAGTGTTCTAGGAAGTTATGTGTATTAACCATCTGTAACTTTGAATTTTCCAGGTATTGGTGATCTTTTAGTATGATCTTTGTTATTAGTAATATCTTCATTTATACACTTTTATATTTAAGCCTTTTATTGTACATTCATTTGATCTATATATAATCTCTTGAATTGGGCAGAAATTATTATCATCATCTTTTATAGATAGAGACCTGAGGTTCAGAGACTAACTTATCAATGGAGATATTCAAGACTTGAACCCTTGACTTCTCACTGTTATTTCAGTGTTACTTCTGCCACACTATACTGCTTTTTCTATGTCTCATTAGATTTTTGAAAAACTAATTGCATGCATATATTATTTGCCATTTGGTCTCCATAGTTAAATTGATGCTTCCTCTTCCTCTTCCTTTTAAAACTGGTTAAGAGACCTCAGATATGCTTTAGTCCTATGGTCTTATTGAGTAAATGAGGCTTGAAGTGACATGGCTTGTCCATGATCATCCAGCTAGATAAACGGTGGAGGAACATAGTAGACCAGAATCTAGATTTCCTCATTTCTACCCAGTGCATTTCTTCCCTTCCTGAAACTCTTCCCCACCCCTTTTTTTTTGTTGATGCTCTTAACATAAATGAAGTCTACGTTTTGTAGCAATTTAGAGGATTAAGTGAACATTATTGAAATTTATGGCATGGAATCACTAAAATTTATTTAGCAGCACATTCTTTTCCTGTTATCAATGTGTGTGTATGTGTTACTTTTTCTTTTTTCAAGTTCATCTCACCAGTACGGGTAAATTTTAAGTCAAGTTCACATTATGCCTTGAACCACTTATTTAGCATCTATAATGAAATACATACACAGTTCTCTTAATATTTTATACCTGTTTTAGCTCTACGTTTCATTCCATGAAGATCAACTCTACAAGGAGTAGCCTAGCTGATTTCAGCTGATTCAGAGGGAGAAAGGAATTACTAAAACGTTGTTTTAGTTCTGTTCTGCTTTCAGCCTGAAAGAATCAGTACCAAATATGACAGTATCTGTCATTTGAGGCTAGGAGACTAATGCAAGAACACAGTTCTGTTTCCATGTGCTAACTACTGCCCTACAGTAACCTTCATTTTCTGGCAGCGTAGTCTGGATTTGAACCAATGACCTTGAGATAAAAGGCACCAGATAATGTGATTAGTCCCCATGCTCTCACAATTCCCTTACTTAAGCAATTAAAATCCAGAGCAAGATGCTTAGTAACCTCACTTCCACATAGAGGTACAAATAAAGGACTTTACTTTTTTTAAACTAGTCACAAGTTTTAAACCAGAGAGTCTAAAAAAAGAACTGTAATTTGTCTTTTTTTTTTTAAACCTCTTTATTGGAGTATAACTGCTTTACAATGATGTGTTATTTTTGCTGTATAACAAAGTGAATCAGCTATACATATTTTTTAATGATTGGAAATAATCTCGCTCTTCTCTGAAACTGCTTTCCATTTTGTACCTTTCTTACAAGTTATGACCATATTCTACCTGTGTCACTCTTGTTTGTCTTTCACTAGTGCAAAAATTGTGACATAATCATCTCCATATATCCCACAATACCTGGGATAGTTTTTCTGTGCATTTTAGGCTGTTAATAAATGTTAATCATATGAATGAAATTTATTTTTAATTAAAACACACATCAGCTACAATTAATACAATAAGAAAGCTTAGAAACTTCTCACTGAAAATTGGAATAAAAGAATTAGCTTTTCAGAATGGTTTATTTACAACTTCATGTTTGAATACAGGGCAGAATCTAGACAGTATGCTCCATGGTACTGGGATGAAATCAGACTCCGACCAGAAAAAGTCAGAAAATGGAGTAACCTTAGCACCAGAGGATACCTTGCCTTTTTTAAAGTGCTATTGCTCAGGACACTGCCCAGATGATGCTATTAATAACACATGCATGTAAGTATTTTATGCAGTCCTTCTTAAAGTTACGAGAATAGGGTTGCACTTAGTACTATTTTAAGAATTGTTTACTTTGAATTTTTTTTCTTTAACTTTATATGGTTTTTCCAAAGAGCCAAAAGCTTCTTGTTTTTTATATAGGAACATTTATTACTATTAAGTGATTGATGGTTATTTCCTTAGAGTAACATTGTAATATAGGTTTTAAAGAGTTAAAAGGAATCTGGTATTTGCCTAGTATTTTGGGTTTATTTAGTGATCTTTTTATCATAAAGTGATTGATATTCATTGTAGAAAACTTAGAGATTACCAAAAAGAAACCTTGAAAATTCACCTAAAACCTTGTAATTCTAAATTGGCTGAAATAGGGGCTTCCCTGGTGGTGCAGTGGTTGAGAATCCGCCTGCCAATGCAGGGGACACAGGTTCGAGCCCTGGTCCGGGAAGATCCCACATGCCACGGAGCAACTAAGCCCGTGCGCCACAACTACTGAGCCTGTGCTCTAGAGCTCCCGAGCCACAACTACTGAGCCCACGTGCCACAACTACTGAAGCCTGCGTGCCTAGGGCCCATGCTCCACAACAAGAAAAGCCACTGTAATGAGAAGCCCGCACACTGCAACGAAGAGTAGCCCCCGCTCGCCACAACTAGAGAAAGCCTGCACACAGCAGCGAAGACCCAATGCAGCCATAAATAAATAAATAAATAAAGTTATTTTAAAAAAACACAAAACCTTCCTATTAAATAAATAAATAAATTGGTTGAAATATTTTGCAGGTCTATAAGAATGATATTGTGATATTTAATTAATTTTGTGTTATTTTCTTATAAGTGAACTCCCAAATCCAAATCTGATTTATATAACCACTTTAATTTTTCTACTTAATTTCATGTTAACTAATTAATATTTATGTATGATCATGTAATTCTATTCCGTATTCTTGAGGGACATTGAAGAATTGACTTACTAGCCAAAAAAATTCCCTGAACGACTCAGTCTCATCAGTCAGTTGTCTCCCTGTTATAAAGGTGTAATAATCAATAATTATTGATTTGTTTTGTACTTTCCTAATAATTTTATGCTCTTTGAATGTGACCAGATAAAAAGCCAAAAAGTATACATATAAAACACTGAAATTATACGATGGTTCACCATGTCTTAGATTTGTTGTTTGTGCTGGTGGTGGTTGACTTTACTGTGACAGACTGGGTGATCTGTTGTTAGGGGAGTGCTCCCTGCGTCACCAAGAGACTTCTTTCCAGACGTCTTGTCTGTAGTTCTTGCTTGATCTGTGTGGGCTATTTGTTAGAGGCTTAGTAACCCAGAGTAAAACTGGGAGTCATCAATTTTAACAGAATTTCACCTCACACTTAACTTTTTCTCATTTCAGAAAATGAATAATTCTTCAGTATTCTTTTAACTGTAAGCAGTATACTTACTGATATGAACAGTAAGGAGGGACACAAAAAAATCTTTTAGATGTTTCTTCCTACCCATGAAAGCCTAATGAATATATTAGGAGAAAATTCTGGCATACTAGTACTAAAATGCTAACTTTTTTTTTAAAGATACTCCCCTCTGGGGTTTTCCAATTTTTTATTTATTTTATTTTTATTTATTTATTTATGGCTGCATTGGGTCTTCATTGCTGCACGCGGGCTTTCTCCAGTTGTGGCGAGCGGGGGCTACTCTTTGTTGTGGTGCGCAGGTTTCTCATTGCGTTGGTTTCACTTGTTGTGGCGTGGGGGCTTCAGTAGTTGTGGCTCGTGGGCTCTAGAGCACAGGCTCAGTAGTCGTGGCACGCGGGCTTAGTTGCTCCGCGGCATGTGGGATCTTCCCGGACCAGGGTTCGAACCCATGTCCCCTGCATTGGCAGGCGGATTCTTAACCACTGCGCCACCAGGGAAGTCCCGATAACATTTTATTAAATACAAATACATTTATATAAATTTCTTGAAAATTCAGCTATTCAAAAGTTCTCCCTTTTTTCCTATCATGTTGAATAAAAAGTGCCTCTCAGTATCTTAGTTAGTCTGGTCTTCCCAAATATACTTTTCTTTGTCATTGAATCTATTTTTATGTTTCACAGGAAAGTTTGTTTTTATTTATTATTGTGTACAGTATGGGAATACTGAAAATCTTATGGATGAAAAGAGACAAAGTTATTTTTAAGTATATTTTTAAACGTTAAGATTATTTACTTTATAAAGTTGTATAAATCATCTTTCTGTGATCACATGACTATGATTAGCAAAGAGAAGTTACATAGTATTTCATATTTGGTGGGACTTGTTTAATAGAAAATCCTTTTCTACCTGACACAGGATTTTTATTAGACCTTTAGGTTTTAGTTCAGATGTGACAATTTTCATTTGCCTAAAAACGCATACGTTTTTGACAGTAAGTCAAATGTGAATGTAATTCTAATTCAGAACTAAAAGCCATCAGTAACTGGTCACATTCATACGGAGATTTAATTAGTACTATCCAATGTGAAGTTGGTTTTTGGTTTTTTGGCTTTTTTTCTTTTAGAACTAATGGGCATTGCTTTGCCATCATAGAAGAAGATGACCAGGGAGAAACCACGTTGGCTTCAGGGTGTATGAAATATGAAGGATCTGATTTTCAGTGCAAGGTAAGACCTAATTTGAGGCCTATGAAATAAAGAAGGGAGGGGCCACAGGAAAAGCGTTGATTCCCCAAGGAGAAGTGTGCCTGGTCTGCACATTGCTGTGTGTTCTGGAAGCAAATATATTGGAGGAAGCTTAGCTCTTGCTTCAGGTCATATGATTGTGCCAGTTGAAATTACAGATTATTTTACTTTAAAAAAAGTTTTAAATCATCTTTTTTTTAAATTGTCAAGCCTGTAAAAAATGATACTGTCACACTTATTTCTGGATTATAAAATTGACTGGAAAGACTTTAAGGTGACAGGTAAATAACCTTTATATCTCTCTGAGACAACTTAGAGACCTTAAGTCCTTGTAAGGAGATCTCAGTGGAGTTACTTTAACAGCACAGCAAAGGAATCAGAGGATCAGTAATAGTTTATGAACATATTGATGGCTTTGGGTTATAAACCTAATCTCTTCAAAATCCTGTATAGTAATTTTGCCCCAGGGGATCCTTCCAATGTTTTTGAAAACAGCTCCAGAGAGAGCTGTTTGTTAACAAATTTAAGCCTCAGCTATTTTAGAAAATTATTCCAATTAATGAGAAATTCTCAGGATTGATAGAAACCACACATGCACGCACGTGCGCACACACAAACACACACACACACATACATACACGCTCGCACATATTGCATCCCATCTATTTTCTGTTTGCTACACCTCTAGTGACGGGCTCATTACCTCCCAAGCCCACCTATTTCATCTGTAGTAATGACCTGACCTTATCCTTAGAAAGCTTTTCCTCCGAATGACTGCAAGTCTCTCTTCCTTTGTACTTCTTGGACCAGAGAGAACAAATTGAATCCCTATTTAATATGGTAGCCCTTTACTATGTGAAGAAATTTTTTTTTGTACCACTTTACTCCCCATACCCTATAGTCTTTGCCCAATGAAAATAATAGTTCAAAATGACTTCAACTGCTCCTTATAATCATCAGCTTTAGAGTTACTCACTCTTCAGTTTCTCAATGTAAGATGCAGAATTGACTGGTCTGGCCAGAAAAAAAGAAGAAAAAAAAAAACAAGAATTAGTAACTCCTTTCCCTTTTCCTAAATGCAGCCAAATCTCATGTTAGAGGTTTGATTGTCATACCATATTCTTGAAATATATGGAGTTTTCTGTCAGCTGAAATCCCCATGTCTTTCACTCACGCTACTGCTCATCCTTATCTCTTCCATTCTTTATTGGTGCTCTTGGTTTCTTGACACAAACAGGTAGGTGGGAATGGAATGAGTTTTGTTACACAATTGTCACATACTTGTCTAAGTTAAATTTCATTGTATTAAAATTAATCCTTTGCTCTAATTTGTCAGGATTTGGAGGATGCTGATTTGTTTGTCTCTTCCAATTTTATGCTATTTGCGTATTTATCAACCACACTACAGTACACTGTTTAATCAGTTTAAAATGTTGAAGAAAGACCTCTCTGTGGTTAAAGCAATGAGCTCGACAGTAGTAACCAGTGTCTTGCTGGCCCCCTCAACTAGATGTGTCCCAAATGAATTTATCAATGTAATTTAGTTGTTAAGCTTGACAATCTGTGTTCAGATGGACATGCTGCCTCTTGCTAGCTGTGGAACTTTGAGCAGGGAGCTTTACTCTCTTAAGTTGTTTTCTCATCGGCAAAGGAGTTCGTGTAAGGGTCAAATGAGAGGTAGCATATATGCAAAGAGTTTAGCACAGCTGGCACATAGTAAGGACTTAGTAAGTGTTAGCTTTTACCATATTGATGATGTAACCAAGCAGACTTTAAACTGGGTTACGCATATACCTGGGTGCACACAGACTACATTACACAAGGATCGCATAGGCACATGGATAGTTTTAAGGGGATCGGTTTACCTATCGTGAACTTCCACAGGTCCTATTGCTTAATATTGAACTGCCTGAGACCAGAGCTTCTTAAGCAGTTTCTCTTTTCCTTCCTTCCTTTTCACAATCAGCCTTGTCACAGTTTCCAGATTAGTGGCCTGGAATGTAAATACTCAAGTTTCCAAACAGTGTTATAATTCGAAATCTAAGTATCAGTGTGGGGAACTTGGGGATAGCAGATATATTTGCGTATCTGGTAGTTTTTCATTTTTTGCTTTCAACCAATTTGCTAGATCATGTAAAATAATTTTTCCTAATAGGATCATTATAGGAGTTTTAGCATACGATTGGAAGGTCTCTTAAAGAATTATGGGACAATGGTATAACTAGTTCCTTCCGTTATCATCTTTTTGTTTATGTGAACAAAGAATCTTAGTACTGACCCCAAAAAAGGAAAAGATAAAAATAGGATTAAAGTTAATGCCGAACTTTCTCATTCTAGCAATAAGTAATTATCCATGAACTTATGAAGTAGTTTTTTTAAAAGTATCATTCATCTCATACCTCTCCAATAAAATTTTCTTTTTATATTAGTATTTTAATAAAGATTATAATATATATACAGTTTTGATTAATTTTATACTAATAATAATTGTGATGATAAATCAAACCAAAATAATTTTTTAAGACTTAAAGACATACTATCACAGGAAATAAAATAGATTATATATGTTTATTTTTCATGTGGAGAATTATTTATCAAAATATATATTACATTAGGACAATTTTTTTTTAACATCTTTATTGGAGTATAGTTGCTTTACAATATTGTGTTAGTTTCTGCTTTATAACAAAGTGAATCAGCTATACATATACATATATCCCCGTATCTCCTCCCTCTTGCGTCTCCCTCCCACCCTCCCTATCCCACCCCTCTAGGTGGTCACAAAGATCTGATCTCCCTGTGCTATGTGGCTGCTTCCCACTAGCTATCTGTTTTACATTTGGTAGTGTATATATGTCCATGCCACTCTCTCACTTCGGCCCGGCTTACCCTTCCCCCTCTCGGTGAACATTAGGACATAATTATTGTGGAAAATGTGGCAACGGAATAGGAGCTCAAGGAGCAAAAGGAACACTATAAAATTTTCAATTGTTAAAGAAGCATTTTGACCATTTATTTTTTAAAATAATGATAATGGGTATTGAATTGCTGTATTATTTAGATTCTACTGAATAGATTTAAGAGCTATTTTAATTTTATTTTAAAATATCATGTGCAATATGCAAGGAATTATCAATACATTCTTTGCAGCTATTTATGATGAAAAATTTTAGGTGTCTAAAAATATATGAGGGGATACATTGTTTTTCAGAATTCATTTAGGGGTTACACAGACAAAACATGATGACCACCACTTATCTCACTTTCTGTGTATCTTGCTATATCTCATTCTTAATTTACCTGGCACCTAACCTGAGCAGAACGGCTCTGCTACTTTTACCTAAGCTTTTTCCTCCCAGTGCTTTCACATACTGTCAGGTTTGAATCAAAACAAGTTCAAGTGATAATCACCATGCTTCACCCAGACCTTGATTTTCCCTCACACAATCCAGTCTCTGTAGGTAAATCTGGCTTATTCTGTTTCTTCCAGTAGGATGAATTATTTCTCAGAAACCGCACTGCCATTTCTTGTAATTTGGTTTCAGTTCCTTTATCGTGTACCACTCCCCCTCACCTGCAACCCCCCATTCAAGCTCACTAAATAAGTTAGAATCTCCTATTTTATGAATGCCAAGTGAGTTTTTTGCCCACAAGGATTTTTTTTTTTTTTTTTTTTTTTTTTTAATTTTTTTAACTTATTTTTGGCTGTGTTGGGTCTTTGTTGCTGCGTGCGCTTTCTCTAGTTGCGGCAAGCAGGGGCCACTCTTCGTTGCGGTGCGCGGGCCTCTCATTGCAGTGGCTTCTCTTGTTGAGGAGCACAGGCTCCAGGCACACGGGCTTAGTTGCTTTGTGGCATGTGGGATCTTCCCGGACCAGGGCTTGAACCCGTGTCCCCTGCATTGGCAGGTGGACTCTTATCCACTACGCCACCAGGGAAGTCCTGCCCACAAGGATTTTTATTGCCCACCTAAATCCAGAGATACAAATGGACTTGGGTGGAGCATGGGAGTGGGGAGTGCAGGAACCAGAAAGGTTGTGTCACCCAACTTCATAATCTAGACACATGTAATTTTTGCCTACCCAGATATATAGTTAACCTACATAAGAAAGATGTGAGTTTCATGTTGCTTGTTCTCAGTGAAGCCACATTGAGTCTTCCAGGAGATTACAAGCATTTGTGACTTATTCTAGAATGTCAGCTGGGATCTGTGTCACATTCACTAGAGGAAGAAGAATTAATTTATTGAACATTTACTATTTGCATTTAATATGCTAAGTGCTTGGTATATTTTACCTCATTTTCTCCCAGTTACCCTATAAGTCAGGTATTTTTTATCCTCCGTCTTATAGCAGAGGAAACTAAAGCCCAGAGAGAAGTAAGTTCATTGCTCAGGGTCACAAAGTTAATAAATGGCAAAGCTATGGGTAAAGCTATTTGATTCCCAAATCCTTGTTGTTTCCATAATACTATGCTGCCCCCAATCTGTTGTTGGCAAAGTCTTTCTTTCCCTTTTAAAAGTAATATAACATTTAGCTATCTAGTTTACAGCACTCCTCGTTTCTAAAATCTTTAAATCATACCGCTTTCAGCCTTCTCCCAAGTGCTCTCAACTTCCTGTGATGTAATTCACCTAGCTGAGAAGATGGGAATTCAGACAGAACACAGAAACATTGTAGGGTCTCTGCATACTTCTGGGATACCAATCCCACTTACTAGTATTTGGTCTGCCTTCTTCATTCCTGTAATCATCCTTGATAGAGAAGACTGAAACAAAACGAGAGTTAAGGAAGTGTTCATTTTCCTTGTCCTCCATTACCTAGTATTTTGTCAGCAATACTACATCCATTGCTTGGTGGTCTTTATTCTAGCACTGCCAAAAACCCTTTCCTGATTTTTCTTTACATTTTCTGTCCTGCAAGGCTGAGCTCATTTTGAACTTTAGCCATATTGGGACTATTCTTGGATGCTTCACGCTTCTTTATTCATCTTCAGTTGTATACTCTTCATTCCATCCTTCATGTAAGTTTTCTCTAGATCTGGGATATTTTTTTCAGAGTCACCTGTGTAACTTCTGACATTTTTCTCTTTCTTTTTATGGTCATTTAAAAGTAAAAAAAAATTGTTAGAAAGTTAAAAATTCAGTTAAAATGTAAAACTTGTGCTTTTGGAGGTTTTCAAGTACTCTTGACCTATCTTATCTTCTGTTATATAATCTCAAGTCCCTTATAGAATCCCATATAGATTCCCCTATGGAATCTCATTTTCACATTTTTAAAGGAATACCTGATTATATCGGGGTTTCTCCTTTCTGCCCATCTGATATTTAAGAATAAGAAGGTTGATTTCTGCTTATATCCTTGCTACTTCTATGATGACAGACAATTCCTTTCTGTTACTGATTTGGTCTAGAATTGCACTTCTTCCAGGTAGTGCTGAAATGTCAGCATTCAAGTTAAGAACTTCTCAAATACTGTACTTTTAATCAAATAAAACTTCACATATAATTTTTGGTATCTGTTCCCATGACTACAGTCTTTCCCTGTGCTCATTTTCTGATTTATTACGGACACATATCTGGTTGGTGGTCTCCCCAAAACTCTCAGAAATATTGTTTCTATATTTTTCCCTTATCCTCACCACGTACACTTCAACTTGCTTCCATATCAGGTTCATTAGCTTCAACATAGTTGTTATAGACAGAATCAGCTGTATCGTCTGCCTACTTGACTACCTTTTCTAACCTGTCATTTCTTTGGCCTAGGACACGCTCCACTTTTTAGTCAGATCTTAAGTCTCATCCAACTAAGTCTCAATACTACTATGAGATCATATTTACCCTGCTAGTTTATCACTGTAATAAAATGTATTACCCATGTTTTTTAGGAAAAGATCTCATGATTTTAAATACTTTTTTACTAAAAACAAATGAATAGTCATATCTTAAGATGTGCCAAATTTTGGGTGAAAAATATATATAAACTTTTGTTTATCTGTAATTAAGTTATAGTCTAGTGTTCTAACACACCATCCACATACATACATTCTCCTTAAGAAAAAACATTTTAGAGTCTCAACACTATTTCACCACAGATTTAAATTTTTCAGTAATCTCTTTCACATAAACTTAGCAGGTCCTTTTCACTCACTGAATTAGAAACTGTATTTTATGAATATTTTTAAAATTAATTATCAGTTTCGTGTATCAAATTATTTCTAATTTTCTTCCTTTAGGATTCACCAAAAGCCCAGCTACGCCGGACGATAGAATGTTGTCGGACCAACTTATGTAACCAGTATTTACAACCTACACTGCCCCCTGTTGTTATAGGTAGGTTAGCAGAGAAAAGTGCAATCATGATTCTCAGTAAAATATTTTCTCTAGTTTTAACAATAAGCAAGCTTTCTAGAGTTCAACACTACAAGTTATTTTTTCCTTTGAAGATGTGATCAAAAGATAATATGTCTTTTTCATTGTTTACTTCCATTATCAGGTCCATTTTTCGATGGCAGCATTCGATGGCTGGCTTTGCTCATTTCTATGGCTGTCTGCATAATTGCTATGATCATCTTCTCCAGCTGCTTTTGTTACAAGTAAGATAATTATTTTGGTGCAAAATATTTTGTTGAATATTAGATATAAATAGTTGTTCTTAAAGCCAGTAGGCAGAAACCATTGACACTGAATGTATTTCAGGAACCATTAACCTGTATTTTCTGGTTATCTCCTTTAATTAACTATATTATAGTTTTCTTAAGGGAACAGAGGACCTTACTACTAATCAATTAATTGGACACAACATTATACTTCTTGTTACGTTCATGAGTACTTAAGATTTTCTTATTTATAGAATATTGAACTTTCTTATATCTAAATTTAAAAACCTGTCCCAAGAAATCAACTGTATGTATCATCATTCTTTAGTTATTTGGTAGTTCAGAATTGTCTGCATTTAGTCATGATTTCAGAAGACAGTTGCCAGAAGAGCAATAACAGGAAGGCATAAACTTCAATAATAAAATATTATCTTACTGGCATATGAATAAACAGAGATATCAGTGACATTGGTTACTAGACCCATAAGTAGACCCAAGTATATAAAGAAAGCTAGTATATGATAAAGGTAACATTTCAGATCACTGAGGAAAAGTTGGCTTATTCAATAAATGGATTTGGGAGTGGATAGCTATATGGAAGAAAATGAAGTTGAATCAATTCCGTACACTGAAGCAGATTTTAGCCAGATTGGGGTGCTCGCTCTCCCGCTCTCGCTCTCCCGCTCTCTCTCCCGCTCTCTCCCGCTCTCTCCCGCTCTCCCTCTCTCTCTCCCTCTCTCTCTCTCTCTCTCTCTCTCTCTCTCTCTCTCTCTCTCTCTCTCTCTCTCTCTCTCTCTCCTCTCTCTCTCTCTCTCTCTCTCTCTCTCTATATATATATATATGTACACAAACTGAATTGATTACAATACTAGAACAAACCTTGGAAGAATTTTTTAAAATAATCTGAGTCTGACACAAAACTTACAAGCAAAAAAACCAAAAACATAAAAACCTTAAAATTAAAAAAGAAAAGATTGGGGGCTTCCCTGGTGGCGCAGTGGTTGAGAGTCTGCCTGCCAGTGCAGGGGACACGGGTTCGAGCCCTGGTCTGGGAAGATCCCACATGCCGCGGAGCAACTAGGCCCGTGAGCCACAACTACTGAGCCTGCGCATCTGGAGCCTGTGCTCCGCAACAAGAGAGGCCGCGATAGTGAAGAGGCCCGCGCACCGCGATGAAGAGTGGCCCCCGCTTGCCGCAACTAGAGAAAGCCCTCGCACAGAAATGAAGACCCAACACAGCCAAAAATAAATATAAAAATAAATAAATAAATAAAAGATTACTATAAAAAAAGAAAAGATTGATGGTGTCAACTACATAAAAATAAAACTTTACTATGTGGTAGAAACCACCATAAATGGTCAGAAAACAGACCAACAGTGAAAAATATCCGCAGCTTATATTACAAAGAGCTGATTTCTCAAATATAAAGAGCTTCTATAAATCAAAAAGAAAAAAATCAATTCAGTGGGAAATTAGGCCCAAAAAAATGAGCATATGTTTTACCTAAAGAGAAATACATATGGCTCTTTTTTTTAATATATAAATTTATTTATTTATTTTTGGCTGTGTTGGGTCTTTGTTTCTGTGCACAGGCTTCCTCTAGTTGTGGCGAGCGGGGGCTACTCTTCATCGCGGTGCGCAGGCTTTTCATTGTGGCTTCTCTTGCTGTGGAGCACAGGCTCTACACGCGCAGGCTCAGTAGTTGTGGTTCACGGGCTTAGTTGCTCCGCGGCATGTGGGATCTTCCCAGACCAGGGCTCGAACCCGTGTCTTCTGCATTGGCAGGCAGATCCTTAACCACTGCGCCACCAGGGAAGCCCCATATGGCTCTTAAAAGAAAAATAAAAAGATGACTCAAGAATACTCACAATATGAAAAATATAAATTAGAATCATACTGAGATATTATTTTTTACCCATTATACTGGTAAAGATTCAAATGTTTGATAATAGGCTTTTTAGATAAAGAAGTAGATTGAGCATACTTACTTTTGTTGCCCCCCACTAAAACAGCAATAAAGAGTTTTTAACTTTTTTGTCCAGCTAGGACAAGGAGACAAGATAACAGCAAAAAGCTGTGGAACTGTGAAGCTTATGGATGAGTAGTGACTTTGTAGACCTAAGAAATCTGAATCCCAGGCTAGAAAATGAGAAAGACAAACAGCAACCAGTTTATACTATAAAATTCCCCAAGAAGCTCAAGAATTGGCAGTAGCAGTTATCTATGGTAGTGAAGTTGAGGGGGGCAGTAAAACCAAGAGGATTGCTTGCAAGTCTGTTTTTAGAAAGTCAGATGCTGTATTAGTTGTGCAATACTGCACTAAGAAATCACTCCCAAACTTAGTGGCTTGAAACAGCAGTTATTATCTCTCACTGTTTCTGTGGGTCAGGACTTCAGGAGTGACTTGACTGGGTGGCTCAATTGTCAGCAGAGGCTGCGCTCACCTGGAGGCTTGAGTGGAGCTGGTAGATCCCCTTCCAAGATAGCTCACTTCCGAGGCTCACAAGTTGGCAGGAGACCTTAGTTGCTCTGATGTGAGCCTCTCTACTGAGCTGCCTGCATGAGCTTCCTCACAGCATGAAGACTGGCTCCCCCCACACCCCACAGAGTGAGTGATCCAGGAGACCAAGGTGGAAACTGCAGTGCTGTTCATGATCTAGACTCAGAAGTGACACCATCACTTCTGCCATATTCTGCTGGTCACAGAGATCAGCCCTGCTTTGTGGAAGGGAAGTAAACAAGGACAGGCATACCAGGAGTTGAGAAGTTTTGTGGGCCATTTTGGATGCCAAGTACCACAGATGTTGAGATCCTTACTCTTATTCTGAATAATGATGTGACTTTCCACCGTCTCTCTAACAGAAGGCTAGAAGTGTAGTCTCTGAAAAGAACAAAAATGTTCTCAGCTATGGTATCCCATTATTGAGGGTGAGGTATTATAATAAAAATAAGGAGGTAAAGTGAATATTTACATACTAATTTGTGGGCCCCCCTACCCTCCAGAACCCTGCTAACCAAGCATGTTCCCTCTAGATAACATATAAGAAGATTGTTCTTGGGGAAAATCCATCTAGCCCAAGAAAAAAGACCTGAGTATTCTGTCTCTAGTAAGTCCAGTGAAATGGCCCAAGCAGATTGTCTTACAGTGAAACCTGTAATCAGTAAGCCCCAATCGCATACTAATAGCTGCCAATCAGCCAGTGAAGGGCACTGATCCCTGAGAAACAGGAAACAAATGAGGTGAGTCTTGTGATTGCCCAGCTTACTCCCTGAAGAGAGTTTCTGGCTGCGGGACACAGGAAGAACTCAGGTGTAGCCCAGCAGACACCGAATCGAGGAGATACAGCTGAGAGTCTGGGGAGAGAGCAGCAGCTATAGTTCATAGGTACAGAGTACTGGAAAGGAGAGTTTCACAGAGAAAGAACTCCAGACATCTTCAGAACATTCCCATAGAATATTCAGCTGAATCTTGATCAGTGTGTTCAAGTGAGGAAACCACCTAAGGCTGGGAAAGAACGTCTGAAAAGATTGAAGGAAACAGTATTCAGTGCTCACACAAGGCTGGGGATAGTATCTGTTCCCACCAGCTATGTGACTTGAAAACCTCATAATTCATGGGGTTTTGGTTATAGTACTCAGAAGGGTCTTGCCTCAGTATTGGAGAATAATTAGCCAGCTGTCTGACTTGGGACAAATGATGAGCCTCTGGGCCATGGTTTCCTCTTTTGTAAAATGGAAACAATAGTACTTACCTCTTAGGAGTTTAATAAAGATGAAGTAAGTCATAGAACAGTGCCTGACACACACTCAACATCAATAAAAATGAGCTATTGTTTTTTTAACATATATCAACATGGGTAAATATGTAACACATAAGGAGTTTTTTAAAGCATGATGTAAAATATTAATACAACATATGCCATTTGTGTCCAGAGGAACGATGTTGTTTATGAGTATATACTTTTATGGTAAAGGTATAAATACATAGATAGGAAGGATATAACCACCTTCAGGATAGTGTTTGTCTCTTAGGAGTAAATGAGGGAAATGGAATTATGAGGGAAATGGCTGCAGCTGCAAATATTTTAATGTTTATTTAAAATATACCTAAAATAAACATAGCATAATGTCAATATTTATTAAATTTAAATGGTTTACACATGGGTGCCAAATAAATTAATCTCTACCTTCCTACATGTTTGAAACATTTCATAATTTGAAATTTTAAAAAAAGCCTTTGAAAATATTAGAATGAATTAAGAGAACTTGTTTGATTTCTTTTCCATAAACTCTTTTTCCCTTTTTTAAAATGGAAGTATATTTATTGTTCATTTTGATACAAGACTACATGCTTATAAATTCAGATGAAAATACATATTAAAGTAGAAAGTAAATATTCCTACCTTCCCAGCAATAACTATTATATACAACTTGATATATTTCTGGTATATTTCTGATCCTTTTAGACAAGTATAGATACATATAATTTTAAAATGTTTATAGCTAGGATCATACTTTACATGCTGTTTTTTAATCTGTTTTTTTCACTTGCCAATGTACCATGGACGTCTTTCCATTTTAAGACAGTATATAGCTCTCTACCTCATAAACTCCATTTCTGGACATTATTTTAACAGAGGATATATTTTTCTATGATAAGACTAATTTGGATATGAACCCATGTGATGAAGGAAGGATGATAGTGTCAACAACCTCAAGATTTTTCTTACCTTAGAATTTTATAGTTTTAGAATGTTAATGTAGATTATTTTCTGCTTTTTTAAAAGACATTATTGCAAGAGCATCTCAAGCAGACGCCGTTACAATCGTGACTTGGAACAGGATGAAGCATTTATTCCAGTTGGGGAATCATTAAAAGACCTTATTGACCAGTCACAAAGTTCTGGTAGTGGATCTGGACTACCCTTATTGGTAAGCTGAAATGTCATATAAACATGAATGGTTTATTAATACAGAATGTGTTGTCATATGATGGTAGACAGCGTAATAATTACATATTAGGGGACTTTACTAGACACACTTTTTTCCCTTATTGAGAAAGATGGCTACAGTAATGCAAGATGAAATTAGTTAAAATAAGAAATATGAAATAAGAAAAATTGAATAGACAAGTAAGGTAGAGTCACAAGCAAGGTTAAGAGAAAATGTGGTCATGAAGTGCTATGTAAGTGTTAGCATTAGCTCACAGGTTTTTAACAGCCAACTTGAGGAATCAAGTGTAAAATACCTTGCATCTGTAAGGTTAAACTGATTGGTTGGGAGAAGTATAACTATTTCAGATTCTGAAATCAAAAGGAAGTTACTCTCACAGATCTTCTTCATAGAGAGGATACTTCCCTCAATATAATACTATATTACCGAAACACAATTCATAAAAATGATGTTAAAGCGAGTTGTAAATAATTCTAAGAGAATTATATGTATAGAAATATTCAGACTTAGGGGTCAAGGGGACTCTTATAATAAATACTAGATATCTAGATAGATTTTAAATTCTGTGTTTAGTTGGTTTGTTTAAAGTAAATACATTGATCTCTAATTATAAAATTCATTGAATCAGGTAATTCTGTAATTGAATTGGAAAGGACAGTGCGGAAAACATGATTGTCTACATAGAAAATCTCAAAGATGATAACGTAAAGCTCAACAACCAATAAGTGAGTTTATCAAGGTCATTGTACAAAAATCATTGAATTTATGTACAATGGCTATAAACAATTAGGAATTAAAATTTTAAAAGCACTATCATTTAAAATAGCATCAAAAACATGAAATATTTTGGAATAAACTTAAAACTGATATAAGACCTATACACTTAAAATCAAGAAAACATTGCCAAAAGAAATGAACAAAACCCTTAATAAGCATTAAGGTTTTTAACCTGTTTTTGAATCAGAAGACTCAGTATTAAGATTTCAGTTATCCTAAAATTGATTTATAGTTTCAATTCAATCCAAATCAAAATCAGAGCAAACTTTTGTAGAAATTGATGAGCTTATTCTAACAATTATTTGGAAATGCAGAGGACCTAGAAGAGCCAAAACAATATTGAAAAAGAAGAATAAAGAGGATTCACTACCTGATTTCTGGGCTTATTGTACAGCTACAGTAGTCAACACTATGTGATCCTGGCATGAGGCTAGGTATGTACATCAGTGGAACAGAATAGAGTCTAGCAATGGACGCACACATGTGTGATCAATTGATTTGGATGCCAGAGTAATTCAGTGGGGAAAAGAGTCCATTTAACAAATGGTGCAGGAAAAATTGGGCATCCATTTGACAAAAGGTGAATCTTGACCCTTATCTCGCTCCATATACAAAATTACCTTGAAATGGATCATAGACCTAAATGTAAAAATTAAAGTATAAAACCTTTAAAAGAAAATGTTTTAGAAAATTATTGTGACCTTGAGTAAAGATTTCTTAGGACACAAAAGGCAAGAGTCATTTTAAGAAATGATAAATTGGCCTTTCTTAAAATTTAAAACTTTTCCTAGTCAGAAGACACTGTTAAGAAAGTGAAAAAACAAGTCACAGACTGGCAAAGGAGTTCTGATAAAGAATTTGTGTTGCAGAATATATGAAGAATTTTTACAACTCAGTAATGAGACAACCCAATTTTTTTAAAATGGACAAACGATTTGAACAGACACTTGCCCAGAGAAGATATAAGAATGGCAGATAAGCACATGAAAAGATGCTCAGCATCATCAGGGAAATGCAGATTAAACACAGTGAGATACTACACGTGCACTAGTATGGCAAAAACTGAGACTATTAAGTGTGGAAAAGAATATAAATCAGGGCTTCCCTGGTGGCACAGTGGTTCAGAGTCCTCCTGCCGATGCAGAGGACACGGGTTCGAGCCCTGGTCTGGGAAGATCCCACATGCCTCGAAGCACCTAAGCCCATGCACTGCAACTACTGAGCCTGTGCTCTAGAGCCCACGAGCCACAACTACTGATCCCGTGTGCCACAACTACTGAAGGCCGCACGCCTAGAGCCCGTGATCCGCAACAAGAGAAGCCACCGCAATGAGAAGCCCGCGCACCGCAACGAAGAGTAGCCCCTGCTCGCCGCAACTAGAGAAAAGCCCGCGTGCAGCAACAAAGACCCAACGCAGCCATAAATAAATAAATAAATAAATAAAATCAACTGGAAATCTCATACATTGCTGATTGAAATGCAAAATACAGCTACTTTGGGAAACAGGTTGATAGCTGACTAAAATGTTAAGCATATACTTTTTATACAATGAAGCAGTCCTTCTGCTAATTGTTTACAGAAGGAATATGCAAACATGTCCATACAAAGACTGACTGTGAATGTTCATAGCAGCTTTATTCATAATAAATAGTAAACAACCCAAAAGTCCATCAGTTGGTAAATGGATAAACAAATTGTGGTACATTCATTGAGTAGAATACTGCTTGTCAGTAAAATGGAACAAGCTACTGATGCATGCAATAGCAACACAGGTAAATTTCAAAGTATTTTATGCTGAATTAAAGAAGCTAGATACAGAGGCTACCTATTGTATGTTTCCATTTATGTCATGTTCAAAACTGTAGGGAAAGAAAAGAGATCAGTCATGCCAGGGACTGAAGGTAGGGGGGGAGGTGATTGACTTTCAAGCAGTAAAGGGAACTTTTTTGGGTTATAGAAATGTTCTGTATCTTAATTGTGATGTTGGTGGTTACATAACTGTATACATTTGTCAAAACACAGTTGTCGAAAAGAGTGCATTTTAGTATATGTAAATTAGACCTCAATAATTCTGGCTTTCTAAAACGAAATCACAAAAGGATTTTGTAATAAGTGATACATAAAGTAAGTCAGTTTAGATGGTCATAAAATCTAGCCCATTTTAGCTACATTTCTAACCGGGACCTTAGTGTTGTTTTTTTAATTTAGAATGGCTGCTAATGCTTCTGAAAATGAAAGGTAGCAATTTACCTGCCTGTTTCATCCAACAAATATTAATGAAAGCAGTATTGTACTTCAAGTATTGTCCTAAATAAATACCTGTAATCTGTGAGTAGTGGGAGATGGAATTCAAACAAATATGTATATAAATAATAATAAAATTGTAATTGTGATAAGTGCAGCAACTGAGAAATATGTATATGCTATGAAGGTGTTTAAGAGAGAAACAACACTCAAGTAAAGGGAACTGCACATGCAAAAAGATTGAGACAGGAATGAGCTTGAGTGAATTCTAAAAATTGAAACAAGGTAAATAAGAGGGGTGAGGGTAGGGGATTAGAGTCAGTGATCAGGCAGGAGAGTTAGGCAGGGACCAGATCATGTAAGGTCTTACAGACTGAGTTGAGTATTTTTAACTGTTATTTAGATTTTGCTACATGATAAACCACCTCAAAGCTTAGTGGCTTGAAACAACAAACATTTGTTATTTTTCATGATTCTGTGAGTCTTCTGGGCAGTTCTTTTTCTGAATTTGCTCAGCTAGAGCCAAATGGTATAGTTTATGTACATGGCCAACAGTTGGTACGGTTTTGCTCATTTTGGTCACAGGGTGCCCTAGAATGGCAGGAAAGGGCAAGCCCCAGTGCACAAAGACTTTTCACTTGTTTTACAATTGCTGTTGTTCTTTTGCCCAAAGCAAGTCATGTAGCCAAGCCCAGAGTCTGTGGAGGAGACTACCCAAGGGTGTGTGTACTGGGAGGGGAATTATATAGTCCATTTTTGCAAACAATCTGCCATATTGACTAACCTGTTATTTTGTGAGTTTAGAATATATTGTACATTGTTTCATCTCCTTTTGAATACAGTACAGTCCTCCCTCAGGATCAACCTCAGGGGTTGGTTCCAGGACCCCTTGCAGATACAAAAATGTACAGATGCTCAGGTCCCTTACAGTCGGCCTTCCACATCCAAGGATGCGGAACGGATATGGAGGCTACTGTATATATGTTAATCTTGGAGTTGGTTGGTTGTATATACCATCCTTTTTGATGGGATGCCCTATTAAACCACTTTCTCAATCTTAATATGTTCTTCTCATTTTACTTTTTTCTATGAAGGTTCAGCGAACTATTGCCAAACAGATTCAGATGGTTCGGCAAGTTGGTAAAGGCCGATATGGAGAAGTGTGGATGGGTAAATGGCGTGGTGAGAAAGTGGCAGTCAAAGTGTTTTTTACCACTGAAGAAGCTAGCTGGTTTCGAGAAACGGAAATCTATCAAACTGTGCTAATGCGCCATGAAAACATACTCGGTGAGTACACGTTTGATTTTAGTCAGTTCCATATTCTTCAAGGTTAGTGGGATGCCGGTGGAAGCCTGGCACTTGGGCTTTGAAAACATATGTGAGTTCAGTTGTGTGCATTTGGCTAAAGGAAATCTAGTGGAATATACAGTTTAAATACAACCCAGTCCTGAATGGCAACCAACCACTTTCCAGACATGGCTCGGAGATATTTTGGTGTTGGGTTCCAGACCACTGCAATAAAGCAAATATCACAATAAAGCAAGTCCCCCAAATATTTTGGTTTCCAAGTGCGTATAAAAATTATGTTTATGCTGTACTGTAGTCTATTAAGTGTGCAGTAGCATTATGTCTAGTAAACAATGTACATACCTTAATTTAAAAATACTTTACTGCTAAAAAATGCCAAACAATTACAGTAGTAACATCAAAGACCACTGATCACAGATCACCATAACAAATATAATAATAATGAAAAAGTTTGAAGGTTTGTGAGAATTACCAAAACATAGCACATGAAGTGAGCAAATGCTGTTTGAAAAACGGCTCCTATAGACTTGTGGCAGGAGTTGCCACAGACTTTCAGTTTGTTAAAAACACAGTATCTGTGAAGCTCAATTAAACAAGGTATGTCTATATTTACTACCCAGCTGAGGAGAAACAGCAGTGAGTTTCAAAGTGGAAGTAATATAGTTTATTGGACTTACTCATATAGTAACAAAAAAACAAGTCTTTTAAAGGTAATTTAAGCAATTTTCTAGGGTAACTTGAACTATATGTACCTTTGCCTGTTGCAAATTAAATCACCCCCCCCCTAAGATGTAGCTTCATTTATTATGTTCTATGCTTAGTAGGTCTCTCTCCTCACCCCCATTTACACAGTAGCAAAATGACCTAGGTATGATCTGATCAGTAGGGTGCATAAACTCATCTACCTTCCCTGACTTTCCATTCAGGTACTACTATTTCCTTGCCCTTTAATTTAGAGAGTGCATAGCATGTTACTAAGAGTATAGTTTCCTATACTAATTATATTAGTTTCCTAGGACTGTCCGTAACAGAGTACCACAAACTAGGTGGCTTAAAACAATAGAAACTTAATTCTCTCAGAGTTATGGAGGCCAGAAGTTTAAAATCAAGGTGTTGGCAGGGACATGCTCTGAAGGCTTTAGGGGAGGACCCTTCCTTGCCTCTTCCAGATTCTGGTGATTGCCAACTATCTTCGGCATTCCTTGGCTTGGGAGACCACACTCCTATCTCTGTCTTTGTTGGCACATGGCCTTCTTCCTGTGTGTCTGTATCCATATTTCCCTCTTCCTATAAGGATACCAGTCATTGATTTAGGGCCCACTCTAACCTAGTATCACCTCATCTGAACTTGATTATATCTACAAAGACCTTGTTTCGAAATAAGGTCACATTTATAGGTACCAGGTGGACATGAATGAGGCGGGGGAACATTATTCAACTCAGCACTCACCTTTTTCTGAAGAAAGGGAGGAGAAGAGAAAGGAGAAAGAAAGGAAGCCAGTATTGTGAACTTGCTTGTCAGTGAGCCAGGCTGAAAAGGCAAATGTGATAAGGCATTGATGGGCAAGTGGGAGTTGGCTTAGTTAGAAGCGAACTCTTAGTTGAACATATTTAACTTTATTATTATTTTTTTAATTTTATTTTTATTTTTATTTTATTTATTTTTGGCTGTGTTGGGTCTTCGTTGCTGCACGCGGGCTTTCTCTAGTTGCGGTGAGCGGGGGCTACTCTTCATTGCAGTATGCGGGCTTCTCATTGCAGTGGCTTCTCTTGTTGCAGAGCATGGGCTCTAGGCACGCAGGCTTCAGTACTTGTGGTGCGTGGGGTTCAGTAGTTGTGGCTCGCCGGCTCTAGAGCGCAGGCTCAGTAGTTGTGGCGCACGGGCTTAGATGCTCTGAGGCATGTGGGATCTTCCCGGACCAGGGATCAAACCCCTGCCCCCTGCATTGGCAGGTGGATTCTTAACCACTGCACCACCAGGGAAGCCCTAACTTTATTATTTTAATGGGTCCACTTTTCAGTTTGAAATGAAGAGCCTTTTCCACATTCCTTCTTTATAGTTCTTCATACTTACAGAATCATGTAGATTAATAACATTTCCCTAGGTTATTATATATGTGATCTTTTTCTTAGTCATATTATTATCATTTTTATGATTATCATTAAGATTACTTTAAATTAATTACAAAAGTATAGACTTTTATATGTAAATGACAGAAATAAAAATTTTGTTAACATATTCAAGAGATTTTGTCAGGCAAGTTAAATTTTTATTACCTGTAGATTATACCTAAGTTATTCTCAGTATCCTAAATGAGCATTCTTTATTCTTCCTAGCCACGTCTGATAACTAACCTTTTAAATTCATTAATTGAACAGGTTTTATAGCAGCAGATATTAAAGGTACAGGTTCCTGGACTCAGCTCTATTTGATTACCGATTACCATGAAAACGGATCCCTCTATGATTTCCTGAAATGTGCTACACTAGACACCAGAGCCCTGCTTAAGCTGGCTTACTCAGCTGCCTGTGGTCTGTGCCATCTCCACACAGAAATTTATGGCACTCAAGGAAAGCCTGCAATTGCTCATCGCGACCTCAAGAGCAAAAACATCCTCATCAAGAAAAATGGAAGTTGCTGTATTGCTGACCTGGGCCTTGCTGTTAAATTCAACAGGTGAGCGGTTCTTTACCTACTGTTTTGAAATTATTGTAATCTCCTAAAGATATTTACCTGTTTGTGTTTGTATTCAGGACAGTGGATTTCCAAACATGTATCTGTGCTTATATAATTATATAAATTAGGTTTTGGGGGGTTTTGGTCTCCGTGTTTTGTTGTCATTGTGTTTTCTGTTTTTAACAAAAATGACATCCTACTCTACATAATTCTTGATTTCCTACTTTTTATTGTCTTAGACATCCTTCCGTTTCAGAATATATAGATCTACTTCGTTCTTTTTAACAGTGTTAAGGAAAGTTTTCCATTTTATAGATGTACTATAATTTATTTCATCTGTGACCCAACTGATGAGCATTAAAGTTGCCTCCAGTTTATCTCTCTTATTTTAAAAATGCTTTAATGAATATTGTATTTTATCCATATATAATATCCTTGAATACTTGTACAAGTATTTCTTCATGATGGATTGCTAGAGAAGGGGCTAGACAGAGAGTATGTACATATTAAGTTATATTAATAGTATGTTGTAGGTTATCCCTTTAGAAAGCGTGCATCAGTTTACACTCCCATAAACAAGAAATAAGTACGCCATTTCTTCATCACTACTTGATGTTGTCAACATTTTTTTTTTTTTTAAAGTTTAATTTTTATTTATTTATTTATTTATGGCTGTGTTGGGTCTTCGTTTCTGTGTGAGGGCTTCCTCTAGTTGTGGCAAGTGGGGGCCACTCTTCATCGCGGTGCGCAGGCCTCTCATTATCGCGGCCTCTCTTGTTGCGGAGCACAGGCTCCAGACGCCGCAGGCTCAGTAATTGTGGCTCACGGGCCCAGCTGCTCCGCGACATGTGGGATCTTCCCAGACCAGGGCTCGAACCCGTGTCCCCTGCATTGGCAGGCAGATTCTCAACCACTGCGCCACCAGGGAAGCCCTTGTCAACATTTTTAAACAATGAGAATATCAGATTTTTAGAAAACTATTTAAATTGTTTTAATGTTATAATTCTGGAATACAGCAGCCATTTCACATTTCAAAACTCATTTCAGGCCATAAAATAGAAGTACTAGTCCATAATAAAGCAAACGTTAAAAAATTTTAATCTTCTTCCATCATTTTTACAGTATTCTAATCCTGTTGTTTTTATCAGTGGAGTGTTTATTGGCTCAAATATTCATCAGATGCTAATTTAAGAAAATATAAAATACGTTATATTAATCTCTGCCTCAGAGTAGTTTTCAGAACCTAATAGATCTGGGGACCTAAAAACAAATCATTCATGTCTTCTAACTCTAAAATTTACTCCAAAAATTGAAAAAAACAATAAACATCATTTCAATATGATTATGTAAACATTACTCACAATAGAACTAAGTTGGTTGGACCCATAAAGAAAAAAAATGTAATCCTAAATCACAAAGGATCACATGAGAATGATAAAAGCAAATGATTCAACTAATTTTCACATTCACTTGTTCTGGGATATAATTATGTACCACTTTTTTTATATTCAGTATTGTTCTCTTTCTTAGAGAGGCACAAAACTTGTTTGGTGACAAAACTTGACTTGAACTGATGTGAGGTATTTACTGTCTTTATTTATCCAGCTTAGTATGAATATTCATACTTAGTTTTTCACTGTGTACTTACTAATGATTTTGATTGAGTACTGCTGCAGACCCTGCTGGAGATTTATATAATATATAGCATATATTTAAAGGGTATATTACTTTTTTAAACCTGAAAGATGCTAAATTTCAAAATACATCTGACCCCAAGGATTTCTGATAAGGGAATATAGACATATTAGATAGATAGATAGATCTTTATTTTATTTTGTTATATATATACAAAGAGAGACCCTAACTTTTACAATATGTGACAAAAATAGATGAGAAACGATTTTGTTCTTGGCCCTCAACCTGGACGTTGTCTGTCTTCTGTTTCAGTGATACAAATGAAGTTGATGTACCTTTGAATACTAGGGTGGGTACCAAACGCTACATGGCTCCAGAAGTGCTAGATGAAAGCCTGAATAAAAACCATTTCCAGCCCTACATAATGGCTGACATCTATAGCTTTGGCCTGATTATTTGGGAAATGGCTCGTCGTTGTATCACAGGAGGTAGGAGTTTAGGTAGCATGTTTCTGGTTATGTTTGTATACTCATCATTCAAAAAATAACACCTCCAGTTGTATAATTTAGATGTCGTGTGTGTCAGGGATCCCCCGGACCACTCCCCGGTTCTGTGATTTCATTAGGACTCCCAGGACTCAGCATATAGTTGTCTTCACAGCTAAAATTTGTTAACACTGAAAGGCTACACATAAAATTAGCAAAGGGAAAAGGTGCATGGGGCAGAAAGTTTAGAGGAAATCAGGTACAAGCTTCCAAAAGTCTTTTCCCAGTGGAGTCGCTCGGGATTTTCTTAAGTTACTCCAGCAATGAATTGTGATAATGTGTAAAATATTGTCATCCAGGGAAGTTCATTAGAGATTTAGTACCCAAAGATTTTTTTGGAGGCTGGTCACTTGGGCATCCTCTGCCTAGTATGTATCAAAATTCCAAACTCCTGGAAAGAAAGCCAGGTGTCCAGCATAAACCATATTGTTGGCACAAACAGTCTAGGAACAGTGACTCGCCTTTTCCTTTAGTTTTATATGAGTGTAGGGAGCTGTTTACCAGGCAAGTTCCCAGACACCAGTCAAGTGCCAGTCTTGCAAGCAGGCCTTTTAAGAATAGCAGTTTCAGGTCTGCTTTATTAACTCTTTTCTGCATATGTGTTGTCTTTCTACTGCAGAAAAAAAATAATTAAAAAAATTAAAACCTCATTCATTAGTAGAAACAATTGTGTACATAAATAATTAGACTGAAAATTTAGGGTGAGTGGTTCATCTTGCTTATTTTAAGGGATATTGGTATGTCCAATATGGACAGCTATGGTGGGGGTAGAGAAAATAATTAGACATTAGAAAAAGAGAACATACCTTTACTGTTAAAAGTGAATCATCCACTCTGTAATCTTTTCTACTTTATGGAGAGATTTGTTTCAGTTCCATAGTTCAGTAGGAGGTACTGAATGGATTGATGTATTTTGTCCAGCCACCATTTTTGTGCCCACTATACTTTCTCACTCACTACAGGAATTGTAGAAGAGTACCAATTACCATATTATAACATGGTACCCAGTGATCCATCATATGAAGATATGCGTGAGGTTGTGTGTGTCAAACGTTTGCGGCCAATTGTGTCTAATCGATGGAACAGTGATGAAGTAAGTGGAATTCAGTCCCCTTAGGAAGTGATTGCTGAGTGTTGCCAATGATATTTACCTACTCACTACATTCTCTTTACTTTTCAGTGTCTACGAGCAGTTTTGAAGCTAATGTCAGAATGCTGGGCTCACAATCCAGCCTCCAGACTTACAGCTCTGAGAATCAAGAAGACACTTGCCAAGATGGTTGAATCTCAAGATGTAAAGATTTGACAGACAAATAATCATGAGGAGAAATTCTAGACTGCAAGAACTGTTTTCACCCAAGGAACGGGTGGAATTAGAATAGAATAAGGATGTTAACTTGGTTCTCAGACTCTTTCCTCACTACACCTTCACAGGCTGCTAATATTAAACCTTTCAGTACTCTGTAGAATACAAGCTGGGAACTTCTTCTAAACACTTCATTCTTTATATATGGACAGCTTTATTATAAATGTGGTTTTTGATGCCTTTTTTTTATTGGGTTTTTATGAACTGCATCAAGACTTCAATCCTGATTAATGTCTCCAGTCAAACTCTGGGTACTGAATTACCTGTTCATAAAATGGTGCTTTCTGTGAAAGCCTTAAGAAGATAAATGAATTCAGCAGAGATGGAGAAATATACACTTTTACCTTCTACCTGAGAAAATTTAATCTATTTGTATTCTACCTTTGTAAGCAGCCTATGGATCATGATCTGTTTGGGATACTGCTTAGTTTATGATAGTTTGTCATGCCTTGATAATGGTGTGTGTGTGTGTGTGTCTGTGTACATACATGCATACCAGAATTCCTCTGCTGCCATTTGAATTAGAAGAAACTAATTTATGAATGCACAGGAAGATATTGGTGGCTGTTGGTTTTGTGCTTTAAAAATGGATTATCTGACCAAGATTTGCCAATCACATAAAAGCCATTTACCTTGCAAGTGAGCTAGCTTCTCCACCAACTTTATTTTTTAACATTAAAGTTGATATAAAGGCCAAAAGGAGTTTAAAGTGTATGTAAATTTGGACTGTTTTCCTCCCACCACAAACTTTTTTTTTTTTTTTTTGTAATTATTATTTTTGTCATGAAAAGCATCCTATCCAAAGTTGGAACTTCCAATGCCATGAACCTTCTAAAGAAAACACTTCTTATTGAAGTGAATACTAATTACTGCATTTGATAGCAATGTAAGTGCCTGTAACCATGTTCTGTATTCTTTATTCTCAGTAACTTTTAAAAGGGAAGTTATTTATATTTTGTGTATAATATGCTTTACTTGCAAAACACCTGCTCCTTTACGACCATATTTTATATATGTACATACATTCATACTATAGAAACCAGCTCATGTGTACCTCATATCCCATCCTTAAGGGAAAAAAAATTAAAAGATCATCAGAAAAAAAATGTTGTAAAGTAGAACTACATGTAAATTTTCAGAATTAATTCAAAGTACTATATCAAGTCTAGGACTTTGTTTAAATATCAAGAACTAACCATAGGTATAGACTTTCATTAAGATGCCATCATCTCGATTCTCCTTTATGAAAGGATCCTCCAATTAGAAATTTCTGTCTCAGAGTTAATATACATTTGTCAACAACTGTTTTAGACATTTAAATCATTTGAGATTTTTGGTTTTATGATTTCTGTTCCGTAAGTTTGTGAAGACAGTGAAGAGTCAGGCAAAAAGTTCAATATCTAGTCAGTGCCTATATCTATACCATATAGCTGTTATTCAATAAAATGCTACATATTTTATGGATGCCTTGTTTCCCCAAGGAGTAATTCTGATCTACTTAAACTTACCATACTTCTGTAATGCCTTTTAAATATTAATGTCTTATTCTGAACAAACAACTCATGGGTGCATAAAGTGAGACAGTTTTCTTGAATATAGCATAAAATAAATGTGATTATATCACAACATAGCTAAAACAATCTTTAAAGGGGAGGAATCAGAGCATGTATCCATCCATTGCCAAAAATGTGACTGACATTTAAGGATGAAATGCTTACATATTTGTCTATACATCAATCACAAATTTGAGACTTGCTTTAACAGTTTTGACCAAGTTTAATAATTTTCATCTAACATAACTAAAGCTTGAAATGTTCATCAAGATAAGTAAATTTATATATTGATATACATAGTACCCAATAACTTCCTGTTTGAGAATGTTTTCCCCATCTCTGTACTGAGAGGTACAGGTATTTTTATCTAAATTTCCAAGTGATTTAAGAATACTTATGAGCTCTAATCTACTTAGTATAAGGTTAACCTTGATTTATTTTTTATTTGATAAACTATAAATCTTGAAAATAATTTGTCGTCTTAATAATAAAGAAAAAAATGTAAGGAAAGGCAAACTCTATTCTTAGAAATGTTAGTATGTGGAAGCAGACAATTGCAGATAATATATAAGTACAAGAGCATTATAGTGATTTTTTAAATTGATTTATTAAAAGTGATATCAAGAAACTTGTTCAATAAAAATATTTTCTAATATTACATGTTCTTTAAAAAGCAAATGATTCCATTTTTGAAATCCTAAAGTCGAAAAAAAGTTGCATGAAACCTATTTTTTTCTCTCCTTTTATTCTTACTCTTAAATTTCTAAGTTCATATTTAAATATTTAAAGAGTAAAAGAGGAAGTATTACATAGTACCATAAATAATAATTTGTAAAACCCTGGAAGCCATTATTTGGTCCTGCTTACAACTTAGCATCTTAAAAATGTGTAGCTTCTGTCTGTCATCCCTTTAACTAAAATATCAAAACAAACAAAAAACCAAAACTACCTGAATATAACAGAAGTTAATCCTCCCTCAAAGAAAATTCTCCTTATGAATCCTCTTTATACTGGTAAATATCAATATCTCTAGAATTAAAGGCATGCATGCTAGGAATTGGCTTCAGTGTGTCTATTCTAAGCTTTCCCTGTGCTTTCTTATTGGACAAGTTTCTGAAGCATAAAATTCGAATCTTGTTTCTCTGGAAATGTTTTCACAAAAGATATTTCAATCAACATTTTGTGTTGCCTTTCCAATTTCAGGAGTGTTTTTGAGCTTAGAAAGTGACCTATAGTTTTTGAAAATTATGTTTTCCTAGAATGTGCCAGATTTTTTATTTGTCCACTCTAAAAAATATTCAGTACCTTTTTTTCCCCAGATGCTTTGCTTCTGTTTAGAACAAAAATGCAATACAATATTTAAAGAATCATGCATCTCTAAGTTGGCCCAAGATCAAATTTGATATTGAATAATTTATTCCAGGCAAGATTTTATAAATTAAATTATTTATTTTTCTTTTCATACACGTTTTGAAATGTTTAAATATCTAAAATAATTTCAACAGCAGAAATACGAATTGATTTTTTTAAAGATTGTTGCAGCTCTTGTACTGTTTAGAAGTGGTAATATTTATTATTTGCTTGGGTCAGATGTTAAAATAGCAGTGTAGCAGTTCATCTTCTTGCCTCCGTGCTGTTATGAGAGTCACAGTGAAAACTGCAGAAGCGGATACGTTCATAAAGAGCAGATTAAATCTAGGGCAGCATCACATGAAGCTATGTGTAATCATCCTGTAAGGAAGGTATGTGAATACTGCTTTTGCAAAGGATTAAATATATTGTAATTTTAGCTTGTGCTCTGTACTATGCTTTCAATGGAATTATTTAAGCCCTTTTAGTGACTGTTGTCCTTGCCCATTTAAAAACTAAAATGTAATATATATTGTATAAAATGAAAGTATCATTATAGCTCAATTAGGAAAGATGTACATAGACACTGAAAGAAGGTTAAAAACAAGCAGTTTTATTATGCATTTGTAAAACACCAAAAACATAGATTCATCTTTGATATGTAACACACTAAATGTATTTTGTATAGCATCTGGTTTAAAAGGTGCCTTATTATTAAGTTTACCATTAATTGCTTTGTTCTATATATAGATTACATCCAGTGTATCATTTTTAAGTAAATAACCTTATTTTAGTATACTTTAGTGATGTGTTTTGTGATACTCTGCTTGGACTATATTGTGTATCAGAAGTCACATATCCAGTGAAATTTTATGACAAATAAGTTAGTGTACATACAGATGTCCCTGAGATGTGCATTTCAGCCACCAGAAACCCAGTGTGGGACACAGGGCAGGTAAGTGGCCACACACTTTCCTTTGTGTAGATAGAGAACTTATAATAGTTATATAAGCCTATTATAGCCAAGGGTTATTTTCCTTTAAAAAAAAAAAAGAACAAAACATTTTTTCTAATTCTAAAAATATGTACTCATTACAGAAATTTTGGAAAACATAGGAAAGAATAAAGAAGCAAATGAAATCATTCAAAATCCTATTGCCAGATAGTACAACTATTTACAGTTGAATGTTTCTTTTTGATCTTTTTTGCTGCTACATATTTTTTTTACAATGTTAAGATCATAGTATGTCATTATATATCCATTGAAAACATTTTTTAAAAAATTGACTACATAGCATTCCACTAAGTAGATGGAACAATTTATTTTTATAATTCCCTGTTGAATATTTGGGTTATTTTCATTGTTTGGGAAAATATAACCAATATATTGAACATCCTTGTACATAAATCTTCATATATTTATTTTCTTAGATTACACTCCTAAAAATGGAACCAGTGGATATGAACTTTTAAAAGATTCTTTAAGATGAAAAAAAAAAAATCTGAGATTCTTGATAAATATTGCAATCTTGCTGCCAAGAAGGGTTTCTCATTTACACTCCTAAGAGCAGTGTTAAGAGAGTGCTCATCTCACTACCTGGCCAGGTAATTTCTTCCAAGTTTTTTCTCTTTCTGCTAATAGAGTGCCTGATTTCTTGCCTGTAACTAGCTTCTTTTAGTTAGAGTAGTGTAATCCATTTATCTGGCCTTATGGTGTTCCTGCTGCAACAAATGCTGTTTTAAAAGCTTAAACTTAGGGAAGTAAAGGTAGCTTTCCTTCTGTTCTGTAGCAAAATCGTTCTCACCACCTGTCAGAGCTGTTTTCAGTTGTGTGTAAATTCACTCAGTGTGCCCTGTGATGCCTTTTTGTAGGCATTTGAACGTGTTAAATCCTTACAAAAGATTTGTTACTAGTTGATGTCTCCCCCCCCAACCCCCCGCCAAAAAAAAATACATGTTTGGAGATAGCCTATTATAGATTCCTTACTGGAATTCTCATTTAGTGTTACTGTAAGACAAGTTTCTTGAAACAATAGCATGTACTCTTGTGCAGCTTGATAAAGAAGACTCAGGGATTTCTTGGGCCTATCAAATACTTCCTAGCTTTTTTTCCATCTATAAAAAGCTGACTCAAAAACTGGATAGATATATTAATTCTTCCTTCTCAGCATAATGTTACTCTCCCTGTTTAGTTGGAAGAGTGACTATTTCCAAGGTTTCTTTAACATTATTAATAGCATTAATAGAGTAGACATTAAGAAATGAGATACTGTTCTTCCAGAATAGTCTAATCCTTGTAGGTAATTTTAAACAGACGCTAATTCAGTCATCAAGTCTTCATTCTCTTGGAGAAATATTTATCTGCCTGTTGCTAATGCATGGACCATTTCTTGCACTTCATACTTCAGTTGGATGCATATTCCTAAGAAAGCCTGGCTTCAGCCCTGGAGCAGTACAGCCTAAGTGGACACAGTCCACTGCAGGTGGCTGACCAGAAGTATAGGCAGAGGCCACCTAATGGCAGTGGCACTGTTCTAGTCATGGGGAGTTAAACACTGTGAGCTCAGCGTAAGAGCAAATGGGCAAGTCACCCTGAAGCTGGGAATCAGTAAAAGGAAACTTAGTTCAAGTGCAAAGGTACATGAAAAAATATTTCAGATAGAAGCAGAGACTAGGGCTGAAAGGTTATTGAATTGTTACTGAATTGTTTTCTTTTTTAGATGCAATATATGTGGCCTACCTGTTACTCCTCTGAACTTTATATTTCTGGTCTTTGTCCAGTTACTTGCTCAGAATGAAATTCAGAGTGATTCCAGATACCCCAGTGCTCCCTGCACCCACCTCACTACTCACGGCCTAGATTTTTTTTTTTTTTAACATCTTTACTGGAGTATTATTGCTTTACATTGTTGTTAGTTGCTGCTGTATAACAAAGTGAATCAGCTATATGTATACAACTATCCCCATATCCCCTCCCTCTTGCGTCTCCCTCCCATCCTCCCTATCCCACCCCTCTAGATGGTCACAGAGCACCGAGCTGATTTCCCTGTGCTATGCTACTGCTTCCCACTAGCTATCTGTTTTACATTTGGTAGTGTATATATGTCCATGCCACTCTCTCACTTCGTCCCAGCTTACCCTTCCCCCTCCCCGTGTCCTCAAGTCCATTCTCTATGTCTGCATCTTTATTCCTGTCCTGCCCCTAGGTTTTTCAGCCCTTTTTTTTTTTTTTTTTAGATTCCATATATATGTGTTAGCATACAGTATTTGTTTTTCTCTTTCTGACTTACTTCACTCTGTATGACAGACTCTAGGTCCATCCACCTCACTACAAATAACTCAATTTTGTTCTTTTTTATGGCTGAGTAATATTCCATTGTATATATGTGCCACATCTTCTTTATCCATTCATCTGTCGATGGAACTTAGGTTGCTTCCATGTCCTGGCTATTGTAAATAGTGCTGCAATGAACATTGTGGTACATGACTCTTTTTGAATTATGGTTTTCTCAGAGTATACGCCCAGTAGTGGGATTGCTGGGTCATATGGTAGTTCTATTTTTAGTTTTTTAAGGAACCTTCATACTGTTCTCCATAGTGGCTGTATCAATTTACATTCCCACCAACAGTGCAACAAGGTTCCCTTTTCTCCACACCCTCTCCAGCATTAATTGTTTGTAGATTTTTTGATGATGGCCATTCTGACCGGTGTGAGGTGATACCTCATTGTAGTTTTGATTTGCATTTCTCTAATGATTAGTGATGTTGAGCATCCTTTCATGTGTTTGTTGGCAATCTGTATATCTTCTTTGGAGAAATGTCTATTTGGGTCTTCTGCCCATTTTTGGATTGGGTTGTTTTTTTTTTGATGTTGAGCTGCTTGTATGTTTTGGAGATTAATCCTTTGTCAGTTGCTTCGTTTGCAAATATTTTCTCCCATTCTGAGGGTTGTCTTTTCGTCTTGTTTATGGTTTCCTTTGCTGTGCAAAAGGTTTTAAGTTTCATTAGGTCCCATTTATTTTTGTTTTTATTTCCATTTCTCTAGGAAGTGGGTCAAAAAGGATCTTGCTGTGATTTATGTCATAGAGTGTTCTGCCTATGTTTTCCTCTAAGAGTTTGATAGTGTCTGGCCTTACATTTAGGTCTTTAATCCATTTTGAGTTTATTTTTGTGTGTGGTGTTAGGCAGTATTCTAATTTCATTCTTTTACATGTAGCTGTCCAGTTTTCCCAGCACCACTTATTGAAGAGGCTGTCTTTTCTCCATTGTATATTCTTGCCTCCTTTATCGAAGATAAGGTGACATATGTGCGTGGGTTTATCTCTGGGCTTTCTATCCTGTTCCACTGATCTATATTTCTGTTTTTGTGCTAGTACCATACTGTCTTGATTACTGTAACTTTGTAGTATAGTCTGAAGTCTGGGAGTCTGATTCCTCCAGCTCCGTTTTTCTTCCTCAAGATTGCTTTGGCGGGCTTCCCTGGTGGCGCAGTGGTTGAGAATCTGCCTGCCAATGCAGGGGACACGGGTTTGAGCCCTGGTCTGGGAAGATCCCACATGCCGCAGAGCAACTAGGCCCGTGAGCCACAATTACTGAGCCTGCGCGTCTGGAGCCTGTGCTCCGCAACAAGAGAGGCCGCGATAGTGAGAGGCCTGCGCACCGCAATGAAGAGTGGTCCCCACTTGCCACAACTAGAGAAAGCCCTCGCACAGAAACGAAGACCCAACACAGCCATAAATAAATAAAAAATAAATAAATAAATAAAAATTTAAAAAAAAAAAAAGATTGCTTTGGCTATTCGGGGTCTTTTGTGTTTCCATACAAATGGTGAAATTTTTTGTTCTAGTTCTGGGAAAAATGTCATGGCCTAGATTTTATCCAGGGAACCTGAAATGTTACCATTGTTTAGAAGTCAATATGAAATTCTTATATTGAAAGTATTTTTAAGCTAGACAAAGAAAGAACTTGGGCGTTTTTTTTAGGGGAGGAGTCTTTTGAAAGCAACTTTAGAATCAGGTTGAAGCACAGCTGCTGCTCTGTTCTCTGGTGCTCTCCTGTATGACTAAAGTCCAAATAAGTGTTGAAAAACACTAAAAGAAAGAATGGAAAGGCTCTGGCAAAAAAAGAAAAGACCAACACTGTTGGGAAAAGCATTTGAATTGAACACTTTAAAAGTAATTTTTATTATTTGATTCTGTCTTCATACTTGGCTAGTAGTTAGGTTGAAGAGAGAATCTAACTCTGAAGATTCTACTCTGTGATCTTCCAGCATCCCTGTGGCCAGTAAGAAGTCTGATATGTGTCTAATTCAGTCCTTTTTAGTTTAACTTATTTTTTTCATTCAAGAAACATAGAATTTACATTTTGTTTTTGATGTTTTGAAGTTTAAACTTGCCATGTCTAGATACATTCATTCTGTTACTTAGTACTAATTGGGTCCTTTTAATCTTTCCTTAGATCTGGGAACTTTTCTTCCATCACTTCTCTACTGTCTTCCCTTCCCTTTTTACTTTCCTCTTTCTAGAACTGCTATTAGACAAATATTAGGTCCCGTGGATGTTGCTTCCATATTTCTTAACATGTCTTTCATATGTTTGTTTCATCCTGCCTTGTGCTTTTCAGCCCACCTGCTGAGTGTTTTTATTTCAACAACCAGATTTTATTTTAACTTTATTTGTATTTTGAAAAAATTTCAAACTTCCAGAAAAGTTGCAAAAATAGTATAAAGAATGCCATTTACCCTTCATCCAGATTCATAAACTTACATTTTGTCACAATTGCTTTGTCATTCTGTGTGTATGCAAGAGTTACAAAGGCTCATCTTGGGAATGTCTGTGTACAAACACATACATACACATACTTTTTTCTGCACTAGTTAGAGTAAATTACAGAGCTCATGCCTCTTTATCCCTGAATTCTTCAGGTAATTAACATAACCAATTGTGTACAATTTTCAAAATCAGGAAAGTTAACATTTATACCATAACAATTATCAGCAATACCATAGTCTGCAGACCTTATTCAAGTTTTGCTAGTTGTTCCAGTAAAGTCCTTGAGCACATTTTCCTGGTCCAGAGTCTGCCTAGAATCTTGCATTGCATTTAGGTGTCCTGTCTCCTTATTCTCCTTTAATCTGAAACAGTTCTCCAGCTTTGTCTCTTTCAATACCAACATTTTCTAGAGTAAAGGCCAGTGATTTTGTGGACATGATGTTTGTGCCCTCAGGGCATCCCACCAGGAGGCCACAGCCTCAGTGTGTCCGGTTACTGATGGTGTCTTTGTCGATTGTTTGTTTAAGGTGATACTCACCTAGTTTCCCTACTGTGAAGTTACTGTTTTCCCTTTGTAATTAGTATATTACAAGAGATACTTTGAGACTGTGTTTTAGCATCCATTGATAACTTCTATGTGAATCATTGGTTTACAAAGTGGTGATTTTCTGATTCCATTATTACATTTACATTTATTAATTGGCATTCTGCTACAAGGAATAAGTCTTCTGTTCTCGTTTATTTTTTATTATCAGTATGGACTCTTGTTCAATAAGTTATGGTCTATTAGGTCATTTTTTGTTTTGATGCTCAAATTGACCTAGACTTGGCTACTGGGATTTCATCAAGGTGGCGCCTGAGTCCTTTTGACACGTGCCCATTTTTGAGCACTTCTTACTTTGGGGAACATGAAGATGTTCCAAGCTCATCTGGTACTTTCCTTGCCCCTGCCATTGAGTCAGCCATTTCTCCAAGGCACTTTGGTTCCTTTTAGGAAGGATGATATTTGGAAACCAGGATCTGGGTGGCAAATAATCAATTTACATTTCCAGTTTCCTGTATTGTTTCTAGAGATTTATATATTCCAAAGTTTTCAGCTTGGAACCTCTTGTCCATGAGACTAGTTTTCCACAAATGTTTAGCAGTTTGGGGTAGTTGCTCATTTGTGTACTCGTCAACTCCTGCTCACCCCAGTTCTGTGTTCCTCAGCTTCCTGTTTTTATCAAGGAGTGATAGGACTAGCTGTTAGAGCAAAAGTAAGTAATCCTTTCCTCTCTTCTTACCTACTCAAGAGGATTCAGGCTTTCCTCACTCTGCTTGTTTACCTTTCCCCTTCCCCAGAAAACAGTTTTGTTATTGTTGGGCCAGGTTTGGGGGAACTTTATTGATGAAGGAGGATAGAGGAATGGTGCTCAGGCTAGAGCTGGGAGAGGAGTTTGTGATGTTTTCGAGAGAAACATCACAGGAGACCAGAGGAGCTTCAGAGCATGAGAGGAAAGGGGAGTTTTGAGAAGCACTTCTTATAGACCATATATCCTCTTCACGGTGTTTCTGAAATAAGGAGTTATTTAGACAGGTACTAGTTTGTGGAGACACAGCTCTAGATTCACTCCTGGGAGTCTTGATTGTGATAAGGTTACATGTGTCTTCTGGGTGTGGGAGTTCTTACCTCCAAGTGTCAGTAGCTGCCCTGTAACTGAGAGCTCGGGGTTGACGGGCACTGCTCTAGCTCAAAACAGAGGCCACTGCTGCCGGCTGCTTAGCTCAGACAAGGGGCAGCTGGGACTGACTGCCCACTGCCTTGACTGCCTCTCCTCCACGGACCCCTCCAGGTGTGTTAGGGGCTGAGTTTGAGTTTGGGGCTCCCCTGAAATCACTCCCATCTCTCAAATGTTTTGAGTTATGATTTCCTATTGCTGTTTCATTTTCCACTTGCTCCCTTCTACTTCCTGTTTTCCAGGAATTACTAAAATTTCCTGACCTGCTTATGGTACTCTTTCTTGTTTTTCAATGATATTTTGGAGTATTTTTGTGTGTATTTTTTTTCCATCGGGTTTGGGAAAGTCTGATACCACTCTGTGCTCAGTCATTGTCTTGTTCTGGATGCCACAAGTGAAGGGTGTTTTAACATTGGCCTGGGTAATGGGGGGTCTACTTGGGGGGGCACTCAAACAGATTCTCCACCCAGAGATATTAATGGAGATAAGAAATCTATCAAATGAACTTCAGAATTCTTGTTAGTCTGGGGTCCTAGTTATTGAAGTGTTTAAACAGAAAATTTACACTTAAACTTGATATTAAGGTTTTGTGAAATTTGCATTGAAAGCACCCTATTTTAAAAAACTGTTGTCTCTCTAGTTCTCACCCCAGAAAATTCTGGAGTGACTTATCCATGCTGCTGGCAGTTTACCAGTTAGCACTTTCATTTATAACCTCCCTATTGAATAGCACCAGCCATATGAGGGTTGCAGGACATGTGTCCCTTATAGAGGAGATCAATTCACTCTGCTTGTTATATGCAGTAAATTCCAAATGAAAGTCTTAAATGATAAGACTGTATTACCCGCATGTTTCCATTTAGTCATCAGCACAGCCTGACCAGTAATAGCAGGACTGAGCAGAAAGAAGACACAGCATTGTCTTTCTAGCAGCAAGGATGACCTGGTACTGGCTTTCCAACCTTTGCTCAGGAGTGGCCCAGATATATCACGCCTTGGGTCAGGATTGGTCTTGTAGCTGAGCTGTACTGGGCAGGAGGCCCTGGCCAGAGGGAAGGGCAGGTAGGCAAGAGCCAAACCTGTGGTCAAGAAAATAAAATACCAGGATACTTAGAGCTGTTAGACTAACCACCTCATACTACAGATGGAAACGTTCAAGAGAGGTTGTGATTTACCCCAAGGTCAAACCATCAGTGGCAGAGTGGCCTGGCATATTGTTCCTTTTAACACGAATATTTTAGCATCTCAAGCACACCAAGCTTAGTGGTAAATAAATTCTAAGGGACAATTATTTGAATCCATGAGCCCAAGGAAACAATGAGAAGGGCTGGGAACCCTGACAACCAACTCTGTCCTTTTTCATCACCCAGACCAATCTGATTTTCTTACGGAGAGAGGTATATTCAACAAATACTGAATACCTACTACCAAAATAAAAATGTTTCCTGACAAGTAGATGACTGCTTTCTCAAGCCTGTTTGTGTCAGGACCTGTAATTTTTTGAAAACCATATATTGATATTTTAGGAATAACCACAACTCTAAGCTGTACTGTCTAATCCAGTATTCTTGTGGATACTGTGGAAGCCTCTGAGTGTTTTATGTAGGATTAACTGGAATTGTGAAGTCACATATGGCCTGGAGTAATGAAAATCACATACCAAATAGTTTGATTTTGTCCCAAAGTTCTACCTACTTTACCAAATCTTTTTGCTCGCCATCCTGGTTTGCTCTGCAAACCAGGCAGAGATCTGAAGGACTTCACTTTATTCCAAAGTTGATAATTGTTGAGGGAGATTTTTACAGTCTTCCTTCTCTTCCCTCAGCTCCCTTCCTGGTTAGAAATGCTAATAAGAACTAGGGTGGTCATAAGCTATTGGAGGAAGCAAAATAGGTGAAGGCTATACACATTTTAGTTTGTGTTTGGCATGTCTTGGCCTTTACCCTGCATGAGGCAAGGAGAAAAAGAAGTAAAATTAAAGTTACAGATAAATTCAAGGAAGGACTGAAACTAAGGAACAGATACTAAGTTTGTTTCCCTTGGTTAGCTCAACCAGGTCTTTGTCTCCATTTTTGACTGACAGATACCAAAACAGGTTGGCTTTCTCCTACTGCCCTGCAGTGGGTGGAGACTGGCTTCCAATATTGTCCAAAATGTCACTTCCATTTAAACATATTCTTTCTAGGGAAGAATGATTTTCTAGCATAAGATGAAGGAGAAGGGGAAGCAGGAGAAAGGCTTAAAGTGTTATATGGAAGTTTCCAACCACAGGAGGAGCAAAACACCAAAGAAGCTATAGAACACACGGTACGGCCAAGAGCTGGAATCCAAGCCATGCTGCCTCGGAAGGCACGCCAACCCAAGGTTCACATGTCCCCGGACCAGGTCCTGCCCGGAGAGAAGCATTCCAGTCCTTCTCTTCGTTAAGAAACAGCCAGACCCAGTGCGTCTACAGGGAGGCCACAAATACCACGTTGTCTTTGCAGAAGGTTTCCAGGGAAGAGCTAGACCAATTGGATGGTCTCCAGACCAACCCTGGCCTGAGCCCCAGGCCAAGGTGAGCTGGATAAGTCCACAGTGTCTGGTCAGAGCTGTGCCTGGTACTCAAGTCTTGAATATCAGGAAGCCCCCGAATGCAGTGCCTGGAGGGCTTCTCTTCATTATTGATCCCTGGGTTAGCTCAAACCATACTCTCTCACCCTTCTGCAGCTCAGCCATGGCAAAGGTCGTTGCTGGGCTCCCACCCCTCTGCTCCTCGGTGGTATAGACAGGGGTCCGACGGTGACCTCCAAACACCAGCTGCCCGGTGCCTGGCCCTGGGCCGAATTCAATGCTCACTGCAAATAGATAGACCCCACGCTCAGAGGCTCGAAAATAGCCATGTTCAGGGAAGTAGCTGTTGCCGATGTTGATGTAAGTAGTGTTGAACTTCACTGTCTGCAGAGCATCTGTCCCTTCTGAAAAGCTGGCGTAGAAGGCCACAGGGGAGCCTGGAATGCAGGAGGAAAGTGTTAGTGACTCAGCCCCTCACTCCCTCGGGTGGAAAATTGTACCGAGACCTGCCTTCCTCGCCTTCTTAACATTAGAAATAGGTCCTATTTTTAGATAACCCAGATATTCCCAATAGCAATGTATCTTGGGAGCTAACTGGCCAATTCTCAGTATTTCACTAGTTGAGAGAAAGGAAAATACAAGTCTGTTGTCTCTACTGGTGTACATTTTAACAAAGCACTTTCTTGTTTGATCCTTCTTTCCAACATCCTTGAGAGATAAGTACCCTGATTGAGGAGACTTTGAGTCTTGCATGCTTAACTGGCATCCAAGGCTAGATGGCTTATCAATGGCAGGCTGAGACTGGAACCCAGGTCTCTGACTCCCAGATTCCTGCCACCTGCTAGGGATCTTGAGATACCAGGGGAAAGAGAGAAAATATTACCTATCTGCAAAGTAGTAATGCTAACCCTGGTGAGATAATTAAGGAATGAAGGGTAGCTCCTACTGGATGTTTAGCACAGGACCCTAGAGAGAGAAGGAAAAAGCAGGTGGGACCAAGGAAGAAAAGTTTTTTCAAGCTGGTCATTTTAATGTTTTCCAAATGTTGCTCAGAGCCCTGGGATTACAGAGGGGGAAGCAGTCCCAGAAAGGGAAAGCTTGCTCCAGACGACACACATGACCAAGCTGGGAGCTGTGGATCTCCTGACTTCTGGTGCTCTTCCCACCTGAAGCACTTTAGCCGATCTAAGGAGAATGAAACAGAGAACACAGGCGAGCGGCCCGCCAGGCCCACGCACAGGCCTGGAGCCAGAAAAGCCGCTCAGTGTAGAGGAAGGAGCCAGCAGGGCTGCCTGGCCGCCTGGCCAGGAGATGAGATGGGAAGGCTGAGTCCCACTGGGCTCCGGCCATGACACTGGCCTCAGCACTGATGAGGTCATGTTCCTCACGTGCTCCCTTGTTGCCCCCTCAAGCTGTGGGCTCTCTGTGGCCCCCCCCCCAACCCCTCTCTGTTGAGACCAAGCTCCCTACTTCTCAGGGGATGAAACCAAGGCCTAAAAGAGGAGCAATTTGCATAGCGGTTAGTGACTTAGGTCCCAGAACTAGAGCCCCCGCTCTTTGGCTCCCAGTCCAACAGCATCCTCGTGAATGACAAAATTTTGCTTTTCTCTAGTTCTGGAAGATTTTCTGAGAATTAGTTCAGAATAGCTTTCCCATCTGTGTGAGAAAGACTGGCTCTGCAGTTCCCCCAGCACCCAGGAGGTGGCGCGCTCACCCCGCCGAAGCAAGGCCGGACTAGCGCGCCCTCTGTGGAGCGCCCCGGCCAGCCAGTGGCCCGACGTCCTCCTTGGTGGAAGGGTTGTCCTTCACTGATTTGCCAGCAGGCGCACTGAGAGTGGGCTTCCCTGCAGGGCCGGAGTTAAGCCCTTTGGCCTTCCCATAAGACAAACAAGGGGGAATTTTTACTTTTAAGGAAAAAAATTTTTTTAAATAACAAAATATTGCAGTGGTAAACCCAGATACCTAAACTATCAGGCAGCTGAGGCCTTGCACCACTCACAAGAGAGAAAAAGATGTAAGAGTGTAGGTAGATACAGCCTCAGCCCTGAAAATGCTGGAGAAATGGGGAAACATTGACTGGTTTCTACTCAATGTTAAGCCTTGTGCTAGGTTTTTGGTAAATGTGTCTGCTAGTCTTCCTGACAACCCTTTGATGAAGGTAGTGGTTCTCCCTTTTACAGAGGAAGAAATTGAGACACGTAAGTGGTTTTAGAGCCTGTGCTATGTCCACTGCTCCCAGGGAGACACTGGCCTGCAGGGCCATAGTGAGGAGTGAGTGGGAGCAGGACAGGCTTGCGGTGGGATCCTCAGCAAGGCCTTGGACTGCCCACGTGCCAGGCTACACGAGGGTATGGACGGCCCAGATGGCGGCCTTGTACTTAGCCCCAGGTCTGGGTGAGGAGGCGGCCGTAGCTCCAAGACCAGCCGCTCTGGCAGGGTAGAGTCACTTGAGGCACAGAGTGTAGGGGTCCACTTTCCAGGGCCACACTCAGGGAGGGGCTGGGAAGGCTGGCTGCTCATCCCTTCAGCCTCAGCGGCAGCTTCCCAGGGCCCTGCAGGGGCCAGTCAAGGGCCTTTCACAGGTGAAGAGCCAGCTCCCTAGAGACAGCCAGACTGGGTTCCTCTGTGCCGCTTACTAGATGTGTGAGCAGGACAGTTGCCTGACTAACGCTGTTTCAGGTAAGATGGCAGCAGTGATAATGCATCATTGGGCTGTTGTGATGATTCAACATGGCAAAGCCCAAGAAAGGCATTGTGGGGGACCTGGCTCAGAGCAGCAGCATGGGTCCACTATGTTAGCAGAACGAGCTCCTTTTGGGGCCCGAGGCTTTCCCCTATATTCACTTCTTGTGGCGTGCTGCCCATGGCAGAGGACACCAGCCCCTATCCACACACTCACTTGTATACAGGGGAAAGCTTAAAGAAACATGGGGGGGTGAAGCGGGGTCGGGCGAAGAGCTGAGCTGGAGGGATTTGAGGGTGTGGTTATAGAGGAAAGAGAGGCATCCCCCCTCCCTGCTCTACAGTTAAGAGTGGCAGGCAACCACTGGTGTATAGATGAGCCTCAAACATCTCCGTGGTGGGGCTCTGCCTGCTCACTGACAGTTCAGTCATGTGACTGCTACCTTCTAATACTCCAGGTGGCTTAAGGGGCCCCTCCCTAGTCCTAAATAGAAGGTGGGTTAAGGGCAAAGCCAGTCCTGAGTAGGGGTGACTGATGGTCATCCTGCTCTCTTTCACCCTGGCCCCCTCTGAGGCAGAAGCGCTGTTGGCAGAGAACACAGTCTTAGACTCCCCCAGCCTCCTTCCCAGGCTGGGCAACTCACCTGCGTCCCAGAGCACCGGCCCTTTGACATGCGCATCCTCCAAAGACTCCACTTGCTTCCGGTCCCTCCTCCTGGGAGCTTCCAGACCTTTCTGCTGCTTCTTCCCTTTCCTGATCAGCATGGCCTGCAGCTTCCCCAAGTCCAGGCTGACGTTGGCTACCAAGAGTTCTTGAAAGTTCCCAAAGAGGCTGTGGAAGAGGCGCTGGTGCCGCTGCAAGCCACGCTCGGTGGTGGAGAGCTCCTCGCGAAGGCCCTCGAGGGAGCTGTTGAAGGAGGAGGCCCAGGAAGCCTCGCAGCACCGGCCCACGCGCTCCATGTGGGAGCTCAGGCGCTGGAGCTCCCGCGCTAGCCCAGCCAGATCCGGCCCGCCGGCCGCCGCTGGCGACGCGTCCCGATTGGGCTCCAGGCGCTCGGCCTGCCCGCTGGTCCCCGAGGCCCGTTCCAGGGCTGTCACCCGGGCGGCCAGCGCGTCCCAGCCAAGGGCCTGCTCCTGCAGCCCGCTGGCCGCGTCCAGCAGGGCGGTGCGGATCTGCTCGTAGCGCAGGGGCAGCGGGTCAGGCGCCTCCTCGGACATATCTTCCATCACCTCCTCCCCAAAGAGGGCGGCCAGCACGGCCTCGTGCCGCAGCGCGTCCTCCAGCAGGGCCGCAAAGGAGCCGTGCAGCCGGCGGATCTCGCGTCGCATCTCGGCCTCAGCGGCCCGCAGCGCGCTCACCTCGCCGCCCAGTGTGCGCAGCTGGCTCCGGAGCCGCGCCGCGTCGGCCCGCGCCCGCTCGGCCTCCGCCCGGTGCGCATCCACCGCCAGCGACAGGGCGGCCACCGTGCTGCTCAGGGCCTGCAGGGAAGAGCCGTCCCGCTGGCGCCGCTCGTCCAGGCTCACCTGGGTCTCTTCCAGGGCACGCGTGGTGTCCCGCTGGCCCTCCCGGATGACATCCAGGTCAAAGTAGAGTTTCTGGCAGTTGCAGTCCTTGACGTACTTGATGAGGTCCGCGTGGGCGCCCTGCAGGTGCTGGAGGGTGAGGTTGAGCTCCAGGAGCTGCCGCTCCATGTCCTCCTTGTTCTCCTCCATGATCAGTGACTTCTCCATCAGGATCACCCGCAGCTCGCGCAGCGCAGTGTGGTTCACCTGAAGCTCCTGCACCTGCCGCTCTACCTTGCTGATCTGTTCGTAGGTGTCATCGGATTCCAAATACAGCTCCTTGATCTCATCCACGTGCTGGGCCAGGGTGGCCTTCATGTCTGCGAGGGTGCTCTGTAACTCCTCTTCCCTGTGGGCAGTGGCCACATGCAGTGCAGAGAGGTTCCTCTGCAGCTGACCCAGCCTGGCCTGCAGGCTCTCTGGTTCCGGCCTCGCTGCTGCCCCTGCTGCCACCAGGACCAGGCTGCCGTTGACCCCCGGGGACTCCTGGGCCTTAAGGAGCTTCTTCAGCTTGGTGTCCACATCGGCCTGGACCTCCAAGAGGGACTGGTGCAGGGACAGGTGCTGGGCATGCAGATGGTCCTCCACATCCTGCCGTAGTTGGCCCACCCTCTGGGCGTTCTCCTGGACCTTGGTCTCAAATTTGGCACCAAGATCCTGGAAGTCAGCTCTGGCCACAGAGCTCTCCTGGACCCTCTTGAGGGCCTGTCGGTTGGCCTCCACATCAAGAGATAAGTTTCTTATGGCCTGGGAGAGGCTGTTCAGGCTTTGGTTGAAGCTTCTCCACATGGGGCTGAGATGTCCTTGCAGGAAGGTGTTGATGTGGGGCAGTAGCACTTGCTCCAAGGATCTGCCGGGAAACTCTACAACAGATGCACGTGTTTACACAAGCCCTTCGGGAGCAGACAGCCTCCCCAGGGGGCGACTGGGGGGGGCCTCTGAGGTATGGGCCTTCCTGCTTACCCTCCCACTCATCCCCTAGGATGTGACTGGGCTCTTCCTCAGACCCTGGAACCTGCCACTCACCAAGCTCTGTCTGATTTGCCTCAGTTATTGCCACTGTGAGGTTGCTTGCCAGGGCCTTCCATAGGCCTGGAAGGCTGTCTGCCACGTGGTGAATGTCATTCTGGACATCTCCCAGCCGGCGTTCCTGCTGCTCCACCATGTTGCTGATCTCTGCATCCCGGTGGCCTGAATACACATGAGACATAAGTGTCTAACTTCCCAGGCCTGGGCAGAACATGAGGTGCAGAGAGGAAATTTGGGGATTGAAACAGGGAGCTGTGTCCTGATGTCCTCTGAGCAGGAGCTTAGAAGCCTTTAACTCCAGAAGGGCAAATGCATGGCAGGTGAGCCCTCACCCTGCCCCCAAACCCACAGCAGACATGACTAATCCTCCATGGCACACTTTCCTCCTCAGTCACAGGGACACGGCTTCTCGACATCATTCCAGTCAGCCCTTGTCAATAGATAGGCGTTCACCACATGATGAAACTTATTCCGCATCCCAACTATGGCCCGGCCTTGAAAGCCTCACAAATGGTGTCACTTGGTGGTTCTGCTGTGCTGACTCATCACCAGGGACAGCATGACTTCCTGGCCCTGGTTAGGGGGGCTGTGGGGAGCCTTCTCCCAGGACATGGGAGCTTATGCAGTTCAGGGGGCAAGGAGGGTGCCGGATGAAGCTGTCCTTCCCAGAAAATAGGGTCAAGGGAAAGGGGGTGTGTGCTTGGCCAGCAGGCAGGTCACTGAGGGCCCTGTAACCTGGCTGCCTTGGTGTGGGGGCAGGGTGACACAGGGCCACAGAGGGACCCCTGCTGATTCTGGGGACATAGCTTCCCTGAAATGGCACTGCCCTATCAGAGGAGAAAAGCCCTAGGCACATGGGTTCTTTCTTCCCGCCTGTCCCTCCCATGCCTTCCAGGAAAGCAGCATACCAGGTTCAAAGTCAACTGGCCCATCCCAAGGCTCCTGGAGGCTATCACCTGGATCTTCAGGCTCAGGGATTGCCCTGGGATCTGCAGAGAAGCATCAGATGTTGACTCCAGAGGTCAGAGGGTCTGCATGACCTCTGGGGTCAGAGGTCAAGGGGGAAGGGGGATCACAGGGAACCCTACCGTGGTGCTGGCAGTCGGGTCCCACAAAGCCCGGGCAGCACCTCCACGCCACGGAGGCCAGCACCTTCTGCTTGACCTGGTACACCGGCTTGTGGGCCACGCGGTACCTGGGGGAAGACGGCTGGCTCAGCGACTGTAGGGTGAGCCGGCACAGGGCCTGGACGAATAGCCCACCCTGCTGCACCCCGACTCACATGACTTTCACTTTCTGGCAGTCCGGAGCCCCGTGTGGACATGGCTGCTGTGAGTGGACGAGGAATTTCTCTGTTTTACAAGCAGCTACGAAGGTGACCAGCCTGGACTTCTGGTAGGGACACCAGTTACTGGAAAAGAACAAGCCAGAAGAGAGGGCTGCTGAGCCACACCCAGGCCCCCCACTTCCTAGAGGTCAGCAGGGAGCCAGTGCCGAGCGCCCCCCCTCCACCGCCCCCACCTCTCTGCCCTACCCAGTCTGGGGGATTCTGGATCCATTAGCCTGAGAAGGGAGTGCTCTGCATTATTCATTCCTCTGCTCCAGAGCAAAAGCTCCACAGACCCCGCCTGCAAGGGCACCTGCTCCATGGCCTTCCAGGAAGCACCCCTCACCCCCGGGTCAGCACAGAGAGGCTCAGGAGCCCCCCCCGCTAGTCACAGAGTTACCACCAGAGTCAGGAAGGGATCTCCCTGTTTCTCCTGGTGCCAGGGAGGCAGCATGGCGCTGCTGGGGCTGGAGAGTCCTGGGTTCGAATCCTTCACATTTTCTGGTTGTGTGACCTCGAGTGAGGCACTTAGAGAGTTTTCGTTTTCCATCTATGCGATGGAGATCATAATACTCTCCTCCAAGTGGGCAAAGGAGTATCAAGTGCCTGGCTCTTCCCAAGTGCCCAGTGAACACTGCTGTCCTGCCCGCTCTGGCGGCCCTGGCAGCCTGCCCCATTCCCATTACCACCCACATCCTTCCTCACTGGAGACCCGGCTGCGGGGAGGGCGCCTGCTCTGGTCGTGCCCCATTATGACCATTGTGGAAATGGACTTTGAAACAGTCGTAGGGGAAGGCAGCCAGGCCGAGCAGTTCCTTCTGTGGAAAAGGTCACCCACACTGAGGTCGTAACGAGTGGTGTGGGGGTCACACTCGGCATCCTGAACACCTGGGAGGTCACCCTGCCTCCTGTGCCCTCCACCAGCGTGTGCTGCGGCGCATCCGGGGTGGAGGGCTGCTTGCTGCTGACAGAGCCCCAGCTCACAGGTCTGCTGGCAGAGCTGATGCACTCAGCAAGAGGTCAGAGGGCCCTTCCCCACGCAGTCAGCTCTCGGAGCAGAGCTCTCCAGCGTTGCAAGTGGTAATGACCTCCATGGCTCAGTTTGATGTAGCACCTAATGAGAGCGGGTGCTGGGCTCCGGCTCAGTGCCAATGTGGAGGCTCAGACCTTATCTTCAGGGTCCCAAGGGAGAGTGGGTGATCTCAGATGGTGTGATAGGTGCTAGGACCTGGGGAGACTTTGGGGAGGAGGGGATGATTAGGCTGCATCCTACGTGGAGGGAGTGAGGTGAATCACCAGAAGCTGTGACAGAGGTGTGTGGCCCCACTGAGGTGCGGAGACTGGGAGCGCAGAAAGGGCTGCCAAGGAGAGGCGATGGGGGTAAGGAGAAGCCAGACCATGGAGGCCTTGAGTGCCCCCTGAGGACAGGGCTCCGTCCTGAAGGCATGGGGAGCCGTGGAGGAGCTTAAGCAGGGAGGTGACATGAAAGAGCCACCCTAGTTCCTGGGTACAGAAAGGATGGGAGGGGGCAAGATGTAGGTGGTGGTGTCAGGGGTCTAGGTGGGAGATACTGGCAGCGTGGACTGACCAGACCATGGTGGTAGATTTCGGGAGAAAGGACCACATTTGTGAGATGTTGGGAGGCGATGTTCAGGGCCCTTGGTGATTGAGTGGCTCTCAGGCTGGGATTTAATTCTCTGGGGCTGATCTCTGCCCCAGGCCCACCAGGTACCATCACACAGGGATACTGCTGGCAATGGCAGTGGGGTGAGTGAGTGACCATATCTATTTTGAGTGCTGAGACCACGCAGCCTGCCTTCCCACTTGGCTCTCAGAAACCTGGCAGCTTGCATGTACCCTCTTGGCAGCAGACTGAAAAAGCTTGTCAGAAAAATGACCCCACTCGAGGGGAAAGACCTAAAGACACTGACACCAGGGGTTCCCCCCAATGAACTAGCCCAGCAGAGCATTCTATAACAAAACAGATCACCCATCCACTCAGCTTCTAATCAGCTTCCCAGCCTCTCTACTCTTAAGCGGGCAGACATCCAAGAATGACCCCTGAGGAAAATCTCTTACAAAAGTGGGAGGTAAAAACGAGCAAATGTAAGAAAATCAACTTGGGGAAAACCAAGACTGTGCAGGGAGAAAAGAACTTCCCCCCAAATTTGCATTAATATTCCCAGACTGATAAGAGAACTTACTGCAGTCAAGAAACAAGAAAAGGAAGCCACTTTAAAAATGGGGGCAGAACACTGAGAGAACAAAAAAGAGCCCTTGGAAATTAAAACTATAATGGTAGAAATGCAAAAGAAATTTAATAGAAAAGTTAAAGGGTAAAGTTAAAGAAATTTCCCTAAAAGAAGAGCAAACAGAGATGGAAAATAGGACAGAAAAGATCAGAAAAATAGAGGACCAGTGTTGGGAATCCAACATCCAAACAATAGGAGTTCCAGAAGGAGAGAACAGAGGGAGGGAATCACTGATGAAAACAACCAAATGAATAGTCCAGAAGAGAAGGACGTGGAATTTCAGATTTAAAGGGCCCACCAGTTACCCACAATACAATGAAAATAAACGCACAGCAAAGCACATCGTTGTGAAATTTTGGAACTCTGGGAATGAGAATGATTCTACACTTTCCAGAGAAAAAACTCAAGCCCCTCCCCACCACACACACACACACACACACACACACACACACACTCACACACACTCACACACACACACACACACACACATCAGTAAATAGAATAGCCTTGAACCTCTCAACAGCAGTACCAGACACTAAAACACAGTGGAGAATCACCTTCAAAATACTGAAGGAAAATTATTTCCAATTTAGAATCCTATACCCAGCCTACAAAATAACGACATTTTCAACAAGCCAGATTGATTTCAAAACATTTCCCTCCCCAGGACCCTCATCAGGGAGCTACTAGAACAGTGGTTTGCAATCTTGCCATCAAACCTTCACATCAGAAGCGTCCTGTGGCACTTTAAAAATATGAGCCTACAGGCCCCACCCCAGGCCAGTTAAAGGAGATTCTCTGGGATTAAGGCCTGGTCTTCTGCATTTTGAAGCTCTCTGGGTCATTCTAAGGCACAGCCCAGGATTGAGGACCACTGTGCCAGAAATGCTCCACCAAAACAAGAGAGAACACCAAGAAACAGGAAATCATGGCATCAGGAAACAGGAGTTCCAGCACAGAAACGAGGTGAAGGGAGACCCCAGGACAATGACAGGCGGGGGTGAGTGAGCAATGGTCCAGCCTGGAGCACGGCTGGAGGCTCTGAGAGAGGCATCTCCAAGAAGACACAGGTGGTCAAACACCTGACAGGAATGAAGGTGGAGAGCAGATGTGGACAACTAGCTGAGAGTTTGGAATTGAATGGTGACAAAGACACAGAAAACTAAGCAAAAGGAAAAAAACTAAAACAAAAAACGAAGACAGTTGTTTATTTCAGGGAAAACCAGAAGTGTGCAGGGAGGAAAAAGGATGCATAGGCTTTCCAGGACATACCTACTCTGTTACATCTACTCAATTTGGCCATTGTAGCAGGAAAGCAGATACTGACAGGATGTAAATAATGGGCATGGCTGTGTTCTAATAAAACTTTATTTACAAAACAGGTGGGGGGCCAGATTTGCCCCACCATGCCAGAGTTTTCTAAGCCCTGCTTATGTGTGTGTATAACTAATAAAAACGAAACTTAAAAATAAAATAATTTCCATCTGGAAGAGAAAATGCAGATGAACAGGTAAGAACATTTTGGAAGACAACAAGTGAGGAGTTCCTCATCTAACTGTTATGACTGACTCTAATGCCAAGTAATGAAAACAGTGGGACGTGAATTCCCCGGTGGTCCAGTGGTTAAGACTCTGTGCTTTCAATGCCGAGGGTGCGGGTTCAATCCCTGGTCTGGGAACTAAGATCCCACAAGCGGCGCAGTGCGGCCAAAAAAATAAAATAAAATCAATCCAGAAAACAGTGGGACGTTAGCACAAGATTTGTCAAGCCAGTGAGTGGGAACAGAGACCCGGAAGCGACCCGTACATCCCTGAGGGACTAGTAAATGGTAAAAGGGACATGTGAAAATCAGGATGGAAGCAAAGGATGTGCACTCAACACAGAAACAGGACTGTGAAAGTGCTGGGCCCAGAAGTTAGGGCCGGGGGGCAAGGTGGCCACCTGCACAGACTGTTTCAAGGATCAGCGACTGCAGCCCGCACCTCGCCCTGGGCCCCATGGAAATTCCTGGAACATGCTCAGACCTAGAGAGAAGTATTTCTATAAACCAGTTGTTCTCAACGGGGCGTGTGTTGGGAGGAGAGGGGATTCGCCCCAGGGGTTCTTGGCAATGTCAATAGTGCAAGGCTGAGAAACACCCGCTGTAAACAAAGTTCTGCTCCTCGCGTGCCCTCTGAACGGCTGCAGAGGGTCCAGAAGGCCTGTACCCTGGGAGCACCGGGTCTGGGCCAGCCTGCAGGGAGTGACTGGGACTTTCCACCTCGGGTTCCTAGAACTGGAAACGGTGCCGCCCACCCTTCCTGCCCAGGAACTTTCTCTCCTGACCTGCCCAAACCTCAGGCTCCAGCAGCCGCTGTTCTCCCTGCCCACGCTCCCCTCCCTTGGCACAGTACAGGCTGCTGGCCCAGAAGCCCTGGGAACATTCCTGACCTTTGCTTTGGTTTCCTCCGGCTCTTGGCAGTTTCTCGCTGGTCCACTGAGCCCCCGGCCCAGCTCGCTGAAGTGCCCCATTGTTCTCACTGCCTCCTGGCCTCGGGCCCTGGCCCTCTTGGCACTCTCATCTCCCAGTGGTCTACTGAGAGGCAGGTGCCAGCCTAGAAATGAGTGTGAGGGTCTCCAGCCTGCTTTGGGCCTGTCCTGGGCCTCTGATATGGCCTCTGATGCCCTCCGACATGGCCTCTGATGCCCTCCTGCCCCAGGCAGGAAAGAGTCTGCTGCCCCCCTTGGAGCTTCTAATAGGAACTGGGAGGCCTGGGCTCTCCTCCCCTCCCTGTCCCTGGACTCAGGGTGACCTTGAGCAAGGCCCTTCCTCCAGTCCTGGAAATGTGGAGAAGACTCCCACTCCCAGCCCCTCTGTGGGGGGAGGCTATGAGGAAGGCAGAGAAAGCCTCCAGCAGGGAAAGGGCTGTTAGCCTGAGCCTCCTGAATTATAAATGTGCTGCTGCTATGGCCCGTTGGGACACTTAAGTGCCTCTTAACCAGCCAGTAAAACCTACCTGCCACTGCCCTTTAAGTCCTTCTGTGGAAGGAGGTTGTGTTCTTAGCATCCTGGCTCCCTGAGGTCCTGGATGTGACTGTGATTGTGATGACTCCATGGGAGAAGTTTGCCAGGCTTGGTCTCTGAGTCACAGAGGAGCCCAAGGCCCACTTGGTGTCCATCCCTGAGCGTAGCTCAGGCCAGTGGGGGCTCTTCCTGGTTAGTGCTCAGGGCCCTGTGCCTTGGAGAACAGATATAGGTGCAGGAGGTACAGCTGTGGCCCGGAGACCAGCGGTCTGGGCTCCACTCTGCTCCTGTGTGACCTCCAGAGATATGCGTGACTCCTCTGGGCCACAAGCTCCCAGCTGCAAAAGTTGCAAACGCTCCTTGTGGAGACACTGATGCTGGTGACCGGGGCCAGCTGGGCTGCTGGGAGGAGCGGCTCCTACACTCCCACCCCTCTTAGGGGAGACAGAACTGAGGACACCTGGGATTTGCAGCCCAGCCGATGTGGGCCTGACCCATCACTTAGGAGCTGTGTGGCCCCTGGTGGCGACCCCACCCCTCTGAGCCTCACAATGTGTAAAGTGGAGAGAACAGGGGCGACCTTGCAGTACTGTCACAGCAACGTGGAGATGGGGCACCTTGCCTGGGTCTTGGCTCAGTCCCCTCAGCAGGCTCAGTCCTGCCTGGGAAGTGCTCATGCGTCTGAGGAACCCACATCCTAACCTCCTGCTCTCCCCACCCCCACGAAAGCCTGGGATCAAAGAAAGAGCCTCTTCCCCACAAAGTCCAAATACCCACGTTGCTGGCTCACTGGGCCCAGCCCCACGGGCTCCTGGGCTCCTGGGTGACCCTACACCTACCATGTACCTCCTCCATCCTGAGACCTGGCATCCAGCATCACGTTGTTTTGTTCGAGCTTCTCCTTTCAAAGGGTCTTTTTTTTTTTAATTTATTTATTTTTATTTATTTGGTTGTGCCGGGTCTTAGGTGGGGCTCGCGGGCTCCTTAGTTGCGGCATGCGGGCTCCTTAGTTGTGGCATATGAACTCTTAGTTGCGGCATGCACGTGGGATCTAGTTCCCTGACCAGGGATCGAACCCGGGTGCCCTACGTTGGGAGCGCAGAGTCTTAGACACTGCGCCACCAGGGAAGTCCACAAAGCGTCTTATCTGGGTCTGTGTCCAGGGCCTGCCCTGGCCCCCAGGCCCTGGATACAGGTATGCGGGGAAATGCAGGGCAGGGCCCTGGCTCTGGCAGCCAGGGGGGCGGGCCCGCCAGGCTCGTGGCGGGTGGTGTGGGTGGTGTGGCGCCCCTCCTTGACTGTGGAGAGCCTGTTCGCCTCCCCTTCCCCATAGCAGGAGCAGGGCTGGGGCCGCGTTTCCGCCTCTCCCCTCACAGGAACACGGGAAGCAATCAGCCCAAGGAAGCTGCGCGGCGCTTCCTTCCTTTCTCACCAGCCCCTCCGGAGGCCTCGACAACCTGGGCTTGACCTGTGGGGCCTGCAGCTTCTGGGTTGTAGACAGGAGACCAGCAGGCCTGCTGGGACCCCCTGGAGGTTCCTGGGACCAGGGCTTGGGACTCCTGCCTGGGCGTTCCCGGGCCGGGCTACCCTTGCGCACACACCTGCACACACTGAGGCCACCAGGCCATGGCTGAGTGACCCTCTCAGGCCTTGAGCAGTCCGGAGACCCACGCTCCCTGGGGCTAAGGGAACGCCGTCCCTCCCCACAGCCCCGGGGTGGGAGTGGGGGAGAAAGAGAAGCATCTCCTACTTCCTGCCCAGCCGCGTGGGCCCCTCATACTCCCTTTCGTCAGAGGGAGGCCGGCCACCCAGAGACAGGGGCTTGGAGTTGATGGCTTTGGGGAGGGAAGGCTGGACCCTTGGTCCTGAAATCAGAGCTGGGTGACTGGGTTCCCCCACCAAGAGCCATCTGCACCTCCCAGCTCTGAGCAGAACTGGGAATGGGGCAGGAAAGGGGGTCTCTCCAGGCCCAGCTTCTCCCCTCTCCTCCCACATGGCCCGCCCCTCCATCACCTAGCGGCAGTGCACACTCGCTTGCTCTCACCCTCCTGCCTCTCCCTGGTCAAATCTGCTTTCGGGCCAGTGTCTAACAAACACATTCACCTTGAAGTGTCAGAGCTGTATGAGAACTGTCCCAGGAAGGTTTGGGCCAGGCCAACGTGACGGTGAATCTCAGCCAGCCAGACGGGAGACTCTGGGTGAGTGTAAATTGGCCCCTCTCACCCTCCAAATCCTTATAGATGCCCTCAACCAAGTCTGGTTTGGGCGGGGGGAGGCAGGGGGGAATAGGCACCCCTGGGACTGGGACCAGAGTATGATCTCTAGAGTCAGACTCAGATCCTGGTTCTAGCTCTCCTCAGCTGTGTGACCTTAGCCAGCTGCTTAGCCTCTCTGAGCCCCAGGCTCCTCTGTAACCGGGGCTGTAAGGAGGATTGAGATAACACTTGGCAAGATGCCTAGCCCAGAGATGGGTCCGATAAATGGCACCTGCTGCTCTGACTGAGGGGTACCCTGAGGAGGGACCCACATTCCCCGCACCTTATCAGCAGGAGGATCCCTGGCCCTGGACACATAAAAAGACTGGAAAAGGGTGTCCTGGTCTAGTCCTAAGACCATTCTGCCCATTTCCAGAGGGCTGCTGAAGCAGAGCTTGCTGGATGCCACAGCCTCCTTTTTGTTCTTGAAATAGAGCAGGGCACCCTGTCTGCTCACTGCTCGACTGTTAGGGCGCTGTTAGGGCCAGGCTGAGGGCCTGTGCCAGTCCCCCTGGGCACTCAGATCCAAATCCAGTCCCCAGGAGCATCTGTCTTCTATGGCTTAGGCCGGGCCAGCCTCAACTGGGCTCAGCTTTCAGAACTGACTTACTTCGAAGAATAGGAGCCACTCCCAGGTCAGCTAGAAACTTCCAGAACCCCAGCCCCTCAGCACCCCGGTGGTCAATGGCATAGAGTGCTCCCGCCCTGTCCAGCCTCCAGGACCATTCCCTGCCGTGGGTAGGCGGGGAACTTCCTGTGGTCCTTAGGCTGGGCCCTGGGGCACCCAGTCCAGGCCGGCTGAAGGTGGCCTCCTAAAAGGGAGCCTGCCACCTAGCACCTCATTCAGCCTCACGGCTGGTCCAGCAGATAGATAGTATGAGCCCATTTCACATATGGGTAACTGAAGTCCAGAGAGTCCCTGCTTTGGCTGAGCTGGGACTCAGATCCTGTACCACTTCGTCCCCCAGGTCCAGGCCCTCCTTACCGTCTGACGGGGTCCCTGTCCTCAGCCTCTGCCGTCCAGACCCCAGGTGGCCTGGGGCTGTGTGGATCGGAGAACCTGGTGCTGGGGACCTGGGCCCAGGCCCCCAGCAGCCCCCAGCCCAGGGGCCCCCCGACGCTGAGCAGCAGGGTCAGAATCATCTTGGCTTGGGGCGGACGCAGCCTCTGTGGGTGACTCCAGAAACTGCCAGTGCTGGTGACGTTGTCTTCAAGTTAAGTCTCAGAAGGAAAAAAAAGCACGGGGACAACAAAGAGAGGAAGTGGCCTGGGCCGGCCCACCCGGTGAGTCTCGTCCGGCCCCCCTCACCCTCGGCCTGGTCCCCACAGGGGCAGCCAACAACGCAGGCCAGTTCCTGTGTGCCCCAGGAGGACTCGGGTCCAGGACACTGGGGGTGTGGGAGACACGGGGGGAGGTGGCCCCACCAAGCATGTCCCCATGGCCTTCAGGAGAACCGCACCAGCACAGAGGTGGGGCGGCAGGAAGCGGTCGGATCAGTGTCAGGGGACCTGCTGCCCATCCATGCTGGTGGCCAGGAAGTGGGGGGCACTCGTGCCTACTCAGCGTCTCTCTCCACTGGGCAGTGGGAGCCAGCAGAGGCGTGGAGGCTCAGAAGGAGAAAGGAGCTGTCCTAGGGTCACACAGTCTGTAGCTGGCGCCAGGGCCTGGGTCAGCTCTTTGTGGCCCAGCTCCTCCACCTGGCCTTGCCCGAGCCCCAGGATGGGGGCATCCATGGTGCTGGTGAGAAGCTGGGTAGCCCAGGCCAGTCTGGGAGGTTGGCCACTCTTGCCTGACAGGCCTGCTTGGTCCTGACCCCTGCCCTACCTGGGATGCTGGTAACAGAGGCACCTCCCCTCTCTGTGCCTGCCCCCCACTCTGACCCCTCTCTGCCCCAGATGTACACAGATACAACAGCCCCAGGCCTGGGAGCATCCAGTCAAGGCCGCCCCTGTGGGTGCACAGGGTGGCAAATGAATGAAGGGCAGTGATGGATAAGGATGTGTCTGGCCCTCTATGGCCCCTCCAGGGAGGGAAGGGGACAGGAGGGGAGGGTTGAGCCAGCAGGGGCTCGGGGACCCTGGGAGAAGGAGGGGCGAGCCTGCTTCCTCCCTCCCTCCTTCCCCGCCCCCACCCCTGGGCTGGCTGGGCTCCCATCAGCCGCTGCTGCATCATCAATATTTCATTGGCGGCAATAAGAGGCAGCAGCAGGGACAGCAGCTGCGGCAGCACTCGGGCCAGCTCCAGTCACAGTTCGCCCGGAGAGTCAGGCCCCTGTCCCTGCCCACAGCCATGGACGTCTTCAAGAAGGGCTTCTCCATCGCCAAGGAGGGTGTGGTGGGCGCCGTGGAGAAGACCAAGCAGGGGGTGACAGAGGCTGCTGAGAAGACCAAGGAGGGTGTCATGTATGTGGGTGAGTTTGGGCGTAGCAGGGCCTGGCAGGGCGGGGCAGCTTGGTGGCCACCCAGTTACCTGGGCCTGACTTTATCCCCCAGCCCCTGGGAGGCATTTTGAGAGGGATGAGGACCTGGCAGTTGAGTCAGGGTCTCCCAGCCCTGGAGGACCACCGCTGTCCCGCACACCCCATGGTCTGTTTGGGCCTCCTCAGGGCCCCAGGGGCCTCTGGGACAGGACAGCAAGGGAGGCACTTAGCCCTCAGACACACCTGTTTGTGCGCACACAGGTGCACACACCAGCGCACACCAGCGCCCCCGCCCAGCATCACCCACAGGCCCCCTGACTCGGGTAAGAAGCTGCACTGAGCCTGGAGCCCCGCGGACTGAGCAAGCAGGTGCTCGGCAGCCAGGCCACAGGTCCCCACGCCGCCCAGAGGGAAGGGGTGCGTCAGGCGAGATGAGACCAACCCTCAGGGTCCTGTCCAGCCTCCCGCGCACCCCACCCCAATCAGCTCCTTCCAAAGAGGAGGCTGAGCCGATGACTCAGCTCTCGTTGACCCTGTCCTGCGCTGCTTCCGAGGCCCAGGCCGTACCCACGTGAGATCCAGACCCTACCTCAGGCCTGGTCTCTCTCGTCCCCCCATCCTGTCCTGTCCACTTCCCATCCGTTCCCTTCCTCCAGACACAGCAGGAAGTGGCCTTTGAAAGGATGGCCGGCCCCCAGACACCATCCTTACCTCCCACTGACCCTGCAGCTTGTCCAGCTGTTCTGTGGTGTGTTTGCCTGGCCCACTCCCCTCCCAACACCAGGAGTGGGACTGGGCTGACGCCTCCACTTCCTCCACAGGAGCCAAGACCAAGGAAGGTGTTGTGCAGAGTGTGACCTCAGGTGAGGAGCCCCAGGACCCGGGGACGTGGAGGCTGGGACGTCCAGGGACTTTTGCACCCTGGTGCTAAAGGCCCAAGCCCAGGCCCCTCCTTTCCCCCCTGCTGTACACGGACCCAGACTTCTCCAGAATCTGGGGCTAGACCCAGGGTGGGCTGCCCCCATCGTCATCAGAGCTCCCCTGGAGTCAGAAAGGGCACAGCCTAAGGTCTCCAGTAGAGCCAGAGTTTTGAGTGCCCTGGGAAAGGGGCTGCTCTGGCCTGACGGGAAGGCCAGGCCCGGGTGGGGTGGGGTCAGGGCCAAAGCCAGCCAGATTCCTCCCACAGTGGCTGAGAAGACCAAGGAGCACGCCAACGCTGTGAGCGAGGCCGTGGTCTCCAGTGTCAACACCGTGGCCACCAAGACCGTGGAGGAAGCAGAGAACATTGCGATCACCTCCAGAGTGGTGCACAAGGTGAGACCTGGTTCCCAGGCCTGGCCCTCAGACCCGTCCCATCCTTTCCCCTGGGCCCCAGCGAGGCCAGCTGGGGAGGAGGCATTATCACCGCGCTGACATACAGGGTAATGGAGACTCAGGGGCCCTGGTCTGCGTTTGGTGTTGTCACATCCATTAAGTCCTGGAATCCTCACGACCACCCCTGTGAGCGGAGCTGTGTGGGGCCCAACTGGAATGAGGCTCAAAACCACATTCTCCTGATGGTGCTCAGCATTTAGGAGACACCCCATTTCACTAGCGAAAGCGGGGTCCTGAAGGCCCCAAGTGGTGACAGGCAGCCTCCCACGGGCAGTGGACACCAGCTCAGAGCTGCCAGGTCACCGCCAACCCAGTGTCCAGCCTCCCTCCGGGCCTGGCTGGGCAGGGCCTCCTCCTCCAAGGAGGAGCGGGGAAGCAGCGCCCCCTGGTGACGGAAAAACAGTGAGGGTTCTGACCACACCCTCTGCCTCCACCTTCATGAGTGTGCGTGTGTGCATGCTTGTGCCTGGTGTGGGTGTGCCCTTGTGTGTGTGTGTGCGTGCATGCGTGCCGGGCAACAGAGAGCACAGGAGCAGGGGAGCTCTCCCAGGGGGTGGAGGCTGGCGGGGAGAACTGTCCCAGAACCCACCACAGAAAGGCTCTGCTTGAAGCATTTTACACGTACTAACTCATTTCTTTGGCACAAAATCCCATGAGACAGGGTGTGGAAATGAGGCCCAGAGAGATATGGTAATCAAGGTCCCATGGCTAGTCTGAGTGAGCCTGCAGTTCTCTGGGCAGCCTGGCTCCCGAGACTGTGCTCTGAAAGAGAGACTCTGAGCAGGAGATCATGGTGGGAGCATTGGGGGCAGGCGGTTTTCCTATTCCAGAGATGTGCCGTCTCAGCTGTACGAGGCTGTGCTTTAGAAAGCTCTCCTACCTGGCACAGGCCCCGAGGGGCCGGTAGAGTCCCAGGCACCCAGCACTAAGAATCCCTGCTCCAGGGAGTGGGTGGGTGGAAGGGTAGGGGGTCACCCTGCCCCTGGCTCTGGGGGCAGCACCAAGGCGTCTGCTTCCAGGGCCAGCACAAGGTCTCCAGATCCTAGGAACAGGCAGGTGCCCTTGCTCCTAGTTCCCAGCTCTGCCTCGTCCTAGCCGTATGACCTTGGGAAGCTACTCAGCCTCTCGGGGCCTCCATTTTCTCAGCTGTAAAATGCCTGGGGTGGGGGGAGGGTGGGGGGAGGGTGGGGCTGAGAGTATCCATGTCACTGGGCTGTGATGATGCAGGGAAATGGACCCCGTGAAGCAGCTTCGCCTTGCTCATGGTGAGCACCTGACAAAGGGAGGTGACTACATCATCATCATCAGTGCCCCTGGGCAGGACCCAAATGTACCCCAGGAGATCCCAGGCCCCTCCCCCCCATCCCCCAGCAAAAGAGGCCTTGGGATGGGGCCAGGCTGCCCCTGCACCTCTGAGCAGAAGCCTGGGCACTCCTCTCTGACTTTGGAGGAGGGCTGGTGAGTCCTTGGAGCTACCCCAAGGAAGACATTTCCTGGTGACACCCAAAAACCAGCCATGACTCACCCTCCAGTGAACCGTAGAAGGATGCAGCACTGCCAGTCTGTCTGACCGTTCATGCCACTGGCCTCATGCACCCACCTTGGGACAGCAGGACTAGGTAGGCGGCCACCTGTCCTTTGCCTGGAGAGCCTGCCCCAACTCTGGCTGCCCCAGTCCACCAAGGGGCAGGATGGCCCCATGGTAACAGAGAGGTGGCAGGACCCTCCAGAGGTAGGTGCTGAGACTAGGGTCCAAGCTGATCACCCAGTCTTGCCCAGCCTACCAGCTTCACACCACCACCCCCAGGCAGGCCGCCATCTCAGGCAAGCGCCTGGCTGGGTGTAGGTGGGTAGAAGGAGACAGGAAGTGGGAGAGGACCATATAACCCCTGCTGGTTCCAAACAGACCAGCCTGAGCCCAGTGCCCATCCAGGAGGCAGGGAGAAGGGAAGAGGGTGGCAGTCATGCTACTGGGATAGGGTTGGGCCTGGAGCAAGCCAGACCTGATCCCTACAAGCCTCACTGCTTTGAGCTCTGAGGCCTTAAGCTGGATACCTGGCCTCTCTAGGCATAGGGTCCCCATGTGAACGGTGATAACATGCCCCTCCTCCTAGGGCTCTTTGGGGTCACAGGAGGACAAGGGTATGTGATCATGTGATTCAGGAACACCGAGGGTGGGGTCAGGCCTAGTGCTTCAGGGGCCACTGCCCACCCCACCTCACTGGGCTTCCTCATGGAGGAGGCCCAACCAGGGACTGTCAGTGACTCAGCATCTGCTTTTGGGGGTGAAGCTGGGCTCAAGAGTACTTGGTACCCCCAGAAGGCCTTGGCATCATCAGACAGAGCCCCCGCTGTGAATCCTTACATGAGGCTCTATCACCTCCAAGGTCAATCTGGCCCTCATACCTCCCTCACCTCCAGCCCTCCACACAGAGCAAGATGATGAGGGCCTCTGCTCATCTTTGAGGCCAGCATGACAAGGCCCTGGCTGCAAGGAGCTGGGGACTCTGTGCCCTCCACCTGGCCCCACATCCCCTTTGCTTTCCCACAGGAGGACCTGCAGCAACCTGCCCCCTCGCAGGAGGACGAGGCAGGCAAAGTGGAAGAGGAAGTGGCTGAGGCGGTAGGATCTGGGCTCCTGGTGTTACGGGGGGTCCCTGGGCAAGCTGCTTCCCTCCTGGGGCTCCAGAGCCCTCAAAGGAGCCTCTTGACCTGCAGGTCCCTGAGCCTGAGTGTGAGGTCTCCTCATGAATGACCCCCTCAGGGCAGAGAGGCACAGATGACACCTGTCCCCACCCCACCCAGGGTGGCCACTGAGGGCTGGGGCCCCAGAGCTGTGTGTGAAAGTCTCTCTCTCTCCCAGACCAAGAGTGGAGGAGATTAGAGGGCTGCAAGTGAGCTCGGAGGCCCTGAGGAACACCCCAAACCCTCCTGGCACAAGGAGTGTCTGGTCCTGGAGTGTGACCTATGGGGCTGCCCATGGTCCCCACGTCCTCCCCTGGCTGCCCACAGGCTGGTCCTCCCATGCTGCCGCCACCACCATCACCTGCCTCCCTTGTCCCCTCACCCCCTCTGGTCCTTCTGACCCCACCGATGCTGCTATGAACTTTTTTTTTTAAATGATTCCAAATAAAACTCAAATCCCTACTGCATACCTACTCAGACCTCCTGTCTGTGCTGCCTCATTCATGAAGACGCCCTCTGGGCCCTCCTGGGAAGAGGAGCTGGGCCAGGTATGCTACAGGAACACCCCGGGCATTTCTGGAACCTACTGATAGCGGGCACTGCCTTCAGGGAGTCCCCCTGCACCACCCCCCCCCGCCACCCCACCATTGCCGTTTTTTGGTTTATTTTTTTCGGCCATGCTGCGTGGCTTGCAGGATCTCAGTTCCCCGACCAGGGATTGAAAGCAGGCCACCCCCACTGGCTTTTAACATGGAGGTGGCAGCCCTGCTTTTGGCTCGGGCAGACACCTTCAAAGACACACTGTCCGCTGGAGCGTGAGACCGGGATGCCCCAGGTTTTGAGCTTTGGCTCACCCTCTGGGAATGGACCCCACTGACGGCAGAGGGTGAGGATGGGCCTCCTGGGACTTCCCTCCATGTGTGTCCTTGGTGGAACAGTTCCTTCTGGGAACAGGGACACCTAACGCCCCTCCCTGGAGCAGATGGTAACTTTCAAAGATGGAAGTCTAAACCCATAGTAGGGACTCTTTGCACCCTCCTCTGTGAAGAAGGACATGACCCCAGGTTTCCTCCCGCCTGGTCCCACCCAGCCTTGAGCTCCCCACCAAGTTGGACCTGGCCTTTCCCTTTCACCAAAGAGTTCTGTCAAGTATCATTAGAAAACACAACAGCTGAGAGGCAGAAGAGCCAGTCCCCGCCTTGAGAGACAAAGTAAAAATGAACATTTGTTGAGCTCCTCCCAGGTGTGGAACACCGTACTGAGTGCTTTACCTCCTTTAATCCTCAAAACAAATGGCATGTCCCAGTTTCATCGAAAATGAACTGAGAAACAGAGAGTCAAATAACTTGCCCAAGGGCACAAAGCTAGGAAGCTGGGACCCGGCAGAAGTCCAGGTGGCCTGGCTCCAGAGCCAAGCAGCTGATTCCCATGCTCTGCTACGTCCACCCGGACTGCGGGGGCTCCAGTGGCGTTATGGCAGATGCTGCCACCCCCAAGGTTTCAAAACAACCTTAGGACCAGGGTGGTCGTTGTCCTACACGAAGGGCTATTGGCATCACGACCTGGAGTCTCGTTCAGAGGTGCCTGAGCAGAGAGCAGGGCTCCCATTCCTTTGACAGCCAGTTTGGGTTCAGAGCATCTAAGTGGCTTGCCCCAGCCCTCCAGCCCTGGTTGTGGGCACCAAAACTTGAGTCCACACCACCTTCCCACCCTGCCTCTGTGGTGGGGAGCAGAGGTCGAGGGCAGCCCTGCGGGCTGGGAACCAGTCAAACACAGCTGAGCTTCGTCGTATCCCAGCCTGCCGGTCATGGGTATCCACGGCTGAGGCGGCAGAAAGGAGCAGTGAGCCGCTGGTCTTGCAGCCCCCAAACCCTACCGTGGGAGGGAATGAAGGGTCTGGAAGAGGTGCGGGCAGTCCCGGGTGTTCCTGCTCCCGGGCTCAGACACTGCTCATCAGCAGGCCTGTGCATGCCCCAGGAGGAGGGCACCTGGGGCCTGGGCTTGCCTGAGAGAAAGGGGGGAGGAGCCGGGCCCTCTCAGGTAACTGGGGCAGGAGGACACCTAGACTCGGCCCCTGGGGTCCCAGTGCCCTCTCCTCTGCTGAAGGAACCTGGGAGGGTCCCTGCTGCTTGCGTCCCGCTCTCACCCCCGTATTCAGGGCCAGTTCCTGTGATCAAACAACAAGGTCTGCCTGGTCCAGGAAGCCTCTTCCCCATCCCATGGGCACTGCAATGCTCTTTGCCTTTAAGCCCCCTATTATGTGCTGTGGGATCTGTGGGGCTGCACCTGACTTCCCTAGAGGAGTTACTGCTCTCCCCCCATCCTCTACTTATCCGAGAAGCCCCAGGCACTCTGTCCCTTTTTTTTTTTTTTCGGTAGGTGGCTGTTTTGTTTTGCTTTTTAATATTTATTTATTTATTTTGGCTGCGCCGGGTCTTAGTTGCGACACTTGGGATCTTCATTGTGGCATGAGGACTCTTAGTTGCGGTGTGCATGCGGGATCTAGTTCCTGGACCAGGGATAGAACCCGGGACCCCTGCGTTGGGAGCATGGAGTCTTACCCACTGGACCACCAGGGAAGTCCCAGTAGGTGGCAGTTTTAATAAGAGAACTTACATATGAGGTTTGTCTTGGGCGGCCACAAGATGAATAGATCTCTGCCCCAGCCCACCAGAATCTTAAAAGTTAACAGAGGACTTAACTGGGGTCAGTCATATATTCAATCCAGAGGGTTTCAACAACACCTTACTCTGTCAAGGCTGTGTCCTTGAAATGGCCACCAGTATGGGAATTGCAGGCAGGACATACATTCCAAGGACAGGGGAGGGGGTGAGGAGCCTCTGATTGCCCAGGTCCAGCTCGCAAGGCAACCAACAGTTACATCCTCTTGATGACCTCTTCCAACATTGCTGTAACAGATTTTTTAATCATCTACCATGTATCAGGCAAGGTGCTTGACTCTGAGGAACCAAACTAAGCAAACTAGGTATGGTCTCTCCTTTCTAATTGCTCAGAATCTTGGAGGTGTCAGGGAGGAAGAAATTTTCCTGTACCTTTCTAGGTTCTTCTGGCTGGTTCAAAGAATCATACTGACATGAGACAGATTGACAGGAGAAAATCAAAATTTAATAGCGTGTATACATGGGACAGACCCAGGAAAACTGAGTAACTTGTCAAAATGGCTGAAGCCTTCACCTTAAATAGCATCTTCAGCTGAAGACAAAAGAGGATCTTGGGGCTAGAGATTTGGGGAGGAAGGCAATTGACATGCAGATGGAAAAGCGAATGTTTGGTAAATAAATGTTTGCTGGGTCATGTACAGACAATGGGACACAGAAAGGAATTTTAACAAATAGACTTTTCTCGGTTCCTCCCTGTCTACACACCTAGTTCATACTCTAGTTATTTATGGCGATAGCTCTATTCCTGTAAGGCCCTCTATCTAAATTCAGCTAAGGGGAAAGATCAAAGTTTCTCCCTGAGTCTTTTGGGCCTTGATTGTTTTCGGCTTGAAATAACTGGCTTGCTAAAATGACATCTTGGAGTGTCAAATTTTGCTCTCCTACAGAGGGAAGAGAGAGAATTTGAAAAGCAATCACTAAAGTCTGGTAAGTGTCATGTTAGGGAAGTACGGAATGCTGGGAGGCCCAAACTGGCATACTTCATCTAATCTGTGATAGTTAAGGAAGGCTTCCCAGAGGTTGTGATGTATATTTTTTAAATTAATTAATTTATTTATTTTTGGCTGCATTGGGTCTTTGCTGCTGTGCGCCGGTTTTCTTTAGTTGCGGCGACCGGGGGCTACTCTTCGTTGCGGTGTGCAGACCTCTCATTGTGGTGGCTTCTCTTGTTGCGGAGCACGGGCTCTAGTGCGCGCAGGCTCCAGTAGTTGTGGCACGCGGGCTCTAGAGCACAGGCTCAGTAGTTGTGGCACATGGGCTTAGTTGCGCTGTGGCATGTGGGATCTTCCTGGACCAGGGCTCGAACCTGTGTCCCCTGCATTGGCAGGCGGATTCTTAACCACTGGGCCACCAGGGAAGCCCGTGGTTGTGATATTTTCGATGAAACTGGAAGGATGAGTAAGAATTAGCAAGATTAAGGGGGCCTTCCCTCCCCCCACCTTGAAGGACCCTCAGCTGAGTGTCAGGCATCCATCAGCCCATTTAATCCTCACCGTAACACTCTGGGGGAGATTCTGGTATTGTGCCCCCCACCATCAGGCTTGATGAGGTTGAGGCTTGATGAGGCTCCTTGAGACACTGAGGCTCAGCGAGATGAGGGAACTTGCCCTGGGGGTATTTGAACCCAAAAGGTATGACTCCAGTGCCTGAGGCTTTACAGCTACTCAACTGTCAGTTTTGTCACCTGCTTGGGCCCAACAGCCGCCCCCCCCCCCCACGCCCCGAGAGGCTGCTGCCTCCCAGTCTTGCTCCTTGCCCACTGGGCCTGGTGCCAAATAGCAACAGCAGCTCAGCGGTGAGCTAACTTGGAGCCGTGTAAAAGGCCTTCCTGGCTAAAGGGACTGGTGCTACTGGTGGTTTTTCAGGAGGGCTGGCAGGCCTCAGGAGGGCAGGCAGGCCTGGGGCAGGGTCTGGGCGGGGCTCCCCGGAGTCCAGGAGGAACCATCAGGCGGCTCTGCAGGGCCTTAGGGCTCGGGGCTGGACCAGGCGCAAGGCCGGGAGGGGCGGGGCGGGGCAGGGCGGGGCAGCCGCTTTGTTAGTCTGCGTTTGGTGTCCCATCCCCCCACCTGATCTCAGCGCCTGCCCCTTCCTCTTGCCCAGGAATCCTTCTTCCTTAATCAATTTCGTGTGTGTGTGTGTTTCCATATACCCCACACCAGGGGCTGACCCTCCACGGCTTCTCCACCCCTCCCCACCCATTACAGGGAGAGCTTGGGCCAGCCGAGTGGACCTGGGTAGGTGGGAGCTTCCCAGAGCTACAAAATAGGGGAGACCCCGACAGACGTGCAGAAACAGGCCCAAAGAGGATGAATCAGAGAGCAGCCTTAGAGAGGGTCGAGCCGCCGCACCGAGACGCAGAGGGGGTGGCCTCCAGACTCCGAAGGCGGGCTCTGGAGTGGAAGAGCGCTGGGCGGGGTGGGGGCCCCACCTGCACCCTTGAGCGCCAGGATGTTGTGCCTCGAGGGTCGTTTTGCTTTTTCTGTGATCCCTGGCTGCCCTACTGACGCTCAGGTCACTAACTCCCCTCCCAGCGCCCCCGGTCGTCACCACGCCCCGCGCGCCGGTCCCAGGAGTGGTGACCTGAGAGGGCTGCGGCTTGGCCGCTCCCTTCCTCGCTGTTTGGCCTGGGGTGCTTCCTGCCCAAGTCGTTGGGCTTTGGTGACCGACAACGGTTTCCTTGCCTGGGCTGGACACACACGGGCCGCCCTCTCCGTTACTCCCCCTCCACCTCAGGCTGCTTGGTCCCCAGCCAGGGTCGCACGCACGCCAGTGACTCGCCTTCTCGGAAGGGGGTGGGATTTACTCGACCTTCTCCCCACTGCGCTCCCCCCCTACCCCTGTCCCAGCAGCGGCTGGGCAGATGCCCAGTTTGCAGTCTCCAGGCTGAGTGTGTGGGGACCGCCAGCTCGGCGTGGGTGAGGGCGCTAGGGTTTACAGCCCACCGACTCGGACTTGAGTCCCTGCCATGTGAATTTGGGTGAGACCTAACTTGCCCTCTGTCCTCAATTTCTTCCTGTAAACTTCTAATAACACCCATTCCAAGAGTTGTGAAGGTTACACAAGAGGCTGTAAGCGTTAGGGCAGCGCCAGGCACAAGGTAAATGCTTAATAAAAGGCAGCTGCTATTATTAATTACAACTCCAGCCTTGAGATCCTGACCTGGTGCTGACCCCGCGCTCACAGGTTGGGGAATCCTCAGGGTCAAAGAGGAAAAGTCTGGCTCACGCGGTAGAGGGAGATTGGTGCGCCCCCTCTGCCCGCAGCCGCTCTCTGGACCCCTGATCCAGCCCCTCTGCAGCCCCGAGCCCCGCTCCAGACCCTGGTTGGGGCCTCCGCCTTCCCACTACGGCCCGCCAGAGGCCAGGTTGTGCTTTTGGGCCGGCGGGGACTGGAGCAGGGCTCGGTCACTCCCCTGAGCCTGAGTGCTGGGAACCGCCCCGCGCCCCCTCCAACCCCCCTCCTTGCGGGGTGGGCCGGACCTGGGGCGCCTTAAAAACCAGAGCTGGTGCTCGGGTCGCCGCCGCTTTGAGCAGGATCCAACGTCGCTACGGTTACCCTGAACCACCTCGCAGACCCCAGCAGCCATGGCCAGCAAAGGCTTGCAGGACCTGAAGCAGCAAGTGGAGGGGGCGGCCCAGGAAGCGGGTGAGGACTGCGCGCGACCTGGGGCGCATGCTGGGACCCCCGGGTGGACGCGGGGGTGGGGCTGGGGGCAGAAGCCTGGGGACTGCGCAGCCGGAAAGTCGGTGGGCGGTTCTGGCTAGGAAGGGCCCTCTCCTGAGCTGCAGGGACCTGGAAGGACGCCCACCCGGACCAGCCCGGGAATGATGCCTTGAGGGAAGTGGGGGAACAGCAGTGCCTGAGGAGTGGGGCGGGGCGGGGGGCGCTTTGGGCATTGCCAGAGCCAATCCGAGGCAGCTGCTAGGGCCGGGAGCGGCCCCACCCGGGCCCTCAGGGGAGAGTGACGGTCCACGAGGAGAGCGCGCTCCGCCACCCCACGGCCCGATCTCTGCCCGCCAGGTCCCAGAGGCGCACAGAAACAGGATGGGACGGGTGGCTCCAGACTCCCACCGGGCTTTGTTTTGAGCACTCCCCCCCTCCTCCGAAATACTCATTTCCTCTTAAGTCCTCACGCAGAGGACCTTCCCACCTTCATGCGGGCAGGGCAGGTCCCCAGTCTTAGTTTCTCCACCTCTGGCTCTTTCCCCCTCAGACCTGAGTTTATGCAGCTGGGGGCTGGGGATGGACTGGGGAGTAGGGTACGTAAGGAAACTTCAGCCCCACCAGCGGCAGCTCTTCCAGTCCCAGCTCAGCCTCCCTTGGGACTCCAGCTCCCAATCTGTCCTACACATATCCCTGTCAACAGACAACACCTAAACCAACCCCCTCCTTCATCAGTGCCCCAAGGAAAGCCCACAGTTGCTCCCCTGAGGCTAAAATGGTACCAGGATGTCTCTGTCTACAGTACCCTTCCTTCTGGGCTTCACTTTCCCCATCTGTAAGTGGAGTGCAGAGTCTCCTTCCCTGTGGTCTTGACTGTGCTATGTCAGACAAAGACCCCAGGCACCTCTGTAAGCAGTAGACCCAGGGTCTGCCTGACCCCTGTACCCCCTGGTCCCCAGGGTCTGCGTAAAGCAGGCCCTTTCCTGTTCAGCAGCAAGGATAAGTCAGATCTCTGAAGGCCAGAGCCACCTGTCTGCCTACCAAGCAGGTGGGGACCCACCTGAGCCCCTGGAAACCCTGTTCTTCACAGGCACAAACTCTGGTCTAGAGGAGATGGCCTGACTTTGGAAGTTTCACCTACTTTCCACACTTCGTTTCCTAATGCCTTACGCTGCCTGCTCACGGAGGCACTGGCAGTCATTGCTTGTGTGCCCTCTGGGGAGAGGCACAGGAGTGAGGAGGTAGTGAGAGGGCCTTGCAAAGTAGAAGCCCCAGTGCTCTAAATGTGGGAATTCAGGCATCTGGGCCAAGCCTCCGGGGGAGAAGTTGTTAAAGGCGGCAGGGTTCTCCCTGGGCTGTGCCCAGCAGTAGCCACAGCCCAGATGCCAATTCCAGCCTGGCCTAGCCCTGCCTTCCTTCCTTGCTTGGATATTTTTGCAGCAATCCTGCAGAGGCAAGGGAAGCAGGCCAGAGAGGAGGAGCCCAGAGTTACAAATAAACAAGAACAACCTGTAGTCATGGAAAGGGCTCATGCCCCTCACTGAGTGGCCTTGGTCAGAGAACTTTACCTCAGTGCCATCCATCCCTGGGCCTGCAGGACAGACCACTCTAGAGAACAGATGAGGTTGGCAATGGTGAGGCCCCTGTGGTTGGTGGTATCTCAACAGGGGCTAAAACCCACATGTCTCTGTTCTAGTGACGGCGGCTGGAGCAGCAACTCAGCAAGTGGTGGATCAGACCACAGAAACAGGGCAGAAAGGTCTGGTGGGGCTGGTGGGCAGGAGGGTGGACAGCCCCAGCACGGCCCTGCCCTCCACCAGCCCTTGCCCAGACACACCCTCTCCTCTGCAGACCCTCTACCAGCATTGCTTCCTGGGGAGGGAGACCCAGGCCAAGCTACCCCTGCAGGGCTGTGGTTCCCCAGGGCCCCACACTCAACTGCCCTATCCTTTCCTTTCCCAGCCATGGACCAGGTTGCCAAGTCTACCCAGGAAACCATCGACAAGACTGCTAACCAGGCCTCTGAGGCTTTCTCGGGTTTTGGGAAAAAACTCGGCCTCCTGAAATGACAGAAGGGAGACATGGGTGACTCCCTTCCAGGCCCGGAGCTCTAGCGGGCTCTTGGCGGGCCACCTCATTAAAGCACATATGCCTACTCTGTGTCCGTCCACTTCATGCCTCCTCCCAAACTGGGCCCAGCCCCGCCTCGCTTAGAGCAGAGGCTCGGGGATCCAGAAACTCAGCCCTGACGTCCAGAGTCCTGGCATTCCAAATTCGGAAACCCAGACGGATTGTCCAGGAATTCATTTCCCATATCTCAACCGTGCGTCCAGACTCTCCCTTATCCGAAGTTCAACCCCCCATCTAGGTACGTGCCCCTCCCCCGCTCTATTCCCCCTGCCCCCGATTCCAAAACCGCTCCCTCAGCTCCAGGAACCCGCCCCTTCCTAGGAGGGGGATACTCGGTGCCCAGATTCTCGAGGAGCTCAGCTCTGGGCGGGGGGCGAAGGGTTCCAACGGCAGGGGCCTCGGGAACTTCTCCCAGTGAGCTAAGCCGGGGCGGGGGGCTGGAAGCATCGAGGCATCCCAGGGCCAGGCGCCCGCGAGGGCTTCAGGCGGCAGGAATTCTCGGGGAAGAGAAGGGACTCAGGGATGGAGCTTTCGTTCCTCGTCACCCTACGTCGCCTGCCCGCTGTTTGTCCGACTGTCGCACCCGACGGTGAGTCACGGGGCAGGACCGGGTGGGCGAGGACACGCCCCGAAGATCTGAGTCCCACCCAGTTGACTTGTGTTTGGCGCGGTCGCCAGGAGCTCCGCCCAAGACGCGCCCCCTGGGGAGGTGCTTGCGGCGCACGGGGCGGTGCACGTGGGCGCGGCGCACGGGGCGGTGCACGTGGGTGCGGTGCACGTGGGCGTGAAGCGCTGGGACCCGGCTGTGTGCGTGCGCGCGCTAGGCCACTCCCTCGGGCACCCCTTCCCTTCCGGATGCACCTGTACCTTCTGGCCCAGTGCAGAGGCCGGCTTTTTTCTTTCTTTTTTTTTTTAAATTAATTAATTAATTAATTTATTTTTATTTTTATTTTTTGGCTGTGTTGGGTTTTCGTTTCTGTGCGAGGGCCTTCTCTAGTTGCGGCGAGCGGGGGCCGCTCTTCATCGCGGTGCGCGGGCCTCTCACTGCCGCGGCCTCTCCTGTTGCGGAGCACAGGCTCCAGACGCGCAGGCTCAGTAATTGCGGAGGCCGGCTTTTTTATCGGGCAGGTTCCCCCAGAGGGTCTAGAGTTCGCGCAAACCTTATTCCCTCCGACCTCCCCAGCACGTGTCCACGTGTCCATGCACGCGATACCAACCCTGGGTAAGTCTTGCTGATGGGTGACTCACTGTTGCCACAGGATAAGGCCCAGCCCTGGCGCCGGGCGCTGGCTGCCCTCTTCATCCGAACCCCCGCCACACCTCAGCAGGTGACGCCCCGTTCCGTTCCCCCACCTCCACGCCTTTGCACACACTATTCCCTCTGTCCGTAATCTCGTTCTCTTCTGGATTGGCACATACGTAGTCATGCCGTTTCAACTCACAAATATTGGCTACACGGCACTTCCTAGTTCTGGGGAGATTGAGAAAAAAAAACCATCGTCTTTCTTTCACACGCTGACTGGGGGCCGGCTTTCCCAGAGGCTTTCCAGACATGCCAGCAGGGGGCAGTGTCGTCGTGTCCACCCCCCATCCCTCCCCTTCACCCCCCCCCCCCCAGGTGACCTTTCCCGTCTCCAATCTGAGATCCCTCCCAAGGAAACAACAGGTCTCCTCCCTAACCCTTAGCATCTCTCACCCTCACCCCAGGGCCAGGCCCAGTTTCATGCTTGGTTCCTGTTGCTGACTGTCCCCAAAAGAAGGGCTCAGCTAGTCTGCAAAATGGGCCAAGGCCTAAAGGGAGGGTCCTTGAAGAGATACCTGGGGTAATCTGGAGGTGCTTCCAGCATCTCCAGGAGCCCCTGCCCCCAGGAGAGGATGCCAGGGTTGGGAGAGACCACCTGGGGCCACAGCAGGAAGCAGGTGGGGCTGGACTGGCAGAGCCCTCACATTTTTCTGGAATGCATCCTTCCCCAGCCTGACTCAGGAGAGATCCCAATTGTCCCAACAATCCCTCTTCATCCTGTTCTCCTTGTGAGTGTTGGCCTTACGGATGGATGTGTGAGCCAGCTCAGGCCAAGGAGAGGAGGAGTCAGGTCTAGGGCCAGGAGCCTTCTAGGAAAGGTTTTTCATCCTCAAAAAAGAAAAGAAAAGAAAAAGACCAAGGAAGAAGCATTTTCTTCTATTCCACTGAACATTTTTGTGGCTAGAAATGATTCTTAGAACGCTGGCAGCCACTTCTAACCACAGGAGGAACAAGCCTAAGCAAAAGCCAACTTGCTGATTAGGGCAGAGCAGAAACATAGAAAGAACCTGGATCCCAAGTTACTTTATTCAGTCCCTAACCTAACTAGTCCTGCAGCTGCCAGGAGCTAGGTGAGAGGATCAATTTCCTCATTGTTTGAGCTGCTGTGAATTAGGTTTTCTGTTGCAAACAAAAGCTTAAATCCTGATGTTACCTGGATGCTAAGGTCCTGTATTTGCCGGCCTCACCCACCTCCCCAGCCTCGCCTAACACGCCCTCCCTCTCTGCCTCAGCCACATTAACCCTTGTTCATTTCCCTTGACATTGTGCTTCTGCTCATCTCAGTCTTTGCAGGTGCCCTTTTTTTCTACCCAGAATGCTGTCCATCCTCCGTCATTAACCACCCTTGTCCAAGTTGCTCCTGCTCTTTCATCCTTCAGATCTCAGCTTCCCTGGTCGTCCCCCAACATACACAGAATGGGTCTGGCCACTGCCAGTACGTTCTCACACCCCCTGTACTTCTTTTCCACGGTTATATACTAATGAGTCGCTCTCCTGTGTGCTTCACTGTGATGGTTGTCCACGGGCTGCAGCCAAGTCTCTTCTACTGATTAGTGCACACCCAGAGCCTAGAGTGGGGCTCTGGCAACATCTGCCACATGAATGCAGGGATGACGGTCCTTTGGTTCTCCTACCAGATAACAAGAGTTGACACATTGTCATGTTCACCATGGTGCCATCTCCTACAATGCAGTCCCTTCCACAAACCCTGCTGCCATGCAGCTGATGCTCCCATGCACCGTGCAAATGCCTGTTTCTGTGTGCCTCTATTCCCCCAACATGGAGCCCTGGGGCGCAGGGCCAGGTTGGGCTTGTCTTTGGTCCTATGTCTGGGACAAGGTGGGCATGGTGCTGGGGAGCCAGGGGAGCTTATAGGAGCCCAGGCCTGTCTCCGTGAGGTTCATGAAGCTAGCTGAGCCCAGATGGGCTGAGGAGAAGGCAGCTGTGGCCACTGCACCTGTTGGGTCTTGGTCAAATCTCCAAAGATAAATTCTTCCATTAGCAATTCCTCAGATAGTTCCTAATTCTCCAAATACCAGTTCCCCAACTAACCAAACACAAAGTCACTAACGTCACATTTTGGTTCCACTGGACTTCTCAGCTCTGATTCCCATCAAATTACAGATGAAAAGGGGCAGAGTTTTCTGCTTTCCACCTTCTCTCCTTTTCTCCTATTTTTTTTTTGTTGTTGTTGTTAGTTGTCTCATTTCTACTTTGTGAAAACACATAGCATTTGCATCCCATTCCTCCTCCACCTTTGTTCTGTCTTAGATCTGCAACTGAAAATATTAGAAGCGCTCTGCCATTCCTTCTGCTGAAATGTTTTCTGTTATCTCTTGGTTGGTTGGAGTTAGTCCTCTAAAAGTTTCCTCAAGAATGAAATATTTTCAGATGAATTGAGAAGACGTCTGGGATCTGAGCTGAGAATTGTTATAGCTAGGCCCCTTGGGTTATTGCAATGTGTCCATGAGGGTTCACAGTGTCCTATTTTTGTGTATGGCATTTTCTATTTTTAAAAAAAAAGGTTAAAAAGTTAAAATAAAAATTTTTTAAAAAAAGAAGGGCTCATGTGAACCATATTCTGAGTTCTTAAATGTGTGGTAATGTTGGTCTGTAGCCTTTATACTTTATCCTCAACTGGGTTTGAAATTTACATCTCACACTTTTTTCCATGAGCATCTTCTAGGTATGGCTGCCCCACCTTCTGCCACAGAAGGTTGAGCGGTCCCTAGAAGTCTGGTTTCTAATTCACTGGAATTTCTTTTTTTTTTTTTTTAATTATTTATTTATTTATTTATTTATTTATTGGCTGTGTTGGGTCTTCGTTTCTGTGCGAGGGCTTTCTCCAGTTGTGGCAAGCGGGGGCCACTCTTCATTGCGGTGCGCAGGCCTCTCACTGTCGTGGCCTCTCTTGTTGCGGAGCACAGGCTCAGTAGTTGTGGCTCACGGGCGTAGTTGCTCCGCGGCATGTGGGATCTTCCCAGACCAGGGCTCGAACCCATGTCCCCTGCATTAGCAGGCAGATTCTCAACCACTGCGCCACCAGGGAAGCCCTCGCTGGAATTTCTAATAAGTGACTTGATCTTTCTGTCTGGCTGGCTTTCTTTATCTTTTTTATTGAAATATAGTTGATTACAATGTTGTGTTAGTTTTAGTTTTGTATATGATTCAATTACATATACAAAAGTGATTCAATTACATATACATATTTTTTCAGATTCTTTTCCATTATAGGTTATTGCAAGATATTGAATATAGTTCCTTGTGCTATACCCTAGGTCCTTGTTGTTTATCTGTTTTATATATAGTAGTGTGTATTAATTCCAAACTCCTAATTTATCCCTCTCACCCCTTTATCTTTAAGGTACAATAATTTTTTTAGGGTTCGTCTCGGTGATGATTGTTCTGGTTCAGTTTTCCCTAGTATGCTGTTTGCCCTTTCCATATTGATTCTAGATTTCTTTTATTTCAGGAACATTTCTTAATTGTATATTTAAATATTTGCTCTGTTCCATTGCTTGGCTTTCTTCTTTGGGAATTCCAGTTGTGGCCACATCTGCCATTGTCTCCCAAACACTGTGTATGTCTTTAATATGACTCCTTCTTTTTTCTTTGCTTTTTTTCATTTCTGTTCCCATAGGTACCTACTGTGGCTCCTTCTAGTTTAGTCTTCATTTCTACAATGGTTTGTTTTACCTTTTTTCTTCTGTTTTATTCCAGAGTTACGCAAGTTCCTATTCTGCCTGCTCCTGTCGTCTGCCATCTCATCCCTGAATTCTGGTATTTCTGTTTTATAGTCTTCCTTCATAACTACTAATGCTTTATTAAGTGTCTTATTTTCTTTCTAAAATTCATGTTGGAGTTTCACGTTAGGTAATAATTTTCATGTGCCTTCTTTGAGGCGCACTTTTTGGTGGGATTTCTTTGTATGTGATGTCGTTTTTGGTATTCTTTTTCATATTTAAAAAATAGTATGTTTTTACTGTTAGATAGAAAAAAGTGAAGTCAAAACTGCATATCTCTGGTATGCTATCCTTCCTGTAAAGAAAGAAGGAGGATGCAAGAAAGTATGCAGGGCACATGTCTCTGTATATGTGTGAGAAGAAAATGCAGGAGGATAAACCAGAATCAAAGAGACCGGTTATCTACACGGGACAGGTGGGAAGGCAGTGGAAAGAAGGAGGGAATGGCAACAGGGTAGCAGAGATGAGGAGAGAGTGACACTTAACTTCAGAAAAGTTAAATTTGATGTGTGAGTTGGTGATGGGCTTTTAAAAATTCTTCTTCCTGTGTTCTTGTTACCCCTTAGAGTTTCAGGAAGGAGAAATGGGCTGAATTAAGAATTAAGCTGCAGCCACGTTGCTTCCAGACTTAGAAGTCTGGCAGGCTGAGCTGGTGTTCTCTGTTTACCGAGAATCCACATCCTCTCCTCCCTGCCCTCGCCCTGGTAACCTGCCTCTTGAACTGCATCACCCGGGCTCCCTCACCCTCAGGACTTGGTTGGGTTCAGCCAATAGGGCATATTGACAGGAGATGGAGAAGAAGAGGAGAGGAATTTATTCCTCCTGCTTCCTTCTTGCTGGGCATGGTTGGGCAGTGGCCCTCTTCCTCTGCTGACAGCTGCAGCTCCTGTCTGCTGACCCTCTCCTACAGCTGCAGCTCTCTTCGGGGTCTACAGCCCCTCCAGGCCCAGGGAGGAAACAACTCCCACTGCTCCTGGTCGCTAGGGGCCTCGCCATCCCTCATTGGTTCCCTTAAGTCTGTCCACACCTTTGTGAACTGTCCCTTTCCTCAGGTATCCCTTTGATGTGCCCTCTGATTTTTTCCAGAACCCCGACTGACACCCATGGATGTATGAGTGCTGATCTGCTGGGGAAGTCTTCCTTTGGTGACTGACAAACCAAGTCTCCAGGAGTCTAGTCTCCCTGTGGCTGGGAGGGGTCTGTATGTGCAAGATATGTGGGCTGTATATACTGGGAGCTCAAGTCCATGAAGTAGAAGTAAGAGAAAGCATAGGCAGGATGACAGTCATAAAACTCTTGATATTCATGGCATTTGCAGTTCAAATCACAGGAGAAAAAAAATCATCATGCCTCAGACATAAGACAGCCCTAAGTATTTAAGTACTCAGTTTTTGTTTTTTTTTCAGAATTATTAATTGCTCAGTTGGCAAATTGCTGTTTGAAAAATTGACTCTCCTGACTTGATGATGTAGTCAGCTGGTCCTTTGCCAGACTGGGTTGTTGAGCAGATTCTACTTGGAGAATTAGTTGACTCTTGTCAAGGCTCGATTCTCCCCGCCCCAAGTGCAGGACTTGACCTTCTGACTCAGGACAGGCTGGCATGGGTGCCTGTGTTCAAGGCCTGCTCTGTTGGGGCCCAGCATGGGCCAGGCTTCTTCCAAGATGGGGTCGTTCCCACCTGAGTCATCTCAACCTCACCCAGGCAGGTAACACTGCTCACTGCCGGAGTCACCCAACCCCTCAGACCAGAATCCCGGTTAGGAGGGTCTTGGGCTGTCCTAGTTTCTTTGGCTGGGAGCCACAGATGGGCTGGGCTGAGCTGAGAGGACAGGGAGCTGGTCAGAGCTAGAGTGGGAAGGCCTGTGGGACTGGATGTGGGCCAGAGCACCAAGGTCTGGGGCCCAAGTCCTGTCTTGGGCCGCTTGGCCTCTCCTGCTCTCTTGCCTTCCCCCTGTTGGGCATTTGGGATCTGTGCCTGAACCCAGCCTTGCCAGGAGATCTGGGGCCATGGTGTGTTGCCACTGGAGTCTGGGTGCTCACACTGGGGCCATGCATTAAGGAGGAGAGGGTCCCATGGGCAGGGGGGATGGGGTGAGGGCAACAGCAGTCTGACAGGGAGGGAAAAAGTGCAGCAGCTGGAGTCCCGCTGAGTGGCCGAGCCCTGACCAGGGCCTGTCGAGGAGCTGGTGAGCTCCTGAGGAGAGGGGGATGGTGAAGAGTACCCCAGGGTGGGCCCTGGTGAGGAGGGGTCGTGGGGTCTGGAAGCCATCCCAGACCTGGTGGGTGACACTGCCATCCTGACAGGGAGTTCGGCGCAAAGGACCCCTCTGGGGTTGGGGGACACACACACACATCAGAGGAAACAGGGAAGGGGCTCTGATGGGCCTAGGGAGCATCTCTGTGGGTCTCTCAGACCAGTTCCCACCAGCCATGTCCCAGGAGTGCCCCCACCCTTGGCAGCATTGTCCTGATACTGTGAGCAGAGCTCTCTGGTGTTTGGCTATGGCAAGGGGAGGCCAGAGTCATCTGGATCTGCTTAAGCTCCAGGGCCCTCACTGTCATGGCCCCTTCTGAGTCCACAGGGTCATGCATATATATTTATAAAACTTGCAAGAGAGTAGTAGTGTATTTTTTCTTACAGGGACTCTCCAGATTGTTTAAGACTTGATCTACTCCTGCCAGTGGCACGTGTGGGGCTGTGGCCTTGTGACCCAGAGTTCCTGCTGCCCACAGTATCCACTGCCCACCCCAGGGCGGCCGGCCGCTGCCCAGGGCCTCCCAGTACCACTCAGCTCCATAAAGCCTGTGTCAGGTAAACACTAATTAGACCCACCACACCCTCCTGGACCCCTCTGAGGGATGAGGGAGCCTACATGGGGGGGAGCAGTCTCAAACTCCTGCCCCAGGCCTGGACTTTATGAGTAGGGCCTTGGGAGGGCCTTTCCTCCATGACTCCTGGCCAGTGGTGGCGGGTCCCATTTCCAGGCCCTCTCACTCCGAGGCAGGCTCATACCCCTGCCACTCTTTGCTCCACCCACTGGTTGGTCAGGGCTCACTGCCATGCAGCCCCTCCCTAGCACATCAGTGATGAGGAGGTGGGAACAGAAGTTTACCAAGAGTTTGCACGCATAGTTCCACCAGCTGTCAGTGACAAGGCCAGGCAGGCATGGATGCCCCCATTTTATAGATGAGGTAACTGAGGCTCAGGCTGGGCTAGTGACTAAGGGAAGCAGCATGTGGTATGTGACTTGAGGCATCTCTCTCCATCCTGAGTAACTAGGGAGGCAGCCTGGCTCCCTCAGCATGTGTGTTGTGCATTAGGGGCTAGTAGAGCTGCTTTCTGGGAACTCTTGCTACGGCCAGAAGCACCTCCCCAGTTGGTAGTGGGGTCCTCCATCTACTCCCCTAGAACCTCCTGGATGGGCACTGCTGACTTTACAGGGCTCCCCTGAGAGGCCAGGCCCCAAGGCACAGGGCGGGCTGGGTTCCCTCACATGCTGGCTACCTCAGTGCTGGGTCACTCAGGTGCTCCCATGAGTGAGAACCAGGTGACTGCAAGCCAGGGATGACTAGGCTTCTGGTCAATGTTGTGTCCTCCTCTGCCTTGGGCCAGGCATGGCCCTGACTCCTCCCGCCCCCCAACCTGTCCAGGGGAGGCTGCAAAGCCACTCTCCGGAACTGAGGTCCTTGGGAATGGGGAGGGCAGCAGCCCCCATTACACTTGTATTCCTGGCCTGAGGGGCTGCCCTGGTCCCCAGACCCACAAAACCCTAAACCCTTGATTAGATCACTCTAGAGACTGTGGGCAGCAGGCTGGAAGTCCTAGCCCTTGTCTAGGTACCATGCCTAGGCTGCGGGGAGCCTAGGGGGCTGGCAGGGCTGCGGTCCCCAAATGCCTCTCATCCCACAGGGCACTCGGGCCTCTTGCCTTGGGGTAGGGGCATGTCCCAGAGCTGATCTCTCTGTCCAGCCTCACCTTGCTCCCTGTCCCTGCCCCTCACAGGGTCCCAGGATATGGGGTGTGCGGGTCTCATGCTGCCAGAGGGTCACTGCCCCAGCCACAACGCTGGGGTGGCTCCACCCAGCCACTTCCTCCTGCCGTCTGCGCTGACTCACCACCCGAGCCAGGGCTCCTGCCCCAGAGCCCAGCCAGGCATCAAAGGCATCTATAAAAGCAGACTGGTTCAGGCCCCAGCATCCTGCTTGATCACCACCTGTCACCGCACAATGTTGGGAGGCCTGGGGAAGCTTGCCGCCGAGGGTCTGGCCCACCGCACGGAGAAGGCCACCGAGGAAGCTGGTAAGGACCCCGAGGCTCCTTTCCACGTGCACCGTTCCTGCCTCTGGGGGATCAGGACAGACTCAGCTGGGCCTGTGCTGATCCCAGAGGACTGGGGCAGGCCTTGACCCCATGGGGAACTATGGCTGATCAGCCGCATAGGGACAGGATGGAGGTGGGGGGCTATGGAAGCTGAGGAAGGTACCTCGGGGAGGAGCCATGAGGGGTCCACTGCCCCAAGCAACCCTCCCTGTCAGACCTGCTCTGCCCCCTGGGCTTGTTACATTCCTGGGGTCTGTGGCTGAGGCCCCGAGGGGGCAGCTCAGAGGAGGCCCCTGGTGGCGACAGGGGAGCCAGGGTGCTGGGTGAGCAGCTGGTGGCTTAAATCCGTCCCTCTGGAAAGCAGGGAGGGGCCCTTCAGTATTAAAACAGCCTATTCCGAGTATCCTATACAGAAAAGAAAATGGAGTTTAATTTTTACCATAACTTTAAAGCTTCAAAGATTTCTTGCTTAAGAAACCACTGAGTCTGATTCTGTTCAAAGTCAGCCCCCAGGGTTTACACAAAGGACATTTTCAGTTTCTTCAAAGTCCCCAGGGACTTCCCTGGTGGCACAGTGGTTAAGAATCCACCTGCCAGTGCAGGGGACAAGGGTTTGATCCCTGGTCCGGGAAGGTCCCACATGCCGCGGAGCAACTAAGCCTGTGTGTCACAACTACCGAGCCTGTGCTCTAGAGCCCGCGAGCCACAACTACTGAAGCCCGCGTGCCTACAGCCCGTGCTCCGCAACAAGAAAAGCCACCGCAATGAGAAGCCCGCGCAACGAACACCCAATGCAGCCAAAACAAAAAACCCAGAAATCCTTTTTTGTACGTCAGCCGCTGGTTGCAGGGATGCTGATCCAGGCCCCACCTGTTGGACGTTTTGTGAAAAACAGCTTGTGCCCGAGTTTGCTGTTCTCTTTTTAAAGGGCTGCAAACCTGTTTGTGTTTCATTTGAACTCTGCAGCTGCTGTTGAGCACCCCCTTTCTTTTCACCAACTCTCTGAGTGCTGTGTCACTCCCAGTCTGCACACGAGGGACCCAAGCGGTGGAGGTGATTCTAGGAGGTAGAAGCTGAGCCAGCCCTTCTGACCGTGGCGTCTTCCAGGGCTAGCCCGTTACCAACCTGGGAGGGCAGAGAGTTTCGTGGTGCTGGAGGAGTTGCTCTGGGGAGCTTGGTGCTGCCGGAGGGAGCTTTGACATTCAGCCTCCCGCTGCAGCGCAACCTCCGTCTGGCCACAGGCAGGACCGCAGCTCGCCTGAGAGGCCTGGTGACCTGGGAAACAGGCCCGGCCTTGGCTCCAGGTCCCCAGCCAGCAGCAGGGCCCACTCGTTGGCATTCCAGGCCTCGCTGGCCAAGGGGCATGGAGAGCCGTGTGCCCTTACCTGGCTCACTCAGCTTATCTCCTGCCAGCCGAGCCCCTCTCCGGTCTCTGAGGGAAGCCAGCTGGGGGCCCTTCTTGGGAGCAGCTTGTCCTGTCCTGGCGGGGGCGGCATCCCCGAGCCCCTGCCAGGGTATCCAGGGCTGTCTGGGCCCTGCTGTGAGGACAGGCAGCTTACACTGTGCTCTCACTCTGGGCTTGTCTCATCGTTTCAGTTGACGTCGTGGAGGGAGTGGTGAAGGAGGTGGTGGAGCCTGCCAAGGAGGCTGGAGAGAATGGTACGGCCAAGGTCGGGGCGGGGAAGGGGGGAAGCTGGGTGCTGGCAGCAACCTGATCCTTGCCTAACCAGATCACACCTTGACCCCAGTGTGGCATCCTTTCAGTTGGTGTGTAATTATCTGTGCTCATCTGAGGTCACAGGCCGTACTTTGCTAAAGCAGGTTCCATCTAGATAGTTCTCTCTGTGGAATGTTAAGAGGATGACGTCACAAAAGACCAGGTGCAGGTGTGCTGGAACAAAACATTTGAGACAAAATTATATATTTACACGAATACATATTTCCATAAATGTTTATATGTTTGTGCTGTGAGTATCACGATGTAAAAAAGCACATGTATATCTCACTCCTTACAACAAAATAGATTCCGGATGGATTAGGACTTAAATATAAATACATGAAATTATTAAATTGTTAGAACATAGATTTTGGCATAATCTCAGAGGAGGGAGGATCTTTTTAACGATGACAGAAAATCCAACAGCTATAAAAGAAATACTAGGTAAATTGGACAATATAAAACTTCAAAATTGTCCATAGTGAAAAAAAAAGTGTAAGCCAAACCTCCCACAAACTGGGCAAAAATATTTGTAGTAGAAATGATAGCCCTTATCTTTGATAAAGGAGGCAAGCATATACAGTGGAGAAAAGACAGCCTCTTCAATAAGTGGTGCTGGGAAAACTGGACAGGTACGTGTAAAAGTATGAAATTAGAACACTCCCTAACACCATACACAAAAATAAACTCAAAATGGATTAAAGACCTAAATGTAAGGCCAGACACTATCAAACTCTTAGAGGAAAACATAGGTAGAACACTCTATGACATAAATCACAGCAAGATCCTTTTTGACCCAGCTCCTAGAGAAATGGAAATAAAAACAAAAATAAACAAATGGGACCTAATGAAACTTAAAAGCTTTTGCACAGCAAAGGAAACCATAAACAAGACCAGAAGACAACCCTCAGAATGGGAGAAAATATTTGCAAATGAAGCAACTGACAAAGGATTAATCTCCAAAATTTACGAGCAGCTGATGCAGCTCAATAAAAAAACAAACAACCCAATCCAAAAATGGGCAGAAGACCTAAATAGACATTTCTCCAAAGAAGATATACGTACAGATTGCCAACAAACACATGAAAGAATGCTCAACATCACTAATCATTAGAGAAATGCAAATCAAAACTACAATGAGATATCATCTCACACCGGTCAGAATGGCCATCATCAAAAAATCTAGAAACAATAAATGCTGGAGAGGGTGTGGAGAAAAGGGAACACTCTTGCACTGTTGGTGGGAATGTAAATTGATACAGCCACTATGGAGAACAGTATGGAGGTTCCTTAAAAAAACTAAAACTAGAACTACCATACGACCCAGCAATCCCACTACTGAGCATATACCCTGAGAAAACCATAATTCAAAGAGACACATGCACCCCAGTGTTCACTGCAGCACTATTTACAGTAGCCAGGACATGGAAGCAACCTAAGTGTCCATCATCGGATGAATGGATAAAGAAGATGTGGCACATATATACAAGGGGATATTACTCAGCCATAAAAAGAAATGAAATTGAGTTATTTGTAGTGAGGTGGATGGAGTTAAGAGTCTGTCATACAGAGTGAAGTAAGTCAGAAAGAGAAAAACAAATACAGTATGCTAACACATATATACGGAATCTAAGGGAAAAAAAAAAAGGTCATGAAGAACCTAGTGGTAAGATGGGAATAAAGACACAGACCTACTAGAGAATGGACTTGAGGATATGGGGAGGGGAAAGGGTAAGCTGGGACGAAGTGAGAGAGTGGCATGGACATATATACACTACCAAATGTAAAATAGATAGCTAGTGGGAAGCAGCCACATAGCACAGGGAGATCAGCTCGGTGCTTTGTGACCACCTAGAGGGGTGGGAGAGGGAGGGTGGGAGGGAGGGAGATGCAAGAGGGAAGAGATATGGGAACATATGTATATGTATAACTGATTCACTTTGTTATAAAGCAGAAACTAACACACCACTGTAAAGCAATTATACTCCAATAAAGATGTTAAAAAAAAAAAAAGAAATGATAGCCCAATATAAAAATGACCAAAAGGTATAAACAGGCAGTTCACAGAAAAATGAAACATGAGTAGGCAGTACACCCACAAGCAGGTCCTCTGTCTCACTAATAGTTGAAGAAATGCAAGCTGTTTGGAGAAATAAAAGCAAATTTGAATGCATTCCTCCAGGAGCTGTGCTGCCCTCTGCCCCACAGACTCCTCCAGGGCATGACCGGGTAAGACTGCCACATCCCACAGGCCACTCCAGGTGACTCCAACCCACCGAGTGACTTGAATTGTTTACTTTGCTCACCTGGATATCCTCCTTTCTTCCTGACAGCCATTGCTGAAGCTTTAAAGAAGACCCATGAGACAGGGAACAAAGTGGTAAAGGAAGTCACTGAGACGGTGACCAACACAGTCACAAATGCTGTCACGCACACAGCAGAAGGCCTGGGCAAACTGGGACAGTGAGCATGCCTGCCACCAGCAGGCTCTTCCCGAATCGCAATAAAAAGCTGTGAAATGTGTACACTGAGCCCTGGGTTTGTTGCTATTTGGGTGGAAACATTGTGTATGTCCTGAGTGTCCACTCTGCAGGGACAAGAGGCCAGCACCTTGGCACCCACTGGGGGTCAGATAGGTCCCTGTGATAAATCAGATGTGCTGCTCTCACATTATGACTTCTCATGTCAGCAAGGAGCTCTTGAGAATTGTTAGTGTCTGTGCTACATTTCTTAAAAGCCTATTTCCCCAGCAGCTATACATAGCTTTCAGACACCTCAGTGCTTCAAGGACACCTCAGGGGAGGACCGCAATTCAGCTTATGTGTTCTTTGCGTTTTCCTTGAAATATTCTTAACAGCAATCAGGGAAGATAACAGACCAACCTGACTGAGGGGTTAGCTGGGCAGGCTCAGGCAGGTTGAGCTGCTTCATGTTCTGAAGGAGGCTTCAGAGAAGCATTTCTGCTGGACAGTCACAGAATCAGGTCATGGAGAAACAGTCCACTACCTGTTGGCTGCTGGAGCTGCTGTCAGATCTCCACTCAGAGACTCGGGTTAGGCCTAACTGGCGGTAGTGGGTCAGAATGCCTGGCCTTCTCTCCTTCCTGCCACGAGTGAGTCAGTACCATTAAAGTTAAACATGTTTAAATAGCATTTAGCTTAACATTTTGGATTAAAGAAAAAGGAAATGACTTGTAAAGATATGGCATTGCTTATTTATCCTGCTGGAAGTTACTTGTTCTTAGGGGAAATTAGAAGAAAAGGTGTTTTGTGGAATGAGTTAGTTGCTCCCCAGATTTCTGGCGTTCTTACAGAATTGGCTTCACGTGTTTCTGAACGGCCCAGGAATATCCAATGTTCTGGCTTGGAACGTTCGCTATTGTCCAGCTAGATATGGACCTTATATCTTGGTTTGGGTTCTGATGACTTTTGAGTTCTCCCAATCCAAACCCAAGCTCAAAAGGGTGTGGATTGTGGGTGGCAATGTCAACCAGAACAGCCTCTTTGTTTTTTTTAAATTTTAGGAGGCAAATGAAGTTTTTTTTTTTTTGCTTTCTGTAGGGTTTTTGTTTTTAAATTTTTTTTTTATTTTTTTTTAATTTTATTTATTTATTTTATTTATTTTATTTTTGGCTGCGTTGGGTCTTCGCTGCTGCGCGCGGGCTTTCTCTAGTTGCGGTGAGCGGGGGCTACTCTTCGTTGCGATGCGCAGGTTTCTCATTGCGGTGGCTTCCCTTGTTGCGGAGCACGGGCTCTAGGTGCGCAGGCTCAGTAGTTGTGGTGCACGGGCTTAGTTGCTCCGCGGCATGTGGGATCTTCCCGGACCAGTGCTCGAACCTGTGTCCCCTGTATTGACAGGAGGATTCTTAACCACTGTGCCACCAGGGAAGCCCTGTTTTTAAATTTTTATTGGGGTATAATTGATTTACAATGTTGTATTAGTTTCAGGTGTACAGCAAAGTGAATCTGTTATACAAATATATATATCCACTCTGTTTTTAGATTCTTTTCCCATATAGGCCATAACAGAGTATTGACCAGAACAGCCTCTTTGGATGGCAGTTCGCTTACCAGACTTTATTCTTTGGGTGTACATACAGAGGCCTGAAGGGCGAGGATACATTCTGACATATTAATGATAGCAAGAGATTGGAAACACCCTAAAATGATAATTAGAAATTACTTGGATGGGGGCTTCCCTGGTGGCGCAGTGGTTGAGAATCTGCCTGCCAATGCAGGGGACACGGGTTCGAGCCCTGGTCTGGGAGGATCCCACATGCCGCGGAGCAACTAGGCCCGTGAGCCACAATTACTGAGCCTGCGCGTCTGGAGAGGCCGTGATAATGAGAGGCCCCGCGCACCGCGATGAAGAGTGGCCCCCACTTGCCACAACTAGAGAAAGCCCTCGCACAGAAACAAAGACCCAACACAGCCATAAATAAATAAAATAGTGTTTAAATAAATAAAAATTAAAAAAAAGCCAGCTTGTATATCACCTGCTCTTTAAAAAAAAAAAAAAAAAAGAAATTACTTGGATGGCAAGCTTTACTCTGCTTATTAGATTTGACAATATAGAGTTGACACTTATTACTTCTAGTGTATTAAAATGCTTTAGCTTGAAAAATGGGACTTGTGCTTAGATGGTCACCTAACGACTGGTTAACATTTATCACATTTATATGAAATGGAATATTCTGTGGCTGTTAAGAATGAGGAAAATTGGGGCTTCCCTGGTGGTGCAGTGGTTGAGAATCCGCCTGCCAATGCAGGGGACACGGGTTCGAGCCCTGGTCTGGGAAGATCCCACACGCCACGGAGCAACTGGGCCCGTGAGCCACAACTGCTGAGCCTGCGCGTCTGGAGCCTGTGCTCCGCAATAAGAGAGGCCGCGATAGTGAGAGGCCCGCGCACCGCGATGAGGAGTGGACCCCGCTCGCTGCACCTGGAGAAAGCCCTCGCACAGAAACGAAGACCCAACACAGCCAAAAATAAATAAATAAATTAATTAATTAAAAAAAAAAAAAAAAAGAGGAAAATATACATATATCATTAGGGAACATGTACAAATAAGTTAATAGTTTGTGAAATGTATGTAGAATAAGTTCATTTTTACAAAGCAAACATATAAGAATAGAAGAAAACTGGTAGCATATATATAGCAAATATTAACAGTGTTCAACTCTGTGGGAATATGAGGAATCCTCACTTTTTATATTATGTATTTCCATGATGCTTGAATTTAAGAGAAAACCAATGCATGTATTTTAAAATGTGGGTGTGGAGGCCACATACGAGCTTATTGAAGATTGCTTCCTAATTAAGTGCTACTCAAAGTTTGCTGGTTTCAAACTTTGTTGCCATTTGGCAATAAGGAAAGTAATGAAACAGAGTGTTTAGAAACTCTTAAAGCAATTGGGCATCGCCTGTACCTCCAAGAGTATGATCAGTGGAGAATTCTTGTCGAATGGGGTATAGACCAGTTCAGGTTGTTGAACTTGTACGGTAAGTTGCATGTGGACTAGTCACAGGAAGTAGAGGAAGTAGCACCACATATCATGATGAATGAGGTTAAGGAACAAAAAAAAAATCCAAAAAACCGGACCTCCTTCACAGAGAATTGGAGAAGCACTCCCACGTTCCTTTAACTTCACCTTGCAGTGTGCTGTTCTAAAATAGATACTTGCATCTCTCATTTTCTTTTTACTGTGTGTATTGTGCAATGAGGGGCATGGCATCAACCCCAGACTCTAAGCATGTTATAAGAAGCAATCAAGAGTGATGTCAAAGAAAATCGCTGACTTTCTCCAAGACCTCCAAAAATTCTCCATAAAAATCATGAGAAAACTGACAAAAATATGGTCAGAATCAACTTTTTTCAGAACTCTGGAAATTAACCAAAGGCTTACAGTAATCCAGGGAGTATTTACATAAAACAAATTAAAAGCAATCTTTTTTTAAGAACAGAGAGCTTTGTAATGTTTTTAACTCTCCCTATTCTTTTCTCATCTGTGCCCCCCCACCTTTCCAGCTCCACTGTAAGCCTTGAAAACCAATGTAATAGGGAAGAACCTTTGTATTCTATTACAAGCTAATCACTAAAGGGATGTTGCCTGTAAGCTTAAATTATACATAAGGGCCCATCTCTGGGAACCCTGCCTCCCAGGTAATGAGCATTAAGCTAAAATACCTTTGTTTAGCTCACTGGGAACATCCTGACCAGGCCCATCTGTGAATGACTTCAGGGAGCAAGAAGTTAACACATCGCCTCAGGGGCTGATGGAAACCACAAGTGTTTGACTCTACTCCCTCCCCTATTAGTATAAAAGGAGCCTGAATGTTAACTCTGGGAAGATGGTTCTTTGGGACGTGAGGTCACCATCTTCTTGGTCTGCTGGATTTCTGAATAAAGTCACTATTCCTCGCCCCAGCAACTCATTTCTTGATTTATTGGCCTGTAGTGTGGTGAGCAGCACGACCTTGGACTCTTAACAAATTTTGGTGCAGCCAGCCGGGAGCCTTGTTCCTTGTGGCTAGCCAGCCCTGGTTGGGGAATTTTGGGGTAAGGCCCTAGCAGCTGCCGGGACAGCTTGTCCTGAGGATCTTTCCCTTCAAAATTCCCCAAAGTGGCACCGGCTTCCCCAGAGCTTGACAGTTGGAGCAACAAATCGACGTTTGGGAGCCAGCAAGCTCCATACAGTAGGGTAAGTCGCTCCGGCGTGTACAGCCGGGAACTTTTTCCACTGTTTGGGGCTTTTTCTCCAGAATAAGCCAGTTTGTTTTGTATTTGAGTGGGGTACACTGTTGGAGAGAGGAAAGAGTTGTCGGACTTTTACCTGATTTGTGAACCGGTTCGTTTGTTCCTGTGGATGCTAGCATTTGTGTGTGCAGTTTGTGTTTTGTCTTGAATTTCTGTCTTTAAAAATGGGGAATGTTTTAACTATCCCTAAACGAAGTCCTCTGGGGCTCGTTTTGGATAAGTGATCTGATTACAGCTATGAACCCATGGGTGAGAGGAAGATGATACTTTATCGTAACAATGTGTGGCCACAGTACCTGTTAGGATCTGCACAAAGGATTTAGGCAGGGCTGTCTTGGGACCCTGTGCACCATGCACTGCTTTCCTTGCTGTGTTAAGTACTATGTTTATGGTCTCCTGTGTTGTTGGTATATGTAAAACCCCAAGACCAAACTTGAGGGTTTATTTAGGATTTTCTGTTTGTCGTTTGGGTTTTTCGTTTCATTTTGTTTGGTACTGTTTCTCCATTTACAGCCAAATCAGTTTTGTGATATTTAGAACTTTTACTGATGTTAAATGGAGGAAAGGAACAGAAAAAACTAAACAAAACCAAACCAAAAAACTTTGTCTGTTCTTGTCTAAGAGTGGGGCATTCTCAGGAAGAAGAGAAAGGTTCCACTTGGTTCCTAAAATCACTAAAAGCTACAAATAGAAATAGAAGTAAAATAAATATTAGTAAAAAGGGTTTAGCCATCTACACCGGTGATCTTGATTTGTCCCATCTGCCAGAAACCCAGTTTGAATCCAGCCTCTTTTGTAACTGATTAGTTTTACATTGTTCTACTTGATTCATGGCTGAAATGTTGGAATGGGAACTGTGAGGTCCCTGTGTTTGTGTGTTTGTACATGTTTCAGATGTGTAGCACTGCCAACATTAATTTGCAAAAAAGCTCTATTTATTTGGCTTAAAGGAAATTAAGCACTTATATAAATACTCAAATATAAAAGAAACTAGCTAGAATGAATTCTGGGTTCATGTCATCTAGGAAATACTCAGTATTGAATTAATTTCTGGTATTAAGGTTTGTGTAAGCTTGTTGGTTTGATTTCCACAGACATGTCTTTAGAGTCATCAACATTAAGTATAATACTGTTACTGTACCTAAGTTTGCTAGAAATCAAATAAGACCTATTTTTTTTGTTTAAATAAATTTATTTATTTATTTTTTGGCTGCATTGGGTCTTTGCTGCGCACGGGCTTTCTTTAGTTGTGGCGAGCAGGGGCTACTCTTTGTTGCGGTGTGTGGGCTTCTCATTGGGGTGGCTTCTCTTGTTGTGGAGCACAGGCTTTAGGTGCACAGGCTTCAGTAGTTGCAGCACACAGGCTCAGTAGTTGTGGCTCACGGACTATAAAGCACAGGCTCAGTAGTTGTGGCACACGGGCTTAGTTGCTCCGCAGCATGTGGGATCTTCCCAGGCCAGGGCTTGAACCCATGTCCCCTGCACTGGCAGGTGGATTCTTAACCACTGCACCACCAGGGAAGTCCAAATACCTATTCTTGTTAACAAAGTTTGTCAGCAAGAAGATAATAATATGACAAAGATTTTAACTAAATAAAATAGAGGTATATGAGGTAAGAGTTTTAGGTAAACTCTATAGGAATAATTATGTTTGGGGAATGTCTATCTAAAATAGTTTCTCCAGATTTTCATAACTTGAAACTAAACTAAGTTAAATGAAGAGAATTCATTGACTCTCTGGGTCATTTCAAATAGGATAAAATATTAGAACATTAATTGCTGGACAGGTCTAAGTTTACCTACATTTGCCTTCTTAGAAGAGGAAGACTAAAGCATAAGTTTGTCAATCAGGAAATGCTGGTTTGACGGTTTTACAATTCTTGATTTTTCACTAGAGATTAAGGTTTTAAAGTTAAGAAGTATAAAGGGAGCATTTCAGTATGCAAGATGTAGGATGTGTGTTTTCAGCAAAGAAGGTATGAGGAATGAAAACACATCTTGTTAAAGGGAAAAAGGTGGTTTTGTTTTAGAGCTGGCTGTTTTTGAGTGGAAAAAGTGAGGGACAGATTAATATGGATTAATTAATCTAAGAGTGGGGCATATTCTCAGGAAGAAGAGAAAGGTTCCACTTGGTTCCTAAAATCACTAAAAGCTACAAATAGAAATAGAAGTAAAATAAATATTAGTATAAATATGGATACAGAAAATGGATGGATATAGAATATGGATACAGAAAATGGATACAGAAAATTGTGGAAGGTTTTTGGAGGAGGAACACTGAAAGAGTTTTTTGTGCATGATAGGGATTGGCTAAGATAAGATTGAATTTAAGAAAACAAATTTTAAAGGTAAAGTGGTATAAAACCTGAATTTGGTTTTCTAAGAGGACAAAGTTTTCTTAAAATATTGAACTGCTTTTGGTAATTATTTCTTTAAGTGATCTGTATTTGCCATTGAGATATTTTATCACTGGTTAAAACTCTTTGATATATATATATATATTTTTAATTTATTTTTGGCTGTGTTGGGTCTTCGTTTCTGTGCGAGGGCCCCCTCCGGCTGCGGCGAGCGGGGGCCACTCTTCATCGCGGTGCGCGGACCTCCCACCATCGCGGCCTCTCTTGTTGCGGAGCACAGGCTCCAGACGCGCAGGCTCAGCAGCTGCGGCCCACGGGCCCAGCCGCTCTGCGGCACGTGGGATCCTCCCAGACCAGGGCTCGAACCCGCGTCCCCTGCATTGGCAGGCAGACTCTCAACCACTGCGCCACCAGGGAAACCCAAAACTTTTTGATATTTTTGATGAACTTCCCAAAGATCAAATTCTAAATGAAGTTCACTTGACCTCTAGCTAACTTTGAGGTTTTCCCAGGGGTCCCTGGAACACCTCAAATTATTTGTTTTCTCTGTCTCAGAGAGAGGAATATTAAACTAATTAGGCTTATTTGGTATGTTAAATTATGTGGGAAGCATTGTCAAATAAGTGATGATAAAACTTTAGATTGTATCATATGGGTAAAAGTTATTAATATACACATTATAGAAATTATATGGAACTCCTAAAATTCTGGTATATCCTGGTAAACGGTATCAGTCATAATTTTAGTAATTATCATAAATTTTTGTATGTCACAGCAGTAACCAAGTTTCTTTTCAGTTGCATTGTAATCCCCGTTGGTTGATGCCAAAGCATAAAGGCATCCCTTTAATGGTTAGAGACAGTCAATTGCTATTTATGGTTTTACAGTGGCTTTTGAATGATTCTATAGCTATTGTGTGAAGAAGTGGGGAAGAATGATGAAATCCTTTGTGTGCAAGCATTTATGCTATTACATCAGGGAAAATAAAAAGGGAATGAGAGTGAGGATATGTTGCTTCAAACCTTAACTCCTACGGCTGAGCTAGCTGTCCTAGCCTGGCCAATATATCCAACCCCTCCTGCACCTTCCATTCCTATCCAGCCCCAATTCCTGGCACTGGGGCTCAGGACTTCCCTTCCTTCTAGGGATCAATTACAAAATCATGTGTTAGGTTTTGGGGCTCAGGTACTCGGTCTGGTATCACCATCTAAGAACTGACGGGGCACCCAATTTGGGCCAGGAGCCACTCCCAGGGGACGGCAATTTCCTTTCCCCCATTACCTCATAGGTAACCTAAATGCAAATGACCTGCCCGCTGGGTTTCTCAGGCTTGTTTAATTGGAAAGATTGCAACCCTCCTTAATAGGGAGGATCCTCTACACCTGAAGTCCATTTGGCAGTACCCTCAGCTGAACCAGATTGGGACCGCAGTGAGGGAAGAATGCCCTTATTAGAGAACTAGTTATTGGTGCATCTTGGTAGGGCTTTGAAAAGGAGAACCAAAGCAAAAGATTTTCAAGAAATTCAGCAAAACAAATGAAGATCTCTCTGAATTTTTGGAGAGGATTTATCAGGTGTACAGATGTCATAGTAATGCAGATCCTGAGGCCCCTGAAAATATTAGAATGGTAAATTTGACCTTTTGGTGGGGGCAAAGTGCCTCAGATATCGGGAGAAAGTTGCAAAGATTAGATGGTGCATTTGGAATGAACCCTTCTCAATTGGTAGATGTTGCTTTTAAAGTGTTCAATAGGAACAACAACAGAAGAAAGAAGACGCTAAATAAAACACCACCTTTTTGGTAGTAAGTCATCACTGAGGAAGGAAAACAGGTGGCCCTAGGCCAAAACATAAGCAGAAAAACAAAAGATGAGAGCCTCTCTCATATGGTAGAAAGAGAGAAACACTCTGGTGAATGAACAGTCCAGGGACTCCCTTGGACTTGCGCCTAATTCCTCACAGGAGCCCTGGGTAAAATTGACAGTGGGGAATGAGTTGATTAACTTTCTGGTAGACCTCACCCTGAAGTTTCTCACCAGAACAGCTTGACATCAGAGTCCCACCAGAACACACATTAAGCCTACAGATGGCACTCATGAAAGCCCCAGGAAAGGAGACAGAGCTCTTTCCCCACAGGTCTCCGAAAGGTGAGACCAGAAGTGTGTGCTAACCGCACCCCAGAGAAGGCCAAAAACACATGGCCAATACGAATACCATTAAAAAGGGTCACTGGGACACCTAGTCTAAAAATATATCCTCTGAGGCAAGAGGATCACTTCTCCCACAGATTGACTTGTCAAAATACCAGCCGGTGTATTCCTTGTGTGTGCCCCTCCAGGACGTCTACAAAATTGGAAGTATTGGTACTGTCCCTGTGGGTGGAGTGGGGACTGGTGTTCTCACACCTGGCATGGTGGTCACCTTTGCTCCACTCAATGTTACAATGAAGTAAAATCTGCTGAAATGCACCATGAAGCTTTGAGTAAAGCCCTTCCTGGGGACAATGTGGGCTTCAGTGTCAAGAACATGTCTGTCAAAGATGTGCGTAGTGGCTGGTGACTGTGGACCCATCAATGGAAGTGGCTGGCTTTCCTGTTCAAGTAATAATCTTGAACCTCCCAGGCCAAATCAGTGCTGGATATGCACCTGTGCTGGATTGCTGCACAGCTCACGTTGCTTGCGAGTTTGCTAAGCCAAAGGAAAAGATGGATCATTGTTCTGGGAAAAAAGCTGGAAGATGGCCCCAAATTCTTGAAATCTGGTGATGCTGCCATCATTGATATGGTTCTTGGCAAGCCCATGTACGTTGAGAGCTTCTCTGACTATCCTCCTCTGGGCCGTTTTGCTGATTCTGACATGAGAAAGATGGTTGCTGTGGGTGTCATCAAAGCTGTGGACAAGGAGGCAGCTGGAGCTGGCAAGGTCACCAAGTCTGCACAGAAAGCTTAGAAGGTGAAATGAATATTATCCCCAATCCTGGCCACCCCAGTCTTAATCAGGGGTGGAAGAAGGGTCTCAGAAAAACTGTTTGTCTCAACTGGCCATTTAAGTTTAATAGTAAAAGACTGGTTAATGATAACAATGCATCGTAAAACCTTCATCAGGAAAGGAAAATGTTTTGTGGACCATTTGTTTTGTGTGTGGCAGTTTTAAGTTATTAGTCTTTAAAATAAGTATCTTTTAATTGGTCAAAGCCCTCCTTAAGGAAATTATCCCCTGATTAAGGCCTTGGATTAAGGCATTGGAACTACATTCATCCTGGAGACCACGATCAACAGGAAAAACTGAGAAAATGAATACCAACTTAACTTGGGATAAGGCCTTGCCAGTTGCCCTGCTACGGATCAATGGCTTCCAGAAGCAGGCTTAAATTAAGCTCCTTTGGGGGACTTCCCTGGTGGCGCTTCCAATGCAGGGGGCCCGGGTTTGATCCCTGGTCAGGGAACTAGATCCCACATGCGTGCCACAACTAAAGAGTTTGCATGCCACAACTAAGGAGCCGGCGAGCTGCAACTAAGACCCAGTGCAACCAAACAAATTAATTAATTAATTAAAAAAATTAAGCCTCTTTGAAATACTGTATGGTAGGCCATTCCAGATGTCTGCCTAGGCGAGAGAATCTATAAATGCTCTAAAAGACCCAGCAGTTGCGCTTCCCTGGTGGCACAGTGGTTAAGAATCTGCCTGCCAATGCAGGGGACATGGGTTCGAGCCCTGGTCTGGGAAGATCCCACATGCTGCGGAGCAACTAAGCCCATGTGCCACAACTACTTAGCCTGCGCTCTAGAGCCCATGAGCCACAACTACTGAGCCTGCGTGCCACAACTACTGAAGCCTGGGCGAGTAGAGCCTGTGCTCTGCAACAAGAGAAGCCACCGCAGTGAGAAGCCTGCACACCATGACGAAGAGTAGCCCCCGTTTGCCACAACTAGAGAAAGCCTGCGTGCAGCAACGAGACCCAACACAGCCAAAAATAAATAAATAAATAAATAAATAAATTTATTTAAAAAAAAAAAAGACCCAGCAGTTGCCAATTACGTTGAAACTTTGGGCACTATATTAATCTTTGTTCATGAGTTTGCCTCCAACAGGTCTGCCCATCCAAATGAAGTAGATGGGAATTTCATTGTAGCTGGAGAAGGTTCAACCAATTTGTTTAGTTTTGTCTACCACAGGAATTTAGTATTTGTATTGGGAACTGGAACCAAAACCCCAAGTTCAATTACAAATTAGACAACAAAGTGCTAAGCAGTTTTATCAGGTTCAAATAGTTGTAGATAAAAAAGGACTAAAGATTCTAAGGACTATTCATAGCCTCTGGAAGTAGCCAGAGCAGTCTTCATCCCTTTTCCCACAAGACTGGAATGGACATTGACAATGTAATAGCTAAGAAACTTTGCATTATATTACAAGCTAATTATTGAAGGGATGTTGCCTGTGAGCTTAAATTATACATAACGACCCATCTCTGGGAACCCTGCCTCCCAGGTAATGAGCATTAAGCTAAAATACCTTTGTTTAGCTCACAGGGAACATTCTGACCAGGCTCACCTGTGAATGACTGCAGGGAGGAAGAAATTAACACATCCCCTCTGGAGCCTAATGGAAAACAGGAAATGTTTGACCTTACTCCCTCCCCTTTTAGTATAAAAGAAGCCTGAATTCTAACTTGGGCAAGATGGTTCTTGGGGCATGAGTCCACCATCTTCTTGATCTACTGGCTTTCCAAATAAAGTTGCTATTGCTTGCCCCAGCAACTCGTCTCTCTATTTATTGGCCTGTCCTGCGGTGAGCAGTACAAGGTTGGACACCAACAGCCCACAATCACAGTGAAAACCAACAGCTTGGCAGCTACTGGAAAGAGTAGAACAGAGTTGGTGTTTCTTCAAAGCCTTATTCCCAGAGAAATGTCATTGTTTGACTTGACTGGTGGCTCCTAGGAAGACCCCACTGTAAGGCTGTCTTTATTTGTATGGACTAGAAGCTCCCCTAGTGCAAAAAGGCTTTTCCCTGGGGCTGTTTGCTATAAAACATTTAGAGGTAATTTTTAAAGTTGGTGGCAGTATGAGGTGAGGTGGTGATTAACAGTTTGAGCAAGCAATAGGCTAACCAAAAATCTTAAAAGGAAAAACTGGGGAATAAAACGTCCTTAGGGGCTTTGAAAATTCGAACATACTTCTGGGAATCTAGAAGGCCATGCACGTGTGTGAGACTCAGTAAAGGCCATGCACATGTGTGTAAGCTCAGTAAAGACCTGAGAAGGACTGAAGTTCTCATCTCTAACCCTGAGGCTTTATGCAAGCAGGAAGTGAGAACCAAGGCCAAGATGTAAGTTGCCTGGCTGAGTGTTGAAGGTGAGGCCCAGCATAGACAGAGCCTTGGCAAAGATAGGAGACTTACTGGTTCTAGGTACTTGAAAAAATCTCTGTCCAATCATTAGCTGACCACTAAGCTAACTGAGGAGAAATTTCAGTGGCCACACACAACAAAGAAAACAGACTAGGGCTTCCCTGGTGGCGCAGTGGTTGAGAATCTGTCTGCCAATGCAGAGGACATGGGTTCGAGCCCTGGTCTGGGAGGATCCCACATGCCGCGGAGCAACTAGGCCCGTGAGCCACAATTGCTGAGCCTGCGCGTCTGGAGCCTGTGCTCCGCAACAAGAGAGGCCACGATAATGAGAGGCCCACGCACCGCGATGAAGAGTGGCCCCCACTTGCTGCAACTAGAGAAAGCCCTCTCACAGAAACGAAGACCCAACACAGCCATAAATAAATAAATTAAATAAATTAATTAAATTAAATTTAAAAAAAATACAAGGTGCTATAGAAGCACTTTAAAAAAAAAATATTGAAAAAAAAAACAGACTAGAATTAGTTCAGAAAGGTCACTAAACACTCAACAAAACCAAATCTGAGGGGAGGAATATGGAATCTGATTTCCAGAGTTGCCACTTTATATTATTTAACATGTCCAGTTTTCAGCAAAACAAAACAAAGATATGCAAGGAAAGAAATTATGACCCATTTGGGGGGGGGGCAGGGATAGAAACTGTGCCTTAAGACTTCAGAAAATGGACTTACTAGACAAAGACTTCAACTATTTTAAACATGTTCAAAGAGCTAAAAGAAACCACATCTAAAGAATTAAAAGAAAGTATGAGATCAACATCAAATAGAGAATACAAATAAAGAATTAGAAATTATAAAAAGGAATGAAGTAGAAATTGTAGAATTCAAAATACAACTGAAATAAAAAAAATAAGAATTTTTTACCAAATCCAAGGCCATGAAGATTTACCAATATGGTTTCTTCTAATAGTTTTACAGTTTTATCTCTTATACTTAGGTCTTTGATCCATTTTGAGTTAATTTTTATGTATGGAGTGAGGAAGAAGTCAAACTTTGTTCCTTTGCACGTAGATATCCAGTTGTCCTAATGCCTTTTTCTCATTGGATGGTGTTATGTGTTGAATTGAGTTCCCCCCAAAAAGATATGTTGAAGTCCTAACCCCCAGTACCTGAAAAAGGGACCTTATTTGGAAATATGGTCATTGCAGATGTAACTAGTTAAGATGAGGTCATACTGGAGTAAGGTGGACCCTTAATCCAATATAACTGGTGTCCCTATAAGAGACACACATAGAGGGATGATGGCCATGTGACAACAGAAGCAGAGATTGGAGTAATGAAGCTGCAAGCCAAAGAATGCCAAGGATTGATGGCTACCACCAAAAGCTAGGAAAAGGCAAGAAATTCTCCCCTTCAGGTTTCAGGGAGAGCATGGCTCTGCTGACAGTTTATAGCCCCCCAAACTATGAGACAATAAAGTTCTGTGGTTTTAAGTCATCCAATTTGTGGTACTTTAAGGCAGCCTTGGGTAACTAATACAAATGGTGTGGGCACCAATGTTAAAAATCAATGGACCATAGATGTTTCTGGACTCTCAGTTCTAGTCCATTGGTCCAAATGTTTGTATGTCAGTCAGTACCACACTGTTTAAATTACTGTAGCTTTGTATTACATTTTGAAATGGAAGTGTGAGAACTCCAAGTTTTTTTGTTGTTGTCGCCTTTTTTTTTTTTTTTCAATATTGTTTTGGTTATTTGGAGCCACTTGCAGTTTTGTTGCAGCAAGCAGGGGCTACTCTTCGTTGTGGTGCCCGTGCCTCTCACTGCGGTGGCTTTTCTTGTTGTGGAGCACAGGCTCTAGGTGTGTGGGCTTCCGCAGTTGTGGCACATGGGCTCAGTAGTTGTGGCTTGTGGGCTCTAGAGCGCAGGCTCAGTAGTTGTGGCACACGGGCTTAGTTGCTCCACGGCATGTGGGATCTTCCTGGACCATTGGCAGGCAGATTCTTAACCTCTGTGCCACCAGGGAAGTCCTTGCAGTTTCATATTAATTTTAGAATCAGATTTTCTGTTTTTTTGCAAAAAAGGCCATTGGAATTTTGACTCTATAGATTGCTTTGAGAAGTAATTCCAACTTAACAATATTAAGTTTTCCAATCTATAATCATGGGAAGTCTTTCCATTTATTGAGGTATTCTTCCGTTTAAACAGTGTTCTGTAGTTGTATAAGGGTTTCAACTCCTTGGTTAAACTTATTCCCAGATATTTTCTTCTTTCATATGCTATTGTAAATAGAATTGTTTTCTTAGTTTCCTTTACAGATTGTGCGTTGCTGATGCATAGGAAAACTTATTTTTGAGTGTTGGTCTTGTACTCTGCAACTTTGCTTAATTTGTTTATTAGTTCCAGTAGAGTGTGTGTGTGTTCTATGAGATTTTCTATATGTAGAATCATGTCATCTGCAAAATAGTTTCTCTTCCTTTCCAATTAAGATGGCTTTTCTTTTTCTTGCCTAAATACTCTGGCTAGGACTTCCAGTATAATGTAGAATAGCAGGGTGAAAGCAAGAATCTTGTTCTCTTCAGTGGAAGTTTTCTATTTTTCAGCGAGTATGATGTTAGCTGTGGGTTTTTCATAAATGTCCTTTATGTTTAGAAAGGGTCTTGAATTTTGTCAAATGCTTTTTCCACAGTGGTTGTGTTTTTTTCCCCCTTTGTTCAATTAATGGGGTTTATTAGATTTTTTTTTATAGTGAAAACTTTTATATTTAGAATTAGCCAGCTGACTCAGTTTAGATGATCCCAATTTTGTTGGCAACATCCAAAGCATGGTAGCCAGGAGCCAGTTAAACATATGCCTTCTTCTCTCCATCAGGCCTGATCAAGGTGTTGACCTTAGCCATGTCAATGTCATGGAGCTTCTTCACAGCCTGTTTAATCTGGTGCTTGTTGGCCTTGACATCCACAATGAACACGTGTGTTGTCTTCCATTTTCTTCACGGCTGACGCAGTGGTGAGGGGTGAAGTTGATGATGGCATGGGGGTCAAGCTTGTTTCTCCTAGGGGCGCTCTTCTGAGGATATTTGGGCTGCCTCCTGAGCTGCAGTGTTTTGGGCCATCAGAAGGTGGGTGATGGCTAGATCTTTTTTTTGTGGCAGTGTTTGTGGCGATGGACACCTTTCAACACAGCTTTCTTGGCCTTCAAAGCCTTTGCTTTAGCTTTGGCTTTGGGAGGGGCAGGGGCTTCCTTCTCTGCCTTTGGTGCCATCTTTGTGGAAAGGGTTTCAGATTGATTTCTTATGTTGAACCAACCTCGCATTCCTGAGAGAAATTCTTGGTCATGATGTATGTATGATACTTATGAGCTTGGACTTGGTTTCTTAGTATTTTTGTGTCTGTGTTACTAAGGGATATTTTTATTTTATTGAAGAATAGTTGATTTACAATGCTGTGTTATTTTCTGGTATACAGCAATACATATACTTTTCAGTTATATATACTTTTCCATTATGGTTTATTACAGGATATATTTTTTCTCCTGCAGTGTTCTTTTAGAAAAATTTTCCATTGAAGTATAGTTGATTTACAATGTTGTGTTAATTTCTGCTGTATAGCAAAGTGACGCAGTTATACATATACATATATACACACACACACATATATATATTCTTTTTCATATTCTTTTACATTATGGTTTATCACAGGATAATGAATATAGTTCCCTGTGCTAAACAGTAGGACCTAGTTTATCCATCCTATATATACTAGTTTGCATCTGCTAATGCCAAAGTCCCAATCCTTCCCTCCCCTACCCCCTCTCTGGCAACCACAAATCTGTTCTCTGTTTCTATTTGGTAGATATGTTCATTTGTCATATTTTAGATTCCACATATGTGATATCATATGGTATATGTCTTTCTGACTTACTTTGCTTAGTATGATAATCTCTAGGTTCATCCACGTTGCTGCAAAGGGCATTATTTCATTCTTTTTTATGGCTGAGTAATATTCCATTGTACACCACATCTTCTTTATCCACTCATCTGTCAATGGACATTTAGGTTGTTTCCATGTCTTGGCTATTGTAAGTAGTGCTGCTATGAACATAGGGATGGATGTATCTTTTTGAATTAGTTTTGTCCAGATATATGCCCAGGAGTGGGATTGCTGGATCATATGGCAACTCTAGTTTTGAGGAACTTCCATACTGTTTTCCATAATGGCTGCACCAATTTACATTCCCACCAACAGTGTAAGAGGGTTCCCTTTTCTCCACACCCTCTCCAACATTTATTATTTGTAGACTTTTTAATGATGACTATTCTGACCGGTATTATAGGATATTGAATATAGTTCTCTGTGCTATAGAGTAGGACTTTGTTGTTTAACTACTTTATATATATGTTAACAAGGGATATTGGTGTGTAATTTTCTTTTCTTGTGATGTCTTTGTCTGGCTTTGGTATAAGGGTAATACTAGTCTCATAGGTGTTAAGAGTCCAGTATAATACTATAGTTCACAGTAAGCCTCATAGAACTATTTGGCTCCCAACACCAGTAATTCTCAATAGGGAGTGACTTTGTTCCCGACAGGACATTTGGCAATCTGAATACATTGTCACAACTCAGGGATGCTGCTGACCTCTTAATGGGTAGAGGTCAGAGATGCTGCTATACATCCGATAATGCACAGGACTGTCCCCCAAACAAAGGATTACCTGGCCAAAATGTCAACAGTGTTGAGGTTGAGAAATCCTGTCTACACTATGTGTAAGCTTTGATTAAAAAAAAACAAGCAAAAAGAAGCCAGTAAGGGTTGTGAAAAAAATTAAAAACACGTATTACAAATAAAACTTTTGCAGAGGTTTCTGTGCAAGGTTCACAGATGTAGTTTTCTTCATGTGCCATGCTTTGATGACCTTACACGTAGCAGGGCTGAGAAAGCCTGCCAGGGATGTTTAGGGAATAGGTAATTTACTTAAAGCTTGTGAATTAAGATGCAGGCTTTCTTAAAACTTGATTTTTGTTTTTTTTTTAACTTCCCTAAACTTCAACTATCAAGGGGTAATTAGAACACATTCTGGTGTAGGGGTTTGAGGCAACAGTTAAATAAGTGCTACAAAAGCCATCTATGGCTATTTCAGAAACAATTAACTTTAGAGTATCATACATAAGTCTTAAAAAGAATTTTATAAGCAGATAAATGAGAACATTTCAGTGAAACCAAGAGTAATTGACCAGAATTTTCTTCTAACTCAAAACTCCAGGAACCAAAGTTGACACACTAGTGCTGTGTTGCCTTTATATAGCTAGTATGAACAATACCAGTTTTCTGACAATATCAATAACACCCATTAATGTATGTCTTTAAAACACCACTATAAATACTCCCAAAATGTTAGCCAAAGGCCACACTAAGATTTATCATTCCGCTTTCACGTGACCTGACTCTACTGACCCACCTGGTACTGTTCCAGATATTCTGGAACTTGCTTTCACATCACTTTCCCCCTATTTTATTCATTTTTTAAAATATTTATTTGGCTGCGTCGGGTCTTAGTTGTGGCACATGGACTCTGTTGCAGCATGCGGGCTTATCTTTAGTTGTGGAGCGTGGGCTCAGTAGCCCTGCAGCATGTGGGATCTTAGTTCCCTGACCAGGAATTGAACCGGCAAACCCTGCATTAGAAGGTGGACTCTTAACCACTGGACCACTAGGGAAGTCCCTCTCCCCTATTTTAATGTTCCATCTAGAGTGCAAGTAGATATCACTGTGCTCAGGAAGGCCAGGTGCCATGGGCTTGTTTATCTACTCCTTGACCCGACGCTCAGAACCATGGAAAGGCAGAATCAGGACAAAACAAAGTCCAGCTGAAAGTTATGTTTCAGATTTGGCAGCTATGTAAGCTGGTGGAATCAGGTCTAGAATCCACTTCTGTTGATTACAGTTAGTATTGTCTTGTTACATCCCGTGGCTAAATTATTAAAAATGAACCATCATCAATGAAACCTTCCTTCGTTAAAAAGTACCTATGTATAAAAAGGTATATAAATTATGTTAGTATATCAGCTTTAAGCACTAGAACCTCTTCCCCAAGAATAGCCATCGATATTGTTTCATAGAATGAAACACAAAAGAATTCAAGAATAAAATTTTGGCAGCGCAAAACATTATGGAAAGAAATGTTATATAGGTGGTGGTTTCAAAAATTTCAGAAACCCAATTATAGTTTTATCATCTACTAAAAGAGACAAATATATCAAATACAAAAACACAGAAAAGAAACATAAGCTTTGGAAAAGGTAGTCTTTTTAATAACTGCTTTTGTCACCAGGTTAAGTCATGCAGTTACAAAGTAGTTAGAAATTTCTGAAAGGATATTATTGTTAAAAAAAGAAAAGCTAATTCTTACATAAATAATATCTAGTACTTCATTGGGACACTACTGTTCAAAAGGCCCTGGCCAAACAACTCCCAAACAAAACACAACCCCAGGTTGTTTCCAGCCCACTGGGAATGAAGCCGTGTGCAGAAGATGAGGCTTCTAAATGAGGACAAAAAGTCGGGGCGAGTCGGGGCTATTGGCAATGCTCAGAGCCGCCAGCCAGACTCCAAAGAGGGAGCCCAAGTGGTTTTTTTCTGGGGCACTCTACTTGAATTATTGTTCAATTAGTCAACAAAATAGATCTTCAAAAGAGGACAATTAATTAACATGATAAGGAGGTTACTGCATTCTTTGGACTATATGTCATAATTGTGGTTAGTAAATTCCAACAGTCTTAACAAAAATAGCCTCCATCATTTGCAGGTATGAAGATAACTTAATTCTCTACCAGGCTTTTTATTTTTGCTGGATGACAATATGCAATTGACAAGTTATAAATGATACTGTTTTATGTTATAAAAATACTAGCTTTTTTCATTTATTATGTTTACAGGCATTCACTGCTTGAGTCAAGGTTAGGCTTGTTAAGTGATTAAAGGCAATTTTATTACAGCAGCATGTACTTATTTTATTCTAAAAGAATAAAATGAATAAAGAGAGTTTTTTTTTGTTTGTAACCTATAAAATTGAGTTATTTTGCTGATGTAAGATACCAATAACTCACTTGAGGACCATGCTACCTCCTGAAAATGCCATATACCTGCTTCTTAAATGTGTCAAAGCACCTGATAGATTTGTCCAGAGCTAAAGTGGCAAGTGACTGACTGCTCTTGGACAAAAGGTGCTTTTCCCAGGGCTACAGCTGACTGTGCTGGGAAACAGCCATGGAACAAGGCAGCACAGGCAGAGGGAAACGACTTTATTTAAAGGCAAAATGCCCAAATGGCTCTCTGACATAGCTAATTTCTACTATCACTTATTAGCTTATTTATGATCCCCTAACTTTTTTTCTCAAGGGGCTGATTTGGATTGACTTGTTGAGAATGGTGTCCATCATCTATTAAGTCATGAGAGAGAGATTTCTGTGGTTACATGTAAACTTGTGATAGGTCTGCAGATGAAGAGGTGAAGAGGGTAGTGAAGAAGTCAGCTGCAGTCTGGTCCGGTCTATGTGAAGGTCACACCAGCTTCATTGTACACCTTGAAGACTTTCTCGATGGCGTTGACATAGGCAGCTGTTCTCAGGTCCAATCCCAGGTTATACTTCATGGCTGTGCGCATGATTTGCTGAAATGAAGGAGATGTGATGTGGAGATGTGATGTGACCCTGACTCAAGTGGCCAGGCCATGAACACACAAGGCACATAACAGCCTGGTACAAGTTACCCTAGTACCACTTCAGGACCAGACTTGGGTAGCCAAAGAGAAACTACTCAGGCAGTGAAACAACCTTGAGTCAGGAAGGACTAATTCTCTGGAATTAATACAAACTACTGTTTAGGTGACAGGAAGATGTTGCTCTTTAGAATTTAAGATGTGAGTTATCTCTGTGCCCTTTAGACATCCTGTAATCTGGAGCGAGTCTGATACACACTGTGATAATTTAAATGAACTAAGGATGGGATGATGAAAATGTTCTGGAGTGAGTGGTGATGGCTACACAGCCTTGTGAACATACTTAGAGGCTGCTAAGTTATATACTTTACAGGGGTGAATTTATGGTATGCTAATTATCTCAAAAAAATTAACAAAATTAATATCTGCTTTTGCTATTTCAACTTGATGCCAAGTGGATAGAATCTGAACTCAAAAAGAAATTAAGAAAACTGGACTCGAACTGTGCTTAAGGCTTTGAAATAAGGATCAAGTGGTCAAAAAACCTTTCACGTATACCAAATTCTATGTAGTAAGGTAGCTTCCTGTAGCTACAACAGAGTGGTGCACTGAGCTGCAACCCAGTTTGGCTGACTAAGCTAAACATGATTCCTTCTAACTTGGCATTATTTCCCAAAGTCTGAAAAACATATGGAAGATCCTGAAAACATCCTGAAAACAACACTCATCATTTAAGACTGAAAAAGCACATGTTTTGGAACATTTAAACACATCGCTATTTTCTGTCACTGCACACACAATCTGGCAGCTGAGATGACACAGTTGAGCTGTACTTCACGTAACTACCAGAAACGCAAACAGCATCTGTGTACATACCCTGGCAGAGCGCTCCATGGTGTAAGCTAAGCCAGAGTGCACGATGTCTTTCTCAGAGGCACCCTGTTAGGAAAAAGAACAGTTTAACAAAACCATAAAGACATGCTTCACCTGTAAGAGCATAAAGGATTCTTAAGTCAATATACAGCCAGATAGAATTGTTTTTTGTCCTTCAGGAAAGATATACTTAATTTCTGTATAGTATCTTGATGATACCTATTTAAGTAGTCATGTTTTAACCACAATTTAGTTTTCACTATATTTGACAGCAAACAAACACTCATGAAATTAATATCATGGTAAAACACCACAGGAAAGTATGGACCAAACATAGGCCAAGTAGTGGGCTCAGCACCGGTCAACCAACCATCTGAGATGCAGACCACAACAACATGTTACCCTGTCGGTGTCAGGGTACATTCATCTCTGCTCCCCACCACACCACACAGGGCACCAAAAAGAATCCAGCTACCTCCAATAGCAGCTGTGGGGTAGAATCCTGCCTGTATATTCAGCAATGCCACAAACTTTAAAGCTGGAGGGATCTTAGCAGCTCATAATTAACCACCCTAATTCTTCTGATGAGGAAACTGGTGACCAGAGAAGTTGGCCAAAGTTACATGTAGCTTTTTTTAAAATTTAATTTTACTTATTTATTTTATTTTATTTTTGGCTGTGTCTGGTCTTAGTTGTGGCATGTGGGCTCTCTAGTTGAGGTGTGCAATCTCAGCAGTTGTGGCCCACGGGCTTAGTTGCCCTGCGGTATGTGGGATCTTAGTTCCCCGACCAGTGATCGAATCCATGTTCCCTGCAGTGGAAGGCGGATTCTTTACCCCTGGACCACCAGGGAAGTCCCCAGGTAGCTATTTTTAGAGCTGGGATATAACCCAGCATCTCTGACCACCAAATCAGCTCTTCTCTTTCCTTTGCCAATTACCTCTATAAGTCAGTTTGTTTCAATGGGTTCCTCTCTCTAATTTGTTTTTTGGACTGCTTTCTAATGTTAGGACAAATAACTATCACCACCACTCTTAATATGATATATATAGCTAGCAAACACATCCTGATATGCCAAATAAAAACTTGTTGTTGGTGAGCCACTTTTTATATATGCTGAACTTTATCTAATTAATACTTATTCACTTAAGAAGGTACATTTCTGTAACACTTATATCAATTAAGAAACATATGGGGGACTTCCCTGGTTGGCACAGTGGTTAAGAATCTGCCTGCCAATGCAAGGGACATGGGTTCGAGCCCTGGTCTGGGAAGATCCCACATGCCTCAGAGCAACTAAGCCCGTGCACCACAACTGAGCCTGCGCTCTAGAGCCCGTGTGCCGCAACTACTGAAGCCCATGATCCGCAACAAGAGAAGCCACCGCAATGAGAAGCCCGCATACCGCAACAAAGAGTAGCCCCCGCTCGCTGCAACTAGAGAAAGTCTGCGCGCAGCAATGAAGACCCAACGCAGCCAAAGATAAATAATAAATAAATAAATTAAAAAAAAAAAAGAAACATGGGACTTCCCTGGTGGTGCAGTGGTTTAAGAAACCACCTGCCAATGCAGGGGACACAGGTTTGAGCCCTGGTCTGGGAAGATCCTACATGCCGTGAAGCAACTAAGCCTGTGTGCCACAACCGCTCTAGAGCCCGCGAGCCACAACTACTGAGCCCACGTGCCACCACTGCTGAAGCCCGTGCACCTAGAGCCCATGCTCCGCAGTAAGAGAAGCCATCGCACTGCAACGAAGAGTAGCCTCCACTCGCTGCAACTAGAGAAAGCCTGCACGCAGCAATGAAGACGCAACACAGCCAAAAAATAATAAAGTAATAAAAAAGAAAAAGAGAAACATATGGGTTAAGCTTTGTTTTGTTGTACCAAGTTAGGAACAGGAAAACTTGCTTTACAAGTGGAATACTGCTATTGCTTTCACCCACTCATTCATTCACCAAACATTTACTGAGTACCTACTATGTTCCAGGCCCTCTTCTAGGTACTGGGGACACAGCAGAAAACAAATAATGAAAATTCTCTGTTCTCCTGGAGTTTATATTCTAGTTAGAGGAGACAGCATATAAATAAACCATGAGGCTGAGTGAGATCACCAAAATTTTGAATTCAGACTGAGAAGTGGTTCAGGGACTGAGGACTTCCAATGTTAACAGGGTGCAGGGATGACAGGGATCAGCAGAAGGACTGGCGAGTGAAGCAGGAAGAAAGCCAGGAGGATGTGGTGTCCTGGGAGCTAAGAAAGATTTCCAGGGGGAGTGATCACCTGGGAGCAGTGAAGTAAGATGAGGACTGAAAAGTGACCACTAGGTTTGGTGATGCTGCCACCACTGGTTACCTTGACAAGAACAGTTTCGGTGGAGTGGTGGGCAGAATAGGAGGTTTGAGTATAGAAGAACTGGGGACAGAGTATACACAACTCTTAAGGAGGTTTGCTATACGGGAAATAAAAATAGCAAGACCTGGAAGGGCAAGTGGGATTAAGATTTATATTTTTTAAGGCAGCGTTTGTTACATTGATAGGAATGACTGAATAGAGGGAAAACTGATGATGCAAGAGAAAGGGGAAGGTTTGCTTGAGCAGTGCATTTGAGAGACTGAGAACAGGCCATCCAACGCCCAGAACAAGACTCGGGCTGAGATGGAAGCACAAAGAGTTGCTCAAGAGTACAAGACAGGGTACAGATACCAGGAGCTGGGTAGATGTGGAAGTTCTCTGACTGCTTCACTTTTCTGTGAATAGATACCAGGTCATGAACTGGACTGCAGGGAGAGAAAAAAAGAAAAAATGTGATGTAATTAACCAAGAGAATGAGAGAATGAATGGAACAGGGAAAAGTAGTTTAACTGCTGGGCAGCTGAGAGCTTACTTTAAGTTTGAAGAGTCAGCAGGGCCTCCTGCTAAAGCGGAGGAATGGAGGGGGCAGAGAGCTGGATTTCATCAGGGTTCACGTGTTAACAAGGGGGTGTGAGGAAGCAAAACAAGACCAGAGAGTGACTGTAATGATGGTCAATGGAATTTAAGTGAAGACAGGTGTGATGAAGGACAGTGAAAGTGAAAAGATGATCAGGTCAATGATGTAGGTCCTGGCAGGGCCACAGCATGGCTGGGGAGGGGGAAACTAAAAGCAAGGAAATGGGGGAAAAAACTGGTTTTTCAACTGACACTTATTACAAGACTCCTGCAATAGGTAAGTCACTAAGAGATGAGAAATAGCATTAAAGTCTAAAATTAGAAGCACCGAAAGCATTTGAAAACTGGAAGACTGATACATTGGGCAAAGATTATTTTAAAAAAGGATAAAATTGAAAGGCATCACGGCTCTGTCTTCCTAACCAATTGGCTGTCCTCTTTACTCCCTCTCCAGGTTTCAGTCTGATTGACTATGTGGCAGTGCTGGGACATGGGGCGACCACAGGGAGGAGCAAGAATCCCATCTTAAAGCCGCAGCAACAGCAGGGCCTATAAACGCACTAAGTTACTTGTGATGGAAGGATGGATGAAATGCTGGCAGGCAGAGAGGACTTTCAGGAAAAGCCACTGAGATGTGATACTCAAGCAGGGAGTGGGTGTGGGTATTCCAGAAGGAGGGACCAGAACTAAGACACATGGTTCTGGGAAAGAGGAAGGTTCTTTGAGGAGAGTTACCCAGAGTGGCAAAAGCATCTTTTCTCCTTCAAAACAAAACCCTTAACATTTCCCCATGTTGCAATATAGTCTTAAATTATTTCCCATGACTGAATATTTCATAAGAAGACATATTATCACTTAGCCATTTCCCTGCCCCCCTCCACACACACACTGGATTATAAAATCAAACCTAATTTTAAAAATGACTGCAGGGCTTCCCTGGTGGCACAGTGGTTGAGAGTCTGCCTGCCAATGCAGGGAACACGGGTTCGAGCCCTGGTCTGGGAAGATCCCACATGCCGCGGAGCAACTAGGCCCGTGAGCCACAACTACTGAGCCTGCGCATCTGGAGCCTGTGCTTCGCAACAAGAGAGGCCGAGATAGTGAGAGGCCCGCGCACCGCGATGAAGAGTGGCCCCCGCTCGCCGCGACTAGAGAAAGCCCTCGCACAGAAACAAAGACCCAACACAGCCATAAAAAAATAAATTAATTAAATTAAAAAAAAAAAAAGGTACTGGCATTGGCGCTGGTAAAACGCAGTGTCTCCTGCTAGTTTATAAAAAAAAAAAAAAAAAAAGACTGCAAACACAGTTCCAATGACATCATGCACGGACTCATTCCTCTCCTTTAAAATTGTTTTCTTAGGATTAACTTCCAGAGGTGAAGTTATTATAAGTGTCAAAGGGCAGGAACTCTTTAATAAGTCTTCGGCATTGTCATCAGAATAAAGGTACAACTGCTTCACAACAGACATGGTGAGTATAAGATCCATTAATTGTTTATGCTAGTTTAATACATTAAAGAATCCTTATTTTAATTTATATTTCTTTAACAACGAGGTTAAACATTTTTTTCTAGGCCTACTTCCTCTGATTCTTTTCATGTCACCTGCCACTTACTGGTAAAGAAATCCTCTTTGTAATGTGTATTAATATATCCTGTCCATAGCTAATTAACAACAAATAGCTTTTCTCATCTGTTTTCTTTGACTCATATTTGTGTCCATATAGTAATTTCAGTTTTTTATATAGGTCAATCTAATGTTTACTTTTCAATTCTTTCCATTTCTCTAAAGCTTAAAATAGTTAAAATACACAATAACTCTTCACCATTATGTTAGAATCACTTGAGTCATCTGTATTGTAAAAGTATCAAAAGCAGAACCATGAATTATTTCAAACTAAGATTCTTACTCCATTTTTAGAATGTAAGGAAAGAGGAAGTCATATAACTGTCGTGTTGATTACCACGCATTAATCCCATTTAATATAGCTGGCCTGACCCAAAGAAGAGAGCAGGCAAGCACACTCACCGATATCCTGTCTTGGAACTCTGCTGTGGGTACAATGGGAATAGTTCCACCATGCTTTCCAAATTTCCTTTCCAAACTCTCTTGAACAGACACTATAAAAAGCCAAGAGATGAAGATACGATATTGCTAGTAGAAAAAAAATGAAGTAGAAACAAAAGTAGTCCCAAACTATATCCACAGCCCCCAACACTAATGACATAAAACCTTCAACACTAATAACATAAAAGGATTACTCACTTAAATCTCAGTTAAAAGGAATAAAGCACTTTGCCAAATTCCTATATAAATGTGAATTTAGGTCACTGCTCTGTTTCCATAACACCCATTAGCAGGGATTTTCCTTGGCTCTTTTAAAAAGAAAATGCTGAGGGAAAAAGGAATGGAAATCGATGGAACACTTCACCCAGATTCTCAGAGTGGGCTCAGTAAAGCTCAGCTGGAGGTCTTGGTCTTATTTCAGCTTGAGGAAAATTCTAGTGTTAACTCTGGAGCCCATTCTAGTCAAAGACAAAACAGTATTCTCATCAGAAGACTCAAAAAATTCTTGACAATAGATAGGGCTTTACCAAAAGCAACCTGAGAATGAAATGGATGAGTATCAACAGGAGCTCCTGGTTTAAAACGATACTCTTTATACTATTAACTTAGAGATTAGGTTCTGGGAACCAGAACATACTTGCAGAATAAACATTGGAATATAAATATATTCCAGAGAGTTAATATAGTGAATACCTATAAAGAAATTGTATATTTTTGGTCTAAGACTCATGAGTCAGAATAGTTTTCTGTTCTGAGATTAAACAAAAAGGAAATTAGCCCTTTTATTAAATGCAGGCTTTCCCCAGACTTTTAGATGGCTCAAAAGATTACTTTTGCAGAACAGGATAATCAGAACTTACTGAGCAAGTGGTAGTTAGAATCCCTTTCATATTTGAAGGTCAAACGGCCATAGCTGACATGATTCAGATTCTTCAGCCACTCAAAGTAAGACACTGTCACTCCTCCAGCATTCAAGTAGAGATCCTATACACAAAAAAATGAGGACATGATGATTTTAATAAAAGCTTACAATGAACGTGAGCTCAGTTTTAATATCAAAGCAGATTAAGCTTCAAGCTTCCCAAATGTATTTTAGATAGTATCAGAAATTTTGCACTTAAACAAACCCCCTTCCCAATACATCTGAGGCTTTTCTCCCTTTGGGGAAAAAAATAATTTATTGGTTTATTAATCAGCAAGCATTTGATCAGAGGTTTTAGAGCCTCTTCTCCACCAAAAAAATTCTGACAAAATTGCCTGCCCACTAACCACTGGTTTGGATGGTCCAAGGGTGTCTCGCCAGAAGATTAGTGTTTACTCTCCCACTACATAAAGGCAGTCTATTTAAGTTAAACTGAATTTAAGTGCTTTCAGCAAAAGCAGTTCTTCAAAATGCATCACAAGTCCACACTAACTTCTAACTTCCAATGACCTTTTGGTACAGACCCCATGCTTAACCACTGAAAAACTTAAGCACATGTTACTCATATTAGCTTTCTGAGTAAGACAGCAAGGGACATTTGAAAGTTAGAATAGTACTTCTAGCACATTATACATTTATATAACTGGATTTAAGAAGTCTAAATACATACTCAAGAAAGAGCCTGAAGTTGGAAGAAAACGTTCAGGTCCAATATAAGACAGACTTATTGTATTAACCACACTTCTACTTTACTTTCTTAAAAGCAAAATAAAGGGACTTCCCTGGTGGTCTAGTGGTAGAGAATCTGTCCTGCAATGCAGGGCACGCGGGTTTGATCCCTAGTCAGGGAACTAAGATCCCACATGCTGCGAGGCAACTAAGCCTGCACACCGCAACTACTGAGCCTGAGCGCCTCAACTAGAGAGCCTGCGTGCAGCAAACTACAGAGCCCACACGCTCTGGAGCCTGCGCGCCACAACTACAGTGCCCACACACCCTGGAGCCTGCGTGCCACAACTAGAGAGAAGCTCGCGAGCCACAGCCAAGAGCCTGTGCGCTGCAACAAAAGATCCCGCATCCCGCAACTAAGACCCGACGCAGCCAAAAATAAAAAATAAATATAAATAAATAAATAAATTTTTAAAAAAGCAAAATAAAGATGAAGAATTCATCACTAAGGCTTGGGAAACTAACAATCCTCCTCTTCCCCCAGTTCCCTGCAAAAGACAATTATGATTCCAAGTACATATAAAAATCTGGCAAACGTAGATTACTTACTGGAATAACCATGATGTTCCTCTCTAGGAAAATCTTATCAGCTTCTGGAGTTGTCGGTCCATTGGCACCTTCAGCAATGATCTGCAAGAAAGTCACATAGAGTCACATAGAGAAATACCATTAACACCGTCAGATCCCCTCCAGCTGAGCTCAAGAGATGTGTGGGGGAGGGGGCTGTGGGAGAGAAGCAAAATCCCACTTTAAATTGTATGCGTGGGGAACTGTATGGCCAAAAAGTTTATCTGGGTTTTTCCATAAGATGGTAAAGAACCTGAATGAACTTTTTGGCCAACCCAATACATCCCAATAAAGCTGCTTTCTTTTTTTAAAAAAAGAGGAAGCCCATTAGAGCTTTTCTGTGACTCTCAGTGTCACTCCACATTGCTAAGGTTGAACCCATCATGCTGTCACCTTGGCTTTGACTCTGGGTGCATTGGACTTGGTCAGCTGCTTCTCACTGGCAGCAGGGATCAATATGTCACAGTCCGCCTCCAAGATGTTCCCTTCATAGATCTTTGCTTTGGGGAAGCCCAGGATTGTTCCATGTTGCTATAATTGATTGAAAATCAGAATTAATGGCTGCAACAGAATTTAAATGTTTATGTTTAGTGCCTATGATATGAAGACTCATTTAGTAGGAGGTCTTTGAGTTACATTTAAAAAAATAAGCAAACAAAATGAAAAGACAACCCACAGAATGGGAGAAAATACTTGTAAACGAAGCGACCAACAAGGGATTAATCTCCAAAATATACAAACAGCTCATGCAGCTCAATATCAAAAAAACAAACCCAATCAAAAAATGGGTGGAAGATCCAAATAGACATTTCTCCAAAGAAGACATACAGATGGCCAAGAGGCACATGAAAAGATGCTCAACATCACTAATAATTAGAAAAAAGCAAATCAAAACTACAACGAGGTATCACCTCACACCGGTCAGAATGGCCATCATCAAGAAATCTACAGACAATAAATGCTGGAGAGGGTGTGGAGAAAAGGGAACCCTCTTGCACTGTTGGTGGGAATGTAAATTGGTACAGCCGCCATGGAGAACACTATGGAGGTTCCTTAAAAAACTAAAAATAGAGCTACCACATGATCCAGCAATCCCACTCCTGGACATATATCTGGAGAAAACCATAATTCGAAAAGATACATGTACCCCAATGTTCATTGCAGCACTATTTACAACAGCCATGACATGGAAGCAACCTAAGTGTCCATCGACAGATGAATGGATAAAGAAGATGTGGTACGTACATACGATGGAATGTTAATTACTCAGCCATAAAAAAGAATGAAATAATGCCATTTGCAGCAACATGGATGCAACTAGAGATTATCATACTAAGTGAAGTAAGTCAAAAAGAGAAAGGCAAATACCATATGATATCATGTATATGTGGAATCTAAAATATGGCAGTCTAAAAAGGATGAAATAATGCCATTTGCAGAGACCTGGATGGACCAAGAGATTGTCATACTGAGTGAAGTCAGACAGAGAAAGACAAACATCATATGATAATTGCGTATATGTGGAATCTAAAAATGGTACAAATGAACCTATTTACAAAACAGAAAGAGAGTCACAGATGTAGAAAACAAACTTATGGTTACCGGGGGGGAAGGTGGGGAGGGATAAATTGGGAGATTGGGATTGACACATATACAGTACTCTATATAATACAGATAACTAATAAGGACCTACTGTATAGCACAGGGAACTCTACTCAATACTCTGTTATCACCTATATAGGAACAGAATCTAAAAAAGAATGGATATATGTATAACTGATTCACTTTGCTGCACAGCAGAAACACAACACTGCAAATCAACTATACTCCAATAAAAATTAATTTAAAAAAAAGCAATGCAAAGATTTCAATAATACTTATTTCAACTTTACAACATTCAGGTGGTCAGACTGTTCAGATATTACATTAACATACCAATTTGAAGTCTTCCAGTTCCTTTGGGTCAATACCATCTGGATTCCATATGCTCCCATCAGATTCACCAACACCAACACATTTAGCACCAAAACGATGTAAATATCTCATAGAGTGCAGGCCCACATTACCAAATCCCTGTGAAGAACAGTTGTACATGAAACAAAAATCAAAGTCCTAGCACAGATGATAAATGTCATATTCTGACCAATACAATTCTGTTGGTTTAGAAGTAATTCTCAAAATCCTTTTGATAAAAGAAACAATGTCTCTCTTCAACAATAAATTTCTGTTTCGGAATGTGGAACCCAGCCCTTTGTCCTCTGTGATAATGAGTCCTGAGGACATTCAGTGACATGCAGCCTTGCTGGCCTATAAAGAAACGGTAGTTGATGCCAACGACGCTACCTAGGACCTCAGTTCCTGATGACCAGATGTCCTATGGTCGTGAAAAGATAAGTCAGTAATTGGGAGGGGTATGGGTTTTATTTTAAAGTAGGATTCAACTTAATTTTGATTCATCTAAGTAAACTAATTAATCAAACACCACACGAAGTTGAAATTTGGATCATTGTGTAAACCTTTCTGTATACACATAATAGTTTAAGAGATGTCCCCTTCTGGATACAATTTCAATTTAAATATCAAACAAAAGAAGTTGGTGATAGTTTCATATGTTTCTGAGAGGTACTTGATTTAGTCACATGAATCCTACCAAGGTTCAAAAAATAAAGGATGTATTACTCTTCATATGTCCATTTTAAAACTTAAGAGATCCAAAGAATCAAATTTTAAAAATTGCAAATCTAGGGGCTCCAATCGAGGAGGAGTACAAGGATGTGCAACTCACCTCTTCCCATAAATACATCAAAAATACATCTACAAATGGAACAATTCTCACAGAATACCTACTGATCACTAGACCTCAAATACCTGAAAGGACAAGAAAGATGTCCATATAATCAGGTAGGACAAAAGGGAAAAAAAAAAAAAAAAAAAAAGGAACTGGGATGGGACCTGTGCCCCTGGAAGGCAGCTATAAAATAGGAAAGGTTCCCACACTCTGGGAAGCCCCATCACCGGTGGGAAGATCAGAAAGGGAGCTTCAGAGGTTCAGAGGAGACAGCAACAACTGGTTTGTGGAAGTTTGGGATTAGCAGATGCAAACTATTATATATAAGATGGATAAACAACAAGGTCCTATTGTACAGCACAGGGAACTATATTATAACTGAATCACTTTGCTGTTCAGCAGAAATGAACACATTACAAATCAACTCTACTCCAATAAAATTAAAAAAAACTGCAAATCTTAAAACACTGAAAAACTTATTATTACATGTGTATCAGTCACTCTTTAAGAAAGCAAACATTTTTACCTGAACAACAAATGTTTTATCTCCAAATCCTGGTGTCATTCCTAAAATACTCATGTAAGAAGCTTCATTGATGAAGTTTTCAATCCCATGGAAAACTCCCCGACCAGTAGCAGAGATCCGTCCGTGGATTCCACCCTGACTGATGGGCTTACCGGTAACACAGGCATGGGCATTAATATCCTGCAAAAAAAGGGCAAAACTTAAAAGATGAAATGTCAACATCAATTTCTATGACGAACCAACATAAAGCAGCGTTAAAGTGGAAACACATTCTCATTTAACTAATATGTTCATTAGGAGTGTGTGTGTGTTTAAGGTATACTTTCATCAATAGGGATAAGTCTCACCTTTTCAAATTTCTGTTCCTAGAAAATATATAATAAAGTAGACTATTTTCTGATGGGAGAAACAGGGTTTTTAGGAATTAAACATCAAGTAAATACAAATAGCAGTATCACAAAAGTAGAGATAGTTCAGCTTAAAACTATTATTCCTTCACCAAATGTTTAAGCCCTACTAAGTAAGGGTATACATGTCACCTGTAGTTGTCTTAAAATTTATCAAAAGACTTGAGCATGTCACCAAAACAGAACCTAAGATAGGAAGAGCCATTACGGTGTTCATGGATGGGAAGACTCAACACTGCAAAAATGTTTTTCTGCCAAACTAATCTAGAAATTCAATTAAGTGTCACTTTTAAAAAAGAACTTTTAAAAGATAACTCAAGTTCACCTAAGAGTGGATTAACAAAAGTATTCAAGAAATAACAAAGAAAGAAAGAAAACAAAGTAACTAAGCTTTGCAGGGCAACTAGAATACCTATCAAGATAAAAAGCCATTAATCCAGAAATTCTACTTCCATACTATATATACAATTGTATATATACAAAAAATTGTGTATATATAGTATGGTATTACTGGAGTTAAAAAAAGGGGTACACGTGGGTGAGACACAGAGGACCATGCCCTTGTGTCAGCAGAGCACCTCCTGTAGTAGCTGTTAGCTCTAAGAAGCTGAGTGGGAGAGTAAGTCTTCTCCATTCTGTACTCTCTGAATTGACAGTGTGCATGTATTCTGGTTCAGAAACAAGTAAAATTAGAAGGAAGAAAGGGGCTTGGGAGGGCTTCCCTTCCAAGGGATAAACTGGAAGCAACCAGTTTAGCATACTGTAAACTGTAGCAACCAGAACAGTGCATAATAGACAAATCTACTGTCTTCTGTGGGACAGGAGAAACTAGAGACAGTCTTATTGTATATAGGAAATCAATATTAAATACAGGAAGCATTTTAAGTCAGTGGCTAAAGTATGGACTATTTAATAAATTTGTTGAGGCAATTTGCTACCCATGTGAAACAAGATAAAGTACCTTACTTCATATCATATTCCCTACCCCCCAGTGTTATGTTCTAGCCGGATAAGTTAAAAACTGACTGTTTAAATAAGAACTTTTAGAATTGTATTAGCTGTATCATTACCAACAAAAAGAACAAAAGTAAAAAAACCAAAACAAAACAGTCTAGTAAAGTGATTTATGGAATTAGTAGTTTTCCCACAGTTTTCCTTCATGAATAGTTAATGCTTATGAATACAGAATTGCAAACCAAGTAAGTGCCAAATGCTTTTGAACAGAGAAAATGCAAATGCTGGAGCTGACAGCAATCCTGTCTGAGGTCAGGCACGGTGCCGGTTGGCTGGCTGGCTGCCTGCGAGATGCCCAGCATACCTAATTGTTTTGGAAGCCTGGGCCCGGGTGGAGAACTCGCTTGCTCTCCAGCACCCAAACTTCTGGGCTAGGCAAAAGGAGCTGCGTGTTCAGGTCCACGTTTGAAAACAAGAAACAACAACTGCGGCTTCTTACCTTAGGCTCTGATTTTGTATTTCCTATCACTTTAAGAAGGACAGTCTTTTACCAGTGTTTAGTCCAAGGTTTAGTTGGCAGGGCCTCACAAAACTTTCTTTTGTCACCTTTGGGAGAGAGCTACGAATAACAATGTACTGCCCACTGTTTTGTACTATTCAGTCTAATGCCTTGCTTAAAAAGAATGAAAGACCATAACCAGAGCTCATTTAACATAAGAAGATGACATGGAAGAGCAACCTTTTGGGAATGGCAGTCAAAACCAAAATTCTCTGAAGTGTCTCATACTGCTCCTGTTTTATTTCAGGGGATTTGTGGAATTTACCTGGTTTAGTGTTTATAAGTGTTTATTTTTTATGCTTACTGAGGGCCAGTTATAATTATACTGTCATTCACTTAATCCTCATGACTGTCTCATGAACTAGGTGCTATTATTATTGTTATTTTACATATAAGGAAAGTGAGGCACAGAGAGCTTAAGGCACTTGCCCCAGGTCACAGAGCTGGTATGTGAAGGAGCCAGTCCCAGAATCCAGGGTGTCTGAGTGTGCCCCCAACTACACACTACATCACCCCCCAGGAAATGAGACAAGCCTAAATTCCTCCATTAGATGCCCCCTTCCTTCCTTTTAGAGGAAACAATATTCCTCCTCTTCTAAGGCTTATCTTTCCACTGGGGCCCTTAAAAGATGAATCTGTGGCCCACACCAATCAACATGCCAAGAACAACAAAAACCTTTCTCTTTAGACAACAGGCACCTTTCAAGCTGTCTCCTCTCTAGCGCCATTTTTCTTAAGTGAGGGCTACTCTTCATGCCCTACTTCCCTCTCAACACGCCCCTGCAGTCTGGCTCCAACCTCACTATTCCAATCTAGTTGCTGAATTGGTCTCTTCTCAGAACCACCCCCTCAGAACATCCACAACGCAAAGCTCTTGGCACTTCTCATTCTTTTCTAACTAATTGTTCCTTCCCTCCACCCCCCAATCACTCTTCTATCTGTCCATTCCTCTCCAACTCTATGGCAGGCCAATATCATCTCTTTTGGGCTCCTGTGTAGTCTCCTGTCCCCAACAGTCCCATTCTCTGCTGCACACAGAGTGAAGCTTACTGTGTCACACACCTGCTTACAATTAGCACTTCACTGGCTTCCCTCTGTTTTTAGGACAAAGACCAAAGTCCTTGCTGTCGCCTACAAGGTAGGAATTTGGCCCGACTCTCCTCTGCTGGCCTCTCTCACGCCCGCCCTCTCTACCCTGGCCACCATAGTTTTCCCTCAGCCTCTCAGGTTCACCTCGTTTCACATCAGGACCTTTACCCAGGTGCTTCCTTCTGCTTCCAACCCTTGGCCAGTGCCACTTCCGCTGGTTGATGTGTACTCATCTTTCAGAGTGCAGACCAGAAGGTTACATCTCAAGGAGGCTTTTCTGATCCTACTCCAGAGACGTGGTCAGGTCCCCAGCACTCTTCATAGCATCAGACCTTTTCCTTCTAGCCTTTACCCCAATTGTACTGAACTCCTTGCTTGCACTTTAAGCCTCCCGTGTAGTAAGTGCTCTCTCTATATTTTTAAAATAAATTGTGAGCAGTTAGGGTAGGGGGTCCCTGGAGGAAGAGAACGAGGCATGGCTTTCTTGACATGAGAAGCCATTTTGTGATCTAAGCCATTTTGATATCAAAGCCTGTCTACAATGCTTGTACTTGAACAGGTCTAAATAATTAATGATCTTAAGGGAACAGAAGAATGTTATCAAGCAAGAGAACTTAACAATAGCCAAGATAATTTATCAGTTGTAAAGACTCCCAGTTCTGTTTCAATGGTAAAGATAAGCCTGAAGTGCTCAACCTTCAGATCAACTGGAACCTAAGGGATGACGATGTTGACCTTTTCTGATCTTAGTGACTTCAATCAACTAAAGCTTGGACTCTGCCAACCACCCAAGTCCTTTCATGAATATGCAGGTACCCTTAACTTAAAACTTCCCCAGTTTTGCTGTTCAGGGAGACACTGCTTTGGGAAAGATCCCAGTGTTCTCCCTACTTGCTGCAAGTAATAAATCCTACTGATCTTTGGCTTGGTTGTGTCTTTTGGCTTGACACACACCAAGAGGTGAACCCAGTTTTTGGGTAACAAAATGTCTTTTCAACTCACGTTCTCTTCCCACTCCTTAACTGTTTTTCAAGGTTCCATCCCTTTGAAGGACGAAGTTAGTTGTTCTTCTTGTGTTCTGCATTAATGGCACTACTTCTGCTCAGTCCCCAGACTGTAAGTCCTCCTGGTTCTTTCTGACTCAACCCTGTCCTTTTCCTTGGTCCCACAGATGCAACCCAGTCCTGCTGAGTCTTACCCTCTGTCATGAGCCAATGCTTCTCCCCAGCCCTATCGCTACCGGCTGTGAAGACAGACACTGACACTGTGGAGGCCATCTCTTTGCTCCAGCCTAACACTGTTGCTGGCCCCTCTCCCCTAAGGAAAGGTCAGCATCAAAGGCTCCCCGCTGACTAGCAAGTAAAATAAAAACACTTGGACTTGATTATTTTTCTACTCTTTCACTTACTTCATCATTCTCTTACCACCTTTCTAAATGTGCCTTATCTTCAGACAATCTGAGCTCTACAGTTTCCCCTCCTATCCTCCAAATCTTCATGTTTAAATTCTATCCATTTTCCAATTTTCACTGCAAAGTAAAGGAGCTGTTACAGTGGAGGATTACTGGACTGAATGTCAATATTATGACATAGTATGAGTGTGTTTCATGTTTGGTAATTGCAATCATTGTTGCTTTTGTTGTGGTCATCCATGTACAATGCTTGGTGTCAGTCTATTTATCTCTTGTAAAAATAAAATACAGTGTGTGTGTGTGGGAAAAAAAAAAAAAAAAAAAAATTCTATCCATTTTCAATGTCCAGCCCTGACCAAATACCTCTTCCAGGAAGCCTGCTTTTAGAAACTCTCCACCCTGCTATTACACTATCTCCATAACTTATCTGCTTAATGTGTCTTAGTTCCTTTGAGGGAAAAGCCCAACTTGAATGCTTCCTTATTTCCCTTTTACTGTCTTGTAATGTATCCTGCCCTGGGAGGTGATCTTTGAGGGCCCATCCCAGCGGTCAGGATAGGGTTGCATATGAGTAAAAGCTCAATCCAAGTTCACTGCATTTATGGTATAAGATAGACAGAAGTAATATATAAAATCACGATATGATTAAAGGAGAGGAGAAAAACCCAGTGAATTCTCCCCTTATACATATCATCATTTGAACTGTTATTTCTGGTAGATAGCAAATGAAGCCCTCAGAGCTTTTGGTGGGTACTCACATAGTGCCCTATGGTGCTAGCATAGGTGTCAGCAATCCAGGACATCTCCCGCTCGCCTGTGCTCATGTCTGGGGCAGGCACATCAATGCCAGGACCTGGGGGCATAGGGAAAGGGCATCGTACCAGTTTTTAAGATAAATGCATCTCAAACACATAGATCCTTGCAATTCTCTATAATAACAAAGCTACCATGGCTAGAAATCTTTAGATTTCATCTAGGTTACTAATTCAAGTCATAGAAATACTTATTAAATGTTTCATTACAAAATTTACAGATACACAGTGTTACATGATAACTTCTCCCACTGGTGTTCACTTGCTATGTGAAATTAGCCATGCACAACTGATAAGCCACTCAACAGATTTCTGAATGTTGCAAGCATAGGCAAACCAGTTTAGCCTCTCTTGACCTCAGTTCCTTAAACTGTACTTAGAGATAACAGTACCATAAGGAGGGCTGTTATGGTTAGAAAGTTTATGTGTATGAGACAGCACAGTGACATACTTGCTTACTGGGGGTGTAAGCCCTCCTCGCCAAGTAGAAAAAGGGAAAAGACACACTGCTGAAGTATTATGTTAAGCCCCATAATACCTTTATCCATGACATAATGCTGCTTTGACCTATTATTCAAAGCTTACTCTGTACAGAACGTTTTAGGCCTTGACTTTCAGTTCCTCAGATCAGCAAATAAAAAGTTTGAGGATAACAAGAAGCTAGCCCACAGGCAGCAACAAGTGCCAATGACAGCACTAATGCTGATGTCCAGTGAGATCTCAGATGGAAATGTATTAAATGGTGCCCACTCAAATCTGTAAAGGCAGGAATACACAGAAATATACCCATCAAAACAGTAAGAATACAATACAAAACAACCTAATTATTTAATGGGTCATCTATACAAAGAAATACTATGCAGCCATTACAAAGAATGATGTACATCCATGTAAATGACTTGGAATCATCACCAAAACATACATGTGGGGGAAAAAAGCAGGTTTCATACAGCATCTATAAGTTCCCATTCGTGTAAAAGTCTCTTTATATATACCGATGTATAATAACTATACGTATTTCCATGTGTATATATGTATGCAGAGGTTTAGAAAATATGCACAAACTTTTTCACTATGTTTAGATTTCAGCATTGTTTATAACTTTCTATATTGTTTTAATTATAAAATACAAACTCGTTATCTTTATAAAAAGAAAAACACAACTTTTAAATGATTAAACTATTGTCTCCCAAATTAAGTTCTTTCTAAGAGCTATACTTGAGTTCTTCCTATAATTATTACTTTTACTCAACAGAATAAGGTCCATTCTAACATTCTTCTACATTTTAGGGGCCCAGGCCCTACATATGTACTTCTTTATACAAGTTGTGATGTAACGATACAGGATTGGTGTAAGACAACTTTGAAGTGGTCAAAGTTTTGTTTTTTACACTCTTGCTCCCCCTTCCGTACCCAACCTGTAACTCTCCTATGTCCTGGTACTCTTTTCCTTAGGCATCTTAAAATATCAAGAAGTCTAACTTCCCCCAACCCACCCTCACCCCATACAGCTTTCCTGCTTGGAACAGTTAATGCCATATTCTAGCCTCATCCTCTGACAAAAGGGCTCCACTGTTCCACTGGCTCACAATTCCCATTCCTTTACAGTGACATACCTCAACTGGAGGGTAATACAAGTATATTTAATCATATTGCTTTTCTCCTAAGGTATAAATGACAATTTGCTCCCACATCTCTTTAGAGGTATCTACAAAAGTATTATGCTTGTTTTCAGCAATATCAAGGTTAAATAAGCTTGTTGCCTCAAATAACAATTCTATTTGGAGAAGGGCAAGTTTGAGGTATGTACTCTGTAAATCAAAAATGTATGATAATAAATTGTCTTTCAAAAACAATTATTAGTCTAGATATGCTGAAGTCAGATAGCTCCCCCTACCCAAAGCAAAATCACAAAATATTATTAGGCTTGTGAGTTTTCTACTACATACAAAATCAATATATAGGGATGCACAGATTATAAACAATTCCTGGATTACAGGTAAATTCTCAAATACCTACAGGTATGAAAGTCCATCCTTTTAAAAACAGGTAACTACCCTTAGGAAAGTTAAAATGCCATCACTCAATCCCATAACAGTATAAATAAGATAAAAAATTGGCTGAAAAAAGCAACTGCTTTCACAGAACATGAATGTAGGGGTAAAGCTAAGAGGGTAATTTTGGTGCACAGAGATATAGCGGATGAAAAGGGAACTTCACAGTTTACAAAGGTGGTATCTAAACTCACATAACAGAATTAACACCCTTGCACAAACTAAGAAAGAAGAAAGAAAGAAAAAGAGGAAGGACCACTTCTCAACTCATTCTATGAGGCTAGTATTATCTTGGTATCAAAGACTTCTTAAGAAAAGAATACGGCAGACTAATATCTCTTAGAACAGTATCAGAAAGAATAAAATACTTATGAATAAACTTAACAGAAGTAGTGTGAGACCTGTACACACAAGCCCCAACTACTGAAGCCCGCGCACCGCAACGAAGAGTAGCCCCCGCTCGCCGCAACTAGAGAAAGCATGCGCCCAGCAAGGAAGAGCCAACGCAGTCAAAAATCAATAAATAAATAAATTTAAAAAAAAACCCCAAACAAATAAATAAATAAATAAAATAAAATGTACGTTTTAAAACAAAAACAAATGGAAAGACATTCAGTGTTCATGGACTAGTTTAAAGTGGAAAACAGAATAAGGTATGAATGTTCTCCGTTGGATGAAAAGTGGCATTGTTGGAGGGAAAAGTGGGGGGGTGGTGGTGGTGGGATGAATTGGGAGATTGGGATTGACATGTATACACTGATGTATAAAATATACACTATATATACACTAATATGTATAAAATAGATAACTAATAAGAGCCTACTGTATAAAAAATAAAGCAAAATTCAAAAAAAAAAAAAAGGTTAAGATGGCAACACTCTACAAATAGGTCTACAGATTCAAAGCAACCCCTATCAAAACCAGAGCTGACTCTTTTTGCAGAAATTGAAAAGCTGACCTTAAACTCATATGAAGTGACAGAGCTAGGACCCAGATTCAGGTCTAACTCATAATCTGAACCTCTGGAAAGGGAAGTCAGAAAATAACCGAAATGACATCAGTTCCAAAGGTTTGCTCAGGAGTAGTTTTGTGCCCTAGAGAGGGAAAGAATGACAACTGCATCCCTCTTATGCTACAAAGCTTTCTGGGCCCAGATGTCAGTTTAGCTGCATGGTGGCTTTTGCACATAAGCAAAGAAGTCAAATTGCTAATATTTAAGCTTTCAGTGTTTCAATGAATCATTTTTTAACCTTTGCAATTACAGGGTTCTTGTCAATATAGAGAAAATTAAGCTGGATATCCTCTCTATATATGGACAATAAATACAACTGAATAAAGTCTGAAACCACTCAAGACTATTAAGTACGTTTGATATTTAAGCTAAGAGTTTAAGCTAAGTTATGATATAAAAAATTATGAAGGCTATCAGAATTAGTAGATATTTCTGTGAAGGAGGTAGTTATCTCATTAACTAGTGCTACCCCTGTACAATGACTGTGTAAGTAAAGCTCACAGCAGTGCCAGGGAGGATGCATGCCAAGAATCCAAATGCCTTTTAAATTATAAAAGACAGGACAAATCTAGTAAAGTTCTAGTGTTACTTAAAAGGGGCAGATTTCAAAATAAGGATATAGTAAGTTCACAGGAACTTGTCAACAGTGAGAAGAATACTGGGGAAGGAAAACAAGAGGGACAGGAAAACAGGAAAAGTAGATTTTCTTTCCTATTTTAGTCAGTCTTCTTAGTTTTAACTATTGTTAAAGGGGCAAAATTCTATTAAATGATTTTTTTTTTTAAAGCAAATCAGAATCTTTCTAGGACAAGAAAATAAATAGAAAGACAATTTGCTTGAAATTTAAAGATTAAATAATAACTATATATTACAGAAAAGAATATTCACATCTCATACACAAAATAACGTATGACATGGATAACAGTGCGATAGAAAATCAAGAAAATGAAGATCAGTACCCTCAGAAACTTAGTCCGAGTAACAAACATTAGGAGCCCCAGGAATCCTTAAAATCAGCCAGTGATGGCACAGGGAGTCATCAGCATGAGCCTCCACACCTCCCAGCCTGTGCCCACTGCTTTGAAGCGAAAGGCCTGCTTAAGCCTCCAATTCCAAACAGCATCAGTTTTCTCACTGCTTTCGCAACAGGATTACTCTTGCAAAACTACTTTTTGCATATTAAAAATTGTTTATAATGCAGGCATTATTTAGTTCCTAAAGTCTTTTTGGATGTCACAGTTGTGATTGTGCTTGTTGTTCAATGCTGTTACACTGATCAAAAACCTTTATTATGTCTGTACAAGGAGAAGAGGTGGAAGTGACCTCTCCTGGTATCCACACTGTATACTGAGAACCTGAACTTTTCTATTAAAGAGGTGTCATGAACAGGCCCAGGTATGTTCACCATGTTTAACACAGAACCCAATTTCTCAAAGTAAGAGGACAAATCTCTCCATGCATGTATAGACAAAAGCAGGAGTTTAAATTAAGACAATTACTTTTTAGATGTTCCCCCTCTATGGAAATCTACATGGCAATACATACCAATAAAGCCCTTCTTTGCCAGCTCCATGGTGAACCTCCTTGTGATCTTTTCCAATTCATTATCCTATAAAGGAAAAAGGTGAAACACAAACAATAATGAAAAAATAATTTTTGATAGAAAAACCACTTGTAGAGATAATAGTTGCATCCTATTTTCTACTTATAGGACATTTTCATATATCTTCTTGTGTAATCTTCAGAACAATTCATAAAGTAGGTATTTCCATTTTAAACGGAAATTAAATTTTAAATTTCTGAGAGACTAGAAATTAGGTTACATAAGGAACAGGTAGTAGCACTAAGGCTCAAACCTGTTCTCCTTGTATTAATATAGGATCTTATGAGCAATCCTTATGGTGTATTTTCATTTAAATTACAAATTTAAAAAATAAAATCATACACATTGTTCGTATACAGGTATTTATTCACATAATTTATTTAACTTAATACAGAGGTTAATTAGCAGCTTAAATTAACTTGGAATTGAAAGGATAAATAATAAAATTTTTACCAAACTAGTTAAGATATGTCACTAGAACCTTGGGATCCCAACATAAAAATCTCAGAGCACAGTTATATTATAGTCGTATATAACATGCATGAATATAACTAAATGCTTAAGAATATGAAGGTATACTAATTATACTAATTACCTTTTAACCAGGTAAGAAAATGAAAAAGGACACTGATGTAAGTAGGTGACCTTTCATATGGCAAAACACTCAATGAGTTAACTGCTTGTTTTTCCATTACTTTTAAAAGCAACAGGACGACTTCCCTGGTGGCACAGTGGTTAAGAATCCACCTGCCAATGCAGGGGACACGGGTTTGAGACCTGGTCCAGAAAGATCCCACATGCCGCAGAGCAACTAAGACTGTGCGCCACAACTACTGAGCCTGTGCTCTAGAGCCCACGAGCCACAACTACTGAAGCCCACGCACCTAGAGCCTGTGCTCCGCAACAAGAGAAGCCACCGCAATGAGAAGCCCGTGCACCGCAACGAAGAGTAGCCCCTGCTCACCACAACTAGAGAAAGCCCACACGCAGCAACAAAGACCCAATGCAGCCAAAAATAAATAAAGAAATAAAGAAATTTATAAAAGCAACAGGAACCATTAATCTCACTGGTATAGGGGATACACAGAAGTCCAGTAATTTCAAGTCCTTTGTAAATGCACCATGTGCACTAATGTCACTTTGATACTTACGGTATAGTTCTTGGGATTGATCTTAACACCAGCTTTGGCACCCCCAAATGGCACATCTGAAAGAGAAGGCTGAAAGTTATTCCATATAAAGGCTAGAAGAATTAAAAAGGCAGAAAGCACTGTGTAATGTTATAAAAGTATGATACTTTTAGCTTTAGTTTCAGAAAATTCAATAAATAAACCCACCATCTCTTCTAAAATGCTGTACCTTAAAATTCTAGTGAACAGAAACTAGACTAGGCAAATTACAATGCATATATAATCAGTGTGCTTTACTATTTCTAAAATGTAATGGAATATTTATTTTCCTTTTACTATGATTTGGTCTTATTTACAGAGTATAGAAAGGGATTTAAACAAAGATCTACACTTAAGGAAAATTCAATTAGTTCCTATAAAGTTCCCCATTAAAAAAAAAAAAGACTAAATCTTAACTAAGACTAATTGAAAAATGATATAAGTCAAACTGTGCAACCTAAAAACAAAAAAACCCCACTTCTGATGAGGTATATTTCTCTAACAACCTTGTATGCAAACATATTTCCCCAAAGAGTTCTTATTAGGTAGCGGCAAAGGAGACCACTTACCAACCACTGCACACTTATATGTCATCAGAGAAGCCAGAGCTTTTACTTCATCTACACTCACATCAGTGCTGTAACGGATACCTGGCAGTTTAAAAAAAAGAGGGGGGTGAGAAAGAAGGGGATGTATTTAGAACATCCTTCTGGCATGTTGAAAAAAAAATGCTAGAAATTGAAAATGTCCACACTTTTTATGGTTATTTTCAAGAACACCTAAAGTAGCTTATGACTAAAGAGTCAATAGGGGGACTTCCCTGGTGGTCCAGTGCTTAAGATTCCATGCTTCCGCTGCAGGGGGGCTCGGGTTCATCCCTGGTTGGGGAACTAAGATCCCACATGCCGCGTAGCTTGGCCAGAAAGAAAAAAAAAGAGTCAGTAGGAAAAAAGCTGCTAATTAGATACCCAGAAAGAGCGACAGAATGAGCACTGAATTTGATTCAAGTATTTTCATATTTAAGAGAATAAAATTGGTGAAGTTCAGTGTTCGCTTTCTGGTATGAGTAGCATCAAGTAGGGTTTCTGGGGATTTCGAGATAAGATAGCCCTGTCCTTCAGGGACTTATAACCCAGTGGGAAATAACAGTAAATATGATTTCACAGACGAAAATTACCTTCCAATGAATGTTTTTTACACTTTCAGGGAGACAAGTAACTCCATGGAGGCTTTTCTTTCTTTTACTTTTTGCTTTAGGTGACTTGGTAGCAGAGAGTTCAAGAATTTTGCTATAGGCAAATGGATAGTTAACAGGCTTGACAGTTTCAACTTGAATATCAGATGTCTAAATAGAGGTTTTGGCTTCAATGGGGTATAACCAAAGAGATCCTTACCTGTAACTCCCTTCACCAACTGCCAGCCTCTTTCAACCAAGAAATGAGAAGCTTGACAAAGTCATCTCTCCTTCCTGGAAATGAGCAATTCCCTTCACTCTGCTATAAGGATGGGAGGTAGCCAAGCAGACAGGCAACTCGGAGTCTTAATGCCCTCAATCCTCTACCAAACTAGATGTTTGGTAGAGGGGACACAGAAAGCGGGTATGCCCACTACTTTGGTTTTGGTGGTCTTAGTCAATAACCGAAGTTTTGCAGGGTTAAGCCACCTCTCATCCTTTTAGTCCATTGCTTCTCAACCCCAAGGAAGAAGGCCTGAGTGAGGCTGATGATTGCACACTGCTTGGGGCTCCCTGACACTGAGTCACAAGTATGGGGGCCCAGGGACACCTCTTAAAGGATTCTGGGAATAAAAGTTTTTCAGATAGAAATACACAGTATTCTCATGGACCAGCAGTTTGAGAAAACTCCCTTAGTCATTTAAAAAAGCTGGCTCTTGGATGTTTCCGAAAACACCTATCTAAACATAAACGACACGTTCCAAGAGAATTTCATCTGTCGGTATATGATCATAAACAGCAAATTCTGAAACTGAACATATTTCTTTGTCCCATCAGAAAAATAAAATGAATTATTTAGAAAAGCAAGCTCTTAGAAAACTATCTTGCATATAATGGGTTCTCAGATTATTTGTGGAATAAACTGTTATTAAAATTTTAGAATGATAAATGACAGGGTTTTGGGGTTTTTTTTTTGCATATAGCAGATATCTGTTGCTATAAGCTTGCTTCCTCATTTTGTTCAGGTCTTTATTAAAAACTTTCTTCATTCTGAGAGGCCCTCCCTGACCACCCCTTTTAAAATAATTTAAAATAGCACTTCCTCATCCCCACTCTCCAGCCCCTATTTACTTTAAATTGACTTTATATTTGTTTACTCTCCAGCTTCCACCCCCACCCACCCCCACCCCAGCAAATCAGCACCATGAAGACAGACTTTCTTTTGTCTACTAATTCTTGGTGCCTAACACAGAAAATTTGCATGCATTAGGCACTCAAATACATGTGGAATAAATATGACTATTTCTTGACTCTTAAAACTTAAGGTAGAAAGACAGAATCCATGTTAAAATTTTGACATACATGTAAGTCAGTGCCTGTGCATATCATGGAAGGAATAAAAAGCGCTAAAAAGCAAATGTACCAGGTCCTAAAAACTATTACAGAAAAAAAATCCAAAATTTGTAAGTAATATTAAGACCAGGGCTTCCCTGTTGGCGCAGTGGTTGAGAATCTGCCTGTCAATGCAGGGGACACGGGTTCGAGCCCTGGTCTGGGAAGATCCAACATGCCGCAGAGCAACTAGGCCCGTGAGCCACAATTGCTGAGTCTGCGCGTCTGGAGCCTGTGCTCCGCAACAAGAGAGGCCGCGATAGTGAGAGGCCCGCGCACCGCGATGAAGAGTGGCCCCCACTTGCCGCAACTAGAGAAAGCCCTCGCACAGAAACGAAGACCCAACACAGCCAGAAATAAATAAATAAATAAATAAATAAATAAATAAATAAATAAATAAATAAATAAAATTTAAAAAAAAATTAAGACCAAACACTGGTTTCAACAAAAATTGCTTTACTAAAAAAATTTTAAATTGAAGTATTCAGGTATACAACATAGTGATTCACTACTTTTATAGATTATGCTCCATTTAAAGTTATTACAGGGACTTCCCTGGTGGTGCAGTGGTTAAGAATCCTCCTGCCAATGCAGGGGACAAGGGTTTGAGCCCTGGTCTGGGAAGATCCCACATGCCGCGGAGCAACTAAGCCTGAGCGCCACAACTACTAAGCCTGAGCGCCACAACTACTAAGCCTGCGCTCTAGAGCCTGAGAGCTACAACTACTGAGTCCGTATTCCACAACTACTGAAGCCTGCACACCTAGAGCCTGTGCCCTGCAAGAAGAGAAGCCACCGCAGTGAGAAAGCCCGAGCACCGCAACAATAGGTAGCCCCCGCTCGCCGCAACTAGAGAAAGCCCGTGCACAGCAACAAAGACCCAATGCAGCCAAAAAACAAAAAGTTATTATAAAATATTGGCTATATTCCCTGTGCTGTACAATATATCCTTGTAGCTTATTTTATACACAGTAGTTTGTACCTCTTAATCCCCTACCCCTATCTTGCCCCTCCCCCGTGGTAACCACTATTGTTCTCTATATCTATGAATCTGTTTTGTTTTGTGAAATTCACCCATTTATTTATTTATTGAAATTTATTTTATTTTTTTTAAATTAATTAATTTATTTATTGAAACCGTGTCCCCTGCATTGGCAGACGGATTCTTAACCACTGCGCCACCAGGTAAGTCCTGTTTTGAGATTTTGATAGGGATTGCATAAAACCTGTTGATTGCTTTGAGTAGTACAGACATTTTAATATTATGAATTCTTCCTATCTATGAACACAGGATATTTTTCCATTTCTTTGTATCTTCAATTTCCTTCAATAATGTCTTTAAGTTTTCAGAGTATAGGTCTTTTATCTCCTTGGTTAAGTTAAAAAATTGTTTAAATACTAAAATGTGTTTATACAAATTGTCACTTAGTGACTAGGCATTACTTAGGCATATTATTTAGTGGAAACTATGCTAGGCCAGGGATCTGGGTTGGGTGCAGTGCCCAGCATTTCCTAACTAAGTGAACTCACCCCAATAGCAACTGCTGTGGGCATCTGCACTTGCTCACCTGGGGAGGTGCAAACAATGCTCTTAGGCTTCATGCCAGAATTGCTTGGGATAATGTGTTTGAGGCAGCTGGCACAGTGTCTGCATGTGGTCGATACTTCAATCTCAACTATTTTCACTGTTATTATAAGTATTGCAAAGTAGTGGCAAATAACAAAGAAATGTAGTTTTTAAAAAGTCTAAATGGATAGGATTTTAAACAAGCAGCTCAATAACCTTTGATTTTATTACTTCTCAAGACAAATTCATGGAGGTGGTAAAATAGTGCTCTATTAAGAATCAGCATTTTTCCTATTACAGTTGAAGCACTTTTTTTCATTGTGCTTTTAGAGTCTATGGAAATAGTCACTGTTACATTAATTTTCCTTGCTTTCTTAAGTGGGGGAAAAGTTACTTTCCCTTACCCAGTGCTTATAACTAATGCATTCAGTGGGAAACGAAAAACAGCTTGAAATACTAACATTCATAAATCAGACAGCAATCCTAATGTTCTAGACTTAAATGCTCATTAGAAACCAGGCCACTCCTTCTACAAAACAGTGTAAACAAAATCTATTTTATTGCAGAAGTCCTGGAATGATATGAGTCAGAAACTGCATGTAACAAAAAACATGTTTCCACTGGATGGCACCCAGGAATTCCTGTTTGTAAAGTGAAATTTTCTTTCCTAGCCACACCCATTTAGAGAGCTCAACTGCAAGACACTGAAGAGTAGTAGTTACATAAATCACCTCACTCCACAGGCATTTTCTGCAGGCTAGGAACCAATGAAGACTTCTAGTGAATTGAGGCAAGGGACCACTATAAGGAAAGTAGTGGAGTCAGGGAATAAGCCCTGGGGAACTGATAAGGGTGAGAGACCTAGAAATGAATGCAGGGGATGCCTGGGCTAAAGAAGACATATGCTTTCATTTTTAACTTTCTAATTAGTGACACGTGAATGTTTTTACGTGTGGAATTTGGCAGATATACTAGTACAGACTCCAGTAATACAGGAATTACCCATACCCAAGGGAAGGCTAGTTACTATTCTTCCTCTGGGATTGGAAACCAAAGATAATTACTAAAAATATACTGCCCCCTGAAAATTCTTTACCACATTCTAATGAATGCTAAGAATATGACTGCAAAAAAGACAATATGCTCCAATAAATTTGTAAATTCAGTGGATTAGGAGATATTAGCACAATTGGTGTACATGAAGGACAAAATGATGTGACATATACTTTGAAGTTCTGAAAGAAGGGGAAAACCTAGCATTTTTGAATGCCTACTGTATATCAAGAATAGTAAATATGAAGACAAAGTCGTTCAATAAAGCCAGATACCCACATGCATAAAAGAAAACCAAAAAAACTTAAAACATTTTAAACCAAAATGAAGCAAGAAGGACCTTATTTGCAGTATGAATATTCTCACTTTTTATAAAACCAAGCCTTTCTTTCCCTCTTTTCTGTGGCACAGAAGGCTAAAGGTAAGCAAGACCAACAGGGATTGGATGCGGCACAGGGATAGAAACTAGAAGGAACAAATTTTATTACAAAAATGGAGAACATATATTATAGTTTTTTGGTGTCCTGAAATCTCAGAGCCTACGCTGACACGAGCATTGCTACTGTTTGGGAAGAGATCAACTGGATCTTTGAACGACAGATGTAATAATGGAGGTAGATGCTTCCAATGGAAAGCACGAGTCCATGGCTGGGTACACTAGAAAGGGAACTGGGTGATTATACAGATGTGGACCACAGGTCTGATGTCATTATAAATAGGGTCTGGTGGGGAGGAATAAATTAGGAGGTTGGTATTAACATTTACACCCTACTCAATACTCTGTAATAACCTATCTGGGAAAGAATCTGAAAAAGAATAGAAATATGTATATGTATAACTGAATCACTTTGCTGTACACCTGAAACTAACACAACATTGTAAATCAGCTATACTCCAATACAAAATAAAAAAAATAAAAAAAAAAAAAGAAATGGGGTCTAAAATCAAGGTCCACGGCTGAAAGAGTAATCTGTGCTTTCAGTTCACCAGAGGAAAGAAACACCACCCATGACAATGTTTATTATTTATCAAACTTGGTAAAGTTGGAGGAAAGGTTGGTGATAGAACTTTGAAATCATACCATTGATTCTCCAGAGAAATTAACTTAATATATAGTTATTTTGAGCTAACTAGTAATCAGATGTTTCAAAACAACATTAATGAAATGCAGACCTCTGCAAACTATACACAGCACAAAACATTTCTCAGCCTTTTAACTTAACTCCCAAATATTTTCCTTACTACCCTCAAGAGCCTAAGATTGGTGTACAGTAAGTTTTTCTAGGAGGAAAAAAAAAATCAAAAGCAAAAACTGACTAAGTTGCTATGGTGATAAAGAAAACACACCAGCTGATTACTTTGAAAAAGATGCAGTGAAAACCACAACTGAGTAGCTTGAATTTTTCTCCCTTTTGCTAGATGACTCAAACCCAAAAACATACAAAAAAAGCTCCTAGCGACTAAGTCGCCATTGTTTTTTATGATGAATCATTAACTAAACACATTCATGAAAATTCAAATGGGATTTTAAAAGTTACTTGAACCTGGATCTTTTAACAGTGTTTGATTTACTGACCAGAAATTCAATTTCCAACTGTAGTGTCTCTTTTCAGAAACTATTTACTCAATAACCAAGAGTTCTACCACGAGCACAGAACCCCAGAAAGGCAAAGAGGACTTAGAACTCTTAAAATTCATGCACTAATACACTTGCCATTTACTCATTAGAACCTATTTTCTCACTTAATAATATTCCCTAGCTCGCAATAGAAGAGCATAACTTAATTAAAAATGAGGAGAGGAGGGAAAGCAGCAGTGAGGAACCAGTACCTACCCACCAGCAAGTAATGACCATGTAAAATACTAGAAGTCTCACAAAAATTCCTTCAGCTCCAGGAAGGAGCATTTAGTACAGAAACTAAGGATTGCTTGACAGTATCCATGTACCGTTCCGTTTAAGGCAGGGAACAAACACTTTACAGTCTTAACCCATTATCAAAATCTTTATTTTAAGCATTTTGAAAAGACAAAACTAAGCTTTCTGGGAAGCAAATGTTTAGCTGCTGTCGGAAAAACGAAATGAAAAATATATTTCTTCTTTCCATTAAAATTTCAAAATTATGTAATACATACGCATGTTTTCAAAATTCAAATACAGAAAAAGCTGATGTCTCCTGATTACCACTTATGACCCCAGTCCTTAGGGGTGACTATTCTTGGCAACTTAAATGTATATATAACCTTCCAAGTCATTTCCCAGCGTTTATGTACATACATATCTATAGAACATAGAACTGTTTTGTGTTTAAGTATTTAACTTACTGCCCGATGGACGGAGGAAAGAATATGAATTAAAAGGGGGATTCTGTTAATTTTTGTTTTATAGATTCCTTATTCTGATAATAACACTAAGCTTATCTTATCATATCTTCATACCAAACAGGTCCTGGAAATGATGTTAGTAAAATTGGTGAATATAAAGTGGATAACACTTAGTAAAAGACAACAATTTGTTATAAAAAGATTCAAAGAGGTAAAGGCTCAAAATTTCAGATATCTAGTTTCCTATCTATTATTTACAAGTCTAGGTGATATCTGAGAGGGATCTTAAGAGAGGACGAGAAGAATTATAGGGATATGGGAGACAAGGTAGGGACTGGCACCACACTTTTTTTGCAAGGGTAAGATTGAGAAAAACATATGCCTGTATTTCCATTTTTCCTAAGGATCATTTTACACCAGATTTCCTTTATTTTCAAAATGCAATCCTCTTTCCTAGTAACACTTTGTTCCCTGATACCAGTTTTCCTACCAGTGTCTCAGATGAGTTAAATCTTTGACTCCCCATTCCATATATTCTACCTGTAGGGGAATCCTGAAGCTAACCAGGAGCCCATCAAGAGTTGCCTCATTAGAACAAAAGATGCTCTTATCACCCAGGAAATTCCAAGGGATTTAGGAACTCTGTGTAGGATGCTCCTACCATCCCCCATAACTCAGGAAATTACAAGGGTTTCAGGGGCTCTGTGTCAGCAACTGGAGTCAAAGGCCAAATATCAGAACAATGGATACTCCCAGAACCCCTATCACTCAGGAAATTACAAGGATTTTAGGAGCTCTGTATTAGGAACTGCGGGCAGAGACCACATAAATATTTATTATTCCATAAAACCTTACTTTTCACTATTTACAAACATATTCTGTCCTCATGACCCCAACACACAGTCCCACCTCCTGCCTGAGCTGATGCCACCCCCTCTACGACACCTCTATCTGAAATGACCTTTCCCCAGTCGAACTCCTAACCAGCCTTCCCTACTTCCAAATCAAGATGGTCTTTCCCGGGCATCTTCCTTGAACTCCTATTGCAGTAACATATTACCCAGTGTGCTTCCAACTGTGTCACTTATTGACTGGTTCCAGGAAAGGAAAATCAACCTTTATAATTTTCATTTGTGTCATCTTTCATATTTTCCTCTAGCCAAGCAGCAATTTAGAAAAATTAGAAGGTCTGACAGACTTTCTCCAAGAACAATCAAGAGAACAGCAATTCATGATAAACAAAGGCTTTTCTTAGTTTTTAGGAAGAGACACCCAGAAGAAAGCCATTTAAAAATTAGTGACCTGAGTAGTAATACATTTTGACTAACTCTAAAGAATAAACAAAGTGCAAAGTGCAAACTGCAAAGCGCTAAAAAATTATCGCACTGAAGACCCATAAAGATACATGAAATAACACTCTGGTGGAGAAATGAGTTTTTCTGGCCGATATAAACTGTTTAAACACCAAAGCTCTTGAAACCTCTTTCAATGGAAAACTCTCTTTAAAATGTTCCTTCATTGCCTAAGTAATTACAACAAAAGGGACTGGTAAAGACATCACCTGTGAATGCATTTATTTTCTAGCAAGAAGTTAGGTCTTCTAATAGCTATTAACAAATTTCAAATGATCCAAAGTAGTAGGAATCATTGTGCTGATGGCATGACATGATTTTCAATCAGTGCTTACCCCATGATACAATTTGTAACTTTTTACATGAATAAATCCAGACAGTGACTAAGAAGGTGGGTGCTGGAATCTGATGGCTGGAGCCTGAACCCAACCCTACTACTTACTGCTGTGTAACCCTGCGAAGGGAGACCTCACTCTTCAGCCTTAGTATCTGCATCCGAAAATCTGGGTCAACAGTGCATTCATGAGGTTGTTCTGAGGAATCAAAGCAGTGATGCACGAAAAGCTCTTAGCAAAATGCCTGGTGTACACCACGTAAGAGCTCAATAAATGCTATTATTGCTATCCCTTGTTTTGCCAGTTGACCTTTGTGAAGGCAGACTCTCCCAGGTACAGCTAGCTGCCTTTTGAAAGGTAACTAAAAATGTCTTGAGCAGCCCTCTCCCAGATTGTCCTCTTGCCCTTCATAAAACCTATCCTGCCTTTATCAGTAGTATTTCATACATTAACACTTCAGTCTTGATAGTGAGTACTTCAATCTGCATTAATTTCTGCCTCTGGAAAGGGGAAAACACTGATTCATCTGGATAGCTAGGTCAATTTTAGATAATAGCTGTGGACTTAAGACTGTTCACGGTTATCTTGTAGGAAAGGACTGGGAGTAGAGCTGCTTCATTTTATAACTTTCACTATTATTAGAACATTTGAGTCATATGTATGTATTTTAACAGGGGTTTGTTGGGTAGAGCAATTATGGGCCATTTATGAATCAATGTGCTTCATTAAAGTGATATTAAAGGTTTTTTCCTTTATTATTTACATTATAACAACCTAATTATTATTGGTTGTTGGCAAAGCCCTCAGTATCTTTAACATAATTGGATAAGAAACAATTTTCCTAAGCAATCTAAATTATCACCAACAATCTAAACCCAGTTTCCTCCCACTGTATAAGTTATAAAATCTAAGTCATTTCTTAGAAATTTAAACACTGTCAGTTTATCTGGAGTTTGATACATACTACTGGTGTTTGTCCTCCAATTTTTGATGCCCCAATTCCTGAAAAGTGTCCTTTGCATATTAAGTGAGCAGTAAGTGTTTGTCTTCCTGCATATGGGGTTTTTACTGCCAAAGCAAACTAGCTAGAGGGATTCACACAAAGTGACAGGAAGACTGAAGGACAACCTGGCTTATAGGTCTCCACCATTATCGTAGCTCTTCATTCCCTAGTATTTTCGGGGAGGGCATTTGGCTCCCATGAAATAAGAAGACCTTTATAACAGCAACGCAATTCATATTTAACTAAAAAAGTATTAAAAACAGCAATAACTCAGGGCTAAGGGCTAGAGGGTAGAAGACATAAACTACCTGTGTTCTAACTGAACTTCCAGGTTGAGTTAAATTTACATACAAAGACTACATTTACCTTGTGGCAGCAGACGTAGACACATTCTCACACTCTAAAAATATTAGATAGTGTGAATTTATTCAAAGTTACCCGTTTTGATGGTTGTCAATTCAGCATAGGAGAAATAAGTAAGAAACATTTTTTTCCAGTGAAAGCAGAGGATGTCTCATTTTAAAACAGTATCAGTACCTTCTAGTGTTTTCTCAAAAAGCACTACCATTTACCACAAACTTAGATCCCAAAGGCTGAGGGGGACTTCAATACTGTACCGACTCCAACCCTTAGCTGGCTGCCCTGCCCCCAACCCCTGTATCCTGCCGCCCAAAGACAAGAACAAAGACCATCTACCTCCTACCGTTTCTTTTTTTGCATTCTGGCTCTTAAAAACAAGTCAATGGGTTAACATAAGGTACACTTTTTTTTGGGGGGGGTTGCTGATATTTGCAGTTAAATGAAAGATTTAGGTCAGTGCATCAGGATTCCATCAACTTTATTTAAATGATAATTTTAGAAAGTTCTAAGAGGAAAAATCAGTCACAGGAAATTTGGACTCAACATTTTTAATCTGAAGACCTGAGGGGGGTGGAGGATGGGAGGACAGGAGGGAATAGAAAATAAATTGACTCCTACATCAATGAACTGCTATCATCAATCTCTCTACTTCTCCCCCAATGAGTTAAATAATAAATTTCCTTCTAAAAAGGTATATTAATCTCAGGTTGAACCAGGGCCAATAAAATACAGAGAAGTTATTCTGAAAAAGTTAACAGGAATAATCACTGATAATGTTTTCAAACACGTAAGAACCTTTGAAAGTCTCCTTAAAGCAAATTCCCACAAGGTTCATCTTTGCTGAAAATATTTTTAAGGCCTCCCTTAAAACTTCCTTTCTGAGCATGAAGCACACTCTTTTGCAAATCCTTAACAGATGCAAATCTATTGCCTTCATTTAAATATGGTTATGTGGGAAAAGAGAAGCACAAAAACAGTATGTATTACTAAATATTTACTTACTAAATATTTACTCAGTATAAAGTACACATCAGCCACCCTCAGGTCTTAAAACCACCTGTTTCCCTTACCCATATTATAAATTAGATTGTTGTTTGCTACAACCTTGAGAATTTTATGTCGGAAAACTCAGGTAAAAGGTTGCTCTTGATGAAAGATTAGAAAGCTGAGGGTTGGGAAAAGGATGATGAGGAGCAGACAAGGGTTCCCCCAGCCCAAAGAAGTTGGTCGAGAAGGCAGTTGAGTTAGGATGGGGAGAGAAAAGTGTGCTTAGGAGGGTAAGTTCACATGGCTTATCCAAAGCATTTAAAAAAATCTCAGTCACCTAATATATGCTATATTTCTAAAACTAGAGTGAGACCAAGGAGGTTAACAACTTTCTTGTACTGTTTAATTAGAGGGAAAAAAAACCCACTGAAAATAAGTCCCTCTTGGAATATACATTCTCTGCAACAAGATGGGGGTGATAAATGGGTAGGAAAATCCCAGAGTGTCATGAAAGCAAAGCATGGATGTCTACAGTACCCCCATTTTGCTGATCATCTATTTAGTATCCTGTTCATTATCTTTTTTTTTTAATTATTTGTTTATTTATTTATTTATGGCTGTGTTGGGTCTTCGTTTCTGTGCGAGGGCTTTCTCTAGCTGTGGCAAGCAGGGGCCACTCTTCATCGCGGTGCGCGGGCCTCTCACTATCGCGGCCTCTCTCGTTGCGGAGCACAGGCTCCAGACGCGCAGGCTCAGTAGTTGTGGCTCACGGGCCCAGCGGCTCCGCGGCACGTGGGATCCTCCCAGACCAGGGCTCGAACCCGTGTCCCCTGCATTGGCAGGCAGATTCTCAACCACTGCGCCACCAGGGAAGCCCCCTGTTCATTATCTTAAGCACTCCCAAAATATGTTGAAGAGCCTGCATAGCTATCTGATCCTCCCCCATCCTTTTCTCTCCATAAGGTCTTTCAAATTTCTTAAGATAATAAATTTATCACTTTATAGAGGCTGATTTTCTTTCACATTATCTTGTAATGCTTGCTACTATTTATTAGTTGCACTTCCGTTTCTCTGTTAATATGCTGGGATTTAGTAGTGCTTTCACTAGCAAGCCTTCTTGTAAGTGGGATAAATATAACAGAATTGTATCTTACATTCTAGTAGGAACAAGTGTTACAGTAACAGTGCTTTCTATAGCTGATGCAATTTGTTGCTAGGTTTATTATTATTTTGGTATAAAACTGCTGTGGCAAGAGGAAGAGGACTAACAAACTAGGGCAAACTTTAGTTGCTTTAGTGAGTCTGTGGAGTCGTGACTCATGATAGGAGAGGGTCTGGCATAGAAAGAACAGAATAATATAAAGAACTTCAAGGAAACAAAGTCAGATCCTGCAGAAAAACAAATATACTGGTTTTGCTGCATACCTTTTAAGCAACTGGAAAATACTGCCAACAAGACAGTATATAAACTTGATGTCCATTCTAAAGAAACACTGCAATTTAATATTTGCTAACTTTGCCTCTTCTTCCAACATCTTTGCTTTTCTTGGGAGCTTGAACTTGTATTCTTGGTTTAGAGAATAAGGGAGTGGATAGGAAGAAGGCGCTGTGGCGCTGTAGATGGACAGTGTGTATGTTTTACGTATATTGGAGCTGGAAAGGGAAACCAGAGGTCAAAGTGGTTCAAACGTTGGTTTTAGAAGAGGAAACTGAGAGCTAGAGGATAATTAAGCTCTAAAGGTTAAGTCCTAGAAGTGGGTGGGGTCAATGCAAATTTAGCAAGTAGTAGAGGTAAATCATTTACCTTTGCAGTTTGAAGCAACCTTTGTTCCTGGGCTAAGAATGCCAGCAGAGCTCAAATTTTTCTGCTAGAGAGATTTCTAAAAATCATCCTTAGAAGTCAGCTGGTATAACAGAACACTGGACCAGATTTACTGAGACAAAGGGTCTAGACCAACATCCTCTGTGCTTATTAGCCAAGCAACCTCCAGCTAGACTCTACCTCCTCGGGTCCTTTATTCTACATAATTTTTTAACAGAAAAAAATGGTTTTGCCATGTTACTTTTAAGCACTATTAAAGATGCATTGTGCGATTTTAAGGGGGGAAAAGTAGGGGGGGAGAGCCTTTATTTGCTCAAAGAAAGCAATCTGACTGCAGAAGAAGCCAAATCTACAGACATTCAAACATTTAAACTACAGGATAACTTGGTGACTATCAAATTTTAACCGACTCATCCCCTTTCTTCAAGCACTTTATCTTTTCCTCAAGCTCAAATCTGGTGCTAGCCTGGACCAGTACACACCCCCAGGGCTATTTCATTCCATTGGCTGGCGGGCCGTCCTGCAGTCTACACCCTTTAGATTTACTGTCAGGATGCCTGGTGTTTGTCAGATGTTACACTGCTCATGTATTACCTTTTTTTGTGTGTGCAAAACTGAAGCTGCCGGAGTAGGAAAGTAGTTTAATAAAAGATCGAAGTATAATTAATAAATTCATTTGGTTAGTAAAACTCTGGATTTCAAACCTAAAAGGCAATTCATTTTGTATGTTACTGTATCATCTGTCACTGTTGTACAAAGGGTGAAAAAATTCGAAAACAATTATTTTGTGGTTTGCGTTCGCTTGAGTCATAGAAGCCCACAAAATCTTGTAGAGGCACAATCTGATGGGCCGGTCATTTCCTTTTCTACAAGTGATTTCCGTCAAGACCCACCCTGTTTGTCACAGTCGCTAGGATCAAAAGAGCGGTGCAGTGTCTTCTGCATACAGCATCAACAAGCATAAGCCGGGGATGACGGTTCGCGGGGGAAGGACCAACTACGTGGTGGGGATAGGGCGGAAAATTCACTATCCACCAGAGCCTGACACATCCCAGGCCGGGGCTGGGAGGGAGCGGGGAGCGTGGGAGGAGGACAGTGCCCGCCGGGGCTGAGTCGAGCCGTGACCCGGAGGCAGGAGGCAGGAGGCAGGAGGCCGGGCGGGGCAGGGCAGGGCCGTGGGACAGGGCGCGAGGGGCTCACCTCCCTTGCAGGGCGTGCGGTGCTGGCTGTGCTGGGCCCGGTAGCCCTCGATGACCTCCCAGGAGCCGTCGTCGCGCCGGATGGGGAAGGACAAGCTCAGCACATGGTTGCAGGGCTTGATGATCCGCAGGATGCCACGCACCCGGTTCCGCTTCTGCTCCTCGCTCTCCCGGGTCTTGAGGTCCTCCACCAGCTTGTCCTCCACGATGCTGGCGCCGCGGTCGAAGAAGCCCTCCACCATCTTGAAGAAGTTGGGGTCGTCCTCGCGGTCGGCCGCCGCCTCGCTGTACTGTCGCCGGCTGGGCGGCGCGAGCCCCGGCTGCGGGGCGGCGGCGGCTGCAGCGGGCTGCCCGCGGGCCCGGCCCAGCAGCGCGGCCGAGTCGGCCGCCGCCGAGCCTAGGGCTGCGGGCCCGACGCGGGACAGCAGCAGCGCTTCACCCAGGCACCGGTACATGGCGGCAGGACGGAGGCCGCGGAGGCAGGCGCTCTCACAGGCCCGGGGACGGACAGAGGGAGGAAAGGCCCGGCGCGGGCTGCCCTTTTAAGCCGCAGCTTCCTGCCTTCCTGGCTGTCCCCTCCCCTCCGGCGCTCGCCGCCTAACGGGAGGACGGACTCTGGGTGCAGTGGGCCAACGTCGCCTGTAAATTGCATGGCAGGGGGCGCGCGCCGCCCAGGGAGCCGGGGCGGCGGCGTGCGCCAGCGGGGGCTCTCGGGGGCGCGCAGGCGCGGGCCGTCCTGGTACGCATGCTCGCAGGGCGAGGGGCGGGGCGAGGGACCCCGCAAGCTTCCGGGATCTGAGGGGAGCAGGTGTCTCAGGTTTGTGCGCGGCCAGGGCCTCGTCCAGGGAGGGTGTTTTGCCGGGGGAGGGGGCCTTCTTGGGGAAGGGGCCTACCCGCCTCTGGGGGGCGCTGAGAGTCCGGTCCCGGGACCTCGCGCGGGTGAAGGTGGTGCGGTCTGGCGGTGGGCCGAGGGCGAATGAGTCATGGGTGTCCCTCCTTTCCGCCCGCGCGCCCTCGGGCGCGGGGCAGCCATCCTGCCACCCCTGCGCCTGTCTTGGGGCGGCCCAGAGAAGCAGCGTTTGGAGGTCGGGCTAAGAGCTTGGCTTTATCCGCTGGGACTTCGAAGAACTCTCGTCATCGGAGTTGGAGTTTTGAAGTGGCTTGCAGGAAGTGGAAAGGAGAAAGCCTGGGAGCTGGGGAATCCCTTACCTATTGGCTTTCACCACTTTAAGTTTTTAATTTTGTTCCATTCAACCACTCAATGAGGTTGAGATGAAATAGTTGTGTAAATCGTTGTATCTTTCTAAAATTTACTGAGTGTGCTTCCCCATTTCAGAGATACGTTCTTGAAATAGTCTAAAAACAAGGACACTATAGAAATGCAATAATACTCCCAGATATTCTTTCTCAGGAGTATATGTATTAATGGTCCAGAATAGGATTTGTAAACGTTAAAGGACATGAGGGTTTAATTATGTACTTACACATACTTGATGAGAAATGCTAAAGTTATACATTAGATGCTTGTAAAAGTCTAATGACTCAGTTTTTAAGACAAGCTATCAAAGGCCGCATAACCAGCTTTAGCGGTCCCAGTGTACGTTTGTGATTTTAAAATGGCACTTTTTTGGCCTGCAAGACGATTTTGCTTCCTGACATTCACTTTATTCATCTGTTAGCATATGGAAGAGAATGTTTTAATTCTCACAGTATTCTGTACAGTATAAGGTAATAACCTAGATCAACTGAATTACATTCATCTATTCAGTGTGCTGTCAAAGCAAAAAAGGTGGAGCTTATCTTATTTTTAACTTTTTTTTAGTATTATCTTATTTGCTAGATAAATGATAGTCATTATATTTGTATTGTGTTTTTCAGTGATAACTATTCTCTGGACTGAATCCTGAATTTGTCTTGTTGGTCAAATGATTAAGGTACTAAATTTCCTTTTCACTTGATAGTATTATTTTATATTGCAAAAACAACAACAAGCAAAAACAAAGTATCAGAATAAAGTGATTAGAATCAGTAAATGTGGAAATTTTTCCCCTTCAGATTAAATTCTTAGGTATGTTTTGAGGAAAGTGGTTTAAAGGCTTAGTTTTATTGCCCTTGTTTATCTCTTTCTTGATAACTATAGCCTTCAGAAAAATAAATGTTTAACTTTGCTTCTTCCCAGTTTTGTTCACCTGAATTCAAGAAGGTAGAAAGGCTATGGAAGGATTGAGGAAATTTTAATTGAGAGTCTCCTATGTGTAGATGTTTTACGAAATATCTCTAAAAGAACCCCTAAAGTAGATTTTTTAGTTTTTAAAATCATTGTTTTAAAATTATTTACACGTTGTAAAAAAAATTCAAACTGTATAGATTTTTTAAAAAGAGTGAAATCATCCAAACACTGTCCTGACCCCCACCTTCCCATTTAGTAAGTAGTTGGATGTTTCTTTTCATTCTGAAGTAGGTATTATAATTCCTGATTTATCTGGAGGGTGAACTGAGGCTCACAGAGACCAAGCAAATTGTTGATGATCACCTAGATGGTAAATAGCATGCTAAGATTCAAACCGTGTATCTGACTCCAAGTTATGCTATTTCTGTTATTCCAAGAAGTATGTTAAGTATTTGTTGCATTTAGTCTAAAATTATTTACTGTGATGTAAAGTCTAGCGAGTTTCAGCTTTACACTGATGATTGCTTTATAAAATATACAGATATTTTGCAAATTAAAGTTTATTGATAATAATTTTCAGTTCAAAAGGTGGCTAGATTGGGGTTGACATGTATACACTAATATGTATAAAATAGATAACTAATAAGAACCTGCTGTATAAAAAATAAATAAAATAAAAATTAAAAAACAAAACAAAACAAAAAAACAAAAGGAGGCTAGAATTTAACTTGAAGGGAATTTTGGTCATTTGATAGCATTCAACAAAGACAACTGGTTTTCTGCCTTTAAGGTTTATGAGTTTTCCTTAGCTGTTTCAAAATTCCAGGTCTTTTCTCTTTGATTCATAGCATGCGTTTGTGCTTTCAAGTGCTTTAAAAAATATTTTAGAATTATTTTAGGATTTAGAAAGACAGCATATAAATGCAGGAACAACATAGTTGTTTTAAAAATAATTTAATTTGGAAAGATAATACATACTTTCTACTTTCTGTCTCTAGATTTGTCTGTTCTGGACATTTTGTTTAACTGGAATCATGCAATCAATATATATGGTTCTTTGTGACTGGCTTCTTTCACTTAGTGTATGTTTTAAAGATTCATCCGTGTTGTAGCATGTATCAATATTTCTTTTCTTTTAATGGCTGAATAGTGTTCATTGTATGGCTATAGCCCTCTTTTTTTAATCTATTCATCTTTGATGGACATTTGGTTATTTCCACTTTTGGGGTATTGTGAATAATGCTGTTATGAACGTTCTTGTACAAGTTTTTGTTGGGATGGATGTTTTCAGTTCTGTTGGTTACGCACTTCGGAGTGGAATTGCTGGGTCTCTGTTTAATCTTTTGAGGAGCTGCCCAGCTGTTCTCCACATAAGCTGGACCATTTTAATTCCTATAGGCAGAGGATTCTAATTTCTTTGTATTCTCCCCAACACTTTTTTTTTTGCAGATTTTTATTGGAGTATAGTTGCTTTACAATGTTGTGTTAGTTTCTGCTGTACAGCAAAGTGAATCAGTCATACGTATACCTATATCCCCTCTTTTTTAGATTTCCTTCCCATTTAGGTCACCACAGAGCATTGAGTAGAGTTCTCTGTGCTATACAGTAGGTTCTCATTAGTTATCTATTTTATACATAGTAGTGTATATATGTCAGTCCCAACCTCCCAGTTCATCCCAGCCCCCCAACACTTGTTATTTTCTGGTGTGAAGGGGTGACTCATTTTGGTTTTGATTTGCATTTCCTTGATGGCTAATGATGTTGAGCATCTTTTTTATGTACTTATTGATGATTTGTATATATTTTTTAAAAAGAAATTCATATCCTTTTTCCACTTTTAAATTGGATTGTCTTTCTATTGTTGACTTGTAAGAGTTCTTTATATTTTTTAGATATAAATCCTGTATCAGATATATGATTTGCAAGTGTTTACTTCCATTCTGTGGCTTGTCTTTTCACTTTGTTGATGATGGCCTTTGAAGCACATAAGTTTTTAATTTTGATGAAGTCCAACTTATAAATGTTTTCTTTTGTGGCTTGTGCTTTTGGTGTCATGTCTAAGAAACCATTGTCTAATTGAAGGTCGTGAAGATTTACACCTGTGTTTTCTTCTAAGAGTTTTGTAGTTTTAGTTTTTACATTTCAAGTTGATTTTTTGTGCATGGAGTAAGGAACGAATGCAGTTTCATTCTTTTGCATGTGGATAACCAATTGTTCCAGCACTATTTGTTCAACAAAAGACTATTTCTTCCCCACTGAAGTGTCTTCACACTCTCTTGAAATCAGTTGACCTAGATGTGAGGGTTTATTGCTGCATTCTTTAGTTCTTTTCCGCTCACCCATATGTCTGTCCTTATGCTAGTGCCACAGGGTCTTGGTTAGTGCAGCTTTGTAATAAGTTTTGAAATTGGGAAGTGTGAGTCCTCCAACTTTGTTCTTTTTCAAGATTGTTTGGTTCTTCTGAGTCCCTTGAATTTTCATATGAATTTTAGGATCAGGTGGTCTATTTCTGCAAAGAAGCCAGCTGGAATTTTAGTTTTATGTTGAATCTATAGATCAACCTGCTGAGTGGTGCCATTTTAACAATATTACATCTTCTGATTCATGAACATGCGATGTCTTTTCATGTATTTGGGTCTTTTAAAATTTCTCTCAGCCATGTTTTGTCTTTTCAGAATATAAGTTTTGCACTTCTTTTGTTAAATTTATTACTAGGTATTTTATTCTTTTTGATGCTATTATAACTGGAATTGTTTTCTTAACTCCATTTTCAGATTATTCATTGCAAGTATACAGAAATACAGTTGATTACTGTATATTGATCTTTTATGCTTCGACCTTACTGAACTCATTTATTCTGATAATTATTGTAGTGGATTCATTAAGATTTTCTATATACAAGATCATGTCATCTGCAAGTAGAGGTAGTTTTACTTCTTTCTTTCCAATCTGGATGTGTTTTATTTTATTGCCTAATTGCTCCTTACTCTTTTTTACTGTTGTATAGTACTTCATTGTATGGATGTGCCATGGTTATTTTTGCTATTCTATCATTGATGGACGTATAGGTTGTTTCCAATATCTTGAAGTTACAGTGGTGCTGCAGTGAATAACCTATTACACAGAATATCAGTTTTCAAACTCTTTCATCTCAGGACTACTTTACCTTAAGAGTGAGTGGTGAATTTGAACTTAGAAAGAATTTAATATCAGAATTTTGTTTTTCTTATAGAGTTGTTTAGTTCATGTTTGACATAAATTTTCCTATCTGGATATTAAAAATGATATAATAAAACCAAATGATATAACAAATCAAATATTTAATTTTTTTTTTTTATATATATATATTTTTTTATTTTTGGCTGTGTTGGGTCTTCGCCTCTGTGCGAGGGCTTTCTCTAGTTGCGGCAAGCGGGGCCACTCTTCATCGCGGTGCGCGGGCCTCTCACTATCGCAGCCTCTCTTGTTGCGGAGCACAGGCTCCAGACGCGCAGGCTCAGTAATTGTGGCTCACGGGCCCAGTCGCTCCGCGGCATGTGGGATCTTCCCAGACCAGGGCTCAAACCTGTGTCCCCTGCGTTGGCAGGCAGATTCTCAACCACTGCGCCACCAGGGAAGCCCCAAATATTTAATTTTTTTAAAAGGGCTTTTAAAACAAGGAACTAAAAATCTTGATTTTTAATTTAAATCAGGTCCCCACATTATTAATTTTTATTTATTTATTTATTTATTTATATGGCTGCTTTGGGTCTTTGTCGCTGTGTGCGGGCTTTCTCTAGTTGTGGCGATCGGGGGCTACTCTTCGTTGCGGTGTGCGGGTTTCTCATTGCGGTGGCTTCTCTTGTTGCGGAGCACAGGCTCTAGGTGCACGGGCTTCAGTAGTTGTGGCACGCGGGCTCAGTAGTTGAGGCTTGCAGGCTCTAGAGTGCAGGCTCAGTAGTGGTGGTGCATGGGCTTAGTTGCTCCGTGGCATGTGGGATTTTCCTGGACCAGAGCTCGAACCCGTGTGTCCTGCGTTGGCAGGCAAATTCTTAACCACTGTGCCACAAGGGAAGTCGCCCCACGTTATTAATTTTAATAGGTTTTAGTTCTCAAGTGCTTGTCAGTACCTCATTAATCAGCCAGATGAGTGTGGGGGAGAGAAGAGTACCCCATAAAGAGGGGAGACCATTTGCAAAGGCCTGAAGATAAATGACACCATGGTTTGAAAATACAGGGTAGCGTATATTTTGGTTAAAAGCAATTTGATCATCATAACAGTTTGGCTTAAACAGCCATTATGAATATCTCCAGTTCTGTTTTTTATTCGAGTATTGGTAATTTTGGTGCATCATGGATTGTTTTTCAAGTCTTTGTTCCGTAGTTTTAAGGATAATTTTTTCTAATATTTGCTTTTGTGCTTCTGATTGATATTCAGAAAAGTTTGTAATTTTGGATTTTTTTTCCCCTTTAGTGAGTATGTTTTTGTAATAAGCAGAAAAACAGTAAAAGAAACTATATCCAAGAAAAGGATCTGAAATTTTCAGGGTTTGTAGTCTTTTTCCTCTTAAAAAACTTTTTTTTTCTTAATAAATCAAATGTCAGTTATATCTGCTTGGCTAGTTTGGCTAAGTTTTCATTTTGCTGTGTTGCTGAATAATATTCAACAAAGGTTTTATCAACTCTTGCTTAAGGGTTCTTTCCCTGTTATGAGTAAACATGAAAAATCGTAGTAGGTTCTTTATGCCTTTAAGCATAGCATGCAAGAAACAAGTGAGGTCTCTTAAAAATTAACTGTTCTAAGCTAGGATTTTGAACTCACATGTATGTAATTCATTATGTCTCTGTCTCTCTCTTTTTTTAAATTGATGTTAAGTTTTTTGCTTTCCTTATAGGTAAAAAGGATAGTACATTCAGTTATTCATTATTCAAGATGCCTCACCATTCAGCTCCACTTATTGATCTATGTGGATGACCCTCTATAACAGCAAATCTTTATTCTATCTTTAGCATTTTCTCTCTGGAAATTTTAGATCAGTTGTGATTTCAATATGGAATTAGGGAAAAGAAAGAAAGAAATTATAAGCTAAAAATTGCAACACATTTCTGATGCTGTTAAAAGCAAACATAACTGAAAAATATACTGGAGAAGCAAAAAGTACCTTCCCGTTGGCCATCATGGAGAGATGCAGAAGAAACAGACTTTACTGTGAAGCATAGATGTGTGTATAATTATACTGAGTTTGCTCCTTAGTGAAAGGCAGAAAAGAAAAACATGAATGAAGCAGTAGGGATTAAGGTAGAGACACTGGTAATGTAAGCAGATAAGTTAAGGGGTCCCTGGAGAAAGAGAACCAGGAGTGGTTTTCTTGACATAAGAGAAGCCATTCTGTGATCTAAGCCTGGCCACAATGCTTGCCCTTGAACAAGTCTCAGTAATTATGATCTTAAGGGAACTGAGGGAATGCAGGAACAGAGAAAAGGCAAACAATAGTGCAGTGATAAAGCAGAGTCCTAGTTCCTCCTCAGGGGATATACATAATAATATATCTTTGAGTTCTGCAGGAACTGAAGTCCCATCCAGGTGGAGGATGGAATGATGTTGACCCTCCTGACTTCGAAACACTAAAGCTTGGACTCTGTTGACCTTTGCCCCAATTTGTTTTTGTTTTGTGTTTTTTTGGCCATGCGTTATGCCGAATTCTCCTCTGCTCAAGTGCCTACATGAATATGCAGGTACCCTTACCTTAAAACTTCCCCACTTTTGCTGTTCTGGGAGACACTGCTTTGGGAAAGATCCCAGGTGTTCTCCTTACTTGCTGCAAGTAGTAATAAATCCTTCCTTCTCCTGATCTTTGGCTTGGTTGTGTTTGTTGGCTGGACACCCACCCAGAGGCCAACCCAGTTTTCAAGTAACAGTAATGGCTGGAGTTGGCTAAGTAGCAACAATTTAACTTCCTGATCTGGATAGCATGCAATGAACAGATATTCATTAGCTTTGTTAGTTAGGATGCTTTGGCCCTCAAGTAACAATATCCAAATAAAGATGGCTTAAACTAAAGCCATAAACTAACTAGTAACTATTATCCAACAAGAAGTCCAGAGGCAAGGATATTCATTGTTGGTACAGGGCTTAGTGATCCAGTACTTCAGGGACCTAGGGCTTTTCTCTGTGTTATTTTTAGCAACTTGGTGATATCTTTCCTCATGTTTGCAAGATTGCTACAGTGGTTCCAGGGGTCACATGCAGACACAACCAAGTATTATGTAGAAGAACAGCAGTTTCCTCCCATACATATCTCTTTATTGATGAAAAAAACCTTTTCCAAAGGCCTGCCAGCTTGCTCAGCTCTCTTAGGCCCCAGTAGCTAGGATTGGTTATTTGCCCATGCTCTTGCTGTAAGGGAGGCTAGAAAGAGGACTTTCTGGCACTTTTAGCTTCTGAAGTATAGGCAGGCTCTGCTGGCAGGGGAGAAAGTTGTGGAAGGAATAACTGTTCAATTGGCAGCCAACAGTGTTTACCATATTTGCCATCAAAAATAACATCCTCTCCATGCTATCTTATTGTGATAATACATTTTCTTAGAATACAAGTACAGTTTAAGAGGGGTGAAGCATTCTTAACCATGACACTGGGAATTGTGATGCTTATGGTTTCATGTTCTCTACATTGAGAAATCTGCAGATTCTAGTTCCCTTTGAAACTATCATCATTATGTTTCATGTTCTCCACACTGAGAAATTTGCAGAGTCTAGTTCCCTTTGAGACCTTATATAATGATGATAGTTTTAAGATTATGCCTCCTTTTTTTTGAACAGCTTTTTACCATTGACAGCTTGCGAGGCAATAACTCCATGCTGTGGTGTTTGCTCTGTTGTCACACAAGAAGACAGAACAGAAACCCATCCTCAACTTCTGGGAAAAAAATCTGGCATTTATAATGAAATATCAAGTGCTCAAATGATTTCAACAGATTTTCAGATGAAGCTGCCATCAGTAACTTATTGTCGTTGGTGTAACACATAGGCAAATGGCTTAAATTAAGATGACTAATCTAGCATTTATGTTGAAATTAGAAGTTCTTCTTATCTTTGTCTTAAGGGTGGATATGACAGCCTCATCACAGTCTCTGTTACAGTAACATACTGTCAGAAACACAGCTTGAGATAAGACTGTTTTGAAGATATATGGGTTAGCTATGTAAAGGTGCCCTTTACATAGTTTTGTCCTCCACAGTGTCTTCATCAACTGTAGAATCTTTATGATTGCATTCTTGTAGGGCCATCTAAAACCAAAGAAACACAAAGGGATTACATCTTAGATTCTAGAAGTTGATATCTGCCAGCCATACACACTGAAAATTCCAGTCAGCTGTTTAAAAAAAAAAGAAAAAAAGAATGAAGTATCGGTGAAAAGGTGTTAATACAGAAAGAACAAATATCTGGACTTCAAGAACGTGGGGTATTTCTGATGAAAGGTTCAAATTAAAGCAAATATTTATCCTTCATGTGTTTTTTCTAGGTCAGGTATAAAATGAAACTTTTGAATAATAATTATCTGGTATTTTTTATGTCTAATGAATTATAGACTTTGACTATCTTCTGTAATTTCATATTCTTTTCTGCCTTTTTAAAAAATACAATACAAACACCAGAAAAGTGAACCCAACCACATTCAAGAAGCAATCACAATTGGCTTTAAATTAATTAGAAAAAGTTTAAATGGAAAAACTAAAAAAAACAAGCCCTGAGAAGTTCCAATTCCTTGCCTCTTATGGTTTTCATTTATTTTAACATTTACTTAGAGAAAAATGAAAAAGTATACAAATGAGAATAACAGAAAGACTATCCCTAAGTCCATGATACCTTTTTAACTACAGGTGTTCTTCACTGACCCAGCTCTTGGTGTCTGAACTCAGAAACAGGCTAGATGGGATAGCAAGGGTTGCTTAGATTTTATTCATAACCTATTTCTATAGATTCATGTTGTTTCTAATCTAAATCACAATTTTTTCATATTGGTTCTCAATATGGAACATTTACGTTTTTCTAATTTTTCTCTATAGTTATCAGTGAAAGCAGAAATAATTGGCAAAAAATCAACTACAGGAAATTCCCTGGCAGTCCAGTGGTTAGGACTCAGCACTTCCATTGCAGGCGACCCGGGTTCAATCCTTGGTTAGGAAGATAAGATCCTGCAAGCTGCACAGTGCAGACAAAAAAAAAAAAAAAAAAAATCAATTAGAATTTTTAAAAGTAGGATAACACCTGAAAAATTTGAAATATGAAAGAGTAATGCTTAAAAATATATATCTAGGATCATAAAAGCACTCCATGATGTAATTAAGGTAGAATATAGGTATCCCCCACTTTTGGAAAGTTCATCTTACTCCACTTCGCTTTTATGAAAGACCTACATTAGTACCGGTTTTCAATACCTAGAAGAAATCTGAAGAGGACTTTCACTTTATGAAAAAAGGTGAAAAGCAAAAATAGCGCTCGGCGTTTGTCTTGAAGGGAGCCAAGCCATTATAGAGATGGTGCACCACCAAGCTCCTTCTCAGGAACCACACTCAGGATGTCAGCATCAAACGGCCATAGCTTTGAACTGTTCCTGTGTGCATCTGTGCTTTATCTCAATTTGTCTTGTGCATCCATTACATAGATGTCTCCTAAGGTAATTGCTTCTTCACTTTACGCCATTTCGGCTTATGAAAGGTTTCAGAGGAATGCTCTACTTTTGCATAGTGGGGGAAAACTGTAATTGGAAAAACAGAAACAAAAACAATGACTAGGTATTTTTGATTTTTCTACTTTTGAAAATTGATTTTTTATTTCGAATAATTTTATTTATAATAATTTTTCTTGAAATAATTTTTCTTTAGAAATAATTTTAGATTTACAGAAGAGTTGTAAAGATACTACAGAGTTCCCTTCAGCCATCTTTCCCTACTATCAACATCTTATATAGCCACGATGCATTTATCAAAAGTAAGAAATTAATGTCGGTACAGGTATATTTATTTTTGATTGTCATTTCAGCCAAATTATCATGTTGACCAACATGCTTTTTGCCAAATTACCTGTAGCTGTACTATGGATCTTAATCAAGATCACTGCTATGTCCTCATAGCAGGACGTGCTTTCAGGTGATCATGTGACCTTAATCCCTTGTTCCTCAGGCTACAGATGATTGATTGCCTTTTAGGAAGGTGCCTTTGGGCAGCAGGTGCCTTTTGGCCTGCCATGTCCAGTCTAAATGCTGGCCCAGAAACCTATGACGTGACTTGGTCAGAAAGATGACTTTCCAATTTTAATTTCATTTCTCATCTATGTGTATCTTTATGATATCCTTGTGATATCCTTGTCCCCCCCTTCTAAATGTGGTCCAGGTGTTTTCTTTTTTTAAACAAAAGAAAATCCTGGTCAAAATGATATGAATTAGGTAGCTCTGTCATAGTTCACTGTGGCTGGAGTGTGAGTATATGTGTTGGTGGGGGAGGGGGAGAAGCAGGAGAAGAAATGGGAAGAGATCAGGTGGGGCAGCTCACCAGATGGTGTGTCTCTTCAGAGGACCATTTCATTGACTTTACTGATATCCTCTGTTGTATATTCGTTCTTTGTGATTTTTGATTCTAGAGATGGGGATCTTTCATACTTCTATGACATTTTCAACTGTTACCTCTTCAAATACTGTCTCTACTCAGTTCTGTCATCTCTCACTTTATCTTATATGTATCTTACCTATTCTTTTTATGCAACTTTTTATTTTTTTATGTTTTATTCTATAGGTGCCTGGGGTCAGGCAAAGTGCCACCTTAATCCAAGGTTTGTAATTCCCGGGACCATGAGACAGTGCAGACCTTGGTTATAGGACTTCAGGGACTGGTTTACTTTCAGATGACTTTTAGCGTGAGGGTGTTGCCCTTTAGGGTTACAGATTATTGTGGGGATACTGTCTTACTAGACTCATCATTTTATGTGGGTCCTGTGCTTTGAATTGTGTTCCTCATACCCTATGACATCATCAAACAAAAATTTATATTTTCCCTCATGATCAAATGCCCTCAGATCAAAAGCAGCTCCATTGCTGACTTACTCTAGGTTCCTGGTTTTCTCTTACAGTTTTAACTAGGTAATTCCTTACTACCTTATTATGGCTTAGTGACTTTTAAGGATTTGTTTTTTATATTTCACCTAGTGTTTTTGGTTGTTTTCATAGGATGAGTTGGCTTGACTCTTGCTCATCACTTTGGAGAGCTGGAACTTATGTTGTTATTTACATATTTAAGTATGTCTAATATTGATCATTGTAAACACACACACACACAAGATCCTTTTGTATTCTACTTAAAGTTGCATTACAGTTATAGATTCATATGGGAAGAATTGATATCTTACATTATTAAAGTCTTTATGGAATTTGTAACAATATTACTTCTGTTTTATGTTTTGATTTTTTGGCCATGAGGAATGTGGGATCTTAGCTCCCCAACCAGGGGATGAACCCGTACCCCCTGCATAGGAGGGCATAGTCTTAATCACTGGACACCAGGGAAGTCCCTATTTATTTTAATTTAAAAGAAACTTGTCTTTATTCTTTGTTGGATTTGTTTCTGTTTTGTATTTCTGTTTTAAATGGCTTTAGTCTGGAGAAGGCACCCTATGAATTTACATAACTGTCTTTGTAAAACTCTGTAATTGCATTGTTCTTAAAATGGAAATAGGAACTTATTTATGGTCTTTTATTTGACTTTCATATCCAAATTAAAATGTGGTGGTTGTCTACTTTAAATTTTTAAACTCCTTAATACTCAGACTTATTAGAAGATTTTAAAGTTTATTTTCTCTCTCACATTTTACTTTGATTATTCATTGATTCATGTAGAACTGTTTATTGAGCACCTATTATTGACCAGAGCCTGCAGTGAACAAGACAGACAAGGACAGAGCTTGGGAAGTTAGATTGCAAGGAGTGCTAGAGAAGAAGTAACAGGGTGCTGTGCTGCTTTAGATAGGGTGGCCAGAGAGCCCTTTTCAAGGAAGAAACATTTACATTGAAACTAAAGGCTGAGTTGGAGCAACCTGTATAAAGAGCTGTGGGTACAAGTGAAGGAAACAGCATGTGGAGAAGCCATGAGAGAGGAAAGACCTCGACATATTTTAGGAATGGATAGAAACCAGTGTGATTTTGGAGAGGTAGATTATGTCGGCAAGGGCTTTACCTTTTTACTTTTTGTTCAGTGAGAAACCCAATTGCAAGTGTAGTGGGCATAAATTTTGTAAACTACAAATTTGAATGTGCAAACATGTAACTTTCATTATTTCTCTATAACTGAAACTTCCTTAACTCTGGAGCTTCTTATTTCTACTGGGTAATAGCAATCTTGCCAATTTAGGATAAAGTCAGTACCTTCTGGTCTAATTTATTAGTTAATTCCAGGTTTACTCAGACCCTTGGGTAAATAATCAGTCCTTTGGATAAATGTTCAGTTTTTTCACATCCCCCCCTTTTTTTTTTCTGGGGTGGAAGGTATTCATAGAGAAGCCTTATAATATTTTCTGGCATTGAGGAAGGGGCCTCTCATCTTTGTGCCATCCTCTGCCCTTGGCCACTACTAGGTTGTACCTTGTACTGGCTTAATCTGGAGTGGCCCTGTCTGCTCTGCTGCATCTGAGGCTGATGTCCCTGATGCTTCCATGGCCTCTGGTCAGCGGGTCTGTGAGTGCTGGGTCCTCCTTAAACCCAGGCTCTTTTGGGCCCACTGACCCAAGGCAAACTCCTTAATGGTTTCCACATTTTGCTGGCACGCTTGGGACTCTGAGGTAGCTTTTCAGGAGTGTGGTCTGGGCATGTCATTGGTATTGCTCCCCTACTACATTGATGTAGTGTTAGTTGCAAGCTTTTGCTAAAAGGCTTGCAGTTCCCTGGACCATAACTTGGGAAGGGGAAACATAATTATCTTCTGTTCTGGGTCCTTCCCCACAAACATACTGGAGATCTTTCTCACCCTTCCTCACCCTGAGACTTAGCCGTAGATGAGACAGAAGGTAGTAAGAATTTTGAACTTGTATCTAAGCTATTTCTAATTCCTCTTTCTTTCTGCACTCCTCTTCCAGGTTTTTATGTCCTCTCAATTGCCGTGGAAGAATTGCATTTACGTCACCACCTGCTACTTCCTCTGTGCTGTAGTTTACAGTATAAACTCTGCCAGCAGAGTTTTCTTGCCTTGGGGTGTGATATTTAAAGCCATGGTTTTAGAATTTAAAAAGCTCTTTTTACTCTTAAGCCTTCAGATACTGCCATTGAAATCCTTATCTTTCAAGAATTATGGTTTCAGTGGATTAAGGAGCTAACTGTAAGAGTTGAAGCTGTAAAAGTCTTAGAAAAAATGTAGGTATAAATATTTATGATCTTAGACTAGGCAGCAGTTCCTTAAATAGGACACCAAAAGCACAAATAGCCAAAGAAAAAATAGATAAATTGGACTTCGTCAAAATTGAAAACTTTTGTATATCAAAGGATATTATCAAGATAGTGAAATATCCAAGTACCAGTATCTTTTCGTAGAGTAAAAGGGTCCAGAACTCCGGATAGAATTCTCAGCTAGAGATGTAAATTTTGTCATCATCAGTGAGTAGGTAATGTAGATACAGTAATCCTGGGGTGGATGTTAGAAGAGCAAAGAGGGGAGCCCTGGGGGAGTGTCAGAATCTAAGGGCTGAGTAGAGAAAGGAAGGAAGGATCTGAGAGGTTGAAATATGAGTATGAATTACCATAAAAGCTTCCCCAACTCGATTTTAAGTTTCTTGAGGACTAAGACCATCATGTTCATCATTTTATCCACAGTTCTTATCATAAAGTAGGTTTTCAGTAAATGTCATTAAATGAAGACTGAGAAGTTTTAAGAAAAGAGTGGTCAGCAGTGTCAAATGTAGAAAATAGGTCAGCTACTATAAGGACAGAGCAGCAACTAGCTGATTGATCATCTTCTATAGAACAGTTTCAGTGGAATCTCCATGGTAGAGATAAATGCCTGGTTGCTGAGAACTAGAGTGAATAGTTGTGAGAGAGTGGAAGCAGTAAGTGCAGACATTCTTTTCAAAAAGCTTGTAGAGATACAGGATCATAGGTAGAGGGCATGTTCTATCAAGATGAGAGACAGTTCAGCATGTTTATATGCTAAATGGAAAGAGTCAGAAGGAAGGGAGAAGTTGATGATACAGGAAGAAGGAGGTATGTGAGATTGATTGAACATTGTCCTTAAGAGTAGAGGGAACAGAGTGAGGATACTAGGTTTCAGTAGGAATAGGAATATTGTTTCCACGGAAGTAGGAATAAAGAAAGGATGGTGCAGATGGAGAAAAGTGTTTGGGTGGTAGGTGAGGAGTTTGGGGCATCAACACACTTGATGAATTTTTCAGTGAAGTGGGGGGATCACCTCATCAGCTGAGATTATAGAGGATGGTGATGGTGATTGTAGGGGAGAGTTTGAGGAGAAAGGGAGAATTTCATTGAGAGAAATGAGAGGGCTAACTGAATGGGATTACTTAAAAGAATTGTAATAATTTTTCATGGCTCTGGTATATATAGTTGTGTGATGATTTTTTCCCCCGTCTCTCAGGCCTCACCAGCCTGAGGGGCTGAGCAGACAAGTTGAACAACTGGATTGATTTTGGTTTGAGTTTTACAGGCCAGTATGTCAGACAGAGTAAGGATGCAAGAAATTACAGTAGTTAGAGCATTTCAAGTTCTGGGCCATTGAGTCTAGGCTCAGTAGCAAACAAATGAAACCAGAAAGTAGCTGCTGGGATATGAAGGGGTCAAGACTGGATATTGGATTTTAAGATTAAATAGGAGCAGTTGCTGGTTATGACTGAATGCAAGATCTGGCTATGGAATGGGTTTCTGAAGTGGAGAGAAAGTGAAGGTTCCTGGAGTTGAGATAAGGGAACTGTAAATCTAGAATTTTACAGGAGTCAGCTACACAGGAAGTGAGTTGCTCAGAATGGTGGCAGAGCAAGGGGTGGAAAGATTTTGAACCAGGTTCCAAAGCCTTTAGTGAATGTGGGAGAGTGACCAAGAGACCAGTGGATGACAAGGAGAGAGAGGTAGCAACAGATGACTTAAACCTCAAAAGACGTACCTTTATTTGAGGGTAAAGAACTGTGATGGTGAACAAGGCATGACTTACGTGTTTCACGTTTGCTGAGTGGGAGAGAATATCTCGCACCCAGATTAGTTTAGAGAGCAAGACTGCTGGAACCAATTTAAATTGGTGGGGGTTTAGGGAATTTGTTTGCAGTGGAACAGTGTAAAGGGTTATCAGGAAGTATAGCTATTGGAGGGTGTGTGATGGTCGAAGAGGGAGACAGTACAGAGCAGAAATGAGATCAGAGTGCAGCAGGAAAGAGGGAGTAATCATAGGGGCTTGCGTTTTGGATGATTGTAAGAATATGGTGATTTTAGCTAATCTCAAAATTTTTATTAATTTTATGGGAAAAATGCATTGATGCTGACAGACTGAGGTTCTGGGTTATGCACAAAGCTAGATGAGTTCATTGTTTTCAGGTCTACTTGGCAGTGTTTAGCAGTCTGTGGCTTTTGCTCAGCATGTCATAAAGAACCCTAGCATGGGGCTGTTTTCTTTTTGGCAAGGCTTAGCCCTGGGAAAGGAGGAAGGCAGGGGTGGAAGCGATTGGTGCTCACTTGATTTTTTGGCCTTGACAAACTTGTCTCTAAGGGGTGGGCATATGGGTAGAAGTAACCCTGAGTCCATATTGGGGTGAGAAATCATTAGGTCTTCAGGCCTTTGCACAGCAGACACCAGGTTAAGAGGGAGTGTAAAAATTTCTGAGTCACAAAAGGAGGGAATGGCAGTATAAATAGTTCTTGATCTCTTTAAAGGCATGTAAATTTAGTAATATTGCAGCAATAGTTAAGCCATATTTAACTTATAATGTATAACCTGAAATACTACATGTTAAATGTCTTTTTATTTTTTTTGGCCGCGTGGGGCAGCTTTCAGGATCTTAGTTCCCGCACCAGGGGTTGAATCTAGGCCACAGCAGTGAAAGTGCCAAGTCCTAACTGGATGGACCGCCAGGGAATTCCCTAAATGTCTGTTTTTGGACATTTAGAAAATGTATCAATTGATAAAGTTACAAAATAATATTCTGAGAGTTTTACCTCTCCCAATATGCCTTAAAACCAAAGGTTACACTACATTAATATTTGGCATATTTTAAACATGCTTTCAGTTTCAGACTTCCTCAGGTCACAAAATACTTAGAATCATGATGCATGGTGTTTTTGCAGAACACTAAGAAGTACTGATGTATGTGATTTCATTGTACAAACTAAGAACAATTTTGCTAGCAGGTAATATGACTTCGTTGTATGTTTAACCATTTCTGCCTCTCACAAAATGATAAATAACCTTTGAAAGAAATCACATTTCACACGTTTCCCATCTTTGACCACTAGGCCAGTTTGCTTTGTTTTGTCATCTAGTAGAACTTTAGCTCAAAGGCAAGTGGTATCAAGTAAGAGTTAAGCAAAATTGACATACTCCATAAAGAAAACTTGGAAAATGTAGAGAAGTAGGAAGAAGGGTCACCTATGGCTCAATCAACCATAGTTGACATTTGGGTGTTTGTTTATTTATTTATTCATTTTTTGTTTCTTGGGTTTTGGGGGGTTTTTTTGGATTGGGCTAAGTGGCTTTATTAGAGAAAGCCAAGATTACAAAGGACTTAAGAGTTGGCATTGGGGCCCTTCTTCTTGCCAGAGGCGGGCACAACATTGACAAAGCACTGGTTGTACTTCATACGCTTCTTGGCCCGGCCCATTTTCTTTTTCTCTTGTTTGGCCACCTTGGGAATCTGACCTCTTACTTTCCTGGCACGGGTCAGGGAACCATGGACTTTACCTCCAAACATGCGGCTGGCTACTTCCAGAGTGCTCAGAGTGCTCACAGCCTCCACCCCACACTGGCCCAGGGTAGCCTCATCCTGCAGGAGCAGGATCTGATCTTCTGCAATGAGGCCCTCCAACGAGGCTACATGAGCCTTGATCTGTCACCTGGCCGGTCACCTGGAGAGTGTGTAGCTCCTGCGTGCAGACAAACAGCTGCATGTTGGCGACTGAACCGCTTTACCACTGCCGCTAACGTGAAGATGGAGTTGAGAAAGAGGAAGGAATGAGGGTGTGCATGTCCTCTCCGCCTGCTGTGTGCCATGTCACTGGGTGTATTTTTTTTTTTTATGTTTTTTTAAAAATTAATTAATTAATTTATTTTTGGCTGCGTTGGGTCTTCACTGTTGCCCTCGGGCTTTCTCTGGTTGCGGCGAGCAAGGGCTACTCTTTGTTGCGGTGCGCAGGCTTCTTATTGCGGTGGCTTCTCTTGTTGCAGAGCACGGGCTCTAGGCTCACGGGCTTCAGTAGTTGTGGCACGAGGGCTCAGTATTTGTGGCTCGCGGGCTCTAGAGCGCAGGCTCATTAGTGGTGGTGCACGGGCTTAGTTGCTCCGTGGCATGTGGGATCTTCCCGGACTAGAGCTTGAACCCATGTCCCCTGCATTGGCAGGCGGATTCTTAACCATTGCGCCACCAGGGAAGTCCTCGGCGTATTTTTAGATTTAGTTTTTGTCTTAAATTTTGATTACTTGGTGTTTTGTTGGCTTGTTTTAGAAAATTATGCTTATACTACAAAAATAAACTAGTAACTTGCTTTTTCACATAGCATTACTCATAATCTTTCAAATATAATTTGTAATGACTGTGTAATACAAGTAATGTACCACTCTTTGTTTAATCCTTCCCCTAAAATTAGACTTATTTATTTATTTATGGCTGCACCACTCAGCTTGCGGGATCTTAGTTCCTGGACCAGAGATGGAACCTGGGCCCTCAGCAGTGAGAGCTCTGAGTCCTAACCACTGGGCCACCAGGGAATTCCCTAGACTTCTTTAGTATTTCTAACTTTCCACAATATTAAACAATGATGCAATATGTGTATTTAAGGTTTTATCTTGTATTCTTATTTATTTCCATAGTATAGATCCTTGGAAATTGATTTGTTTGATCAAAGGGTGTAAGCATTTCTGAAGATCCTGACACATACTGCTTAGAAAAAATTCTAAATGGAAGGGTAGCATGATCAGCACTCTGGTAATGACTGTAAATTTGCCAAATGGGCACAATAAATACCAAACGGAAAACACGCCATCATTTGAATATTGACTTCTATACAACAGATATGAGACTTAAATAGATGTATCTTGATAACGGAAACCATTCATGTCCTTATTCAAATGATTGCAGGCTGGGTGATGATGAATAGGTTCCGCATAGTATCTTGGATAATTGAATGACTACTGTGATGAGATGTGATCACTTGAAGCCACTGAGGGCTATGAGAATGGAAAATAAAACAATGCACTATTCTACTACATGTACAGGTTCCAGACACTGAACCCATGTGCTGGAATCTGTAAGGAGATATTACTGGCTTATTAAGGATACAACTCAGGAATAGCCAAATGGAAGAGATATGTAGGGCAAGGTATGGGGGAAGGGGCGTGGAGCTTCCCATGCCTTCTTCCACATGCCACCCTTCCTGCACCTTGATGTGTTCACCAGCTGGGAAGCACTACACTTGTATTTTTTTAAAACAGATTTAATTTTAGTGATGGAATTCTTTATTGTTTCTCATAGTATTTTTTGTTTGTTTGTTTTGTTTTGATTTTAAAAGACATTAACCAGTCTTGAGGGATGGTCTGTGGAAAAGTGGGTTCTATCATATAAGTTTGGGAAACTGCATACTAGGTATATCCCTTGGCTCCTTGGAGATTCATGATGAGCATCAACTTTTATCAGGTTAATAAAGGCTCAGGGAAATGATGTTACTACTAATAATTTAACATTTATCAAGCACTTACTATTTTAAGGCTCTGTTCTAACAACCCCAGATTTTTTTTTTTTTAAATCTTTATTGGAGTATAATTGCTTTACAATGGTGTGTTAGTTTCTGCTTTATAACAAAGTGAATCAGCTATACATATACATATATCCCCATATCTCGACCCCAGATGTTTTAATCTTTCTAATCTTTACAACAAATCTGTCTTTGCAATTGTCTCTTTTTTTTTTTTTTTTTTACAGGTGGGAAACCTGAGACCCAGAGTAGTGAAATAACATGTTCCAAATATCATGTCTAGGCCAGGAGGTGGAAGAGCAGGGATTCAAACCCAGATAGTCTGACTCCAGAGGGCTCCAGGCGCTATGTTGTACTGTTTGTACCCAGTGAAGAAACTGGTTTAGCGTTAAGTCCGGCATTTCTCAAACTTGTTTGACTGTGGAAACTCATTATCTTTCAATATTTTTATAGGGATTAGTCTTCCATGAAGTTAACTCTGAAAAATGCTGCTTCGAGCCAGCCTACGCTGGTGATCTGCAGTCTTTCAAAAAGTGTTGCTTTAGAATAGAACTAGTTTTTTTGTTTTTTTTTTAACTTGGTTCTCTTTTGATAATATTAAATGTATACTTATTTATTTGTTACTTTTTTTCTACTCAAAAGCCTAATATTTTGACTTGAAGGTATTTTATATTCTCATTCACAGTGACCGTCATAGGAATTTTTAAAAGGTCAACATCACTCTTTAGTACTTTTGAGGTACTAAAACAGTTCATAATCCAAATCATTATTTTACTCTGCTTTCTCTGCTCTAATATTATATTATCATAAAATTTTTAAAATAAATTAAGAAACTGACAGGTGTTTAGAGCCATGGAGCATTATAATAATTGACATCAGAGTCTGAACCTTGGCTCTGCCTCTTTATTAGCTGTGTAATCTTAGAAAAGGTACTTCATTTCTCAAAACTTCTGTTTCTTCCTCTAAAAGGTTAAGGTGGCTGTGAGAATTAAATGTAGTATCTGGCACATAGAAGGGTCACAGTAAATGTTAATTACCCTTCTTTTTTTTTTTTTCTTAAGTTATCTCGATTCTATATACCATTAATGATAATGAAAATAGTTGGAAAAGAAAAATCAGTTTTAAATTTGAACTGTCTCAGCATTATGCTGATATCAGCTACAGTTATGATAAAGTGATGTTGTCATGTTACAGGTTGTATGGGAGTTAAAACCAGTTTCCTTCCGGCTTTCCAACTGACATAATAAGCAAAACCTGACTAGGCAAACATAGACCTATTTATTAGATCACTTATTATTAATGTTAAACTAGCTTTGGTGCTGACTTTTCCTGTTCTTTTTGAAATTTCACTGTTGTCATTTAAAATCTGACCTTCAAAAGCTTTGTAAAATGCTTAATGGTTTAAATTATCCTTCAGAACATAAGAAGTATATTTTCCAAAGTGGTGTTCTCTATCTAGCAATATGTTCAAAATCATGCAGGAGGACAGAATTGCTTATATTTTCACATTATCTACTGGAGGCTTATTCAGTTTTTATGGCAGTCAACTTCTGGCTTTAGGGACAGTACTTAACATGTATAACCAAAGCATGAATAATCATTTAAAACAAAGCTATTAAAAGAAAAATCTATGGGGATTTTTCAGTTTCACAATGATTTACTGCCTAAGCAAAAAGAAAATGGGTTTGGTTTGAGCTGTATGTGGGAGATCTCTAATATTCTATTCTAAGTGCCTCATATAGCCCTGGTACATAGTAAACACTCAGTAAATATTTATTGACCGACTGAATTTGGTTTCTAATCCCAACTATGTGCCTTGCAACTTCTGTAACCTTGGACTTTCTTGCACCTTCTAAACTTCAGTTTCTTCTTATGTAAAAAAGGAGGTATCAATATTAACTTCCCAGTATTGTTGTAACAATTAAGTGTTCATGCATTAAAATAGCCAGTCCAGCACATGGCACATAGTAGGCAAACAGTGCACTACATGTTTCCCCAGACACATCATTTCATTCTTCAGTAATGTTCTTTTCAGGCACTCTTTTTCTTTCTCATTACCTAAACATTTAGAAGCTGTATTCAAGAGATAAGATGAATGTTTGCCAATTAAACTGAAATTATATTCCTTTGTAGCCCAGACTTGGAATGTTTTAGCAAAAATGATTGTATGTCTGACAGACCTTGGTTTGAATCCTGGCTTTGCAGTGTACTAGTGTTGTGACCTTAGGGAAGTTACTTAACCTCTCTGTAAGGTATTGTGAGCTGAAATGAGTTAAATATATAAAGCCTCTAGTTCCATTGCCTGGTTCGCATAGGCCCCAAATAGATGTTATTATTTTAAGTTGAAACTGTTATTTAATCTGATAATTTACATAATTAATTCATGTAGATTGAGAGCCTACTCTGCTCAAATGCCATTAAGAGCAAGCAGGAAGATTGTGAATGGACACTGGGCAAATTATTATGTAGGTGACTGAATTTTACCTTGCCTAGAATTAGGTTCAGCAGAAGTGGTATTTTCTATTATATTTGAGGTAAAATAAATTAATTTTTGCATTTTTATTATTATTGCATTTGGCATGGCCTTTTTTTTTTGGATGTTGCTTTTCTGTATTGAATATCAAAATTTAAAAAAATGAATGTCAGAGATAGCTTCATGAGGGTTAAAGCAGACCAGGTAAATTTTGCTGTCTAAAAAATTTTTCGGGGGACTTCCCTGGTGGTCCAGTGGTAAAGAACCCGCCATACAATGCAGGGAACGCGGGTGTGATCCCTGGTCAGGGAACTAAGATCCCACATGCCACGGGGCAACTAAGCCCGCGTGCCACAACTTCTGAGCTAGTGTGCCTCAACTAGAGAGCCTGTGTGCCGCAAACTACAGAGCCCACATGCCCTGGAGCCTGCGCACCACAACTAGAGAAGAGGAAAAAAAACCCTCATGCCACAACTAGAGAGAAGCCCACACACCGCAACAAAGATCCTGTGTGCCACAACTAAGACCCAACACAACCATAAATAAATAAAGTAAATAAGTAAATAATAAATCTTTTTTTTTTTTTTTTTAATTTTTTTTTTTTTTTAATTTATTTTATTTATGGCTGTGTTGGGTCTTCATTTCTGTGCGAGGGCTTTCTCTAGTTGCGGCAAGTGGGGGCCACTCTTCATCGCGGTGCGCGGGCCTCTCACTGTCGTGGCCTCTCTTGTTGCGGAGCACAGGCTCCAGACACGCAGGCTCAGTAGTTGTGGCTCACGGGCCTAGTTGCTCCGTGGCATGTGGGATCTTCCCAGACCAGGGCTCGAACCCGTGTCCCCTGCATTAGCAGGCAGATTCTCAACCACTGCGCCACCAGGGAAGCCCATAAATCTTAAATAAATAAGTAAATAATAAAAAGTATTTCGGGACTTCCCTGGTGGCGCAGTGGTTAAGAATCCACCTGCCAGTGCAGGGGACACGGGTTCAAGCCCTGGTCCGGGAAGATCCCACATGCTGTGGAGCAACTAAGCCCACGAGCCACAACTACTGAGCCCACATGCCACAACTACTGAAGCCCGCGCACCTAGAGCCTGTGCTCCACAACAAGAGAAGCCACCGTAATGGGAAGCCCACGCACCACAACAAAGAGTAGCCCCGCTCACTGCAACTAGAGAAAGCCCACGCACAGCAATGAAGACCCAACGCAGCCAAAAAATAATAATAAATAAATAAATAAAATAAAAAGTTTGTCATCTTTTGCTGATCTTCTTCATTAGAAATAAACATGTTCCTCTCCTGTACTAAAATTCAACATACGATATTGGTAAGCCAAATTTAATAAAACATTCTGCCCATTTTAAAACTCACTTGTTTAGATATTATATAAAATTGATTCCTACCCTGGCAGGCTAAGCATTGCAAAGCTGGTGATAAAAGATTTTTATGCGAACTCCTGACAAATAGAAAAGCTTAAGGATGGTATTCGGCATTATAGAAAAAGGTTTATTTCTGAAAATGTTTCTAGGGACTTTGCTGGTGGTCCAGTGGCTAAGACTCCATGCTCCTAATGCAGGGGGCCCGGGTTCAATCCCTGGTCAAGGAACTAGATCCCACATTCCCAACTAAGAATTTGTATGCCACAACTAAAGATCCTGTATGCCACAGCTAAAGATCCCGTATGCGGCAACAAAGATCCCACACAAGGCATGGAAGATCCTGCATGCCACAACTAAGACCTGTCACAACCAAAATAAATAAATATATAAATAAAAATGTTTCTAATGTCCATAACAAATTAACAATAAGGTTTTTAAAGAAATACCAAAATAATCATCATTTATTTTGGAAGTTAACTTTCTTTGAAAAGATGTTAACATCTGTTTTTTGTTTTGTAGGGTTTCTTTCATTAATTAAAGTATAATTCACATAACATAAAAGTTTCAGTGGCTTTGAGTATAATCAGTGTTGTGCAACCATCACCATTATCTAGTTCCAGAACTTTTTCATCGCCCTCAAAGGAAACCCCTCTTAAGTTTTCCCCCTTCTCCTAGCCCCTGGCAGCCATATCTCTGTTTATATCTCTATGGAGTTGCCTATTCTGAGTAATTCATATAAATAGAATCATACGATATATTGCCTTATGTGTCTGGTTCCTTTAATGTAGCGTGTTTTCAGAGTTTACCTGTGATGTGGCATATCAGTACTTTGTAGCTCTTCTGGGCTGAATAATATTCCATTGTGAGGATATACCACATTTGGTTCTTCCCTTCATCAGTTGATGGATGTTTGGGTTATTTCCACTTTTTGACAGAAATGATGCTGCTATGAACATTCGTTTACAGGTTTTTGTGTGGACGTATGTTTTCAATTCTCCTTGGTGTATACCTAGGATGTAATTACTGGGTTATATAATATCTCTATGTTTAACTTTTTGAGGAACTGTCAAACAGTTTTTCTGAAGCAGCTGTATCATGTTATATAGTTTTTAATGTTATTTAAGATACTTGGAAGAAATGAGAAAAAAGTTTATGAAAATGTTAACCTAAGCATGTTAGTACTCATGAGAGCCATTCTGGCAAGCCAGGTGGAAGTCTCAGTTTGCCTCATTTGCTTTTCAGAATGAACACATTAAAGTATAAACCTACACTATAGAAGTAGTGTCAGTTTTTATTCTCTCTTGTTCCTTCACCCACCCACTTCTCCTAAAAGTTTGGAATATGCTTGGAATTAATGCTGTTTACTTTCACATAAGGATAGGTGTCTAAAAGTGACATATTAAGTTTCCTGCTTTGCTTTTCCTTAATGAGTTTCATATTTTATTATGTAGTTTACTAAAGCAGAGAAACTGATCTGGTCTTTCTACGGAAAACATTCTTTTTTTTTTTTTTTTTTTTCCCTAAAAAGGGCATCTGTTCTTATTTATAAGAAAATAATGTCAAAGTGATACATTCATGTGTTATTAATTCCCCTATACTTAACTATGGTATAAGCATTCTATGTTTTCATAATTTAACATTGAGCATTTGAAAAAATTCACAACAGGTTATTAACATGAATCCTCAGGTAGATAAATAAAACTAGAAGAAAAGTAACATCCCAACATTTAAAACAGAGGTAGCTAAGTTAATTATAACTCACTGCCATGGTAGCTGTACATAAAAGGAAAAGGCCTGTGGATCAGAAAACATTCTTAATCAAAATTCAAAATAAAAAAACAATTAAAAAATTAAAAATTAAAAGTAGATTTAATTGCTTATGTTTAAATTTTCTTGGATATAAAAATATTTTTCAAAAATATCACATGAAGACCTTACTTAAAAATCTTTGTGTAAAAAATGTTGTGTTAATGTAGTGGGTGCTTTAGAGATGCTTTTGTGTCCTCTGCTGATGATGCTACCCTTGTCTCTTTTGTTCTCACTAGTCATTGTCAACTATTCAGACAAACTCCTATTCTAACAAATATTTATACAACCTTCATAAATTTACATGAAATGAAATCATTATAAAGAAATAAAGTATATTGGTTTCATTGGGGAAATAGACTTACAAAGCAGAAAGGGTATTCAAGAGAAATAATATTTATGGAGTAATTTCTAATGCTAGATTGGAGCTTACGTTCTTTTCATGCCTTTCTCATTTAAGGTGACAATCCACATGAATTTTATGTTTGGAAGAAGAAATGTGATTATCAATCATTCCATAAAGCTTGATGTGAACCCTGGCTCTCTAGGATAAATTAATCTTTATTTCTTTAAGGATGTATCATAGAGATTGAGTTGTTTTCTTTGAGTAATGAAAAATTAAGGGGTTTCTTTTTTAGGTAAACTCAGGTTTTAAACTATGGAAGTCAGCTTTGCAATGTGGACATCGAATTCATTGTTTACTAAATTCTGTAATGTTAACCTATAATTTTCAGTTGTTTTGCAATATTTTTGTTCTTAACATAATTTATGTTATTGGGTTGGGTAATTTTATCTACTTCATGTCTGGAATGTCTAAGTATAGGTAGTTGCATTTGAACTAGAGAAATGTTGGGTTTTAAACAGAATTTCTCTCTGAATATTGAATCTTTTTTTTTTTTGGCCGTGCCGCACCTGGCATCCAGGATCTTAGTTCCCTGACCAGGGATCGAACCTGTGCCCCCTGCAGTGGAAGCATGGAGTCTTAACCAGTGGACTGCCAGGGAAGTCCCTGAGTATTGAATCTTTTAATAAGTTTTTTTTATTACATTTTTTGGTCCATTGTATTAATTTTTCAGTTGATAACCTTTGGTACTGACTAGAAGTAGTATAGAAACTGCTTTCTACCTCAAAAAACTTAAAAAATTAATTTTAGATTAAAATATCGACCTCAAAAAATTAAAAATAGAATTACTGTGTGATTCAGCAATTCCACTTTGGGGAACATATTCTAAAGAAGTGAAATCCCTGTCTTGAAGAGATATCTGTACCCCCATGTTCATTGTAGCATTATTTATAATAGCCAAGACATGGAAATAACCTAGGTGTTCATTGATGGCTGAATGGATAAAGAAAATGTGGTGTATGGGACTTCCCTGGTGGTGCAGTGGTTAAGAATCTGCCTGCCAATGCAGGGGACACGGGTTTGAGCCCTGGTCTGGGAAGATCCCACATGCCGTGGAGCAACTAAGCCCATGCGCCACTACTGAGCCGGCGCTCTAGAGCCTGAGAACCACAACTACTGAGCCCATGCGCCACAACTACTGAGCCTGCATTCTAGAGCCTGTGAACCACAACTACTGAGGCCCGCGCGCCTAGAGCCCATGCTCTGCAACAAGAGAAGCCACTGCAATGAGAAGCCCGCGCACCACAATGAAGAGTAGCCCCCACTCGACGCAACTAGAGAAAGCCCGTGCACAGCAACGAAGACCCGATGCAGCCAAAAATAAATAAATAAATAACTTAATTAATTACAAAAAAAGAAAAAAATACTGACTTGGACCTGGGAGGCCAAATCATTTTTTTAAAAAAGAAAATGTGGTGTGTATATATACAATGGAGTATTATTCAACCATAAAAATAAGGAAATCCTGCCATTTGCAACAACATGGATGGACCTCAAGGGCATTATGCTAAGTAAAATAAGCCAGACCAAGAAAGACAAATACTGTATGATATCACTTAAATGTGGAATATAAAAAACTGAAGGCACAGAAACAGAACAGATTGGTGGTTGTCAGAGGGGTGGGCATGGGGAGATAGGGGAAGGTGGTCAAAAGGTACAGACGTCAGTTATAAGATATATAAGTTCTGGAGATGTAATGTACAGCATGGTGACTATAGTTAACAGTACTACATTAAATATTTAAAAATTGCGAACAGAGTAAATCTTAAGCGTTCTCATCACAAGAAAAAAAATTTATAACTATGTGAGGTGATGGTTGTTAACTTATTGTGGTAATCATTTTGTAATATATACATATATCAAATCATTATACCCTATACCTTAAACTAATGCAATGTTATATGTCAATTATATCTCAATAAAACTGGGGGGAAAATCCTCCCAGATAAAATATTAATGGCTGCAATTTTTATTTAAGATATTGGTGAAGGGAAAGAAGCAGGGAATTTTGGAGGTCAAGTTTTATATAGTGAAACCCAACTTAGTGATTTATACATACTTAAAAACACTATGAGTGATCTGTGACCAAAATGTGATTTCTAGGAGAAATGACTATTATGTAGATGGAGTATCTGCCCAGGCTTTTTTGTTCTTGGTGTTCAAACTCTGATCTTGTTGCCAAGATAAAGGAAAATGTTCCTTCAATTGCAAATTGTAGTGTATTTCTCCATAAAAAGAGTATAGTTCAAATAGTACTCTTAATTCTAGTTATTCATTTGTTAAATAAATATTTTAAGCTTCTAATAGAAGTCAGGTACTCTGTTACATACTGCTTACGTTTACAAGGATCCAAAGATGAATAAAAGTGTGGGACAACTCTGAATCTCAAGTAACTATTTTTTTGCTAGCTGTTAGAGCACAAAAGAAGAGATTGAAAGCCACCTAACATGGTTATATTTATTCTTTTCTTTTTTCCATGGTTCTTAGGTACGTATGGATTAAATTGGCCTTTATTTCTTGCCCAGGATCTCAACTTTATTTCATACTTTTTTCCTTTGGAAAGATGTTTCTCAGGTTTTATAACAAAGTAGAACTGAACTTGGAGAGCACAATCTGTGCATAAGTTGGAGACTTTACCTCTTTAGAAGTGGAAAAATGCAGGTCTCAGCATTACTGAGTTAATGTATATTTAGGACCAAGTTTTCAGTTCTAATTGCTGACTTACTTAGTGAGTGAATGATTGATCATAATCAACTAAGAAGTGTAAGATAAAGCCTGGTATCATGAGTAGTTTTTCAGGTGCAGTCAGTTCTTCAGAATTATAAGCATCTTTACAGACAACCTTCATTAATTGTTATTTCTGTTTCTCTTGGGTCATCAGACAGTTTATCTTCTTTCCCCCACAGTCCCCCCTTTTTGGAGATATATGTGAAAGGGTTAGAGGCCTTGATGTTTGAATAGACAAGGTAAGCATTCAAATAAACTTTTCAGTATCATTGTGACAATTAAATTGAATGATTTGAAATAAAAAATAATTTCAGTTATTTAAAAATAGTAAAGTATTAACTGTGTTAATATTTATTTCTAACACTGCTGTAAGCACTTTATGTTCATTATTGGGTTGAAGCCTCATTACAGTCCTGGGAGAGGGATACTGTTACACGCACTTTATAGACGGGGGAACTGAAGCATGGAAACCTAGGGATTTCTGCTCTTGATGTCACGCATTTGACAAGAGTTATGATAGCACAGGCGTAATGTTGCTTTTTTTTTTGCCCTTTTCCACCCATCAAATGCATTCGTTTGTGTTGTTTTCTATTTTGCAGGACAATTTTGTTAGACTTCTTGGTTTCTAGAGGTCACAGTTAGTTGCCAAGGTGGTTTTATGTCCTTGGGAAATCCTTAAGTACCTTATTTCCTTATCTTCCATATTTTTCTTCTTCAGAGTTATACAGTTTAACGAGCCAAGTAGTTTGTCAGGGATCGTCCAGACAGACAGTACTTCTTGGTCCCCACCTTCACTTCCCCTTCTCAGAGGTAACCACTCTCAACTCCTAGCTGTTTGGTATTTACCTGTGATTTTTCAAGTAATGTATTTGATGCTTTCAGTTTAGGACATAACTTGTTTATATGGTTTTTTGTGTTCTTATCACTAACTCAACTCAAAATTTGCTACCAGTTGCCCAAATTTCCTGTTTTCTTTCACATAATTTATTCTGTCAATGTCGTCATCTCAGAGAAGTCCCTCCAGAGTAACGTGCTCCAGTCTGGAGCGGTTTCCATTTTCTCATAGTGCCCAGCTATTATTCTAGGCACTTCCTTTTCTTCTGTGTTGGATCTTCTGTTTCTTCTGTTCTATGTCTTCCTCTTTCTTGGTTTACTCCCACAATTTGCTGAAGAAAGGGTGAATGGGAGGCAAATTATTTGATATGTTGCATTTCTGAAAATGCCTTTATTTTCCTCTTAACCTTGATAAATAATTTGGCCTGAGTATAACATTCAGATTGGGAATCAATGCTGTTGTAAGGTTCTTAGAACAGGTTAAGTGGTACTGTCATTCTTTGTTATCCCCGGGGAGTGGTTCCAGGACCTCCCTTGGATACCAGAATCCTCAGATTTCTCAAGTCCCTTATGAAAAATGGCACAGTATTTGTATGTAACCTATGCACATCCTCCTGTATACTTTAAATCATCTCTAGATTACTTATAATACCTAATACAAGGTAAATGCTATGTAAATAGTTGTGAATACAATGTAAGTGCTATGTTAATAGTTGCTGGCATGCAGCAAATTCAAGTTTTGCTTTTTGGAACTTTCTGGATTTTGTTTTTTGATCTGCAGTTTGTTGAATCTGCAAATGTGGAACCCATGTATATGGTAGGCTGGCTGTATGTTATTTGAAGACTGTGTAAAGTTAAAGATGTAAATTGAAAATCCTATAGCAATGGCTAAAAAACCAGTACAAAGCACAAATGAAACAAATAGTAGTGCCGTTAAGCACTGTTTGGAGGGAAACATTGCATTAAATTCTTATATTAGGAAAGAAGAAAGGTCTCAAATCAGTGGTCTAAACCAGAGATCAGCAAACTTCAGCTTGTAGGCCAAATCCAGCCCATCATCTGTGCCTGTGTGGCTTGTGACCTAGAATGGTTTATATGTAATAAAATGGCTGAAAAAGAATCAAAAGGAGACTAATATTTTGTTACATGTGAAAAATAGGAAAATCAAATTTCGGTGACTGTAAAGTTTTATTGGAACATAGCCATGCTCATTTGTTTATGTATTGTCCATGGCTGCTTTCTTGCTACATCCACAGTGTACAGTAATTATAACAGACTGTATGATCTGCAAAGCCTAAAATACTTACTTTGTGACCTGTTGTAGAAAACATTTGCCAACCTTAGCTATGGATCCTAAAGATTTTAAAGCAATAATATGGATATATATTTCTCTTTCACCACCTTTATTCAACATTGAACTAGTGGTCCTAGAAAGTGTAATAAGTCAAGACAAAGAACATAATTAAGCATAAAAATTAGAAAAGAAGTAAAACTGTTACTTACATATAACATGATTGTGTACATGGAAAACCCGATAGAGTCTACAAAAAACAATTTTAATAAGTGAATTTAGCAAAATCGCTATATGAAAATAATTTGTAGTTCTCTATATTAGCAATGAACTATTTGAAAACTGAAATAAAAACTGTTATTTCTGATAGCATAAAAAAAAGCAAATACCTATGAATAAATCTAACTAAGGATATGCTCTCAACACTGAAAAGGTAGAAACATTGCTAGTGTAAGTTAAAAGAAAAACCTAGATAAATGGTGATATTCCATATTCATGGATTGGAAGACTCAACATTATTAAGATGGAATTCTCTCTAAATTGACCGATAGATTAATTTCAGTCTTCTTCAACATCCTAGTAGGCTTTGTTTGAAGAAATAGATAAGACGATTCTATAAACTTATCAAGATGTAAAGGTCTAAGAATAGCCAAAATAATTTTGAAAAACACAGTTGGAGGACTTTTGTTTCCTGATGTCAGGATTTTCCACAAAGCTACAGTAATCAAGACAGTGTAGTGTTGGCATAAGGATAGACATTTAGGTCAATGATACATAATAGAGATCTCAGAAATAGACTCATGCATTTTCCCACCAAAGTGCCAAGTCAGTCCAATGGGAGAAAGAAAGACAAATGTTGCTCTAACTTGATATCTATATGGAAAACAATGAACTATCACCTCAACTCATTCCATACACAGAAACTAATTTGCAGTGGATCATATATCTAAAATGCAAAAGCAAAAACAGTACAACTTCTGTATTATCTCTCACTTCATAACAAATTTCCCAATACTTCCTGGGTTAAAGCAACAAATATTTATTATGTTACAGTTACTCTGTGTCAGGAACACAGGAGGAATTTAGCTAGGTAATTCTAGCACAGAGTCTCTCATCTGGTTGTAGGCAAGATTTTAGCAAGAGTATAATCATCTGACGGCTTGACTGGGGCTGGAGAATCCCCTTCTAAGATGGCTTATGTCCCACGGCTATTGGCTAGAGGCCTCAGCTCTTCACTGGCTATTGGCTGGAGACTCGGTTCTTCACCACATGAGCCTATTCTTAGGGCTGTTTGAGTGCCCTCATAACATGGCAGCTGACTTCCCTCAGAGTAAGTGATCAAAGAGGGAGCACAAGGAGGAAGCGGCATTGCCTTTTATGACAAAGTCTTGGGAGTCACATACCATCACTTGAACCATATTCTACTCATTACTCCAGCCCATGTTTAAGGGTAGAGGAATTAAGCCTCACCTCCTGAAGGGAGGAGTATCAAATAATTTGTGGATATATTTTTAAAATGTCATAGCTTCTAGAAGAAAAAAAAAGGAGAATATCCCTATGACTTTGGAGTATCAAATATTTATTGGATAAGATCCTAAAAGAAAAAAGACACGTAAAAGAAAAAAATTGATAAATTGGACCTCAACTAATTTAACATTACTGCCTTTTACAAGATAACACTAAGGGACTTCCCTGGTGGTCCAGTGGCTAAGGCTGCACACTTCCAGTGCAGGGGGCCCAAGTTCGATCCCTGGTCAGGGAACTAGATCCCACATGCCACAACTAAGAGTTCTCATGGCACAACTAAAGATCCCACGTGCCACAACTAAGACACGGCACAGCCAAATAAATAAATAAATAAATAAATATTTTAAAAAGTAATAAAAGATACCACTAAGAAAAAGAGTAGGTAAGTCCAGAGTGGGGAAAAAAAAATTTCCAGCATATCTATCTGTGAAAGGACTTATATCTAGGGTATGTAAAGAAGTGTAATAACTCAATAGTAAAATGAGGAAAAGAGGAATAACCCAGTAACAGACTTCCCCAAAGAGGATATACTAATGACCAATAAGCACTTGCAAAGGTAGTCAACATCACTTAGTCAACAGGGAAATAATGCAAAGTAAATTCATCATAAGATACCATCTCACACACTCTAGAATGGCTAACAAGAGAAAGGCTGAAGATACTAAATGTTGGGCATGATGTGATGCAACCGGAACTCATCCATTGCTGATGGGTGTGCCAGATAGTGTAGCTACTTTGGAGAACTGTTTGGCATTTTCTACTGAAGTTAAACATATATACATCCTATTATTTAACATTCTACCCCTATATATTTAATGAAGGGAAATGAAAACATATTTCCTCAAAATTATGAATTCAAGAATGTTCATAGCAGTCTTATTCATAAAAGCCCCAAACTGGAAACAACTGAAATGTCCATGTACAGGAAAATGGATAAACAACTTGTGGTGTATTTTTTGTGTGTGTGTGTGGTGTATTCACAGTACCCAACACCTGATACACCCAACAACACAGGTGAATCTCAAAACCATTGTGTTAAGTGAAAGGAACTAGACATAAATGAGCATATACTGTATTGTTTATATGAAGTTCAAGAAAAGACAAAACTATTCTGTAGTGATAGAAATCAGAAGATAATTGTAGATTGGAAAGGGAAGGAAGCTGTTTAGAAAAAGACATGAAAGAACTTCCTGAGATCCTGGGACTGTTCTGTATTTTGTTTTGGGTGATGGTTACATGGGTGTAGACCATTGTCAATAGTCATCAAACAGAACTGTTAAGACCTGTGCCTATTATTGAATGTTTAATTATACTTCAAATTTTAAAAATAGTAAACAAGAGTCTAGGGGAAGAACGTTTAAGGCTGAGGGAACAGCTAGTGCACATAGATGCTGAGGTATACCTTGGGGTATTTTAAGGTGAAAGGAAGAAAGTGATTTAGGTCAGGAAAGTAGGTCTGTCATCTATGGTTTGTTACATTTACTCTGTATATTTTAACTTGCTAAGCAACAGGTTTTTATTTTTTATTTTTATTTATTTATTTTTTTGGCTGTGTTGTGGCATGTGGGATCTTAGCTCCTTGACCAGGGATTGAACCCATGCCCCCTGCAATGGAAGCACAGAGTACTAACCACTGGACCGCCAGGGAATTCCCAGCAACAGGTTTTAAAATTTGAATATTTAATGTCTTGGAAATTTATCATCCCATTGCCAGATGACTAAAGAGAGGGAGAGAGAGGGAGAGGGAGGGAGGGAGGCAGAGAGAGAGAAAATTTGTCAGAGTTGAAGGAAGGGATTAAGAAAGAGAAAGAGAGAGAGGTCCTCTTAAAAGCCATTTATTATTCACTTCATTATTAACTTTACAGTAAACCTTCTAAGTGGAATTCTTTGATAATGTAGCTCCTTTATATTGAAGTTCTGTTCTTTTCTTACCTCTCTAGATAAACCAGTGCTTTTTAAAAAATAATTAATTAATTAATTTATTTATTTATTTATTTTTGGCTGCATCGGGTCTTCATTGCTGTGCGCAGGCTTTCTCTAGTTGCGGCGAGTGGGGGCTATTCTTCGTTGTGGTGTGCAGGCCTCTCATTGCGGTGGCTTCTTTTGTTGTGGAGCACGAGTTCTAGGTGCGCAGGCTTCAATAGTTGTGGCATGTGGGCTCAGTAGTTGTGGCTCGTGGGCTCTAGAGCAAAGCCTCAGTAGTTGTGACGCACGGGCTTAGTTGCTCCGCGGCATGTGGGATCTTCCTCGACCAGAGCTCAAACCCATGTCCCCTGCATTGGCAGGCAGATTCTTAACCACTGTGCCACCAGGGAAGTTCCACCAGTGTTTTTTGAGTGTGTTTCATATGACTTAATGGCAGCGTTCCGGCTTGGATTCTAGCTCCACAGTTGAGCAAAGTCAAAAACCCAGAGAGGCAATATGGTATACTGGTTAAGATCTAAGGCTCTGCAGTTTGATTTCCTGCATTCCAGTCTTGGCTCCACTGCCTGCAGGCTGTGTGACCTGGGGCAAGTTCCTTTAACTTCTATAAACCTGTTTTCTGAGGAGGCAGTAGAATAAGAAGGAAAATCAGGTTATTGCAGATAATCCAGATGATGGTGATTTGAACCAGGGCAGGAGCAGGTGAAGGTGGAGAAAAGTGGTCAAGTTCTGAATGAATTTTAAAGGTAGGGCTAAAAGGATTTGATGACAAAATGGAAGTATGAGAAAAAGAGAGCGATCAGAGAGGATACCAAGGTTTTTGGCTTGAGGAACTGGGAGAATGGAGTTGCCATTTGCTGAGATGAGTATGGACTTTTTACAAAGGAATGTCAGGGCTGAAGTTGCAAAGTTTTTTTTTTTTCCTTGATTTTGTGTTTTTCATCTTTTTTAGGGGGTGGGTGGATGAGAGCAAGTACAGGTGTTGGCAGGCAGACCCCTGGGACCCATGTTTTGCTTGAGATCTTGATTACTATTCTTACAGTTCAGTCCTTTTGCAGTTACATAGTGTGGGAGATGGGGGAGTGAAGTGTGACATTTTAGGATTGCTCCTTTGACTTTCCTTAGGAAGGGTGAGTCTTGGATAAGTTGACATCTTGCTGTCTGAGACATTTTCTAGGAAGACTGGATCCAAAAGATTTTATACCTGTGTCTGTAGCCTCATTACCCAGAACCTGACTAGCTTCTTTAGCTGCCAGGCAGGTTAATTCTCTTTTCTACCTCATTTAATTCTTATCTGTGTTGTGAGATTCTTAAATGCATATTATGTATTTTAGATGCAATTCAGCCTTATTTCTGTTAGTATTTTATTTTTAAAAACTTTTTACAGGGAAATGAAACAGAGTGTTTCCCTTTATTTCTTAAGTTGTTCCTAACTATTGTTATAATGTTTCTGATAAAATGTATTAGGAGGCACACTCTTCACTAATAGGACATTTATTCGTGTATTTATAAGGTTCATAACTAGGGCACCATGTAATTTATTCCTAAACGGAGACATTTTTAAGAGTGAGAAGGGAAACTGACGAAACAGGACACCAGGATAGCATGCTTAAACTAGGACCATACTGGGCAGATCAGGATGTCCGGTCACCCTATTCTTTAAGGCAGAAGAGCAGCTAGATTAAGGGTCACTTCCTGTTTAAATACTTACTGGGAGAAGGAAAATGCCTGGAATAGGGGCTGGGAGGGAGAAATTCCCACTGCATTGCAAGCAGGACTAAGAGGCTCACTGCACCGCACTAATCATAGGGTACCTCAGGTGGTGATGAGAACATGATAACAAATCTCTCACTTGAAAAACCAAAGCCTATTGCAAAGGAAATGAGAGCTTATGCAAAAAGATTTAAGAAATCAATTGTCTGCTTAAAGGTTTGTTTTAGTCGCTATTATTTTAGATACAAGAATGAGTAATAGCTTTAAACTTCAATTGATTTTGTTTTTGAGGGGCAGATAGTGTGTCTTATACCCTTTAGTAAGTGACATAAAATGTGGCAACATTCTATCTTTAAGTAGGAAATTCAGGTACTAGCATTTAGTAACTATTGGGTATTTGTAAGAGTAATGAGTTTACCATGAATGTGCATAGTAGGTGGGTTACTAGTATTCAATGTTATTTCTTAGCACAGTGAATTAAGATAAATTGGATTGATAGAATGAGGTTAAAGAACAGAAGAACTATTTCTTTTTTAGCACCACTTGTATCAGTCACTATGGAGAACACATGGAAACTGTAGAAATGGTTTCTAACTTCAATGTAAATAGTAGTAACCTGAATACTGTTTTTAAAAAAATAAATTTATTTTATTTATTTTTATTTTTGGCTGTGTTGGGTCTTCGTTGCTGCATGTGGGCTTTCTCTAGTTGCGGTGAGCAGGCTTCTCATTGTTGTGGCCTCTCTTGCTGTAGAGCACAGGCTCTAGGTGCATGGGCTTCAGTAGTTGTGGCATGTGGGCTCAGTAGTTGTGGCACACGGGTTTAGTTGCTCCGCTGCATGTGGGATCTTCCCGGACCAGGGCTTGAACCCGTGTCCCCTGCGTTGGCAGGTGGATTCTCAACCACTGCACCACCAGGGAAGCCCCTGAATACTGTTTTTAAAAAAAATAAAATAAAATCTCCATATATAATCTTCTATAGTCTCCTTGTTTTACATATCAGTATATTAAGGAAAAATTTTTGTGATAATACCTATCTTCATGACTTTAAATGGCTATATAGTTTGCCTTTGTATGGATGTGCCATAATTTATCAGACCTCAGTCAATGCACGTTTTCCTCACTTTTCTAACATTTTACACGATACTACTGTGAACATCCTTGTAGCTAAATCTAAGAGAGTGTATACGATGTTTTTCTCTTTAGGTTAGATCCCTAGAAGTATAATTATGGGGTCAAAGGTATACAGAATTTTAAGACTTTTGACATACATTGCCATATTGCCCTCCAGAAGGATTTTACTAGTTTAAACTCTTATTAGTATAAGCTATTTCCCTGCACCTTTGTACCCTTTTCATGAATCTTTGCAAGTTTGATAGGTTGAAATGTTTTCTCATTAATTTATAAAATTTTCTTTCATTTTATTAGGAGGTTGAATGTTTTCTTTGTTTTTAACCATGTATTTTTTTCTGTGCTATAAACCTGGTTATCTACTTTTTTTTTTGGCTGCACCATGCAGCTTGTGGGATCTTAGTTCCCATACCAGGGATCGAACCCGGGTCCAAGGCAGTGAAAACCCACGTCCTAACCACTGGACCGCCAGGGAATTCCCAACCTGGTTATCTTCTTAACCCATTTTTCTATTACTTTGTGTGTCTGTTTGCACATGCTTGCATATACCTCATATATTAAGGATTTTAATCCAAATGTAATTTAAAATTCACTATTTTTTCATTTTGGAAATAATTGGAGAAATGCAGATGAAACACCAGTGAAGTACCTCTGTACCCTCACTAGTAAAATTACTTTTTTTAAAAAGACTGTATTTATTTATTTAGGCTGCGCTGGGTCTTAGTTGTGGCATGCACGGGGGATCTAGTTCCCCGACCAGCGATCGAACCTGGGCCCCCTGCATTGGGAATGTGGAGTCTTACCCACTGGACCACCAGGAAAGTCCCAAAATTACTTTTCAGTATGCTAACAAAGTTGTGGTAAGACTGGAACTCTTGGCCATTGTTTGTGGCATTATAAACTGTCCAGTTCTTTTGCAAACAACACGATAATAAATATTAAGAGCTATAACAATGTACATTTTCTTTGACCCAATAATTCCATACCTGGGAATTTATCACAAGAAAATAATCGAAAGGAAATGCTAAATTCCTCAAATTATTTAATGTAGCAATGGCTATAATAGTGACAAGTTAGAAACAAATGAGTGAATTAGAGAGTAATGGTGAACTAAATTAGATTCATTATGAAAATATTAAACTAGCATTAAAAATAATTAGGAATGGCTTCCCTGGTGGCGCAGTGGTTAAGAATCCGCCTGCCAGTGCAGGGGACACGGGTCCCCTGGTCCGGGAAGATTCCCACATGCTGTGAAGCAACTAAGCCCGTGCGCCACAACTGCTGAGCCTGCGCTCTAGAACCCGCAAGCCACAACTACTGAGGCCCGTGCTCTGCAACAAAAGAAGCCACTGCAATGAGAAGCCTGTGCACCGCAAAGAAGAGTAGCCCCCGCTCATGGCAACTAGAGAAAGCCCACGCGCAGCAATGAAGACCCAATGCAGCCAAAAATAAATTTATTTTAAAAAAATGATTAGGAATTTATAGGTTGACATAAAAGAGTAGCATTACATGAATTGAAGCAGAATACAAAATTATTTCAATTTTATGGTTACAACTATGTAAAAATACACACTAAAAAAAACCCTGAAATACAATGGGCTGGTTTTTATGTGTCACCAAGTATCGATATATATGTGTAGAGTTCCTGAGGTTTAAGACTCTAATCTTTATTGAGTAAGTACTCTGTGCCCATCTCACAGCAACACTGTAAGATAGGGATGGATGTTATTTTCATTTGACAGATAAGGAGACAATTCTCACTGGACTTACAAAGAAATTAATTTTGTTATTATGGATGTTTTCAACTATATACAAAAATATAAAGAATATGTATATATGTATATATATATCTCATCTAGCTTCAATAATTTCAAGTTTACATTTTTAGTAAGTTGCAGAGTAGGGTTTTAACCCATATCTATCTTGCTCCCAAACCCATACTTTTAATTACAATCCTATGCTGCCTCTTCATTTTGTCATTTGATGCTTTTGAGTAACTTTATCATGCTCGTTTTTTTTGGTAAAATTGACATGGAAAGGCATTATAATGATGAGTTTTTAGGTTGGTAATAAGATGGAGAAAGCACTCCCTTTTAACCACATATATTTTGTAACAAGCATTTTTAGTTGCAGTGTTCTGCAAAGACAAACCTGCTGATATGGTTCATCCTGTTTTATAAATCTTTGACCCATTCATCAGACTCTGACCACTCTAAAGATAAAGGACTATGGTTGCATTGGTCTTTCTGACTGAAGTGGCCTTCTGCCGATTGAGAAATTGTATAATTATTAACTATGGTAATGGATATGTACTTGCAAGTTTCATCTGGTATCTTAATGAGCTTTAACCCTCTGAGTCCACCCAAAAGTTATCCAGGAATCATTGAAATATGTCAGTGTTCACAGCTTAACTCTCAGTCAGTGTATTTTTGCTATGATAAATATTTTGTTTCCCTCTGGCCTCACCACATGCCATCCCCCTGCTCACAGACTCACAAATCCTATGAATTAGAGGAGTTACTAGCTGCAGCCTTAGATATAAAGACTTCTTTAAAAAATTACTCTCTTTTGAATTAACAGGACCGTACTTTCAAGTCAGTTTTTGTGTTTTTTCTTTTGAGCGGGAAGGGGGAGTCCCACACGTACAGGGATATATATTCAGACAAACAAGTGAAGGCATACTAAAGTAATCGTTATATACAAATAACCTTGTATTTTATAGACTTTTAATTTATTTCAGACATCTCTCGTCCTGGGAGATCTTGTCTGAACTCTCAAGACTGCTTCGTGTCACCCCTGTGTGCTTCAGCAACTTCCCCTGCCTAGAAGGCAAGGAGAGCTCTGAATCTTGGGAATCTGTGGCCTCTGGGCCTCATAACCTTCAACCCTACCAAACTTGAATCCAAGGACTATGGAATCTAGTCAGATATAGGGTCATTTAGTCAGATATTCCCTTCAAGAAAGAGACTAAATAGAACATTGCTTTCTTTTTTTTAATTGAGGTATAGTTGATGTACAATATTATATGTTTTGTGTGTACGACATAGTGATTCATAATTTTTAAAGGTTATATTCCATTTATAGCCATTATAAAATATTGGCTATATTCCCTGAGTTGTATCCTTGTAGCTTATTTATTTATTTTATACATAATAGCGTGTACCTCTTTTTTTTTTAATTAATTAATTTATTTATTTATTTTTGGCTGTATTGGGTCTTCATTGCTGCGTGGGCTTTCTCTAGTTGCAGCGAGTGGGGGCTACTCTTCGTTGCAGTGCGCGGGCTTCTCATTGAGGTGGCTTCTCTTGTTGCAGAGCACGGGCTCTAGGTGCACGGGCTTCAATAGTTGTGGCACACGGGCTCAGTAGTTGTGGCTTGCGGGCTCTAGAGCGCAGGCTCAGTAGTGGTGGTGCACGGGCTTAGTTGCTCCGCGGCATGTGGGATCTTCCCGGACCAGGGCTTGAACCCGTGTCCCCTGCATTGGCAGGCGGATTCTTAACCACTGCGCCACCAGAGAAGTCCCTAGTGTGTACCTCTTAATCCCCTACCCTTATCTTGCCCTTCCCCCCTTCCCACTCCCCACTGGTAACCACTTGTTTGTTCTCTATATCTGTGAGTCTGTTTCTTTTTTGTTATATTCACTGGAATGCTTTATTTTTTAGATTCCACATATAAGTGATATCTTATAGTATTTGTCTTTCTATGTCTGACTTCATTTAGCATAATACTCTCCAAGTCCATCAATGTTGTTGCAAATAGCAAAATTTCTTTATTATGGCTAATATACCATTGTATATGTATACCACATCTTCTTTATCCATTCATCTGTTGATGGACACTTAGGTTGCTTCCACATCTTGGCTATTGTAAATAATGCTGCTATGAACATTGGGGTGCATGTATCTTTTCAAATTAGTGTTTTTGTTGTTTTTTAGATATATACCCAAGAGTGGAATTGCTGGTTCATATGGTAGTTCTATTTTTAGGTTTTTGAGAAACTTCCATAAGAACATTGCTTTTTTATCTACTGTGATTGTGTCAGATACAATGATACTAGAAATATAAGCCTGATGTTAGGGAGAGTGGTTGGTTCAGTATAGCCTGGTAAAGCATAATTGGATATTTAGTAGTTAAATGAATGCAATTAGATGGAATTCTGCAGCGTTATATGGAATGAAAAGATGAGATGGCCCAAGGAAAAAGAGAGAAAGAAAAACCAGAGAGGTAGAAGAACTAGTCAGGAAAGAGTAGTGTTCTAGAAACTAAGGAAAGAGTTTCACAGTTGGAGTGGTGAAGTACTATGGATACTTATTTGACAATTTGGGCTTCACTGTTGTCTTAATAGAGATAGGAAATAGAAGTCAGATTGCAGGACATTTAGGAGAAAATGTTAAGTGAGGACCTAGAAGCAGTGAGTGTCTTACACTCTTTCTAAACCTTTTGGAGATTACCTATTGCAGGTCTGTCCCTTGGGTAAAACAGTGGAGGCTGCTTTACTGGCTCTGGTGTTGGGGTGGAGTGCAGGGATGCCTTGGGACTGTATTGTACTCCTTTTTTATGAATATTATTTAAATTCAGTTTCAAAATTTTGTCACTAAACGTAGTCCAGAGAGCCTATGAAAAATGCAGGTAATGGGCAGTCCTACTTGGTTGAGCTGCCCCAGGCTTCTCCCTCCTAGGGACGCCCTGCATGTATTCCTGTGGTTACTCAATTTCTCTATTTTACAGTTGTCATTTTAGCTCTCCCATTAGACTATAAGCTCCTTAAAGCTCTTTGTTATTGTTGTTGAATTCCCAGTACTTAGCATGATGCCTGGCATATACTACTGAGTATTTGTTATGTGAATGATTGAATGAATAAATCAATAGTTTTCTGGTTTTTTAAGCAGAAAAGAATTCTAATTTGATGGTCTCACAGAATCAAAAAAAGTAGAGTGTTTCAGGAAAGAGGAATTGATAAACAGTCTCAAATGGCAGTAAGATAAGTGTTGAAAACTGACCTTTGGATTTGGCTATTAGAGGTCATTGATTTCCATAGTAAAAAACTTTATAGCAAAATGATTGGAGTTAAGAGCCATATTTAAGTGGGTTGAAGAATAAATAGGAAGTGAGAACAAAGAAACAACATGAAAGTTTGTTTTTTTGTTTTGTTTTTAAAGATTTGAGGCTAAAGGGAAGAAACTATTGGAGAAAAACCCAAAGATTCTAGATAAGGAAGTTTGTTAGCATAGGAATTTTATGCATTTGATTTGAATATATCTAAGTGTTTCTACCTATGTGTCAGAATAATATATTCCTCCCTCTTCCACTTGGTTTTGATATATCTTTTGAACTTGAACGTTTTTGCTGTGCTATTTGGGGCCCCCTAGTGGCCAATTTAATAATGATATATAGATAGTAAACTGTCAATTAGATCTAATGTACCAGTTACTCTTTATGCAGATTATTCTTTCTATGAGGATTAGATGGGGGTGGGACATGTGATTATAGTACTTAGTGATACTTAGCCCTTTTTGTTTTGTTATGGGTCAAGACTTGACACCTAAGCTTACTATAATTTTGTTTCCTTAGTAATAATTCACTATTATAAACTGTTTGAAAATAGCGGTATATCTTTGTTTTAGTTGCTAATAAGTTAACAGCTGACATCATTGTTCTCAGCTCTTATTCTGCAATGTTAGATTTAGGTCCATTGTTGTATGTCTATTGGAACACCATATCCAGTTTGAAGATTGTGAAAGAAAAGCCTGAATTACCAAACAAAAAAAGATCTGATTATTATAAAAATAATAAACATTCATTATTCATCACAATAAAACTTTTAAAATATAGAAATCTTTAAAAAATCATCCTTAATCTTGCTTCCCAATGTTTTTCTTTCTAGGATTTAAAAAAAATATTTATTTATTTATTTGTCTGTGCTGCATCTTAGTTGCAGCATGTGGGATCTTTTAGTTGTGGCATGCGGGATCTTTAGCTGTGGCCTGCAAACTCTTAGTTGAGGCATGTGGAATCTAGTTCCCTGACCAGGGATCGAACCCGTGCCCCCTCTGGTAGTCATTAGTCATTAGTGATGGAGATATACATCTGGTGGTCATTAGTCATTAGTGATGGAGATATACATCTGGTGGTCATTAGTCATTAGTGATGAAGATACACATCTGGTGATCATCAGTCATTAGTGATGGAGATATACATCTGGTGGTCATTAGTCATGACATCAGATATACATCTGGTGGTCATTAATCATTAGTGATGGAGATATACATCTGGTGGTCATTAGTCATTACATCAGATATACATCTGGTGGTCGTTAGTCATTAGTGATGGAGATATACATCTGGTAGTCATTAGAAGGTATTTAGATCCTGAGACTGAAAGAAAATCACCTAGGGGGTGAGTGCAGAGAGAGAGCCAAGTACTGGGCCCTTGAGTAAGAAGTTGAGGAGATGAGGAGGAGCTAGCAAAGGAGACTGAGAAGGAGCGACTGGTGAGGTAGTGTGAGGTGGGATGAGAATCAAGAGGATGTGGTATCCCTAAAGCCAGATAAAAAGAAGAAAGCGGTGATCAGTGGTGTCAAATCCTGCTGACAGTCGGAGTAAGTTGAAAATGGGAAGTTGACTGATGCTAAGGTGGAGGTTATTGGAGACCTTGAAATATGCCGTTTCAGTGGAGTGGTTTGGACCAATGCTTGACTGGAGTGGGTTTAGGAGAGAATGGGAGCAGAGGGAATATTGACAGTTCTTTCAAGGAATTTTGCTGTAGAGGAGAGCAGAAAAGTGGTGCAATAAATGGAGGAGTGTAGGAGCTGAGGAATAACAGCTTGAGGAGCAATCACAGCATGTTTGTATGTTGATGGAGATGCTCCAGTAAAGAGAGAAAAATCAAGATTTAGGAGAAAAGGGGAGAATTGTTGAAACCTGAGTAGGAAAGAGGGTATAAGATCTAATGTCTAAGTGAGGAAGAGATGGCTTTGCATAGAAGCACGAACAGTTAGTTCGTCTGTAGTAATAAGAAGTTGGGCAAAGTATATGGGTATGATAGAAGTGGGTAAATATGTTGTTGACAACTTGTAAATGATCACCAGCTGCACTTGAAGATAGGGGAGGAGATGCTGGGGATTTAAAGAGTAAAAAGGTATAAAAGAGTTATCTTGGAGAACGAATGGACAGGAAAAGATAAGATTGCTGGGTACCACCTTGAGGTTAGTGGTAATGAACTAACCAATGACTAGTTTTCATTGGTTACAGGTGTAGAGTAGGTGGTGATTGAACTAGGGTTCGAGTTTAGCCGGGCCAATACCTTGGAGATGAGAGCAGCAGAATTAGAGAAGTATGATAGGGAATGATTATAATAATGGACCATGGAATCTAAGTTGGTTAAGGAGGGAAGTGAAGAATGAGGCTGTAAAAATGAAGTATGATCATTGTGTTCAACGTAGATCCCTTGTGGTCAAAGAATTGTTGGAGTTGTGCATTTAGAGGGGGTAAGTCGAAGATAGGAGAAAGTAGTCAGAGTTGAAAGCTTAATTTGAAATTAAGGAAAAGTATGTAGTTATTGATAATGGTAGTTGTATGATTATGAGAATGGATAACTGAGGTAGGATGGAGAATAAAATAAGTGGAGGAGAAGAGGGCAAGGAACCAAGAGGCCAGGGTATTGGAAGGAACACCCACATTGATACTGAAATCACAAGAATTATAATTGGATAGGTTATTAGATTTGAAAGAGGTGACCATAAACGAATCTTCAAGGAATGATAAGAGTGACTGTGGATAATAGCTGTCGTTTCCTGTATACTGCCATATTTCCCATACTTCCAGATGGACTTTTCATGATTTGAAACTTTCTTACCTTTTTACAAAGGACCCTGTACTCTGATCAAAAGTCCTCAATCATACCATGGTCTTTCATAACTCTGCCTTTTACAGCTGCTCGTTCTTTTGTTTAGATGCTTATAGCCATAGCGCTTACCTTCCATAGGAGCATTGTTCCGCAGGAGACTACTGTTTCCTATTTATAGCTTATAGTATTTATTACATTATTTTTAAACTATGAGTTTACATTCACTATTTTTCTCTCCTTTTTGTTTTTTTAAAACCAGGCTGACAGTTGTCTTAGGCCAGGGACTCTGTCTTTTTGTCTCTGTAGCACTATAAAAAATTTGTCAGCAAACTCTAGGAATAGATCTATTTAATAAATACTCTTTGGGGATTTCCCTGGCGGTCCAGTGGTTAGGACGCTGCACTTTCACTGCCAAGGGCGCGGTTGTATCCCTGGTTGGGGAACTAAGATCCCGCAAGCCACGCAGCGCGGCCAAAAAAAACAAAATAAAAACACAAACTTTTTGGAAGTCAGTTATTATCAAGTAAATATTGGTATGTTTATTTTTATCTCACTAAATATGATGCTTACTTAGATTTACTTATATCAAGTGCCACAGTTAATGAAAAACTGTTTAAATTATAATGAGTTTTTTTATCTGTGTATTACAAAGTGACTTTTCTTAATCTGGTGTATTTTAGAGAAGATTAAAAATACAGAAGCAACTATTGATTATGCTGACAGATTAAAGATAGATAATACAGTCACTTGGACATCTTGAAAAGAGCCTTGGTTTTTTATTTTCTCTCTGGTTCAACCCTTTTGTTTTGATCTTGGGAATTGAAACTTGTGTGTATGTGTGTGTGTGTGTTTACTTTTTTTTTTAGTACTTATTTATTTACTCATTTTGGCTGTGGGGGCGTCTTAGCTGCGGCGCTCAGGGTCTTCGTTTTGGTGCACGGGATCCTTTATTGCGGCATGCCGACTCAGTTGCGGCATGCGTGTGGAGTCTGGTTCCCCGATCAGGGATCGAACCCGGGCCCCCTGCATTGGGAGCATGGAGTCTAACCCACTGGACCACCAGGGAGGTCCCTAATCTTGGGAATTGAGTTCACAGTTCAAGGAAGGAGGCCCTAAACTTACATAATCAATGGAGTAAAGGAAACAGGAGATTTCAAGGTGACTATAGTGCAGTTAAACAAATGCTGTTTCCTGCCTTCTTTACTAAGTTATTGTTTAAATGGTGCAAGTTTTTCAACACAAAAAAGTGACCATGCTAAGGATTTACTCGTTTGATGTTAGTATACTTAGCTTTATTTTCCTTAAAGAGAGTCTTTATGTGAGGAATTTTTGTGGATGTTTTGGTTTCTCCTTACGATTTCTTACATATTTATTACTTTTATAATTAAATGGAGTAACAATGTAAATCATCTATTAATTATGTTTTTGATTCATAGTTTATATTTGCTTTGGGGATATAAGTTAATATCAACTTATAAAAACTTAATGACAAAGGCTTATTTTAGATTTTTCATTTTTTCAGAAACCATGAGTGGAGGATCTCAAGTCCACATTTTTTGGGGTGCTCCAGTCAGTCCACTGGAAATGACAGTATCACAGGAACCAACTTCTTTAGTGTCCACTGCGGACCCCTGGAAAGAAATTCAGCTTTTGTACAATCACCATTCCTTACATCTGAAGGATGAAAAATGCAGGCACAAAAGTCTTGAGGATTATCAGGACCTGGAACCTCTGGACCCTCCAGATCTTCCTCATGGTCATTTTCCAGCAAACTCTGTGAACAGATCTGTTCATGTGAAAGATGACTTCACACATTGCATTTCTGAAACACAAACTATAAAATCCCAGAAGAGTCACCCCTTGGGGTTGAGTGATAGAACCAACTCCAGTGATCAAATATGTGGATTTAAGGCCGGATTTCAACATTTAACTGAAGAAGAAAAGTATCAAAAGCTTTTCAGTGAACATAAGAAAATCACAGATGAACAGCATAAAGATCAATCAAATATACATGGTCAGAATGTTCCAAAAAATTCCTTTCAGTTAGATCATAAGTGTGCAGCTATATTGGATGTGGTCTGTGGTGCTGAACAGACTAATACGGGGCCAGGAGCTATGGAAACAAACTGTGCACCAACAGAGCATCAAGAAATACAAAACCAGTGCCTGGAATTCTTTTCCTCTAGCACAGTAGACAAACCAAGGCCTGAAGGAACAGTTAGGAAGGTCTCAGGCCTTAAAATATCCACTGATACTGAATTTCTCAGTGTAATGACCTCCAGCCAGGTTGCTTTTTTAGCTCAAAGGAAGTATAAAGGGCAGAATTCTGTAAATAAAGGAACCATTAAAATGGAGATTGAACCAGAGACAAGCCATGGGGAAATAAGAATAACTGAAGATAATTTGATTCAGCCCAATGATGATTCTACAGAAGGACATGAAGGTGGACAGAACCAAGCCTGTTCCCTTGAACTTTTTAGTCCTGTTTGTCCTGAAACAAAAAATAGCCACATTCTCTTGAACACCGATAAAGGTCTTGAAGAAAATATAGGATCTCAAGAACTTTTCAGTTTTGATGATAAATTGCCACCAAATGAGATACGCATTGAGTCATGTAGCTCAGGAATACTGTGTTCCCAACTAAATACCTTCCACAAAAGTTCTATTAAAAGAAGTTGGACCTCTGAAGATAAATCAGGCCATCCTCAAGCTCTATCTGAAGTCCCCCACGTCGCTAAGAAAATCAAGTTGATTTCTAATGAGAGAGATCATACTGTAACAATGCACCAGAGGAATGTGTCTGGATTTAAGGGCATTAAAAAAACATCGTTAATAAAAAACTGTGATTCTGAAAGTCAGAAGTATAATTGTTTAGTCATGGTGTTATCTCCATGTCACGTGAAAGAAATAAACATAAAATCTGGACCAAATTCTGGCTCCAAAGTGCCTTTAGCAACAATTGTGGTAATTGACCAATCAGAAATTAAGAAGAAGGTTTTTCTGTGGAGGACTGCAGCGTTTTGGGCACTTACAGTGTTTCTTGGAGATATAATTTTACTCACGGGTAAGGTCATCATGGTATACTGGGAGTTTATTTTACAAAGCTGTGGGCTTTTTCCCCCTCCCACTTTAAGCCTTTGAGGATTCTCTCTTTACCATTTGCCTCTCAGGGTTCCAGCAATGATCGAGTTCCTTATGGCATCCGTGTTGGTCTCCTCACCCCTTCCCGGGGTCCTGTGTGTTGCCATTTCTGGGCATTTGTCTGTCCTTCTTAGCTCTGTCCCTCCTTCCCACTCATCTTCTCCTTAAGAAGCCTTCTCTGCTTGCTCCTCCTTTCATTCACTGTGCTAGCATTCATGTCGTGTATCATCAGGCTCTTTCTTTGTTTTTTATAGTTTTATTTATGTATATCTTTTTTTTTTTTTACCATTTTCCTTAGGTGTATTAACCATCTTATGATAAAAGGACAATATATCTACTACTTAATCCCTAATAAAGCTGTGCACACTACATTCTTATTGAGGGAACATAGAATTTCTATTGCATTTTAAAATTATTAAAATTACTGTAGGGCCTTGAACAACATGGGTTTGAACTGCATGGGTCCACTTATATGTGCATATTTTTCAATAGTAAACACTACAGTACTCCACTGTTAGTGGTTGGTTGAATCCGTGGATGTGGAGGAACAAGGGATATGGAGGGCTAACTGTAAAGTTATAGATGCATTAACCCCACGTTATTCAAGGGTCGCTATTAATCACATTTGGAAATATGGAAAAGAGAAACTCCTGGTATTATACCAACCTCATATAACCGCCAGTGGAGTTTTTTTTTTTTTTTGCCAGTGGAGTTTTGGAGTGTTACCTTCCTCTTATCTTCCCCGTGCTTCTCAATCTGTGTCTGCATACATGAGTAATAGCTGATATTTATTGGGAACTTACTTAGTGTCAGTCCCTGTTTCAAACTTTACGTGTCTTTCAACTCATTACAACAACTACATGAGGAGAGCACTGATTATCATCCTCATTTTTCAGCTGGAGGAAATTGGGACCTAGGGAAGTGAAGTAACTTGCCCACTGTCACCCAGCTAGGAGGTGGCAAAGCAGGGTTTCACCCAGACTCCAGAATCCCTACTCTTATTATACAATTGTAATCATGAAAAAGTTTGTATCCTGCTTTTTCACGTGAAAAAAGAAATCTTAACATTTTGTTACATGTCCTTTATTGATTTAAAAATCAACACACCAGTGTATTAGGGCAGAGATATCAGTCATTTTAAGAGTGAATCCCAGGACTTCCCTGGTGGTGCAGTGGTTAAGAATCTGCCTGCCAATGCAGGGGACGCGGGTTTGAGCCCTGGTCTGGGAGGATCCCACATGCCATGGAGCAAATAAGCCCTTGCACCACAACTACTGAGCCTGTGCTCTAGAGCCTGTGAGCCACAACTACTGAAGCCTGCGTGCCTAGAGCCCCTGCTCCGCAACAAGAGAAACCACTGCAATGAGAAGCCCACGTACCACAGCGAAGAGTAGTCCCCGCTCGCCGCAACTAGAGAAAGCCCGTGCGCGGCAACGAAGACCCAACACAGCCAAAAATAAATAAATAAATAAATAAATAAATAAATAAATAAAAATAAATGGACTTTCCAATCTTAATTAAAAAAAAAAAAAAAGAACGAATCCCAGGACTTCCCTGGTGGCGCAGTGGTTAAGAATCTGCCTGCCAATGCAGGGGACATGGGTTCGAGCCCTGGTCCAGGAAGATCCCACATGCTGCGGAGCAACTAAGCCTGTGTGCCACAACTGCTGAAGCCCACGTGCCTAGGGCCCGTGCTCCGCAACAAAGAGAAGCTACCACAGTGAGAAGCCCACGCAATGCAACGAAGAGTAGCCCCCGCTTGTCAAAACTAGAGAAAGGCCCGTGGGCAGCAATGACGACCCAACGCAGCCAAAAATAAGTGAATAAATAAATAAATTTATATTAAAAAAAAAAGCATGAATCCCAGACCAGGATGAAGTTGATTGAGCTTAATAGCACATCTAAAGAAAGAATGTGATAGAGAAGAGGTGTGGGTCAGCCTTAGAAGCTTATAAAGAGAAATCAAGGCAATCACTGGTAATTCCTACCGGATGGTTTGCTGGGAGAGTGAGAACCTTAGCTAATATACGCTGGTATTTGTGTAAGATTGTCAGGTGCAGTCCCTACTGAAGAGATGAACATGTGATTGTAACAGCTTGGCGTAGTCTTGTCTCACTGGCAGTATCCTCTTATTCGTTGGCAGCTCAGGTCATCTAACTCAGCTCTGTTCTGATTCAGTGCTCGCTGAGCAGCCCTTTCCTTATGACTTGGCTTCCAAGGTGTAAAACTGCCTACAAGGTGAGAACAGGCTGCAAGTGTTGTTCTTTGGCAATTAATGCCTTGTTGTATATTTAAACAAAAAGATGGTGTTCTGTTTTGGGTTTTTTTGTCTCATTAACTGAGCTTATGCTGCAGAGCTGAAATCTATTTTTGGAGTGCTGAAAAAAATGAGGTTCCCCAGACCATAAAGAGAGGGTTAGACCGTGGACCATGGTTACTTTACCAAGGCATTACTGTCACTGTGTATGCCTCCCAGGAGGCCTTTTCCTAGCAGATGGAAACTCAACCCTGCTATCTCTCTATCTTTTCCTAGTGTCCATACAATTGTTAACAACTAGGTAACATTCTGTGAAGTGATTTAGCACAATTTACTTAACCATTTTCCTATTATAGTATATTTAGATTATTTCTATGAACACCTTTTTTTTTAACAGGGTTTTTTGTTCTGTTTTGCTTTATTTCCTTAGGAAAAAATAGTATCTAGTTCACAATTTCTGAATAAGAATGCCTTATGTTATGCTTATTAGCAGAAGGGGTAAATGCATACTGAATATTTTTTACTCTTCTAGGCACTACTGCTTTGGAATGAACCACTGCTTGGCTTCCTGGCCCTAAATTAGTCACTTTTTTTTTTTTTGGCTGTGTTGGGTCTTTGTTGCTGTGCATGGGCTTTCCCTAGTTGTGGCGAGTGGGAGCTACTTTTCATTGCAGTGCTCAGGCTTCTCATTGCAGTGGCTTCTCTTGTTGCGGAGCATGGGCTCTATGCGCGTGGGCTTCAGTAGTTGCAGCACACGGGCTCAGTAGTTGTGGCTTGTGGGCTCTAGAGCGCAGACTCAGTAGTTGTGGCACGTGGGCTTAGTTGTTCCGAGGCATATGGGATCTTCCCAGCCCAGGGATTGAACCCGCGTCCCCTGCATTGGCAGGCAGATTCTTAACCACTGTGCCACCAGGGAAGTCCCTATTCACTTTTAATTTATCAGAAATATACATTGTACCATTTGCCTTAAGTGAACAAAAGCCATTAAACTTCTGTGGAGCAGAGCGTCCATATTGATATTGTTTGAATATACAGAAGCAATTTTTGTTATTTTACCTACATACAGACATACCTAGGTTCAGAGTTCAGATTTGCTATTTTATCATTTTGTTTCTTTAGGCAGATGATTTACCCTATTTGAACTTCAGTTGGCTGGCATGTGAGAGGCATGCACAGTATTTTGCTATGATAGGTACGTTAACCACAATGTGAAGGAATTTTTGGCATGATCAGAACTTTTTTTTTTCCCCTTTCTAGATGTTACTATTCATGAGGATCATTGGGTTGGTGAGACAGTACTGCAATCAACATTTACCAGTCACTTATTAAATCTTGGGAGTTATTCATCTGTCCATCCTGAAGAATGTAAGACACATTTTAAATATAATAATTTCTTAGTATTTGAAGTGTATTAGAAAAAAGTAGGGTTAAAATGGTAATGTTACAAAATGTCTTCTAAACAAGTTAGCTGAAAGGTATTGGTTTATTTTCTTAGTAAGAATGAAAATAGAATTTACAAAAATGAACTTGTACAGTATAATCATATTTAAGAAATATTGGGGGCTTCCCTGGTGGCACAGTGGTTAAGAATCTGCCTGCCAATGCAGGGGACATGGGTTCAAGCCCTGGTCCGGGAAGATCCCACATGCCGCGGAGCAACTAAGCCCGTGTGCCACCACTACTGAGCTTGCACTCTAGAGCCCACGAGCCACAACTACTGAGCCCACGTGCCACAACTACTGAAGCCCACGCACCTAGAGGCTGTACTCTGCAACAAGAGAAGCCACCTTAACGAGAAGCCCACATACTGCAACGAAGAGTAGCCCCCGCTCGCCGCAACTAGAGAAAGCCCGCACGCAGCAATGAAGACCCAACGCAGCCAAAAATTTAAAAAATAAATAAATAAATAAATAAATAAATAAATAAATAAAATAAATTTCATTTAAAAAAAAGAAAAAAAAATATTGGGGTTCATGTTTCATTTTCTTATTTTTCTTAGAGTCAATATAGTCATGGTTCTTAACCTTTTAGCAAGTCATAGACCTTTTTGAGAAGCTATGGGCCATGTCTTCAGAAAAACAGACTTAAGTAGATAGATATAAAACCTTGCATATCATTCCAAGTGGTTCCAGGGATCTCCGAAGTTCTTCCGTGGAGTTTCTGAGCCTCTGGAATTCTTGAGATAATGAAAAGAGGGAGTTGTATGGCAAATACATGTTCAGTTTTAAAAGAAACTGCCAAACTATTTTCCAGAGTGGCTCCTACCAGCAGTGTGTCTTGTAGATTCTCTGCATCCTTGTCAGCATTTGGTATTGTCCTGTTTTGAAATAGTAGCCATTCTAATCGGTGTGTAGTGATATCTCATTGTGGTATTAATTTGCATTTCTCTAATGGCACAAGACAGATCTAATAGACAGACTATATCTAAGGACATAAAAGATCTAAATAACATAGTGAACAGTGTTGATCCTATGAATAGGGTAGATCTTATGTATATAAATTGAAGTCTACATTCTAATGATAGAAATATGCATTTTTGTCATGTGCCCACAACACAGTCAGGAAAATTGATCCTATTAGGTCATAAAGGAAATGTCAGTAACTTCTATAAAGTGGAATTATTACAAACACGCTGATCAAATGGTATAAAACTAGAATTTATTAACAACAACAACAACAGCAGGTCCTATATCTGGAAATTTTAAACCTATTAAAAAAATCCTGGGTGAAAAAGGAAATACAAACTGATATTATACAATTTAAAAAAAAATAATGACAATGAAAACACTGCATGTCAGAATCTCTGGGATGCATTTAAGGGAGTTATCAAAGAAAAATTTATTAGCTAAACTCTTTTTATCAATAAAAATGAAAGAATAAAAATAAATGAATTAAATTCCAAACTCAGAAAACTAGCAAAAGAACAACAAAGTAAAGCAGAGAAACAGGAATGAAATAATAAAGGTAAAAGCAGAAATTAATAAGAATAAGAATTAAAAAATGATAATTTTAATAATAAATCAAAATCTTGTTTCAAAAAAAGATAGATGAACCAACTAGTTAATCTGATCAAGAAAAAAGGGAGACATGCACCCCAATGTTCATTGCAGCACTATTTACAATAACTAAGACATGGAAGCAATCTAAATGTCCACTGACAGAGGAATGGATAAAGAAGATGTGGTATGTATATACAGTGGAATATTACTCAGCCATAAAAAAGAATGAAATAATGCCATTTGCAGCAGCATGGATGGACCTAGAAATTATCATATTAAGTGAAGTAAGTCAGACAGAGCACTCACATGTGGAATCTAATTTTTTAAAAAATGATACAAGTGAACTAATTTACAAAATAGAAACAAACTTACAGATATGGAAAACAAACTTATGGTTACCAAAGGGGAAATGTGGGGAGGAGGGATAAATCAGGAGCTTGGGATTAACAGACACACATAACTATATATAAGGTAGATAGCCAACAAGGACCTGCTGTATAACAGGGAGCTCTACTCGATGTTCTGTGATAACTTATATGAGAAAAGGGTCTGAAAAAGAATGAATATATGTATATGTAAATGGAATCACTTCATTGTACACCTGAAACTAACACAACATTGTAAATCAACTATAATACAATAAAGTTAAAAAGAAACAAAAGAAAAAGAAAAAATAAAAGAAAAAAGGGAGAAAGCACAAAGATACAGAGTAAATGACAAGGAGGAAATAATCATTGAAACAGAAGTTAAAAACCAATAAAAGGGAACTTCCTTAGTGGCACAGTGGTTAAGAATCTGCCTGTTAATGCAGGGGCACAGGTTCGATCCCTAGTCCGGGAAGATCCCACATGCCACGGAGCTACTGAGCCTGTGCGCCACAACTACTGAAGCCCGCGCACTCTAGGGCCTGCGTGCTGCAACTACTGAGCCCACGCGCCTAGAGCCCACGCTCTGCAATAAGAGAAGCCACAAAAATGATAAGCCCACGCACTGCAACGAGGAGCCTGCGCTCACTGCAGCTAGAGAAAGCCCGCACGCAACAATGAAGACCCAAGACAGCCAAAAAAAAAAAATAATAATAATAATATGTTAAAAAAATAAAAGGCTATTTTACAGAACTTAATGCAAATAAATTTGAAAAAGCTAGATATATAATTTTCTAGGGAAATACAGATTGCCAAAATTGATCCCGTTAGAGATAGAAAGCTTAAACTGACCAGTTTCTATAGAAGAAATACAGGGAATTCCCTGGCCGTCCAGTGGTTAGGACTCTGTGCTTCCACTACTGGAGGCCCCGGTTGGACCCCTGGTCCAGGAACTAAGATCCCACAAGCCGTGAGGTGCAGCCAAAAATAAAAATAAAAAGAATTAAGGAACTACCATACAAAAAAGTGCGAGGCCCAGATAGTTTCATAGGAAATTATACCAAACCTTCAAAGATCAGATAATTCCAATGGCGTTAAAATTATTTCAGAGTATTTTTTTAAATTAATTAATTTATCTTTGGCTGTGTTGGGTCTTTGTTGCTGTGTGTGGGCCTTTCTGTAGTTGGGGCGAGCAGGGGCTACTGTTTGTTGCGCTGCGTGGACTTCTCATTGCAGTGGCTTCTCTTGTTGTGGAGCACAGGCTCTAGGCATGTGGGCTTCAGTAGTTGTGGCATGTGGACTAAGTAGTTGTAGCTCACGGGCTCTAGAGCGCAGGCTCAGTAGTTGTGGTGCATGGGCTTAGTTGCTCCGTGGCATGTGGGATCTTCTGGACCAGGGCTCCAACCTGTGTCCCCTGCATTGGCAGGCAGATTCTTAACCACTGTGCCACCAGGGAAGTCCCTATTCCAGAGTATTGAAGAAGGAAAATTCCTAATTCCTTTTATAAAGCAAATATAACACTGACACCTAAACCAAATAAAGACATTACAAATAAAAATACAAACCAGTATTATACATGATTATTGGTACAAAAGTTTAAACAGAATTTTAGTAAACAAAATCTAACACCACATTAGGAAAATAATGACCAAGTGAGATTTATTCCAGAAATGGAAGATTTGTTCAGTATTAGAATATGCATGAGTATCATATTTCATATTAATAAATCTAAGGAAAAAATTATATGACTATCTCCATAGTTAAAGCACTCCAGGAAGTAAAAATTGAGGGATACTTTCTCTTTCTATCAATAAGTACAGTTTCATTACAGTGCTACAGTTACAATACAGTTGATACTGTATCAAAAATATAGATATGCTTAGCCCTAATGCCTAATCTTATTTAATGGAGAAACACTAGAGGCATTTCCACTAAAATCAGTAATAAGATAAGAATGTTCACTATCTCTGCTATTCTTCACCATTATATATAGACTTATTAACCAATGCAATTAGACAAGAAGAGACATTTGAATGGGTGAAGAAGAATAAAAACTACCTCTATGTAAAAATGCTTTGATAACATATCTGGAAAACTCCAGGGACTCAAAGATAAAATCAGTTCAAACAATAAAAGAATTCAGTGGTGTAACAATACAAAAATTACTATTTAAAAAAATCAATAACATTTGTATACACAAACACCAAACAAAGGGCATAATGGTAGGAAAATACTTATTTACAATAGTAATAAAGAAGATACTTCAGAATAAATTAAACAAGACATGTGCAACACCTATATGAAGAAAAATTTTAAATACACTAGAAAAAAATGAAGACATGAACAAATGGAAAGACAACGTTCCCTATTCTTGGATGGGATGACTCAACATTATAATGATACCAATTCTCCTTAAGATAATTTATAAATTCAATGCCGTCTCAATAAAAATACCAACATGCTATGTTATGGCATATACAACTTGATACTAATATTCATATGGAAAAACAAACATGCAAGAATAGCTAGGAAAACAGAAAAACTAGGAAAGCTAGGAAAAAAAAACTATGAGAGACTAGGCTTATCAGGCATTGAAACATACTCTAAAGCCCCCATAATTAAAGCAGTGTGATACTGGTGCATGAATAGGCAACTAGATAGTGGAACAGAATAGGGAGACCAGAATTAGACCACATATGTATAATTTAGTATATGACAAAGATGGTAACTGAAACCACTGAGGTAACGGTTAGCTTTTTAATAAATGGTGCTGAGGTAACTGGGTAGCCATTTAGAAAAAGATAAGATTATATCCATTTTGGAACCAGATAGGGTAAGGGAGTCCCCAGAGAAAGAGAACCAGGCATGGCTTTCTTGACACAAGAGAAGCCATTTTTGTCCTAAGCCATTTTGTGGTCTAAGCATGGCCATAATGCTTGTCCTTGAACAGGTCTCAGTAATTAATGATCTTAAGGGAACAAAGGAATGCAGAAACCAATGACTGTTATCAGGGAAGAGAAGTAACAATAACAAAGATAAAATATCAGTTGTAAAGATTCCCAGTTCTGTTTCAAAGGTAAAGATTAGCCTGAATTGCTGAACCACCAGATCAACTGGAACCTAAGGGATGATGATTTTGACCTTTTCCAGCTTGGACTCTGCCAACTGCCCAAGTCCCTTCATGAATACGCATACACCAGCCCAAACCCCTTCATGAATATTCAGGTACCCTTAGCTTAAAACTTATGCAATTTTGCTGTTCGGGGAGACACTGCTTTGGGAATGATCACCAGTGTTCTCCTTACTTGCTGCAAGTTATAAATCCTGCCTTCTCCCCATCTTTGACTTGGTATTGTCTTTTTTTTTTTTTTTTTTTAAACTTTGGGGGTTTTTTTCTTATTTATTTATTTATTTATTTATTTATTTATTTATTTATTTTTATTTATTTTATGGCTGTGTTGGGTCTTCATTTTTTCTGTGCGAGGGCTTTCTCTAGTTGCGGCAAGTGGGGGCCACTCTTCATCACCGTGCGCGGGCCTCTCATTATCGCGGCCTCTCTTGTTGCGGAGCACAGGCTCCAGACGCGCAGGCTCAGTAATTGTGGCTCACGGGCCCAGTTGCTCCGGGACATGTGGGATCTTCCCAGACCAGGGCTCGAACCCGTGTCCCCTGCATTGGCAGGCAGATTCTCAACCACTGCGCCACCAGGGAAGCCCGGTAGTGTCTTTTGACTTGACACCCACGAAAAGGTGAACTGAGTTTTCAGGTGACAAATTCTCACAGCAAATAGAAGAATAAACTCCAAATGGATTAAGAATCTAAATGTAAACAGATGGAGAGATATACCATGTCCTTGGATTGGAAGAATCAACATTGTGAAAATGACTATACTACCCAAAGCAATCTACAGATTCAGTGCAATCCCTATCAAACTACCAATGGTATTTTTCACAGAACTAGAACAGAAAATTTCACAATTTATATGGAAACACAAAAGTCCCTGAATAGCCAAAGCAATCTTGAGAAAGAAAAATGGAGCTGGAGGAATCAGGCTCCCTGACTTCAGACTATACTACAAAGCTACAGTAATCAAGATAGCATGGTACTGGTATAAAAACAGAAATGTAGATCAATGGAACAGGATAGAAAGCCCAGAGAAAAACTCACACACATATGGTCACCTTATCTTTGATAAAGGAGGCAAGAATATACAACGGAGAAAAGACAGCCTCTTCAATAAGTGGTGCTGGGAAAACTGGACAGCTACATGTAAAAGAATGAAATAAGAACATTGCCTAACACCATACACAAAAATAAACTCAAAATGGATTAAAGACCTAAATGTAAGGCCAGACACTATCAAAATCTTAGAGGAAAACATAGGCAGAACACTCTATGACATAAATCACAGCAAGATCCTTTTTGACCCACCTCCTAGAGAAATGGAAATAAAAACAAAAATAAACAAATGGGACCTAATGAAACTTAAAAGCTTTTGCACAGCAAAGGAAACCATAAACAAGACGAAAAGACAACCCTCAGAATGGGAGAAAATATTTGCCAACGAAGCAACTGACAAAGGATTAATCTCCAAATATACAAGCAGCTCATGTAGCTCAATATCAAAAAAACAAACAACCTAATCCAAAAATGGGCAGAAGACCTAAACAGACGTTTCTCCAAAGAAGATATACAGATTGCCAACAAACACATGAAAGGATGCTCAACATCACTAATCATCATTAGAGAAATGCAAATCAAAACTACAATGAGGTATCACCTCATACTAGTCAGAATGGCTATCATCAAAAAATCTACAAACCATAAATGCTGGAGTGAGTGTGGAGAAAGGGGAATCCTCTTGCACTGTTGGTGGGAATGTAAATTGATACAGCCCCTATAGAGAGCAGTATGGAGGTTCCTTAAAAAACTAAAAATGAACTACCTTATGACCCAGCCATCCCACTACTGGGCACATACCCTGAGAAAAACGGTAATTCAAAAAGAGTCATGTACCACAATGTTCATTGCAGCTCTATTTACAATAGCCAGGACATGGAAGCTACCTAGTATCCATCGACAGATGAATGGATAAAGAAGATGTGGCACACATATACAATGGAATATTACTCAGCCATAAAAAGAAACGAAATTGAGTTGTTTGTAATGAGGTGGATGGACCTAGAGTCTGTCATACAGAGTGAAGTAAGTCAGAAAAGGAAAAACAAATACTGTATGCTAACATATATATGGAATCTAAAACAGATGGTTCTGACGAACCTAAGGGCAGGACAGGAATAAAGATGCAGACATAGAGGATGGACTTGAGGACACAGGGAGGGGAAGGGTAAGCTGGAATGAAGTGAGAGAGCAGCATTGACATATATACACTACCAAATGTAAAATAGATAGCTAGTGGGAAGCAGCCGCATAGCAGAGGGAGATCACCTCCGTGCTTTGTATCCCACCTAGAGGGGTGGGATAAGTAGGGTGGGAGGGAGATGCAAGAGGGAGGAGATATGGGTATGTATGTATACATGTAGCTGATTCACTTTGTTATAAAGCAGAAACTAACACAACATTGTAAAGCAATTATACTCCAATGAAGATGTTAAAAAAAAAGATAAATTACAAAAAAAAAAAGAATCTAAATGTAAAAAATAAAACCATATAACTACTAGAAGGAAACATAGATGAATTCCCCTCTAAACCTGGTGAAGGGAACGTCTTTCTTACTATTACTCAGAATCCAGAGGCAGTAAAATACAAGACTAATACATTTACCTATGGAAAAATAAAAATTTGAATGACTAAAAACAACATAAAGTCAAAACACAGCTGGCATACTTGGAGGGAATATTTGCAACATACATCTAAGACAAAAGGGTAGTATTCCTAATATGTGGAGAACTCTTAAAAATTGAGCAACAGCGGACCTGATGGAAAAATGGGAAGTAGACGCGAGAAATTCAAGTTAAAACAACACAGATGTCATTCACCTATCAGATTGGCAAAAATTAAAAACTAGGACAACACATTCTGTTGATGAGGCTGTGGGGGAGAAGGCTCTTTTACACATCGCTGGTGGGAAGGTAAATTGCCACAACCCTTCTGGAGCAATATTTGGTGATACCTAACAGAATTACATATGTACGCAGCTTTCAACCCAACAAGCTTACTTTTAGGAATCCACCCTGAAGATACAACTATCAATACAAAAATATGACAATACATCGGAACAAGGTTATTATTTGCAGTGTTGTTTATAATTACGAGACATTGAAAAAATTGAAATGCTCATACATAGAATGGTTGATTAAATTATGGTACAGTCACATAGTGTAATACTATGCAGGTGTAAAAAGAGTCTATGAAGTGATACGAAGTGATTTCCACGACATATTGTTATGTGAAAAATAAAAAGCCCCCAAAAGCGTATGTAGTATGCTATCCTTCATCTAAGAAAGAAGGGAGGAATAAGAAAATATACATGTAACTCCTCATTTGTGCAAAAAAAATGCAGAAAGGATAAACCAGAAATAACAAGATTGGATACCTGCAATCTTGGGAAAGGTTGGGAAAGGGGTAGAAAGAAAGAGGGAATGAAAATAAGGTAGCATCAATGAGAGAGATGAAAGAGGGAATGGAAATAGGGTAACATTGATGAGGAGGGAGCGACACTTCTTTGAGTATGTCTTTTTGTGTGGCTGTGTCTCACAGAACCACAGTGATGTTTCATATACCCCCGAAAATAAATGATTAAAACCAATTAGAATGTGGTGGAGGGGGAACCCAAAATGGAATGAACACTGACAAATGAGCCCAAGAGTATTACAGATGAATAAAATAACTACACAGAAGGGTGGGGGGAAAAAGAACAAACTTAAGAAACTGGAAAACAGTGTATTGACTGGATTCTGTAAGGCTAAGGAAAAAAACGTACATAAATGCTGTAATCTAGTTAGTAAAAGTGTTTCTCAAAGAGGAATGGATTAGCAACAACTCTGTATATGTACTAAAATTGAACAAGTAAGTAAATAAATTGTAGATAATGAGAATTGGGTTTCTCACTGTTAAAGAAAGAAGTTATATTTAAAAAAGAGGGAAGGTTAAAAGGAACCTTTTGGATTAGAGCTAGAAATACTAGTATAAGCTCATGGTTTTCAATATATAGATAGATAAGCATATAGATAAAGGGATACAGAAATATAGATATATGTGTATAGGTGGGCTACTATGCTTAGTACATATATTTCCTAGTTCTGTCTGCTGAGAGGACACAGAAGTAGTGACACCTCAGTAAAAATGATCATACCTAGGGCCCAGATCTTGGTCTGTAAAAGGAACCAGCACTGCTAGAAGTGGTTGATTACAGGACTGGGACAGCGAAAATATGAGAAGAGCCTGGAACATCTGGTGGTGTCAGAAAAGGGTTGTTTTGAAAGAACGCAAGAGCCAACATGAAGGACTACCTACTAGCCAAAACTGGAACAATTTAAGGAAAAAAAGAAAAGATAGTATTGAATTATAGCCCATAGAATAAGATATTTATGGGTTCATACTGAAATAAATAAACATTCAACTGACTGACTTACAAACTAAATTAAGTAAACAAACAAACAAATAAATAAGAGCTCTTCTTCACAATTCCAATGACTAAATTGGAATTACAATGAATAAATGTGAGAAGAAAAAGGAAAACAGAGAATTACCATTAGGTAACCACTTCAGTAATAAATATTGCAAACAAGGATCCACTGATAGATGCTAAAATTAGTAGATGGAAGTTTGGGGAGAAAAAACATTGCATAGTCTCAAAATGTCTCCCCAAGGTAGTTATCAGCTTACAAGGAGAAAACCAACTTACAAGGCAGACACCAATTTAACTGGGTGATTAAGGTAAATATCAGTATTAAGGATATCATGAATTCCTTGCTATGTTGCATTGAAAGGGAGACAGCATAATTTTTGTGGTATTCTTGCCAAAAATGCATAACCTCATTTCAGTCATGAGAAAACATTGGGGAAACCCAAATGGAGGGACATTCTACAAAGTAATTGATCAATACTCTTCAGAAGTGTCGAGGTCATGAATGACAAGAAAGACTGGGTACTTCCCCAGTGGCGCAGTGGATAAGACTCCGTGCTCTCAATGCAGGGGGCCTGGGTTCGATCTCTGGTCGGGGAATTAGATCCCACATGCGTGCCGCAACTAAGACTTTGCATGCCACAACTAAGGAGCCCACATGTGCAACTAAGGAGCCCACGAGCCACAACTAAGGAGCCTGCCTGCTGCAATTAAGACCACACGCAACCAAATAAATAAATAAATGTTTTAAAAAAAGACTGATAACTACTGCAGACTGGAGGAGACTAAAGAGAAATAACAACTAAATGTAATGTAGAATCCTGGATAAGATGCTACATAGAAGAAGAATATTAGTGGGAAAATTGGTAAAATTTGAGTAAGATTTATAGTTAATATTTAAGCAGTATTAATTTTCTGTTCATAATTATTCTGTACTTATGAAGATCTTCACATTAGAGGATATAGGATAAGGAATATAAGAGAACTCCACTATTTTTGCAACTTTTTTGTAAGTCTAATATTAGTTCAAAAAAAGAAGTTAAAAAAAGCCATATATGTTCATCTCAAAGGTACAAAAAAGCTTTTGAAAATAAAATTCAACCCCTATTCATTGGGAATAGAAGGAAATTTATTTTAAATTCATAAGGAGTATCTTTAAAAAATCCAGAGCAGATATCTTAATTGGAGAAATATTAGAAACATTCCTTAAAAAAATTAGGAACGAGACTAGGATGCTGCTGTTACTACTTTTATTCAGCATATTATTGGAGATACTAACCAGTGTGAGAAAACATGGAAAGAGAAATTTCCAAAAAGATTGGAAAAGAAGAAATAAAGCTGTCATTATTTACAGATGATGTGATGGATTATTATAATTATTATTTATAGATTTACAAAGGATCTTTCCCCTCTTAAAACTACAAGCAAATTATTAGAAATAATGGGAAAGTTTAGCAAGGTGGCCAGGTGTAAGGTTAATATACAAAAGTCAATTGCATTTCTAGAGTGGAGTGACTAACAACTAGTAACACAAATAAAGAGAAGGCACCATTTACAATATTATCATGTGGTACTAAATATCTAGTAAGAAATTTAACAATTTTGTTGTTAAATGAAAAAATTAAAAATTAAGAGAAATTAAAGAACTAAATAAACATATTTTGTTCACTGAAAGGTTTAACATTGTAAAGATTTCAGTTCTCTCCAAGTTGATCTATAAAGTCAGTAAAAATCCAATCAAAATCCCAATAAGATTTTCATGAAATTTGATAAGACTATTCTAATAGGTAAAAGAGTAAGTGGTCAAAAGCAGCCTGGGCATTTATTGTATTTATTTATTTATATTTATATATATATATTTTTAGCCTGGGCATTTTTGAAAAAGAAAAGCAGGAATAATTTGCCCTCTTAGATATCAGGATTTAGTGTGAACCTATAGTAATTAAAAACAGTATGGTTTTGGCTAGTTGAAGTCAGCCAATTTTTAATTTTGGGATTTCTTTAAAGGATTAAAGTTTAGAAAAAAAAAGATTAAAGTTTAATCTTTTATTATGAGCATTCGAAGTTGCTACATCTTCGAAAGCATATTTCCAAGGAGCTAAATGGCTTTTATAAATGTTTTATAGATGTTAATACAGTGGAAGGGTAAAGAATGTTTTACAATAATGAAAATAACATGGTATGTAAATATTTTGCAAGGGATTTGAGAGACAGATGTTGTAGATAGTTCTGGTTTTAAGACTGATCTAGATTCAAGTGAGATTGCTCTAGTTCAGTAATTTCATAAAAATCTTAGGATCTAATTCTGGATGGAGAATATCCCATGGAACCTGGGGAGCTTCAGGTTTTGTAGAACAATGTGAAAAACCTTGAGCTAATTAAATAACCTTTAGAGGTTACTTCAAATTTATTTTTATACTTACATAGGAATTTATATTGCCTTGTTTTTCACAGGTTACACAAGTTAGTAGCTAAATAAAGTATGTTCTAAGGCTTTTTTTGTTTGATTTAGGGAAATAGTTAACAGTTGATACTTTGCTAATATTGCAATTGTTTTTCTTCTGAAAGAATAAGTCAATTTGGTTAGTTTAGTTAAGAGTTTTTTTTGTTTTTGCAAGGTGTTACAACTCATGAGAGCCTTCTTACTTTTGATCAATATATGTATTGTGCTCCTGTTCTTTCCTCATTACAGTATGGTGTTATAAATTTTACAAACCTAGTCCTGATAATGTGACAGGATATAAATTTATCTTAAATATTATTAAATTAAGTATATAAATCTAAGTTTTAACACAATGTTTTCATGAAGTAGGCTGTTTTATTTGAAATCTAACTAATCAGATGTTTCTGTACAAATTTTTATGAAGTAAGAATAAGCAAATAATTTGATATTAGCAATCTTTGTTCCCCCAAAAAAGCTCTTATTGTAGATAAAGAAAAAAGCCCCCCCCAAAAAAAAAAAAAAGAATAAAGCCCAGAGATGTTAAGTACAAGTTCAGAGGAGTCATTATTGACAAAGTCAGAATTGAACCGTTTTTCTGATTCCAAATGTGCTGGAAATATTGTGAAGGAGGAATCAGGAGGCCTGGTGAATAAACTGGAGCTGCGGAAGGAGATATCTGGAGTTGGGTTTTGCTGTAACCTAATTGGTCTCCTTATCCCCACTCTTCCCCTTTTTCTCATTCATCTTTCATACTGTCTGTTCTTTTCTCTTATGCTCATTATCTTTGTTATGCTATCACCATTATTTTATAAAATTCATTTAGGAATTGAGTGACCTTAATTAGAATAGATTTCATGTATCAGATTCTAAAAGCTTTAGAACATTTGTTTTTATCCATCCACTCAGCTGTGCCAGAAATCTTGATGTCTTCTGCAGTCTTTTCTTTACCCTCCACATCTAATTGCTTCTTGGATTCTACCTCAGAACTAGTTCACAAATCTATCACCGTTTTCCCCTTCAAGCAGTCTTGCCTGGTTTCTAGTCCTTTCATCTGCTGGATGGTCACTAGCCTTCTAAAAGTTCTTCCTACTCTTTCGTCTATGAAAATTGATTCCTCTACGTTAATGCGTCCATAAACTTGGATGGGAAGACCTTACATCTTTTTTTTCCTTACAGTTTTATTGAGATATAATTGACATACAGCACTGTATAAGTTTAAGGCATACAGCATAATAATTTGACTTACGTACATCATGAAATTATTATCACAGTAAGTTTAGTGAATATCTCTCATCTCATATAGATACAAAATTAAAGAAATAGAAAAATATTCTTTTTCCTTGTGATAAGAACTCTTCGGATTTACTCTCTTAACCATTTTCATATATAATGTACAGCAGTGTTAATTATATTTATCATGTTGTACATTACACCCCTAGTACTTATTTATCTTATAACTGGAACTTTGTACCTTTAGACTGTCTTCATCCAGTTCCTCCTGCCCCCACCTCCATCTCTGGTAACAGTAAGATATTACATCTTTGTTTTCACTAATTGCTTATTGAAAATTAGCATTTCCTTCCATTATGAATAAGGTGACAATCCTCAGTAATATTATCAATACTTGTGACTTGGTCATCAATGGAAAACACATATATTTTCATATCACATTACAGTTGTTGAAGATAACTTGAATATCATTTATGCCCATGATACTTTGGCATACTTTGAAATTATAGTAGTTGCTGCATACTCTGCTATATCTTGTTATTTAATGTTTTAATGAGGCTCATAGGTTATCCCCAGTTTTAAAAATATTTTGATTACTGTATTTCCATATAATTGGTTTTACTATCCTATTTCATTTCATGAACTTAAAAATATTATTCTATAATAAAAATGTTCTAAAATTAGATAATGGTAATAGTTACACAACTTTGTGAAATACTATAAAAAACACTGAATTGTACACTTTAAAAGGGTGAACTTTATGTATGTGAATTATATTCCAATAAAGCTGTTATAAAAATATTATTCTGGGGACTTCCCTGGTGGCGCAGTGGCTAAGAATCCGCCTGCTACTGCAGGGGACACAGGTTCGAGCCCCAGTCTGGGGAGATCCCACATGCCACAGAGCAACTAAGCTCGTGTGCCACAACTGCTGAGCCTGCTCTCTAGAGCCCGTGAGCCACAACTAATGAAGCCCGCGCACCTAGAGCCCGTGCTCCACAATAAGAGAAGCCACCGCAATAAGAAGCCCGTGCACCGCAACGAAGAGTAGCCCCCGCTCGCCGCAACTAGAGAAAGCCCACACGCAGCAACGAAGACCCAACACAGCCAAAAATAAATAAATAAATAAATAAATAAATAAACTCTATTCATTAAAAAAAAAATTATTCTGATAATGGGTCTCTATGCTTTATCAGAATATCAAAAGCGTCTAAGGTACATAAAGTATTACCAGCCCCTTCTCTTTACCTGGAAATATACTTTCCTTCCCAGTTACTACCTAGAAACCTTTTATTAGGCATTTTTCCAAAACCTTGCTAAATATTTCCTCAGTAAAGCCTCTTCCAACTTCCCGGGGCAGTTCTTTTGGTGTCCTCCTAGGAATGCTTACATATACTGCATATACCCTAAGCCCATTGTTGGTTATCAACCTCTAGGTTGATAATTTCTTCAGCCTTGGGTTCATGTCTTTGTGTCCCTAGCACCTGGTATAATGCCTGGCATGTAGTGGATGGTCTACTGATGAGTGAGTGAATAATGAGGCTTTAGTGTGGCACAAGAAATACGTTAGGATGAAAATGATACTGGGAGAAGGAAAGAAGAATCATTTATTTTTTTCTATTGAAATCAGTTAATAGACTCTGCTTTTTAAAAAGTACTCCTGTTTTTTGCTAAGATCTTATTTTTCGTCAACAGTCAGTCATTTATTCAAACATACCTCCCTTTCCTTCAGGGAAATTAAATTTTAATCAGCAAAACTCATCAATCTGTACATTTAAAATGTGTATTTTATTGTATGTAAAGTACATATAAAAATGAGGAAAAAAATTGAGACAAGAGAGAAAAACATCTAAGTAGCATAATGACTTAAGAATTACATAATCGATCTAACAATCAAGATAAATATAAAGTAGTGCATGCACAAATGCCAAATGAGAGTTAGAGATAAAAACTAAGTTCAGGGGAAGGAGAAATCACTGGGAGTCTATAGTGGTTGTTTTTCTGTGTAGTATTTGGATGGGGAGAGAGGAGGATGACAGCATTATAGCCAGTGAATATAGTGAAGGCAGAGGCTTAGCAGTGGGAAAGAATAAGGCATGTTCTGGGAGAGCCAGTTAGTGGAGTCTTCGAGTATTTCAGATGAGAAATGCTAACAGTCTTGAGGAAGAATAGCAGTGGTTGGGATAGTTGAGGAAGACGTGATCAAATCAGACTCCAGGAGTTAGGAAACTGGTTGGATACAACAGGGTAATGGAGGAATCAAAAAATAATTGAAATATTGGTCTTGGTTAATTGGTGGAAAAATGATATTATTAACAAAATAGAGAAGTAAGGGAGCAGGGCAAGTTTTTTGGAGATGGTAAATAATTCCATTTCCATTGGTTAAAAATATCAAGCTTATTTTGGCATCTAAACTGATTCAAGAATAAGCTACATGTTTTATAGAAATGAAAACATGTTTTACATTTAATCACACTTTACAACATAAAAAACAGTTCTAAGAAGATATCATGTTATCAGGAAAATATAATGTTTCCATTTTTTGTACATGTGGTCTTTTTTTTTTCTTTCTTTCTTAGATTCCAGTATGGTTAGTGATACTGTACTTCAAGACTTACTGGCATATGTGTCTTCAAAACATTCCTATCTCAGAGATCTTCCTCGGAGGCAGCTTCAGAAAATGAGCAGTATAGAATTTGTAGAATTGGAGCAGCTTCAGCCAGACGTGTTAGTCCATGCAGTTCTAAGAGTTGTTGATATCATTATACTGACAGGTAAACATTTTGGGTGCCTCCTTAATTTTAGGTTATAAAAAAATTAAGATACAATAAGGACCTACTGTATAGCACAGGGAACTATACTCAATATTTTGTAATAACTTATAAGGGAAGAGAATCTGAAGAAGAATATATATATGTATATTCTTCTGAATTGTGCTGTACACCTGAAACTAACACCATATTGTAAATCAACTATACTTCAATTAAAAAAAATTAAGATACAGGACCGTCTTAGTGTACCATTTGGTTATCAGTAGATATCATTAGACACTGAAGTACGGTATCACATGTAATAGAGTAATGCCAACTGAAATATTCCTTTTCCTTTTCCAGAGGCATTATACAGTTATAGAGGGCAGAAGCAAAGGAAAGTTATGTTAACAGTGGAACAGGCCCAAGGTCAACATTATGTGCTTGTATTATGGGGTCCTGGAGCAGCCTGGTACCCTCAACTTCAAAGGAAAAAAGGTAAATACACCAAAAAGCATTTAATCTATTTATAGTTAGGTAAATGATTAATGCTTATGAGCCTAAGATGAAGAGACTCTGGAGATCAGACTACGTTTGAAATATAATTGATCATGATTGAATATTCTTTTGCAGATTTCTTCTGTTATAATTTTATACCTCCTGTAAGCAATTCAGTGATCTAAAAAGTCCTCTACAATTAATGGTAGCAAAATAAAATCTTCTGTTTATTCCCAGGTATACTACTTTACCTTTATAGTGAAGATCTTACCTTCTTTGGACAATGTTGTTTAAAAATTTAATTCTGGAGACGCTTCTACAATTTTTATTCAGCCAAAGTACTCTGATAAATAAACTTCTCTCTGGTTATAGGGCAGATGTTAGGGGAGTTGCATTAACTCTTTCAAGTCGCAGTGTTACTGTTTAATAAATTACTGTGCCCCAGGTTTTTATTCCAGTTGTTTTAAAAGTGTGGACTATTAGCCATCCATAGAATGTTCATGTTTAAAGTATGACACATGATTACATTTTTCTTTAAAGCATAAGTTAATCACTTGTGATGTATTGAATTAAATGGAATTGATGTTTCAATAAAATAGTATAACATCTTCTTTTTGATATTGTGAGATCCTTTAGCTGCAACAATCAGAAACAGTTTAATTACTGGCTTATGAGTTATTTTACTCTGCTAAATTAATTCAAAGATTAAGTATGTGACCCATTCTTTTTTACCTGAAAGAGTTAATGTTTCTTTGCAAACTTGTATTTCAAAATAGTTATCTAAAGATAAGATCTATCACATCGTCTCTCTTAATCATTAATAGCCCATAACTAGGATTTGACTTTTGACTTTTATGTTAAGATCAAGCAGTGACAAACATTTGTTTGGTTGAGAAATCTGAAACATGTGTCGATGATAGACAAACCATCGTTGTTGACCACCATGTCACGGCCAGGAACATGAGTCTACTGCATGCTGAGCAGAATGTAGGTCGAAGGTGTCATTCCAGTTACAGTGGAGCTGTAGCAAAGCAGATTGCTCCATGCTTAATATGAATATTCTTTTAAAACTAATAGTTATTTGGTTAATAGAAGAGGAATTGTAGTTATCTCTAGATAATTCTGTGATATTTAGGTTAATATTGAAAATTTATGAATCCAGGAATTAAGGTATAGTTGTTCTTTGTTCATTCATTCAGCATATTTATTTATAATCATTGTTTTTTAAGTTTTAATATCTACCTTAATACCTCAAGATCATTCTTTCTAAAATGGGAAAATACCAATTTTGAAGAATCATTTAAGTAAGTGATTCTACTTTCACAAATTGTTAGCATTCTGTCTATTCATTTAGTATATCTTTTTTTTTCCTAAGGCATTCTCTGTATTATTCTTTCTGTACTGGGCCCTGGTTTTACTTGTTCCCAAGGAAAACAAACTCACATTTAGGTGATATAATCAGAAATGATCGTCAAGCAGTCATTACTGAATACTGGAGATAACAGAGTCAATGTTTTAGAGAAGAATAATAAGAGACTAATCCCCAATTTGCGTTTTTTAGAAATATGCATTGTTAGTAGGAATTTGGTATGCCTCATGTGTAGCAAGCATTGGTCACAGTTTAGGTCCTAATGAGGGTGGGCTAGGGACATAAATTACACTTCTTGGGAATTGAGTATGCATAAAATAAGCTATTCAGAACTAAATGCCTTTCCAATGCAATATTCTCCTGAAATCATTTAATAGAAGTCTAATATTTAAAAAATAAAACATTACAATAAAGTACTCTCATGACATTACTAATTAAGCACAGAGTAATACAAATGATCTCAACCTTTATAATTATACTTCATGCAAAATCACAGTTATGTCTGCATGGAGGTTTGATATCCATACCTGCCCTTAATTCATGATTCAAATATAGAATTGTATCACGAATTGTCTCAGTACTGGTCAGTCTCCCTCAGACCTACTAGCTTAACTCCTTTCTGCTACTTGAACATGCCAGCCTTTTTCCTGCCTTGGGATCTTGAATTTACATGTTTCCCCTGCCTAGAGTGCTTTTTCCTCCAGCTCTCCCACATGGATGGCTCTCCAATTTCATTTCCACAGAGAGGCCTCACACATGAATATACATAATCACTCCCTCTCAGGTCACTCTTTGTTTTTTCTTGGCTGCATTGGGTCTTCGTTGCTGTGAGGGGGCTTTCTCTAGTTGCGGCGAGCGGGGGCTACTCTTCGTTGCGGTGCACGGGCTTCTTATTGTGGTGGCTTCTCTTGTTGCGGAGCACGGGCTCTAGGTGCACGGGCTTCAGTAGTTGTGGCTCGCAGGCTCTAGAGCGCAGGTTCAGTAGTTGTGGAGCACGGGCTTAGCTGCTCCGCGGTATGTGGGATCTTCCTGGACCAGGGCTTGAACCCGTGTTCCCTGCATTGGCAGGCAGATTCTTAACCACTGCGCCACCAGGGAAGATTCTTAACCACTGCGCTACCAGGGAAGTCCCAGGTCACTCTTTGTATAGCACTCATGCCACCTAACACAGACAGATGATCCAGCTTATTTGCTTGCTTGGTAATTAACTAAATTTCCCAGTAGGTTGTAAAGTCTGTGAATAAAAGCACCCTGACTAGCTTGTTCACCATTGTATCCCCATCACACAGCACTGCCTGTGCTAGTAGATATTTTCTTTATGAATGAATGAAGAATAAAGTACAGATCAGAGGACTTCCCTAGTGGTCCAGGGGTTAAGACTCCGTGCTTCCACTGTAGGGGGCATGGTTTCAGTCCCTGGTCAGGGAACTAAGATCCCGCATGCCCCTCAGCATGGCCAGAAAAAAAAAAACAAAACCCAGATCAGGCAGCCATTCAAAGTTCCCACTGTCTTTAAGGAGTAAAAGACTCAAGTTTGAGGAGGAAATAACTTGGCTTGTTTCAAATGATAAGAAAAGAATCACAAAGTTAAAAATGCATGCACATGAAGGTTTTGTATCCATTGGATGTATTAAGAAATTATATTTGAACTTGGACACTGAGGGCTTGTAGTTAAAACTAGAACTCTATCATGGTTAACTTAAACAATTAAGGGAGATATATTGGAAGTATACAGGAGTATGTCATAGTACATAGGACAAGAGTGATGGGTTTCAGGGGGACTTGGAACTAGGAGCTGTAAAGCTTTTTGGGTCCCAGGCACCATCTCCATGGATCTGCTTTATTCATTCAGTCTAGACTTTCCCTGCTTCTCAACCTTATGGAAAGCAGATGGTTACTCTGTAGCTCCTATTTTACTTTTCCTTTTAAGAGACCAGTTCCATTTCTAAATTCCCAGCAAAGAGAATCTGATTGCCTAGATTGAATTTGATTCAGTCAGCTGTGGCCTGGAGGACAGGGTCAAAAAGTAGGCAGTTCCCTGTCGGTCCAGTGGTTAGGACTCTGCACTTCCATTGCAGGGGGTATGGGAACTAAGATCCCTCATGCTGCACTAAGTGGCCAAAAAAAAAAAGAAAAAAAAGTACCAGTTGGAGTATCTGAGCTTATTTCAGAGGGTGAGGGAAGAGTTAAGGGGGTTATTTGTGGTCTGGTAGACACACAAAGATATTCACTATCAAAGATGTGTATGTTCACTAGCTTGGAGAGGTGTACATTATAGAATATTTAGTTTAAAAAAGTAGGTTATAGGGGCTTCCCTGGTGGCGCAGTGGTTGAGAATCTGCCTGCCAATGCAGGGGACACGGGTTCGAGCCCTGGTCTGGGAAGATCCCACATGCCGCAGAGCACCTGGGCCCGTGAGCCACAATTACTGAGCCTGCGCGTCTGGAGCCTGTGCTCCACAACAAGAGAAGCCACGACAGTGAGAGGCCCGCGCACTGCGATGAAGAGTGACCCCCGCTCGCCACAAGTAGAGAAAGCCCTCGCACAGAAAACGAAGACCCAACACAGCCATAAATAAATAAATAAATAAAAATAAAAAAAAAAAAAGGTAGGTTATAAAACTTCATGTATAATAGGATCCCATTTTAATAAAAGTGGATATATAAGTATGTATATACACATTAAAATATCTGGAAATACAGGGACTTCCCTGGTGGTGCAGTGGTTGAGAATCTGCCTGCCAATGCAGGGGACACAGGTTCGATCCCTGCTCTGGGAAGATCCCACATGCCGTGGAGCAACTAAGCCCATGCGCCACAACTACTGAGCCTGCTCTCTAGAGCCTGCGAGCCACAACTGCTGAGCCCGCATGCCGCAGCTACTGAAGCCTGCGTGCCTAGAGCCCGTGCTCCGCAACAAGAGAAACCGCTGCAACGAGAAGCCCATGCACCGCAACGAAGATTAGCCCCCCATTCACCACAACTAGAGAAAGCCTGTGCGCAGAAAGGAAGACCCAACACAGCCAAAAATAAATAAATAAATAAATAAATTTTTTAAAAATCTGGAAATACAGATACTAAAATGCTAGCAGTGGCTATTTCTATATAATAGTATTATGTGCTTTATATTTTTTCTTTATACCTTTAGTTTGAATTTTATGCATGTATGGAGTCTGCATTTATTTTTTAAACCTTTTAGTATAAAAAACTTCAAACAGGGACTTCCCTGGTGACGCAGTAGTTAAGAATCTGCCTGCCAATGCAGGGGACATGGGTTCGAGCCCTGGTCCAGGAGGATCCCACATGCCGTGGAGCAATTAAGCCTGTGCGCCACAAGTACTGAGCCTGCGCTCTAGAGCCCGTGAGCCACAACTACTGAGCCCATGTGCCACAACTACTGAAGCCCGTGTGCCTAGAGCCCATGCTCCATAACAAGAGAAGCCACCGCAATGAGAAGCCTGCGCACCGCAACGAAGAGTAGCCCCCGCTCGCCACAACTAGAGAAAGCCTGCACACAGCAGTGAAGACCCAATGCAGCCAAAAATAAATAAATGAATAAATATATTTTTTAAAAAACTTCAAACATATAGACAGAATAATATAATCAACTGAAGTACCCATTATCCATTTTATTGAAACATGGGCAATCTTATCTTACCTATTACTTTTCTTTTACTGTCTAAATATTTTACAAAAAGTATATTTTATTTTATAATTTAAAAATTAAAGCAAATTTTTTTCCTTTAAAAAGTAGATAATATTTGGAATATCTAGCTAACAATTTGAGAAAAAAATAAGAATTAAACTTATACTTTATATTTGTGCCAAAATAAATTCCAGGTGCATTAGAAATTCAAATATTTTAAAAAAGGAGCAATGAGTACTAGAAGAAAAAAATATAAGTGAACTCATTTGGAACCCAAAGACTAGTAGGTTAAATAAAATATAGTAACAAAAAACTGCATTAAAAATCAACTAAAAATCACTATATACAAAATTAAAATGCAAGTGAAAAACCAGAAAAAAATTGCGTTTTGTCAGAAAGTAATGCCATATGCAAAAGACAAATACTTGTAAGAATAAATGGGCAATAGATATGAACAGGCAAGTACCCAAAGAGGAAATTAAAGTGGCCAATAAATGTATGAAAATAGTTACTCTTAACTAGTAATGGAAGACAGACAAATAAAATAATAATCACAGCTGATTTTTCTCCTAAGAAATCAATAGAGAAGATATGGGGAAATAGCCACTCTCCTAAACTACTGAAGATGTAAATTGGCAAACCTTTCTTTTTCTTTTTTGTTTTTCTAACTGAAGTATAATTGACTTACAGTGTATTAGTTTCGGGGTAAAACCTTTCTTGAGGACAATTGACAATGCATATGAAAGCCTTAGAATTTGGAATACCTTTGGCCTAACAATTATAATTAATAGGAATTTATCACGGTTGTGCATAAAGATGTAGCTAAAAATATTTTATCACAGTACTATTTATAATAGTGAAAAATAAGAAACATGCCCCAAAAGAGAGGATTACTCTAATAATTTTTAAGATTTTGGTATATCTGTGCAATGACATATTACGCAGTATTTTAAAATAATGTAGACTAATACTTAATGACATGTAAAAATATAGTTGACATAAGTAAAAATCAAACAAATTGAGAACAACTAGATGGCCACTAAAATATTAACTGTGTTTATTTTGAGGTGTTGATTATAGCTGCCATTTATTTCTTTGCTTATCTGTGATTTCTAAGCATGTATTTTATAACAAGGCAAGAAAGCTATTTTAAAATAGTGATTGGTTTTAAGCAACAGCTTGGAATATATATGCTTTAGTTCTTTCTAATGATGCTCTGTCTATACAGATGTATTGACTTGTTTTAAGACTGTCCACAAAAAAAAAGCTGTCCAATGAAAGAAAATGAGGAAGCTGGTAGGGTGTGTGAATTAGATTTATGGCCTGAAGTATGTGGGAAACTAAAAAGACAACTGTCATTAGAAAACTTAGTGCTAAGAGACCTCTTTTTGTTTTGATATAGTTTTAAAGTTGAATCTATTAATATATAGTCTGATTATTTGGCAAGAAGGTCTGTGCTACTGTGGTTCAGAATTATTACTAAGGGAATTAAAAATAGGAGCAACTGAGTCTAAATGCTTTTATTTTTGTTGTGGAAAAATTAGCTAAATAAGAAAACTAAGGGGACTTCCCTGGTGGCACAGTGGTTAAGACTCTGCACTCCCAATGCAGTGGGCCCAGGTTCTATTCCTGGTCAGGGAACTAGATCCCACATGCATGCCGCAACTAACAGTTCGTATGTCACAACTAAAGAGCTCTCAAGCTGCAACTAAGGAGCCCATATGCCACAACTAAGGAGCCCGAGAGCCACAACTAAGGAAGCCCACCTGCCTCAACTAAGACCCAGTGCAACTAAATAAATAAATAAATAAATGAATAAATATAAAAGAAAACTAAGGTGTTGAAAAATCAATGAGTAATATTGATTATGGCAGACGTCCATTTCTATGCCATTATTTTAAAATATCTTTTCTGCAGATATCAAAATGCGAGTTTGCTACTTTGAAAAGCAGTTGGTTATGATAAATTATGACTGTTTAGGAGACCAAGTAATCTTTAGAAAAATTTTTGTTAAAATGATCTCTAGCGTTCTTATCTTATTGCCTTAATACAACATTGATATTTTGCCTCTTTATATCCAAATTCCTTAATGTGATGAAAGTTGTATTTAACTGATTTAATCAGGTCAATCTATTTAATCTGATTTTGAGCCTAGATAATTTCCTTTTTGGTAACTTTTTGTTTTTGTTTTGTTTAAGATTGTATTTGGGAATTTAAATATCTTTTTGTTCAGCGCAATTGCATCCTAGAGAACCTAGAATTGCATACGACACCATGGTCATCTTGTGAGTGCCTGTTTGATGATGATATAAGGGCAATTACATTTAAAGCAAAATTTCAAAAAAACACATCCTCCTTTGTGAAGATGTCAGATTTAGCGACACACCTAGAGGAAAAGCGTTCAGGTAAGACCTTTATTTATATAAGACATTGCTAGTTTTTTTTTTTAAATAAATTTATTTATTTATTAATTTTTGGCTGCGTTGGGTATTCATTGCTGCGCTCGGGCTTTCTCTAATTGCGGTGAGCGGGGGCTGCTCTTCGTTGTGGTGCTCGGGCTTCTCATTGCGGTGGCTTCTCTTGTTGTGGAGCACGGGCTCTAGGCACACGAGATTCAGTAATTGTGGCACACGGGCTCAGTAGTTGTGGCTCGTGGGCTCTGGAGCGCAGGCGCGGTAGTTGTGGCGCATGGGCTTAGTTGCTCCACAGCATGTGGGATCTTCCTGGACCAGGGCTTGAACCCATGTCCCCTGCATTGGCAGGAGGATTCTTAACCACTGCGTCACCAGGGAAGTCCGCTAGTTTTAATATAAGCAAAGAAGCTGCCATTTGTGGGGAAAATGTGTAATTGAATATAAAAGTGAAATATAGATCTCTGTAAGTAACTGAAACAGATACTGACATCTGCCAAACATTTTGCCTACAATCCTTTGAGGTTAATTTGTAATTATTAGGGATTACCTAAAAATATTTTTTGCATGTAGTTAAAAGCAGCTTATCATTTAATAAGCCAGAAATAGAAAAATGACTGTAGCCAGAATCACTGTTGAGATAAACATTTTATCAAGTTACTTAGCTATCATCTATACATGAGTGTTAAAAGTTAACATTGATACAGAATTTACGATATTTACTTACTGCTTTGTATAATGTAATAACATACTTCCTGAACTCAAATATGCGTGTGTGAGTGTGTGTATAAATTTCATTCTCAGAAGCATACTACATGGAAGAATGCCTGATGAATTTTATACACACACTCACACAATTTCCATGAACTAAATATAATTAATTTATTTTGAGTGCAGTAGTAAAAGGAGTATGTTTTAGGTTCAAAATGCTATACACTTTGGAATGAAGAGAGAGTAAAATAGTGAAAATAACTAGATAAACTGCTACAATTTTAGTGGGAAATACTTTTCACTAAATTGCATTCCTAACTACAGAAATGATGCTAAAAAGATGCTAACTCCTGGTTGAAGGTATAACAAATTAAACAGCATTTAAAGCTATAGTTAAGGTTGCTAAATGCCAGTAATGAGTAAATGTCAGTGATTATCAGTTTTGGAAACTAATAGAAAGTTTTCCAGCAGCTACTACAGCAAATGTATTTATTTATTTTTAAATATTTATTTATTTATTTATTTTTGGCTGCGTTGGGTCTTCGTTGCTGCGTGCGGGATTTTCTGTTGTCAAGGCAAGCGGGGGTTACTCTTCGATGCGGTGTGCGGGCTTCTCATTGCTGTGGCTTCTCTTGTTGCGGAGCATGGGCTCTAGGCGCGCGGGCTTCAGTAGTTGTGGCACGTGGGCTTAGCATTCGTGGCTTGCGGGCTGTAAAGTGCAGGCTTAGTAGTTAGGGCGCATGGGCCCAGTTGCTCCACAGCATGTGGGATCTTACCAGACCAGGGCTCGAACCCGTGTCCCTTGCACTGGCAGGCGGATTCCCAACCACGGCGCCACCAGGGAAGTCCATAGCAAATGTATTCAGAGGGCAAGTAAGGGTTGAAAAAAATGAGATGTTTCTGCAGGTTTATTGTTAGATAATTTAAGTTTTTTAATGAAGAAGAAAAATTTGGTCAAAAATTTTCCTCAGAATTTGTGTAAGATTACTATATTTGGTGCTTTTATAGGTTGAGTTATTGAGAATAACTCAGGAACTTTGGATCTTGATACTGAATTTTAACTTTATTCTCCAGTCTGCATAAATAATTTTCTGAATTCTTATAGATGGTTTTAGATTTTGTTAAATGCTAAATGTGTTTTAAGTGGACTAAGATTATTTTAACAGTTTTTCTAGTGAAAAGAATCTGGTCCCAAATAAAATAAGTTGAAGCTCCTAAGAGATCACATGCTAAGATTCTAAACTATATTTCTTGGGCTTTTTACTAGCATGATATGCCCATTTTTGGTTCATCCACAGAAATGTTAAGAGTTGTGTCATATGCAGTTAATAGGATACTTCAGAGTTAGTGGTTTTCTTTTTTAAAAAATAGTTAATTATTTATTTATTTTTTGGCTGCATTGGGTCTTCGTTGCTGTGCGTGGGCTTTTCTCTAGTTGCGGAGAGCGGGGTCTACTCTTTGTTGCGTTGAGCGGTCTTCTCATTGTGGTGGCTTCTCTTGTGAAGCACAGGCTTTAGGCACGTGGGCTTCAGTAGTTGTGGCTCACAGGCTCTAGAGCGCAGGCTCAGTAGTTGTGGCACACGTGCTTAGTTGGTTCACGGAATGTGGAATCTTCCCGGACCAGGGCTTGAACCCGTGTCCCCTGCATTGGCAGGCAGGAACCACTGTGTCACCAGGAAAGTCCAGAGTTAGTGCTTTTCAAATGTGATTCAGAGTGTCAGCTTAAAAAAAAATTTTTTTTTTTTTTTAAATTGGAATGACCATTCTTAAATTTTTATTTATTTATTTATTTATTTTTGGCTGTGTTGGGTCTTCGTTTCTGTGCGAGGGCTTTCTCTAGTTGTGGCGAGCGGGGGCCACTCTTCATCGTGGTGTGCGGGCCTCTCACTATCGTGGCCTCTCTTGCTGCGGAGCACAGGCTCCAGATGCACAGGCTCAGTAGTTGTGGCTCACGGGCCTAGTTGCTCCGCAGCATGTGGGATCTTCCCAGACCAGGGCTCGAACCCGTGTCCCCTGCATTGGCAGGCAGATTCTCAACCACTGCGCCACCAGGGAAGCCCTAACAAGGTTTTTGGGATGTAATTTTCACACAAGAAATTACCCTTTTTTAAAGCATGCACATTCACATTGGTGAGTTTTGACATGAAACCCGTGCAACCGTCACCACAGTCATGAAACCGTCAGCTGTCTCTCTGTAATCTCTTCTGACTCCTCATTCCTGCCCCCGATTCTTCCAGGCAATCAATCTGCTTTCTGTCAGTAGAGATTACTTTGAATTCTCTATGGTTTTATATACATGGACTCATGCAGTACGTACATTGTTTTGTTTGGAGTCTTTAACTTAGCAAACTCTTTGAGTTGTATCTATGTGGTTGTGTGTATCAGTAGTACATATTATATGAATATACTGTGATTTGTTTATCTGTTCAGCTGTGGATGGACATCTGGATTGTTTCCAGTTCTTGGCTATTATAAATAAAGCTTCTATAAACATTCAAATATAAGGCATTACATAGTCTTTCTTTTTTCATGAGTAAATACCTAGGAACTGAGTCAATAGCTGGATTATATGGTAGGCATATGTTTAACTTTTAAAGAAACTGCCAAAAAATAAAAATAAAGAAACTGCCTAACTGTTTTCCAAAGTAGTTGTACCATTTTACATTTCCACCAGCAGTATATGAGAGTTCTGTTTTTTCCACACCTACCTCAACACTTGGTATGGACATTCTTTTTAATTTTGTTCATTCTAATAGGTGTGTAGTAATGGGTCATTGTGGTTTTAATTTGCATTTCCTTATTGACTGATGGTGTTGAACACCTTTTATGTACTTTATTGCCAACTATATATCTTCTTTGATGAAGTGTCGATTGAAATCTTTTGCCTACCTAAAAAAATTGACTTGATTGTTTTATTGAATTTTGAGAGTTCTTTATGTTCTGGGTAAAAATTATTTCTCTTTCTTTTTTTTCTTTTTTTTTTTTTTTTGGCTGTGCTGTGCAGTTTGCAGGATCTCAGTTCCCAGACCAGGGACTGAACATGGGTCACGGCAGTGAAAGCCCAGAATCCTAACCACTAGGCCACCAGGGAACTCCCTGGGTAAAAATTCTTTATCAACTATAAGCTTTGCAAAAATGTTGCTTGTCTTTTGCTTGCCTTTGTTGTAGTCTTTTACTTGTCTTTTCATTATTTTACCCAGGTCTTTTGAAGAGCACACGTTTTAAATTTTAATGAAGTCCAGTTTATCCATTTTTTCTTGTATGAATTGTGCTTTTGGTGTCATTTCTAGGAAATCTTTGCTAACCCAATGTCACAAAAATTTATCTCCTACATGTTATTCTAAAAGTTTTAGAGTTTTAGGTTTTAAATTTGGGTTTATGATCTATTTTGAGTTAATTTTGTATGTAACGTGAGGTATGGCTTGAAGTTGGGGTTTTTTTGTTTGTTTTTTGCTGTATGACTATCCAGTTGTTCAAGCACTAGTTGTTGGAAAGATTATTCCATTGAATTGCCTTTGCACCTTTGTCAAAATCAGTTGTCCACATGTATGTTCTATTTCTGGACTTCCTTCTGTTTTATTGATCTATTTGTCTATCTTTCCACCAATAGCACACTATTTTGATTACCTAAGTTTTATACTGATAAGTCTTGAAGTCAGATATTGTTAGCCTTCCAACTTTGTTCTTTTCAAAGTTGTTTTGGCTGTTCTATAACCTTTGCATTTCCATGTGGATTTTAGAATCAGTTTGTCAATTTCTACAAAAAAAGCCTACTGGGATTTAGATTGGGATTGTGTTGAAGCTATAGATTAATTTGGGGAAGAACTGAAGCATCTTAACACTGAGTTTGCCAATCCATGAACAAGATGTATCTCTCCATTTGTTTAGATCTTCTTTAATTCCTTAGCTGTGTTTTATAGTTTTCAGAGTATAGGACTTTCACATTGTTTGTCAGACATACCCCTAGTTTCTATTTTTATGCTATTATAAATGGTATTTTTAAGAATTTCAGTTTTAATTGTTTATTGGTAATATGTAGAAATACAGTTGATTTTCGTATATTGACCTTGTATTTTGTAACTTTGCTACACCCACTAAACTCAGTAGCAACTCTTTGGTGGATTTGGATTTTCTACATAGATGGTCATTTTACTTGTGTTAAGACAGTTTTACTTCTTTCTTTCCAGTCTGGATGCCTTTTATTTATTTTTCTTTCCTCGTTACACTTGATAGCTCCTCTAATACAATATTGAAAAAAAGTTGTAAGAGCAAGCATTTTTACCTTGTTTCTGATCTTAGGGAGAAAGCATTTATTCTTTCATTATTAAGTATGGTATTGGCTGTATGTTTTTCATAGATGCCTTTATCAGGTTGATGAAGTTCCCTTTTATTCCTAGTTTTTTGAAAAAAAATTGTTTTTTAATTTTTTTAAAAAATTTATCTATTTTTGGCTGTGTTGGGTCTTTGTTGCTGTGTGCAGGCTTTCTCTAGTTGTGGCGAGCAGGGGCTACTCTTCGTTGCAGTGCACGGGCTTCTCATTGCAGTGGCTTCTCTTGTTGCAGAGCACGGACTCTAGGCACGCGGGCTTCAGTAGTTGTGGCACGTGGGCTCAGTAGTTGTGGTGTACGCGGCATGTGGGATCTTCTCGGACCAGGGCTTGAACTCGTGTCCCCTGCATTGGCAGGAGGATTCTCAACCACTGTGCCACCAGGGAAGTCCTGAAAAAAAAATTTTTTTTAAATCAGAAATGGATGTTAGAATTTTTCAAATGATTTTTTTGCCATCGATTGAGATGATCATAGTTTTTTTTCCAATCTTTTAATATAATTAATTACATTGATTGATTTTTGCATATTAAACCAACTTTGCATTTCTGGGTTTTTTGGTTTTTTGGCCACGCCATGCACGGCTTGTGAGATCTTAGTTCCCTGACCAGGGATAGAACCTGGGCCCTTGGCAGTGGAAGCACGGAGACCTAACCGCTGGACCGCCAGGGAATTCTCACTAACATCTGTTAATAAGAATTTTTATGTCTGTGTTGTCTGCAGTTTTCTTTTCTTGTAGTAACTGTTACCGAGTCCAAGCTCACTTTGCTCACCGCGTGGCAGGCCAGTAAATTGGGAGATGAGGTGTTGAGGCAAGGAATATGACTTTATTTGGAAAGCCAGCAGACCAAGAAGATGGTGGACTAGGGTCCCCAAAAGACCATCTTATCGGGGTCTGGATGCCAGTTTCTTTTATAGAGTCAGAGAGGGAAGTAAAGTAAAAAGGCAAAATAGAGAGGGAGAGGTGGCGAGGAAGTAAAGTAAAAAGGTCCATCAGTCTGGCAAAACATCTCCTGGAATGGCCAGCCTCGGTGAGGGGATGTGTTAATTTCTTCTTTCTTGCAGCCATTCACAGGTGGGCAGGGTTCCCTGAGGCAGGCCATTATATATGATTATAATAACAAAAGCAACGGTAAGCAAAGGTTAAAGTCAAAGAAACAGATCCAACATGGAGTCCCATTTAGTTCTTCCCTGTTACATATCTTTTTCCGGTTTTGGTGTTAGAGCAATGCCCTTAGAATGAGTTGGTATGTAGTTTTTCCTCTTCAGTTTTCTGGAAGAGTTTGTTTAGAATTAGATTGATTTCTTCTGTACGTGTTTGGTAGAACTCAGGGAAGCCATCGGGGCCTGAAGTTTTCTTTATTGGAAGGTTTAACTACAAATTAAATTTACTTAATAGATATAGGGCTATTTTGGTTATCTGTTTCTTCTTGAGTGAGCTTTGGTAGTTTGTATCTTTCAAGAAATCTGTTCATTTCATCTAGGTTGTTGGCACAACAACAGCAACAACAATTTATTGGCATAAAGTTATGATATTCTCTTATCCTTTTTGATATATGTAGAATCTATAGTAATATTTGTAACAGGGAAGAGGTAAATCGGACTCAACGTTGGACCTGTTTGACTTTAACCTTTGCTTTTCGTTGCTTTTATTATTATAATCATACATAATGGCCTGCCTCAGGGAACCCTGCCCACCTGTGAATGGCTGTAAGAAAGAAGAAACTAACACATCCCCTCACCGAGGCTTGGTCATTCCAGGAGATGTTTTGCAAGACTGATGGCCCTTTTACTTTACTTCCTCACCGCCTCTCCCTCTCTGATTGTATAAAAGAAACTGGCATCCAGACCCAGAAAAGATGGTTTTTCAGAGACACTATTCTGCCATCTTCTCGGTCTGCCGGCTTTCCAAATAAAGTCGTATTCCTTGCCTCAACTCCTGGTCTCCGATTCATTGGCCTGTCTGGTGGTGAACAGAGCAAGCTTGGACTCATAACAGTATTACCTGATATTGCTAATTTGTGTCCTCTCTCTTTTTTTTTACTGATCATTTTCGCTGGAGTTTTACCAATTTTATTAATCTTCTCAAATAACTACCTTTTATATTCATTAATTTTTCTCTGTTTTTCTATTTTCTATTCCATTGATTTCTTGTCTGATCTTCATTTTTCCTTTCTTCTGCTTTCTTGGGTTTCACTTTTTTACCTTTCTTAAGGTGGAAATTGAGGTCGTTGATATGAGACTTTTTTTTTTCCAATGTAGGAGTTTAGTGCCATAAATTTTCCTCCAAGTACAGCTTCTAAGTTCTCTATCCAGTGCACTATGGATTACAAGATTTTCCACTCTAGCTGGTGGGAAGATACACTACTCCCAGCTCTGTGCAAGCTTCAGTGATTGTTCCCAGTAATCCTTTTCCATGGTTCTTTCCTTGGCCTCTGGTCACATATATTGGTCAATACTCAGTTGAATTCTCCAAGGGGTGGACCCTCTGCATTTCTCCAGAGTTCTCCCTCTGCACTTCTCCAGAGTTCTCTCTCTTTGCAGCTCTCATCTATCTAGTGCTCTGCCCTGAGAACTCTAGCCATACTAGCCTTCCAGACTCAAAGCTCTGTCTCCTCTCAACTCAGGGAAACCACCAGTCTCTGCCTGGGTACCCTTTCCTTCACCACAGCCAGGAAACTCTCTTTGTAAGCTGGGGCAGTCACCAGGCTTACATCTTTTGCTTCTCATCTGTTAGGGATCACTATCCTTTGTTGTCTGATATCTGATGTCTTGAGAATTGTTGTGTCATACATTTTGTTTGGTTTTTAGTTGTTTCAAGTGTCTGAACTATTTTTATACACAACACTTCTGACATCAAATGTATGGGTTTTTTTTGTTTGTTTTTTTGTTTTTGTTTTTTTCACACCAATAGCCATTTCTGTAACTCTGAACACCAACTCGGTGTCCTACAGTTCAATATTGATGCTACCTGCTTGGAGTTAGTATCAGACTCCACAGGTTTAAGAGCTCAGTCCCACAGGACTGTCCTCACTTCAGATGCCAGTCTCAAGTATTAGGTACCCTGGGTACCCTTCTGTCTGACTTGGCTACAAAGTTGGGAGTTCCCACAGCCCTCCCCACTTTCAGGCTCAGTAATTTGCTAGAACTGCTCACAGAACTCAGGAACTCTCTTTATTTACATACCAGTTTATTATAAAGGATACAACTCAGGAACAGCCAAATGGAAGAGATACATAGGGCAAGGTATGGGGGAAGGGGCGTGGAGTGTCCGTGCCCTCTCCAGGTGCACCAACCTCCCAGCATCTCAGTGTGTTCATCAATCCAGAGGCTCCTTGAACCCTGTTTAAGGTTTTTAATCAAGGTCTCATCATGTAGGCGTTATTGATGAAATCATTGCCCATTGGTGATTAGCTCAATCTCCAGCCCCTTTCCCCTCTGCAGAGGTCAGTGGGTAGGGCTGAAAGTTCTAACCATCTAATCTGCCTTGGTTCTTTTGGTGACCAGCCCCCATCCTGAAGCTACCTATGGGCCCCAGTCACCAGTCATCTCATTAGCAAAGAAAGATACTCTTATCACTCTGGGAGATTTCCAAGAGTTTTTGGAGCTGTGTGCTAGGAACTAAGGACAAAGACTGAATATTTACTTTTTATTATATCACAAGGTAGGAGCATAAATCCAGTCGCTTACTCTACCTTGGCCAAATGCCAGGTTAAAATTTTACAAGTTGTGTTAATTCAGGTATGTGTGTTTGAATATTTTCCAAGATGTGATTATAGGTTAGCATTATTACATTATAAAACTAAGCTAAGGAGAATGCAAGTAGAAAACAAAAACAACAACACCTCTCAAAATATCCACCTTTTAATTGAATACAGAGATTTATTCTCAGAGAAGAACTCCATATACCCACTTCTACATGGAAACATTTATTGATACTGTGATCAAACGCAAGTTCGTGTGCCGGATGCACAGTGAGGCCAAACAAACCAAAATGTCAGAGTTTGGAGCAGAGAAAGGTTTATTGCAGAGCCAAGCAAGGAGAATGGGCAGCTCATGTTCAAAAAATCCCAACTCCCTGGTGGTTTTCAGGGAGAAGTCTTATGGGCAGTATTTGGGGTGAGAGATGCAGGGTGGTGCTCTTGGAATCTGTGTGCTCAGCCTGAAGTTACCATCCTCCACTTGGGTTGGGGCCTTAGTTCCTGCAGAAGAGCTCAAAGATACTGTTATGTATATTCCATGAGAAGGAACCAGGACCCTGCCCCACTGCTGTACTATTGTTTCTTGACTTCTCCTCCCTTGTTTCTGCATCTCCTCCCTTCGTTGATTAGCAACTGTTTGAATCTGCTCTTCGGAACTCAGGGAAGATCAAGGAGGCTGAATGAAGCCTATTTCCTACAAACAAGAAATGAGGACACAGAAAGGATTTGTACCTGGGAGAGCCCCACAGGGTCCTGCTCTGTTTCAATACTAACAGTTAAGTTAAATTAATAATACTTCTGGAAAATAAACACAGATGATAGAAAATTTACAAATTTTTATATCAAACAAAATTTTGATACAACTTTCAAAAATGGAAGTAAGTGGCTATAGAAACTCTAGATTTATACTAGTTGGTGAAATCTTGGGTAGTGTTGTAGTGCCATGTAAATTTCTAACCCAGTTTCATATTTATATGTCCTTCCTGTCCCCGCCCCCCACCCCCAAAGCCCCACAGGCTTGTGGAGCTGGTCACTGCAAGAAGAATGCCATAGGCAGCAGAGGGGCTACATTTAATTTGGTGTCACAGAGAAGTCTACTCTGTTATCTACCTTTTACATAAAACAGCTACTTGCTGGGATTGGAGACCTAGAATTAGATTTTAAAATAAAAATAAACAGTATTACGGACAACAACAAATTAGGTGGCCACAGTTTTGATGATTAATGGTACTAAGTATATAAACTCACCAATTTGGGGGATGAGGCTGGGAATTGGGACTATTCTTGCAAACCCTGGAGATGTACTCCCCAGTGGGAAACCATGCAAAAACTTCGTGCTGTTATAGTCAGTCCCTGGTTGTGAAACTGAGCAGGACCCTGCGGGACCTTCCCAGGTACAAAAAACTTTCTGTGTCCCCAGTTTCTTATTTGCAGGATAAAGGCTTCAGCCTCCTAGACTTTCCTGAATACCAAAGAGTAGATTCCAACAGTGACTAACCAGGGAAGTAAGGGAATGCAGAAACAAAGAAGGAGCAGTCAAGAAATCATAGTGCAACTATTAAAGCAGGATCCTGGTTCCTGCTCAAGTAATATACATAACAGAATTTTTGAGTTCTTCTGCAGGAACTAAGGCCCCCACACTGGTGGAAGATGGTTAACTACATGCTGAGACCCCAGACTGGTTGAAATCAGAAGTCTGATGATTGACAATCCTGGAACACCGCCCTGTTACCTCACCATTAACCAATCAGAAGAAAGTCACACCCTGCAGCCCTCATCCCGAATTTTGCGCAGCAAAACTTCTCCCTAAACAAGTTCCTAACGCATAGCATAGGTAACTATATTTAATATCCTGTGATAAACCATATGGAAAAGACAGTATGCAAGTAAACGACTCCAGGTACACATTTTTTTTTTTATTTTTATAAATTTATTTTATTTATTTATTTTTGGCTGCACTGAGTCTGCGTTGCTGCGCGCGGGCTTTCTCTAGTTGCAGCGAGCAGGGGCTACTTTTCGTTGCGGTGCGCAGGCTTCTCATCATCGTGGCTTCTTGTTGCGGAGCATGGGCTCTAGGCGTGTGGGCTTTGGTAGTTGTGGCTCCTGGGCTCTAGAGCACAGGCTCAGTAGTTGTGGCGCACGGGCTTAGTTGCTCCATGGCATGTGGGATCTTCCCGGAACAGGGCTCGAACCCATGTCCCCTGCATTGGCAGGTGGATTCTTAACCACTGTGCCACCAGGGAAGCCTGTAGAGGCTGTAGAGCAGAGATTGGCACACTGTAAATCAACTATATTTCAATAAAACAAAAACAAAAACACTTCTCCCTGAAAACCATCAGGGAGTTTGGATTTTTTGAGCGTGAGCTGCTCATTCTCCTTGCTTGGCCCTGCAGTAAACCTTTCTCTGCTCCAAACTCTAACATTTCAGGTTTTTTAGCCTCAGTATGCACTGGGCACCCGAACTTGTGTTTGGTAGCAGTATCCTGTGTTCACAGAGGCCCTTTTAGCTATTTTCAGTCTCTTGATGTTTAGCTATGAGGGTGGAATTCATAGTTTTTATCATTGTTTATGTGTTTTTAAGACAGACATGGGGAGAGCATGTGGAAATACAAGCAATGTTTTTCTAACCTATTTCATAGTTAAATAAAAGGCAGAAGAAAGGGAGATTAACAGGGGGAATTTCCCAAGAGGGTCTGCTTCCTTAGTAAAAGCCAGAGGGGTTGAGGCTGTGCCTGCCTCCTTGTAAAGAAATGAAGATTCTGGGAATTCTCTGGCGGTCCAGTGGTTAGGACCACGCTTTCACTGCAGTGGCCTGGGTTCAATTCCTGGTCGGGAACTAAGATCCCTCAAGCTGCGTGGTGCAGCCAAAAATTAAAAAAAAAGGAAGGAAGGGAGGAGGGGAGGAAGGAGGGAAGGGAGGAGGGGAGGAAGGAAGGAAGTATCCTGTCATCAGCAGAATATCAGTGCCCAGCAGGCCGTGAACCCCTTGAAAGCGGTATCCACATTCATCATGAACTTTTAATTCAAGAGTTGTGTAAATTTACAAAATGTTAGCAATTATATTAACATTCTTCTAAAATTATTGGGACTTCCCTGGTGGTCCAGTGATTAAGAATCCGCCTTCCAATGCAGAGGACGAGGGATCGATCCCTGGTCAGGGAACTAAGATCCCACATGCCGTGGGGCAACTAAGCCCACGCACCGCAAGTACTGAGCCTGCACACTCTGGATCCTGCGCGCCACAACTAGAGAGAAGCCCACGTGCTGCAACGAAGAGCCCATGCACCGCAACGAAAGACCCTGCATGCCACAACGAAGATCCTGCGTGCCGCAACTAAGACCCAACGCAGCCACATAAATAAATAAATAAATATTAAAAAAACAAAAAACATGGGTGAGCTATGCTTTAATAAAAATAAAATTACTGAGTTATTTCATTAAATAATTTCTTAGTGATTCATCATGTCTATGGAAAGACGTGATGAAGAGTCTGCTATAGTTTATTAGGTATGCTGACCGCTACACACCCTTGTAATTTGTGTAGAGATATATGACATGATTGGAAGAGATGATGAAACAACCTTCAGGCACTAAAAGACTGAAGCAAACTGAAGGGCTTAGGAATAGGAAAGTCGCCATTAATGAGACCCCTGCAGAGATTACCAGGAAAGGGAACAGGACACTGAATGATGAGTTCTTGACCCGGAGTGTGCTAAAAGGATGAAGAGGAGCAAATTCAAAGCCTTAAAAAAGGCTTTAAACTGAACATGGAGAGGAAAAGAGAAGGTTGCTCAGATAAACTCATCAATCTCACTAGTATACAATAAGGCAAAGATAAATTAGAAAAAAAGAATGTCTGGCAGATAAGAGATACTCAGTATTTGTTGAATGAGTGAGTGCATGAGCCAGTGAGTAGTGAATGAACATGCTTGAGGTGCCTGGTGAGTCACACAGAAAACATTTAGTACATGAGGACCCTCAGGGCTCACATGGCTATGTAACCAACACCCAGTGTGTGGATGATGATGGGTGGGAAATTGAAAAAAAAGTTTAAAAAGATGGTAAGCTAGTGGTGTATTATTTTTGGGCAAAGTAGAGAATAGAAGAATTACTGACCTCCTATTTGACTTTTGATGATGATTAATTAAAAAGGAAGAAGAGATGGCATGTTAGTTAGTTTCAAGTGTTTAAAGGGATTTCTCCTAAAAAAGATTAAACTGATTTTTCATGATTCCAGAGGACAGGGAGGAAGAAAACATCCACCTTTTCAGCCAAATTAGCCAAATCTTTAAGTTGCAGGCAGATCACCCCTTACACTCTATAGTAAATACGGAAGTCCTCCGTGAGTGAGAATGTCTAGGAAAAGAGTAGAGAAGACAAAGAACAAGACCTCGGTGTATCCTTTACTATAAGTAACTGTGAATCAACTGTATAGTTAAGCATGTTTGTAAATTAAAGTTATGGTTTTGGCCTCCTAATTTGTGATATTTCTTTCTGTTTGTCTTTTACAGGAGTGATTCTAATCAAAGCCCAGATTTTAGAGCTAGTGTTTCCCGTTACAGCATCTCTGAAGATAGCTCTAAATGCTCACAGTTCTCTGAAGATTATTTTTTCTTCTCTTCCCAATATTATATATACTGGCTGTGCAAAATGTGGATTGGAACTAGAAACAGATGAGAACAAGATCTACAAACAATGTTTTAGCTGCTTGCCATTTACCATGAAGAAAAAATACTATAGGTAAGGCAACTAAGCAAGCCAGCGGGATGGAAAATGTTTAATATTATAGGACTGGAAGTGACCAAAAAATTACATATATCAACTCTTTCTAATGAGAACTAACTAGAGCTAATCCAAGAGAATAAATTTTTCCTCCTGAGTGATAAATAGCTATTTATGAAAGCAGAAATTGCCCAGTAATCATAACAGGAATTTTTAAAAAGCAGTAATTGGGAGATTTTATTGTCTTTAAGCAGCTATACTGAAGAAAACTTTTACTTGGTTTACATTTTTAACCAAGTTCTAAATGGCTCATAAGAAACTCATTTCCTCACCTTAACATATTATTGGAATTTAAAGGTTAAAAGTAATTATATGACCTAACCTCTGAGTTGTGGAAGCTAGTAAGGTGTTTAACCTTTCTGTATCTCAGTTTCCCCAACTTCATATTAGAAATTAAGGATAGCAGACTAGCACTCAGTGTTTTATTCTCTTTTCTATTTCTAAATACTGCAATATCTAAAAGCCGTATGCAAATATATTCAGCATGTTATCATGGAATACTTTAAGAAAATTTACAGAAGCTTAGTCCATAAGCCTTATTTCCCTTTACATATATTTATGTTTGTTATAAATAAGTAAATGAACTTTGCTCTTACTTTGAAAGTTGCTTGTCTGGAAAAGAAAATTGGATTCAGATGCATGGTCCCCTCCCTTCGCCTCCCCCAAGTCCATTCTCCACAGCTGACAGAGTGACCACTCCCTTCCTTTAAAACCTTTCCAGAGTTTCCCATCACACTTGCCTCTGTGGTCTCATCTGCTGTACTCCTTGCCTTGCTCAAAGGGCTGCAGCTGTACCGGCCTTCTTTAAGTTCTTTAGACACTCTGACTTTTTCCTCCTTAGGGCTTTCTCACATGCTCTTTTCTCTGCCTGACTCCACGAGGCTGGCTCCGTCGTGTCTTAGTTCAGTGGCCCTTCATCAGAGAGGCCTTCTTAGTCACCTCCTTTGTTCTCTGTTAGAGTGCCCTGTGTGTGTACCTGGAGTCGTTTACTTGCATACTGTCTTCTAAAAAACATCGTTACTGAGATATAATTCACATCCCATCAAATTAAGCCATCTAAAATGTATGATTCCATGGCTTTAATATATTCACAGGCTTGTGCAACTGTTACCACAATCAATTTTAGGTCATTTTCATCTCCCCCTCCCCCAAAGCCCCATACCCATAGCAGTCACTTATTCTCCTCTCCCACCAACTCATAGCACCCACTAGTCGAATTTCTGGCTCTATAGGTACGCTTATTTTGGACATTTCATATAAATAATCATACAGTGTGCAGTCCTTTGTGACTTAACTTTTTCTTAAGATGTTTCAAGGTTCATCCATATTGTAGCATGTATCAGTACTTCATTTTTTTTTATTGCCACATAATATGGATATGCCACATTTTATTTATCCATTCATCAACTGATGTATATTTGGATTGTCCCCACTTTTTGGCTATTATAAATAATACTGCTCTGAACATTCATGTACAAATTTTTGTGTGGACATGTTTTCATTTCTCTTGGATGTATACTCAGGAGTAGAGTTGCTAGGTTGTATGGTAACTTTTTGTTCCTTTTGAGGAACTGCCAAACTGTTTTCCAAAGCTGCTGCACAATTTTACAGTCTCACCAGCAATGTATGAGGGTTGCAGTTTCTCCATGTCCTTGCCAACACTTTTTATTATCTGTTTTTCTTTTTGTTGCTTGTGCTTTTCAAGCAACATAAAGAAACATCATATCTAAGAAAAGTATCATTCCTAAGCCAAGATCATGGAGGTTTACTCCTATATTTTCTTCTAAGAATTTTATAGCTTTAGCTCTTATGTATAGGTCCATGATCTATTTTGAGTTAATTTCTGTATGTGGTATAAGGAAGGGGTCCAACTTCATTCTTTTACATGTGGATATTCAGTTGTCCCAGTACAGTTGGTTGAAAAGACTATTCTATCCCCATTGAATCATCTTGCCACCATTGTTGAAAAGCTTATTGTCTTTCTATCCTATTAAACTCTTAAGTTCCTTGAGTGAAGGAACCAGATCTGTCTTATTCACTAGTGTATACCCAGTGCTTAGCACACTGCATGGTACAAGATATCGAGTATGTATTTGTTGAAATAAAGAATGGAGGAAGAGAGATAGCCTGGGGAAAGAGTATAGAGTGTAAAAGAGGAAAGAAACTAGAATCATCATGTGGATAAAGGGGGAAGTAAGTTTTTAGAGGGAAAATCAGTAGTCATGTTTTAGCTGTTACACGAAATTCCCCTATACTAGTGAGTCTTTCTAAATTCTGTTCTCAGTTTATTATTTTTCCCCCCGCTCTGGGTATATGTATTTAATTCAAGCTTTATAATTTAGATTCAGCATGAATCACAATAAATGGATCATCAGCAGAGTTACTAATAGAAAAATTATCATTGCCATCACCAGAAACATAGATTTTAATTCCTGTGCAATCATTACCAATTTTATCTCCAGAAATAACATCACAATATGTACCAGCAGGAAGACCAGTTTGCAAAGTTAAAGATAATGCCCAATCATCATTGTTAAAGACAGTGAATCCTCTGTTTCCTCTTCCAAAAGTTACTTGGTTGCTACCATTGTGTTTGTAAAAGGTTGGCCGTCAACTACATTACAGAACACAACCATGTTCCTTATTTGACGCCATTGATGTTCACAGACCCAGTCATTGCCACAAGTAGTATCTGGATTTCAATTTATTTTTTAATAATTTATTTTTAAAAGAGGTATATCCCTGTCTTTAAAAGTATATAGATAGAATAATATTATCCATATCGTTTTGTTCATATTGTTTGTTCCTTAGAGTGTATCATGGCATTCCTCTCCTAATAGCACTTATAAATCTTCCTCGTTCATTTTAATAGTCACATAATATTCCATTGCATATGGAATATTATGGTACTGAATACTATTGGTACTGAAAACTATTTACCTAGTTCCTTGTTTATTGACATGCAAAACAGTTTGTTTTTGATGAGAAAGAATCCAGTGGAAAAAAATAACTTGAAATTGTGATTGTGAAATACATGATTATCATCTTTATTTTATTTCTAGAAATAATTTACACAGCAGTGTAAAATAATGTCTTCTTACATTAGTATCTGAAAATTTAAAATGAAATAAATAAAATTTATTAATTTATCACTTGAAACTCTTTTTAAAAAAAAAAAAGCCCTTCTTGTATTTCTGGGATGTTTCAGGACGTCCTAGAGTTGTTTTAGGAATTAAAATTAACCCTGCATAAAAACCCAGTGATTTTTGAAATCATATTGCATTTAAACATTTCTTTAATTGAAAATCTTTTTGAGGGTCCTGTGCTGTTTACTCTTTTGTAGGCCAGCTTTAATGACCATAGTTGATGGAATATATAAGGTTTGCGTCCATGTAGGATCAAAGCTGATAGAGAAGATTCTTCTCAACATTTCTCCTGACTGGCTCAACAGAGTTATAGGTAAGATATCAACACGCCATCAAGAGGCTGTCCTTGGTGAAACCATTCATTTCAGGAGTGTAGATAGTATACTGGAACAGAAGGAACACTATACTGTAAATTAAGAGGGTTTTTTTGTCAGTATATAAGCAGAAGGATAATTTAGCTGAAGTGAAACACAAGACTATACACACTACTATATATAAAATAGATAATCAACAAGGACCTACCTGGTGTCCAACACCAGGACCTTAGTTTTATAATAGTTAAGTAAATGAATGTGCGACACTATATAAACATATAAAGATTGTCCAGTGTCGGTGGTGCGGATATGTAGGATCTTCAGCTCTGATGATAGGTCTAGTCAGTAGCTAACAACAAAGTGAAGATGACCCATTTGTCAGATGCTCAAACTCCATCCTTTTCTCATTAGTCTTAGACTCTCTAAGCAGATGAGTTAATCTGGTTCAATTGATTGCTCTGTCTGTTAATAGTGGATTATTTTTTCTGGCTTTCATTTTTGCTTGAATGCTGAACATTGCATATAGAACAATACAGACTGAGGTAAACAGTATTTGTACCTGAAGTGGGCATGCCTGTTTTCCTAGACCTTTACTGGGGGTCGGGGGTGGGCAGAGTAGTTAATCTTGTCAGACCATGAGTTGGATTTGAGTTTTTTATTGTTCTGGTTACCTTCCGGTCACCACTGGCTTCCAGTTATCTAGCATTATGTATGCTCATGGTACGGAGTGGTTCTCCAGAGAGTTTTCCCTACTATTCCTGCTTCACCAATCAGCTTTAACCCTTCACTCTGTACCTGGGCCTCAGAGAGAGTTTCTCTTCATGTTCTTGTACCTCCCCAGGTTGTACAAGCTCTATTCGTTGTCATTTGGTGCATCCCAGCCTGGAGGGAAGGGCAGGAGTGATTCTCTTTGATTCTGGTCCAGCCTTAGTCTTACACAGGCTCTGTGTGTCTGGGTCTTGGATCTGGTGCTTTCTCAGTGACCCTGCCCCTTCTGCCAAGTCAGCCAAGCTCTGCCTTGTGTCTTTGGTGGGTATCTTTGTGTGGTCCTTCCCCTCTCTCAGCAGCAGGGCACCGCTAATGGTCTTGATCCAGGGTGGTTTTCTGCCCCTCCCCCAGGGATAGAGGGATTTTCCTTTCACCTTTCCTCCATCTTCATCCTCACCATCTGTATCTTGGGGCAGTAGGACTTGAGGTCTTCCTCCAGCAGTTTAAGGCTTTTGTTCCTTAAGGGAGACGTCCTGAGTGGTGTTTTGTGCTTTTCCTCCTGGCAGCTTCTCCCCTTTCCCAGGCCTTCACCATAGCTGGAAGCTTTCTCTGATGTCTTGACCTGCATCCAGCCTTGTGAGTACCTGGTGAAGATAAGAAGAGCACGTGCCCCCTTGTCTTTGACGCTGGTCTACGCTTGGCTTTTAGCAGTTCATTGAAACTTTAAGCACATTCTTCATTCTTGCTTGTTTGGTGGACTGTCTTCTTTCTGAGCTCAGCCCCAGGTAAACCTGTGCTCCTGTCCTGTCTCTCCTTACACTGCAGTCTTCTTGGCAGCTGTACAACCTTGGCTCACTTATAGGTCCAAGAAGATTGTGATTCTGTAGTTTGTTCAGCTTTTTCTAATAATTGTTAGGGTAGGAGCCACACTCTTCCCAGTATTCTGCATCCTAATCGGAAGTCTCTCTGTTTTTTTTATTCACTTTCTTTATTAATTTTCATTCTTTCCACTGTTTTCATGCCTTTTCTCACTGTTCTTTGTTTATTTTCAGTCTTGTCTTTTCATTTTTTGCACAGTGGCAGTTAGTCTTTATTTCTCAGAGAAGCATCGTTCTCATATACAGTATAGACCTGTGTTTTGCCCATTCCTCAGACAATTAAAGTCCTCCTTCTTGGCATTAATTAAATTGTATCCCTAAGTGAAGATGTGGGCACCGTTATAAAGTGTTCATCAGATCATTCAGATTATCACTAACCTTGATTTTTTTTTTTAGCTTATCAAAGTGAAAATTCAAAAATTTTAAGTGTTGTACAGAATTCTCACACCTCCAGGAATATGTCATGGGCCCTCCAGGAGTCTGTAGACTCAATACAAGAAAGGCTGGTGGTGTTGGTTAGGGAACCAGTAGAGTCTGAGCATAGTCAGTGATGCCTTGGCTGTCTAGTGTTGAGCAACTTGCTAAATGACTTGATTGGATGTCCTCAAAAAATGAGAGGAAGCATATAGGACAAATGCAGAATACAATGACATATCCACCTAGAATCTTAGTATTTGTATACATTATCAAGATTTGATATTAAGTAACCAACTTAGAGTCCTGTTATATAAACAATAAATATGTGTATATGTAACTGTGATAAGAGCTATAGACTAGATAAATATAAGAGTACTTTTCTGATATGGACATGCCCTTTTTGTTTCAGGCTTAATTTAGGAAAAGATTAATCTCAGTTCTTCCCTCGATTGTTTGAAGAAGCCAGGGGCTGTACCATAATAGGAAACACCATCAGTCTGAACAGTGCATTACTTGTGCCTTCTCTCCAGATCAGCAGGAATTGTGCCTCATCATTCTAGAGTAACCTGTGACTAGAAAGAGAGGGGGTAGAAAGAGACATTTACAGTGGGTTTGGGACTTGAGAAACCAAGGAAAACAATGAACCCTTCAATGTGAGCATGTCCACACCCCTGGAAGGCATGCTAAGAGCCCTTCATGTTTCCTCTTCCTCAGCCCCTCCCTCAGACGTCACCTACGACCTGGTCGCCGCAGACCTGCTCCATGCCTTGCTGGCAGGCAGTGGGGCACCTTGTGTCCTGAAGGTGCAGAGCCTCTTTGTGTTAGATGAAAACAGCTACCCACTACAACAGGATTTCTCCCTCCTGGATTTTTATCCTGACGACATGAAGCACGGGTCCCATGCCCTTCTCTAAGACCAGAGGAAGAAATTGCAGGCACTTCAAGGAAGAGCACTGAAATGATTTGTCTTTTGAAATGAATGACAGGGCTTTTGCTCGGGGTTTTAAAATAAGTATATTTTATAAAGAGAGTTGTGTTAAAGGTATTAATTAAAACTCTTTTTTCCCTGAGAAAATTCTGTGAGGTTTTTTGTTTGTTTTTCGGTCTTTCCCTTTTTTTAAAAAATAAATTTATTTATTTATTTATTTATTTATTTATTTATTTATTTAGACTGTGTTGGGTCTTCGTTTCTGTGCGAGGGCTTTCTCTAGTTGTGGCAAGCGGGGGCCACTCTTCATCGCGGTGCGCGGGCCTCTCACTATCGTGGCCTCTCTTGTTGCGGAGCACAGGCTCCAGACACGCAGGCTCAGTAGTTGTGGCTCACGGGCCTAGCTGCTCCGCGGCATGTGGGATCCTCCCAGACCAGGGCTCGAACCCGTGTCCCCTGCATTGGCAGGCGGACTCCCAACCACTGCGCCACCAGGGAAGCCCATCCCTTTTTTGCTTCTAGAAAAATGATCTAGCAATGAAGGCAACATGCAGCAGTTCATTAGGATTAAAGGCTCTCTCCATTTAGTCCCTGCTCCATTCCAGGCACTCTCCTAAGTACTAGGACGCGGACCTGAGGCATTTCCTCAGGAATTGCTTTTCCGCTATGGTCACAAACTCTAAGTGCTTTCCTTACTCCTACGTTAATAAACCATAGACATGACATGATTTCCTTGATTATAACTATACATGACTATGGATTAGTTCATAATAAGCCTACGTTTAGACAAGTTCCAGACGAGCATGTCTTTCGATAAAGAGGCATTGAAAATGCAGGAAACATGGTCATGTTTCAACTCTTTATCAGGGGAGGCAGAGAGTCACATTGTTCATTTCTAGGATTTGAGTGCCTCACTGAATTTACTTGCCAGCAGACACTTTGCAGTTGGTTCTCTCATTACGACTGTAGCAGCAGCTCGTAGAGAAGGGTAGTCACCAGTGAGGAAGTAGGGAGCGGTACTTAACCTGGAAGTTTGGAGGATTACTAGATTAATCATACTGCTTGAACATAACTAAATTCAGGATAAAATGAACAAGTTTATTTTACTAGGTGTGTTTTTAAAAATTCTTTTGGTTCATTGAAATTGTTTTCTCTAATTCAGGCTTTTTTTGTTTTTAACTTGGCTTCCCTAAAAATGAACCTCAGGAGTTTTGTGATTCTCCCCAAAACCATATACAAAAATGACTGTATGAGAGTGCACACACACAAAAGTACCTTTTTCTGTGGAGAAGGGTCTGTAGTTTCCAACAAAACCTTTTTATATAGTATATGACAATTTCTTGTCATGGGAGATCAAGCTCCTGCCTGATCTCTTCCACTCCACAACTCCCTCCAAATGGTAACTCCTCTCTCCATTCTGGTATCTCTGATTCACTTCACTCCGTGCTCAGATAAGCTTAGATAGCAGGTCAGCAAATTGTCTGCATAATCAGATACTAGACAAGCTAAGGAATTGTCCTTATTTGCATATGTGTATAGTATAATGTATGCAGCACTGTGATCATACTGTCTGGAAGAATCTTACCAAAATGGTGTAGTGATTCCCCTGGGTGGGAAATCCTAGTTTTACTTTATTCTTTATTTTTACTTGATGGAATTACTAGGAAAATGTCCCTAACTTCTAAAGAATATAAATTCCCTATATTAAAAAGATCACTTCACTGGGAATTCCCTGGCAGTCCAGTGGTTAAGACTCTGTACTTCCACTGCAGGGGGCATGGGTTCGATCCCTGGTCAGGGAACTAAGATCCCACAACCCGTGCAGTGTGGCCAAAAAATAAATAAAAAAATAAAAAGATCACTTCCCAAATATAGAAAAAAAAATACATTCATGTAACCAATACCCCAATTAGGATTTAGAACATTTCCATCACTATTCTCATCTCCACCTCCAGTTAGTCCCCTGCCACTCATGACAGGAAACCACTGTTCTGATTTCAATTACCGTAGGTTAGTGTGACCTGTTCTTGGACTTCATATAAATGAAATCATATAGCTTATATTCCTTGGTGACTTGCTTTTTTCACACAACATTTTTGAGATTAACCCAAGTTTTTATGTGACTCAATAGTTCATTCTTTTTATTGCCGAGGAATACACCAATTTTATGAATATATTACATTATCCATTTTCCTATGAAAGGTCATTTTCAGTTTTTGGCTGTTATGAATACCTATAGATGTTTGGCTATAAGCATCTTTTTACAAGTCTTCCTGTGGATGTATGTTTTCATTTTGAAGCTGGGGGGGTGTGGTAGATGCCTATTGAGATTGCTGGTTTATGGGATAGGTGTATATTTAACTATAAGAAACTGTCAGTGCACAGTTTCCAAGACTGCACAGTTTTACACACCAGTCATGTATGAGGACTCCTGTTTTACATCCTTGCCAACAATTGGGGGTGCCAATCATTTTCATTTTAGCCATTCTAACGGGTATAAAGTGGTTAAAAAAATCAGGTTAGTGGCTATTTTGGTGGGAGGGGGGGAGGTAGTCTTTGGGAGCGGGCACAAGGGAAGATTCTGGGAGGGCTGGTTTACCAGTTAGCAGTTGCCTCGCAGCTCTGAGGTAGGAGATAGGCCCCAGACTGAGCAGCTGCAGCTGATCTGCTGACATTTTGAGATGGGATACCAGCGGGAGCAGTGGACCCTGATTGGGGGCGTTCTTGTGGATTTCCTGGCCTGACACATGCTCAGAGAATGCCCTCAGTTTAGGGGAAGGACAAGAGGGAGAAGATGCCAGCTGGAATCCATCTTGGCTGAGCGATGTGCCCCACACCAGGACCAAATATGGAGACGATTGGCCAAAAACAAAACCCGGAAAACTGACCCTATATAAGCAACCTAAGTTGCCCCTATTGCGTGCAACTCACTCTGAGCCCGACCTCGTGCTCCCCCAAACGTATTTTGTTTTTCCCACACATACATTGCCTCTTCCACACGTATTTTGCTTCTAATAAAAGCTTTTATCTTTTTCACAGTCTTGGTCTCTTTGCTAAATTCTTCAAAGAAGAACTGAGGTCCTTTTTCCAGCTTTTCACCTCCGGAATCAGCTCCAAATTCGTCCTTCCTCTGCAGACGGAATTCCCTTAAGCGTCTCTCCTTCGCAGTGAGTAGGATGCTAAACAGTAGAGGGCGCTAGAGATATGTTGAGGGAGGCAGGCGCTTTTCTTGCTGTTCCAGTAGCTGCGCATCAGTCCCGATTTGAGTGCGAGGACACCGACCGGGTGGCGCTCTGCTCCGGCCACATTCCCTGGACGCCGCCGGTCCCTCCACCAGCTTGCGGCCGGCCTGGCCCGTCAGTCATGTTCCCATAGCCCTCCTGACAAGGAGGCCACCAGCTCCAGCCCCCTATCCAGTCTGCACCGGTGCGCCACCCACCTATTGTCTACTCCCTGCGTTTGTCCTATCAGATTTGTCAATCAGCAAACCGGTAAAAACATACTATCAAAAACAAAGGGCAGATAGAAATCAAATCTGGTCACTTGCTGCATTATACTTCATCAGTGGAGATGAGCAGATAATTTATACAGACAGGAGTGAAAGAAAGGAAAGAGGAAAGAATGAAGGGAGGGAGGGAGGGAAGAGGGGGAAAAGGGAGGATGAAATGTGGAGAAATGCACAGCCTCACTAGCAACCAAAGGTGCACAAACAGAAGCGGCTGTATCCAATAGGCACTTAAAAGTCCTTTGAAGGATCCCAGGCTGTGGGGCTGTTTTGGCACGACACCGTCGCTTTTTTGAGGTTTCTCTGGCTATATGTGATAACGACACCATTTTTAGACATCCGGAGTCTGATTCAAATTCCAGCTTCACCACTTCCTAGTTCTGGGGCCTGAGGGATGGCATCTCCTCCCTGATGTGCACTTTCCTCACTTCTAAGTGTGGGGCAGTTTCTCCTGGACTGCTGTGGAGTTTAACAAGCTGATGATGTGCAATGACCTAGCACAGTTCCTCAGAGCTAGTGCCTTTCTCCCCACCTTGACAGTCATTCCACTCTGAGAAACACACCTCTGAAATTGAGAGGGGAAGAGTGATCTGAGCAAATAATTCCATACTTAAAAATTAGGGTAAAAAACCCCATAAAAAGTAGATATTCCAATCTGTCTTCATAAGGGCATATTAAATTCAATTAAGAAATATATCCATTTTGTTGAAAGAGCCGGCCTTATGGAATGTAATCAGCAAACTACTTGATCCTTTTTTTCCCCAGTCATCCATTCAAACCTGCTTGGCAGGTAGCTTCTCCCTGCCATTTGGATAAAATCTAGGGCAAGTCCCGTGACTGTTTTGAGCACTCTTATGTAACGATAAATTTTTCCTATTACTTCTACTTGCGAAAACAGGTTATGTTCAGCACTTGAAATGTCCAGTCATGCAGTGGTCCAAACCTCCAACTTCATTTATTTTTTTATTTTTATTTTAAAATTTTTATTGGTGTATAGTTGCTTTACAATGTTGTGTTAGTTTCTACTGTACAGCAAAGTGAATCAGCTATACATATACATATATCCCCTCTTTTTTTGGATTTCCTTCCCATTTAGGTCACCACAGAGCATTAAGTAGAGTTCCCTGTGCTATACAGTAGGTTCTCATTAGTTATCTCCAGCTTCATTTAAAGTTTACACCTCCCACTCACTCCTGCACTGACCTGGACTCATGCCTATAGCCGGCCACAGCAGAAGATCGGCTTGGAGCACTGTTTTCCTATTTCTCCAATTTGTGCTCCCACTCCTCCTTTCCCAACTTGCTAACAGGGATTTCTGATCATCCATGCAGGGGCAGGGAGGGGGTATGGGAAGGCCACCTAAGGGGCAGGAGAGGTTCTAACATGACCAGTTATGAGCTAGAGTACTCACGTGGGTTCTTCAAGAGCCTCCTTTCTCTGCAGGTTCCTGTGACTCAGGTTTGCCCCAGAGTGTGGGTTGGCACACAGCCCCCTCCCTATCCCCTTTAAAGGTCTTATTACATTTTTTGGAAATGGAAGTCTGGAAATTATGCTTCCCAACACTTATGAAACAGGGTTCCAGGATGAGTTTACCAAATGTGAGACACTCAGGTGAAGCTAGAAAGTGGAAAGAAGGTAAAAAATCATCCTTTTCTCCCTTTGACTGTGACATTTATGACAGCAGGATGCTCAAGGCTCTTGCAGTAATTTGAGCAAAGAATTTGTGCAAATTCCACCCAGTCATCACTATGGGATACCAAATAGGCAGCAATGGCTTTGAGACCTGGCAGCAGCTACGAGGCAGGGAGGTCTCCTCCTCAGGGAGTGCACCTGCACAGCCAAGCACAGGGCCTGGCGTTCCCCATTTCCAGGGAACATCAGTATGGTGCACTGATGTTATCACCCCTATCCTTAACCCCCCATGTAGCTGTATCCATTGCTATGGTGCTTTGCAGTTCCTCTCACAAAAAGGTGTAGTTTACCTCCCTGCCCCTTGATTTTGAACTTGGACAAATGACTTACTTCAGCCAATGGGATATTAGGTGACACAACACAAGCAGAGGGTAGAAAGTGTTTGCCCTTCTTCTGCCTTCCCCATGAGAAGAGCTTTCCCTGGGTAGCTGCTGCCCCTTCAGCTGGAGCTCAGAATGAACAAACATGGAGCAGGCCTGGATGAGAACCCAAGCCTGGCCAGACCCACAGCTTGGAAGTGAGTTGCCTAACCTAGATCAGCCCACACTCAGCTGACACATAGATGTGTGAGAAATAAATGCTCATTTTAGTATAACACTGAGATGTTGAGATTGTTTGTTATGCACCATTATTCCAAAAATAGCCAACTGATACAAGCAACTTTTCTCCTTTTAGCTTCATCAGCCTCCCAAGAAGGCTGTGTAACTTGTGTCATCAAATTCCCTGTATAAAATCACTCTTTGCTAAGAATTCTTTTTCTGGGAGAAGAATTCTGAGAAAATAATTATTTTTCTGCTTGAGTCAGAGTTATGTTCATTGCTGAGAACAACTAGAAAGCCTGAATAAAATACAGAAAACTTCTTTGCTGAAGAGCTGCCAAGTCGACAAGCATTTGATGGGCCATGATCTCAGAAGAAGGAAAACACAAGGAGATTAGCTGACGTTCTGTGAACCACTTTTCCCTTCAGGAAACTTGCTGATTCTAGTTAAGAGGCTGAGCATTTGGACAGAGGGCCATGGCTAAGAGGCAGAAAAGGCAGCAGAGACTCTGGAGCTGGAGAGACAAGACACTGGAGATTTGGGTTGCCAAGGCAGCTGAGACTGGAGGGGCCAAGGTGTCAGATAAAAGGGAGACACAGAGAAGAAATTCTAGGGAATTCCATGGTGGTCCAGTGGTTAGGACTTGGCACTTTCACTGCGGTGGCCCAGGTTCATTCCCCATTCTGGGAACTAAGATCCTGGAAGGTGTGCTGCGTGGTCAAAAAAAAAAAAAAAAAAAAAGAATGAAAGAAAAGAAAAAGAAGTTCTGAAATGTGAATAACATTTTAAAGCTGTTGAAAGAAAAGGAAATGTCAACCTAGAATTCTATATTCACAAAAGTTTTTGGTGGATTTCTTAGGATTTTCTATATACAAAACCATGTCATCTGCAAATAAATATAGTTTTACTTCTTCCTTCATGATCTGGATGCCTTTTATTTCCTTTTCTTGTCCAGTTACCCAGCCACTGCAATTTGGCAAGAGATAAAGACGGCATAAAGATTGGAAAGGAAGAAGTAAAGCTATCATTCACAGAGGCCATGACTATATACAAAGAAAGTACAAAGAATCTACAAACTATTACAAGTGACTTTAGCAAGGCCACTCACTAGGTACAAAGTCAACATACAAAAATCAATAGAATCTCTATATACTGGAAACAAACAAATATAAAACACCTAAGAATAAATCCAAGAAAAGAGGTGCAAAAACACGTTCCTGAAAACCACAAAACATGTTTAAGGAAATTTGCAAAAGACTTAAAGAAATAGAGGATACACCATGTTAATGGGTTGAAGATTCAACGTTGTAAAGATACCAGATGGCCACCAAACTGATCTATATACTCCATGAAGAATCCAACCAAATTCTAGCACTTTTTTGGTGTGGAAATTGAGAAGCTGGTTCTAAATGTTTTATGGAAATCCAAGGGCTTCATTGTGCTGGGTCACCTTGTGGACAGTATCGAGATAGCCCAGGCTGGCTGTCATCTCTGGTCTATGGGAGGCACTTGTGTATTTTTTACCCTGACTGCATCTGTGGACGGGGGCCAATCCAATATATCACCCCCACCTCCCCATCAGAGCAGAGAGCCTGCCTGTCTCTTGCCATTGAGATTTTTCCACCGTGAGTAGGCCATACCCGTCCATTCTGTCCTGCAAAGGGAAAACTTACCAACTTTTCCAAGTGGCCCTGGAAAGGTCACTGACAGGCATGAACCTCCCCTTGAAATGTGGAGGTGGTTGGCACCTATGGTTTCATGACCCCAGGTGAAAGGGGAACAGTTCCATTTTAGTAGCTGGCTATACAAACACACAGGGAATGCCTATTATGTGTGTGCCACAACACTATTAGAAATTACTGGAGTGTGGACTACGTTAAAAATGGACCCGTGAAATAAGTGAGGAAAAGCAAACACAAGGTATTCTGTGCGTATGGACCACTGCCAGCAAAGCTTGTATTTGTGCATTGACAGACATTGGAGGTGAAGTCAAAGAGGCACAAACCGATGGCAACATTCACTAATTGCTTTTGCAGAAGTTGCTTCACTGCCTAAGAAAAGAGAAGATTCTGTTTTAAGTGTTGTTCTAATTACACAGTAAGGAGGCTTGAATCTGCAAGTTTAGTAGCATTTGGGTGAAAATACAAACTGCCTGATAAGTAACAGTGACAAGCACAAGGGCTGCCGGTGACCTTGAGTACATCTTCACGGGTAGTTGAGGGAACTTCCATCTTAATGAAGTTTACACCGACACCTACCACAACACAATAATCATAATGGAATTGCTAGGTTTACGGGAAAAGCTTCAGCCCTATGGGCTATGCTTTGGCCACGTGCTTTCACCATTTCATGCCCAAAGTGAGAGCCCCAGGAGCGGACGCCCAGAACCTGTCCACCACTTGGTACCTGGGCGGGCTGCTTTCTCCTGCAGGTGTGAAGCGAGTGAGTCGCGATCCCCAGGAGCCTTTTCTCCCAAGCCGTGCTGCCCAGGCATCCTGGGGACTGTTCCACACCTACATGCCAATCCAGTTTCTCAGACTGTGCTATTTATTGTGGACCAACTGAAATAAACGCTTTGGGCAGTTCATTTTCTCCGCCAGGCAGAAGGCAGAGAAACCACAGAGGAAGAAAGTGGAGGCTGAGCATCAACACATCATCAGTTTTCCAAGTTTCCCTGGCACTCCACACAACGTGCACAGCTATGCTTTCACTCTAGAGAGTATTTCTTCCCAATGCCTGAGATTCCGGTCCAATTCGAGACTGCGACGACCAGGAGCCAGGATTCCAAGCACAGGCAGCCCCACGGGTAAAGAAGGATGGAATGAGTCGGGAGGGCCTCACATGCTGGTGAGATGTAGCCCAGCGGCCACACCACTGCCCTGACCGGGGCTCTCTTGTCACCTCTTCTCTCCTGCACATCGGCACTCGTGATCCCCCGGCTCGGGCTGGTCCTGCAGCCCAGTGAGAATGCTGGATGCAGCGTCCAGGCCTGTGGCTGTCAGGCATGGCTGTGGGGAGATAGGGCTCCTGGAGCAGACCCGAGGTCCCTGCCCGGGTCAGGGCTCAGTGGTGCGGCAAAGCGCGTGCCAGCGCCTGACCAGCTCCTTGGGTTTGCTAAGCATCTCGTTCCAGTGCTCCAGCTCTTTGCCGCGGGTGTACATGTAGGGGCCCACCACCACCCGGCCCAGCTCGCTGCTCCCTGTGGGGGGGCGGGGCGGGAGAACACTGTCATTCTCTGGAGCCCAGAAGCCACACGACCTCAGCCATCCCCAGTGCCTTCCCTCTCTCTCTCACTCCTCCCCTCGAAGGAAGTAGCCAGCCCCCTCCCTCTTTAACAGCCTCCAAAGAGGTCTTGACTTTGATCTGGAGCGACAGCTGGCAGGGGAAGGGAGCCCAGGTGGAGAGTCTGCCCTTCCGTTGGGGCACCCACTCTGCCCCCAACCTCCCAGTGGACCATCAAACCTGCCTCACGTCAAAGAGCCAAGGAGGAAGGGGCCCCTCCAGAAGGGAGCCCTCTTCCATCAGCCCACTTGAGTATTCAGGGGGAGTATCCAACAATGATTTTCACCCACCAACTACCACAGTGGAGAAGGGGCTTAAGCTCTGGCCCATGAGACCAGCTGGCCCGACAGCTCTGCCTCAGTGACAGTGGACACTGGGGTGGGGGGCAGTATGGGAGAGCAGCCTGGGATAACTCCACCCTCTCATCCACACTGAACCTTACCTAGGACCCTCAAGACTTGTACAGAAGTCATGAGGCGACACAAGGGCACATAAAGACCCACGGCACCAGGTCATTGGGCTGGTGGCAGGTAGCTGTGCCGTCTCCCAAACTCTCTGGTGATTTGCCCCAGGAGGCGGTAGCAGAGGCCATCCTTTAACCTCTTTCTAGGGTGCTATGGACAATCAAACCAGAGTAAAGCTGGGTGTGAATCCCAGCTCTCTCACTAGCAAGCTCCGTGTTCTTGGGCAAATATCTCAGTCTCTCTGAGCGCTAGCTTCCTTAGGCGGAGGACAGAAACCATACAGCTCCCTCCAAAGGGTCCGTGCTTTCTGAATGCACAGCAGCTCCTCCTCGCCCATTGCCCCCACGGCCTGAGGGTAAGGGAGCAGCCTTACTGTCCCCTTCGGCCCTCTGCAGCACTGTCAGGCTGAGGCTCGCCGTGTCCAGCTCGGCAGGGTCGGCCTTGAAGCTGAAGGTCTCGCTGTACACAGGGTTGGCGGAGCCCAGCACAGCCGAAGTCTTCTTGCACTTGACAAACTTGTTGTGGTTCATCAGAGACACCTTGACAAGGACACCTGGGGGGCAGTGCAGACCACGGGCTAGGAGGGGCGGGCAGGGGCCCAGCCTCCAGCCTGTGGGAGGTCCGGCTGGGAGGGCACACGCCCCGCCTGGGCGCCAGGACCCCATTACTCACAGCTGCTGCAGCCAAAGGGCGTTACAAGAGGAAACGGGGTTGATTAGTGTACTGCCTGCAGCCGAGAAAATGCTCGGCTCCCTTCCTCTTCTCTCTGTCTCCTGAACGCACCCACGGCTCGGCTGGCCTTTGTTCCTGGAACCTGGCACCACACTCCCATCCCTCCCCACGGGGGGGCGGGGGTCCTGCCTGCTGGGTGCTCAGGCCTCTTGGGGCCCCTAAACACCTTCTCGTTCAGAGGCCAAGTTTTTTGGCGGAGAGGCTGAGATGGGTTTTGGATCCGCAGTGGAGGGTTGAATGCCAGCTTGCTTACAGTGAGCCAGAGGCAGAGACGCATGGGGGCAGACAACCACCCACTGGGTGGCTGGGGGGCTCACAGTGGGGCAGGACATGCGGGGTGAGCCCGAGCAGGGCTCCTGTGCCCCCAGCTCCCGGGCTCCAGTTGAGTGACCAGCTCTGCACGCAGGGGTGCCCCCGCCACCCCCAGCTCCCGGGGCTGGGGGGCACAGGGCCTCGTCCTGGAGGAACTGGAACCTTCGCAGAAGGGCAGGGGCGGAGTCAGGCAGCGCAGGCAAGGAGCCAAGACACCGCCTTGGGAAAAGTGAAGGGCAAACTTGGTCTCAGGTGTCTTAGGGGTCTTGATGGAGGCCAAGGAGATGCAGCCCCGGGATTCACATAAGGAAGCAGCTTCTCACGCCACAGCCGTGCAGAGCGGGAGGGTGTGGCTCGGGAGGCAGTGATGCTCCTGGCAGCATATTCGAGCAGAAGCTGGACGGTGGGGGTGAGGGTCCTAAGCTCACAGGGTGGGCCCTGCCCCAGGGCGAAGGCTTACTGACAAAGCTCGTGTCCTCCTGGAGTCGGAGGCCCTTGGCTCGAAGCACGATCACCGTGAGGCGGTTCAGGAAGTCGTTGTAGGTGAGGCAGAACTGGAGGTCGCCAAACTTGGAGGGAGGCTGGAGAGGCCGAGAGGAAAGCACCCCTGTCACCCTGGTAGGTCCTGGAGGCCCCCATGCCCTCCTCCGTCCTCCCGGCAGGCAGGCCCTGGGTACTCCGTGACATAGCCACACTCCCTCCTGGAAGCCCACCCACCATTTTACAGATGGGGAAACGGAGGTCTGGGGAGTTGAAGGGGCACGCTGAAGATCACAGAGTAGTAAGGACCAGAGCTGAGGATTCAAACCCAGGTCTCGGGGATTCCAAGGCCTATTCTGAGCCACCCGGACCCTCACTGGGGGTTGGGGGAAGAGTAGGTAGTTTCCTTGGCTGGTCCATTTGGGGTGTCATCTTTCACAGCTGTCTGATCTGGATGGGAATCCAAACGTGGATTTTTCAGGATGCTCCAGGTAATCTGATCTCCAGGGCAAAAGAGGCTGAGGCACCCTTCCCTGCCCAGGCTCCACACACCCTCCTTGTCCCACGCAGCTCCGGCCCGGGCCCAGCATGCTGAGTCACACTTGTAGGGGTGGTGGGCAGTATGCTGAGGGCTGACACTGGCTAGCAGGTGCTGGGCCACACCTGCTGGCTGTCCACGGTAGTCTGACACATGGTGGCATATGTCTGGTGACCCTGACCTTTACCTCCAGGCTCTCAGCCTCCAGGTCTCTCCAGATGATGCGCCGGCAGTCGCCCGCCAGGGTCTCCTTCTTCAGGGGGAACAGCACCTGGCCCAGGAGCTGGTGCTTCCTCTGCCTGTCCACGTGGTACACCGAGAACCTCAGCACCCTCTGGGTGACACTCTTGCTGGACACCTGAGGGAGATGAGGGCCTGGCTGGGCTCAGGTGTGGGGTCAGGGGATGGGATGGCGTGGTATGTTCTGGACACAGGATCCTTCCATGAGGGGTGTCTCAACCAGGGACCTGTGCACCCCAAACCCAGGCATCCTCAGGGGACCCTTTGCTGCCGTTGGGCCAGTATCCCGGGGAGGTGGCAGGGTGTGCCAGAGCCTTGCCACGCAGAGTGTGCTCCAAGGACCAGCAGCACACACCACCCCCTGGACCTCAGAAGTGCAGGACCTTAGGCTCCACCCAGACCCATGAAGCAGAATCTACATTTAACAGGGCATCCAATGATTTACCTACACATAAAAGTGTAAGAAGCTCCCGCACTGGAGCCCAGGGAACCCGCCTGTCTCTGCTATCTGAGTTGGGCACCTGAACAGTCCTCTCCCTGAGACTCAGTCTCCTCACCTGTAAAATGGGATAATGTTTCTTACTCTCTGGGTTATAAAACCATGAATGGCAGATGGTTAATTAATATTGATTTTCTTCTCTTCTTTTCCTTCCCCTTCCCCCATAAACCACAGAGAGGCCAGGAGCAAGTTGGTGCAGGGATAGGGCAGGGAAGTGATGGGTGTTAACTATGCAAGCATGACGTGTGGCTGATCCAAGCCTCCCCACCTTGGATCTGGATGTCCTAAGAGGAGCAGGTTCACCTGTGAATTCTCACAGCCTCGGCACCAGCAGGACAGCCAGGGGCTGGGCCCCATGCCACCCCTCTTCTCAGTGCTCTGCCCCGGAAGAAGCAGGAATCACACTCTTCCCAGATGCAGACTGGCCTATCCTTACCTTGCCAGCCAGCCTGCTGCCCTGCTCTTAAAAATTTGTCCAGGGCCTCTCGGCAGCTCTTGATTGCTGGCTTCCCATAAGGGCCCCAGTCACCTGCTGAGGCTCCCAGGCCGCCGTGAGCTTGGCTCAGTGCCCCGGCAGCCTCAGCACCTCCAGACCCTGAGCTCATCCGCCCACCATGCTGCAAAGGCACCACCTGTCGCAAGATGGCTCTCAGGTCCTGCTCTGGCTTCTGACGGGACGGGTGAGTTCCTGCCCCCACCCCAAGGGGCCTGGGGGGGTCTCCCCCTCCGCCTTCCATGGACAACCTTGCCAGAGAGCTCCTCGTGTTCCAGGGCTTTGGGGTGCCTCCCCGAGCCCCATGGGCCAGGGCCTGGCATTCAGTGGGTGTTCCAAGAATATGTTTCTGTTTCTCACCTCCAGGCAACCTGGACAGGAGGAGCCCAGCCCTCTGCCCCCTCATCCCTCAAGTCTCTCATCTCCCCCACCATTCAAGGGTGAGGGCTCTTGTACACCCTGACCTGGCAGGAGGGGTAAAGCAGAGCCTGTGGCACAGGGGTCCTGGGGGCTGCAGGGCCCTGGTTAGCACGGAAGGCTGGGGCTCTCCTGCACAATGTCTGTCCTTCCCAGGAGGGAGAGGGTCCCAGACCCTGCCCGCTCCGGAGGTCATACCTGAAAGATGAAGTGCTCGTCAAACTGTGGGCTGGTTGTTCTGCATTTGGTCTTGGACTGTAGGAAGCGCCGCTCATCCGGTAGCAGGTGGAGCTTCACCAGGGGGCTACAGGTCTCTGAGGGGGCTTGCAGCCGCTGTGCCTTGATCAGGCCCACCAGCAGTCGCTCGGCCTCCTGCTGATATTCCACAGAGAACCACAGCCACCCCAGGCAGCCCTCAGGGAAGTGGGTCTCACTTTTGTCCTCCGGGATCTTGTAGAGCGCTGGATTGATGGTCTCCACCACGCATGCGTCTCCTACAACACAGAGGCTGGGAGGACTGGCAGGCCAGGGGAAGGCAGGGGCATCGGGGGCAGCAAGCTCTGGGCTCCACTGCCACACCTCTCCTGGCCCAGCCCTTTGTGGCTGAGCTTTGACCAGGCACTTCACTGGCCTCTCCTGACCACGTTCGCCCCGCTCTTGTCTCCAGACTGAACACAGCCCCTCTCTCTAGTGCAGCTCCCCCAAGAGGCCTTCTCACCACTAAGGCATTCTACATCCAGGCCTGCTCCTCCCTGGGGCTCCTAGCAGAGGCCACAATACTCATTCAACCCTTGCCCCCATGACTAACCCCCACCCCCAGAGGTCAGGGCCTGCAGGGCGGGGCGCAGTTCCCAGCATCTGGCCTGGCCCCTTTCCGTGGTGTCCAGAGGGTGTCTCAGTAATATAGTGTTGTCCCTTTTCATCCTCTTTAAATTAGAAGGGCCTAGCTGATTACTGGGTGGTTCCTGGGGAGGTCTTCAGAGCAAAGAGGTAGGCAGAAAGCTGTGTGCCCAGCTTCCACCATGCTGCCTTCTGGATTGGCCAACCCATCATCCTGAAGCAGGACACAGCACAGGTTCTGCACCCAGGAACACTGGGGTTACAATTCCAGATCTGTTGCTTACTGCCTCTGTGACCTTGGGCAAGGCACTGTTAACCTCCGGAGCCTCAGTTTATTAATGTGTAAAATGGGGTGATAATCCCTCCCCCAGCCCCAGAGTTATGGTCTAACTCCAAAATGGCACATGAAGCCATATCTGGCCCAGGCTGGGGTGCAGCAGGCATTTGGTAAACCCAAGCACCTGGAAAGAGTGGTCACTGGGCAATTCTGGCATCCCCAGGCCCATCCAGGCTCTTTTTCTGGAGCCAGGCCCATGAAACCAGATGGGTCCGCCCTGGCCTGAGCATACCATGACCCCTGGGCAGGCCCTGGTGGGCACACTCACCAAGATTGCTGCCGGTGGCATGGGGCAGGAGCTCCAGGGCTGGGCAGGGGTCCTGTGGGGCCTGGGCCCACTCTCTGCTGCTCAGGGGCACCCAGTCTTGGCTTTGGAGGGAAGGGGGCACCACGAATGGTACACCTGGTAACCTGTCCAGAGGCAGGGAGATGACACGTAGGTGGCTATTGAACGGTGTGGCCTCAGAGCGCTCAGCCCAGAGGGGTTAAGTGCCAGGCGCTGGAGGAGAAAAAGCCAGCAGGAGCCAGGAGGAGGCAACAGCACCATTTTCTGGGCCCACACCAGGGCACACACACCCATACACACACACACACACACACACACACACACACACACACACAGAGCCAGAGGCAACACCTTCATCTGCCCACAGCAGTGTTGAGTTGGAGAAGGAGCAGAGCTTCCGGAGTAGGCCTGCCTGGGCTTGAATGCCTGTTCTGCCACTTCCTAGTTGTGCTATCTGGACCCGTTACTTATGTCCACTGAGCCTCACTTTCCTTAGCTGGAAAACGGGCTTCATAACACCTGCCTCATAGCTGTGGTGAGAATTCTGGGGTTTCTTTGTGATAGCTCCCGGCCTGCTGACAGCACAGAGGAGGCCCTCCATAAACAGACCTTTCCTTCCCCACGCCGCTCCAGGGGAAACGCCACAGGGAGGGCCCGAAGCAAGAGCAGGAGCTCCCTTGGCCCCAAGGCCCCAATCCTGCCTCACCTGCTTGCCTGGGTCCTGGCATCCGGTGGGCAGAGCTTGTGTCCCTGTGTGCTGGAGGCAGCCGTGGCCCCTGACAGCTCCTCATAGGTGAACGTGGCGCAAAGCCTCTTCCAGAGACACCAGCTCACCCCCATCAACAGCAGCAGTAGCAGCAGTCCCCCAAGGATGCCCCCAATCACCAGGACCACCTGCTCTGGGGGCAGACACCACCAGGATGTGATGCCTGGGGAAGGCCACTCCCCTTCACACCACTGGCAGGTTGGGGACAGAATTTGAGCAGCAAGCCCACCCCCCTGGGTTGGACCCCAGGAATAACACAGAAGCAGGTTTAAGGTATCTGCTGGGGAGGGGTGCTGCTGGCTGGGCTCTGCTGGGTCTCAAGGAAAAACCATTTCCCTTACGGTCCTAGTGCCCTGGGCAGAGCTTTCTGGTTTCCCTTGGAAAGCAGCTGGCCTGGGACTTGGGATTCTGGGTGAAATGAACCATTTCCTTGTGCTTCTGCATAGAAATTAACCCTTCTCTCATCAGAACCTCCATCTTCCCTGGACTCCTGTTCGGGCTTGAGGGTGAGCTGGGCACCCTGCACTTAAGGAAAGCAGGGGAAGGGAGGACGCCCTGGGTGGCACTCAGAGCCCTATCCTTTGGGTCCTGGAACCTGCTGAGAGGCTGGACTCTTGCTTGAATTCTGTAACTTTCTCTAAAAACCGCTCCCACCGCTCAGCCCTCTCTCACAGCAAGCCCACTTAGCGGAGTCGGTGGGAGGCGGTGGAGGGGATGTGGATGAGGATGGGAGCAGCGAGTGTGAGAAACCAAAACACAGGCACTCTGCTACCGGCACCTGCACCCCACACTTGCCCGGACCTGGGAGGCTTCAGTCTGAGCCGGCTGAGAGAGCTCGGACCCTCGATCCTGCGCTAAGCAAGCAAGGTCCCTCCTTCGGGTCACGCGCGGGCGCGGGGCTTCCCAGGCTCTGGGGTCAGGACCCGGTTGGGTGGTGAGAAGGAAAGACACCCACACCTCCTGACCCGCAGCTAGCTACGAGGAGCGGGCCTTACGCTCCATCCCCGCACCCCGCTAGGAGCGGGAGGCAAGGCAGGGCTGCGACCCAGCAGAGGCCCGCAGGGTGAGGGAAAGTGCTGCAAAGGGTGGCTGAGGGGCCGGGGCGCAGAGCGCGGCGCCGGGGTAGCGGGTGAGGAGGCGAGGGCACTTACCCTCCATGGGTCTGCTCTGGCCGGCCGTTGGGGCGCGGGCCCGGGGCTCGGTCTCGCCAGTCTCCGCGCCTCCCGCCGCCACCGCTGCAGCCGCGCGGGTTTTTAAAGCGCCGAGCGGGCCGTCGGGCGGACGCGGGGGGCAGTACCTCGTTGCGCTCCGGTCAGCGAAGAACGGCGGGGGCAGGGACCCAGCTCCCGGAGGCCGCGGCTCCGCCCCTGCCTGGCCCTGGTCGTGGCCCTGGAAGGGCGCAGAGCCGACCATGCGCTCCCGGAACCGAAGGGCTCCCCGCGGGGCGGGGCGCCCGGGGCTCCCCGCGGCTGAGGCGCGAGGGCCAGGCTTCCCGGGGGCAGAGCTAAAGCCTTCTCCGCCCGCGTCTGGTAGACGGCTCCGCACCTGGCTCTTCACCCCTGGCGGCCTTGGCACGCGCTGTGCCCGTCTAGGAATGCGCCTCCACCTTCCGCAGATCCTCTGCAGACTGATGCCCAGCTCCGACCCCTGCTCCCGGGAGCTTTCGCGGATTCCAGGGCTGAGTCTCCGCGCCCTGTCCGGCCCCGGCGCTGCGGTCTGACCGCGGGGGCGCGCAGGGCAGCGCCCAGGTTTACAAGTTGGCCGCCTCAATAGACACAGACAGCAACGAGGCGTTGGAGAGAGCAGATTCCTCGGCTCAGTTGGGTTAATAATAGTACTCCCTCTAGGGTTAACGTATCTAATGTATTCAGATCCGTGACTGGCTCAAGGCTGGGGGAGCGCGGCGCGTGCCAGCCTCTATTGTGATTATATGACCGAGGGCGGTTTCGCCTAGGCCTCCTCCCTACTCTGCACCCACAGTAACCTTTTTTTTTGGCCCAGCCGTGAGGCTTTCGGGATCTTAGTTCCGCGACCAGGGATCCAACACGTGTCACCTGCAGTGGAAGCGAGGAGTCCTAACCACCCACTGTCACTATTTCTATAGTGATTACTGTCAGACCGCAGGGGCTACGCCAATGGAGGCTGGTGAACGCAGCCTTGACGGAGAGGCTGGAGTAAAGGCTCTCCTGGTCCGCAGCCCGCTCTCACCCAGCGTGCAACCCCGCAGAGGATGAGCACTCTCCCGGGGCCCGCACGGCGTCCCGGCGGGGAGCTCTTGTGGGAGCGTCTCAGACTTCAAAGCATCTGTAAGAGCGGAAGGAAAGGAAGATATTTGTGGGCGGAGGGAGGGTCGGTCTTGTTGTTTCACGGTCTTGAAGGTTGTGTCCAAAGACAGAGCCTGAGCCTGGGCCTTGCTCCCAAGTCACACCTGTGCCTATGAAGGGAAGGAGGACGCGGGGTGGACAAGGTGAAGAGCCCGCCGGTCTGTCAGTGTGCCTTAGGCCCCGCCCTGCCTGAGCCCTAAATGACCTGAGGTGGGATGGGTGGTGAAGAGGGATCCCTCTCCCTTCAGGGGGAGGGGTTTGTCTGGGAGCCTTTGGTCGCTAGAGTGCAGAGGAAGTGTGGTCAGTCTTTTTCAGGATCTAGATGGGCGTGGGGTGGTGAGAAGATGGGGCCCCGAAAGTGTCCCGGAGGAGTGGGACCTCTCATTCCACTCCACCCCCTCACCCTGCTAGGTGGAGGCAGGGCATTTCCCCCACTGCCCTTTCCGCTCCCTCCGCGACCAGTATTATTGGCTGGAGTGTCTGGAAGACCTGAGGCCCTGACCTCTGCTTTCACCAGGCTGGAGGTGGGGGCGGTGTCTCAGGAAATGGGGCCTTAGTGGCCCCAAACCTCCCCATCTTTCCCCTCAGGTCTGAACTGGATGTCTGTGTTAGTTTCCTGTTGCTGCTGTAACAAATAATCACAAATTTAGTGGTTAAAAAACACAAATATATTACCTTACAGTTCTGGAGGACAGAAGACTAAAATGGGCCTGCAGGGCTGCTTCCCTTCCAGAGTCTGGGGAAAATCCATTTCCTGACCTTTCCCAGCTTCTAGAAGCTGCCTTCATCTTCAAAGCCAGCAGCAGCACTTTCTAATCTCTCTGACTTCCTGTCATCTACATATCTACTTTTTCTGCCTTTCTTTCTTTTTTAAAAAATTTTATTGGAGTATAGTTGATTTACAATGTTGTGTTAGTTTCAGGTGTACCACAAAGTGATTCAGTTATACATGTACATATATTAATTCTTTTTCAGATTCTTTTCCCATATTGGTTATTACAGAATATTAAGTAGAGTTCACTGTGCCATACAGTAGGTCCTTGTTGGTTATCTATGTTATATATAATAGTGTGTGTATTTTAATCCCAAGCTCCTAATTTATCCCTCCCACCCACATTTGCCCTTTGTTAACCATAAGTTTGTTTTCAAAATCTGTGAGTCTGTTTCTGTTTTGTAAATAAGTATTTATATCATTTTTCAAAAATTAGATTCCACATATGAGTGGTATCATATCATATTTGTCTTTCTCTGCCTGACTTACTTAGTATGATAATCTCTAGATCTATCCATGTTGTTGCAAATGGCATTATTTTGTTCTTTTTATGGCTGAGTAATATTCCATTGTATATATGTACCACATCTTCTTTATCCATTCATCTGTCAATGGACATTTAGGTTGCTTCCATGTCTTGGCCATTGTAAATAGTGCTGCAATGAACATAGGGGTGCATGTATCTTTTCGAATTATGGTTTTCTCCAGATATATGCCCAGGAGTGGGATTGCTAGATCATATGGTAGTTCTATTTTTAGTTTTTTAAGGAACCTCCATACTATTCTCCATAATAGCTGTACCAATTTACATTCCCACCAACAATGTAGGAGGGTTCCCTTTTCTCCACACTCTCTCCAGCATTTATTGTTTGTAAACTTTTTGATGATGGCCATTCTGACCGGTGTAAGGTTGTACCTCGTAGTTTTGATTTGCATTTCTCTAATAATTAGTGATGTTGAGCATTTTTTCATGTGCTTTTTGACCATCTGTATGTCTTCTTTGGAGAAATGTCTATTTAGATATTCTGCTCATTTTTTTATTGGGTTGTTTATTTATTTATTTTTTTGACATAGAGCTGCATGAGCTGTTTGCATATTTTGGAGATTAAACCCTCATTGGTTAGTTTGTTTGCAAATATTTTCTCCCATTCTGTGGGTTGTCTTTTTGTTTTGTTTATGGTTTCCTTTGCTGTGCAAAAGCTTTAGAGTTTAATTAGGTCCCATTTGTTTATTTTTGTTTTTATTTTCATTACTCTAGGAGGTGGATCCACAAAGATATTGCTGCAATTAACATCAAAGAGTGTTCTGCCTGTGTTTTCCTCTAAGACTTTTATAGTGTCCAGCCTTACATTTAAGTCCTTGATCCATTCTGAGTTTATTTTTGTGTATGGTGTTAGAGAGTGTTCTAATTTCATTCTTTTACATGTACCTGTCCAGTTTTCCCAGCATCACTTATTGAAGAGGCTGTCTTTTCTCCATTGTATATTCTTGCCTCCTTTGTCACAGACTAATTGACCAAAGGTGCTGTCCCCCTCTTTCTTTCTTTTTTTTGGCCTCACTGCATGGCTTGCAGGATCTTAGTTCCCCAACCAAGGATCGCACCTGCACCCCCTGCAGTGGAAGCGTGGAGTCTTAACCACTGGACCACCAGGGAAGTCCCCTTCTTTCTTATAAGAACCTTTGTGATTACATGGGGCCCACCCACATAATTCAGGATAATCTCTCCATCTCAAGATCCTTTTTTTTTTTTAAATTGGGGTACAGTTGTTTTACAATGTAGTGTTAATTTCTACTGTACAGCGAAGTGGAGTTCCCTGTGCTATACAAGCAGGTTCTCATTAGTTATCTATTTTATATATATTAGTGTATATATGTCAATCCCATCCCCCTTTCCCCCCTTGGTGTCCATACGTTTGTTCTCTACGTCTGTGTCTCTATTTTTGCCTTGCAAACAGGTTCATCTGTACCATTTTTCTAGATTCCACATATATGCATTAATATACGATATTTGTTTTTCTCTTTCTGACTTACTTCACTCTGTATGACAGTCTCTAGGTCCATCCATGTCTCTACAAATGACCCACTTTCGTTCCTTTTTACGGCTGAGTAATATTCCATTGTATATATGTACCACATCTTCTTTATCCATTCGTCTGTCGATGGACATTTAGGTTGCTTCCATGTCCCGGCTATTGTAAATAGTGCTGCAATGATCATTGGGGTGCATGTGTCTTTTTGAATCATGGTTTTCTCTGGGTATATGCCCAGTAGTGGGATTGCTGGGTCATATGGTAATTAATTACCATATGGTTTTTAATTAATTAATTAATTTTTGGCTGCATTGTGTCTTCATTGCTGCGTGTGGGCTTTCTTTAGTTGTGGCGAGCGGGGGCTACTCTTCATTGCAGTGTGCAGGCTTCTCATTGTGGTGGCTTCTCTTGTTGCGGAGCATGGTCTCTAGGTGTGCGGGCTTCAGTAGTTGTGATTCTCGGGCTCTAGAGTGCAGGTTCAGTAGTTGTGACACAAGGGCTTAGTTGCTCCGCAGCATGTGGGATCTTCCCGGACCAGGGCTTGAACCCATGTCCCCTGCATTGGCAGGCGGATTCTTAACCACTGCGCCACCAGGGAAGCCCCCATCATTGTAGTTTTGATTTGCATTTCTCTAATAATTAGTGATGTTGCATCTCAAGATGCTTAACTTAATCATATTTACAAAGTCCTTTTTGCCTTGTAAAGTAACCTATTCCCAGGTTCCAGGAACTAGGGAGTGGACATCTTTGGAGCTATTGTTGTGCTGAGCACAGAGTCTGGGCAGCCCTCTGGGAGAGATGGTTTATATTCTCCTTCTTCCTGCTGCCTGGAGCTCTCAGCTTGCTCCTAAGCTGGGGCCAGGCAGCTAGCAAGGCCCATGTGCCCCCCAGATGGTAATCCTCCAGCCACCATGACCCCTCATTACCACAGCATACCCCTCCCCCCCTTGACTCGCGACTGTCCTGTCTGCCTGACCACTCCTCCCTGATGGGCATTACACTCATTAATACCCAGCCACTTCCACAGCTGGGCCTGAGCTGCCCTGGGGCCCTTCTGGGGAAGTGGGTACTCCTGGAAAAGGCAATGCCTGTGGCCAGTCAGGAAGTGCCAGGCCCAGAGCTGCCCATCCTCCCCCAGCCCTGCGCTGTGCCTTCCCAGGGCTCCATCTTCCTCCCTGGCCTCCTTCCCTCACCACTCACACCCAAGCAGTCACCAAGTCCTGCCTCTTCCTCCTCCATCCATCTCCATCACCATCAAGAACTTTGCCCAGGTCTTCATCATGCCTCACCTCATCAACTTTCTGTCTGCAGTTTAGATTCGATCCTATACCCCTGCCCCAGCTTATTTCTTCCAGGCTCCTCTCCCCATTCTCACCCACCTGGACACCCCATATCCCCCCGTCCCTCTGCAATGCTCAGGGCCCAGACTGGTGGAACTACTTCTGGCAGCTCTGCCAATGCACCAGGTGCCTTTTCATTATGCTGCCCTCTCCCTGCCTGAGATATCCAGGGGCCCCCTCTCCTTCTTCACTGCTCATCCTTCAAGATGAAACTCTAGTATCTCCTCCTCCTCCATGAAGCCCTTCATCACCCCTTCCTTGTCCTCACTGGACCTGGAGCTACCATGTTGCTTTATAGGAGTCTGTGTCTGTGACTGTTACCCCAGCTCACTCTCCCTGGCAGACCAGAACCTCCATGAAGGCAGAGGGCCATGTCTTATTTATCTCAGCGTTCCCAATATCCACCTCCCGGCCAAGGCTGTGCTGAATGGTGGATGAAGAGCTTGTGCCCTCAGGCTGAGCTGCTTCCTGGCTTCTGCCACCATTGTCCATGTATCACACATCTTGGGCTTACCCTTCCAGGTCTGATAGGAGCTCCTTGACCTAGCCCTGGAGACCAGCTGCTGGGGCTTACACTTACTTTGCTAGCTCTGTCTGCGTGCACCTTACATGTCCAGCCAGCCCACTGAGTTTTGAGTCTTTCTTCTTCCACTGGAAAATGAGAGCAGATGGCAGGAGGGAAATCCACCTTTCTTTTTGCTCCTTATGTTCTGGTTATCATGATGCAGGCTTTTTTTTTTTTTTAATATTTATTTATTTAGGCTGCTCCAGGTCTTAGGTTGCGGCATGTGGGATCTTTGTTGTGGCATGTGGGATCTTTACTTGTGGCATGTGTACTTCTTAGTTGTGGCATGCATGCAGGATCTAGTTCCCTGACCAGGGATCGAGCCCAGGCCCCCTGCATTGGGAGTGCAGAGTCTTACCCACTGGACCACCAGGGAAGTCCCATGATGCAGGCTTGATGTACATGATCCCATTGAGCCCTGCCTTGTGTCAACCTGCCCTGCCTTGTGTCAAACTGTCCTGTCAACCTGTCCAGGGACCACCTTTTCAGATGAAGAAACCAAATCAAAGAGGTTCCATGGCCCACCCAGTAAGTGGTGGAGCTGGACCTGACACCTGGCCTTCTCATTCCTTCCTCCCCACTGACCCACTGAAGAGCCCATGCAAGGCCCCTGGGCACCCTTTCCTGTGGAGATGACCATGAACAAGGCCAACAGCCAGAGGCACTGTGGTCAGTCTCCCTCTGTCCACTGTCCTGTGGAGGCTCTGAGAGCAGGCTGGCCTGGAGCCTACTCCGCAGAAAAGAATGGGCTCTGAGTCTGGCTGCAGCCCTGGCCCTGCTTCCTGTTTTCAGATCTGGCTCCTTACTGGGTCTCTGGGAGCTAGGAAATCTGGAAACAGCAGCAGACAATGTTTCTGTTTTCCATGGCCAAAAGGAAGTCATATTTCCACTGGAAAAAGCATTTCCAAGGAGGGTTGCAGGAAGTCCAAGTGTTTAAAAGCCTGCAAATGTCTGCAGGTGATTAATAATTCAGTGCAATGGATGATTCACGCAAAAGGCCACTTTCAATTAACCTTAAGAATCAGCCCTGTCTAAGGAAGTGTCATCTGTCATCACTTAGGAACAGAGAGGCCAGAGCAGGATAAAGGCCATGCTGAGAAACATGTGGAAGACTGTGTTTCTGACATTTATGTCAATTCCAGCCCAGTCACCCCAGGTCCCTCTTTGTGAGATGGGGAAGGGTTTCCCCCACCAGCTTCATCTCTTTTCTCTGGTTTTATTAGGGTGGCCTCAGCCTGAATTTCCCATAACCCCTTCTTCTGAGCATCTGTCCTTGTCAGGTCAGAAGTCCCCTCCTTCTCCCCTACTCCACCATGCTGGCTCCAAATGTGTGCCATCCTATGGACGACCACCCAGGGTCCCAGGGTGGAGCCCAGAGCCCACGGCTCACTCCTGCCTCCCAGGGATGTTCTCTGCTCCCCTGCCCAGTTCTCCCTGTTCCCTGCTTGGCAGCCTTTTTCCTCTCCTGGCAACAGCATCCTGCCTTTTCTTTCTCGAGAACTACTCTCTCCTCTCCTTGTCCATGTAGTAGCTGATAGAAGGCGACCTCTTCCCTTTCCCCGCATCACCAGCTTGCCTCTTTTCTGGAGCTTTGCACGTGACCCAGACCACAGGGATAGGTTCAGGGTTGGGTCATGACCTAATCAGAATCAATCCTGGAATTTTTGTGGGATCACTCCCTTTATTGGTGGGAGTTGTTGAGCTGAAGGAAGTAAGTCTGGGGATGCTGGGAGCACCCGTGTGGAGGAGTGTGTGTGAGACAAGAGCTCAGAGCAGCGTGGGAGGCCTGACGAAGCTGTCTTGCTCTTGGTCCTGCTGTGCCGGCAGCCATTTATCCCGGGTGGTCCAATAAATTACCTTTTTTTTTTTTTTTTTCTTAAGCCAGTATGAGTTGATTTCTGATATTTGCAACTAAGACTCTTAATTAATTGTTAGCCAAGGCAGGAAATGAATGGGAGGTGGGGACAGCAAGCTCTGTGAGGCTCTTATTCCCATTTTACTCAGGTGGAAAGTGAGGGACACTGAGGTGAAGAGGCTAGGGAGTGGCTGGCCAGGTTTGATTAGCTGTTCTGGCTCCGGGTCCCTTGACCACCAAGGCTGCCCCTCAGAGCAGAAGTCAGGGATCAATGCAAGGCTTGCCCTTTCTGAATTGTCACCTCTGACCAAGCAGCTGTCCCAAGGATTGTTGGCCACTGGGGTATAGGGTCTTATCAACCAGGGCCATTTGTGACAAACAACAGTTAATTTACTACTTAGCCTTCAACACCCACCCCAACCCTTCCTCCAGCTTCTCCGATTCTCACAGTGGAACCCAGATTTTGTTAGGGGCAGCAGTGTGCTTGGCCCCCAGGGATGCATCTGGAGGGTCTGAGCCATTCCTGACACCCACATCTCCCTTTGCTACATTCTGACTTGGCCAGCCCTCTTTGCAGCTAGGGGTGGCCATAGGATTGTGTTTTAGCCAGTGAGATACATGAAGACATCTTCCAGGGGGCTGCTGGGAAAAATTTTTTTTTATTTTGATATTTCAAGATGTTAAATTGACATTTTGGCTGAGATACTAAGAAGTTAGCAATCAGACTCCAAAGAGTGGGGGTAGACTATAATGTAGATTTTCAAAGGCAGCTGAGAACCAGCTGGATGACTGGCCCATAGTGGGAAAGAAAAGGCTGGGAGAGTGGAGGAGAGAGAGGACTTGGGAGATGCCTTTGGGGAAGGCTGGGCTGTGATGTGGGACCCTCGGCAAGCGGGACAGGGGGGAAGCTACACCCTCCCCTCAAGCCCAGGGAGCTTCGGCTTCAACAGGACCACTCTGAGAGCTTGCTTTGGGAGGAAATGAACTGGCGGTTGATGTGCACAGGCAATTGTGGCTTCTGGCTTAAGAGGGTGGAGAGAGAGCCAGAGGCCCGAGCAATCTGCTGCTGTGTTGGGAAGTAGCTGCCCTCCCTCTAATGAAGGTCAAAGAGCTGTGGATCTCGGGGACTAGATGTGCCACTTGTGGTGGGAATGTGTGTCTGAGTGTGCCAGGGAATTACCACTGACTTGCTCCTGGGGCTTGTCAGGACGTGGGCTGTGTGCATAATTCCCATGATCGGATGTGGGCCACATGAACGAAAGAGCTGGGGTGCCTGCCCAGAGAGCTGATGGGGCTGCAGCAGAAGGAAGTAGGAGGTAAACTTTCTAGGGGAAAGTTTAAACTTTCTAGGGGAAAGTTCTGAGGCTGGCCCTGGCTATGGGAGACGGGAAGACAACTCTAGCTCAGGTTTTCAGATTTATTACCTGGGCTGGGCTTTTCTGAAGACTGAATCTGTTGTTAAACCCAAGTTTGTGTGCCCAATGCACAGTGAGGCCAAACAAACTGAAATGTTGGAGTTTGGAGCAGAGAAAGGTTTATTGCAAGGGCCAAGCAAGGAGAACTGGCTCTACAGGCCTAAAGTCCTCGAAGGGTTTCAGGGAAGAGTTTTAAAAGCAAATTTGGGGGAGGGCTGCAGGGTATGTGACTTTCTACTGACTGGTTGGTGGTGAGCTAACAGGGTGATGTTCCAGGAATCTCAGTCATCAGCTTTCTAGTTCTGACCAGTCTGGGGTCCAAGTGCTTGCGCTCAGCATGTAGTCACCATCCTCCACTTGGGTGGGACCCTTAGTTCCTGTAGAAGAACTCAAAGATTTGTATCAAATTGCTATTCATATCCCCCACCCTCCCTGAGGAGGAACCAGCACCCTGCCCCAACACTGCACTATTGTTTCTTGACTGCAGGAATTTGTTTCTGCATTCCCTCATTTTTCTAATTAGTAACTGTTTGAATCTGCTCTTTGGAACTCAGGGAAGGGCTAGGATGCTGAAGCCTTTTTCCTACAAACAAGAAATGGGGGGGGCTTCCCTGGTTCTCCAGTGGGTAAGACTCTGTGCTCCCAATACAGGGGGCCTGGGTTCGATCCCTGGTCCGGGAACTAGATCCTGCATGCATGCCGCACCTAAGCGTCCGCATGCCGCAACTAAGAGTCCACATGCCATGCCACAACTAAAGATCCTACATGCCGCAACTAAGACCCCGTGCAGCCAAAAAAAAAAAAAAAAAGAAAGAAATGGGGAGCACAGAAAGGCTTTTATACCCGGGAGGGCCCCACAGATTCCTGCTCAGTTTCAAATCAAGACTGTTGAGGGCATGAGGGCAGTGGACAGAAGAGAAGAAATCTCTGTTGAATGTTGCTCCATTCCAGGTGTGGCCTCCATAGAGAGCTCAGGGCTCTCTCATATCTTACACCTTTCCCCCCCCAAAATGGATCATGTGATGAGGGACAAGGCCATCTTATTGGACTTCAGGGCTCAAGGCTGAGCGTTTAGTATAAAGAGCAAATCGGTTAAAGTGCTGAGTCTGTGGGGAAGGTTATTCTTTGGTTACCTTCTGTGGCAGATTAAATTATCCGTCCCAAGTCCTCTTTTCCCTGTACTAGTATTGTACTTCCTCATTCTTGCACGTAGTGGGGAAACTTACCTCCCTTCTACTTGACCTTCAGCTTGGCCTTGTTACTTGCTTGGGCCAATAGCACGTTAGCAGAGATGATGCGAGCAAAGGCTGGACTTGCCTTGCTCTCTTGTGCTTCTGCCATTGAGGTGAGAAGAGCATGACCCAGGGAGCTGCTGGTTCCAGACTGATGAGAGATCTGTGGAGCAGATCCAAACCGGTCTGGGAGCCTGGAATCAATGAGGTCAGCTTATGCCAACCTACCCCGGCCAAGGCGCAGACGTGGAAGGGTGATATAAATGCTTATTGCCATAGAGAGTCTGTAGGCAGCAAGAGTTGACTGAAACACAGTCATTCTCTTGTTGATTACTTTGGTGAGACTAGAGTGGGGAGCTGAGCAGGGCTCCCCTTTGAAGAGCTACACCCTTTCTCCTGCTTCACAAACCTTGTAGCTGTGGCCCCAGGTGGATGGTCTTGCCACTTCTCCTTACTGGCTGACTTTGGTCTTCCCTGGACCAGCCTTAATTTTTTAAAAAAAATTATTTATTTTATTTATTTATTTTTGGCTGTGTTGAGTCTTCATTGCTGCACGCGGGCTTTCTCTAGTTTGTGGTGAGCGGGGGCTACTCTTCGTTGCGGTGCGCGGGCTTCTCATTGTGGTGGCTTCTCTTGTTGCGGAGCACAGGCTCTAGGTGCGCGGGCTTCAGTACTTGTGGCATGCGGGCTCTAGAGAGCAGGCTGAGTAGTTGTGGTGCATGGGCTTAGTTGCTCCGCGGCATGTGGGATCTTCCCGGACCAGGGCTCGAACCCGTGTCCCATGCATTGGCAGGCGGATTCTTAACCACTGAGCCACCAGGGAAGTCCCTGGACCAGCCTTAATTGTTGTGGGAGTGATAAAGCTCCAAGGACTGGGTGGTGGTAGTGGATTTAGGGGAAAGAGAGAAAAAGGCTCAGGGAGGATACCTGGGATTGTTGTAACACAGCATCCTTCATCCTTCTTCTGCTAAAATGGTACCCTGTGTGCATTGTCTCGGTGCTGATGGCTCAGGTGTGGTTGACCCCACCCTCTGTTTTGGAGCTGGCCTTGATTCCTCTGCAGTGCCCTCTCCTGGGTGCAGTGATGGGTTCAGAAAGACACAGGCACAGGGCTGATCAGGGCCAATGAGACGTAACCCCATTTTTCCTCACAATGCTGGGAGAGAGACAGGTGCTCTTCCCAAAGGCCTTGAATATAACACAGGAATCTTGCATGATTAGAAAAGAGCCCGATGAGAACAGGATCATCTTGGAGTTGTGGTGACCAGAGATCAGAGGGAGAGAAATATTGGGTCCTGGTGACAGTTGAATCAGACCATGTCTGAAGCCAGAACACTGTTCAACTTTTCTCTTAGGTGAGTCAACAAATTCCCATTTGTACTCAAGCAAGTTTGGGTGGGTATCTGCCATTTGTAATCAAAAATCTCAAATGATACAAGATTGCCACCTGCTTTGAGTTCTCTGTGGGCCAAACTTGTAACTCAGAGTTTGTTTACCTGGCCTTATTTTCTGGGCATATACCCCTCTTAAGTGAGTGTATGTGTATACATGTGTATGTGTGCTTACTGTTGGACATGGTAGAAAAAAAGAATTTATATAAAAAGATATTGAGCCACATCTCTACAAATGACCCCCGCAGACATAAAGAATGGACATGTGGACACAGAGGAGGAAGGGAGGGTGGGATGAATTGGGAGATTAGGTTTGACATAAATACACTACCATGTGTAAAATAGATAACTAGTGGGAACCTGCAGTACAGCACAGGGAGCTCAGCTCGGTGCTGTGTGATGACCTAGATGGGTAGGGTGGGAGCGATGGGAGGGAGGTCCAAGAGGGAGGGGATATATGTATACATATAGCTGATTCACTTCATTGTACAGCAGAAACTAACACAACACTGTAAAGCAATTATACTCTAATAAAAAAATATATATATATTGAGCCGCTGACCAAATACCATCCCTTGAAAACTATCTACACAAAGTACGTACTTTACTTACATTATTTTATTCATTCATTCTTCATAACCACCCTCTATAGTAGGTATTTATTTTTTAGATTATGAAGTTTTCTTCTTTTCAAAACAAACAACTTTTTATTGAAGTGTAGTTGACTTACAACGCTGTGTTAGTTTCAGATGTACAGCAAAGTGATTCAGTTTATATATATATATTCTTTTTCAGATTCTTTTCCATTATAGGTTATTACAATATACTGAATATAGTTCCCTATGCTACACGGTAGGTCCTTGTTGTTTATCTATTTTACATATAGTAGTGTGTACCCGTTAATCCCAAACTCCTAATTCATCCCTCCCCTGTCTCTTTCTCCTTTGGTAACCATAAGTTTGTTTTCTATGTTATAGTAGGTATTTTTTTTTAATCAGTTAGGAATTATTTTGGCTACAGCTTACAGAAAACCTGACTAAATGTGGCTTAAACCATAAGGAGATTTATTACCATATTTTATTAACTTGAAGATGCCATTGATTATGAAATGTATCATTAGTACACTACTTTCTTTGCATAAGAAAAAAATGCTATCAAACTATGAAGCAATTCTTTATTATCAAATCAGTTGTGAGATGTGACTTGATTTTAGAGGTGTTACATGTGAAAAAGAATGTGGATCTTAGAATTGGTGAAATATAGTATTACTTAACAAGAAATTGGAGTTAGATGGCCTCAGATTTGGTTTGGCAAAGAGTATCATCCAAGTCTCAGGCTCCTTGTGTCTTTCTGCTCTGCCATCTCAGCATGTGTCAGCTTAAAGTTGCGAGATTGCTACTATAGCACCAAGCTTGGTGTTCTCTATCACCAAGTTCAAAGGCAGAAAAAGAAGGAAGAGGACATGGGTGGGATAAGTGCTTCTTTCCTCACTCACTTCTCTCCTTTCATCAGAAAGCCCTCAGCATGTTGACTCTTATACATCATGGGCAAGACCCACACACAGCCATGCTGGTTTCAAGGGAGATGAAAAAAGCAGGTATCTGACTTTTCAGTCTTACAGTGGGAGGTGGGCAAGGGACTTCAGAAATGGCTGTCCATGTTACAGGGTTTTTGTTCCCATTTTATAGATAAGGAAATTAAGGCTCAAAGAACCTTAGTTATGTATCCTTAGTTATCCACCCAAGCACACATAATTAGAAATTGGTCAACCCTAGATTTGAAGCCAGTGTTGAGTGATCCAAAGTCCATGTTCTTTTCCTTGTACCATGAATCATCTGTATGTTAAAGACCCACAGTGAGAAACTTCAAACACAGAGAAGATAAATAATAAGGTATGTATTTGAATGCAAACACTGTACAGCCTGACTATCAGTGGATAAAAGAGATAAGGGTTTACTGTTCTTGGGTAAAAAGCAGCCCAGAGATTGGCAGCCTAGGGAAAGGCAGCCACTCAAGGATTTCATCAAGATTCTAGGCTCCCTCATTCTCCTCCTTTAACTTCCTTATTGTGTAGCTTCTGTCTTTATGGTCACAGCATGACTGCTGCATCTTAGGGCATCACGTCTAGCTTTCCTTACTGGTGATTCCCTCTTATATCTCATTGGTCAGAATGAGGTCACATGGCTACTCCTAGTTTAAAAGAAAACTAGGAAACGTATATTTAGTTGGGCACATTGTCATCCTGGATAAAACTGTGACTCTGTTAGGAAGGAAGAAGAAGAGAGAACTTGGGTACTGTTTGTCATTAGTGCTGTGTGTGTACTTGGCCAGTACAGTTGGCTTTCCTTTTTTCATGCAGGTGGTACAAAGCTCCGCTTGGGACTTAGGCATGGATGTGTGATTTACTTTGGCCAATGAAATAAATATGAGCAGAAGTGACACATACCACTTTCTAGTGGAAGCTTTAAGGGTTGGTGCGTGATTCCCCATCATTTCCCATCGATGTGGTGACTGTAAAAGCATATGTCAAGAAGCCTCCAGTTGCCTGGGTTCCTGAAGAAGTATGAGGAACAGAGCTCTCTTGCTAACTTATGATGGACATAAAGCGAGAGAGAGAAATAGGCCTTTGTTTAGTTAAGACACTGATATTTTCACGAGGTTTGCTATTGCCAGGTAACCTAGCCTATCCTGACACAGGTAAGCAATCAGCAGTGTCCATCATTTGGTCTTCAGGTAATATAATGATAGGATCAGCAAGGAACCAACACCCTGGACTGAACTGACACAAACAATGTCCCAGTTTTCCCAGAGCAAGGGCTGTTTTAGTGGCCTCATAAAAAGAATTGAGTCCATAGGTTCTCAGGCATGAGGGATGCTTGCATATCTGGAGCAGCCATTGATGCCACATCTGAGCCCACTCACCCAGCCACCCTCCCACCAGCTAGCTCTTCAGCAGTGTCTCTATCTCTTTGTCAAGTCTTAGAAATAGATGTGGTGAGGATCTGCCATGTTAGCCCAGCATACCTGCTTCCCTCATAGGATAACAGAAACTATGTTCCCTCTTCCATCAGATGCACTCTGTCCTGGTCAAGGGGTGGGTGTGGGATGCAGATTAGGTCAATCAGATGCTCTCAGTCTGAAACCTGAATCTTGAGTGGAATAATCCAGATGAATTGGAAACTGATTGGAATTTATTCACCTGCATGCTAAAGAGATCATCCATTAGGTTCTGCTATCTAGTCCTCAGAGCCTCACTTAGTACAGTTCTTTCTGGGCTCCCTGAAAGCATTGCACATCACCCAGAGATTATGGACCTGGAGCTGGAGGCAGTCATTGATTGAGAATCTAGGTCCCTGGTGGTCTTCTGTTGCAGTGGATACGAGTAGAGTTTCGGTGGCATATGGTAAAATTGCATTCATTATGTTAAGCAAGAATATTTTAACAAGTATGTTTATGGGAGGAAGGATAGGAGTGGATGTCGGGTGGCCAAAGGTGCAGGTTGCAATGGATATTTGGTGTTTTTGCCTGTCCAGAATCCATTCTTGCTTCTTCTGGTGACAAAATCCATGTGTTCTCCTCTGTTCTCAGACCTCTATTCTTAGGGTCGGCTGACTTCTCCTTGACTCTAGAGCTTGATCCAGACCTGGCCAGTCAGAACATTGCATTCCTTAGACCATGGTGATGAGTGAAGAGCTGGGCAGTGACTCATGCTAGTTTATTATGACTCAGACTTAGAATTTAAGGGGAACTGTTGGGAGTGATAATAACAATAATAGCTATTACAATAATTTGACATTATTCTCAACTCCTAAAACTCTTTTCCATCGACTTAGAGCTGTGACGATCTAATCCAGGAGCTGCTGAGTTAACAACGTATGGAAAGTACAGCTAAAAGAGACGAAGAGGTGCCAGGTTCTTTTTTTTTTTTTTTTTAATAAATTTATTTATTTATCTTTGGCTGCTTTTGGTCTTCGTTGCTGCTCACAGGCTTTCTCTAGTTGCGGCGAGTGGGGCCTACTCTTCGTTGCGGTGCGCAGGCTTCTCATTGCGGTGGCTCCTCTTGTTGCGGAGCATGAGCTCTAGGCGCGCGAGCTTCAGTAGTTGTGGCACGTGGGCTCAGTAGCTGTGGCTTGCAGGCTCTAGAGCGCAGGCTCAGTAGTTGTGGCACTTGGGGCTTAGTTGCTCTGCAGCATGTGGGATCTTCCCAGGCCAGGGCTGGAACCCGTGTCCCCCGCATTGGCAGGCGGATTCTTAAACACTGCGCCACCAGGGAAGCCCTGAGGTGCCCGGTTCTGCTGACATCATTTAAGCCTCTGGATTCAGCCAAACCTGACTTTGGACTCTTACCTTACAAGAACCAAAGAAAAGTCCTTTTGGTGCTTCACCCAATTTGAGTTGGGTTTTTGCCTCTCGAAGTCCAAAGAGTACACTGGCTAATACACTTCTTTTTTTAAAAAATATATTTTATATTTTATTTATTTATTTATTTATTAGCTTCATTGGGTCTTCGTTGCTGCGCACGGGCTTCTCATTGTGGTGGCTTTGTTGTTGCAGAGCATGGGCTCTAGGTGCGCGGGCTTCAGTAGTTGTGGCGCACAGGCTTAGTTGCTCCGTGGCATGTGGGATCTTCCTGGACCAGGGCTTGGACCCGTGTCCCCTGAATGGCAGGTGGATTCTTAACCACTGCGCCAACAGGGAAGCCCTGGCTAATATACTTCTATATGGAAGTACAATACATCAGTGGTGGCACCTGCTATGCCCACAGCCCTAGCAGAGGGGACAGCTAGTAGGTGGACATGTTTTAGACCATGTGGCCATTGGATGGGAGAGGGCCACATGGTCTAAAGTGTTGAGTTCATCAGCTGGGCAGGACTTGTGAGCTTTTCTTTGTCATTAAAGATGACATATGTCTATCGGATTCCTCTTGTTTGAACTGGGAGTTTGGAAAGATGGCAGGAGCAAGGCAGCTAGCTGCAGAGGAAGAAGCAAGAAGGATGCATTAAGAGATGCCACCAGGAGGAGCTGGGGCCTTGGTGATTCAAGGTGTCCAAGCAGCAGAAATTCTGCGTCAGTAGAGGGCTCTAGTTGGTAGAAAGAGTGGAGAAGAGGAAAGTCAAGAGGTTAGATGGTGCACTTAGCTCCAGGAAGGAAGCAATGCAGTAATGGATATTTCTGGATCTGTCTTGCTTGTTCCTGAGGACTCCCGTGTCCCCTGCATTGGCAGGCGGATTCTTAACCACTGCGCCACCAGGGAAGTCCCAATGAGTGAGTCTCTTTCTCAGGACTCCTAGAGAAATTCTTTATTGTATGTCATTGGCTCTAAGTGGGACACATACCTATTATCCTGAACAACCTCTGAGTCCAGGGTAATGTGATGCAGTGATTGGCTTAGGCCTCGTCATATGCTGTTCTTCCTGAGACCCACCCAAAGCACATGGGCATGGAGGAGAGGAGAGGGTGAGTAATTTGTAGCATACAGGTTGAACTGCTGGAAGAGAAACTTCAAGTGAGATTGGCTTAAGCAAGATAGAAGTTTCTTTCTCTCTTACCTGTGTGTAGGTAAGCAGCCTGGGAGGCCAGGTTTTTTCCTATCTTGTTGCTTCACTAGCCCTAGGTATTAGGTATCTGTGTGGTATGAGATGTTTCACCATCTCTACGACCCAGCCAGTGGGAACAGAAAAGAGAAAGAGGAGGGCTCACCCCTTCTGGTTACAGGCATTGCCTCTCCGCACTTCAGTCCTACTGGTCAGTTACTTGGCCAAACATAGCTTTCAGGAAGATAATGAAATTTTGTCTTTTTTTCCCCCTGGATTTCCATGTCCCCAGATAGAAGAAGGAGATCATGACCATTAGGGGCCAATTAGCAGTCTCATTCCCAGTCTGTCCCTTTGGCCAACCAAATGTCTGTGTGCTCCATTCTCCCAAAGCTTCAAATGTCCTCTCCCTGGGGAAGACAACCCCAAAGTTCCATCCAGTGCCTGTACCCAGCTCCCAGCCTAGGATCTGGGCACGGACAGCCTGCAGTGTGGGGTCTGGATGTAGTTCTTCGTGGTGCAGTGCCCTCTAAATGCATATACAAGTTAGCTACCTCATCACAGCCAATATACAACAGTGCATTAGAACAGTATAGCATAGTAGGAACCCCTGTCCAGAAGAAGGGAAAATGGAAACTCCTGCAGCCACTGGTTGGCTGCTGTCATCAAATCTTGGTGGGAAGAAATTGCAAAGAATCCCAGGGTGTGGAGCAAATTCCTTGGATGAAGGCCCTCTCTCCAGGACTGTTCCTTTGGGCCCTGGTGCTCCCCACTTCGTTCACTCTCTTCTGTGGCCACATCTGAAGTGGGCATCGAAGGTGCACCCCTCTTGGGGCTGCATAGTTTTTCAGCCCACTTCCTGCTGGTGTGGGTTTCGTGACTTGGGGTTCATTGCTTTGAGTCAACAATGCAGGCTGGTGCTGGCCGGGCTTGTGGTTTTTTGGGAAACACATGTCCTTCAAAATCTTAGTTTTGGGCATGTAAGAGAATTTAAAACTCTGGTCTTTTATTTATGAGCCTATATGATATACCTGTTCACCACCCTCTCAACTTGAGACCAGTGAAAACATTCAGCTTGGATTGGAAGGCAATATCCTCTATCTGGTCTTTGTCAGTGAGCTGGCCATCATTGTCACACTGAGAACCTTTAATTGAAAGTACTTGAGAAAGACAGGGGTCCATAGTCTTGCCTCTTGCCAATACCACTTCTTCAGAAACATCTCCTATATCTGCCTCAGTTTGTGCTATAGAAGCAGTAGGACTTTTCAACCTGAAAAACTTTTCAGTTTAGGTTGTAGCCAATAGGCAAAGAGAGCTTCTCCTAGCACACCAACCCCCATCTCTGCCTGCATGCTGCCACCTCTATCCAGATTCTTCTGGCTCTTGTAGGACTTGTTGAGAGTGGCAAGAAGCAGCCAGCAAACCTCAACATCCTGAAATTTTCAACCATTTCCCTAGAGCTACAGATGACTTTCCAAGGCACTGTAGGAATCAGTTTATCAACTGCTTTAGTGTGCATAACATGGGTTTCCAGCTTTCCAGCCTGCAATGATATGTATTTAGAACATATTTTAAGTGTCGTTACCTGCAGCACTTCCCTTCCAGGTCAAGACTGTTGTTAATTAATAGATAGGCTTTCCTTCTGCAAGACAGCCCCCACCCCAAGGAGTGGCTCAAATAGGCTAGAGGTTAATTTTTCTTTCATGTGATACTCGGTCATAAATAGTCCAGGGCTGATAGGCCATGCACAGTGTTGGGATTTAGGCCCCTTCTAGCTTGCTGCTCTGACATCCCTAGGGCCCTGCCCTCATCTGAATGGTACAGACTGGCTTAATGCCATGACTTCATCCCATTAAGTGAGGAGGGAAAGGGCGAGGCACATTCTTTTTTTTTTTTTAATATTTATTTATTTGGTTGCACCGGCTTAGTTGCGGCAGGCGGGCTCCTTAGTTGTGGCATGCGAACTCTTAGTTGTGGCATGCATGTGGGATGTAGTTCCCTGACCAGGGATCGAACCTGGGTCCCCTGCATTGGGAGCGCAGAGTCTTAACCACTGCGCCACCAGGGAAGTCCCGAGGCACATTCTTTCTGAAGGGCACGACCTAGAAATGGCACTCATCACTTCTGCTAACATCTCACTGGACACAGCCTAGGCCCTTGGCAGGCCTCGCAGCACCGTGTCTGGGAAATGTGGCTTTTATTCTGAGTAGTCATATTCTTGGCTAGAGGAGTTCTATTACTATAGAAAGGGAGAATAAATATTGGAGGATGACCAGCAATATCGGTCTTGGGGCGATCCTCCAAATGAAATGGGGGGATGGACTGTGGGGAGCAAAAAGCAACAGAGGTCTATTTATAGGCTCTCTACTCTTGTGCCCCAGCCCCTTCCGCCTCCTTTAATCACCATGATCTAATTGTCTGTCTGTGTGTCTGTCATTGCTGTCCCTGAATCTCCCATCACAGAGGCCTTGAGGACTGGCACTTATTAGGGACTCAGTAAAATGTTTGTGGGCTAAACTGAGGTGGTAATAGGTATTCCTGGGTAAACTACCTTTCAGCCCTTCCTCCCTCCCTCTTTTCCTTCCTTCCTTTGTTCCTTCAGCGAGCATCTATTAGATGCCAGGTCCCAGGGAGTCTTCTCTCTCCAGGAGGTTCTTTTCACTCATGGATCTTATGGCTAGAGGAGTCTCTCACACTCTAGGGATATTTTTGTCTGAAAAACAAGCACATACCTTTCAACATAGTCAAAGCTCTCTCTTCCTTAGGCAATGACACACTGACACCTTCAAACTTTCAGCGTCTCCTTTTCTGAGACTCCCAGAGTTGCTGCCCCAGTGGTCACTGTGCTTTGAGCTAGCTCAGTGTCACTTTCCCTTTAGTCTGGCAACAGCATCTTGCATCTTCACCCCCCTCTGTGACCCTGGAGGGACTGTCAGTCATAGCACAATGTCCCCACCCTCCCGGGAGTAGCACACGACACAGGCTGGCCAATCGAAGAGCTCCCTCCCCCTGGCCCAGGATTGTCAAGCAGGGTAAGATTTGATTTGTGGATCCAGAGACGTGAGGATATAGATTTGGGGCTGCCAGCAACCCTTGTTTCCCAAGGGGAGAGAGCCCAGGTAAGAATGACTCTAACCCAGAGGGGATCAGAGGGAAGGAGTGCGAGAGACAGAGCCTTTGAATTTTGCAATGCTCGAAGCTAGATTCAGTAAGTTCTCTTCTTTGCCTAAACATTAGCCCTTTTACTCAGGGTTCAGTTCTGATCAATGATTGGTTAATAGGCGAGTTAATTAACTCAGAGACAGATGGGGAGCAATCTGATTCAGAATTTGTCTAGATTGTTATGACTTTCTTCTTATGCTTTTTCAAGTTGCCTTTCCCACACTTAACTGGCAGCAGTTTTGATGACTCGCTTTCCAGAGCATTTAACCCAGTTTTCACAGGAACAAAACTTTCTTTTCATATTCATATTCCATTGGTTCATGTGCTGTTTAATTACCTTGCATAATGATAACACATATGGTTGGAATAAGTAAGTTTGTATACAAACTCAACTGACTCTTGGTAAGCCAGCAACTCAGCTGGGGGAGCAGAGGTGCCCAGCCAGCTAAAGTGTGTCCTCCTGGCTACCAGCATCCAGAAGGCTTTGTTCACCATCTTTACTGAAGAAATGGGGACCTTGACTCATTCCACAAGTTGGTTAAGTGGAGATGGGTCAAAAGCACCTTTTATTTATTTATTTATTTATTTATTCATTCATTCATTCATTCATTCATTCATTCTTATCTTTTGGCCACACCACCCGGCATGTGGGATCTAGTTCCCCGACCATGGATTGAACCCACACCCCCTGCATTGGAAGTGCAGAGTGTTAACCACTGGCCCTCCAAGGAAGTCCCAAAAGCACCTTTTTTTTTTTTGGGGGGGGGAAGTTTTTTATTTAATTTTACAATATTAATTATTTTTCCAAAAGAGAAAAACCACAGAATGAACACACACATGTATAGATGTAATAATCTTACATAAATTGCCATACATATAATCCAATAGTATGTTAAACGTATAATTTACTTTGCCAAAACAGAGTTTCAGGTTAACTTCATACTAGGAAATCTGTTTCTATAATTAGTTCATTAAGTAGAAGGAAAAAAATGTATGTCATAATTTAGAGAATAAGCAGGCCCTTAAAAAGGTGCAACAACTATTTCTGGTAAAAGCTGAAAACAGGTGTCATAAGAATATGCTGTTCACATAATAAAGAATGTCTGTCTTGAACCAACAGTTCATCTCATAATTGAAGGCATAAAAGCAAAGGAGTTCCCATCACATTTAGGAATCTGTCAAGAAGTGTGATTATTCCAATATTACTTAATATTATTCTGGAAGCTGCAGTTAAGGGATAGTAAGAAAAGACTAAGAAAACTAGTTTTATTTTTGTTTGGTATATTTATTGCAAAAGCACCTTTTAAAGTTTCACTCTCTAATTCTCTCATAACTGTGAGTCTTAGCTAAAACTTGTTTTTCTTTGATGAAGATTCTTTCGTTATGATTTCTGGTTCCAAACTTGCGTGGCCCCCAATATTTCTTGGTGATCTTCTATGGCATTTCTTTGGCCAGTAGTCTCTTCCACTTTCTGCAATAACTATGTCAAACCTCCTCCTCCCTCCTTGCCCCTCCAACCTTTCCATCTTCCCCTGTCTGTCTCAGCACATGATCTTGCATTTTATTACACAGAGAAAACAGAACCATCAGACAAGAAAACAGAAATCAACAAACTTCCATTTCCAAACCTAGTGCCCTACCTAGGTATTACCCCATCATTTTTTCTTGCCCTCTGGTTACACAGAGAAATCGCCTGACTCCTGTTTACCACGTTCAGGATCCCACTGGGGACCTTACGCCAGCAGTGATTCCCACTCTTTCCTGTTCTTCATCCACTCCCTCTCTATGGGCCCTTTTCTCCACTGTCAAATATACTCAGTTTGTTACAGTGTGCAGTGATCTGTCTGTGTCTGGCCGCCCAGTCTCCATTCCTCCTTCTGTCAGTTTGTGATCTGTCAGTTTGTTACAGTGTGCAGTGATCTGTCTGTGTCTGGCCACCCAGTCTCCATTCCTCCTTCTGGGGAAAATGCCTTGTGTGTGCGGTCCTGGTGGGTCCTGTGTGATGCTCCTAGAGATGCATTTGGCCAGGTATTCCTCTCACCATCCAAAGACAGAGGGCATGTGGCCTTAGCTCAGTCAAAAGAGCTCCTGATCCCCTGGTTCTTTAAATCTCAAGTTGAGAGGCACACGAAAGACAAACAACTGAAATCCTTCCTTCCAGATGGTGGGGTGGCCCCTGCTGCTGGGGTCTGCACTCACCTGGCTCCTGTCTTGAGGAACCAAGGCCAGCTCTCTTGCATTAGCTTCCATCTGGGCTCTCTGCAATCTTCCAACAAGTTCCTTTTTTGCTTAACTTAACCAGTGTTGTTTTCTGTTTCTTGAAATCAAGGAAACCCGCTACATGATGCATCATATTAAAAAGCAAACCAGGACTTCCTTGGTGGCACAGTGGTTAAGAATCCGCCTGCCAATGCAGGGGACACGGGTTCGAGCCCTGGTCCAGGAAGACCCCACATGCTGCAGAGCAACTAAGCCCGTGCGTCACAACTACTGAGCCTGTGCTGTAGAGCCCATGAGCCACAAGTACTGAGCCCACGTGCCGCAACTACTGAAGCCCACGTGCCTAGAGCCCGTGCTCCGCAACAAGAGAAGCCACCTCATTGAGAAGCCCGCACGCTGCCACGAAGAGTAACCACTGCTTGCTGCAACTAGAGAAAGGCCAGGCTCAACGAAGACCCAACACAGCCAAAAAAAAAAAAAAAAAAAAGCGAACCAAAAAACAGCACCAACACCAAAAAATCTCTTTCTTGATCCCACACCCCTTTCCAAGTGACACCATTTTTTCCTTTCCCCTTTACGGCCATCCTTAAAAGAGTTGCCTGCACAAGCACTGTCTTCCATTTTCCCCCTTGACTCCAGTGGCTCTTGCTCCATTACCTCGTTGAAGCTCCTTGTTCTAAATGCCCGGGGTCACAGCAATGTCCCAGTTTCCCTCTTTCCTTTCTGGCTTCTCCTTCTCAGTCCTTTGCCACCTGGTTACTCACAGGTGGGTCCTAGGTCCTCTTCTCCACATTCTCCCTAAAGACCTTATCCACTCCTGTGACTTCAGGGACCCCTGTGCCCATGATGCCCAGACCTCCTGGGGAAGCCCAAACCTCAGTCCTGTATGTTCCACTTGCCTCTCCACCTGCTGTCTCACCCATCCCAGCATGACCCCACTGAACTCCTGAGCCCACCATACCTGCTTCTCTTCTGTCAGGGTCTGAGTCTCAGGAAATGACACTTGGCCCATGAGGTCCTAAGTCAAGCGCCTCCTCTCTCTACCAAAGCAATCAACAAACTCCACTCCCATCCCCACCCCATGCAGTCCTATCTTGTATCTCCAGAACAAAGGAGGAGCTCGATAAATATTTGATCAAATGACTGATAGCAGCAAGAAGACTCTACAGAACAGTTAAACAAACTCTCTCTTTCCTATAGTCCTGTGAGGTAAGAATAATTATTCTGCAGATGAGGAAATTGATGCCCAGAGAGAGGAATGGTTTAGCTTGGGTGTGAGATCACAGAACCAGTGAATATGCGGGGGTGTTGGGATTGTCATTCCTGTCTGACTCTCCATCCTGGGCTCTCCCCCGGCAGCCACTGCAGCCAGGAAAGCTGCCATGACCAGCCACAAATGGAAGAAGACGACCAGTTGGACAAGGGGCCAAGGCCAGGGTGATGTTCAGAGACTCTAATGGCAGGTCCAGTCAGGCTGCATCTGCGGGCATCCAGCATGGCAGACATCTGCTGACACCTCCAAGCAGGGATCCTTGAAACACTTGCAGTGAGGTTCTAGGGGGGCTCTCTGATGCTCATGGGGCTGGGAGCCCCAGGTCTGAGTCCTGGATCTGGCACTAGCTCTCAGTATATCCCCACATAGCTCATCCCTTCCTGGAACTCTGTTGACTTCCCTAAAAAGGAAATAAGAGTAAGATTCATGAGATGTTGGAGGAGGGGCCCTAATTCCTGGGCAGGGGCAGGAGTGGGTGGTGGTCTCAGCAAACAAATCCCCAACATGCCCCCTTTTGGCCGTATCCCCCTGCCAGGCTGTGTATGGTGAGGAGGCCAGCCATCTGCTAGACCCTGGGAAAGAGACCCCACTGGAAAGGGGTGCTTAGGACAGTCTGAGTCTTCCTAAGCAGAACCCCACCCTCTTCACCAGTGAGTGAGATCCCAAATTGAAGCTGTAACTGGAGTGGGGGGGCGGGTGGGCAGAGAAGGTAAAACCAAGGTTTCCAGGCCCTAAGCAGCAGGATCTCAGGCTGGGGGGAGTAGACAGTGATGCCCGTCATTAAAATCTGGGCGGAGAAGCGTGAGGGCATGACCCACAGGGTCAAATGCTGTGTGTGACATGGTGGTGTAGTCGGCTCTCTGTATCCGTGGGTTCCACACATGTGGAGTCAATCAACCACAGATGGCAAACTTAATACACGATCAGCAGTCGGTTGAATCCAAGGATGTGGAACCTGCAGATATAGAGGGCCGACTACAGCACTTGGCCATCTGAGGATTTTGATATCTGTGCTGGGGCCTGGAACAAATACCCCGCGGATACTGAGGGAATGACTGTTTATCTGTTGCGTACTTTGGTCTATGAGACAAACTGATGAGGGGCAGCTCAGAGCTACGGACAGGGGTACTAAGGCTGGGAGGGGTCTCACATGCAGAGAATACACCAAGGCATTGGGTGGGGGCAGCTGGGTGTGAGGTCCAAGCTGCACCTGCTGCATAGTGCCGCACGCCCCCTCCTCTGGACTAGGTGCCAGGCTAGGGGCTACGGAAAGTGAATGGTGCAGGCTCCTGCCTGGGCTTTCCACTCTCCAATGGCTGGGGAACTTTCTGCAGGTCCCCTCTTGATGCTAGGTGGAGGCACAGGGCTGGTGGAGACCAGAGAAGTGCGGCTGGGGCCTGAGGTCTTCCCAAACTGGAAGAGCAGCAGAGATGGTATTGCCTCTTCCGCCACTGAAGACCCCTCAGCAAAGGGCTGGGCAAGCAAATCAGTGGTCCCTGCAGCTGGGATCAACAGAGGAGGGTCGACACTGGGGCTCAATTCTCGGAGCCCAGAGATAGGACAAGATTCTCTTACAAGGGGCCCTGGGGTGGGGGTGGAGGGTGGTAGGAATCTCTCGAGGGTGGAAGGGGTCAGGATCAGTCTGGGCTGGTGGACGCCTGTTGGGAGTCTGTGTGTAAGGAGCCCGTGGTTGTCAGAGATTGGGGGATATTGAGCAAACTGAGCTCACAGGCCCCCATCCTAGTAGGGCAGGATCGGGATTTCCCAGGGCCTGGACCAGCTCCTGGCATCATAGGGCGGGGAGAGAGTGAGACAGGGCGTTTTGGGGCTGCAGAGAGTGGCAGGAAGGGGTGCGAGCTTGGGTGGAGTTGGCTCATTCCCACATGGTCAATGCACAAGCCAGCTGTTGGGGTCCCTGGGAGTGGGCTGGAGATTGAATGCCAGGAGTTGGGTTGGCTTGGGGGCAAAGATGGAGACTAGGGACATGGGCCAGGAAAGGGATGAGGAAAGGTGTGGGAGAATACGGGCTTTGGGGCCAGAACTGGGGAAGCAACTCTGGGCATGGAATCTAGGAGGTTTAGGTTGTGGAGGCTGGGTGGAGGGCTCAGGGGACAAGACCTGGGTCTTGGAGGGGCCGTGGAGGTGGAGTGCAAAGGACCAGGGTCGGTCTTGGGGTCTGCGAGAGTGAATCGGAGAGGATCGGACTCTGGGGTCCAGGGCTTGGAGAATGAGCGTCCACAGGGCGGGGACTAAGAGGGACCCGACCGGGTATCCCAGGGGACAGGTCCTAGCGCTGGGGTTCTCGAGGGCAGGGTGGGAAGTCCGTGACTTGTGAAGGGCGGGGCCAGGGTGACCAAGAACAAGGTGCGGGCCGTGAGAAAGGGGGTCTCCAGAGCGGCTGTAGACCTCTGTGCGGGGCGTGGTGACGGAGAGGAACAAGGACCGAGGCGGCGGAGCTATGAAGACTTGGGCTGGGGAGCTGGGTCGGGGGCTGGAGGATTGTGGGGAGCCGAGCCTATGACACTGGGGACGGCGGGGTCGGGTCGATAAGATGGGTGTCTTGGGTGGGGGGTCGTTGGACAGGCCTGTAAAACTGGAGATCATGGTGGGGGCGGGGCCGAAAAGACGGGACAGTGGGACGTGCCGCGAGGAGGGGGTCAGGAAGGAGGACTGGGGGCTCGCGGGGCAGAGTAGGGGAGGGTTCGTGGGGCTGTAGGCTGTGGGGATAGTGCGGGGAGCAGAGGGACCGTGGGGGCGGGGCCGGGGCCGGGGGCGGGGCCGGGACGCCGACGTGGGCGGTGGAGCGCGGGGGCGGGCCCAGGTGAGCAGGGCTGCCGTCCCCTTCGTCCCGTCTCCCCCGGCTCCCCACCCCAGCCCCCAGTCACCCCTCGGCGCCTCCCCGGCGCTGGCTCCGCGGGCCGGGCGGACCGCGGCTGGCGGCGTCTTCGGCCCAGGCCAGGTCCGGCTCGGCTCCATCTTGGGCCGCTGCGCCGGGCACCTGTGGCGGCCACAGGAGCAGCGCTTCCGCCGGCCTGCGCGGCCCTGGGCGGGCGAGAGGGTGAGAGGCCAGCTCCGTTCTCGCCCGTGTTAGGGCGAAGGAGGGTGGGATGGGCGGCGCCTCCCCTTCCTGCGCCCCGGAGCCCCACTCCTCACCTCTCCCTGCACTCGGACCCTCCGCATCCCGGCCCCCGCTCAGTGCTCAGCGCCCCCCATGGCCGCATCCCTCCTCCTATCTCTGGTCTCATTGCCTTTCCTATCCCCTCTTTCACGTCTCCTCTGCCCATCCTCCCATTTCTCAATACTCTGCCCAGGACCCCGTCTCATGCTGCCTCCACCCCTGTTCCTATGGTTTCTTCTCCTCCCCTTCCGCCTCCCTTTTCCATCCCCACCGCCCATCCCACCCTCCTCCCACAGCCCCCAGCCCCAGACCTCCCTTCCCTCTCATTCCTCCTGCCCTCCATCCCTACCCCCTTGGCCCACAGCCCTGTCTTCCTTCAGTCACTGTCTTTGCTGCTGGGAAGGTCTGTAGCCTAGTTTGGGGGATCGCGTTGAGGACCTTCTCCCTGAGTCCCAGTGGGCTTTGTGCGGGAGGGTCAGGGCAGGGACCCTTGCCCCTGGGGGAGAGTGTGTGGTGTGGTGTGTTTGGGCCTTTGGCTCCACAGCCTGTATGTTTGCTGTGCAGTGTGCAGCTGTGTGGATGCTGTTTCCTGCAGGCTCACACGCAAACGGGCCTGTATGTCGGCCTCTGGTGTGTCCACGGCTGGGGCGTGGGCCTGTGCTGGTTCATGGGTGCCCGTGGCCACGCAGGTAGCGACACACCAGCCACCTGGGCTGCTTCGGGTTTGGGGCAGCTGGGCCTGGAGGCTGACCTTCTCCATCCCAGGTTCCTACTGGAAAGTATGGGCAAATCCTCCTCAGGGGAGGAAGCTCTGGGGCTGGTGGGGCCTAGGCTTCTCTGTGGTGAGCAGAGCTGGGTCCTGGGGCCTCTGCCCCACTGTTACCCCAGGACCCTTTCCTGCATAGCTTGTGAGCTGGGCATCTTGTTCTTAAGGCTCTATGATGGGTAAGTTTTGTCCCTCTAAACACTTCTCAGTAGCTCAGGAATGCTCCCTGCTGCATTCCCCCACTTTGGCCCTAAACAGTCTGGTCCTGTCAGTCCCTCTTTTGCTGCTGGGATGGATCAGACCACCTGCTGGAGGTTGCCACACCCTCACTATGCAATGAAGGATTTGGGTGGTGTGTATCCCTCCCTGGTCCCTGAGGGGAAAGATCCACATCTCAACATATGAGCAGTTTCCCCTCCTGACCACATAGCTTTGCTTTTTCCTGTCTTGGTTTTGCTGGAAGCAGAAGTCATCATCCAAATGCCTGTCCCTTAAAAGAGAGGACCTAAATGGATGCCACAGGTGTGGTCTGCAATGGGGCCTGCTTGCACTGGCCTTGGTAATCCCCCTGGGCTCATCCCCAGGGGCCTTGGACTCCTCCGCTAGGGCGACACAGCAGGAGTTGGAACCTCTGACCAGGTCAACCTAGCATTCTCTTTGGTTGGGCCTCTCTGGAAGTTTTTGCAGAACTGGAGTTTTTTACTCAAAATGACATTGGTTGAATGCTGCATGTGAGTCTGGTTGCTCCTCCACTTGCTGACAAGCAGAACTGAGGCAGCAGGAGAGTGCTGCCTTGGCCACAGGGAATTGACCACATTGCAAATTTGACTGGCATCAAGTGGGACAGGAGAGAGAACATTAAAGTGTCATCTAAAGAACACTAGGGGTCTTGGATACCTCTGTGCTTGTGCTTTAACTTGTGCTAAAACATCTTCCCAGGGTCTTTTTTTTGCATGAAACCAGAGCCTTTTCCATGATTTTTAAGGCAGATGGACATGCCATTTGGGGCACTTAGAATGCAGACTGCAAACTTGTGTGTGTCCGTATGCATGCAGGTATGAGTGTGTGCATGGGTATCCTTCAAACTTGAGGTTTAAAATAGACTTGGAAACATAGTGATGATGGAGACATTGGGAACACTGTTGGTAACTAGGTCCTAGGATGGGATGAAAGGAAAGGATGGGTAGGAAAGATTAAGAAGCGAGACCAGGCTAACCTATAGGGTGTCTCGATGGCTTCCTAAAAGCCATCTTTCTGCTCCCCCCCACCCCCCAGTACTAGTCCTATGATACCTTGAGCACAAGTCACTCCTGATGGGAGGAAGAAAGATAAGATTACTAACAATCACTGTTCCAGGCAGTCCATATGCCATCACGTTCAGTCTTCACAACAGCCCTGCAGGGTGGGGATTTATTTCCTATTTGCAGATTGGGGAAACTGAGGCTCAAAGTGGTTAGGGGTCCACCTGAGTGCACATATGTAGGAAGGGGAAGAGCCTGGATTGGAAGCAGACCCCTTGCCCCACCTGCTTGCCCCTGGCTCCAAGGTTCATTTGGTCAGCTCCATTGCTTCCTGAGAGGCCCCTCTTCTTGGTGGTAGGGTGTGTGGGAAACCTCCTTTCCCTGGCATAACTCGAGTAACTTCCCTCGAAGCCCTTTCCTCGTTCGGGCTGGGAAGGCCAGCTAGGGTTCAGCTGTGGGTTCTTTGACATTTCTGAGCTGCTCCAGGTCTCAGTTTTGTCACCTGCCATTTGTGGAGATGGGCTGAGGAAGGGAACCAACAGAAATATAACCTCCTCCCCCCACCCCCGGTGTCTTTGTGGTCACTGTTCTCTCACTGGGTGATGACCAACCCTGGACACTAGACAGCCATCTGGTGAGGCAGGCACAGCGGGACCCTTGTCACTGACGGCTTCTCACCAGCTCCTGGTGGAGTCTGAGGGTATCCCCAGCCTTGTCCCACCCTTTCCTTAGGGGGGCCAGGGCCTGGCCTGGCTCCTTAAGGACCTATTTGTGAGGAGGGTCCAGGGTAGGTGAGGCTCAGCCAGAAGCTGTGTAGGCTGTCCAGATAGGGCTTCCTTGGCATACTTGGTCTTGGGGCTCGGTGGTTGTCTGCCTGCCAGGGGCTATGTGTGACCACAGCCTTCCCACGCAGCAGGTGCTCCTCCTGCCCTCTTGACTCTGGGCAGCCTGTGAAGCTGCTAAGAAGCAGGTCGGGTGGGATGGACATCCAGGCTTTGTTCCTACTCATTCACTTGTTCCACTGGCATGTTGTGGGCACCCCTGGGAGTGCCAGATGCTGCGCCGGGTTCTGGGACTCCAGTTGAGCCACGGCAACAGTAAATAAAAAGGAATGACAGTGGAGAGTGATGGTGTCTAGGATGGAGGTCTGCACAGTGCTCAGAGGGAGCACAGAGAACCTCAGAAACTCTTGGGTTTAATTCCTGGCTTAACCACTTACCAGCTGTGTGCCCTTGAGCAGGTCACTAAACCTCTCTCATACGTCTCAGATGACATATGTCATGAGGTTGCTTGGACTATTAAATGAGACAGTGCTGGAAAGGAGATGGCACATGCCTGGCAAACAGTGGGTGATTGGGCACTGGGAGCTGTTTTTCTTATTATCATCACTGTGATTATTGGCTTTGTTGCCCTTCTCTGTTTATATGTCCATCTTAGAACTCCTTGAGGGCTGGGCCTGGGCCATAGTCCTCTCTTGCCTACTCATCCTTTTCCTGACTCTTCCAGGGACCAGTCTGGCTTCAGCCCCAAGGAGCAGCCAGGACAGGATACTCCTGCCCAGGCTGGGACCATGTCTATAGCTGCACAGTCCAGTATGGTCGTCATTAACCATAGGTGGCCCTTTAAATTTCAATTACTTAAATTTAAATAAAATCAGATTTCAGTTTCTCAGTCGCACTAGCCACATGTCAAGTGCTCAGTAGCCACATGTGATCAGTGCCTACTGCATTGGATGGCACAGAGCAGCATCTTTCCATCATTGCCGGAAGTTGTGCTGAAATGGGCTTCATAGCAAGCCTGGAGCTCTCAGGGGACAGCTGCCCTAGAAACATCCTCACCGTTGGCTCGAACAACCACCAGCCATCTCCTGAGCTCTGGGACAGCAAGAAGTTTGTAATATACAGAAACTGAGTTCCCGAGAGCCCTTCCCACATTCCCTTTCAGGTGGCCTTGCTCACCTGGCCAGGGTGGTTGGTTTCTTGACAGTTCTTATCAGCCCAGGCTGGGAAGGCAGGACTGGGGTTGCCCAAACTGCAGCTGTTGCCTGCTATCCCTGCCCTGTTTCTGCAGCTGGTCCTGCCTGGCTGGGAGTCTCAGAGTAAAGTTTCTAATTCACAGCTTTGGCCGGGGCCGGGCTGGCCCAGATGCCCTGACCCCACTCCCTCCCTTTGGGGCCCTGCCCAGCCCCTAGCCTGCTGTCCCCTTGTTGTGCTCTGAACACATGCCTCCTGCTTTCTGCTCACCCTGTTCCTTGTTCCTTCCCCCTGGGCACCATCTCCCTCCTCTCGCTCCAGGCCCGACCTACATGGCTGGTCCTCCAGGAAGTTCTGATCCATCATGCAAAGTGAGCTCTCCTGCCTTGGAAATGCCCTCCCTCAGACCCCGTTCTTGGCACTCAGCCCTTTCCCCTATGGGTTTACTCTTGTATTCGCTTGTTCTCTCCGTCAGACACACGGCAGACACTCTCTGAGTGCCAGCCACGTGTTAGGACAGACAGTGTGGAACAGGCCACGGGCTTTGACAGCTTCAGGCTGGTGGGAGGCCCACAGTTGGCCAGACTTTTCCATCCAGGCCAGACAGTGCTCAGCCAGAGATGGAGCCAGTCCCGTTGGGGAAAGCTTCCCCGGGAGGAGACACTAAGGTTGAAGGGGCCGGTGCTGACTCTGGGCTGCAGACAGGCCAGTGGGCAGGTCTGGAGGAGTCTATGGCTAGAGGAAGGGACAGGAATGGCAGGGAGGGAATGGGGCAGGAAGTGTGCGGTGTCTGATTGGTGGTACAGGTATCCCCTGCTTTTCAAAAGTTCACTTTATGTCACTTCACTTTTATGAGAGACCTACATTAATTAGTACAGGTTTTCAATAAAGGAAAGAAATCCGAAGAGGATTTTACAAGAAAAGGTAGTTGCTTCTTTGCTTTACGCCATTTTGGTTTACGAACGGTTCCATAGGAATGCCGTACTTTCGGATAGTGGGGGAGGCCTGTACTGGACCCCATTCTGGGGGGGGCACACAGCTGATCTAAACTAGTTCCATATTGCCCAATTCCAAGAGCCTGGCATGCGGTAGGTGCTCAGGAGATGGCTGTGGGAGGAATGAGCAAATGCCGAGTGAGTCCTGTGCATAGAGGGCTGATATGGGGGCCTCTTCCTACCCTTGGAGCCTGTGATGGAAGCCAGGAAAGCCCTTCCCCTTCACGGCAGCCAAGACTGATCCCCAGAGACGTGACAGCTCAGCCAGGCTATGCCAGAGAAGATGGGGAGGGCCATGGGAGAACCCAGGGTGGTTCTCAGTGTGCCCTGTATTCATTTCTTGCTTGTCCCACGAAACTTCTCTGAGCCCCCTCCCCGCACCGTGTACCAAGGATGCTCTAGTCCAGGTGAAACAGATACTGAAAGTCGTGGGAGGAGCCCGGCTAGTACTCACCAGTTGAGCTTTACTGGTTATTAAAATACTGCAATACTTCTGTGCTAAGACCTATTGTCCCCAGCAGGCTTGACCTCTCCTCTGGCTCCCCCCTTCCCCATAACCCAGCAGTAAAGAGTCAACAGCTGGCCTTCTGGGTGGTCTCTAGGACCTTACCCTAGGGCTCGTTCTGATCGCTCGTTTCTGGTTTTTAGGTATTTGAAGTGTCATCCCTGTGTATAATGTGTGGTGACCTTGATTTGAAGTGTCTGGTCTCCTGTCATCGTTTTGCTTGTGGCTTTGACTGGTCAGGCAGGCTGCGACTGAAGCTGTCCCCGCAGTGCGCCCTGCACCCTGTGGGCCCCCAGCAGAGTCCAGCGGAAGTGCTGCACCCAACTCAACGCCGCTCCCTCCCTCTCTCTCTCCTGCAGGCAGCCATGAGATCCAGCCGCCCTGAGCCGGGTGCCCAGGGACCCCTCAGTCCCTGCCCTCAGCCCCTGTCCTGGAGCTCCTCCAGCCTGCCGGGCGAGGCCAGCACGGGTGCCCAGGTCCCAGAGGAGGAAGGGCGTCAGGCTGAGCGTGAGGAGCAGGCACGGGCCTCCGGCCCCCGGCCACAGCCCGGGGCCATGGGTCACTGGCGGAGCGGCACTGTGGGCAGTGTGTCTACCGTGGGCGGTGGTGACCTGTGTTGCCTGCGGGACCCCAGCACCGCCGCTGTGCAGAGAAGCCACTCGGACCTGGTCTACAGCACCCAGACCTGGGGCCACAGCAGTGCCCAAAAGGCCAGCCTCAGCTGCTCGGCCCTGGGCAGCTCGCCTGTCCATAGGGCTCAGCTGCAGCCCAGCAGCACTTCTGGCCAGGGTGGCCAAGCCCCTGCAGGCCTGGAAAGGGACCTGGCTCTGGAGGATGGGACTTCAAACTCAGCCTGGACACTGGAGGAGAGTCAGGTGTGGGTGCCGCCACCTGGCCTGGGGGGCACAATGACCCACAGCAGCAGCCTCAAAGCCACTGGGCAGTCGGCCACCACCTCCTGCCATGCTCTGCCCCCAGCATCCCTACTCTGTGGCATGAGGGAGGTGGGGGCCAGCAGCTGCTGCCATGGCTTGCCTGCCCCAGGGATCCTGGCCTTTCCTAAACTAGTGGCATCAGTGAGTGAATCTGGGCTGCAGGCTCAGCATGGGGTGAAATTCCAGTGTAGGTTGCCTGTGGGGCTTCCTGGGCATTCCCACTGCTGTGCGTACCCTTGGGGTCCCACCGGGTTAGCTATGGAGGCTGGCGCCAGGACCAAGGATATGTGGACCATGACCTCAGCAAGTGACTTGGCCCCCATCTTGGCATCACCTCTGTCAGCCCAGGATGCTGGTGTGCAAGCGGCCCCCAAGGCAGTCTGCAAAGCTGTGGCCACCAGCCCGCCTCTGGAGGCCCCTGTGTCCCTGCACACATTCCCGGAGGTAACTCTGGGGTCCAGCCTGGAGGAGGTGCCATCCCCTGTGCGGGAGGTGCGATGGGATGCTGAGGGCATGACATGGGAGGTGTATGGAGCTGCAGTGGACCCTGAGGTACTCGGCCTGGCCATCCAGAAGCACCTGGAGATGCAGTTTGAGCAGCTCCAGCGGGCCCCTGCCAGCGAGAACAGCCTGTCCGCGGAGGGCCGGAGGGGGCCACTTCAAGCTGTTATGCAGTCCCTGCAGTGCCCCAGCTGCTGTGGCTGCTCCAGTGCAGCCCCTGAGTAACGAGCTGCAGTCCCAGGAGCTGCCCTGGGCCCATGGACTCAGCCCCAGGGACAGTAGGGGCCCTGTGCCCTTTGGACCCACTGGCACCCATGGACGTGTCTCTGTTCTCGGCTGCCTGCAGACCACAGGACTGCAGCCTGGGGGCTTCCTTCCCCCTGCAGCTGGGCTAGTTTTTAAGGGCTTGATTTCCAAGAGCCACATCTGCACATCCGGCTCTGAACTCTGGGACGGTTTCAACGCTGTGCATAAGGGGGATCCTGATTTTTCTGTCAAAACCCTCGACCTTCTGTTTAGTCTCTCCTCAGAACTCTGCCATGATTTCCCCCAGGCCTCTTGGTGGCTTTATTTTCACAGCAGTGCTGAGATACAACGAATTCCTGCCATGAGACGTGGGGCCCCAAGTGGCAAGGACTGTCTGAGTCTTTAGGGGCGGGAACTGACATGGTGGAGGCCTCCCATGTGCCACAGCCTGTACTCATCCCCTTACTTCGTGGAGTCTTTACCGCTTCACTCTGTTTTATAGACGCAACCACAGACATTGGCGTGGCTGTAGCTGCTATGCCCTGGGTTGGACAGCTCGAGGTGGTGGGATGAGAGCAGAGCTGAGGCTGGCTGAAGCCTGTAGTGTTTTCCTGCAGCACGTGGCTGGCAGCGCAGGGCAGTTGTGAACAAGAAGAATTTATTGAGCCCATGTTCCATGCCAGGTTCTGTGAATTCCTTGGGAAAGAAACTGCCCGTGCCCTTGCTGAGCTCACAGTGTGTAGGATGGGGGGCTCTGAGCATTACAGAGGACTGCAGGGTACTTCTAAGAGCCAGCCTCCCAGTAGGGCATTGTGTCAGGCGCTGGCCTCAGGAAGGAGAGAGCAGGTGGCCACCTGTCCCCAAATATGTTGCAGTGCCTGAAATTGTACCATTATCACCTTGCTCCTTTGGCTTAAGGACTTATTCTCAGCTGGTGCAGTTCTTCAAAGAAGGGAGGGCAGGAATGGGTGGGAAAAGGGAAGGAGCCTGGGGTGGGGTCTCCCACCTAGTGGGAAATGGCGGGAGCTGTGAGGCCATGGGGGTCAGGGGACCATGGGGGTGGGGAGCTCAGGACACTGGCGCTTAGCACAGCCTGACTTCATTGACAAAGGAGCTCTCAAGACCTGCGGAGGATAAGGGTGAGTTTGTGTCCTTGCCCTGGGGCTTAGTGTTGGGGATTCCAAGCTCCTGGGACAGAATCCACCAGCGCCGCCTTGTGAGGGAGCCAAAGGTTAGTGCCCTGCCTAGAGTCACCTGGCATGGGAAGGTGGAGTCAGGGCCCACATGCAGCCCTGCCCATGGCCTGGCCCTGTTCCTGTGCCCTCTTCTGCACCCAGGAACCCAGGACCTGACAGCTGGCTTACCTTTCCCCACCCCCAAGGGCCCAGTACTCGAGGTGGAAATGACTCATGCAACAATAGGTTAACATTTAACGCAGGAGTGACATTCTAACAGGAACCAGGTGAGAAAGGCATGCTTCAGGTCAGAATGCATCCCAAGGCCCCAACATGGGGCTCTCTTACCCCAAAATGTGCCTTTCCCACTCCCAGCGGAGGCCAGATAAAATGTTACCGCTGCTTGAAAATGACAGCGAATCAGAGCTGCTTCTGAGGGTAGGGCTGGGCCAGAGGGGTGGGTGTGGTGTGCAGGAGGGGACTTGACCTTACCCCCCTTTTAAAATGTGATCAAGCAGGTTCTCGTGCAGTCATAAGGCTCTTGGCACCGTGCAGCCCGGGGGCCTGGGCCTGTCCATCCCGACGCCTGTGGTTCAGGGCAGGCATGTCACGCTCCAGGGAGTGACATGTGGGTACCAGGGTGCCCTCATCTCTGGCCCTGCGTGGGGCCGCCAGGAGCCCCAGCTGTGAGGACACAGGGGGAGGGGTGATGAACTGGGGTAGGAAGGCATCTTCACACAGGGCCAGAGCTGAGCAGGGTCTTGAGGACATAGCGGGGCTGGACTGGTGGGTGAGCAGGGAGGGGCATACCAGGCAGAGAGAACGGCCTGGCCAGAGGCTTGGAGGTGGCTGTCTTGCCCAGGCTGCGGTGAATCACTGCAGTGCAGGCTGAGTTGGGGTGTTTGTTGTGTTGGGAGGCTGGCCAGGGGGTCCTAGTTGTGAGGCTCCTGGTGTGACTGAGGAAAGGGACTCTACAGGAGCTGTGGAAGCAGGGGTGGACACAGATTTCATTCCAGCAATGTCCCTTTGGCTGCCATGACGGGAGATTCGTGTGGAAGAGGTGGGAGGGAGGAGCCCAGGCGGGACTGGGGTATGGGAACCAAGGAGCGGCCTGTTAGGGGGAGATGGAGAAGGCAGCTAGGGCTGGGCATGTGTACACACACACACACACACACAGACACACACAGCATGTGATGGATTTGGGAAGGAGGAGGAGTTCCAGGAAGCTGAGGCTTCCAGTCTGAGTAAAAGGAGGTGAGGCTACCACCTGGGACGAGGAGAGGCAGGTGGAGGTTGGGGAGGGACAGGTGAAGGGCTGCACGCCACAGGGCTTGGCTGGGACCAGGGACACCCTTCATGAAGAGACTTCCTCCTCTGTCCTGTGCAGGCTGTCATGAGTTCATTCTCCGTTTGCCACCTCTAGGCTGCCCCTGGTATGTCAAGATGGCAGGCTGGGCTGTGCCCTGAATGGGGAGGGCTAGCCAGCCACCCTCCCACCTCATCGTGACCGAGATAAAGGTTTGCAGGGTGGTGCTGGAATCCAGCCTGGCCTGTGTCCGAGCTGGGGGCTGTGCACGGCTGGGGCCCCCACGACACCCTCCTAGGTAAGCTTGCCACCCCAGAACAGCGGAAATGGTGTCCTTGGCCTCACTAGCCCAGGCTGCACAGCCTCTGCGGACAAGTCTACTTGGAGCAGCTGCAGCTTAATTTCTGAATTCAACCTGGAGACCCAACCCTCCCACCCACTTCTTGCTGTGGCCTTTCCGTGGCTGGGCCTGACTGGCAGTGCTTTAGGGTCCCAGGACATGGCCACCAGCTTCGTTTACAGATCTCCTCCTCTCAGACTCCAGATTTCTGACCAGACTTTCTGGGACCCCTTCAGATCTGGCTCTGGAAGGTGGTGGATTTCATTATGTGTATGTCTGTTTTGTTTTGAATTTGAAATAAACGGAGATCACAGCTTTGTCAGGGAAGGGTCCAGTTGGTCCTGACTGGTCTTGTTTGTTTTGTTTTGTTCTGGTAGATTCTGTCCTTTGGAGCCTTCCCCAGATTCCTAGAGCTCCATGCTCAGGCAGGAATCACCTCTTCTCCAGGGATCTCCCTTCCGTCCACCAGCTCTCCTTTCTGGCAGCCTGGGGCCCCAGTAGCTGAAGCCTAGCTCCCTGGAACTTGTCACCTGTGGGCCTGGCCAGGACACAGGGCATGCATCTCCTCTCCAAGTCCAAGGCTGCCATCACCGTCACAGGGATCACCAGTCTACCTGGGGGAGAAGCTGTTCCTGCCAGAGTGTAGGCTACTGCTGGGCTGAGGGTACAGTGTGGGGGAGGGTGGAAAAGCAGAGAATGGCCCTGACCCACTGTGACATCACCTCTCGAGTCTGCTGAATTGGGTCTCTGTCCCCCAGAGGTACTGGATTTTTATTTCACAGGAGGCCAATGGGGTCTTCCCAATGCAGGTCCTGATACTTAGGATACTGAGGGGGGCACTATAGCTTAGTCGTCTAAAACTTGAGTTTGAATCCTGGATCTCACCTATAGCTATGAGACCTTGGTCAAGTTACTAACCTCGCTGATCCTCAACTTCCTCATCTGTAAAATGGGGGGCGATAATGGTGCCTCCCTTTTTTGGCTTGCTGTGAGGAGTAAACGAAGTAGCCCACATAAGTTACCTGGCACTGAGTTAGCGCTTAGCACACGTCTGCTATTGCTAGGTACCACTTCCACAGCCACCAGTGGGATCAGCTCTTGCCCTGTCAGCTTGGCCTTAATCAAGGCCCACATTTTTTCCTTAAACCTCCCTCATTCAGAGCCTCTTTCCAGGTCCTTCACCGTGCTTGGGACACATGTATTCTGGCCCTGGTCCTCTGAAACTCTGGCTCCCAGAGCCATGTTAAGGAGAAGCATCCCATCTCTCACTGCTAGTCTGCAGTGGGCTCCCCAGAAGCTTTTCATTTCCCAACGTCTTTCCTGAGAAAAGACACAGCGTGCTTTCTCAGCATCCTATTAACACGGCTGAGGGAGCAGAGCGCCGCCATCGGCGTCCATCCCAGGGGCAGTGGGGAGGCTCTGCAGGTCCTGCACCCACTGCCCTTGGTGCTCTTTCTCCCCCACCCCCTATTTATCTTTAATTTCAGTTCCCCCCTTTTCTCCTTTTCCGTCTCATGTCCTCTTTGCCCCCAGAGACCTTCTGTCTCCCCGCCATCCATCCCACTGTCCTCCCCGCTGCTTCCTTCCCTTTATGCCAAGGCTTTGCCTTGCCTTATCCCTTCTGCTCCAAACAGCAGTCTCTCTTCTCGTGGTTAGGGTCTTGGCATTCCTGATTTTCACTAGTCTAGGCCCTTCCGTCCCACCTGTCCTTTTTCTCTTCAGACAAAACCCAAACTGTTTGAGCTTGCCAAATAGCTTCTGAGCTTCTTCCTGGAGAAGGAGGCCTCCCTGGGACAGCTTGGGGTTGCTTTGTCAGGTTGTTTCCATCGCTTTTGCCCTAAGAGAGAAATCAGTTGTCAGTGGTCCTGCCCTGTGAGTGAAGAGGCTTTGATCAGGCTAGAAGGGCACCTATCAATCCTCAGTTTGGGTGACCTTTATTGGGCCCTGGCTGGCTAGGTCACCCAAGGGGCATGATGGGTGGGTGGTACCCATCTGCTGGCTTTAGGTAGGTCATCTCTCTCTCATGTTTTCAGAATCTTCTTGCTTGCCTTGTAATTAGGTTGGGGCATGGCCTAGGCCTCGGTAGGGACACACCGCGCTGTCTGGTCTCTGCTCCCTTCCTGTGTGGGACTGGATTTGTGTCTAGGAGCCAGGGCTGGGGGCAGGGGGAGGAGACTTCTGAGAAGACTTCTGAGACACTGAGAAGGCCTGAGGTGGGCCCAAGTAGGGAGCCTTTGTTGGGGCTGGAATTTTCTATGGCTCACCAAAGAACTACACTTGGGGTGCTGAAGTCCAGCTGGGGAGGAGTGGAATTGCCTCTCATCCCAGGCCCACTTGGCTCGTCCCTTTTAGGCTTCTGCTTTACCCTTCCTCTCTTCACATCTCATTTCTAGCTGTCAAGGGTCTGGGAAGGAAGTGGCCAAGGACGCCATTTTGTTTGCAAGCTTTGTGGCTTTTGTCAGCCCCGCTTGCGTCTTTTAAGGAAGACTCTCTGGTTTGATTTTCTTTCGCTTCAGACTTGGGGGAATTCAGAGAGAGGGGAAGGGGCTTCTTGAGAAGATTTCAACCCAACTCCCCTCTCCCCTGATGCAATCCCCTGGGCATGGCCCACGGCCTCCTCCGTGGTCACACCACTGGGCTGGGGAAAGGAGAGGCAGGAACCAGCAGAACTGTGGTCCCAGAGGGGCTGGGACACAGCTGGGCGTCGGTCCCAGGCGGCTGGCGGGGTCAGCCAAGGGCTTCGGTGCGGAGCTGGGATCCGGGCAGCGCAGACCGCCGGAGGAGCACGGGCGCCCCCTTGTGGCCGCGGAATCGCCTTCCAGAGGCACCTGGGGGCGCAGGTTGGGAGCCACCAACCCTGCCCCGCCCGCGGCGGCCTCGAGCGACCTTCCTCCTGTCCCGCCCTGGGTTGAAGACGCGGGCGGGGTGGGGGGATGGCGGACACTGCTAAGTTCGGTCCCTGTGCCTTCTCCTCCCCCTCCGCCACTCCTGACGCTCCACTGCCAACCAGGACAGCTGAACGGAAGCTTCCAGAGAAGAGCAAAGAGCTGGAGAAGGTGGAGGGGGTGGAGTCCAGGCGGGGCGAGGCGGGGCGGGGCGGAGCGGAGGGGTGCGGGCGCCGGGATGGGGAAGGGTGCGGGCGCCGGGATGGGGAAGGGTGCGGGCGCCGGGATGGGGAAGGGGGCGGGGGCGATTTCGGCCTTTGAAAGGGAAGACAGCCTCACTTTACTTACACCATTGACTCCAAATGTGAGTTATACACGCCGAGGGGGCTGAGTGTAGGAGCCTTGTTTTATAACCCTTCTTCTTCGGCTTGCCTTTGTCTTTAAGTTTACCTAGAGCCTCGAAATGTGCCCCGTGGTCCCACCCCACGAAGGTCCTCTTCCTGGGCCATGGAGAGAGCAGGTGTGGACAGCCGGGAGTGTGCCTCCCGTCACGGGAGACTGACCCTGTCTGGCAGAGGGAGTACCGGGGGCAGTGGGCTTGAGGAGGGGGTTCTGAGCTAGAGCTGGCTGTCAGAGAGAGACTGGGGCCTAAAGGTCACTGCGGTGGCGGCTGATTCTGAGGGTCTTTCCCCCTGTCGCTCCTTGCCTGGCATGATTTCCACCTGCTCTGTCTGGTGCCCAGGGCCAGCTGGGTGTGCCAGGGGTGATGGCAGCCAAGAGAGAGGTTGGAGGGAGAGCCTCTTCTTTGCAGCATGTCAGGCAGGAGGATTGGATAGAGCCTCTCAACTGAAGAGTGGATGAGGGCTGTGTCTGGGATGGAAAGAGAGAGTAGAACTTGAGCAGGGGTGGGCTTCTCTTCTTCAGTGGGGTGAGAGGGAGTGGCTGGGCCCAGGACAAGCACTCCTATCTCTTTACATGCCCACGAAGCCTCCCTGAGGTGGTCTCTCGAAGACATTTTTTTTTTTTGGCTGCACTGGGTCTTCGTTGCTGCGCGGGGCGGGGGGGGGGGGGGGGCTTGTCTAGCTGCGGCGAGCGGGGGCTACTCATTGCGGTGCGCGGGCTTCTCATTGCGGTCGCTTCTCTTGTTGTGGAGCACAAGCTCTAGGCACGCGGGCTTTAGTAGTTGTGGCGCACGGGATTAGTTGCTCCGCGGCATGTGGGATCTTCCCGGACCAGGGGTCGAACCCGTGTCCCCTCCATTGTGGTCCGATTCTTAACCACTGCACCACCAGGGAAGCCCCCTTGAGGACATTTCTGATTGCAAGTAACTGAATTATGAATCAAAAGTTATCTAAACAATGAGAATGTTTAATTCACCACTTAATTCTTAATTTCAGTTAAGAACTTAGGAGGTCACTGTTCTAGAGTCGGCTCAGTGGCTCAATGAAGACATCAAGGATTCAGATTCTTTCCATAATTCTGCTCTGCCATCTTCAGGGTGTTAGCAAGGGCTAGCCTCATGGTCACAAGATGGCTGCGGCTCCTCCAGACATTACATTCTCCTAGAAAGCAAGAGACCTACAATCTGCCACAAGAACTTATTGGTACACACAGTTAACCAGTTGAAAAACATCAGCATTTCATAGTCTGTCAGTGAATGAAGGCAATGATAATAGTGGCTACCACACTCTGACACTAAACAAATGGTAGAAGCAGTGATGATATTTTGCATACGTTATCTTCTTTACTTCTCACAATTTGCCCACTTCCCAATGACAATTGAGATTCAGAGAGGTCAAGTAACTTGCCCTGTTTTATTACCAGGAAATGAAGGAGCTGGAATTCAAACTCCAGTCTGTGTGACTCTAGGCCTGGCTTTTTGCTTTTTTAAAATGAAAGCAATAGATATTTATGATAAGAATCTCAAACAGTACAGACCTTGGCTTTCTATTTTTCAACATTGTACGGGTTCGTGATAAGAATTTCAAATTAGTGTAAAGTGTAGACTGAAGGTTGCCTCACTCCCCGCTGGGCAGTTCCCACGGTTCCCACTGTACTTTCCATGGGTCCACCAGGAAATTTTCTCTGTAATCACAAGCTCAGATTTCTAAGTATTTTGTATAAATTAGGTTGACTTAGACACTATTCTGCATTTATTTTTAAAAATTAATATATCTTGCAGATAATGTTGCCATATATAGATTCCACCTCCTTCTTTTTTGTGGGTATATTGTATTGCATAGAATACAGGTGCATTTAAAAAAAAATTAAACCAGTTCTCTTCTGCTGGACTTTATGTTATTGCCTATATTTTTTGCTATTAAAAAAATGTAAAAATAAATATCCTTGTATATGTATAATTTTGTGTACATCTGTGAGAATATCTGGGGATAAAGTTTTCAATTGGTGGTACATATAAAGTGTCCATGGATACTGGTAAATTGGTCTCCAAAAAGATTGTACTAATAATACATGAAAATGTTTATTTTCTCACACCCATGCCAACATTTGAGTCTTATCAAACTTTAATATTTTGGCTAATTTGATAAGTGAAAAAATGATACCTTAATGCTTATTTTGATTTGCAATTCCTTTACTATGAGTAAGATTCTGTTTAGTCAGACTGCCTGGATGAGAATTCCTGTTTGGTCCTCTCAAGCTGTGTGATGTTGGGCAAGTTGCTGAACGCCCTGAATCTCAGTTTCTTCATCTATTAAATGGGGATATGAAAATGGCCTTAGTAATTGGATTTCAGGATTTAACAGCATCACACATATAAAGTTCTAGCACAGTTCCTAGCTCAAAATAAGGGCTAAGTAAATGTTATAACTATTATTATTATCTAATATATTTACAGACCACTTGAATCTGTCTATGATCTGCCTGTTTATGTCTATTTTCCATTTGCATTGGATTCTTTTTTTGTTTATAAATTTATTTATTTAATTTAATTTTAATTTATTTTTGGCTGAGTTGGGTCTTCGTTGCTGCGCGCAGGCTTTTCTCTAATTGCGGCGAGTAGGGGCTCCTCTTTGTTGTGGTGCGCAGGTTTCTCATTGCGGTGGCTTCTCTTGTTGCGGAGCACGTGCTCTAGGTGCGCGGGCTTCAGTAGTTGTGGCGCGCAGGCTCTAGAGCACAGGCTCAGTACCTGTGGCGCACGGGCTTAGTTGCTCCGCGGCGTGTGGGATCTTCCCGGAGCAGGGATCGAACCCGTGTCCCCTGCAGTGGCAGGAGATTCTTAACCACTGTGCCACCAGGGGCGGCCCGGATTCTTCTTTTTCTTATTGATTTGTTAGAGCTCCTTGTATATTAATAACATGTGGTCCTGTACATATATGTTAGAAGTATTTTTTGTTTACATTTTACTAGACAATTTTTTTTTTAGAGCAGTTTTAGGTTCACAGCAAAATTGAGAGGAAGGTACAGAGATTTCCTCTATGCCTCCTGTCCCCACACATGCACAGCCTCCCCCGTTACCAATGTCCCCCACCAGAGTGTACATTTGTGACAATTGATAAACCTACATTGACATATCATTATCACCAAAAGACCATAGTGTACATGAGTGTCCGTTCTTGGCAGCCATGGGCAACCCGACCCTCTCAACCCTTAGAGGGGCCACCACCCCAGTGGCTCCCTTCCCGGGCCCTACGGCAGTTGCCGTACCTGAGAATGTGTCCCAGGTAGACAGTGCATGTGCTGGGCTGGCCGGCCTGCCCTGACCCGACCTCCGGGACCAAAGCTGGGGGAAGGAAAGCATTTTCTTTCAGCTCCTTGTTGGCGCTGCAGCCTCCTGTGACACCTCTATGCTGGCTTCCATCGTTGACCCAGCTGAGGTCTTCTGGCCTTGTCCATGCTCCACTTGTGCCCTGGGTGGGGTTGGGGGTGAGGCGCAGGCGGTCCGGATGGCTGAGCCTGCAGAGGTCCTTGACTTCTGCACCCACAGTCAGTGGTTGCTGGGCTCAGGTGGGCCTCCCCCACATTCCGTTTTAGTGGGTGCCGTAAGAAGGGTGAAGGCGACCCCCTTTCTCTGCTTTCGTTGCCGAGCACTCGTGGAGAACCCACTGTGTGCGAGGGAGTGGGAGCCACAGACGCAGAGCTGAGAGCTCTGTGGAACATCCTCCCCGTCCTGGACCCCTTGTGCATCCTCAGTCCAGCCCTGCACAAAAGAGGAAGCACAGTAGGATAGGTGGGTAGCTGGGTGAGCGTGCAGAGATGGTGCGCTGCACCACCACAGCCGACAGCCCGGAGCTCTCTGCCTCCAAAGCCAGGCTTCTCTGGGGCTCCTGCTCCACTTCCCGGCCTCAGAGAGCCCAGCTGAGGATGACATGAGCCATGACACGAAGAGTGCGAGAGGTTTCTGACTCACTAAGGCGCCCTTTCTGCTGTGGCCACTGCCTTTTTTTTGTTAAAGTTCAGTTTTTGAGATACTGTTAGATTTACAGAAGCATTGCAAAGATAATCTAAAGAGTTCTTGTATACTTCTCACCCAGCATATAACAATTTATCAAAAACTCAGAAATTAACCTTGGTACAGTACTAACTAAACTACAGACTTTACTCAGTGGTCCTTGGGTTTCCGTTTGATGCCCCTTCTGTTCCACATCCCTTCCAGGCGCTCCCATTGTATTCAGTGGCCGCTGCCTTTTAACGCACCAGTGAAGTCGCCCCCCTTCCCTCCCGGGCCTTTCCCTTCTCTTCCTTTTCCCCTCCTCCCCTCCCCAGCCCTTCCTCTCTGTCCCATGCTCAGACACATTCCTACAGTGCCGACCACAGATGCTGGCCTAGGGCTCCTGTTTCAGAGCAGCACAATAGCAGGCCAGGGGCAGGACCTAGAGTTATGGGGGGAGGATGGTGTGGGCAGGGTCTTTCCCATCCGGGGGTCCCTGGGAGTTGACTGTACACACTACAGAGGGCACATCACTGTGGAGTTTCCTGGGTCCAGCCTCCCTCTGGCCTGGAGTGTTCTCTACCAAGGCCTCCTGGCTGGGGTGGAAGCACGGCAACCCTGGGGAGGAAGTGGGGGCCTTCTGTCTCCTGTGGGCTCAAGGCCCGTGGGCTAGGTGTGCTGCAGCCTGGGGGCAGCCTGTCGATGCCTGGAGACCCCAGGCCATTCCTCAGCCTCATCTCTCCACCGCTGTGCCCCACCGGGGGGCTTCAATGTGGGAGGCAAATGAGGGGATTGGTGGGGGGACGGTTCCTTGAAGCGGAGAGTGCAGACCACAGGAAGGAGTAGGGAAGTTGGGTGGGAGGAGTCTCCTAGAGCACTACCCCTAGCACTGGCCCACCGGGGCCTGGGGCCTGACACTTTATCCAAGTGGTCACACCCAGGACATCCTCAGTCCTGTCCTCTGACAACTGGATGCCACGGTCACACTCAGAAAGTCCTCGTGTCCCCTGGGAAGGTCTGGTCCCTGCAGGCTGTCTGCTGTGAGGACCTGAGGACCCCCAGCTGGGCAGTGCGGTCCCCACAGTGGGGACAGTGGGGTCCCGTCTGGGGTGGGACGGGTCAGCTCTGGGAGGTAGCTCCGCCCACACCATCACAGGAGTGGGTATTTTACATCCAAGCACGGCCCAGAGCGTGTGAGGCAGTGCGTGAGGCTCCCTCCGGGGGCCTGAGAGAGGACGCCGGGCCTGCAGCAGGGGAGTCGGCTGGACTCAGGGTCGCGGCAAGCACCACCTGCCTGTCTGAATTCAGGGTCTCCAGGTGGGGTGGGGGTCAAGGGTGGTCCACACGCCCCTCAGACCCTGGCTCCTCCTTCCTTCTTGGGGCCCAGGGGTTGGAGGGGCAGCAGGAGGGGCTGGAGGGCCGGGGCCCCCCCGGGGGCAGCATCCACGCGCAGGCTCCGGTGTTCCCAGCGTGAGGAGGGGGAGCCACTGAGCCTGCAGGGGCCCCTGGACTGCAGCTCACGGGGCGGGGTGTGTGTGTGTGACGAGCCCGCCGTCTCCTGTGCTGCCAAGCGAGGCCGCGGATCAGGTCGGGGGCGGGGAAGGGCTTGTGGCCTGAGGTCTCCTGTGGGCTGAGGGCCCATGGGGCGGGTTGGTGTGGCTGAGCAGTTGTGGGGCCGAGTGCGTGTTCGGGGGGCCTGATGTGCATTTGAGCAGCCCGCTGAGCATTTGGGGGTCCTGGTGAGCATTCAGGGGTCTGGGTGAGGAGGAGGACTGGAACGTCGGGTGGGTTTGCCGGCTGTGTGCATGTCCGTCCGTTCCTTCACCTGAGAATTACTTTGAGTGTCTACTCTGTGCCAGTCACCGCCTGCAGGTGCACGGGGGGACGGAAGGAGCCTCCCTGTGTTGTCACAGGTGGGCGGCTCAGATGTCTCACCTGGCCATCCAGGCAGGACAGCGGGACTGAGACCTTAACTCATCTTGCGCCCCGCTGCATTTTGGGAAGGCCTCTCCTGGTGCTCACCTGAGCCCCATGTGGACGGAGAAGGCAAAGGGTGGAGTGGATCCAGCTGGGGAAGGGCTCAGTGGGGAAAGCATCAGGGCACCCAGGTGCACCCGGCTTACTCCCAGGCTTGCTGTCCGAGGGCTCGAGGTTGGGACTGCACCTGGGAATGGGGCTCACCTGGCTAGTTCTGGGTTTGCACTAGTGCAGAGCACAACTGAACCTGTACTTGGAAACCAGAGAGCTGGGGTCTGCAGTCAATGGAGAGGACGGGTGACCCACACCTGTGCACCTGGGAGGAGGTGAGAGCCTGGCAGGTGCACAGTTGGTGTCCACGGGGATGGGACGATTTTCCTCCCCCCATGGACAAACCCATGACCTTCTCAGGCGGGGGCAAATGGGAGGATGAGGGACTTGTTACAGAGTGACCCAGAGTCTGATGAAACAGAGGTCTGGGGGATGTGGGACCGGAGGGGACGGGACACCCGTTGCTCAGGTGACCTGAGTTATGGGGAGAGGCCTGGGGACAGGGACGGGTGTGGACAGGATACTGTTAGTGTCATGTGACTTGTGTTTGGGGAGAGGTTTCCTCTGTGATGGGGACGCAGACACACACACAGGTGTCCCCATGATGGTGACACAGGCACACCAACAGGCGCCCTACATGATGGGGGACACCACACATCCACAGGTGCCCATGCCTGGGCCCTGCAATAAGTGTTTTGCTGTATGTCACTCTATGAGGCCTATGAAATAAAATCAAATCTGGGTTAGAAAGGAGACTTTTATTTCAAAAGAAGTATTGCGAGGAGAGAGGGGGACTGTTACAAGGGCATGAGAGTATACTCATAGGGAGAGGGACTGTTACAGTAGAGGGGGGACCATTACTGTAGAGGAAAGACTATATCTGTACAAGGGGCAATATTACCATAGAGATGTGACTCATATGATAGAGGGGGAATGTGACAATAAATGGGGGTGTGACAATGTGGGGAGATATTACTGTGGAGAGGGGACTCTTACAATAAAGGAGGACTACAACTGTAGCGGGGGTACTATTACTGTAGAGGGGGGCATGTTACAATGGGGGGCACTATGATAATGCGAGAGCTGTTACAGTAGAGGAGGGGCTATGACCCTAGAGGGGGACTATTATCATAAAGGGGACTCTTACAATAGAGGGGGACCACTCTGTAGACAGGGACTATTACAGTAGAGGAGGACTATTACTGTTGAGAGGGGACTATTAGAGTAGAGGTGAGACCATTACAGTAGATGGAGGTTTATCGCTGTAGAGGGGGGACGATTACCGTACAGAGGGGACTATTACAGTAGAAAAGGGACTTTTACGAAAGAAGGGGGACTATTACAGTGGAGGACTATTACTGTAGAGGGGAACTCTTATAATGGATGGAGGTCCGCTACTGCAGAGGGGGGACTGTGTTAATAGAGGAACATTATAACTGTAGAGGGGGGACTATTACTATAGAGTAGGGACTCTAACAGTGGAGGATCACTGTTACTGTAGAGGGGGAACTATGACAGCAGAGAGGGGACTGTTACTGTGGAAGGAGGACTGTGACACGAGTGGAGATGTTAGTGTAGAGAGGGGACTATGGCAATAGAGGAGGACTATGACAGTAGAGGAGAACTATGACAATATAGGGGGACTATTACTCTAGAGGGTGGACTTACTTTAGAGGGTGGACTATGACAAAGGGGAGGATTATTACTCTATAGGGGAGGCTGCTACTGTAGAGGTGTTATATGACAGTAGAGGAGGACTATTACTGTAAAGGGGGGACTGTTACTGTAGAGGGGGGATCTAAAAATAGAGGAGGACTGTTGCTATAGAAGGGGGACCATGACAGTAGGGATAACTCCTAACAAGGTCTGCAAGCATCTGGATAGTTGGGGCAAAGGAGGTTTTTCCATGGAGAAGAGTAAACACAAGTATAAAGGCCTGGGCGTGGCGTTGGCATGAAAGGTGGCCTGATGGCACGTGGATGAGAGGCCCCAAATCAGGAGGTGCTCTGTGCAGGGCTTCTGCCCCGTCAGAGGGCAGTGGCTGCAGCTCAGGCCGGGGAGGAGGGGAACGCATGGGTGACCAGCCCTTGTTCTGACAGATTCTGGGAATGAGCGGGTCAATTCCTGGCTGATGAGCCGGGGGAGGGACTGGGTCTGTGTGGCCTGGTCAGGAAATGGGGGATCCTGAGTCTCAGCTGGCTCTTTGTGGAGAAGGGTCTTTGTGGAAAGTCGTTTCCTGGACACAGAGGGTGAGGGGATTTCTGGACCTTCAGGTCACCTTTAACATTGTCAAAAGGCAATGGGCTGTGATAGGAGGTAGGGGACACTCATACACTGGGCTCTGACAGGAGGGAGGGGACATTCAGGCCCTGACCTGTGGCAGGAGGGAGGGGACACTCAGATCCTGGGCTGTGACAGGAGGAGAGGACACTCAGACCCTGACCTGTGATAGAAAGGAGGGGACATTCCACAAACATAGGAGAGAAAACACCGTTTATTCTGGAACCAGCATGAAACCACAGTGGGTGATGCGTCACAGGTGGCATCAGGGGCGAACCCACTGAGAGACAAAGCGTCTCACCCTTTGTGCAGCTGAGCGGAGACCACCTGCTCCATCCATGTTCCCAGACAAACAATCACTGATTTCTTCATGGTGGAGGTGAGTTTGTGTTTGGAGCCAGGCCCCGCTGGAGTCAGGTTCTCCTCTCAGGAGCTGGAAGTCGGGTTTTTTTTTTTCTCCGTCACATTTCAGAGACATGCCCAGTCCTGCCGGAAACATTCTGAGATGTGCTAGTGTCAGACACGTGTCCACTTTTAAAAGATGGACTTCAAAGAGACAGAGAAGGAATTCCCACGTGTTCTAAAGTAAATGTCCTAAGAAAAGGGAAGGGGGAAGTCTTTATTCTCGGAGAATTAAGCCTGGAGGTTTGAATTTGGATTTGCTCTTACACTGCCCAGTGTGAGTCCCAGGTGGGCTCTGTAGAAACCGAGTTCTCCTACCCGCTTTGCAAATTTGTCTGTGCTGTGGATGGATGTTTTCTGTTCTGTCTCAAGGTAGATGAGGCCCCAGGAATTATTTCATTCAGTCGAGGATTAAAATGGCAAAGCAACATACTAGTAATGGAACAATTACCACCACCACTTTTGGAACACCCACCACTAATATTAGTCACAGCAAATTGATCAGGTGTGTGCACCTGAGGATGCCGAGCTGGTAGGCGGGCCTAGGGGAGGTACGAGGTAGGTACAGGGAAGGGGTGATCTTTCCACCTTCAAGTTTACATTTTAGCTGGATTTTCCTGGAGGAACACTGGATCCTGTAGATAGAAATGTCTGTGTGCTTCTAAGGTACAGGGGCAATAAAAGGTAGGGGCTCTAGTGACTGTACCTGGGGGTGACGTTTGTTCATTCACTCAACAAACTTGTGTTTGGGGTCAAGGAGAGTGTGTTGAGGGCCCACAATGCAGGTGTCCGATGATCTCCCTGTTGGGAGCAACTGTGGAATTTCTCTGGGGGAAGGGTTGGGTCCCTGTGGATGCCCTGCTGGGTCACTGCCTGTTCCTTCCTTCCTTCCTTCATTCCTTCCTTCCTTCACTCAAGCGTGAGTGAGGCTGAGGTCTACTGGGGTGACCCTTCCTCCTGTGGTCACAGTGCCTGGATGCAGACATCCTGGAGCAACAGCATCTTTGTCTGGTTCTCACGTGAGGGTGCCCAGCTTCACCACAGCCATAATCGGTGGACCTGCTGATAGGACACATCGTGTTTGTCCTCCTCCGTCTCGTAGGATCTCTGCCCACTGCTCTTGCTGACACCTGAGTGTGCAAAGTGGCCGGGTTTTTCCAATTCGGCAAGTTGTGGAACTGAGGTGAAGGTCTGGAAAATCCATACCTCCTGGACACCTAGGTTTTGGGTGTGAGTCCAGCCAATGTTTCAGGGCCTGAGTTCTGCCAGGGATGGTAATGGGGTCAGGGGCAGGAGTGTGCTGGCCAATGGTCAGGACCCCACTCTCCAGGGAAAGAAGAGCCAGCACACGTGCACAGTTTATGATGTAAGATGACGTGAAGGACAGTGGTACACAGATAACAAAGATGAAAATATGCTATCATGGGAAAACAGATAACACACAAGCCTCTATTGTCAGTGGGCCCCCCCCAAAATGGTGCATATATGGGCACATATGTTTATTAGGTAAACTGATATACAGGATGTGTGGTACATAATTAACAAAACATACTAACGGACAAGACTCTGGTGTAAATTCCAGAAAGCCCAGGGCCTCACGGGATGCTTTTGTGGATGTTTGCCCGGCTCCTGTTCGCCCACCACCCATGGTCCCCTAGTCGACACACGAGAGTAGTTCTGACATTGCTTGGTATTTTTTTGTAATTAAGTAGTAAGACTATGGACTCCATGTGTGTAAAACCTCACTCCTTCCTCCATGACGTCAGCAGCCTCTGCTGAATCATGTCCTGGGTTTTGGACGCGGAAGAGTGTTGTCTCAGTCATTACAATGCAGCACCGCAGACAAGCACCTGTGCATCTGGTCTGCACAAGTCACACTTTCCCCATCACTTTGTAAGTCTAGACCATCAACATAACAGTCAACCAAGCCTGGGTTGTGGTATTTGTGGTGTAGATATTTCCACGGTGGCCAGTTTCAAGTTTCCAATGTGATGTTCCTGAACACGGAGTCGGGAAGAAGCCCAGAGAGCATTTCCATCACACACGCTGTGGGCGGGAGGGGGTTAGAGCAAGCAGAGATGGTAGTAAATGCAGTACCACAGCCAGTGAGGTCTACAGTGATAGTGGTGAGTTTTGAGAATTTGCTGCCTTTATTCTTTTTTTTCTTTTAAAATAAATTTATTTATTTATTTATTTTTGGTTGCGTTGGGTCTTTGTTGCTGTGCACGGGCTTTCTCTAGTTGCGGCGAGCAGGGGCTACTCTTCGTTGCAGTGCACGGGCTTCTCATTGCGGTGAGTTCTCTTGTTTCGGAGCACGGGCTCTAGGCGCGTGGGCTTCAGTAATTGTGTCTCGCGGGCTCTAGAACACAGGCTCAGTAGTTGTGGCGCAGGGGCCTAGTTGCTCCATGGCACGTGGAATCTTCCTGGACCAGGGCTCGAACCCGTGTCCCCTGCGTGGGCAGGCGGATTCTTAACCACTGCGCCACCAGGGAAGTCCGCTGCCTTTGTTCTTAATATAGTTTATTCAGTGTAAGGTTTTAAGTTAATTTCTAACACTAGTTGTGTTTAACAATGGCTCACGCCATTCCTGAAGATTCCAATATGGCTTTCACAATGGACAGCAGCCAGCTCCAGTGCCCTCTCCCCTTCCAGGTTCCGTGCTTGGAACCCAGAAATTGAACTGAGAAAAGAAAGACTAACAAGAGAAAAGAAAATGTCTGAATGATGTATGTATATGTGGGAATAAAGAAATGCTACTTCAGGAGACAGTGAGAACTGGGGACGTAAATACCATCATGGGCTGGACAAAGGAAAGCGGTTTGGGGGGATTAAGTTATGGGAAGGCGGTCAGGAAAGCACGGTGAACAAGGGTGTTTAGTGGAGTTTGTGATGCAGATTCAAGTTGGTGACTTTTTTATTGATGAGAGTTGTTGAGTGGCCTCCTCTTCCAGGTATGAGAGAAGGAGAGGTCCCTACAAGTGAGCATTTCCTTTGTAAATGTGAATTTCCTTTGCAGGAGGAATGCTTGTGCCCTGTTCTAGAGCTTTGCCTGCATCTGCTGGTTCTTGGTGGCATTTAGCTCACACTAATCCACATGCCAAAGAGGCACATTCTGGGGTGTTCTGGTGCCCTCATTTCTGCACTGACTCGGCAGGATTCTTGCTGAGACCGGGCTGTGCAGGCCCCACAAGGATGGGGCCAAGGTGGAGGCCAAGGACAGGGTCTGGGTGAGATATGGTTGAGGAGAGTTTTGGTCATCTAGAATGGTCCTAGGCATGTGCCTGGTGTCTCTGTGTCCTGATCTCCTCTTCTTATAAGGACACCTGTCCTATGGGGTCTGTTACCTCAGAGTGAAAGGGAATTGTGTGTTCCATCCCCCACCATGGAAAAAGACATCCACATCCTGACCCCAGGGCCTCAGGACATGACCTCATTTGGAAGTAGGGACTGGTCCTGTAAGTAGTTAAGACAAGGGCATTGGGGTGGCCCTAATCCTGTGTGGCCCTAATCCTTTTAAGATGAGGGGAGACACAGACACAGAGGAGAAGCCACGTGAAGACAAAGGCAGAGATGGGAGGGATGCAGCCACATGTCCAGGGATGCTTGGAGCCCCCAGAAGCTGGAAGAGGCAGGAAGGATCCTCCCCTGGAGCCTCAGCACTTTCCAAGTAGACAGTTGCCACGGGTGGGCCTGAACTGAAGGCAGTGCTGTGGACCCTGACTGTTCTGTGTTCCCTGCATGGTGCCCTGGGGACAGCTTTCACTGGACACTGACCCGCAAGTTGGTTTCACATGAGACTGCTGGTCCTCTAAACATTCAGGCCCATCTCACCCTTCCTCTGGGCTTGGTCATACAGGGTGACTGTGCACCGTGTGGGGCTGGGCTCTCAGCCCCTGCACAGGACCCCTGGGTGTTGGTTAAAAGTGCAGGTTACACCCCAAGAATGATGGAAGGTGAATTTCTCATCAGCCCTATGCAGTGTGGGCAGGGAGTCACAATAAATTATAGAGTTAAAAGTAGAGGGGGGAATACTACTCAGCCATGAAAAGGAGTGAAGCAGTGATACAGGCTGCAGCATGGATGAACCTTGAAAACATAATGCTCAGAGAAAGAAGCCAGACCCAAAAGGAAAGTTAGTTAATTCCACTTACATGAGACGTCCAGAACAGGCAAATCCGTAGAGACAGAAAGTGGTTAGTGGTACTGGGGCTGTGGGAAGTGAGGGGTGACCTCTAAAGGGCAGGGGTTTTGAGGAGATGATGGAAATATTCTAAAATGGATCCTGCTGATGATTGCACAACTCTGTGAATATGCAAAACACCACTGAGCTTTATGCTTAAAATAGGTGAATTCTATGGTATGTGAATTGTCTCAAAAGTTGTTATCAAAAGTGAAAAACTGCGGGCTTCCCTGGTGGCACAGTGGTTGAGAATCTGCCTGCCAATGCAGGGGACACGGGTTTGAGCCCTGGTCTGGGAAGATCCCACATGCCATGGAGCAACTAGGCCTGTGAGCCACAATTACTGAGCCTGCGCGTCTGGAGCCTGTGCTCCACAACAAGAGAGGCCGCGATAATGAGAGGCCCACACACCGCGATGAAGAGTGGCCTCCACTTGCCGCAACTAGAGAAAGCCCTCGCACAGAAACGAAGCCCCAACACAGCCATAAATAAATAAATTAAAAAAAAAAAAAAAAAAAAAAAAGTGAAAAACTGGAGGCTTCCAGGCCCACCTCCAGAATCTGACCCCAGAGGTGCAGGGTCGGGCAGGACCTGTGTGTCTGAAAGCCCCATGTGTCCAACCAGGAGGTCTGAGGGCACCTCATGAAATTCTCCCCATGACACCAGACACCTGGGGCCCTAGTGTGGTTAGGCCTCAGGCCATGAGGCTGGATCCTGTGGCCTTGCTGTCCTCTCTTAGGGACGGTGGCATAGTCTCCGTAGAAGGCGGTGGGTCAGCTTGAACCCTACTTCTTTCTTCTGTCCGTTTCCTCTTTCTCTCCCAGCAATGGTGATGGCCGAGCTGTGCAACCAAGGCAAGAGCATCATGCCCAGAATGACCGAGAAGTTTGATCAGGTGGGGTGGGCTGCTCAGAGGCAGTGACCCAGGACTGAGGTCCCAGGGCCTCCTTCTGAGTGTCATGGCCCTGGTGCCCCACTCATGGGCGTTGTTGTCAGGCCTGATGGTTGAAGCAGCCATGGTGTCCAGATTTCACTGGTAGAAACTGTACTCCTTTGCTTCCCTGGGAGAAGTAGGCATCCTTCTACTTTGTTGCGGAGACTCCTCTTTTAATAAACAAAAATGATAAGCTTTAATTATATATTAAGAATTATGTTATATACACATAAAGAATAATCATAAAGCTCAAGGAACAGAACATGATGAGTGGGCACCCAGGGGTGCCCTTCCCTTGTGACGGCCTCCTCCCTACCGTGAGATAGCTGTTCTTCTGATTTTGTGACAGTAATCTTGTCCTCATGGTTTACCCCCAGGCACGCATCCGTAAATAACACAGCCCAGCTTGCCTAGTTCTGAACTCTGTACGTGGGTGTACTGCACGGGCTGCTTTGTTGCCCTTGGTGGCTTAGCACTGTGTCCATGAGATTCTTTCATCTCGTGGATATAGCTTTTTAAAAATAATTTTTATAGTTTTACCTACTTTGAATAAAAACCTACTCAACTGCTGTGCAATATTCCTTCGAGTGAGCATGCATAGTTCATTTCTGCATCTGCTTGTGATGGCCTTCAGGTTTCGGGTTTGGCTCCTGCAGCTTCAGAGTCATTGTGTGTCCTGGTCCAGTGCTCGTGGGTCTGTGTTTAACTGGGAGCAGCACGGTGGGTCCACGTGTGCACAGACTTCGCTGAGGCCAGATTGTTTCAGAAGTGGTTGCACCCCCGCCGGGTACCAGGCTTTCCATTGCTCCACATCCTGCTGATATTTGACACTGTGTCTTTAATATCTGCCAGTCTGGTAGGTGTATGCATAGTTTTTTCTTATGGTTTTATTTCCTGGGTTATTAGTAAAGTTGTGCACCTTATTGCATTCATGGACTATTTCCTGTGGTTCTTTTAAAAGTTAAAAAAATTGTGGTCAAATACATATAACATAAAAGTTACCATCTTAATCATTTTTTAAAAAATTATTTTATTTTTAGCTACGTTGTGTCTTCATTGCTGCGCGTGGGCTTTCTCTAGTTGTGGTGAGTGTGGGCTACTCTTCTTGCAGTGCGCGGGCTTCTCGTTGCCGTGGCTTCTCTTGTTGTGGAGCACGGGCTCTAGGCGCGTGGGCTTCAGTAGTTGTGGCACGTGGGCTCAATAGTTGCAGCTCACAGGCTCAGTAGTTGTGGCACATGGGCTTAGTTGCTCCACAGCATGTGGGATCTTCCCAGACCAGGGCTCGAACCCGTGTCCCCTGCATTGGCAGGTGGATTCTCAACCACTGCGCCACCAGGGAAGTCCCCTTCTTAACCATTTTTAAGTGCACATTTCGGGATCAGGAAGTAATTCACACTGTTGTGCAACCACGACCACCATCCATCTCCAGAACTTTTTCATCTTGCAAAACTGAAACTGTCCCCATTAAACATTAACTCCCTATTCCCCCTCCTGAAGCCCCTGACACCCACCATCCTACTTTCTGCCTCTATAGATCTGACTGCTCTAGGGACCTTATATGAATGGATCAAACATTATTTGTTCTTTTGTGTCTGCTTTATGTCACTGAGCATAATGCCCTGAAGTTTCATCCATGCTATAGCCTGTGTCAGAATTTCCTTCCATTTTAGGCTAAATAACATTCCATTGTATGGATGGACCATGTTTTCCTTCTCCATTCATCCATTGATGGACACATGTAATATCTACATTAATCTCTCACGTCTTACAATATTTGTGGAATAACTTCAGAAAGTCCTATGAATCAAAAGTCACTTACCATTAACGTTTTTCTTAAACTTTTTATTTTGAAAAAAGTCAAAGTTAAGAAAAAGGGAAGAATACACATGAGCTTCACTTGTGTTCAGGAATTAACGCTTTACGATATTCACTTTATTCCCTGTGTGTGTACATGTGCCTGTGTGCATACATTTGCTGTGCATGTGCTTGGGTATGTGTAGGTACACGTGTGCATTTGCACATGAACGTGTTACTGTGTGCATGGGCATATGTGTGCTATGCATGTGTGTGCATGTGTATTCATATGCTAGTGTGTGCATATACTTATGTTGTGCAGGTGCATATGTTAGTGTGTGTGCTGTGCATGCCTGTGCGCACACCTGTGTGTTTGCCAGAACCACTTGCAAGTTGGTTGCAGACTTAATTAGGCCCCAGATACCTCAGCACACACCTGCTCAAACAATCCTGTGTAGCCATGTAAAGATCACGGATCTCGGGCATTTAAATGGATGGAGCAGGATGTCCTAACACAGAGTCTGTCTTCCAGTCGCTGTAACTATCTCAGTCACGTCATTCACACCTTCTTTAAGCTCCATTCAGGGTCCAGCTTAGGCCCCCATTACATTCAGTGCTCTGCCCTGGGTCCCCTTTAAGCTACAACGTCACGGTTGGAGAGCCCAGCCAGGGCTGGGGGGCGCCCCTCCCATTGGCCTGGCCTCCAGGCCCTGAACTTAGCTCCTGTGTTCCCATTGCTCAGTAAGGCCCTGACTCGGATGGGGCCACTAGCTCTTTCCTCAGAGGGTCCCATCGCCCAATTAGGGGAGTTCATTCTCCCCAAACTCAGTATCAGGACTCGAGGGTGGACCACTGGGTCTCCTTCATGAGACCCTGTGCTTTTGAAAGAGCAGGCACTGTGGCATGGGGGTGATGGGTGGGTGGCGTGAGGCCCATGGTGGGCAGGCGGGCCGCCATGTGGAGATGGACTGGTGCCCTAGGAGCTCGGCCTGTGAGTTCTCCGCTCGGATGGCTTCTGTGCCCCAACCTCTCCACATGTTCTCCCCTTGAACACAGTGCAGTGCACGCTCTGGGCATCAGAGTAACTTGACTGGGAGCCCTCGCAGCCATCAGCCCTCCACTCGGAATCGGCTTGTGGGATGGATGGTCTTGCCCAGGGTTCCAGTGCGGCCACCTCCTGCTGGGAGCTCGAGATGCTGGAATCAGGCCACTTCTGGTCTGTCCTTGCAGAAGACTAGGCTGCAGTACAAGAAGCTCCTGGCTTACCCCGGGATCCTGACCACGATGTGACCAGAGAAATCTGTAACGTTTCTGTTTTGCATGTTGAAATGTCTAATGACAGAAAGATTTTGTTCAGTTTCCTGATGTGAGTGACTGTGGAGCCCGATGTTAATTTATTTTCCAAGAAATGTACATCCTAGTTCCCACACAACAGTGAGCCCCTGTTCAGAGATGAGCCCACGTGTGTGACCTGTGCCTCGTAGGAGATCAAACCTAAAGTAGTTTAAACCTGGCCAAGTTCTGCCTACACCATAGATTTAGATCTCTCCATGCCCTGTCTAGACGGAATATGTTTAGACCTGACTGTGTGCTGTCTACAAATGAGAACATTTAGACCAGACTGTGTTCTGCATACACTAGAACATGGAGACCTGGGTAGAGATGCGGCCTGGCTTCAATCCTGGGAGCTTCAAGATGGAAGTGGAGACATGGGTAGAGACCTGGCCTCAGTCCTGGAGCTTCAGGGGCGATGTGGAGACCAGGGTAGAGACCCAGGCTGGCCTCAGTACTGGGAAGCTCTGTGCTTCTGTCTGAATGCCAGTGCTCAGATGTCTGGGGTCTGGAGCTGAGGTGGGCTTGTCTGGGTAACAGCGCTCCGCTCCGAGCGTGGTTACCTGGCCCTCCCAGGGTCAGTGCTGTCGTAGGGGCCTTAGTCCTTACCCCTCTGAGGTTCACCTTCAATGGGGCTGGTGGAGACTCCTCAGGTGGGCTACCTGGTAATTATTCCAATTCACCAGCACGCAGAGGGCGAGGAGGGAGGCAGGTGTACCTGGTGAGTTGATTGCTGGGCACGTGGATCTGGGCTTAAGGCTGATGGGCAGCAGGTGAGGTTGCTACTGTGCTCGCCTTCCGGTCGGCCATCCCCACTCAGCAGAGTCCGGTCGTGCCGCTCCTCTTTCAGCCCTGCTGCTGCGTGAGTTTTCTCCACACCTCGGTGAGCAAGGAAAGGGCCGAGCCTGCCAGAACCAAGGTACTGTGTTCAACTTTAGCCTGAAAGCTTTAAGAACAATTAAAATAACACAGAACCAAAGTGAAACAGGAAGGGACTGACTCTTCTGGGACAAGTGCCAGGAGTGGAGGTGGAACCTACACTGCTTTCTACAGTCCTAGGAGGTCCCAGGGACCCGGCTTGTCCACACGTTGGGAGCCCACGCAGCACAGCCACGGTGTCCTGACCAAGGTGGATGTGTGACCCCAGGTACAGGATCTGGGGAGGTGGGGTCCCCCTGGTGAGTGTGGACGTGTGACCCCAGGTGCAGGGTCTGGGGATTGTGTGGTCTCACCACATCTGCATGGGTCAGGATCACATGTAGGGGGAGACCCCGTATCTGCTTTTTGCCTGCAGTGTGTCTTGTCCCCTCTGAGATTTCCAACATCTGAATTGAGGGTTTTGCCATGATTAACCTGTGGTCCCTTTTCTTCTCTGTATCTTGTGTTCATGTGAGGACGGACAACCTGGAAGGGGCGCTGCTCCATGTTCTGCTGAGTGATCAGTAACCCTGATCTGATGTGGGGATTATAGGGGAGTCAAAATTTAAATCTTCATAATCTGTGTATTAGTAGCTTCGGTATCATTGCTGACCCGTAGTTTTCACTGTTAGGGAAGAGTTGTTGATTTCATGTGTCACGTAAAGGATTCGCAATGATGATAGGGCAAGTCCGATTAGCATGATGGTTGGTAAATGTTTCAAATTGTCTCTACTTGGCCCTTTCTGGATTTGTATACAGCCTAGGATTTTCCATTCAGTTAATGTAAGGAATGCTATAGTGAGTAAAATGGGGTGATTAGTGAAATAACGTTGATTGTGAACATATTCTTAGGAGGAGGACCTGAACCTCTGCGGATGAAAGTTTGTTTAATGCAGTTGCTGGTCTCTGCAAACCCTAACAAACCCTGTCTACAGTAGGGTATGCATAAACTAATTGAATGTAGATTGTATCATCATTTAGTTTGAAGACATTTTGTAAAGTCTGCCTTACTTGTCTTGAACTTTCATACTGGGAGAAATCTACAGTATAGATAGAAACCGACTGGGATTACTCCAGTCTGAACTCAGATCTCTAGGACGTTAATCACTGAACAAACAGACCATGAATAGCAGTTATACCATTAGGATATCCTGACCCAGCATCAAGATCGTAAATGCTGTGTTTGATATGAACTCTGGAAAAGGATTGCGTTGTTCATCCCTAGGATAACTTGTACCATAAGCATCAACAATATGCTTGATCAGTGTTTCAGAACAATAGGCAATAAAGCATTCTGACTAGTTGGTCTAAATTTTAATCACTAGAAGTTTGTTTTAATCTCCAAGGTCACCCCAACCAAAATTGTTAATACATTAAAAACTATGTTATCCCTTAAAAGTTCAGTTGTTTATTTTTTTGGTTTAATTAATTTAAGCTCGATAGGGTCTTCTCACCTTATATTCTTCCCACCTCTTCAGGGGAAGGTCAATTTCACTGCTTAAAAGAGACAGTAAAAGCCTTGTGTAACCAGTCACGCAAGTCTTTATTTAGAGAACAAATGACTATGCTACCTTTCCACACTCAGGATACCACAGCCCTTAAACAGATCTCACTGGGCAGGCGGTGCCTCTAACCAGAAGTGCTAGAGGTAATGTTTTTCATAAACAGATAGGTTTGTATTGCTGAGTTCCTTTTGCTTTTAAAAATCTTTTCTTTTTAAAAAAATTTCTTTCCTTTTTTTTGGCTGCATCGTGTCTTTGTTGCTGTGCGTGGGCTTTCTCTAGTTGCTTTGAGCGGGGGCTACTCTTCGTTGTGGTGCACGCGCTTCTCATTGTGGTGGCTTCTCTTGTTGAGGAGCACGGGCTGTAGGCGTGCGGGCTGCAGTAGTTGTGGCACGCGGGCTTAGTTGCTCTGCGGCATGTGTGATCTTCCCAGACCAGGGCTCGAACCCTTGTTCCCTGCATTGGCAGGTGGATTCTTAACCACTGTGTCACCAGGGAAGCTCTAAAATCTCTTCTTAAATGCATACTTGTGTTGGGTTAACAATGTTTGAATAGGTTAAGTATTACTTTAGGTTTCTTTTATTGTTAACTGTCATGGGTTATCTATTCTGATATAAGCTTATGCAAGGGGAAATATTTCTTGTTACTCATATTAACAGTATTGCTTCTAATAATGAATAGATTAGCCCAGTATTAAATTAGGAGTTGCTTTATCTACTGTGGGTATTAAGATGAAAGTCTTGTGTGGTGTTGACCTTGCACACTTTCTTAATGCGTGGCTGTTTTTAAGCCAACTATGGTATTGTTTATGCTTATTCTCTAGAGAAGGTTGTATCCTGTATCTGAAAAGCTGTAGCATTGTAAAATAATATTTAAAATTACAGTAAAAGTTATGATTTTTTTTTAAACATCTTTATTGGAGTATAATTGCTTTACAATGGTGTGTTAGTTTCTGTTTTATAACAAAGTGAATCAGTTATACATATACATATGTTCCCATATCTCTTCCCTCTTGCATCTCCCTCCCTCCCACCCTCCCCATCCCACCCCTCCAGGTGGTCACAAAGAACCGAGCTGATCTCCCTGTGCTATGCGGTTGCTTCCCACTAGCTATCTATTTTACGTTTGGTAGTGTATATATGTCCATGCCACTCTCTCACTTTGTCCCAGCTTACCCTTCCCCCTCCCCATATCCTCAAGTCCATTCTCTAATAGGTCTATGTCTTTATTCCTGTCTTGCCAGTAGTTTCTTCATGACTTTTTTTTTTCTTAGATTCCATATATATGTGTTAGCATACTGTATTTGTTTTTCTCTTTCTGACTTACTTCACTCTGTATGACAGACTGTAACTCCATCCACCTCATTACAAATAACTCTATTTCGTTTCTTTTTATGGCTGAGTAATATTCCATTGTATATATGTGCCACATCTTCTTTTTTTTTTTTTTTTTGAATTTTTATTTTTATTTATTTATTTATTTATTTATTTATTTATTTATGGCTGTGTTGGGTCTTCGTTTCTGTGTGAGGGCTTTCTCCAGTTGTGGCAAGCGGGGGCCACTCTTCATCGCGGTGCGCGGGCCTCTCACTATCGCGGCCTCTCTTGTTGCGGAGCACAGGCTCCAGACGCGCAGGCTCAGTAGTTGTGGCTCACGGGCCCAGTTGCTCCGTGGCATGTGGGATCTTCCCAGACCAGGGCTCGAACCCGTGTCCCCTGCATTGGCAGGCAGATTCTCAACCACTGCGCCACCAGGGAAGCCCAATGTGCCACATCTTCTTTATCCATTCATCCGATGATGGACACTTAGGTTGCTTCCATGTCCTGGCTATTGTAAATAGAGCTGCAATGAACATTGTGGTACATGACTCTTTTTGAATTATGGTTTTCTCAGGGTATATGCCCAGTAGTGGGATTGCTGGGTCATATGGTAGTTCTATTTTTAGTTTTTTAAGGAACCGCCATACTGTTCTCCATAGTGGCTGTATCAATTTACATTCCCACCAACAGTGCAAGAGTGTTCCCTTTTCTCCACACCCTCTCCAGTATTTATTGTTTCTAGATTTTTTGATGATGGCCATTCTGACCGGTGTGAGATGATATCTCATTGTAGTTTTGATTTGCATTTCTCTAATGATTAATGATGTTGAGCATTCTTTCATGTGTTTGTTGGCAATCTGTATATCTTCTTTGGAGAAATGTCTAGTTAGGTCTTCTGCCCATTTTTGGATTGGGTTGTTGGTTTTTTTGATATTGAGCTGCATGAGCTGCTTGTAAATTTTGGAGATGAATCCTTTGTCAGTTGCTTCATTTGCAAATATTTTCTCCCATTCTGAGGGTTGTCTTTTCGTCCTGTTTATGGTTTCCTTTGCTGTGCAAAAGCTTTTAAGTTTCATTAGGTCCCATTTGTTTATTTTTGTTTTTATTTCCATTTGTCTAGGAGCTCGGTGAAAAAGGATCTTGCTGTGATTTATGTCATAGAGTGTTCTGCCTATGTTTTCCTCTAAGAGTTTGATAGTGTCTGGCCTTACATTTAGGTCTTTAATCCATTTTGAGTTTATTTTTGTGTATGGTGTTAGGGAGTGTTCTAATTTCATTCTTTTACATGTACCTGTCCAGTTTTCCCAGCACCACTTATTGAAGAGGCTGTCTTTTCTCCACTGTATATGTTGCCTCCTTTTTCAAAGATAAGGTGACCATATGTGCGTGGGTTTATCTCTGGGCTTTCTATCCTGTTCCATTGATCTATCTTTCTGTTTTTGTGCCAGCACCATACTGTCTTGATTACTGTAGCTTTGTAGTATAGTCTGAAGTCAGGGAGCCTGATTCCTCCAGCTCCGTTTTTCTTTCTCAAGATTGCTTTGGCTATTCGGGGTCTTTTGTGTTTCCATACAAATTGTGAAATTTTTTGTTCTAGTTCTGTTAAAAATGCCAGTGGTAGTTTGATAGGGATTGCACTGAATCTGTAGATTGCTTTGGGTTGAAGAGTCATTTTCACAATGTTGATTCTTCCAATCCAAGAACATGGTATATCTCTCCATCTATTTGTATCATCTTTAATTTCTTTCATCAGTGTCTTATAATTTTCTGCATACAGGTCTTTTGTCTCCTTAGGTAGGTTTATTCTTAGATATTTTATTCTTTTTGTTGCAATGGTAAATGGGAGTGTTTTCTTTTCTTTTTTTTTTTAATCAGTCATCAATTTTATACACATCACTGTATACACGTCAATCCCAATCGCCCAATTCAGCACACCACCATCCCCACCCCACCGCAGTTTTCCCCCCTTGGTGTCCATACGTTTGTTCTGTACATCTGTGTCTCAGCTTCTGCCCTGCAACCCGGTTCATCTGTACCGTTTTTCTAGGTTCCACATACATGCGTTAATATACAATATTTGTTTTTCTCTTTCTGACTTACTTCACTCTGTATGACAGTTCCTAGATCCATCCACGTCTCAACAAATGACTCAATTTCGTTCCTTTTTATGGCTGAGTAATATTCCATTGTATATATGTACCACAACTTCTTTATGCATTCGTCTGTCGATGGGCATTTAGGTTGCTTCCATGACCTGGCTATTGTAAATAGTGCTGCAATGAACATTGGGGTGCAGGTGTCTTTTTGAATTACGGTTCTCTCTGGGTATATGCCCAGTAGTGGGATTGCTGGGTCATATGATAATTCTATTTTTAGTTTTTTAAGGAACCTCCATATTGTTCTCCTTAGTGGCTGTATCAGTTTACATTCCCACCAACAGAGCAAGAGGGTTCCCTTATCTCCACACCCACTCCAGCCTTTGTTTTTTGTAGATTTTCTGATGATGCCCATTCTAAGTGGTGTGAGGTGATACTTCATTGTAGTTTTGATTTGCATTTCTCTAATAATTAGTGATGTTGAGCATCTTTTCATGTGCTTCGTGGCCGTCTGTATGTCTTCTTTGAAGAAATGTCTATTTAGGTCTTCTGCCCATTTTTGGATTGGGTTGTTTGTTCTTTTAATATTGAGCTGCATGAGCTGTTTATGTATTTTGGAGATTAATCCTTTGTCCGTTGATTCATTTGCAAATATTTTCTCCCATTCTGAGGGTTGTCTTTTCGTCTTGTTTATGGTTTCCTTTGCTGTGCAAAAGCTTTGAAGTTTCATTAGGTCCCATTTGTTTATTTTTGTTTTTATTTCCATTACTCTAGGAGGTGGATCAAAAAAGATCTTGCTGTGATTTATGTCAAAGAGTGTTCTTCTTATGTTTTCCTCTGAGAGTTTTATAGTGTCTGGTCTTACATTTAGGTCTCTAATCCATTTTGAGTTTATTTTTGTGTATGGTGTTAGGGAGTATTCTAATTTCATTCTTTTACATGTAGCTGTCCAGTTTTCCCAGCACCACTTATTGAAGAGACTGTCTTTTCTCCATTGTATATCTTTGCCTCCTTTGTCATAGATTAGTTGACCATAGGTGTGTGGGTTTATATCTGGGCTTTCTATCTTGTTCCATTGATCTATGTTTCTGTTTTTGTGCCAGTACCATATTGTCTTGATTACTGTAGCTTTGTAATATAGTCTGAAGGCAGGGAGTCTGATTCCTCCAGCTCCATTTTGTTCCCTCAAGACTGCTTTGGCTATTCGGGATCTTTTGTGTCTCCATACAAATTTTAAGATGATTTGTTGTAGGAAACCCTATGCAAAAATAAGAGGCACAGATGATCAATGCAAATGATCCATTATCCAATTAATAAAATTTCCAGGAAGGGAGAACCAAGAAAATGAAAGGTAGCATATCAGTCGTGCTCTAAGCAGGAGAGTTCACCCCCAGATAGTCACATGAAGAGATCTTAATGGGAAGGTAACAGAGAGGTGTGGGCAGAGTTAAGGGAAAATACAGGATATGGTGAGGCAGTCAAAGACTAGCAAAAGAAGTTACCACCCTACAGCTCATGGAATCAGGGGAGACAATTGAGTCACAGAACCAGGGGACTGTGGAGGAAGGGCTACCTGATTAGCTGCTATAGTCTAGAGGCATGGCACCATCACCAGAGACTCAGCATTCATGAGGATGGGCCAGGGTTAGGGAGTCTCAGAGGCTAAGAGCAGGGAGTTGGAGCCCAAGTGGAATGAGAGGATGTCCCCATAAGGGGCAGATCAGGTGGGTGTTGGAGCTGAGTAGGGAGGAGTACATCTGCACAGGGTAGGGCAGCTACTGGAGCAGCCCAGCACTGTGAGAGCAGAGCACCCCATGGTGGGGAGGGTCTGGCATGGGATGTCAGAGCCAGAACAGAACAAAGAGAGTATGCATACAGGGGAGCAGGGATTTAGTAGCCCAATGCACAGTATCAGAGCCCAAATACAATGAAGAGGGTGTCCACACAAGAAAAGGGAACCGCCAAGGTGGAATGCCAAAGCCCAAGCAGAATGAGGTGCTGGTGGGAGGGTGTCCTACTATGGGAAGTTGGCTCCATGCAGGGGGATCAACCAAGCAAAGCAAATATATTAAGAATGATGGGAGCCAGTTTTCTCACTGATTAAGAAGGCAGTTACAAATACAGAAGGGGAGAAAACCAGAATGAGCCCTGTGGCTTTGAATTAGAGTTAGAGGTATTATGTAAATTAATGGTTTTCAATATATAGAGATAAATATTAATGTAATAGTGAGACACACACACACACACACACACGCACTTTTTGTTCTGTCCACTGAGACAGCCTGGGAGCAGTGAGAACCCCAGTAGCAATGAGCACAGCTAGCACCCATATGTGACTTCTCAAAGCCCTTCTCCACTAAAAGAATGCAAGGGCCAGGGAAGATACGAGATGAGCCTGTAAGATCTTTGGGGCCACGAAGTAACAAAGTGCTCTAAGAATGATGGAGCGTGTTAAAAAGACCCAGAATCCAGTTTGAAGAGGTCCTCACTGGTCAAACCTGGGACAATGTGAGGATTAAAATAAACAATGAGAGTAATGCATAATAACCCACTGAATCAAACAGAAAGCTCTGAGTCCTTTCCAATATAAATAAATGAATAAGTGAAGTGAAAGTTCAACGGGGAATCCACAGTATGTCACGCATTCTGATGGTTGATGCCTCTTCTGGTCACTGGTGCTTGTTCTGATGGCTGATGCCTTGTTCTGACAGTTGGCACCTATTCTGATGGTTGGTGCCTATTGTGATATTGGGTGCCTATTCTGATGACTTGTGCCCCTTTTAATGGGTTTTTTTTAATAACCTGTTCACCAGACCAAAACTATGGAAAACATGGTCCTTTAAAATTTAATTCTGAATATAAAATATTTGGGGAATATAATATCCTTGCACCTGTGTAGATGCATATGCTATTGAGGGAATACAACAATCAGAAATGATATTTTTGTAGATAACCATTACATGTTTTAACTGTTTTCAACAGCAGTATATATCTGACCAAAGAGAACGGTTTCATAAATAATGGATTTTTTCAAATAAAATTTAAAAAAATAAAACAAAATGTAAATAAATAAAGTAAACCTTATGCTGGAAGCAGACACTCTCAAAAACGCCAACAGGCCTCCTTGGGCTTGTGTGTTCCTCCACCTGACAGCTGGCTCCGTTTCTGGATGTGGAATAATCCTCTTTGATTACTGTAGCTGTCTAGTTTATCTGTTGTTGCAGAAAGGATCAGACGTAAGGCACAGTATACACCTCCAGCGCTCATTTGTCTGAATTCAACTTTTAATAAGTTTGGAACAGGAAAGCCACATTTCCTTTCTAAAGTGCTTCAGAACATGTGGCAGTGGTTACCCCTTACATAAGACAGCCTGTTTATATTTATTTTTAAACATTGGTGCTCCCCAAGCATTTCTTTATCTTCTACTTATTTGTGAAGTGGATGTATTCCAGAAGACGTTATGGGATGAAAAAAAGCCTCATGGTCCATTCATTTATTCATGCACTTATTTACTAAAAAATAATTACCAGGCTCCTACCATAGGCCAGGCGCTCTTGTAGACCTTGAGGATGCAGAGGTGAGCGATGTCCTCACCGTTTTTTGTGGCAGTTGAACATCCATCCAAGAAGTTTCCCGGAATGCGTGCGAAAAGAAGCATCACTCCTACCCGCTTCCAGATATCCCCGCTTTACCCCGATGTGGAGAGGAGACGTGTTCCCAGGAGCTGAGGTGAGCGATGGAGCCTAGCCAGGAGCCAGGGCTGCTGCCAGGGCGGGCCTTCCCCAGTCCGGACAGCCGGCGGGGCGGGGCACGGAGGGGCCGGGCGGTGCACTCCGCTCCCGGCCCGCCCTCCTCCCGGCCCCCAGGGGGCGCTCGCGCCAAGGCATAGGAGCAGGCAGCGCGTGGGCGACGCGTGCGCTGCGTGGCCAGCGGATCTTCAGAAGGTGGAAAGGCTTTGCGGAGGCTTGGTGCCTCGCCGCCCGCTCGGGCCCCGCTTCCTCCCTCCAGCTCCCCATACTCTCCGCCGCCTCCGCCCCCCTCCCCTAGAGACTTAGGGCCGAGCGGACCCACCCCCGACGCCTGGAGTGGAGCCCGGGTCCCCGCGGAGCCCGAACTCCCGGCTTGGCGTCTCTTCTCTCTGCGGCCGCTGCGCTGCCCCGGAGCCCGAGGGGAGGGCGGCGCGACCCTCGACCTCGCCCACGGCCGCACCGCCGCCGCACTCGGGCTGGACCCCGCCAGCCGAAGCCCAGTCCGCCCTCGGGGCCCCGCGCCTGGTAAGTAGGGGCGGACCCAGTACCGCGTCCCCGGGCTGCTGCGGGAGACCAACTTTTGAGTCCCACGTGTTCGCGTTCGCTCCGAGCCGCCCCTGCTGTTTAGGAAGAGCTAGCTGCGAGCAGCGTCTTGGTCCAGGGGAACTTTGGTGCGCCGTCTAGCTCCTGCCTTCCACCCGGTTCACCGGGGCCGGCGGGAGTGGGGAGAGGTCCAAGCTGCGCCTCCTGAGGGGAATGGGGAGGAGGAGGCGCAGAGTCTCAGCGTCCCAGCTGCAGTCGGAGCGCCCCACCTCCTGAGCGAGGGGATGTGCGGTGTCCCAGAGCTGGAGCCGGTGCAGTGGGACTCAGCCTCCTAACCATCCCCCCACTCTTACAGTAGGTTCCAGTATTTAATTGAGTCTTGGGCTCTCGGGTTTACAACTCATCCACGGGCTCGAAACTCATCCATTGGCTCGTAGGTCCCTTGAAGAGCTCAAAGATCTTGGTTTGTATTTTCCTTGAGGAGGAACCTGGACCCTGCCCCAAGGCTGCACATTGTTTCTGGATTGCCTCTCCCTTGTTTGCGCATCCCCCCGCCTCCCTTCCCTGATTTGCAAAGGTTTGAACCTGCTGTTTGGAACTCAGGCAAGGTCTTGGAGGCTGAATGACGCCTATTTCCTACAAACCAGAAACGGGGGACACAGAAAGGCTTTTGTGTCCAGGAGGGCCCCACAGGGTCCTTGCTTTCAGGCTGATCCCTGAGAGAAGTACTGTTAGGAAGATGTGTTCCTCCCTCCCCTTGAAGGACGTGGGTGGGCTTTAAGGCTCTAGTTCCCCCCACCCCTTGCTCCCGCCTTCCAGGTCCTTGGGGGTGCATGGAGGAGGGGGTGCAGGAGGGGCGAGGGCTGCAGGGGGGTCGGTGGTTGGCAGTGAGGGAGGCATTGCATGCGCGCCAGTGCGTGTCCCGCCCCGACCCCTCGGAGCCCAGGATCCCTGATTCCCTAATGGGCTGCCCAGGAAGCCAGTGGGCTGCGTCATGTGCTGCCTTGTCACAAGTAAGAGGTGATGGCCTCCCGCTGCTCCAGGAGTGCCCAGGCTTTTGCCCAGACGTCCCCCAGAGCTCCAAGCCCTGGGTCATGAGGCGTAGCTTTGTGGGAGCCGGCGTCCCTGGACCAGGGGCACTCGAAGGAGATGGTGGGTGCTGACCAGTGAAGCAAACTGGCCTTGGAGGTGGTTCACGCACATCTTTATGCAGGTGAATCAGGCAGCCTGGAACTAGGTGCTGGGTGCCCTGGAAGTGAAGCTGAATCTGGCCTCTGTACCCCGACACCGAATTAAATGTTGGAGACAAAGTTTTGGGTGAAGTACAAAAGAATAGCTTTATTGCTTTGCCAGGCAAAGGGGGCCAGAGCCGCCTAATGCCCTCAAAAACTGTGCGTCCCAACAGGGAGGGGGTAGTGAAGAGTTTTATAGTAATGGTTCGAAGAGGACGTGATCAGCTTGTGGACATTTTTCTGATTGGGTTGGTGGTGAGGTAAGTGGGAGTCAGCATCATCAACCTTCTGGTTCCACCTGGTGGCCTGAGGTCTACGTGCTTGTGGGCAGCTTACAGTTAACTTCTCCCACCTGGTTGGGGTTTCAGTATCTGCAAAACAGCTCAAAGGTATTGTTTTGCGTGCCCCTTGAGGGGGAACCAGGACCCTCCCCCAAGGCTGCACTATTGTTTCTTTTGGCAGTTCCTCCCTAGTCTCCGCATCCCCCTCCCTTCTCTAATTAGCAACTGTTTGAACCTGCTGGTTGGAACTCAGGGAAAGTAATGGAGGCTGAATGAAGCCTATTATCTGTAATCAAGAAATGGCGGTGTTGACTTAAAAAAAAAACCAAAAAACAAAGCACAACATAAGCGTTGCGAGTTAAGTTTTATTTGGGGCAAAATGAGGACTGCAGCCCAGTAGACAGCGTTTCAGTGAACTCTGAGAAACTGCTCCGAGGAGGCGAGGAGCAGAGCCAGGTTATGTAGAAGTTTTATAACAAAGGGCAGGTAGTCAGAACGTCAGAAGATTATTGTTTTTTTGTTGTTGTTTTTTTTTTAAAGAATTTTGGTAGGAACGTTATAAATTTATTTATTTATTTATTTTTGCTGTGTTGGGTCTTCGTTTCTGTGTGAGGGCTTTCTCTAGTTGCGGCGAGCAGGGGCCACTCTTCATCGCGGTGCGCGAGCCTCTCACCATCGCGGCCTCTGTTGTTGCAGAGAACAGGCTCCAGACGCGCAGGCTCAGTAGTTGTGGCTCACGGGCCCACTTGCTCCGCGGCATGTGGGATCTTCCCAGACCAGGGCTCGAACCCGTGTCCCCTGCATTGGCAGGCAGATTCTCAACCACTGCGCCACCCGGGAAGCCCCAAAAGATTATTGTTAATTAAAGAAAACCAGGTGTCACAAGTTAAGGAATTTAGTGCTTTTCTATGTATGGGAAGGTGCAAGAGTCTGGGCTCACTGAAATCATTCCTTTGATATGCACCTCAGCCATCTGGCGCTGGTATCCTGTGTTTTCAGATCCTGAGTTTCCTCAGGGTTCACCATAGGGAGTGGCTGCAGTCTGTTGGCTGCTAGATGGCAGGTATTCTTTTCAGCCCTGAGTTCCCTCAGGGCTCACTGGCTCACGTTGGAGGGCTGCAATCCTTGATGACTATGACAGCCTTTGTTTACTGATATGGCAGGAAATATTCCATTACATTTATAAATATTCCATTTATCAGTCCCTCCTCTTGGTCGGAAATTAGACCAATGTTTGGGAGACATTTCATGACCAAATTTTGTCCCACAGCGCTGGGAGGTTCATCCCAGATCAGGTGAAAATTCTTGTTGATATGCCACTCCAGGTGTTAATTTTCAGATTAGGCCCTGTTTAATCATCAGATTAAAGATTTTCTGGATCCTTTGTTTTACTAATCTATTATGATCCTGGAAATGTTTTCCCTTGTTGAATCTTCCCATATCTAGAGTTGCACTATTACAATCACTGATCGCATACATAACTATATATTTGATCAACTCTTTCAAGCCGCCTAGTCATCATTATTTTTGTTGGAGGCTCAGTCACACATTTGGTAATATAGAAAAGAATAATCTTGTAAAACAGGCAAAATACAAATAATATAGCTAATAATATTAATAGAGTTATGAGTAAATATTTAAGCCAAGAGCGTCCCACGCCAAACCAGTTTTCTAAGAGGTCGTCAGGGTTTGGGAATGGGTCACATAAGGCAGAAATCTGATTTTTCATATGGTTCATTAAACATGTTGTATTAGAGGATTCATCAGGTATGAAAACACAGCATTCAGTTTGAATGATGGCACAGGTGCCTCCCTGAGACGCTGTAAGGATGTCAAGAGCCGTGCAGTTTTGTAACACTGCTTTTCTCATCATAGAGACCTCAGAATTCAGTAGGCTGATAGACTGGTTACTGTCATTGAGTACTGTAAGAGACAACGATCTTATAAAATAGGATATAAGTAATGCAGCTAGTAATATTGACAAAGTCATAGTGCAGCAGGGAGACACAATCATAAACAATTTGGAAACAAAGAAACAAAACAATGCTTAGTATAACTAGTTGTAATCCAGTTGCAATAAACCATCAAGTCCATAGGAGAGCCAGCTGGAAAAGCCAAATTCTGGCAGGATCAGGTAGAGCGAAAAAGATAAATGTTTTATCTTTGTTTACAAGGGTGTACTTTATCAACTCGTAGGTCGTAGCATAAGAGAAAAGGTTTTTCTGAAACACCAAGATTAAAGCTCATATATTTCCCAATGTCATAAAGTTATAAATCATATTCATCAGTTCATTCAGTCCCATGTAATTGATTCCTGTTGATCTGGATGAAGTAATCAGGTTTTCCATCATTTGTTACATAGTTCAGTGGTATTATCTAAAGGCCATCAGAAACTTATGTCTGTTAAAAAAAAAAAAAAGTTCTTTTTATGAGTCTTCTTGAAAATCTTCATTCTGTAAAAGCATCAGGACAAAACTTAAAATAACATGGTTAAAGATTTGAGTACAATGCAATTAGTAGGAAACTTGGATATTTCCGTGACATATAACATTTTAGAATAATTAGAATTATGACTGATAACATTGTTTCAGGGCATATCAGATGTTAGGAATTCCATATAAATTTTGGAGTATCTATATTAATGACATTTATCCATACACTGTAACCTAAGGTTCGTCTCCAATCACTTGACAATGTTTCTGAAGTAATTAAACATACCAAATAAACTTAGTTTAACATTCCTCTCTAAAGGTTCTGAAGAACCTTAGGGGCAGGACAGGAATAAAGATGCAGACGTAGAGAATGGACTTGAGGACACGTGAGGGGGAAGGGTAAGCTGGGATGAAGTGAGAGACTGGCATGGACTTATGTATACTACCAAATGTAAAATAGCTAGTGGGAAGCAGCCACTTAGCACAGGGAGATCAGCGGTGCTTTGTGCTTTGTGACCACCTAGAGGGGTGGGATAGGGAGGGTGGGAGGGAGACGCAAGAGGGAGGATATATGTATATATATAGCTGATTCACTTTGTTATAAAGCAGAAACTAACACACCATTGTAAAGCAATTATACTCCAATAAAGATTTTTAAAAAAAAAAATTCCTCTCTAAGATGTCTCAGAGATGTTCCTTCAAAGCATCCCAGAGTCAGCTGGAGGCTAAAAAAGAGCTTTAGTTGGATTTTAATATTTGGGAAGTTTGTTAAAAATATCAAAAAGGTTTTAAAACACAGCAGGTCATTGTGAAACAATACTTATTCATTTAACCAAAGTCACAAAAAGATTAGTTAAGGGCATAGAAACTCACAGGATCTGTTAACAAAAAGGGGCACTCTAAGAAACCTTGTTCAAATTCCAGTCTTGTACCAGTTTACTTAACAAAATCTATTTACTTAGTAAACTTCAATCTAAATTTAGTTAATCCTGACCATGCATAAAACTTTTTTTCCTCAGGGTTTCTTTTCCACAGCCTTTCATTATCTGTATTCATATCAGCCTGTCCCTTATTTTTTCTGTCCAAATAAACCAACCAGCCCTAAGATATACTTTCTTCCTTTTCCCTCAATAAAATTTAATTCCATTCCTCATATCTTCTTTACTGGAAACACACATTCTACTTTCCTACTCTACACTGAAATATTTCTGTATTATTCCTATCAGTTTTTTTAAACAATTTTATTTATTTAATTATTTTATTTTATTTTTGGCTGCATTGGATCTTTGTTGCTGCACATGAGCTTTCTCTAATGGCGAGCGGGGGCTACTCTTGTTGCAGTGCGCAGGCTTCTCATTGCGGTGGTTTCTCTTGTTGTGGAGCATGGGCTCTAGGCACGCGGGCTCAGTAGTTGTGGCACGTGGGCTCAGTAGTTGTGGCGCATGGGTTTAGCTGCTCCGCGGCATGTGGGATCTTCCTGGACCAGGGCTCGAACCCGTGTCCCCTGCATTAGCAGGCGGATTCTTAACCACTGTGCCACCAGGGAAGCCCTCCTATCAGTTTTAATTACATGTTTAAATTAGAATCCTCAACTCTTAAAAACCTTAATTTCTAGTGAAAGTTAAGAAGTAAGCAGTTATGAACTGTCTTTTACATTAGCATTCTGTAGATTGGTGAGCATAAATACCAGTGATAATTTCTAAAAACATTTGTTTTCTTATAGAGGACATCTCAGGGTGACAGCAAACATTTTCATTAATAGTCCTAAATACCTTTAGTTTCTCTACTTAGTAATTGATGTCTCAGTATCTTTTTTTTTTTTTTGGAAATTAGCTATTCAGTGAACTTCCATAACTTAAATTAGCACAACTTATAACTTTAAGTTATCAAATATCTGACGGGATAATTTTAAGTAGACATGTCTAAAATATATTTTTAAAGAGTTTACCCCAAAGCTTTTATTTACATTTAAAGTGTTATCAAACTATTTTTCTTGCAACAGATATGATAAGGTCTTATTTGACTTCTATTAAACCTAGGTACAATAAAGTATTACGCTCGATGTTGATGACTCTAACGGCATGTCTATATTAATTAGATCCACAAACAAACTTTAATACCAGATATCAACTTAATATTGAATATTTCCCGGTTCACGTGAACCTGAAAGTCATTTTGGCCGGTTTCTTTATTTGTAAGCGCTTTTTAAAAAATTAAATAGAGCTCTTAATTTATAAGTTCAATTTTGATAATACTTTCCAGAGGTAGAGATAATCTCATATGTATAATGTGGACACAGACATAAACAGGCAAAACTAGAGGTCTCATGGCTTCATTTAAAAGAAAAAAAACTTAGTTATGAATTAGGTATTACAATATAAACTTACTAATTTACAAAGGACAGTTGGAATACATTAAAGTTGCCTGCTTATATGACTAAGGCTTTACTATTTGTAAAGTTTGGCTGAGGGAGCATTCGCAGTGGTTTGAATTTTATAACTGCCACTTTGTCATTTTTTTTTTTCCTTTATTTCAGGTCTTGTCTGATTGAGCTTAATTAGGCTCAGTCTCAGGTCCTTGTGGCCTGTATTTACATTTCTGGTTTGTAGAGATTTGCAAGAGAAAGACAGTTGCTTTTAGTTTCCCAAAGAACAGGTCTGTCACCTAAATGATACTTAAAAGATTTTATCAATGACAAGATTTCTAATTAAACTGAAAATTATTTTACGAGTTCTATGTTCTAGAACTTTAATTTATCATGCCTTCAAAGGTTTGTATAAGGCATTCAGCAAAGACCGTCTTTCTCAGTTTACAGGTTAAACCCAGAGCAAAATCACTATTTTTATTTTTCTTAGCCCTTGAATGTTAGTTCCCAGTTTACCTATTTGTATGGTTCAGGTAACCCTGTTGGTGTCTTTTAGTATGTTCAATTAATATTTCCTGAGGGGCAGATTTATATGCGTTGTCTTATAATACCATGCAGGGGAAGTATTTCCCAGTGAAACATGACTATTCCACAGTATAATTAAACAAAAGAGATGTAGCCATCTTATATAAAGCCCATTTAAATATACCAATTTTATATACTTTCATCTCAATTCCATCAACTTTATACCTTTAACTTTACTTTTCATTAAGAGCCAATCAACAAGCTTACAGGAGGAGTTCTAGAAGTTTTTATTTTTGTTCCCTGTCCATTTTATCTTTTTTTATATAAAAGGCTTCTGGGATCCCCAGAGTGAGGTTGAGGCAAGGAACTTAGACCCTTTGGCCTAACTGTTGTCCCAAGTAATTGCTGGTCAGGTGTCTCAGTGTAAAAAAAATTTTTTTTAGCCCGTTAAATATATTTTAAAGCTGGGTTAAAGAGAACAGACATGTTTGGCTTTTAATGTTGGGGACCACTAGGGGGTCCCTTTTGGCCCATTTAACCTTAGGTAGTGTAATATCAAAACCTTGTGTTTAAATCACATCAGTGTCCATTTTATTTATCCCATTTTAAATAACCATCTAAAGATTGCTTTATTCATTTGAGATAATTCCTTTAAAATTTCTACCTTGTTGGAAATAGTATCTAGACTTTCCTTATAGGATTTTTACTGTTAGCATTAATTATTCTAATGATTCTATTAGCATCTGTGAGACCCACTGAGGGAAGGCAAAGACCACAAATGAAGCTTCCCACACCAGTTTTTCTTACTTGTTTTAAACTAAAGAAGTTCTTAGGTAATCATTAGATATATTTCTTTTTTCCACCTTTAATGTGATTTTTGTTTTTATAGGTACCAATAAAACAGCTGTTTATAATGAGAGCATTCTAGATTGACCAATTTGTTAGTTTCTCCAATTTTAAAAGGATCCATCATTTGGCCATTAATAAAGTATATGTATTTATAGTGATTCAAACCATTAAGACGCAAGAGGCTTCCCCATAAGAGAGTAGGGGAGGATGTAACCTAAGTAAAATCCAGAAAGTTTACTCTCAAAAATAGTATGGCGGAGGTCAAGTTTTCAAAACACAGACATACAAGGAAAGTCCTAGGAAGATCAGGTAGAACATTTACATCTCAAAGACATGGGAAGAGAAATGCAGGTTTCCCCCTAGAAGACCTTTGTTTAAAGTCAGAATTCTGAAAAGATATTTTTATCCAGCCAGCTTTTTAACCTTAATTTAATTTAACTGCCTATGCAATAAAAGAGCCTCCTCATTTTTAGGGTGTGATTTCCTTTAACTTCCAATTAAGTAAATACTGATTGATATAGAGGCTCAAAGGTCTGGATGGTTAACTCAGATTTCTTAGCAAATCCCAATGGATCCCGACTCAGATCGGAAAATTCCTTAGCCAAGGCTCTTAAGTTCTGCAGGGTGTATACGTAAGCACCCAGGATGGTTCACCCCTCCCTGTAATAGGTTTCTCCTATGGGACCACTGCATGGTACAAGGACTCTGCATCCACCACTCCCATAAGTTTCTCAGTCGACTGAGAAAGCCGTAACCAGCCGGGAGGAGTCTTGTCCCTTTTTTTCAGAGCAGCGCTCTCATGTAATATCTTTACTTTTACCCTGACAAATTCTATTAAGGCAGCCATTGAGGAAAAGCATCAGATCAGCCTCTCACCTAACCACTCAGCCAAGACCACTCAGTCTCCTACAACTGAGCAAACCCTGGTATCTTTCAACTGGGTCCGTCCCCGCACCCCACCCCACCCCCCCGCCCCAGTATCTTTCAGCTGGGCGGGGGCAGGTACCTGCTATACACCACCAAATAAAACTCAGATTCATCAACCAACACGGGAGATCCAAGAGCCAGGAGAGACTTACCCAAATTTGTCTGGACTCTCCGAGGAGGCAGATGGACACAAGGGGCCGCTACTGGTACCAAGGCTCCGTTTCCTCTTAGAGTTCAGGCGAAGGAGAGAAGTCCACTCTGGGTCCCTTATTCGTGGTCGCTATACCTCTTTAAAAAAATGCACAACATGAGAGTCGGGAGTTAAGTTTTATTTGGGGCAAAATGAGGACTGCAGCCCAGCAGACAGCGTTTCAGTGAACTCTGAGAAACTGCTCCGAGGAGGCGAGGAGGGGAGCCAGGTTATATAGAAGTTTTATAACAAAGGGCAGGTAGTCAGAACGTCAAAAGATTATTGTTAACTAAAGAAAACCAGGTATCTCAAGGAATTTAGCGCTTTTCTATGTATGGGAAGATGCAAGAGTCTGGGCTCACTGAAATCATTCCTTTGATATGCACCTCAGCCATCTGGGGCCAGTATCCTGTGTTTTCACATCCTGAGTTTCCTCAGGGCTCACCATAGGGAGTGGCTGCAGTCTGTTGGCTGCTAGTTGGCTAGTATTCTTTTCAGCCCTGAGTTCCCTTAGGGCTCACTGGCTCACATTGGAGGGCTGCAGTCATGGATGTCTATGACATCATCCTTTGTTTACTAATATGGCAGGAAATATTCCATTTATAAATATTCCATTACATTTATAAATATTCCATTTATCAGTGGACACAGAAAGGCTTTTGTGCCCAGGAGCCCCAGAGGGTCCTGCTCGGTATCATAAAGTCCCAGAGAGATTTTGGAAATAGAAAGGGAGCAAGTATAAACATGGAAGACCCAGAAGGTCAAGGATAAGACGTCCTCCATCCTTTTCTTTCCCCTTTTTTCCACTCTCCCTCCTCCTTCCTTCTACTCCTTTGTCCGTCTTTCCATCCATCTTTCTTTCCATCCTTTCTTCCATTCTTCTATTCTTCTCTCCTTCCTTTCTCCCTCCATCCTTCCCTCTTTTTCTTTCCCCTCCTCACTCTCTTCCCTTTATCATTTCCTCTAATTTTTCCTCCCTCCCTCCCTTCCTTCCATTCAACAGACATGTTTAGGTGTCTTCTGGGTGCTGTTGGTACTTAGTTTGCACGGAATTTTGTTGCCCTTTCTGTCAGGACAGGTCCACCCTTGTGCTACCAGGGAACACTTTTGTACTGTGTTACCTTCCCCTCCTCTTTCTTTCCTTAATCAATTAGCATATATGGAACAGCTGCCTTAGAGAAAAAAGCTAAAATGATCATGGAGTTCACTTTCAGGAAGGAAGGTTAAAATCAAGTTTAGAAATCGAGGTATGAGTATGTGAAAAGCTGAATAATAGTGGAATAATTACATGATGTCACAAAACAAGGATGTGAGATGCCAGAAGACAGCATGAGCATTATTATTAGAGTGAAAGGAGACACCGGCTGAGTTTAGAGAATGGAGCAGTTATTGTGGGGTGGATGGGTTTGGGAAAGCCTTATAGAGAAGGAGCGTAAACTGGGGTTCCAAATAGGATTTTCATATTTGGAAAAGAGGGAAAATTTCAGTCCAGGAAAGGGGAATGACGTGGGTAAAAGCTCAGCAGTTTTGGTCTTTTTTGTTGTTGTTGTTGTTTTTGTTTGTCGCCTACATTTTCCAAGGGCAAGTTCCAGTCCAGGGAACCTCTTTCTTTCCCAGGGCTCCTTTGCCGCCACTTCCTCTTCAGTTCTGTGTCTTTCCCCACATTTTAAATTCACCTGTTGATGGGCTCAGGGGAAGCACCCCGTTTCTCTCAGTCCCTGCCTTGATCAGCAGACTGGTCACTTTTTGCTGTACATAAAGAGCTTCTTGGAGGGGACATCTAAACTAAAGAGAGGGTGTTGAAATGTTATTCCCAGCTTGGTGGTTGAAATTCCAACTGTAGTTTTTATCAGCTCTGGGTGAGCCGGAGCATGGTCTGACATGCTGGAGATCTCAGAGGGCCTGAAGTCAAGGATTTCAGTTGGAATTCCTGGCGTGGCTGGCCCAGTGTGATTGAGTCCAATCCAGGGAATGCTCATTTTTCTTGCACACTGTATGTACATTTAACAGTTGTTCTTGGATGTTTTCATAGTAGATGTGTGTTATATGCTGAAGCCAATCCATATTATTTGGTTCTGACATCCTCAATCCATGAAGGAATGGTTGATTTTCAGATGCCTGCAGAACCTTGATCCTAGCCAGGTGTCTGGGTCTTTCCTGGCAGTGACTTGAGTGAAATCTGACCGATATACTGTGGTGACAGCCAGGCTGTGGAAGTTGAAGATTCTACGTTTATTCCCTCTGAGGCTGGCATTTCTCTGCGATTGTTCCATCGTATCTGTTCCAAGGCTAGGGAGATATAAGGTGGCCAGGGTCCCCCTAGGCTTGTGGCCTCTTGATATTTGCCCTTAAGTAAAAGAAAAAATCCCTTTACCAAATACTTGCTGGTTGCTCAGAATAAAAATTTTCTCATGGGTACATTACAATTGATTATTAAAAAGTTCACATTCAGGCATCCTATATGTTGTGTGTGTGTGTGTGTGTGTGTGTGTGTGCAGAACAAGGAATTCCTTTTCCTTCCAAGGATAGTGTAGTGATTCTCAGGGTCTATTTGATCTTTCCTTCCCTTCCTTCATCAGGTGAAATCTGGTTAAAAAGGTTACCTTGGAGCAGAAAGGAAGGGGAAAGATGGTCCTGGTGGTAAAGCCTCACTAAAAGCTGTCCTAGAATGATATTGTCAAAAGACAGTTTTGAAAGTTTTAATTCAACTCTACATGTTATTAAAAAAAGGGAAACCTAGGTCCAGAGATGTCAAGTGATTTGGGCCAAAGTGATGCAGCAGCTTAAAGATAAACCAGGATCTGAGTACAGGTTCTCTGACTCTTGGAAATAATTACATGTACAGAATCTTTGCACCCTGTTATCAAAGTATATTAGACAAAGAAAGCGATGATAAGTAAATTAAATGTTTGATCAGCAGAATAAATGAAACAGCTTTGTTGCACACTTCATTGGGAGTGATTTAACAGAATTTTTAAGAATAATTTTAAAAGTGGAGGATAAAATATATTTCAAGAGTACAGAGGTCTTTTACAAAGATATATAGTGTCTGAAAATATTCTCATAAAAAAAGCAATCAGACTTAATTGCCCACGACATTTTCATAACATGATATAAGGACTTTGGAGGTGTAGAATGCTGAGCTAATTAAAAGCTATCCAATTGTTCAAAAACTATTAAATAGCTGTTTTGTGAAAGAAGAAGCCAAGTACACAATATATCAAAAGACAGTAGAAGTGCAGTCTTTCCCGTATACCATGGGATGCAATGAAAACTGTAATTGGACTACATTTCCTACTCCCAAACGCCAGTGTTAGAGAAGGTAAATAGAGATTAAAATAGCTTCTGAATCAAAAACATTTTAAGAAAAAAAGAAAGAAAAAGGAAAGAAAAATCAAAGTAATCTGGGTATTGAGAAAGGAAAAACCAAGTGGTCTAATGAACAAAGCTATCATGTCTAGCCCCAGCTTGATAGTGCCTCTTCCCTCTCCTCCTTGTCAGCTGCCCCTCGTCTTCACCTCAATCACTGAGCAATTAAGAAGGCCTGGCCCCTGCATTCCCAGAGTCAGGATCTTGAGGAGATTGGGGGGTGGGGGGATGGGGGCTGCCCTGGGGCTATCTTCTCTACCCTGGCCCCTTAGGGAAGGCTCTGGGAGGGTCAGAGAGAGCACTGATCCCAGCTGTAGGCACATCTCCAGCGCCTCCCAGCTCAGGCGGTTGAAGAAAGGCCTTTAAGAGCTGCAGACGTGCCTCCTTGCAGCTCCTCCAGTAGCAGCCACCCTCTTAGAGCCGGGCTCGGGTGCAGAGCCCTCAAGACAGTCCTGTGTTCCCCACCCAGGAGAATGCGCAGAGTGAGCTCACTGGCAATCGTGCACAGTTTGGCTTAGCTTCAACCCAGACCTCCTCCTTTGTTCCCCATCTCTCCAAGTCACTACTGTCATCCACCCCAAAAGCTTACTGATCACCTGTATTGGTTGCATTATTAGAAGCAGTATAGATAGAAGTTAAGAGCACTGTCTCTGGAGCTGGGATCCCTGGGTCCAAATCTGGACTCCACACTTGTAGCTGCATGTAACTTGGGCCAAGTTACTCAATCTCTTTATCCCCAGTTCTATTATCTATCGATATGGAATAATAATGATAAAGGGTCCCAAGGCATGAGTTGTGAGGTTGTTAAATGAGAAGGGCCTTAAAGCACTTTGGTAGTGCCTGGCACAGAATAATTGCTCCTTAAATGTTAGCAATGATTATTACTTTAACCTCTAGGGACACAGGGAAAGGGTGTCATACCGTCCCTGCCCTGGAGGGATTATGCTGTAATCTGGGAAGCTGAACATTCTTCAGTCATGAAGAAGGAAGTTGGTCTTGTGTCTTGTGCATCCAGCAAAGGATCAGTTGTTATGTCTGAGGATGGACCGCCATCCCTCCCCGCACCGTCTAGCATGGATGGGACAGAGGCTTCTTGTTTCCCAACAAGAGCTAAGCCCTCCAGTCATGTTAGTTTCTTCCATATCTCAGACTTCTGAGAAGTCCCGAGATTCATTCACTCTTTTTCAGAAAAAAAAAAAAAAAAAGCAAGCGCCTGGTTACACAGGCATAACTACATGTAATTGCCTGAAGAAATATCAATAGAATAGACATGCATTCTTAAGTATGCTGCTGTTCTCGAGGCCACCTTTTTGGTGTGTCCCTTTGGAAATGCAGTCTGGCAAAATGCAGAGGAGAGACCAGTCTGATTTGCGGAATTTTATATGAGTTTATCAAGCTCATAATGCCCAGACACATGCATCTCTTAGAATGAAGCTTCCGTGCTCTGGGTAAGTCCCTCCTCTTACTGTGTGGTGCCAGTCTTTTCAGTTTAATCCTCTTCCAAACTCAGTGACACTCAAGGGTAGGACGGGAGGAAGGATTTCGCACCGTTGCCATCTTGGCTACGAACTTCTGTTTATCCAGGAGCATCACCTCTTGGTGGGTTTCACAGCTCATGTCAGTGAGCTGGGGCTCAGGTTCTGCCCACTTCATGCCTAACACCACCTCGAGCAGAGGTTGGCAAACTGTGGCCAAGGAACCCAATCTAGCCTGCCACCGGTCTTTATAAATAAAGCTTTATTGGGACACAGCCACACCCATGAATTGATATATTGCCTACAGCTGCTTTTGTGTTACGAAGGCAGAGTTGAGTAGTATTAATATACATGGCCCCTGTCTTCCAGGAGTATGAAGCTAGGACTGCCTGGGAGGAAGACTTCAGGTCGTGTGGTCAGAAGGAGAGAGTGTCAAGGAGAAGTGATATTTTTTTAAATAAAAATCAGAAAGTCAGTGTATTAATGGATGTACATGAGAAATGGAAGCATGGGTGGTCTTGGAGCTGTGGTAACCCAAAGCCTCCATCTCCTCCACAAGGACAGTCCTCTCCCCAAAGATAGGAAAGTGCTGGTCAACCAACATTTCTAAAGCACCTACTATGCTTTACTAACCCTATCACAGGGTTCGGTGCTTTATATGTGTCACCTCCCCCCTGCTGAAAGGGTACCACGACAACAGGACAATGGGGGAAGATTAAAGGGGCTAAAAATTCCACCCAGAGGGGCTCTAACTTCACAGAAAATCCCATGTGCTAATAATTAAACCTCTTAAATCACAACGGAGAATACTTTTGCCCCTAATGGAGTACTTATGTGAAAATAACTATAGTACATTGTGTTTATTCTTTTTTTGAATTTTTGAATTTTATTTTTTTATACAGCAGATTCTTATTAGTCATCCATTTTATACACATCAGTTTATACATGTCAATCCCAATCTCCCATCACACCACCACCACCACCACCCACTGCTTCTTTCCCCCCTTGGTGTCCATACGTTTGTTCTCTATATCTGTGTCTCAATTTATGCCCTGCAAACCGGTTCATCCGTACCATTTTTCTAGGTTCCACATATATGCGTTAATATGCGATATTTGTTTTTGTCTTTCTGACTTACTTCACTCTGTATGACAGTCTCTAGATTCATTCACGTCTCTACAAATGACCCAATTTCGTTCCTTTTTATGGCTGAGTAATATTCCATTGTATAAATATACCACATCTTCTTTATTCATTCATCTGTCGATGGACATTTAGGTTGCTTCCATGACCTGGCTATTGTAAATAGTGCTGCAATGAACATTCGGGTGCATGTGTCTTTTTGAATTACGGTTTTCTCTGGGTATATGCCCGGTAGTGGGATTGCTGGGTCATATGGTAATACTATTTTTAGTTTTTTAAGGAACCTCCATACTGTTCTCCATAGTGGCTGTATCAGTTTACATTCCCACCAACAGTGCAAGAGGGTTCCCTTTTCTCCACACCCTCTCCAGCATTTGTTGTTTGTACATTTGCTGATGATACGCATTCTAACTGGTGTGAGGTGATACCTCATTGTAGTTTTGATTTGCATTTCTCTAATAATTAGTGATGTTGAGCAGCTTTTCATGTGCTTCTTGGCTATCTGTGTGTCCTCTTTGGAGAAATGTCTATTTAGGTCTTCTGCCCATTTTTAGACAGGGTTGTTTGTTTTTTTTAATACTGAACTGCATGAGCTGTTTATATATTTTGGAGATTAATCCTTTGCCTGTTGATTCATTCGCAAATATTTTCTCCCATTCTGAAGGTTGTCTTTTCCTCTTGTTTGTAGTTTCCTTTGCTTTGCAAAAGCTTTTAAGTTTCATTAGGTCCCATTTGTTTATTTTTGTTTTTATTTCTATTCCTCTAGGAGGTGGATCACAAAAGATCTTGCTGTGATTTATGTCAAAGAGTGTTCTTATGTTTTCCTCTAAGAGTTTTATAGTGTCCGGTCTTAATTTAGGGCTCTACTCCATTTTGAGTTTATTTTTGTGTATGGTGTTAAGGAGTATTCTAATTTCATTCTTTTACATGTAGCTGTCCAGTTTTCCCAGCACCACTTATTGAAGAGACTGTCTTTCCTCCACTGTATATCCTTGCCTCCTTTGTCATAGATTAATTGACCATAGATGTGTGGGTTTATCTCTGGGCTTTCTATCCTGTTCCATTGATCTATATTTCTGTTTTTGTGCCAGTACCATGTTGCCTTGATTACTGTAGCTTTGTAGTATAGTGTGAAGTCAGGGAGTCTGATTCCTCCAGCTCCGTTTTTTTCCCTCAAGACTGCTTTGGCTATTCGGGGTCTTTTGTGTCTGTATACAAATTTTAAGATTTTTTGTTCTAGTTCAGTAAAAAATGCCATTGGTAATTTGGTAGGGATTGCATTGAATCTGTAGATTGCTTTGGGTAGTATAGTCATTTTCACAGTATTGATTCTTCCAATCCAAGAACATGGTATATCTCTCCATCTGTTGGTATCATCTTTAACTTCTTTCATCAGTGTCTTATAGTTTTCTGCATACAGGTGTTTTGTCTCCCTTGGTAGGTTTATTCCTAGGTATTTTATTCTTTTTGTTGCAATGGTAAATGGGAGTGTTTCCTTAATTTCTGTTTCAGATTTATCTTCATTAGTGTATAGGAATGCAAGAGATTTCTGTGCATTAATTTTGTATCCTGCAACTTTACCAAATTCATTGATTAGCTCTAGTAGTTTTCTGGTGGCATCTTTAGGATTCTCTATGTACAGCATCATAGCATCTGCAAACAGTGACAGTTTTACTTCTTCTTTTCCAGTTTGTATTCCTTTTATTTCTTTTTCTTCTCTGATTGCCGTGGCTAGGACTTTTCAAAACTATGTTGAATAATAGTGGTGAGAGTGGACCTCCTTGTCTTCTTCCTGATCTTAGAGGAAATGGTTTCAGTTTTTCACCATTGAGAATGATGTTTGCTGTGGGTTTGTCGTATATGGCCTTTATTATGTTGAGGTAGGTTCCCTCTCTGCCCACTTTCTGGAGCGTTTTTATCATAAATGGGTGTTGAATTTTGTCAAAAGCTTTTTCTGCATCTATTGAGAGGATCGTATGGTTTTTATTCTTCAATTTGTTAATATGGTGTATCACATTGATTGATTTGCGTATATTGAAGAATCCTTGCATCACTGGGATAAATCCCACTTGATCGTGGTGTATGATCCTTTTAATGTGTTGTTGGATTCTGTTTGCTAGTATTTTGTTGAGGGTTTTTGCATCTGTATTCACCAGTGATATTGGTCTGTAATTTTCTTTTTTTGTAGCATCTTTGTCTGGTTTTGGTATCAGGGTGCTGGTGGCCTCATAGAATGAGTTTGGGAGTGTTCCTTCCTCTGCAGTTTTTTGGAAGAGTTTGAGAAGGATGGGTGTTAGCTCTTCTCTAAATGTTTGATAGAATTCACCTGTGAACCCATCTGGTCCTGGACTTTTGTTTGTTGGAAGATTTTAAATCACAGTTTCAAATTCATTACTTGTGATTGGTCTGTTCATATTTTCTATTTCTTCCTGGTTCAGTCTTGGAAGGTTATACCTTTCTAAGAATTTGTCCATTTCTTCCAGGTTGTCCATTTTATTGGCATAGAGTTGTTTGTAGTAGTCTCTTAGGATGCTTTGTATTTCTGCAGTGTCTGTTATAATGTCTCCTTTTTCATTTCTAATATTAGTGATTTGAATCCTCTCCCTATTTTTCTTGATGAGTCTGGCTACTGGTTTATCAATTTTGTTTATCTTCTCAAAGAACCAGCTTTTAGTTTTATTCATCTTTGCTATTGTTTTCTTTGTTTCTATTTCATTTATTTCTGCTCTGATCTTTATGATTTCTTTCCTTCTGCTAACTTTGGGTTTTGTTTGTTCTTCTTTCTCTAGTTCCTTTAGGTGCAAGGTTAGATTGTTTATTTGAGATTTTTCTTGTTTCTTGAGGTAGGCTTGTATAGCTATAAACTTCCCTCTTAGAACTGCTTTTGCTGCATCCCATAGGTGTTGGATTGTCGTGTTTTCATTGTCATTTGTCTCTAGGTATCTTTTGATTTCCTCTGATTTCTTCAATGATCTCTTGGTTATTTAGTAACGTATTGTTCAGCCTCCACGTGCTTGTGTATTTTACGTTTTTTCCCCCTGTAATTGATTTCTAATCTCATAGAGTTGTGGTCAGAAAAGATTCTTGATATGATTTCAGTTTTCTTAAATTTACTGAGGTTTGATTTGTGACCCAAGGTGTGACCTATCCTGGAGAATGTTCTGTGCATACTTGAGAAAAAAGTGTAATCAGCTGTTTTTGGATGGAATGTCCTATAAATATCAATTAAATCTATCTGGTCTATTGTGTCATTTAAAGCTTGTGTTTCCTTATTAATTTTCTGTTTGTATGATCTGTCCATTGGTGTAAGTGAGGTGTTAAAGTCCCCCACTTTTATTGTGTTACTGTAGATTTTCTCTTTTATAGCTGTTAGCAGTTGCCTTATGTATTGAGGTGCTCCTATGTTGGGTGCCTATGTATTTATAATTGTTATATCTTCTTCTTGGATTGATCCCTTGATCATTATGTGTAGTGTCCTTCCTTGTCTGTTGTAACGTTCTTTATTTTCAAGTCTATTTTATCTGATATGAGTATTGCTACTCCAGCTTTCTTTTGATTTCCATTTGCATGGGATATCTTTTTCCATCCCCTCAGTTTCAGTCTGAATGTGTCCCTAGGTCTGAATTGGGTCTCTTATAGACAGCATATATATGGGTCTTGTTTTTGTATCCATTCAGCAAGCCTGTGTCTTTTGGTTGGGGTATTTAATCCATTCACGTTTAAGGTAATTATTGATTTATATGTTCCTATTACCATTTTCTTAATTGTTTTGTGTTTGTTTTTGTAGGTCCTTTTCTTCTCTTGTGCTTCCCACTTAGAGAAGTTCCTCTAGCATTTGTTGTAGAGCTGGTTTGGTGGTGCTGAATTCTCTTAGCTTTTGCTTGTCTGTAAAGCTTTTGATTTCTCCATTGAACCTGAATGAGATCCTTGCCGGGTAGAGTAATCTTGGTTGTAGGTTCTTCCCTTTCATCACTTTAAATATGTCATGCCACTCCCTTTTGACTTGTAGAGTTTCTGCTGAGAAATCAGCTGTTAACCTTATGGGAGTTCCCTTGTATGTTATTTGTTGCTTTTCCCTGTTGCTTTCATTAATTTTTCTTTGTCTTCAATTTTTGCCAATTTGATTACTCTGTGTCTTGGCGTGTTTCTCCTTGGGTTTATCCTGTATGGGACTTTCTGCGCTTCCTGGACTTGGGTGGCTATTTCCTTTCCCATGTTAGGGAAGTTTTCAACTATAATCTCTTGAAATATTTTCTCTGGTCCTTTCTCTCTCTCTTCTCCTTCTGGGACCCCTATAATGCGAATGTTGTTGTGTTTAATGTTGTCCCAGAGGTCTCTTAGGCTGTCTTCATTTCTTTTCATTCTTTTGTCTTTAGTCTGTTCCACAGCAGAGAATTCCACCATTATGTCTTCCAGGTCACTTATCCGTTCTTCTGCCTCAGTTATTCTGCTATTGATTCCTTCTAGTGTATTTTTCATTTCAATTATTGTATTGTTCATCTCTGTTTGTTTCTTCTTTAATTCTTCTAGGTCTTTGTTAAACATTTCTTGAAGATCTTTAACATTTGTTTAAGGTCTTCTCGATCTTTGCCTCCATTCTTTTTCCGAGGTCCTGGATCATCTTCACTATCATTATTCTGAAATCTTTTTCTGGGAGGTTGCCTATCCCCACTTCATTTAGTTGTTTTTCTGGCGTTTTATCTTGTTCCTTCATCTGATGCATAGCCCTCTGCCTTTTCATCTTGTCTGTCTTTCTGTGAATGTGGTTTTTGTTCCACAGGCTGCAGGATTGTAGTTCTTCTTGCTTCTGCTGTCTGCTCTCTGGTGGATGAGGTTATCTAAGAGGCTTGTGCAAGTTTCCTGATGGGAGGGACTGGTCGTGGGCAGAGCTGGCTGTTGCTTTGGTGGGCAGAGCTCAGTAAAACTTTAATCCGCTTGTCTGCTGATGGATGGGGCTGGGTTCCTTCCCTGTTGCTTGTTTGGCCTGAGGTGACCCAGCACTGGAGCCTACAGGCTCTTTGGTGGGGCTAATGGCGGACTCTGGGAGGGCTTATGCCAAGGAGTACTTCCCAGAACTTCTGCTGCCAGTGTCCTTGTCCCCGCTGTGAGCCACAGCCACCCCCCGCATCTGCAGGAGACCCTCCAACACTAGCAGGTAGGTCTTGTTTAGTCTCTTATGAGGTCACTGCTCCTTCCCCTGGGTCCCAATGCACACACTACTTTGTGTGTGCTCTCCAAGCGTGGCCTCTCTGTTTCCCCCAGTCGTGTTGCAGTCCTGCAGTCAAATCCCACTAGCCTTCAAAGTCTGATTCTCTAGGAATTCCTCCTCCCGTTGCCAGACCCAGGTTGGGAAAACTGATGTGGGGCTCAGAACCTTCACTCCAGTGGGTGGACTTCTGTGGTATAAGTGTTCTCCAGTTTGTGATTCACCCACCCAGCAGTTACGGGATTTGATTTGATTGTGATTGCGCCCCTCCTACCGTCTCATTGTGGCTTCTCCTTTGTCTTTGGATGTGGGGTATCTTTTTTGGTGAGTTCCAGTGTCTTCCAGTGGATGATTGTTCAGCAGTTTGTTGTGATTCCGGTGTTCTTGCAAGTGGGAGTCCATTGTGTTTTTTCTTATCACAGCTCTGAGATTTCTACTTTCATATGAGCTTTTGTACCTAGCTCATGAGTGGGAAGTTTAAGAGCTGAGATTTTAGTTTAGGTCTGTCTGACTCCACCATAATAAGACTTAAGTGCCCTCCAGTTTCTCTCTACATATGTCAGGTTCCTTCGCTCAGAGTTGGCCTTTCCTGGATCCCAGGAGCTGCAGACGCACATGCTTACATGACAAGAGAGTAAAGGAAAAGACTGATGGGTCTGGCTTAGGTCACATGCCCACCCCTTGAACCAACCACTGGAACTAGGAGATAATGCTTATGATTGGCCATCTGGGGTCATTTTTTTAATAGTGTCTCTTTTTTCTGTATTTTATGATGCTTTGACATCTTGGGGCCCTGCATACTGAGGAGGAACTGCTCCTTCCAGGGCTAGCTAATTCCTAGAGATAGCAACCAACTTGCCTGTGAGCCTGCCTTTGACATGCAGACCAACCCATCCAGAGCCTATACCCCTAGCCACCTCCTTTCCTGTACTCACACACACCAAGCCAATATTCCCCCTGCCCTGTATCACCCCAGAGCCAGGTTTCAGACAGTTAGAGACCATCCCTATCTCCCAGAGCCTCCTAAGTTACTCAGACTATTCAATCTTTTTTTTTAAAATTTATTATTTATTTTTGGCTGCATTCGGTCTTTGTTGCTACGCACAGCAAGCGGGGGCTACTCCTCATTGCGGTGCATGGGCTTCTCATTGTGGTGGCTTCTCTTGTTGCGAAGCATGGGCTCTATTCACGCGGGCTTCAGTAGTTGCAGCATGTGGGCTCAGTAGTTGCGGCTCACGGGCTCTTGAGTGCAGGCTCAGTAGTTGTGGTGCACGGGCTTAGTTGCTCCGCGGCATGTGGGATCTTCCCGGACCAGGGATCAAACCCGTGTCCCCTGCATTGGTAGGCGGATTCTTAATGACCGCACCACCAGGGAAGTCCCAGACTATTCAACCTTAAACGTGCTTAACTGCTTACCTTGCTTCACGCATTCCTTCCCACAAAAACCACAATAAAGACTTTTGCCCGTGCTTTCCCCTCACTCCTCCTGTCTCCTGACTGACCCTAGTGCTTCTCCATGTGACCCCCTTGTGTGGCAGGACATACCTCCTGTCCCTTGGGGAGCTGTGAGTGATAAACTCTTCTTTCAAAGGCAGTTGTTTCTCGTCATCTTACCTACCTGCACAGACCAAATCCTAGTACATTCAGAATAGTCCTGTGACCATAGAAGCAAGAGAAAGGAAGATATAGATGAACCAGTTCAACTGTCCATCTCTGTAAGGTGACTGGGCATAAATCTGTTTTGATCTAAGAGTTCGGCACTCAGAGGCCTTGGTTGTTGAACTCATCTTCTTGGTATACAGACAGTAGTAAGGTATCCCAACTATCAGGCAAAGCATCACTATAAGGAAGCCAGGAGCAGGAACTATTCAGAGGTCCCAGTAAGCATCAGCCCTGAGACAAATCTGCTGATAGATGTGTGCCTCCTGGAAGTGGTACCTGGAAACACACCCACAGGGTTTTGTGGGTCAGTCTCTGAGACGCTGCCCTGAGTGTCAGATGGAGTCTGAGAAGTGAGGGTCAAAAATCAGCTAGTGGCTGTCCTGGTAAAAGGATCCAGATTGTGAGCTCCGTGACTGCAAGTACCATGCCTGTTTTTCTCATCCCTGTATCCATAGCATCCAGTGCATGGTAAGGGCTCAATAAATCTTTGTTGAATAAATGAATAGATGAATGTCACCAAGAGTCAAGCAGCAGAATCATAATGAAGCAGAAATTGAGACTAGAAATCAGTAAGTCGTGTGAGAACACAGGTGCTGGGAGTTGGTCAGAAAGCAGGGTATGTGCTGACTTCCAGCCTAGAGGTCAAAAGGATGGACTGTGCAGTCAGGCTACCATCACTTGAGCCCCACCCCCACTAGGTAGGTGATCTTAGCCTCAATTTCCTTATCTATAAAATGGGCATGATAATAATAGCATCACCTTCACAGGCTTGTTCTAAGAATTAAATTAGGTAATGGATGTTAAGTGCCTGGCATACAGTTAGTGCTCAATAAATGTTAATCCCTGTTGTTCATGGCATGGGAGGAATCTGACTAGCTGGTAGTAAAGACCTTCTCAGGTCATTGTGATCTTGAAGCTGCCCATCTAAATTACTATGGTGTTAGGAACGTTACCAGAACTGGGACTTAGACATGGGCAGAAAGACTGAAGCCAAGTGTGAGACTTTATTCTTTTCAAACCAGTGATGACCCTTGAAAACATAGTGTTAGTCCCACCCCAGAGGCAGAGGCTGATTAAAATCATGCATAAACCAAAAGAGAGGGTAGCAGGGGATGGGTGGTTGCAGCCCTCACAGGCCCATCTGAATTCAGCATTGCTTTCTTTCTCTCCTTTCATGGAACAAAATCAGCTGACCCCTCTTTTTCCCACAGATCTTTCTCTGCTCTTCCCTCTAGGTCAGCACCCAAAGTCTAGGTCTCTGATCTATAACAGCACAGATCATACTGTTTCTAATACAGTTTCCTCTCTTCCTCCTGTGCAGATCCACAAGATGCATTCTTTCTTGGACCACACCATGGGTGGCTGCCAAATCCAGCTTACAGTGAATTGTTTTCATGTTTGTTCTTATTCAGGGAGCGAGGTCGGGGAGTGGGGCATGAGGAGACAAAAGTCTTTAAAGACCCTGGGTCAGCTTTGCTCCAGTCTCACCGCTGAAATATCGTACAGTAACATGTTTTTTTAAAATGAATTCATACTTCTGTTTTCCCCAGTGAATATGGTTTTCCACATCATATCAGGAAATTCATGCCATTCAACCTCAGGTGGTTTGGGGAACCAGCCTAGTGCTTTCCGTTCTTTCAGTAACTGCATGAGACATGAGCAGTGGGAGGGTTGCCAGATCCCATCACCTGGTGAGAAGGATGGGAAGGAAGTGAACCGTCCTAGGATGTCCCACTGCACCACTGCAGACATCTTGGTTGTGTTCATGTGGCCAGAACACAAGCATCCATGTCATGCCCAATGGTCAGTGCCAAGAGTAAGCCATCCAGGAAGGCGGGTGGGATCTGAACATGGTGGCGGTGGTAGCTGCTATGGCACTGAAGGGCCAGGGGGCAAGAAATGCCTGTGTCCTCCAGGTTTGAAAACCTTTTCTCAGATTTCCTTCACGTGCCTCACGTGAGCCCTACTACAGTCCTTCACGTCGTGTGTCTGAGGAGATAACAGTGAAGCTCACTCTCCTGGCACCAGGGTGATGAGCCCTCAGTGATGTGGAAGTGGCTTTCAAAGGGATTCTGTCAGGAGCCACAGCTAACAAGGCTTCCCAGAACAGGACCCAGGCACTGCAAAGCCACAGCTCCACGGAGTGCAAGGAGGAGCCTAGGCCCCATCCCCTGCGCTGGAATACGTTCCCAGAAAGAGCGGCAAGAACCCCATGAAAGCTGTGGGACTAGCCTGGGCCATCAGCTTCCCCTGTGGTATCCTCCTCTTTATCCTCACCAAGTGGGACGTGGACAAGGACCGTTTGAAGCAGATGAAGTCTCGGCAGAACATGTGGTCGTCCAGCAGTCATGAGGAACACTGCAACCCTCCCCTAGACTGTACTGACTGTGCCCTCCAGACTGGCAGGTCCTTTCGGGTTGGTCACAATTCTGCTCCTTGCCTCTGAAGCCCACCAGAGGGCGCATGAAGCCCAGGTTGCTGCCAGCCCCGTCCTTCACTTCCCAAGAAACCAGCCATAGGCAAATAAAGTTATCGAGTGTTTGAGTGGAAAGGGGGGGTGAAAAAAGAGTAAGCCATCCAAATGGTTCATCAGGCAATGAAAAGGTAAATTCCAAAAGATTGGATAACCAGTCTTTCAAGATGGAGAAATAGAATGAGATGGTGGATTGAGTATCATCTCCTACATGGAATCTGAGCCCATGGGATTTACACACTCCTAATACGTATTTGGGTGGGTGGACTGGATCTTTCTAAAGTGCCTGGGTAGGTCAAGCTTGTGAGTCCATCTGCACTGGAACCGTTTGCTTTCAGTGGCTTCATGTTCAGAATCCTCCTAGGTTTTGACAGACATGACCTCCAGAAAGAGAATACCCAGATGGCAAGAGAGAGATCTGCTAAAACCTATGGGAAAGCAACATGGATGTAAACAAGAGGAATGCAATTTGTGCAGCATTTGTTCCTCATCTTACAGAAGTGTACTTGTGAAACTCAGCCCTGCTTATCAGCTTCCTGGACTGGCTCAGTCATGTGGGGAAGGCAAGGAAAATGGGTTTAACTTTTTTGTCTCGGTTTGAGCCCAAGAGAATAGACAGGACCATTGTATTACTGGGACTAGGGATAGTGGTACCCAAAGGACTAGAGGGGGATGGGATAAGGCATCTCCCGAGATAGAGGCAGGTCCTCTACTGTAACCTCAGAGGGGTCTACCTATGTCCTGCCTAAACTCAGGGCATTGTTCATTTGCCCCTGAATACTTACAGGAGTTAATTATAGATTTCGGTCATCTCTTTAAAGTCTAAGGTTCTTTAAAGACACACCCACCCAGCCCTCCCATATATATACTGGCACGTTTAGAAGGTAGCAAACATGTGCATTGTGGGCACACACACACCTAACTCCAGCTGTCCTGGGCAAATGGAGGTGGAGGAGCCAGCAGTGTCACGGAGGAGATAGTGTCCTACAATCTTAGGCAACTATTATAGGTTTTCAAAGGAAAGCTCTATTGATTTGGGTCTGTGTTAGTCTAGAGATCCCATGCTTTTGAACAACTCTTTATTCAACCTTCATGTTCAAATCCTCCTAGGTTTGGACAGAGAGACTCCAAGGGCTTACTCTGCCCTTGGAGTTGGGCTGCAAAGAATCAGTCCAAGTAAAAACTGGAAGTTTGACCCCACAGGGTTCCCAGCTCCACACCCTGACTCATGGAGGGGAGGGGAGGTCATCTGGACTGCCTGAAACAGGAGGATTGCCCTCCTGGCTTTGTTCTCCCCACCAGCTTCCCAGCCCCAGCTTCTCAGCCCTCCAGGGTCCAATGATGGACCTGTAGGAGGTCTGGAGTGAGTCTGGAGCAAGGCATGAGAAGAGGGGGAGCACATACAGATAAATGCCGAGGAGGAGCCGCCAGACCATCAGCAGTGCCTGCAACAAAGCCCTTCCTCCTGGAGGGCTTCAGGCCCGGGTCGCAGGAGACGGTTGCTAGGTGTTCTGTTTTGAGCTTTCTACTAAAGAAAACATACCAGCCACTTCATTGTCATTTCCCTCTAAAATAAAGTCAACTTTCTCATTATTAATTTCTTATTACTCAAGCAGTACCATCTACTGTAAATGATAAGCTGTAATGCAACCTATTAGTAACAATTAACATGTCTTATTTAACTTGGCCTCTAACTATTTATTATCTGCCCAATAATTTTATTGAACCCATCTGGCAAAATGAAGGGAAAGTGGCAGAGGGATGAGAAATGAGAGGAGGGCTTCCTGGCGTGCAGACGGGCAGAGCAGAGGGGGGGAGGAACGAGGATGCGTTGCAGTCACCCAACCCCTGAGTACTCCAGAGTCGAAATCTCCCGCTGGCACAGGATGACCTGAGATTTCTGAGCAGGCCCAGGAGCTTCAGCCAGGATGAGCCTCCGTCTCCCTGGAGACAGACCTTCAGGAGCCAGCAGTGGAATATAGTTCTGCACGTTTCCTCACCCTTCTCAGCCCCTCCCCTGTGCCCCAGGAGGCCTTCCTCTTTGGGGTCAGCAGCCAGAGGTCAAACAATTGGAGGAGAATGAAGTTGGGGCGCTTCTTCCCAACTCTCTGCTTGCCAGGCTGCTGTTTGGCAGCGACCACGTTCCTCTACAGAAGGACACAGTTCCCATCGGGTGTCCTGCTCCGCAGACACTACTCTCACTCGGTTCTGCTAACTGCCCCTCTCGACCCTTTCTAGTCAGCCTCCTTTAACCTTTTTTGAATTGTCCTTTTATTAACTTCTCCTCAGTCAACCCTTTTGAGTGGACCATTTGCTTCCTGTCAAGACTGACTAGTACACACTACAAACGAGTGAGGAAAAAGCTTTTGCACCTTCCACAGGTGCCCGGGGCTCCTTGATATTCTTAAGACTATCAAGAGTAGAGCATTGGGGGCTTCCCTGGTGGCGCAGTGGTTGAGAATCTGCCTGCCAATGCAGGGGACACGGGTTCGAGCCCTGGTCTGGGAAGATCCCACATGCTGCGGAGCAACTGGGCCCGTGAGCCACAATTACTGAGCCTGCGCGTCTGGAGCCTGTGCTCCGCAACAAGAGAGCCCACGATGGTGAGAGGCCCGCGCACCACGATGAGGAGTGGCCCCCGCTTGCCACAACTAGGGAAAGCCCTCACACAGAAACGAAGACCCAACACAGCCAAAATTAAATAAATAAATAAATAAATAAATAATTCCTATTTAAAAAAAAAAAAAGCAGCACTATTAAAAAAAAAAAAAAAAAGAGTAGAGCATCTTTCCCTTCGGGTCCCAGGCTGATGTATATAAGGTGTTCAAAATACTTCTGTTGAATGATGATGGACTGAAGCCTAAATCTTCAAAAAGAGATAAGGTTTAGGGAAAAGAAGAACTTGGACTGATAAATGTGATACTAGATTTTTGCTTTAAAAAGCACCCCTATGAACTTAAATATTTATGCATCCATATATTCTAATGAAAAATACGTTTCCTTACTTGGGTTAATGTGACTATACAGGATATATTTAGGGGATTGTTGGGGAAATGATTGGGATTGAGAACTTGAAGGGCTTTGAATTTTGAGGTAATTTGGTGGATAAGGGAACATTCAGGGGAGTCTTGGGCAAGACCCTGGAGCAATCAGGCACATGCTTTAGGGAAGTAAATCTGGGGGCATTTGGTGAAAGGCATCGGTGGTGGTGAAAAGACTCTGAAAGAAGAGATTAAAGCCCACTGCAACCATCCTGGTGACAGGTAATAAGAGGTAACATGTAGGGGCAGCAGTAGGAAGGGGCACTGTGGAAAGAGTCAATTAGCCTTGACTTATGATACATGAGGAGACGGAAAGCACGGGAGAATAATGAGCCCAGGATAACTCAAATCTCTGGTGCCTAAAGACAAAGCATGGCAGTCCTGTTCACAGAAATATGGAAATCAAGAGGAGCTGCCAGACAACAGGATGAACTTCCTACTGGACGTAGCAGAGGTACTTTCAGGTATCTCGGTGGAGATGGCATTTATAAATACGGATCTCAGTTTCAGGAGAGAGGTAGAAGCTGCACATACATGGATCTGGATGAGATGGCCAAAGAGAAAAATACAGAAATGGGACCTGATGACATAAAATTGTAGAAGACCTCCATTGGCAGCAGAGGAAAGAGGGGCAAACAATAAGAGAAGAGATGCCAGAGGAAAAGGTCCTGGAGGAGGCAGTAACTCAGATGATCAGGAGGAAATGTTACAAGGTCAAGGACAATATCCCATATGCTAAAGAGAAGACACAAGATGAAGAATGAAAACCAGTGACTGGGCCGTGTGATGAGTAGGCATAAATCATCTGCAGAAGAGCAACTTCAGCAGAATGAGATGGGAGACCTAGGAGTTGGGGTGTAACAGACGGCGAGGAGGTGAACACAGTGGGCATAACTACTCGTTCAAGAAGGCCAACAGTGAAGGAAAGGCAAGAGGTGGAAAGTAGGTGGCAACCTGAGGATGAGAAGAGGGGGGTTTTAGGCTATCAAATAAGCAGCGAAGACCCTGAGGAGGGAAGGAGATAAAGGATGCTAAAAGGACCCCTGTCAATGATTCTTCCTCTTTTTTGGTCACATGGACCACTTGAAATCTGATACAAGATCTATGTCCCTCACTGGAAAGTGCATACACCCAATTGCGCACACAATTTCGGGAGGTCCAAGGTGCCCCGAGAACAACCTTTGTTCCTCGTGTGAATCCTTGAATCGTAAGCACTCTGGGGCAACATCACGTTGTGGTCTTGGAGGAGCTGGGCAGAGGTGAAGCAGAGACTTCAGGGAGAGAGATGGGGTTCCATGTGTTTGGCACATGGCACAGCAGCTAAAAGGAAAGCCAGATACTGGAATTTCACATACAAAATACACAAGTATAGACAGCATAGACCAGACAGACTTCATAAGGTATTTGGAAAGAAAATGGTAGCAGAATTAAATGTTTCTTTCCAGTTGCAAAAAAATGTTCACTGTGAAATGGATTTTCACAGAGACAGGTTGTAAGCAACATAAATGTCCAACAGTAAGGTAATGGCTACGTAAATTGCAGTGCACTCATTTAAGTGGACTATGATAAAGCCATTTGAAGTGATAATTATAATGATTGGTAATAACAGGATGTGTTTATGACATAGTGTTAAGTGGAGAAAAAAAAGAATATAAAGCAGTTACCCTATGATTACAGCTATGTTAAATATTTATATATATTATATATAACTATATTTTATGTATACATTTTTAAAATATTTTGTTTATATATATGCGTACAACTTACCAGGCTAGTAGAATCCTGAGTCATCATTTTTTTCTTATTATATTCAAATGGCCCTTTTTATTATTTGTATTTAAAATTAAAGATGGTATTGCTTTCTTTTGTCTCTGATTTTACTGGCTATAATTTAATAATATAATAAGTTGAATGTGGCTTCTCCCAGATTAACTTTCAAGCCTAAGAAAAGACCACCTGTTAAAGTTCTCTCACATAATCTTTTCTGACCCTAACACATTTAGGACATCCTATGCCCATGCTGTGTCTCAGTTTAAGTTTTAAATCCTGGTTTTATATCCCAGATTAAACACTGATGGACTCTGGTGTAGACCTCTGAGAAATAAGGATGAGTCCTGGGCTGAAGAAGAGAATGCTTTGCCCTTCCCAGGAAATGAACCAGGCGACCTCCAGGGTCTTTTCTACCTTGCCTAGGGTCCTATTTCTTTGCCTGCTGTGGAGTTTTGAGGAAACAGGAAAGACCTAGAATTAGACCTATTATTTAAGAAGTGGTCCAGACTAAACAGCATCTCAACCTACAAGGCACGTTGTATAGGTCCAAATTGTATACAAGTCTTTAAAAGCTGTCCTGTAGCAGGTGATATCACAAAGGTTGATGGCAGAGAGATCAGGCAGCTAACCAGAGATGGGTTCACAGCAGCTTTCCTCAGAAAACTTCCGGGAGGTTCTCAAATGGCCTGTTTGTCACAGGCAGGGAAGGGATGCGAGGCGTGGGCTCATTTCACGTAAGAAGCTAAAAATGTCCAAGGAAGGATACTCATCGATAGCATCCAGCCTTTTCTGGAAGCAGCTCCCCATACTGGAGATCTGGTGACATGGAGGGAGCAAGCATTTTGCTTTCTTACTTTACAAAGTTTTGCAAAACTGTTCCAAGGCTCTGCTTAATGAAGAGCAAGGCCTCCTGGCCAGAAGGGGAGGCAAAGGAGGCCTGTTCCAGGGCTGCCTGCTGGGCAGATTGGAGCACACACCAGACCACAGGTTTTCCTAAATACTTCGTAGCAGAAGATGAAAACAGTGGCTCTGCAAGCGTACCCCATTCAGGAAACCAGGAGTCGGAAGCCTCCTCCACAAACTGGCATTTTTCAGTCATTGTTTGCTTTTTTTAAATTTTATTTATTTATTTATTTATGGCTGTGCTGGGTCTTCGTTTCTGTGCGAGGACTTTCTCCAGTTGTGGCAAGTGGGGGCCACTCTTCATCGCAGTGCACGGGCCTCTCACTATCGCAGCCTCTCCTGCTGCGGAGCACAGGCTCCAGACGCGCAGGCTCAGTAGTTGTGGCTCACGGGCCCAGCCGCTCCGCGGCATGTGGGATCTTCTGGGACCAGGGCTCGAACCCGTGTCCCCTGCATTGGCAGGCGGATTCTTAACCACTGCGCCACCAGGGAAGCCCCATTGTTTGCTTTTATTTTCAATTTAATCTCATCTTTCATGGCCTCCCTGTTGCTTTTTAAGATAAACCTAACCTTTTGCTCTATTCGCTTTGCACTAATGCTAACTTAAAGAACACAGAGAATTCTTGGTAGAAGGCCACCTCCTGAAGACAGAGATTTTATCTCCAGCCTCATCTGGGAGACTTCAGAAACCATCACTTGCCAGGAAAAAAAAAAAATCTTTTAGCTGCCATGTACTTGAGGCTGTCCATTTGCTGTCTAGTCAAATGAAAAAATATTTTTATAAGCAATGGGAACTAGAGAAAACAGTGAGTGATAAGGATCATTGGTTTATTTCCTTTTTCATCAGATAATTTTTAAGTTCATACCCTTCGCCAAAGTTATATCAGCGTCTCCTGAGTCGGAATAGGCTCTGTGGTCACAGACCACAGGGGCCATCCCCACAGGAAGAGTGGAAACCCCAGAGGCCTGCCTGCAGAAGAAAAGCACAGCCTCCATCAGGCATGTTTGTATGTCGCTGCGCCACCACCAGGAACAGGCAGCTCAAGTTGTCACACTATGTAATTTCCTCCATCCCCAAGGAGATCTGGCCGCTCCCTTTCCCTACCTGGCATCCAACTTCACAGACAGTCATCAAATCCTATTTATTTTCTGTCCTTAATATCTTCAATCACAATCCTCTTCTCACCATCATCTCTGCCCAGCCCTAGTTTGTTAAGCATAAGGGAATTATTCCAAGCCTGAGGATGAAGAGTTGATAGAAATGAAATGATGTACCAGGACAAGAGTGAAGAAAGGCACCTAGGATGCAAAATTTAAGGAGGCATCACTCTCAGGATTGAGCAAGTGTAGGGTCAGCTCAGATGAGTGCCTTCCTGAGTTTATGCCCTAGTCACCTCTCTTGTCTTACCCTAATCCCAGCCCTATGATTTTTTTCTTTAATTTTAGTATAAATTATTGCCAGAATCTATTAACACTCATCCAGATGTTACATCCACTTCTCCCCATACCACAGGTACTCATCCAGGTGATACACCTGGGCTCAGATGCTGCCACTTGGTGCCTGCATGCTTGGAGATCTTGCCCCTGCCTGGGGAGGATAAAATATTCAATTATGTTTCTTGAGCTGCCATTTTTCTTTATGGAAGTTTTTCCCTCTGCTCTTTATATTATCTGATTTCATTCTCTGGTTTTAAATCAAGACACCAGCATATTTTTGTCATCACAGGATACCCTTGACAATCAGGTAATCAACACATAGGACAGGGTGTCAGCTGCAGTATTAAGAAGCACAGGTGGGGGGGATGCGCCACGATGAGAGCCATCATAAACAGAAGTGAGGGGAGCCACAGGTACTCGTTATTAATAATTAAGTATCAACACCTGCCAATGATTTGCAGTGCTTGCAATGATAATAATAAATCAGAGCAGAATCAAGGTTATTTCCATAATAACATCCTTGCATTCTCTAGAATTCTCTAGAGTTCTCAAGTGCTTTCCTCAGTAGGAGAGAAAGAGGTGGCTTTACTTCTAGCCTTCCCAGCACTATTTTTACCTTTTAAACACTATGCACACATGTGTGAGGTGCCATGATCTCTTAAGTGTCTCTCCTTAGGACAAAAAGTCAGAGAATGGTGGGTGTGTATTAGAGCTTGGTAAATCCAGGAGGCCCTGAGATGTTTGCTTTCTCCAAACCACTGTCTCTCAAGTACCTCTCACGTGTTCTCCTTGGAGGAGTTTTCCAGGATTGTCTGCATGTATCCAGACCTCTGTCTGGTTGGGCCCTCATGGGTGGATCCTGGAGTGCTTTACACCTCCTTTTTGTTCACAAAACGCATGTAGGTTCCCCACCCTACTCCCCCCCCCCGCCCCCACTACTAGCTTTTCACACAGTTCATGACTAGGGTTTTACTAGGTTAACTTTCATTCAAATGGTGATGATGTTAAAAAATCAGAAGAAATCCTCCTTCCCGTTTGAGCACCCCCCAGCCTTAAGCATTTTGTAGTTGCTGTTGTTAAGTGTTGGATGAGTCAACCATGATTTAGATCATGATGATGTTGGAGGTCAAAAAATTTTAGAAGTTCAAGGATAATGATGACGTGGTGGCAAAAGAGAGGTTTCTCTCCACTTGCCACTGACAGTGCCCTAGATTCATGCATCTTCTCTGGTGTGGGCAGGAATTTTCACATGAGTGGAGCCTTACACAGAAGCAGAGCCTTTCTGCTTCTGGCAGAAATTTTATTATAACCACTTCAGCACATCTCTCTGCAGCCGGCCACTCATGAAAGTAACACTGGCTTTGTTATACAGAACGCATCTTTAAGACAGAGTTTAGTTTTAAGGGGGCCTACCTAGGCTTCGGAGATGGAATCGTCCAGCTGGGAGAGCACAGAAGACTTTTCTTAGTGAATTATGATATTCCACCATTGCCCTTGGTGCCTGGTGATGTCGTGGATCAGCGGTGGCTGGGCTTTCTGACCTGTACGTCAATCTCAAGTTCCGTTTTGGACACAGAGAAGAGAGGGCATCCGGGGAGAGGGAGAGTGGAGACTACAGAAATGGCCTCAACCAAATTAATAATTAGTTTTTAAAGCTAATGAGGTTCTTCTCTAACTCTGCTTATCGGCAGGGTGTGTAATATGCTGCTTTTCCCGCCTCAGGCCGTGTCTCTCTCATGGCAGATTTCAATTCTTACAAGATGCGTTCACTTTAAATTCACTCATTTGCCTCTCTTCTCTTCTAGGTAGCTATAGATTCCACTGCCTCCACCGGGGACCCCAGTAACAGCTGTTCCCTGTGCTGTATCCAGCCCTGCCAGCCCAGCGAGTACCTGAAGGCCTTGGTGGCCGTGGGGGAGATTTGCCAGGACTATGGCAGGTATGAGACTCCCCATCTTTGTGGGTTCCCGTGGCCCCTGGCTGACTCTGGGCAGAAGAATGGAAATTAAGTCATGCTGAGGCTCATGAGGGGACAGAATAAAGCCTGGCCCCAAATGTGTTATTCTCTCCATACCTAGAGAAACTGAGTTCATGCCAAGGTCACACTGGGCACCAAAAAATCCTTTCTCAGCTTTCTTCTCTTACTTGGCTGGCAGGACCACAGGATAGCGATTTTGGTTTCAGTATGTACCTTGCTACGCAAAGTCTGGTCCGTGGACTGGCAACGTAACATCACCTAGGAACTTAGAACATCAAGCCCCGCTTGAGCATCTGAATCAGCATCTGCATTGTAACGAGATTCCCAGATGATTTGTGTGAACTTTGGAGTTTGAGAAGCACCAGTTTATTAGGTACTTTCTATCTGATTCTCACATTAACCCTTCTGTAGTGGGTGTTGTTTAACAGAAGAGGAAAACTGTGCAGGGAGCTGAAGTGAGCTGTGCCCTGTCCCACAGCCAGGGGCAGGATTTAAACCCAGAGCCAGCTCACTGCACGGCGTAAGCTCGTAATCATGGGGTTTCACTGACCTCAAAAGCTATTGGTAACTTCAGCAGAGGGTCTGTGTCTGCCCGTGTGCATGTGAGTGTGTGCCCACGCCAGTGTGTGTGTGTGTGTGTAGAAGACACGATTTTGAGATCAGATCAGTATTTATTTTTACTGGGTGGTAAATATTGACCTTTCCCACCAAGAGAATTCTCTATAATAAATGATTTACATAAATCACCTTAAACTGAATTTATTCTGCCTTTCCAGTATTTCCAGATTGAGGTGAAGTTGTTGACATGTTTGATCAAGAAGGCTCTTTGAGGTAGAACTAGTGTAAGTATATATATGGGTAAATCTCAGTTGACTGCCCAGTGTGATAATAAAACAGGGCTAGTTAGTCATGAGCAGCAATTAATTGGCCTGTTAAACCAGGAAAATGAAGAAAGTGACCCTGTCCTCCAGTTTCAGATTTCATGGAATGGCCTGATTTCTGTTCGTCCTAGTCTCACAACTGGTGATAACTGTATTAAAAACCTGATGCCCAGGCACCATAGCAAGTGACACAACCTAGTGACCAGAAGGTACAGAGAAACCAACAGGACAGGTAACAGAGTTTCCGTCAGTGTCCTTCCCGCTGACGAGCCTCTGCATTCAGCTTGGTCATCGCCAGTAACTCAAATGCGTGTGAGGCCAGTTGGGGATGAATGAGCATGTCCAGTCAAACCAGATAGCTTTAAATGCTAGGCCTCTGCCAACACTTCTCCTCTTACACATTTGGAATGGAGGGCAATAATGGCACTTTAAATTACCTTGTTGAAGTGATACTTATACTTAACCTTGAGATATTGTCTGTGAAGACAACTTGAATCTCAGCTCTGATTTCTTCAGGCCTCAGTTCAGGGAGGATTCTTAGAGAGGCTCATGTCATACGGAGATTTCTTACCAAGGAGGGAAAAGACAAACAGATTGCATCCCCACTGTCAGAAAGTCCTCCAAGTGTTCCCAAGAAACCAACACAGTAATTCTCTCCTCTCTATCACACACAATTTGAGGGGACTGTCCTTTTCCTGGTGTATGTCCTTGGCGGCTTTGTCATAAACTGACCACATATGTGTGGATTTCTTTCCCAGGCTCTATTCTATTCCTGTGGCCCATGCCTCTTTTTGTGCTATTTCTACACTGTTTGGTTACTGTAGCTTTGTGATATGGTTTCAAGTCAGTGAGTGAGTTTCCTCCAGCTGCTGTTCTCCTTTCTCAGGGTCCCCTTGGCTGTTCAGGGTCCTTTGTAGTTCCATACAAATGTCAGGATTGTTTGTTCAGCTTCTGTGAAAAATTCCATTGGAATTTTGGTAGGATGTGCATTAAATGTGTATGCTGTTTTGGGTAGAATGAACATTTTAGCACTACTAAGTCTTTCCATCCATAAGCACAGGATATCTTTCCATTTCTTTGCATCTTCAATTTCTTCATTGATGTTGTAAGGTTTTCAGCGTGCAGCTGTTTCACATCTTGGGTTAAATTCATTCCTAGGTATTTGGTTCTTTTGTTGTTATTGGAAATGGGATTGTTTTCTTAATTTCTGTCTCTGATGGTTCATTATTAGTGTATAGAAACACAAGTGTTTTTAGTGTATTGATTTTGTATCCTGCAGCTTTACTGAATTCATTTATTGGTTCTGACAGTTTTTTGGTGATTTAATACAGGAAACTGGAATTAGAAATCCCACTGTTTATACCACATCCAGCTCAGCTACAACACCCAAGATAGGGTGGTTACTATTATAATCTTCCCACACTGCCCCTTAAAAACATGTGAAATTTTACAGTGGCTAATTACATCATCACTTTGGGTGAGCAGGATCTGGGTAGGGCTTGGCCTCTACAAAGATCGTTATCTTCTCTACATTTCTGTCCTTTTATTGACACAGTTGCTTTGAAAAGTAGTTTATTTTACAGTAATTTCAAATGTACAGAAAATTTTCCATAGCAGTACAAAGTACTCACATTTGCCACTTCACACAAAACACTTCAGTGTGTTTTACCCAAAACATGGATACACTCCCAGGGAACAAGCACTTTTAACCACCAAATGAGGAGGATTATAATTTCTTATAATAATCTGATCCATAGGTCCACTTCAACTTTCACCACCTGCCCCAACTCTATGGAAATATCTTTTTCATTGTGACCCAGTTTTCTTTTTTTTTCTGAAACCTTGACTGTGACTTTCCCTCATGTTCAAAACCTTGATGGCTTTAAAGCACAGGATGAGTATGATATCTGTATGGCTTCTTTCACTTAGGGTGTTGTCAGCATTCCTCCATGTTGTAGCATGTATCAGTACTTCATTTTTTCCACTGCGAATAAAAACATATAACATTTACCATTTAAGCCATTTGGTGTGTACAGTTCTGTGGCACTCACTGCATCTACATCGTTATAAAAATATCCTCACCACTTATTTCCTGAACTTTCTCATTTTCCCCAAGTGAAACTGTATCCATTGAACACTGACTCCTCTCAGCTCCTGCAACCACATTCCTTCTGTCTTTGAATTTGACTCCCCTAGATACCTTATGTAAGTGGAACCATAGAATTTGTTCTTCCGTGACTGACTTATTTCATTTAGCATAGTAAGTTCAAGGTTCATCCACATTGTAGCATGTGTCAGAATTTCCTTAGTTTTCAAGGCTAAGTAATATTCCTTTGTGTATATACCACATTCTGTTTATCCATTCATCCATCAGTGGACACCTGGGTTGCTTCCACCTTTTGTTATTGTGAATGATGGTGCTATGAATATGAATGTACAAATACCTGTTCCAGTCCCTGCTTTCAAATATTTTGAGTAAATGCCCCAAGGTGGAACTGATGGATCATATGTTAACTCGGAGTGTAACTTTTTAAGGAGCTGCCATATTATTTTCACAGTGGCTGCACCATTTTACTCTATTCATTTATATGGCAGAATAATATGGTAGTTTATGGATGTACCACATTTTGTTTATTCACCTATTGATGGACATTTTAATTGTTTCTACCTTTTGGCTATTATGAACAGTGCTGCTATGAATATTTGTGTACAAGTTTTTGTTTGAACACTTGTTTTCAATTCTTTGGTGTCTGTACCTAGGAGTGGAGTTGTTGAACCCTATCGTAATAATTGGGTTGGCCAAAAAGTTTGTTCGGCTCTTTCCGTAAGATGGCTCTAAGTAGCCCTTAGTTGTCTTTAACTTCATTCAAAACAATTTTGTGAGATTCTTTGTGACGGCTGTCATATCAGCGTGCATTTAGCAAAAGACTTATCAAAGTTGGTGAATTTTTGTATAGCCATTGTAATATTGAAGATGAAAAAAAGGCGACATTTTTGGCATATTATGCTTTATTATTTCAAGAAAGGTAAAAAGGCAACCGAAATGCAAAAAAAAGGTTTGTGCAGTGTATGGATTTGTGCTGTGACTGATTGAATGTGTCAAAAGTGGTTTGCAAAGTTTCATGCTGAAGATTTCTCGCTGGACGATGCTCCATGGTCGGGTAGACCAGCTGAAGTTGACAGCGATCAAATGGAGAAATTAATTGAGAACAGTCAACATTATACCACATGGGAGATAGCCAACATACTCAAAATATCTAAATCAAGCACTGAAAATCATTTGCACCAGCTTGATTTTATTAATTGCTTTGATGTTTGGGTTCCACATAAGTTAAGTGAATTTCCGCATGCGATTCTCTACTTAAATGCAATGAAAACGTTCCATTTTGAACAGATAGTGACAGGTGATGAAAAGTGAATACTGTACAATAATGTGGAATGGAAGAGATTGTGGGGCAAGCGAAATGAACCACCACCAACCACACCAAAGGCCGGTCGTCATCCAAAGAAGGTGATGTTGTGTATATGGTGGGATTGGAAGGGAGTCCTCGATTATGAGCTCCTTCCGGAAAACCAAATGATTAATTCCAACAAGTACTGCTCCCAGTTAGACCAACTGAAAGCAGCACTGGACGAAAAGCGTCCGGAATTAGTCAATAGAAAATGTATAATCTTCCATCAAGATAATGCAAGACCTCATGTTTCTTTGATGACCAGGCAAAAACTGTTACAGCTTGGCTGGGAAGTTCTGATTCATCTGCCATATTCACCAGACATTGCACCTTCAGATTTCCATTTATTTTGGTCTTTACAAAATTCTCTTGATGGAAAAAATTTCAGTTCCGTGGAAGACTGTAAAAGGCACCAGGAACAGTTCTTTGCTCAAAAAGATAAAAAGTTTTGGGAAGACAGAATTATGAGGTTGCCTGAAAAAGGGCAGAAGCTAGTGAAACGAAAGGGTAAATATGTTGTTCAATAAAGTTCTTGGTGAAAATGAAAAATGTGTCTTTTATTTTTACTTAAAAACCAAAGGCACTCTTTGGCCAACCCAGTACATTTATCTTTTTGAAGAAATGTCAAAGTATTGTTCACGTAGGCTGCACCATTTTACATTTCCACAGTGTTTAAAAGTTCCATTTGCTCTACATTGTTGCCAATATTCATTATTTTTAATTTTTCTTGACTATAACAATTGTGTGTTTGAAGGGGTATTGCATTATGGTACGAATTTGCATTTCCATCATGACTACTGATGTTTGACATCTTTTCATGTCCTGTTGACCATTTGCATGTCTTGTCTGGAGAAGAGTCTGATCAAGTCCTTTGTGCATTTTAAAAATTGAGTTCTTTGTGTTTCTGTTGATGAGTTTCTTGATATGTTCTGGATAACAGACTCTTAGTAGATATATCATGTGCAAATATTTTCTTCCATTCTGTGGACTGTCTTACTTTCTGGATAGCAGTTTTGATGTGATAAAATTATTAACTTTGAGGAAACCCAGTGTATCTATATTTTATTCATTGCTTAAGCTTTGATGTCAGATCGAAGAAACCACTGCTAAATGCAAGGTCATGAGGATTTATTCCCTTGGTTTATTTTAGAGATTATAGAGTCATCCCTTGGCATCTACTTTGCTAGGGTTAAGGTCTGTGCTTAGAGTCAGTGTCAGGGTTTAGGGTGATGGTTAAAGGGTCAGGGTCAGGGATTAGAGTTGAGGTGTCAGGATCGAGGGTCTAGGATCCAAGGTTAGGATTGTTAGGTTTAGGGTAATAGGGTAAAGGGTTAGGGTTATAGGTTAGGATGTTAGGGTTAGGGTGAGGGTTAGAGTTAGGTTAAAGGATAACCTGTTCTCACCCTCCTTGTCCCTCTCCATCTCTCTGAAGCCTCCAGGATGGACAGAATTCTCCCAAGGTCACAAATGAGTCAGGTAGGTGAGCTGTATCATTGTTTGTCTTCCCCTCAGTCCTGGGCTCTTGGGAGACGAATGAAATGTCTGTACTGTCTCTGTTTCAAATCGACCTCAATCTCAGTCAGGGGCTGTGGAGGCCATCAGAAGTCATGTAGGGTTTCTCTCTTCCCTCCCTCCTGCCTGAAAGGGGTGGTGCCAGCCCCACTCTGCCTGGGCAGTCCCAGGTTCCAGCACAGCTCTGACACGAGGGCACTCTGAAGACGTGCAGATTTACACAGGACTGGGTGCAGTGACCAGCTGACCCTCAGGTGCTGCCTTCTTGAGGGCAGCTGGGGCCCTTCTGGGACTTCATGAATCCTTTGTCCCATCTGAGCGGGCATCAGTAGAAAATCAAGTCTCAGACAGGATAACCCTTGACCTCTGACCATCCAGGCAGGCATCTGTGGTTCTCCAGCTCAGCCCAGCCTGGGCTCTGTCAAGCCCCTGTGGCCAGTTACTGAGCTGCACCTGCCGCTGGGCAATTGAACAACCACCTGGGCAGCATAGACAGCCCCTTGGCATGTTTATGTTCCCAACATCCATGTGGTTGAGAAAAGGGCCCTCTCCCTCACAGCCTCTTAGCCTGCCGAGAGAGGTCATAACCCTTCAAATGTTGAATGTGGCCCTGGCCACAAAAACCATACAAAAGACCGTGGCCCTGCAGTCCTTTGGCCTTCCAGTTGTTACAAACTTTTGACTTTCATACTTGTTAAGAATCAAAGCTATGGGAGCAGCTGGGCCTCCCAAGAGGCAGTTTCACAGGGACTGCATGTTATTAGAGAGTCATATACACACCCATGTGGCCTTTGGAAAGCCTGCTGATTATGAATTCCATGGTATTGAATAATCCTTGAGCCTCCCAGTACTTCATTGAGCAATAATTTCTTTACCACCCTAGCATTTGGAACCTGCTCTTTGTAAAGGCAGGAGAAGAGACTGGAAAAGTGAGCAATATTGTTCTTCGGGGATGGGTGATTAATGTGGCCGGGGGCAGGCATATGCATCCTGGGCAACCACCTCTCGGGAACAAGAATGAGGTCCGTGTGCCTTCTGAGAGCACATAGGCTATTCTGGGCCAGTCTCTGTGATGCAAGGACCCGGTGACCAAGGCAGGATCCTTGTGTTTACCATCATCATCAACCTTGCTTTTCAGCAAATGGAAGAACTTTTTGCTGTCATGGGAGGATAGCGGGAGCAGGGATGGGTGGCTACAGCCCCTGACCCTAAGTGAATCCCTTACTACTTTTTGCTTCCGATTCTGTGCCATGCAGTGGACTGTCAGTGATATGGAATCTGCCGCTTTTGCTGAGCCAGCATCTGTCCTCATGTCCAACTGCAGCACCTCAGCTTTCCTTTTGGAACTACATCTCACCTGCTTCCAGTCCAAACAGTTTCAGGGGGCTGACCTTATATTCCACTCACCTAGAAGATGGGTATATGATCCACATCTAGCCAATCCCATTTTTCATCCTCTGCTTGCTGTGATCGGTTCAAAGGTGAGAATGTGACCCAAGCCAGGCCAAAGGCATTCAAAGTCATGAGTTTTCATAGAACCCTAGGGAAGGAGAAACCCCTCCTGGTAGAATGGGTGTTGTGTGGGTGTCATCTTGGAGTTGCTGGTGGCCCTGGATGCAGTGAGAGAGACTGTGCCCGTGAATGGGACCACCCCAAGGCATTCAGCAGGACTGATGTTTGGAGAGGGACCAGGTCATACTACAAGAACGTGAGCCATTGGACTTGACATCTCCAAACCCACTCTTCAACTTGTCTCTTGTATTAATTTATTTCTATCATTTAAAATAATGTTAATTTATTTTACTTGAGTAAGTACGTCTAGTCCCTTGTAATCCAAAAAGTCCTGACTCATCAGGATCAGTGATTCCTGAGACTCCTTCTGGCATGGTGTCCTCATTGGATGGGGCATGTCTGGGGAAGATGAAGACACTGAGTGGGGTCAGATCTAAGGGGAGCTGCCAAACAACTCTCTCCCTGTTCTTCCATGCCCCAGGAGAGGAAAACCCCAGAACAACGAGAGGAGAACTAGCAGGGAGAAAGGGTCATAGCATGGTTAATTGGTCTGCTTGTATTTTCCATATTTTACGGTTCATTTTGTTTGTATAGTGTTAGGAAATCACTGTTTTATCCTAGATTTATAGTTTGATGCAATAGCTTGTTGTATTTGACCTTTAATTTCACCTTTCATTCGTTTTCTACAGAATTGTCACAGTTAATGAACAAATATGGATACCTTACTACTAACTAAAATCCATATTTTATTCGGGTTCCCTTCGTTCTCCCTTTTTTCTGTCCTAGGATCCCATCCAGGGTATCACATGGCATTGAGTCATCATGTCACTTTAGGATCTTTCTGGCTTTGACATTTTCTCACACTATCCTTCTCTCAGTGACCTAGGTAGTGTTGAGGAGGACTAGTCAGGTATTTTGTAGACTGTCCTGCACTGGGATTTACTTGACGTTTTTCTTGTGATTAGAATGGGGTCATGGGTTTTAAGGAAGCGTATCACAGAGGTAAAGTGCTTTCTCATTACTTTATATCATAGGAACATACATCAAAGCAACACTGTTCATGTTAACTTTGCCCTCCTGGCTGAGGTAGTTTTTGTCATATCTTCTGCACTGTGAAGTTACTTTTTCCCCAAGTCCATACTTTGCGTATTCTTCAGGATGAAGTCACTATGTGGCACTCACACTTCAGGAGAGGGGAGTTAGCCCCACCTCCTTAATGAATGGCTGAATATCTACATCAGCTATTTGGAATACTTAAACGTAGGAGATTTCTATTCAACAGTACTCATTAAAAAACAACAAAACACTATCTAATCATTTCTTTTTACCAGCGTGGACACCCTACCCAGAAAATTATTTTAAGCTTTTGGTCATAATCCAGCAGTGCAGTATTTGGCTGCTCAATTCATTCCTGCTTTGGCTATTGAGAGCTCTTTCTATTGGCTCCTGCTTTCCTCTGACATAATTCCATCTTGTGGGTTTCTTTTTATCTTTGTACACATGTTTTTATGTGCTTGTTGACCATCTATGTTTCTTGTCTGGAGAAAGGTGTGTTCAAGTCCTTTTCCATTTTAAAATTTGGGTTGTCTTTTTGTGGAAGATTTGTAAAAGTTCTTGATGTATTCTGAAGGACAGACTCCTGTCAGATATATCATGTGCACATATTTTCTTCCGTTCTGTGGGTTGTGTTTTCACTTTCTGATAGCACCTTTTGATGCACAAAATGTTTTAAAGTTGAGGAAATGTAATCTGTCCATTATTACATGAGTATTGTAACCATCTGCCTTTGCTTATCTGTAACTTCCCACTCCAATGGTAAGAAACCTGGCTTCCAACATTCGTCATTCATTGAATTTATTGCTTGCTCCATTCCAGCTTAGTACAGATATAGTAGTTTCAGTATTGTTAGCTACTAACACCATGGAAAGAACTTATAGAGTCCAGTATTTACGTATGGCACAGTTTGCCTTTGTTCTACAGATTCCATTCTTTTCCATAGTTAACTAGGTCAAGTACCTTTTGCCCCACCACTAACAGTGAGTTTTTTTTCACACATTTCTAAATCAGATTATTTGTCACATTCTCTATTCCACCCTATGACATTCCCATATCGTAAATAACTGTATTTGAATATGTCATGATTTACTTGTTGGGTCGTAAAAATCCATGGTTTTAGACTAATGCCACAGGAGGAGCTAAGCATTTCCCTTCTGTCTTCCGGCTTAGGTGTCACACTTAGAACAGTGTCTACCCCAAGATTCTGCATATATTTACTAAAAGGGCTTCATTTTATACCTCTCATCTTTAATCCATCTGGATTTCCCTTTCAAATAACAAAAATGCTATTTCAAATTTAAAAAAAATAAAAATTCACTAGTCCCCTCTTAAAATATGTGGGCAGACACAAAAAGTCACCTTTTGTATAGTTTCATTTATAGGAAACATCCAGAATAGGTAAAGAAACAGGTAAAGGAAGAGGATTAGGGGTCGTGAGAGGCTGGGGAAGGGAAGAATGGGGAGTGTGTGCTTTGGATACAGGGTTTTATTTGGGGGGAATTAGTCTGAAACTATTCAGTGGTGATATTTGCACAGCGTTGTGAATACTTAATTGCACAATTTAAAATAGAAAAAGTTTAAATTTTATCATTTCACACGTAAAACAAAGGATGGGATGCCATAAATGTGGGGAAAAAAATAAAATTACAAAACACACAAACACAAATGAGTACAGGGGAAGGAAAGTAAATTTTGGGTGGGAGAGTGGGTTGATGGTGTAGATCAGGAGTTGACAGCAGTGGTGGTTGCAGAGCCAGCTCTGCCTGGGTGTGTGGTGGTTTCTGAAATGGCTTTGGGTCTCCTGCAAGAGCTGGTGCATGCTCTCCCTGCAGGGGTGGTGAATTTTGACCTGGCTCTGGGTCTCCGGCTGGAGCTGTGAGAGAAGAAAAGATTACCCACATGCCTGCCTTTCCATGTCCTTTTCCAAGGACAGATATCTTCCCAGAGCCTTCCAGAGAAGTCCCAGCCCAGGAACTTCTCAGACTGCAGTCCACCAGATGGGTGGTCTGGGGCCAGTCTTTGCTCCTGGCCCAACACCAGCCTCTGGGTACTCCTTCCTGTGTGGCCCAGAACTCACCCCTCCCACACACTCACATGCACCCACCCCCGGCCTTCTCACCTTTGGTCTCTGCCTTGGTGGGCTCCAGGTCCTCCAGCTGACTCAGGGGAAGGTTGTCATAGTGTTCCAGGTCAGAGCTGGATGTGCTGAGCTGCACGTAAGCCCAAGATGGGACATTGGAGAATGGCTTGGGTGGTATGCGGGCAGGAGGCCTTTCCCATTCACCTCTGGGTCCTGGTTCTGGAGAACCCTCCGTGGACACACTCACCAGGAGGCTGCGTTGGCCCTCTTTGGCAGTGTGGTGCAGTGGCCTCTCACTTGGGGAGATGGATTAAGTATCACCATCAACAAGCTCCTCGTGGCTCTGTGGGGTGGGGCTCTGCAATGACAGTGACCAGCAGCCAGCCTGGCCTGGATGTATCAGAGCCCTGCCAGGCCTTTATCTTATTGCTGTTTCTTCTGCCCACTAGACCTGCTTCCAGATCAGGCACAGACCTGTGTCTGCTCAGATATCCACCTGGGAGGAAAGAGATGCCTCTAGAGGGCTTGGGATAAACCTCAGGCAAAAGGGCGCTGCCCCAGCTCTCCACATCCCACACAGCCAGCTTTGACCTGGGGTGTGGATATGACCAGCCCACCAGGCTTCTGACCTGCTCTTGCTTGAAGTAGACCCACTCCACATAAACCCCCTATGTCCACACATACAAGGAGGGGACATAGGGTTACCTGGGTGGAATCAGAGTGGTGGCCTGGTGTAATTCCTGCATCATATGGTAGTGCTACTTTTAATTTTTTGAGGAACCTCCATACTGTTTTCCATAGTGGCTGTACCAATGAACATTCCCAACAAAATGCATGAGGGTTCCCTTTTCTCCACATCTTTGCCAGTACTTGTTATTTGTTGTCTTTTGGATGATAGCCATTCTTTCAGGTGTGAGGTGATAATCTCATTGTGGTTTGGGTGTGCATTTCCGTGATGATAAGTGATATTGTTTATCCTTTCATGTGTCTGTTGGCCATCTGTATATATTCTTTGGAAAAATGCTTGACATTCTGCCAATTTTTTAATTGGTTTTTGTTTTTTGGAGGTTGAGTTGTGTGTTTTTGGTCTATTTTGGATATGAACCCCTTACCAGATATATTGTTTGCAAATATTTTCTCACATTCAGTAAGCTGCCTTTTCATTTTGTGGATGGTTTCCTTTGCCGTTGGAAAGCTTTTCAGTTGGATGGAGTCCCATTGGCTTCTTTTGCTTTTGTTTCCCTTGCTTAAGGAGACAGATCCCAAAAATATTGCTAAGTCTGATGTCAGAGAGCATACTGCATATGTTTTCTTCTAGGAGTCTTATGGCTTCAGGTCTTACATTGAAGTATTTGATTCATTTTGAGGTTTTTATAGATGGTATGAGAAAGGATTCCAGTTTGATTCTCATGCATGTAGCTGTCCAGTTTTCCCAACACTGTTATTGAAGAGGCTATCTTTTCCCCATTGTATATTCTCACCTCCTCTGTCATAGATGAACTGACCATAAAGTGTGGGTTTATTTCTGTGCTCTCAGTTCTGTTCCATGGATCTATGTGTGTTTCTTTGGTGCCAATACCATATTGTTCTGATGATTCTAGGTTTGTAGTATAGTTTGAAATCAGGGAGCGTAACATGTCCAGGTTTGTGCTTCTCTTAAGGTTGTACTGACTTTTCAGGTTCTTTTGTGTTTCCATACACATTTAAGAATTCTTTGTTTTAGTTCTCCAAATGATCCCATTGGTATTTTGATAGGATAGGAATGGTATTGAATCTTCAGATTGCTGTGAGGTGTGGAATCATTTTAACAATACGAATTGTTCAAATCCATTAGCACAGCATATTTTTCCATTTGTTTGTGTGGTCTTCAATTTCTTTCATCAAGGTCTTCCAGTTTTCTGACTACAGGTCTTTTACCGCCTGGTTTAGATGTAACCCTTAGGCATTTTATTTTTGTTAATGTTATTGTCAGTGGAGTTGTTTTCTTAATTTCTCATTCTGATAGTTTGTTGTGAGTGTATAGAAATGCAACCGATTTCTGTAGATTAATTTTCTATCCTGCAACTTAACTGAATTTTCCAATGGGTCCTATCTGTTTTGGGGTGTCTTCTTCAGGCTGTTCTACAGAGTATCATGTCATCTACAAACAGTGACAGTTTTACTTTTTCCTCTGCCATTAGATTCCTTTTATTTCTTTTTCTCATCTAATTAGTATGGCTAGGACTTCCTAGACCTTCGAACGAAAGTGGCGAGAGTGTTCAGGGTTAGAGTTAGGTTTAAGCGTAACTGGCCCTCTTTCCCTTCCTCCCTCTCCATCTCTCTGAGGCCTCCAGGAAGGACAGGACTAGTCTAGGGTCACACATGACTTAGGGACTTGAGCTGGACCATTGTTTCTCTGCCCCTGGTCATGGGCATGGTTTTGTGTACCATCTGTGTAATTCTTTGATCAGGTGTTTATTCAGAGCTTTCCCTATTTTTAATGGGGTTGTCTGTGTTAGAGTTCTTTGTATATTTTGAAACAAATCCTTTGTTAGATATGTGTTTACAGATATTTTTCTCGGTCTGTGGCTTGTCTTCTGATTTTCTGAATAAGGCCTTTCACAGAGTAGAAATCTTTAATTTTACGAAGTCCATAATATTCCTTGTTTTTCTTTGTAGATTGCCTTTTTGTGTTTTTTTGTTAAAACTTGGAGCTCATGATCTACGTGACCAAACCCAAGCTCCTGTCAGTTTTCTTCTGTGTTTTCTTCTATAATTTTGAATAGTTTTGTATTTAAAATTTTTCTATTAATAATTTTGAGTGAATTTTGTGAAAGTTGTTAAGTTTGCATCTACATGCATTTCATTCCATGCGGTTTCCAATTAATTGTTCCTTAACTATTTTTAAGAAAGTTGTGGGGTGTTATCTCCATTTCAGTTTGAATTTCCACAGTTTAATGGATTCAGCGGTTCTGCCTGCAGGGAGCGCTGTCACCAGTGAACTGTGAGTGAGGCGTGGCCTGCAGTTCCGGGACTGTCCACAGGGGGGCCAAGCCCGCCTCGCTGACCCACGGCGCATGCGCATTCCACCTGGTACTTGGCTCTGCGCTGCTGAAAGGAATTCTGTTTCCTCAGGCACCGCTTGGGCCTGGGATGCCTCGGGTCAGCGTCTCTGCCAACAGGAGCTCAGTCTCCTTAGGGCTCGCTGGCTTTTGGCTTCAGAACAACACAGGACTGCATCCATGCAGACCGGAGCTGGGTTCCCTGGCGACCGGGGAGGAAAAGGTGAGAGAACAATGAGGAGAAGCTTCCTGTGTGCGACTGACTTCTGAGGTGCGGTCCGTCTTCATACGACCCAGGAAGGGCTTCATGTTGAAAACTGGGTTTTCATCAGTTTTGTGGGCAGTGTAACCGGCATGACTTATGTGGTGTCCATTTTTCCCAGCACTGCTTATTGTGGGGACTGTCCTTCCCCTTGGTGTGTCCTTGGCCCGTTTGTCATAAAGTAACTGACCCCATCTGCGTGGGTTTAATTCTGGGCCCTCTGTTCTGTTCCTGTTGCCCACGTGCCTGTTTTTGTGCCAGGTCCACACTTTTGGTGACTGTGGCTTCGTGCTGTAGTGTGACGTCAAGGAGCGAGATGCCTCCGGCCTGTTCTCCTTTCTGAGGATCGCTTTGGCTAATTGGGGTCCTTTGTGGTTCCATACAAATATTAGGATGATTTGCTCTGTTTCTGTAAAAAGTACCATTGGAATTTGGTAGGGATTGCATTCACTATGTACATTGCTTTGGGTAGAATGGAAATCTTAACGGTAATTCTTCTATTCCATGAGAACAGGGTATCTTTCCATTTATTTGTGTCTTTTTCAATTTCTTCATCAATGTCTTGAAGTTTTCCAAGTGCAGGTCTTTCACGTCCTTGGTTAAATTTATTCATAAATTTAAATGACTAGGAGTCCGGTGGAGGGGCGGGAGCCCCGTGCCCCGTCCCCCATTCTCCCCACCTCCTCAACCCCTGCGGGCCACTGGCTGGCGGGGAAGGCGCCCCGACACCCGTGGCTCACTGCGCCTTCTCTCCGCGCCAGGTCGCCAGGCCCCAGGCACTGAAGGGTGTGGACCCCGGACGTCGCTGGGACAGCCCCTCCCCGCTGCTCACGGCGCTGCCGCCGCTCCTTGGACTCGGGTTCGCGCGTGCTCACTTCATCCCAGTCCCGGGCGAGCAGCGTTGGGTTTATGTCTTTATTTGACGAAAACGAGCTGTTGCGCAGCCACTGGTACCTGTACTGGGGAAACACAGCATACAAGCAAGAAGCTTACAGCCTCAGTGGCGAAAAATTTTTCATGTCAGAGACCAAGAACTCTTGCAGTCGTTTATGTCATCCCTTCTTCTCCAGACAGAGGATACCAAAAAGTTGCAATCAAAGATCTCTTCATGTTATTGATAAAGCCACTAATAAGCCAAAATGTCTGTCATCGTCAACCATAGCATGTCAGACCAGTTCTATTGCTACAAGATGCCCCGTCTGATTGCCAAGGTTGAGAGCAAAGGAAATGGAATCAAGACAGTTATAGTCAACATGGTTGACGTAGCCAAAGTGCTTAATCGGCCTCCAATGTATTCCACCAAATATTTTGGTTGTGAAGTAGGAGCACAGACCCAGTTTGATGTTAAGAATGACCGTTACATTGTCAGTGGATCTCATGAGGCGAATAAGCTGCAAGACATGTTGGATGGATTCATTAAAAAATTTGTTCTCTGTCCTGAGTGTGAGAATCCTGAAACAGATCTGCACGTCAATCCAAAGAAACAAACAATAGGTAATTCTTGTAAAGCCTGTGGCTATCGAGGCATGCTTGACACACATCATAAACTCTGCACATTCATTCTCAAAAACCCACCTGAGAATAGTGACAGTGGTACAGGAAAGAAAGAGAAGGAAAAGAAAAATAGAAAGGGCAAAGACAAGGAAAATGGCTCCGTGTCCAGCAGTGAGACACCACCCCCCCCCCCCCACCCCATCAATGAAATCAGTCCTCCGCATGCTGTGGAAGAAGAGGAAGATGATGATTGGGGGGAGGATACAAGCTCAAAGGCGAAGAATGGATGAAATCAGTGACCATGTGAAAGTTTTAACCCTCAGTGATGATTTGGAAAGGACTGCTGAAGAGCGGGTCAATATCCTGTTTGATTTTGTTAAGAAAAAGAAAGAAGAGGGTGTTATTGACTCATCTGACAAATTGTAGCTGAAGCAGAAAGACTGGATGTAAAAGCCATGGGCCCTCTTGTTTTGACTGAAGTTCTTTTTAATGAGAAAATCAGAACAAATTAAGAAATACAGGCGCCATTTCTTACGATTTTGTCACAACAACAAAAAAGCTCAACGGTACCTTCTTCATGGCTTGGAGTGTGTGGTAGCAATGCATCAAGCTCACCTCATCTCCAAGATTCCACATATCTTGAAGGAGATGTATGATGCAGACCTTTTGGAGGAAGAAGTCATCATTAGCTGGTCAGAAAAGGCCTCTAAGAAATATGTCTCAAAAGAACTTGCCAAAGAGATTCATGTCAAGGCGGAACCTTTTATAAAATGGTTGAAGGAAGCAGAGGAAGAATCTTCCAATGGTGAAGATGATGATGAAGATGAGAATATTGAGGTGGTGTATATTCAAAGACTGCCATTGTACCGAAAGTTGAAGCTGTAAAGTCTGACAACAAGGACGATGACATTGATATTGATGCCATTTAAAGGGGTGGGTGCAGCCCAGCTTAACAGTGTAATGCTGAGAATCTTTCTGCATCATCAGCCAAAAGTGCAACATGTATGTGCAAAAGCTAAAATGGCTTAACGTCATGCTATACTTTCTACTAAAAATGTATTGCTGTGAGTGGTCTGTATTTAAACCCAACAGGACATCTAGGGAGTCCATACACATATCAGTGAGCAGATGCAGTTTGCTTATTTACAGCATGTTTCTTTTTGAAAATTTAGTGGTGGACACATTCGGATCACACTTATACAGTTATAAAGATTTGATTTTGGTCGTTCTTCAGATTTTTGGCTCTGAATGATTTAAGTAAGCTGAAATAATTGGCTCCTTTAAAAAATGTTGCACCATCATTTAATCTGATAGGATTACTGGAGCCTGTTAGATATTGTTAGGTGCTGAGACTATAAAGAGGTCTCAGCAGAACATGAACATAAACTTATCAATACCTTAATCATTAAGAAATGTAGTACTTTTAAGTCTTATTTCTAGTCCCTCAGATTGGCATGTGGTAATATACATTCTTCCCATGCGAAGGTGGATGGATAATCAAATGACAGTGCAACACCTTTATCTTACTGAGAAGTTAAAATGACCTGAGTGTCCTATAAATAATTTTAAGAACAGGTTTTGAAACTTGAATTGTTTTTTTTCATTTCTTCTATACTTGCCCCACATTGTAGTCTTTGAAGTCATGTGCATTGCACATTGGATGAGCCAGAGGAATTATTACATTAACATATAAACATTTTATTATGTGTATGTAGCTCTTGCTTTATACTGAGAGAAAACTGAAACTTTGGGGAGTGATTAGTAAGCTCTACGATTTTATTTGGGGGAAGAAGGAAAAGGTACACTTAATCTCTAGCAAAAACTGAGCATAATTTTTCAGCATTTACTCTTGATTCAAATTACAATTTCAAAATATTTAGACATACTGTATGTTTTGTTCAGTGTGGATTTTTCCCCTGATAAACTGGTTCTTTGATGACTTCTGCATTTGGACACATAGCTTATACTTTTTTGGTTTTTGTTGCTATCTTGCCAAAATAAGTGTTAACTATATCTCAGATTCCCCCACCCACCGCCCCCCAAAATGTCTTATTTTTTAAAAAAGCTAAAAGCATACTTCTAAGAGCCTATATTTTGGTGTAAGACATGGGGTGTTTTTTATTTTCACAATGAATATTGTGAGATAGATACCCAGGAAGTCTGTGATGATGGCAACTGAAAGCAGGTGACTAGGGCCTGACCCAGCCCATCCTGGGCTTTAGATTTGGAAATAACTCCCTTGTGATTTGCTTGCCCAATTTGCTGATGTAAACTCACTTGATAGAAGGGCTTATGACTACATCTGAGAAATTATCTTGAAGATACAAATTTACACAAAAAGTACACTGTGGGAATCAAAATGCATGGAGTGAATTTTTTTTGGAGCACTGGCTTATATCATTCACCTCTTTGTTTGTGACCCATCTCACAGATTGTAATGAGACCTTAACAAATGTATGTAAGTTTTTTTCACATTGAAATTATATAAACATTTGGTATAATAAAACCTGGTCAGCTTGATATTTTAAGAAATTAAACCCTGGCAGTCTTAACTGGAGAGGTACAGATTGGTCTCCAGATGCCTTTCTTGATAGATTTTGATGAGATTGAAAAGGAGAGCCATATACGTACCTGGAGGGAATGTGCTTTGTCTACCAAAGAGAAGAGGTTTTTGCAAATTCATATCTCACCTAGGTTTTAAATTTTTTGCCATTATCTGAAATTGTTTAGGGGGGACCAAGTTGCATTCAGCATACCCATTATCAAGCTAATGAGGTTCTGTTATAGAGGGTTTTCTCCCCCCCACCCCCGCTTTAAATCTGAAGGAAAACTTTCAAGGCTTCTAAACACTAACGAGAAAATTTTGGCTTACACCACTGTTCAGTCTAGTGCCAAACTTTAAGTGGAATTCAAATCCACACAGTAAGGAGTTTATTCATAGCGGCTCTCCTAATAGAGTGATCTTTCACTTTGCTGTATTCAACTGTCTTAAAACTTCCTGTTTGAAACAGCTATGTTACGTGATTAAAACAATGTTAAAAAAAAAAATTAAATGAATACCATTTCATTCTTTTTGATGGAATTGTAAATAGGGTTTTTCTTTCTCTTTCTGATGGTTCATCATTAGTGTTTAGAACTGCAACTGATTTTTGTGTATTGATTTCGTTACTTTACTGAATGCATTATTTCTAATAATTTGTTGGTGGAATGATGTGGAAAACTGGAATTCAAAAATCCTACTGTTTCTACCACATCCAGGTCATCCACAACACGGAGGAAAGTGGCTCCTAATATAATCTTCCCACAGTGCCTCTAAATTACGTGTGGACTTTGGGTGAACTGGATCTGGGTAAGGCTGGCTACTATATGAAGTTTGATGTTTTCTCTGCTTTTCCGGCATGGTATTGACATGGTGTTTTGAAAAGTAATTTACTTTCCAGTAATTTTGAACATACAGACAACTGTGCATACATAAAAACAAGTCTTGTATCTTGATTAAATATATTCCTAAATATTAATGTTGACATTTAAAATGGAATTGTTTTCATAATTTTTTTCAGATTATTTATTGCTAGTGTATACATATAAGATAGATTTTCATGAATTGATACATTTCTCTTTTTTTTGAATTTTCTTTTTTTATACAGCAGGTTCTTATTAGTCATCCATTCTACACACATCAGTGTATACATGTCAATCCCAATCTTCCAATTCATCACACCACCACCCCCACCCGCTGCTGCTTTCCCCCCCTGGTGTCCATACGTTTGTTCTCTACATCTGTGTCTCAATTTCTGCCCTGCAAACCGGTTCATCTGTACCATTTTTCTAGGTTACACATATATGCGTTAATATGCGATATTTGTTTTTCTCTTTCTGACTTACTTCATTCTTTATGACAGTCCCTGGATTCATCCACGTCTCTACAAGTGACCCAATTTTATTCCTTTTTATGGCTGAGTAATATTCCATTGTCTATATGTACCACATCTTCTTTATCCATTCGTCTGTCGATGGGCATTTAGGTTGCTTCCATGACCTGGCTATTGTAAATACTGCTGCAGTGAACATTGGGGTGCATGTGTCTTTTTGAATTATGGTTTTGTCTGGGTATATGCCCAGTAGTGGGATTGCTGGGTCATATGGTAATTCTATTTTTAGTTTTTTAAGGAACCTCCATGCTTTCTCCATAGTGGCTGTATCAATTTACAGTCCCACCAACAGTGCAAGAGGGTTCCCTTTTCTCCACACCCTCTCCAGCATTTGTTGTTTGTAGATTTTCTGATGATGCCCATTCAAACTGGTGTGAGGTGATACCTCATTGTAGGTTTGATTTGCATTTCTCTAATAATTAGTGATGTTGAGCAGCTTTTCATGTGCTTCTTGGCCATCTGTATGTCCTCTTTGGAGAAATGTCTATTAGGTCTTCTGCCCATTTTAGATTGGGTTGTTTGTTTTTTTAATATTGAGCTGCATGAGCTGTTTATATATTTTGGAGATTAATCCTTTGTCCGATGATTCATTTGCAAATATTTTTTCCCATTCTGAGGGTTGTCTTTTCGTCTTGTTTGTAGTTTCCTTTGCTTTGCAAAAGCTTTTAAGATTCATTAGGTCCCATTTGTTTATTTTTGTTTTTATTTCCATTACTCTGGGAGGTGGATCAAAGAATATCTTGCTGTGATTTATGTCAAAGAGTGTTCTTCCTATGTTTTCCTCTAAGAGTTTTATAGTGTCCGGTCTTACATTTAGGTCTGTAATCCATTTTGAGATTATTTTTGTGTATGGTGTTAGTGGGTGTTCTAATTTCATTCTTTTACATGTAGCTGTCCAGTTTTCCCAGCACCACTTATTGAAGAGACTGTCTTTTCTCCATTGTATATCCTTGTGTCCTTTGTCATAGATTAGTTGACCATAGGTGCGTGGGTTTATCTCTGGGCTTTCTATCCTGTTCCATTGATCTATATTTCTGTTTTTGTGCCAGTACCATATTGTCTTGATTACTGTAGCTTTGTAGTATAGTCTGAAGTCAGGGAGTCTGATTCCTCCAGCTCCGTTTTTTTCCCTCAAGACCGCTTTGGCTATTTGGGGTCTTTTGTGTCTCCATACAAATTTTAAGATTTTTTGTTCTAGTTCAGTAAAAAATGCCATTGGTAATTTGGTAGGGATTGCATTGAATCTGTAGATTGCTTTGAGTAGTATAGTCATTTTCACAGTATTGATTCTTCCAATCCAAGAACATGGTATATCTCTCCATCTGTTTGTATCATCTTTAATTTCTTTCATCACTGTCTTACAGTTTTCTGCATAGAGGTCTTTTGTCTCCCTAGGTAGGTTTATTCCTAGGTATTTTATTCTTTTTGTTGCAGTGGTAAATGGGAGTGTTTGATAGAATTCATCTTAATTTCTCTTTCAGATTTTTCATCATTAGTGTATAGGAATGCAAGAGATTTCTGTGCATTAATTTTGTATCCTGCAACTTTACCAAATTCATTGATTAGCTCTAGTAGTTTTCTGGTGGCATCTTTAGGATTCTCTATGTACAGCATCATAGCATCTGCAAACAGTGACAGTTTTACTTCTTTTCCAATTTGTATTCCTTTTATTTCTTTTTCTTCTCTGATTGCCGTGGCTAGGACTTCCAGAACTATGTTGAATAACAGTGGTGAGAGTGGACATCTTTGTCTTGTTCCTCATCTTAGAGGAAATGCTTTCAGTTTTTCACCGTTAAGAATGATGTTTGCTGTGGGTTTGTCGTATATGGCCTTTATTATGTTGAGGTAGGTTCCCTCTGTGCCCACTTTCTGGAGCGTTTTTATCATAAATGGGTGTTGAATTTTGTCAAAAGCTCTTTCTGCATCTATTGAGATGATCGTATGGTTTTTCTTCTTAATTTGTTAATATAGTGTATCACATTGATTGATTTGCGTATATTGAAGAATCCTTGCATCCCTGGGATAAATCCCACTTGATCATGGTGTATGATCCTTTTAATGTGTTGTTGGATTCTGTTTGCTAGTATTTTGTTGAGGATTTTTGCATCTATATTCACCAGTGATATTGGTCTGTAATTTTATTTTTTTGTAGTATCTTTGTCTGGTTTTGGTATCAGGGTGATGGTGGCCTCATAGAATGAGTTTGGGAGTGTTCCTTCCTCTGCAATTTTTTTGGAAGAGTTTGAGAAGGATGGGTGTTAGCTCTTCTCTAAATGTTTGATAGAATTCACATGTGAAGCCATCTGGTCCTGGACTTTTGTTTGTTGGAAGATTTTAGATCACAGTTTCAATTTCGTTACTTGTGATTTGTCTGTTCATGTTTTCTATTTCTTCCGGGTTCAGTCTTGGAAGGTTATACCTTTCTAAGAATTTGTCCGTTTCTTCCAGGTTGTCCATTTTATTGGCATAGAGTTGCGTGTAGTAGTCTCTTAGGATGCTTTGTATTTCTGCAGTGTCTGTTGTAACTTCTCCTTTTTCATTTTACTGATTTGAATCCTCTCCCTCTTTTTCTTGATGAGTCTGGCTAATGGTTTCTCAATTTTGTTTATGTTCTCAAAGAACCAGCTTTTAGTTTTATTGATCTTTGCTATATTCTTTTTTCTATTTCATTTATTTCTGCTCTGATCTTTATGACTTCTTTCCTTCTGCTAACTTTGGGTTTTGTTTGCTCTTCTTTCTCTAGTTCCTTTAGGTGTAAGTGTAGGTTGTTTATTTTAGATTTTTCTTGTTTCTCGAGGTAGGCTTGTATTGCTATAAACTTCCATCTTAGAACTGCTTTTGCTGCATCCCATAGGTTTTGGATTGTCGTGTTTTCATTATCATTTGTCTCTAGGTATCTTTTGATTTCCTCTTTGATTTCTTCAGTGATCTCTCGGTCATTTAGTAATGTATTGTTTAGCCTCCATGTGTTTGGGTTTTTTATGGTTTTTTCCCTGTAATTGATTTGTAAACTCATAGCATTGTGGTCAGAAAAGATGCTTGATATGATTTCAATTTTCTTAAATTTACTGAGGCTTGATTTGTGACCCAAGATGTGATCTATCCTGGAGAATGTTCCGTGCGCACTTGAGAAGAACGTGTAATCTGCTGTTTTTGGATGGAATGTCCTATAATTATCAATTAAATCTATCTGGTCTATAGTGTCATTTAAAGCTTGTGTTTCCTTATTAATTTTCTGTTTGGATGATCTGTCCATTGGTGTAAGTGAGATGTTAAAAGTCCCCCACTGTTATTGTGTTACTGTCAATTTCCCCTTTTATAGCTGTTAGCAGTTGCCTTATGTATTGAGGTGGTCCTACGTTGGGTGCATATATAACTGTTGTATCTTCTTGGATTGATCCCTTGATCATTATGTAGTGTCCTTACTTGTCTCTTGTAACATTCTTTATTTTAAAGTCTATTTTGTCTGATATGAGAATTGCTACTCCAGCTTTCTTTTTATTTCCATTTGCATGGAATATCTTTTTCCATCCCCTCACTTTCAGTCTGTATGTGTCCCTAGGTCTGAAGTGGGTCTCTTGTAGACAGCATATATATGGGTCTTGATTTTGCAAGAATGTGTCTTTTGGTTGGAGCATTTGATCCATTCACGTTTAAGGTCATTATCGATATGTATGTTCCTATTACCATTTTCTTAATTGTTATGGGTTTGTTTTTCTAGGTCCTTTTCATCTCTTGTGTTCCCAACTTAGAGAAGTTCCTTTAGCGTTTGTTGTAGAGCTGGTTTGGTGGTGGTGAATTCTCTTAGCTTTTGCTTGTCTGTAAAGCTTTTGATTTCTCCATCGAATCTGAATGAGATCCTTGCTGGGTAGAGTAATCTTGGTTGTAGGTTCTTCCCTTTCATCACTTTACATATGTCATGCCACTCCCTTCTGGCTTGTAGCATTTCTGCTAAGAAATCAGCTGTTAACCTTATGGGAGTTCCCTTGTATGTTGCCGTTTTTCCCTTGCTGCTTTCAATAATTTTTCTTTGCCTTTAATTTTTGTCAATTTGATTACTATGTGTCTCTGCATGTTTCTCCTTGGGTTTATCCCGCCTGGGACTCTGCACTTCCTGGACTTGATTAACTATTTCCTTTCCCATGTTAGGGAAATTTTTAACTATAATCTCTTCAAATATTTTCGCTGATCCTTTCTCTCTCTCTTCTCCTTCTGGGACCCCTGTAATGCGAATGTTGTTGCGTTTAATGTTGTCCCAGAGGTCTCTTAGGCTGTCTTCATTTCTTTTCATTCTTTTTTCTTTAGTCTGTTCTGCAGCAGTGAATTCCACCATTCTGTCTCCCAGGTCACTTATCCGTTCTTCTGCCTCAGTTATTCTGCTATTGATTCCTTCTAGTGTAGTTTTCATTTCAGTTACTGTGTTGTTTATCTCTGTTTGTTCTTTAATTTTTCTAGATCTTTGTTAAACACTTCTTGCATCTTCTCGATCTTTGCCTCCATTCTTTTTCCAAGGTCCTGGATCATCTTCACTATCATTATTCTGAATTCTTTTTCTGGAAAGTTGCCTTTCTCCACTTCATTTAGTTGTTTTTCTGGGGTTTTATCTTGTTCCTTCATCTGGTGCATAGCCCTCTGCCTTTTCATCTTGTCTATCTTTCTGTGAATGTGGTTTTTGTTCCACAGGCTGCAGGATTGTAGTTCTTCTTGCTTCTGCTGTCTGCCCTCTGGTGGATGAGGCTATCTAAGGGGCTTGTGCAAGTTTCCTGATGGGAGGGACTGGTGGTAGGTAGAGCTGAGTGTTGCTCTGGTGGGCAGAGCTCAGTATAACTTTAATCTGCTTGCCTGCTGATGGGTGGGGCTGGGTTCCTTCCCTGTTGCTTGTTTGGCCTGAGGTGACCCAGCACTGGAGCCTACAGGCTCTTTGGTGGGGCTAATGGCGGACTCTGGGAGGGCTCACAACAAGGAGTACTTCCCAGAACTTTTGCTGCCAGTGTTCTTGTCCTCACGGTGAGCCACAGCCACCCCCCGCCTCTGCAGGAGACCCTCCAACACTAGTAGGTAGGTCTGGTTCAGTCTCCTACGGGGTCACTCCTCTTTCCCCTGTGTCCTGATGCGCACACTACTTTTGTGTGTACCCTCCAAGAGTGGAGTCTTTGTTTCCCCCAGTCCTGTCGAAGCCCTGCAATCAAATCCCGGTAGCCTTCAAAGTCTGATTCTCTAGGAATTCCTCCCCTTGCCAGACCCCCAGGTTGGGAAGCCTGACGTGTGGTTCAGGACCTTCACTCCAGTGGGTGGACTTCTGTGGTATAAGTGTTCTCCAGTTTGTGAGTCACCCACCCAGCAGTTACGGGATTTGATTTTATTGTGATTGCGCCCCTCCTATCGTCTCATTGTGGCTTCTCTTTTGTCTTTGGATGTGGGGTATCTTTTCTGGTGAGTTCCAGTGTCTTCCTGTTGATGATTGTTCAGCAGTTAGTTGTGATTCCGCTGCTCTCGCAAGAGGAAGTGAGAGCACATCCTTCTACTCTGCCATCTTGAACCAATCCTAGATTGCTAGTTCTTACAGATCTTGGGATTTGTTAGCTTCTGCAGTTGCATGAGCCAGTCAGCCAATTCCTTATAATGAATCAATCTCACGTAAGTCCTGTTAGCTGTTTTCCTTCAGTGTTGGTCAGTAATCCTTTTCTTGGCTAATTTGCTGATGTTTTTCATCTAAGATATGCCACAAGATTGATGGCTTCAAACCTTCAACTTCAGCTTTCCTTCTCTTGCAAGTTAGGATTGGGTTTAGGTCAACTCCCCACCAAGCTTCTTTTTTTATTGCTACCATTTAAAGGTTAGTTCTAATCCAGGAGCCTGTCAATTTGATCATCAATTGTATCATTTTCGAGGGGAGTGGTTTGGTTCCAATGGGTCGTGGAGCTCCCTACAGTCGGCCACGTCAGACTCCGAGCCTGATATTTTTCCTATAATCTTGCTGAATTAGTTGACTAGCTCAAATAATTTTTTGTTGATAAAGGAAGTTTTATATATAAGATGATGTGGTCTGTGTTCTGTGCATAGACACAGTTTTAATTTTTCCATTGACACATGGGTGCCTCTTACTTGTTTCCTCAAGATTGGGTAGAACCTGTAGTACACTATTGAGTAACAGTGGTGAAGGCCAGCTTCCTGGCCTTGTTCCTGATTTCAAGAATAAATCTTTAACTTGAACATGTTTCCTGTGGCTTTGTATACTACTCTTTTCCATATTGAACAAATTTCCTTTTATTCCTACTTTCTTGAGTGTTTGTATCATGAAATAGCACTGGATTTTGACTATACCTTTTTCTGTAATAATTGATATGATTATGTGTTTTTACTTCACACCTTTATTGTGGTTTAATACATTGCTTAGTTTTAGTGTTGAACAATCTGACATTTCTGGTGTAGAGACATTTGCTTGTGGCATCATCTGTTTAATGTTCAGTTGGTTTCATGTTGCTCTTATTTTGTGGAGGATTATTACATTCCTATTTATAAGGTATACTGATGTCGTTTTCTTTTTTATGATGTATTTGTGTGATTTTTATTCATTTGGCTTGGTGTTAGTGGTTTGGAGGGTTAGCATTAGGGCTGAGACTGGTGTGGGGGCTGGGGTGGGTTATGGTTTATGTTTGCCATTGTGATCTAACTTTTATGGTTATGACTTATTTATGCATATGGTTAATTAATATGCATTATGGTTTGGTTATGGTTTTATTGGTTAAGATTTATGGTTTTGGTCTCAGAGTCTTTGGTCTTAGGGTTCTGTGTTAGAGTATGGGTGTTAGGGTATGGGTTAGAATTAGGGTACAGGTAGGATATGCGTATGAATATGGGTTAGGGTAAGGTACAGGTTTAGGGTATAGGCTAGAGCTAAGGTTAGGTCAGGGATTAAGGTCAGGGTTTAGGGTTAGGATCAGTGTCAGGATTAGGGGTCAAGGTTGAGCTAGGCCATTGTTTTTCTCCTTCTCCTGTCCTGCGCTCTGATAGAAGATGAATGAAATGTCTGCTCTGGCCATTCACTGTTCCAAATTGAACTCAACCTTAGTCAAGTGTTCTTAGGATGTCAGAGGTCATGCAGGGTTTCCCTCCACACTCCCACCTGGGAAGGGTGATGCAAGCCCCACTCTGTCAGGGCAGCCCAATGTCCAGCAGAGCCCTGACATGCAGGGTACTCAGTAGACGTGTGGACTTTCTTTTTTTTTTTTTTTTTTGGCTGTGTTGGGTCTTTGTTGCTGCACACGGGCTTTCTGTAGTTGCAGCAAGCGGGAGCTACTCTTTGTTGCAGTGTGCGGGCTTCTCATTGTGGTGGCTTCTCTTGTTGTGGAGCATGGGCTCTAGGCACGTGGGCTTCAGTAGTTGTGGCATGCAGGCTCAGTAGTTGTGGCACGCGGGCTCTAGAACGCAGGCTCGGTAGTTGTGGCGCACGGGCTCAGTTGCTCCGCGGCATGTGGGATCTTCCCAGACCAGGGCTTGAACCCATGTCCCCTGCATTGGCAGGCAGATTCCCAACCACCAGGGAAGCCCCAACATGTGTGGATTTTATACAGGACTGGGTGCATTGAGCTGCCAGCCCCCAGGTGCTGCCTTCTTGAGGGCTGGTGGGGCCCTCCTGGGACTGATGTATCCTTTGTTCCATCTGCATGGGAGTAGAAACTTGTCTCAGAACAGCCCTTGGCCTCTGAGCATCCAGGCAGACATCCATGGTCTTGCAGCTCAGGTCTGCCCTGGCCCCTCAAGCCCCTGTGGCCAATACTGATTGTGCTGCTGGGTAATTGAACAACTACCTGGGCAGCCTAGACAGTTCCTTAGGATGTTTCAGTTCCCAACATCCATGTCATTGAGACAAATGTCTCTTCCCTTACAGCCTCTTAGCCTGCCAAGACAAGTAATAACCCTCCAAATGTTGAGTGTGGCCCTCCCTGGTCATGACAATAATGCACAGACCGTGGCCCTGCAATTCTTTGACCTTCTGGTTGTAACAAAGATTGACATTCGTATTCATTGAGAATCAAAGGTATGGAAGCTCTGGGCCTCCTAACAGGCAGTTTTATGTTGTGGCCATATGGCCTTGGGGAGATAGATATGTGCATCCCTGGCCCATACCCTGTGGTCTCTGGAAAGCCACCAACTGTGTTATCATGGTATAAAATAATCCATGAGACTCCCTCTGTTTCATTGAATAAGTATTTATCTGCAACTCTAGTATTTGGTCTCAGCTCTTCGTAGAGAGGAGACTGGAAAATGAGCAAATTTGTTCCTTGTGGGTGAGTGAGTAATGTGGCCAAGGGGCAGGCGTGGCTCCCACCTCCCAGGGCCAGGAATGAGGTCTGTGTGCCTTCTGAGGGCACACAGGCTATTCTTGGCCAGTCTTTAAAATGTGAGGACCCAGTGCCCAAGCCAGGAACCCTGAGTTTACCACCAGCAACAAAGTTGCTTTTTCAGCAAGTGGAAGAGCTTCTTGCCAAACTGGGAGGACAGCACTGGATGGGTGGCCACACAGCCCCTGACCCAAAGTGAATCCCTTCCTTCCTTGGGCTTCAGATACACAGCTATGCAGTAGGCTGTCAGTAATGTGGCATCTGCTGCTTTCCCCAACCCAGCATCTATTCTCAACATCTCAGCTTTTGGGAATTACATCTTACCTGCTTTGGATCCACACATTTGCAGAGGATTGATCCCATGTTCCACTCCCCTCGAAGATGGGCATATGATCCTCCTCTAGCCAATCCCATGTTCCATCCTCTTGGTGCTCTGGTGGCTTCAAGCATGAGACCATGACCCAAGCCAGAGCAAAGGTATTTAAAGCCATGACTTTTCATGGAACCTAAAGGAGGAGAGACCCTTCCCAGTAGGATGGACATGAGTGGGTGCTAGCCTGGAGTTGCTGAAGGCCCCTGATGCAGAGAGAGAGACTGTGCTTGTGGATGGGGCCAAAGGGACCAGGTCACACTGTGAGAGTGTGAGATTGTCTCACCAAGCTCAAAACCACTCCTGTAACTGCCTTTTGCAAGTATATTATTTTCTTTCTATTATTAAATTTATTAACTTATTTTCTATATCAGTAAGTGTGTCCAGTCCCTTGGAATCAAAAAATTCCTTGCTGACACATCAGAACCAATAATCCCTGAGACTCCCTTTGGCAGGGTGTCCTCATTCGGGGGGGTCATGGTGGGCAGAGGTGGAAACACTGGGTGGGGTCAGATCTTAGGGGAGCTGCTGGGCATCTTTGTTCTTGTTCCTTCCCTGTCCAGAAGAGGAAAACCCCAGAGTAATGAGAGGAGAACCAGCAGGGAAAAGAGGTCCCTGGGTGGCTAATTGGTGTGTTTGTATTTGCCTTATTTTAGGGGCATTTTGTTAGTGTTTTTATTACAAAATCATCCATTTTCTCTACATTTCCAGTTTGATACAATAGGTTTCTCTTATTTGACTTTTAACTTTTCCTTTCTTCTAGCTTCCTACAGAATTGTCACAATGAATGAACACATATTGATACCTTTTTATATATTAACTGAAGTCCATATTTTATTCTGGTTCCCTTTGTTTTTCCTTTTTCTGTCCCAGATCCCATCCAGGGCACCACATGACATGTAGTCATCATGTCTGTCTAGGTTCTTCTGGCCTTTGACAGTTTCTCAGACTCTCCTTGTTTCTCTTTGCGGAGGAGGACTGGTCAGGTATTTTGTAGACTGTCCCATGTTGGGATTTATGTGGTGTTTTTCTGTCATGATTAGACTGGGTTTATGGGTTTTGAGGAAGCAGATCACAGAGGTCAAGTGCGTTCTCATCATTTTATGTCAAAGGAACAGGCTCTCAAGGCAACTTACCACCATTCATGTTAACTTTAGTCACGTGGCTGAGGTCCTGTTTGTCAGTTTTCCCTGCTGTGAAGTTATTTTTCCCATGTCCATACTGTGTGTCTTATTTAGGAAGAACCCACACTTCAGAAGAGGGTTAGGGTTACCCTCCTTGATGGATGGGTGGCTGGGTGTCTACGTCAGTTATTTGGAATTCTTCTGCATAGGACATTTCTATTCAACCCAGTTCACAAAAAGTGTTTGTAGTCATTTATTTTACTAGTGTGGACACCTGAATAGTTATTTTATACTTGTGGTTATAATTCAGCAGTACAGTATAGTATTTGGGTGCTTAGTTCATTCTTGCTTTGACTGTTGAGAGCTTTTTCCATTGTCTCATGGAATTATGTCAAATGAAAACATCTTGTGAGTCGTCCGTCCCCCCCACCCCCTGCCGGTACTTCTTTACTTTGATATTTCAAGATTATCCTGGCTCATATATTTACTGAGTCCTAGTAGCAGCCATTTCTTCAAAGAGCCCTGATTCCTTTAATTAGAGGATGGTATTAACAACTTACATTTGAAAGCTAAATGTACTCAGCTGGTAATGCACTGAAACATATGCATGTATTCCAACCTGTGCATATACACCTAATTATAGAGATTTCTATGTGGAACTGTCTGTATCCATGTTAAACTAAAGATGAATTTATATAGATGTCATCACCCTGATCTATTATTACATGGATATTGTAACCTTCTCCCTTTGCTTATCTGTAACTTCCTATTCCAATGGTGAGAAACCTGGCTTCCACCATCTGTCATTTTTTGAATTCATCGCTTGTTGAATTCATCATTCAACATTCTTAGCTCCTGCCTGCAGGGAACTTTGAGTCCACTGTTTAGGTACAGTACATTTTGCGTTTAGTCTAGAGATTCCATTTACTTCCAGAATTACTAAGGTCAGCACCTTCTGTCCCACTACCAACAGTGAGGTTTTCTCATACATTACTAAATCAGTTTTTGTTAAATTCTGTAATGCATCCTGTGGTACTCCCATATGCTAAATAACAAATTGAATATATTATGATTTATTTGTTGGGCTGTAAAAATTTATGGGTTTAGACAAATGCATAGTGGCAGGTATTCATTACTAAAGTATTGTATGGAATATTTCAATCCCCCACCCATAACCTGTTTACCATCTCTGTTTTACCTGTTTCAGAATGTCATAAATGGGGTCATTACAGTGTGTAGCACTTCAGACTGGATTCTTTTACTTAGCAATATACATGTAAGGTTCATCCAAGTTTTCTGCATGGGTTGATGGTTCACTCCTTTGTATTTCTGAATGCTACACCATTGCATGTCTATGGAAGGAAAAATAATTTTCCCTCTACCCTTCTTTGTTCTTCATTGAGGTCCCCCCCCCTTACCCCCCATAAAAAATGAAAGGCAGATGAACTGGAGAAAAATAATCAGAAGTTTAATAACATATGTACCTCCTATATGCAAGGGAGATACTCAGGAACACTGAGTAACGCCCTGAAATGGTCCAAGCCATCACCTTAAATACCATCTTCATCTGAAGACAAAAGAAAGGAAGGGTATGGGTGTTGTGCAGATTTAAGTAGTAGCTTTCTCCATTGATAGTTTTTTTTGAGATTTAGTCATCCTTCCATTCCCCTTCCATTCCTGGTAATGGAGAGGGAGATAACCTTTCAAATGGAGATTTCCCTTATAAATATAAATTTCCCTCACAAAAGGGCAATCTTGACTTGGTTTTCAGAGATTCTCATGTTGTCTTCTTTAAAGAAAACAAAAAATAATCAGCTCAAAATAACCCTTATGCCAACAGGCATATTGGGGTGGCATATTCTGCTCCCCTTGAAATGGAGGTACCCCAATTTGCTTATACATTCTTCTACTGAAGAACATCCTGGTTTCTTTACGTTTATAGCCATTATGAGTAGAAGTGCTGTGCTTAATTACATCCTTGTTTGTGTTTGGACATAGTTCTGAAAAGCAGTTGTCTAAATACTGGAGGCAGGATGTTGGATCCTCAGGTGAGTCTTATTTAGCTTTGGAAAAAACTTCCAAAATATCTTTTAAAGTAGCTGTATATGCATTTCACCAGCAGTAAAGGAGAGTTCCTGTTCACCTCTCATCAATCAGTAGTGTCATTTTTTTTGGAGTTTATTAATTCTAATAGGTGTGCAGTGCTATCTCATTGTTTTCATTTGTAATTCCCTAATGGTATATGATGTTGGGCATATTCTTGTATGCTTATTTACTATCTGTATAGTCTTCTTTGGCCAGGTATCTGTTCTAATCTTTACCCATTTTTAAGGAAGGAGGTTTGTTCTAGAGTTCTTAGTGTAATTTGAGTACAAATCTTTTATCAGATATGTATTTTGCAAATATTTTTCTTTGTGGCTTGTCTTTTGGTTTTCTGAATAAGATATTTCGTAGAGTTTAATGTTTTAAATTTTTAAAGTCCATGTTCAAAATTTTATTTCTTTTGTGGATAGGCTTTGAGGTTTTGTGTTAAAATCCATCACCAAATCCAAGGTAATGTAGATTTGCTTCTGTGTTTTCATCTACAGTTTTTATAGTTTTGCATTTTAAATTTGTCTGTGGACAATTTTGAGTGAATTTTGGTGTAGGCTGTAAAGTTTGTGTCTACATTCTTTTGATTGCATATGGTTTCCAATTAATTATTCTGTAACTCTTTTTGGAGAAGTCATGGGCTATTTGGCTCCATTTCAGTTTGAATTTCCGAATTTAGTGGTTTCTGCAGGCTTGCCAGCTGGGAGCATGGGCTCCACTGAACTGAGAGGTTGTGGCCTGCACTTCCCAGTTGGCCAGCAGGAGGTGGTACGTCCACCTTGCTGATCCTTGAGGTGCATATGTACTCCACTGATGAACTTAGCTTGTTAAGGAACTTGGCTTCTCATGCTGCTGATTGAAGTTCGGTCTCTTCAGGACCGGCCATGGTTTCAGCTTTGGGACAACACTCGGTTGAGTCCATGCAGGCAGGAACCAGATGTCTTCAGGAACTGCCAGGAGGCACCACCATGGGAGTAAAAGGTGAGGAAAAGGCGGGGAGAAACCTCCTGTGTGTGGTTTACCGCTAAGGGGGGGTCCATTTTCAGAGGACCCAGCAGAGGAAGGGCTTGATGTGGAAAACTGTGGATATTAGTTTTGTGTGTGGTGTTGACAGTGTCTGATGTTTGGTGTAGAGTTTTCTTGGAACCATTTATTGAGGGGACTGTCCTTTCCCTGTTTTGTGTTCTTGGCTCCTTTGTTATGAATTAACTGATGACGTACAAATGGGTTTATTTCTGTGCTCTTTATTCTGTTCCTCTGGCCCATGCACCTGTTTTTGTGCCAGAGCTACACTGTTTTGGTTACTATAGCTTCGTAGGGTAGTATGAAGTCAGGGAGGGAGATGCTTCCAGCTGTGTTCTTCTTTCTTAGGATCACTTAGGCTATTCAGGGTTCTTTGTTGTTCCATACAAGTGGTAGGATTGTTTGTTCTGTTCCCATGAAAAATGCAGTTTGAATATTGGAGGAATTACATTGAATGTGTACACTGTTTTTTTTGCTGAATTAAGTCGTATGGACCCCTCCTTGGGATCCATACAACAACTAGGTTGTTGTCTAAATATAGCCGCTCCTCTACTAGTGAGTGAGATTGAACAATTGGCTGTCTAGTTGAACTGGTTCCCCAAAAGGGGACTGGACGAGAAGCCCTCCAGAGGCCACCACATGGTAAGAACATCTCTTTGTTTTCTGTGTGTGTTGTAAGTCCTAGTCTCTGTTCTTGATACGATTGAAGCTTCAGTCTCTGTTCTATGTTGTCTGTCCTAATGCTCTTGAAAACCCTTGCTGCAAATGTGGGCACAGGTTGAGCATTTTTAAAGGCCACTAGGGCACTCACCACTGGAAGACTTCCATGAAAGGATAAGTCCGTCACAAAATAGGGTAGATGCTGACTGAAGCAAATGTAAGTAGGCAACTGTAAAATGCTCACAGCCCCCAGAACCCCTGCTGCATTCCCACCTTCAGGATGTAGTCAAAAACCCAAGAGCACATCCTTTGTGTTGGTCTGTTGTATCCCAAGTTGCCATCCCGGGGCAGGGTATATATATCTCTGTTGGACAGGTCTCTCCCCACTATCCTCCACTGCAGATCCCTAGGGATCCCTTCTCAGACACGAACTCTTTACAAATGTTGTTTCTGCCAGATTTCAGGAAAATCACTGCCTGCTGGGAAAAGAAGAAAAGGACCCCCAAAGTCCTTGCTTGGGTCCTTGTAGCTGAGCAAATAGAGAACTGGACACATGCCAAATGGGCATTTGGCCTCCCTGCCCAATTTAGTTTGAGGAATATTCCACACTCCTTTCCCCACTTGGGTGGGTGTCCAAACCCTCCTGAACATCTTATTCTCTGGGGAAGAAAAGGCACTGATTATAACTGATGCAAAGGAGGAAGCTGGTAAGACCAATCAAAATAATGCAGGGCACACTCTATACCAGACTTGAATCCAGGCCATTCCTGACATGGACTCTGGGGGTGGAACCATTAAGTGGAAAACGGTCAGCAGCACCTCACATATTTCAGGGACTTGATACTTAAGGGCATACTTAAGGGCATTCAGTAGGCTGGGAATAAACCCATAAATTAGAATAGGGTTCAAGGAGTCATCCAGGGACTGAAGGAAAACCCCCTCGGATGTCCTGAAATGCCTAAGGGAGTGCCTTTGCATGTACACGAATGTGGAGCTGGGGGAAGGGCAGGCCAGTCTTAAGTTCCGTTTCACTTCCCAGAGTGCCCCAGACATTAGTAGAAAATTATATAAGTTGGAGATAGGGGCCACCATGCCCACTTCTCAGGGGTGGAGTCAGCATTTCAGATGTTCAACAACTGGCATCTAGAGGCAGATGCCAAGGAAGATAGATGAGCACAACAAACTGCCAGTAATCTGCCTTCAGTGATTCAGGGTCTGTCAACCTCCCAGTGACAATGGGGCCCCCTCAAAGGGACCCTGTGACATTGATGAGTTGACCCAGGTTTCGAAGGCTATGACCACAGTGGAGGGAAGGGCTCAAAGCCAGTCAGTGTGCAGACTGCCTGGAGGAGGGCCACCAGAAGGGGGAGACCCCAAACATCCCAGAAGGAAGCTAAGGGGACCTCCGTGTCCCGGCCCATCCTTGCCGGTCGCAAACATAAAAGACAGGGTGGAGTGAAGATGGCAGACTAGGAGGGCACCTACCAGGCACTGGTGGGGGACCACAGACACTTAAGGGGACGGGAGGAACCCCCAGCGACTGGTTAGGATTTGTGGGGAGAAGTGGTGGGGAGCAGGACCAGCACCCCTGAGAGGCAGCTGGGAAGGGCTCCCACGCCCTGAGGGGGACGAGGGGGCACTGTTGGGAGGGCAGAGGATCAGAAGGGAGCAGGGCCAGCATTTCCCCTACCCACTTGGGCCCCAGGGAGCCTGCTGAGAGCCCAGGCCTGACCGTCTGCCCACCAAGGCCCCCTTCAGCCATGTGGGTCCTGAGGGAGGGAAGGGGGAGCAAAAGTAAAGACCAGACTGATGGGACAGGTGCCCCTGAGGGGCAGCTGGGGAAGGGGAGGAGTTTCCACACCCAGTGGGGCCCACCCACATTAGGGGTTCAGCAGTGACAGGGGAGACCCTCAGGAGAGCAGAGGAATGGAAGGGAGCAACGAGTGCTTCCCCTGCCCACTTGGGCACCAGGGAGCCTGTTGGGCTCCCAGGACTAATGCTCCACCCTCAGTCTCCTTCCTGCTTTGCAAAGCCTAAGCCCTGCCCCTACACCCTAACTACCCACAGCACCCTGAGACCCCCTCCAACCCTGCTGGGCCTAAACCCTGCCCACACACCCCTTTACCTCCAGAACTCCACACTGGGAGGCACCCCTCAGGCTGTGCTGGTCCTAAGCCTAGGTCCCACCCCCAAGGCTTTTTCCAGCTACAAGGACCTGAGCCTAGGCCCTGCTGCCCCCGCTAAAGCCCACTGCTGCCTAAGCTCTGCCCTCCACAGCCAAGGCCTTGTCTAGCCTTTTTTTAATTTTTCTTTTTTTCTTTCAGTTTGTGGTTATTTTACCTTCTTGTTGATTCATTTATATTTTTATTTTTTCTAATTTTTTATTTTTCTAATTGCATTTTAATCTTTATACTTTGTTATTCTGCTCCTTTAGGCTTGTCCCCCCCCCTTTTTTTCTTTCTTTTTTTATGTTGTGGTTGTGTTCTGCCTTGTTGTAGTTGTTTCAATTATAATTTTTATTTTTCCTAATTTTTTTTTTATCTTTCTATTTTATTTTTATTCTTTGTTATTGTACTGCACCTTTTTCTTTTCTTTTGCTGTGCCGTGCAGCTTGTGAGATCTTGGTTCCCAGGCCGGAAGTTGGGCCTGAGCTGCTGTGGTAGGAGCACAGAGTCCAAACTGCTTGACTAACAGAGAACCTCAGACCCCAGGGAATATTAATCAGAGTGAGGTCTCCCAGAGTTCCTCATCTCAGCAGCAAGACCCAGCTCTACCCAACTGCCTGCAAACTCCAGTGCTGGAAGCCTCAGGCCGAACAAACAGTAAGACAGGAACACAGTCCCACCCATCCAAAAAAGAGACAACAAACAACTGTTACAGATGAAGGAGCAAGGTAACCTACCTAAAAAAGAATTATAATGATAGTAAAGATGATCCAAAATCTCGGAAATAGAATGGAGGCACAAATCAAGGTCTTTAACAAAGACCTAGAAGAACTAAAGAACAAACAAACATAAACAACACAATAACTGAAATAAAATTATGCTAGAAGGAGTCTATAGCAGAATAACTGAGGCAGAAGAACGAATAAGTGAGCTGGAACATAGAATGGTTGAAATAACTGCCAAGAAGCAGAATAAAAAAGAATGAAAAGAATTGAGGACAGTCTCAGAGACCTCTGGGACAACGCTAAACGCACCAACATTCGAATAATAGGGGTCCCAGAAGAAGAAGAGAAAGGGTCTGAGAAAATATTTGAAGATTGTAGTCAAAACCTTCCATAACATGGAAAAGGAAATAGCCACCCAAGTCCAGGAAGCATAGAGAGTCGCCTACAGGACAAACCCTAGGAGAAACACACCAAGACACATATTAATCAAACTAACAAAAATTAAATTCAAAGAAAAAATATTAAAAGCAGCAAGGGAAAAGAAAAAAATAACATACAAGGGAATTCCCATAAGGTTATCAGCTGATTTCTCAGCAGAAACTCTGCAGGCCAGAAGGGAGTGGCAGGATGTATTTAAAGCAATGAAAGGGAAAAACCTACAACCAAGATTGCTACCCAGCAAGGCTCTCATCCAGATTCCACAGAGAAATCAAAGCTTTACAGACAAGCAAAAGCTACGAGAATTCACCACCACCAAACCAGCTTTACAACAAATGCTAAAGGATCATCTCTAGGCAGGAAACACAAAAGAAGAAAAAGACCCACAAAAATCCAAAACAATTAAGAAAATGGTAATACGAACATACTTATCAATAATTACCTTAAATGTAAATAGATTAAATGCTCTAACCAAAAGACACAGACTGGCTGAATGGATACAAAAACAGGACCCATATATATGCTGTCTACAATAAACCCACCTCACACCTAGGGACACATGCAGACTGAAAGTTGAGGGGATGGAAAAAGATATTCCATGCAAATGGAAATCACAAGAAAGCTGGAGTAGCAGTACTCATATCAGATAAAATAGATTTTAAAAGGAAGGACACTACATAATGCTCAAGGGATCAATCCAAGAGGAAAATAAAGCGATTATAAATATTTATGCATCCAACATAGGAGCACCTTAATACATAAGGCAAATGCTTACAGCCATAAAAGGGGAAATTGACAGTACCACAATAATAGTGGGGGACTTTAACACCCCACTTATACCAATGGACAGATCATCCATACAGAAAATAAGGAAACACAAGCTTTAAATGACACAACAGACCAGATAGATTTGATATTTATAGGACATTCCACCCAAAAGTGGAAATACACTTTTTTCTCAAGTACACACAGAATGTTCTCCAGGATAGATCACATCTTGGGTCACAAATCAAGCCTTGGTAAATTTAAGAAAACTGAAATTGTATCAAGTATATTTTCCAACCACAACACTATGAGATTAGAAATCAATTACAGGAAAAAAACTGAAAAACAGACACATGGAGGCTAAACAGTGCACACTGCTAAATAACCAAGAGATCACTGAAGAAATCAAAGAGGAAATAAAAAATACATAGATGCTGAATTGGGCAACTGGGATTGACATGTATACACTGATGTGTATAAAATTGATTAATAAGAACCTGCAGTATAAAAAAACAAACTAATACTAAACTTTCTTTGGGTTATTTGTATGGAAATATGTTAATATAAATGTTTCAAATGTTACATGAAATTTCTAAAAATCTTATATATGTTCTGGTATAATGTTATAAGTCATAATTCTAGTTGTTACTTTAAAATGTATATCTCAGAAATAACTAAATTTCCTTGTCAATTGCATTATTATGAACTTTCATCAAATTTAAGTCTTTTGTCATTTACAGACAGTTCTGGGTGTACTCTGATGCTTTTGCAAAAATGTTCCTATAAAAGGGTTTTATCTTCAAGGAATTCATGGAAAAGACTGACAAGTACAGGTTTCTGGTAACTGACTATACTGCTGAACTGAATGAATAAGCATTTTCAGAACTCTAATGGAAAACTGATGAATTCATAAAAGTGCTAACAAAAGATCAAGATGAAAAAAATTAATTACATGGGACTGAGTGAACTGATGAGGATGATTATAATTTTTGTGACTTTGTTTGAATAAAAAAGAAATACATAGAAATAAATGACAATAAAAGTATGAGAACCCAAAACCTATAGGACACAGCAAAAGCAGTTCTAGGAGGGAAGTTTATAGCAATTTAGTCTCACCTCAGGAAACGAGAAAAATCTCAAACAATCTAACCTTACACCTAAAGCAACCAGAAAAGAAGAAAACCCAAAGTCAGTAGAAGGAGGAAAGAGATCATAAAGATCAGACCAGAAATAAATGAAATAGAAAGGAAGAAAACAATAGCAAAGATCAAAAAAACTAAAAGTTGGTTCTTTAGGAAGGTAAACAAAATTGATAAACTTTTAGCCAGCCTCATCAAGAAGAAAAGGCAGAGGACTCGAATAAAATTAGAAATGAAAAAGGAGAAATTACAACTGACACTGCAGAAATACAAGAATCATAAGAGACTACTACAAGGAACTATATGCCAATAAAATGGACAACGTGGAAAAAATGGACAAATTCTTGGGAAGGTACAACTTTCTAAGACCGAGCCAGGAAGAAATAGAAAATATAAACAGACAAATCACAAGTAATAGAATTGAAAGTGTAATTAAAAATCTTCCAACAGGGCTTCCCTAGTGGCGCAGTGGTTGAGAATCTGCCTGCCAATGCAGGAGACACGGGTTCGAGCCCTGGTCTGGGAAGATCCCACATGCCGCGGAGCAACTGGGCCCGTGAGCCACAATTACTGAGCCTGCGCGTCTGGAGACTGTGCTCTGCAACAAGAGAGGCCGCGATAGTGAGAGGCCCGCGCACCGTGATGAAGAGTGGCCCCCGCTTGCCACAACTAGAGAAAGCCCTCGCACAGAAACAAAGACCCAACACAGCCACAAATAAATAAAAATAAATTTAAAAAATAAATCTTCCAACAAACAAAAGTCCAGGACCAGATGGCTTCAGAGGTGAATTCTATCAAACATTTAGAGAAAAGCTAACACCTATCCTTCTCAAACTCTTCCCAAAAATTGCAGAGGGAGTAACACTCCCAAACTCGTTCTACAAGGCCACCATCACCCTCATACCAAAACCAAAGATACCATAAAAAAAGAAAATTACAGACCATTATCACTGATGAATGTAGGCACAAAAATCCTCAACAAAATACTACCAAACAGAATCCAACAGCACATTAAAAGGATCATACACCATGATCAAGTGGGATTTATCCCAGAGATGCAAGGATTCTTCAATATACACAAATCAATGTGATACACCATATTAACACATTAAAGAATAAAAACCACATGATCATATCAATAGATGGAGAAAAAGCTTTTGAGAAAATTCAACACCCATTTATGATAAAAACTCTCCAGAAAGTGGGCAGAGAGGGAACCTACCTCAACATAATACAGGCCATATATGACAAACCCACAGCAAACATCATTCTCAATGGTGAAAAACTGAAAGCATTTCCTCTAAGATGAGGAACAAGACAAGGATGTCCACTCTCACCATGATTATTCAACATAGTTCTGGACGTCCTAGCCATGGCAATCAGAGAAGAAAAAGAAATAAAAGGAATCCAAATTGGAAAAGAAGTAAAACTGTCACTGTTTGCAGATGACATGATACTATACTATAGAGAATCCTAAAGACGCTACCAGAAAACTACTAATGAATTTGGTAAGGTTGCAGGATACAAAATTAATGCACAGAAATCTCTTGCATTCCTGTACACTAAGAACAAAAGATCAGAAAGAGAAATTAAGGAAACAATCCCATTTACCATTGCAACAAGAAGAATAAAATACCTAGGAATAAACCTACCTAAGGAGGCAAAAGACCTGTACTCAGAAAACTATAAAACACTGATGAAAGAAATAAAAGATGACACCAACAGATGGACAGATACACCATGTTCTTGGATTGGAACAGATACACCATGTTCTTGGATTGGAAGAATCAATACTGTGAAAATGACTACCAAAAGCAATCTACAGATTCAGTGCAATCCCTATTAAATTTTGTATGGAAACAGAAAAGACCCCGAATAGCCAGAGCAATCTTGAGAAAGAAAAACGGAGCTGGAGGAATCAGGCTCCCTGACTTCAGACTATACTACAAAGCTACAGTAGTGAAGACAGTACGGTACTGGCACAAAAACAGAAATATAGATCAGTGGTACAGGAGAGAAAGCCCAGTGATAAACCCAAGCACCTGTGGTCACCTGATCTATGATAAAGGCAAGAATATACAATGGGGAAAAGACAGCCACATGGAAAAGAATGAAATTAGAACACTCCCTAACACCATACACAAAAATAAACTCAAAGTGGATTAGAGACCTAAATGTAAGACCAGACACTATAAAACTCTTAGAGGAAATCACAGCAGGATCCTTTTTGACCCACCTCCTAGAGTAATGAAAATAAAAACAAAAATAAACAAATGGGTTACCTAATTAAACTTCAAAGCTTTTGCACAGCAAAGGAATTTATAAACAAAACAAAAAACAGCCCTCAGAATGGGAGAAAATATATGCAAATGAAGCAACTGACAAGGGATTAATCTCCAAAATATACAAACAGCTCATGCAGCTCAATATCAAAAAAACAACCCAATCAAAAAATGGGTGGAAGATCTAAATAGACATTTCACCAAAGAAGACATACAGGTGGCCAACAGGCACATGAAAAGATGCTCAACATCACTAATCATTAGAGAAATGAAAATCAAAACTACAGTGAGGTATCACCTCACACCAGTCAAAATGGCCATCATCAAAAAATCTACAAACAGTAAATGCTGGACAGGGTGTGGAGAAAAGGGAACCCTCTTGCACTGTTGGTGCGAATATAAATTGAGACCACCACTATAGAGAAAGAGTATGGAGATTCCTTAAAAAACTAAAAATAGAACTATGACATGACCTAGCAATCCCACTACTGGGCATATATACTGAGAAGACTGTAATTCAAAAGGACACGTGTACCCCAGTGTTCAGTGCAGCACTATTTACAACAGCCAGCACATGGAAACAACCTGAATGTCCAACAGCAGATGAATGGATAAAGATGTGGTATATATCTACAATGGAATATTACTCAGCCATAAAATGGAACGAAATTGAGTTATTTGTAGTGAGGCGGATGGACCTAGAATCTGTCATACAGAGTGAAGTAAGTCAGAAAGACAAAAACAAATACCGTATATTAACGCATATATGTGGGATCTAGCAAAAGTGTACAGATGAACCTATTTCCGGGGTTGGAATAGAGACACAGACGTAGAGAACGGATAATGTGGACATGGGGGGGAAGAGGAGGGTGGGATGAATTGGGAGATTAGGATTGACATTATACATTACCTGTAAAATAGCTAGCTAGTGTGAACCTGCTATAAAGCACAGGAAGCTCAGCTCGGTTCTCTGTGATGACCTAGAAGTGTGGGATTGGGAGGTCCAAGAGGAAGGGGATATATGTATACATATAGATGATTCACATCATTGTATAGCAGAAACTAGCACAACATTGTAAAGCAATTATACTCCAATAAAAATTTAAAAAAAGAATGGAGGGAAATTATGCAGCTGTCGGAGGCTATACTCCTGCCAAAGGAGGTAGCAGTTATTCACTGCAGAGGCCAACAAAAGGGAGAAGCAGAAATTAAAAGAGGAGTTAACAGAGCAGACATGGCAGCTAAACAAGTAGCAGAGGATGGGGACGGACTTCAAATGCCACTCCTACCGCCTCACCCAGACCTTAACTCCTACACTCCCATATATACCCCAGAAGAAAGGGAAAAGGCTTTGAGATGGGGCTATTTTAAAAGCCCAGAATATCTGCGATGGATGGTTAATGGTCATAGGCAGCGGTTCCTCCCATCAGCTGTTGCCCTGCAGGCCACCAGGGAAGCTCACCAGAGCACACATTACAGGCAGGAGGCCCTATATCAATGGCTCATCAAATCCATGACTACTCCTAATTTCCACAATCTCCTTAAACAGGTGGTTGAAGCTGGCCCTATCTGCCTCTGGAATAAGCCCAACACTCCCCTGCCCCCAACCCCAAGGTCAATGGAGTGACCCCCACCCAGTTTAGAGGCACATATCCAGGTCAAGACTGGCAAACTGATTTTACAGTCATGCCCTGGGCACAAGGAACTTCTAGACATTTGCTGGTTTTGAGTGACACCTCCGGGTGGATGGAGGCATTCCCCCCGCCCCCAAACTGAGGCTGCCTTGGAGGTCTTTAAGACCCTAGTTAAGGAAATAATCCCTCGGTTTGGGCTCCATAAATCCATCCAGAGTGACAGTGGGCCTGCCTTTCCCGAATTACTAAGGGAGTCTAAGCTCTAGGAATTACATGGGGTTTATACTCCACTTGGAGACCACAGTCCCTAGGAAAAGCAGAACAAATCAAATCCTCAAAAGAAACTTAGCCAAACTTTGTCAAGACACTCATCAACCCTGGATCTCGCTTCTCCCTGTAGCACTTTTGAGAATGCAAGTAGCCCCTAAAGGAAAGCTCAGGTTGAGTCCTTAGGAGCTTATGTAGGGGAGGCCCATTCCTGAAGGACCCAGCTCCAAGGCCAAACTTAGGGCTATGGACCGATGGAAATATACCTTACAGGGAAGGGAAGTAATCAGATTTATGTGCCTGCAGGAATCCAGAACTGCCTTCCCTTTCTGACATGGTTTTACATCCTTTCTCCCCTGGGGATTGGGTTTATTTGAAAACCTGGAAGGCTGGAAATCCACAAGACCAGTTAGACCCCAAGTGGATAGGACCTTATCTAGTAACACTGACCACTTACTCTGCCTTACAATTACAGGGCATAACTCCATGGGCCCACCATACCAGAGTGAAGATAAGACCTGTGCCTGAGGAAGTTACTGGGGCACCGGTTCAATGCACCTGTGAACCTGTCACAGACCTTAAGTTACTTTTCAAAAGGATGAACTTACCAATAAGTAATGTGGCAGACAGGCTGAGTAGCTGCCCTTGTCATTGCTGTTGCCTTACTTGGCTTCTGCTGTTCTGCGAAACCCCTTCCTCTGGCAAACATCTCTGTCCATGCTGGATATAGGGGATATTAATACAGGTGGCAGCATGAGTGGCCATTATTGTCTGTTCTTCCTTTCCTTCTCTCCTCTGTCTCATAACTATCCACGCAGAATGCGAATTCAATGCAGTAGTAAATTTCTTGAGGATTATAGTCCACGGACAAAATCCATCCCAGTGCTGGTCTGTCACCCCCACCCACAAAGTGATGCCTATGGATTAAAGCTAGCACATTTTACTCCTAAGAATGACAGCCTCACTCTCACCTTGCTTAACAGGTCTGCTAATCCTACGCCTCTTGAAGTTCATATCTCTTCCCTAACACAGCTTTCCTGCTTGGAGCTCACTCCTCGCATTAACACCCCTAAGGAGTACAAAGCACTCACACTGCAGTGCCATCTCTCTAACAGTCTTGCTGCCACTGCCCCTATCAACAGCCTCTACCAAAGGGAGGAACTTGCAGTAACACCGTGTGGCTGATCTGGACTCTGATCAATGCTGCTTCCACTGCCCCACAATTAAGTGCCCCGGGACTGATTTATGTGGAAATTTCTCCTACTGGTGCCCTCCACACTGACTCCATGCATACACACAGGGACCAGATGGGAGATGTACTTACTGGGGAAGGAAGACACTGGTTGTCTGGTGTTTAGTATATGGCCCTCCTGAGGCCTGGGGGAAAGCCACTAGTCAAGAATACCCCAGTGACCCCTGCTATGCAGGTGGGCCTCTCTCCCCACACTGCAAGGGCACCCCCTCTTGGGCTAGCCACTTATGGAGGTGGTTCAACTCCTCAGAAGTGCACCAGGCATGCAGTCCCCCTGGGTACCTGGTTCCTTTGTGGCCTGAGAGTAAACCAATTGCCCCATAAGAACAACCCTAACTCCCACCCTTCTCCAGGGTGGGCTCTAGGCTACCCTTGTTTAGGTAGTCCCCAATTTGTGCACAATGCATGCTAGGCCAGCTGTGTTCCAAGAACCTAGGTATAACCATTCATGATATCGCCCAACCCTGAGAAAAAAGGGCAATAGATCTCATTCTGGCAGAAGTACAGATTGCCCTCACACTGGCTGCTTCCTGTGGATGTTTCACATAGCATGAAACCACTCTACAAAATCTCAACGCAGGCCCTTAGGGACTTATCTAAAAATATGGGGGATGACTTACAAGGCCTCCATACTTCCCTAGACTCACTAGCAGATGTTATTCTTGACAACAGGAAAGTGCTTAATTATCTCCTGACTGAGAAAAGGGGAGTATGTGCAGTTACAAATGAAGCCTGTTGCAGGTATGTCAATAACTCTGGTCGGATTGAGGTAAACATTAAAGAGATATATGAGCAAGCTCAAAGGCTATATAGATATAACACACAAGGTCCAGATCCAAGCTGCATCTGGAATATGATCAAACAGAGCCTCCCGGTTTAACCTGGTCTCTTCCACCTCTCGGCCCACTAACTGCTGTTCTTCTCCTGCTCATCTTGGGGCCTTGCCTCCTTAGCTGCCTTGTCAACTTCGTTAGTGAATGGATTGAAGCCATCAGACTTCAGATGATACTAACACAAGGGTACGAGCAACTGGGACTGCAGCCTGGTGACCAGCAGACATATTTTAGGCTACTTAGGAACAGTTCTGCTCCTCTAATCCAGGGAAAAACTGCACCCATATTCAGCCAGAAGTGGCTTCAGAAGGCAGAACTTTGACTTTCAGCGCCCCTCAAGCATGAGGAACAGTAACAAGGAAAGGAAGGATTTTGTTGCCAGAGCTGTGCCAGGTCTCTACCCAAAACCCACCAACCCCCCCCCCCCCGCTCCCCCCAGAACAGGAATAAACATGTATCTTTAAGTCACAGGATCTGGAGACAAAAGGAGGAAGCTATACAGAGACAAAAAAACCCCACAAAAAAACAGAACCAGCTGGAACCAAGGTGGCAACGAATCTGACCTCCAAGAGACCCTCAGTCTCATCACACGCTGATTTTACCACATCGGCTACTGGATGACACACGTACTGGTGGCCATGACTGGAAGATGGGGACCAAAAAAGGACAGAAAGGGGGTGCCACCCCATTTCCAGGAAAACCCTGCCCCTTCCCCAGTAGACTAATGCATCTGTCTCCCCGTCATTAGCCTCACTCCTCCTCCCTCTAGTCTTCACTCTTTAAAATCGAATCCCTCTCACCCCGTGGGTGAGAACTTGATCTATGAACTAAGGTCTTGCTTCTCCATTCCTTGGCCACAGAATAAAACTTGGGCTGCGTCGATCTCAGCTTCGGTTTCTTTTTTTGGCTGCACAAACCCGAACTAGCATCTATTCTATATACTTTCTTTTCATTTTTGTCCTTATACCAATAACAACCATTATTGAAAATAATCTCCTAAAAAGAAAAGTCTTTGCAGTGTATTTATTACCCTGGTTTTGTAAATCAGAAAAGGAGAACAACTTATCCACCTAAGGTTCTATTAAGAATTAGGGGCTTCCCTGGTGGCGCAGTGGTTGAGAATCCGCCTGCCAATGCAGGGGACACGGGTTCGAGCCCTGGTCTGGGAGGATCCCACATGCCGCGGAGCAACTGGGCCCGTGAGTCACAACTACTGAGCCTGCGCGTCTGGAGCCTGTGCTCTGCAACAAGAGAGGCCACGATAGTGAGAGGCCCGCGCACCGCGATGAGGAGTGGCCCCTGCTCGCCGCAACTAGGGAAAGCCCTCGCACAGAAACGAAGACCCAACACAGCCATAAATAAATAAATAAATAAATAATTAAAAAAAAAAAAAAAGAATTAGGGGGCTTCCCTGGTGGCACAGTGGTTAATCCGCCTGCCAATGCATGGGACTTGGGTTTGAGCCCTGGTCCGGGAAGATCCCACATGCCAGAGAGCAAAGAAGAAAGAAGCTCCAGCTCCACCTTCGACTCCCAAAGCTGAAATTCTTTAAAGAATTCCCTGAACATTTGCTTATGGGACATTAACACTATCTTTAAGTACTGTGTAAGTATTAAAATCATAAAAACTGACATTACTGTGTACTTTGTACATACATGCCCTTCCACATAATTAAGTTTGATACATATACCTTACCATAATACATGACCCTATAATCATGTATTAATTATCTACCCCATGTCTATAAGCATGTACATCAGCCTACTGATACTATAGGACACATTAAACAGTTCAATCCATATTAGATTCCAGTCCCTATGAAATATTCAAAGGGGTAATTGAAGTGATTGGTATTATATAAGACATATGTTTATTAATTGTACATACCACATTATGTCCAAACACTTCCAGTCAACATGCTTATCATAACCAATAACCAGAGCTTAACCAGAAAGCCTCGATACACCATCAATCCACCCAAACATGCCTCTCTCCTCGTTCTGGGCCCAAGAACCATGGGGATTTCTAGAAATGAATTATATCTGGCATCTGGTTCTTACGTTGGGGCCATCTCACCTAAAATTGCCCACTTTTTCCCCTTAAATAAGACATCTGGATGGACTATCAAATCAGCTTATGCTCACACATAACTGGTTTCATGCATTTGGTTATTATTTAATTCTGGGGGATGCTGTGACTCAGCTGTGGCCATCAGAGGCCTTAACACAGTCAAGCAACTTGTAACTGAGCTTAAGTTGAATATTATTTACCAACATAATCAACTATAATGTGTTCTTGAGTCAACAATCATCAGACATAGAGCATTTAGACACATACATATGCACATGTTTATCAGGTAAATAGCTTCCTTAATCAAACCCTCCTACCTAACACTAAATCTCATATTTTGTAGGCCATCGTGGCCCTGCTGAACCCCACAAACAAGGCGAAGCACATAACTACATAAGAGGTAACTCATCTAACAAACAGACTGCCCTTCACCAATCCAAAGTTAGTGTTAACTACAAACTAGCCTCCTAATAATACCAATCAATTACTTATAGTAGTCTTATATAGAAAGACACCCCCCTAGTTCCACCATGTACCTTAAAAAAAATAAAAGTACATTTAATAATCTTTAAAAGAAAAAATATTAAATATTTCAACACTAATTTTAACACAACCCAAACTACTACACTGAATGCCAATATATCACATAAATACATAAATCTTATACGTACAAAGTCCTACTCAACCTGCTGATGTAGCTTAATAAGTAAAGTCAGGCTCTGTAAATGCCTAGATGAATTTGCTAACTCCATAAATTCATAGGTGTGGTCCCAGCCTACCAATTTCTAATAAAATTACACATGCAGGTCTGTATCCATTGAGAATGCCCTCTAAATCAAAAGATTAAAGGGAGCAGGCATCAAGCACACTAAAAAGTAGCTCACACCTTGCTTAACTTCACCCCCATGGGAAATGGCAGTGATAAAAATTAAGCCATAAAAGAAAGCTTAAGTTCTATTAAGAATTAGGGGGCTTCCCTGGTGGCGCAGTGGTTAATCCGCCTGCCAATGCAGGGGACTTGGGTTCGAGCCCTGGTCCGGGAAGATCCCGCATGCCAGAGAGCAACTGAGTCGGTGCGCCACAACTACTGAGCCTGCGCTCTAGAGCCAGTGAGCCACAGCTACTGAAGCCCACGCGCCTAGAGCCCATGCTCCGCAACAAGAGAAGCCACTGCGATGAGAAGCCCACGCACCGCAACGAAGAGTAGCCCCCTCTTGCCACAACTAGAGGAAGCCCGCGTGCAGCAGCTAAGACCCAACGCAGCCAAAAGTGAATAAAATGAATACATTTATATTAAAAAAGAATTAGGGTTGGTAAATTTTGCATCAGCCACCCTGGTCATAAGATTAACCCATATTAATTAAGAAATCCAGCATAAAGCATGTTAAAAATTACCCTCAAATAAAGCCCTAGGCTGTACAAAGCCACAGCTAAAATAAAAATAAGCTAGGAAAGTGCTTTAACATTTGTGATTACATGACAGCCAAGATCCAAACTGGAATTAGATGTCCCACAATGCTTAGCCCTATATCAAAATAATTGTAACAAAATTACTCACCGCAATATTACTAGCATCAGCCTAAAAGTCCAAGAACTTGGTGGTGCTTCACACCCCTCCAGAGGAGCCTGTTGTATAAGCGATAAACTCTGACTAACCTCACCAGCCATGTGTACCGCCCCCCTCAGGAGACCCTGGTGAAGAACAACTCTAAGCACAATTATCAGACATAACAATGTCAGGTCAAAGGGTAACCTATGGGAGGGGAACAAGTGGGCTCCATTTGCTACCTCAAGAACAAAATAATTTATACAAAAGTTTCTATGAAATAAAAAAACCAATGGAGGACTTAGTAGTAAATTAAGAACAGTGCTTAATTGAATCAGGCCAGGCCATGAAGCACACACACATTGCCCATCACTCTCCTCAAATATAGGTAACTTTTCATAACCTATTAACAAGTACCAAACATAAAACAGGAGATAAACTGTAAGCATACTGGAAGGTGAGCAGACTGGAAAGTGCTTGGATGAATCAAAGTGCAGCTTAAAGAAAAGCACCTAGTTTACACCCAGGACATTTCATACTGCATGAACACTTTTTACTAAAACTAGTCCAAACTTCCTGCCAAATTCAACTATCATAAGTAAACTAAATTAACATTCAGTCAACATCTAATGTATATAGATAGAAATTTAAATCTGTTGCTATAAATAAAGTACTGTAAGGGAATGATGAAAGAAGCATGAAAAGTACCAAAAGCTTACCCCTTTTAGTTTTTGCATACTGATTTAACTAGAAAACTTTAAAGAGAACTTAAGTTAAATTCCCTGATACCAGATGAGCTACTTAGGAACAGTTTACAAGAAGAAACTCATCTAAATGGCAAACTAGTGAGAAGACATGTGAGTAGAGGTGACAAGCCTAACAAGCCTGGTGACAGCTGGTTGTCCAGAAAGGAATTTTAGTTCAACTTTAAATATTTTTTTAAAAAAAGACTTTTACTGTAATTTTAAGTGTCATTCTAAAACACTGCAGCTTTCTAGATAAAGGATACAACCTTCTCTAGACAATAAGCATAAACAATACCATAGTTAGCTTAAAAGCAGCCACCAATTCAGAAAGCATTCAAGGTCAATCACACACACATTCATCTTAATAGTAAATAAAGCAACTAGTTTTATACTGGACTAATCTATTCATTAATAGAAGCAATACTCTTAATGTAACAAGAAATATTTCTCCTTGCATAAGCTTATATCAGAACAGATAACCCACTGATAGTTAACAATAAAGTAAACCTAAACTAATACTTAACCTATTCAAACATTGTTAACCCAACACAAGTATGCATTTACGAAAAGATTTTTTAAAGTAAAAGGAGGGCTTCCCTGGTGGCGCAGTGGTTAAGAATCCACCTGCCAATGCAGGGGACACGGGTTCGAGCCCTGGCCCGGGAAGATCCCACATGCCGCGGAGCAGCTAAGCCCGTGCACCACAACTACTGAGCCTGCGCTCTAAAGCTCGCAAGCCACAACTACTGAGACCACGTGCTGCAACTACTGAAGCCCACGCACCTAGAGCCCATGCTCCAAAAGAAGAGAAGCCACTGCAATGAGAAGCCCATGCACCGCAACAAAGAGTAGGCCCCACTCACTGCAACTAGAGAAAGCCCGCACGCAGCAAGGAAGACCCAACGTAGCCAAAAATAATAAATAAATAAAATAAATTTATTAAAAAAGAAAAAAGTAAAAGGATCTTGGGAATCACAAACCCTGCCTGCTTATAAAAAACATTACCTCTAGCACTTCTGGTATTAGAGGCACTTCCTGCCCAGTGACATCTGTTTAATAAGGGCTGTGGTATCCTGAGTGTGGAAATGTAGCATAGTCATTTGTTCTGGAAATAAGGACTTGCATGACTGGTCACACAAGGCTTTTACTGTCTCTCTTAATCAGTGAAATTAACCTTCCTGTGAACAGACGGGAATAATATAAGACGGGAGGACTCTACTGAGCTTAAATTAATTCATTAATCCAAAAACATAAACAACTGACCTTTTAAAGGATAACATAGCTTTTAATTGATTAGCAATTTTGGTTGAGGTGACCCTGGAGAATAAAACAACCTCCTAGTGATTAAAATTTAGACCAACTAGTCAGAATGCTTTATTGCCTGTTGTTCTAAAACACTGATCAATGGAATAAGTTATCCTGGGGATAAGAGTGCAATCCTATTCTAGAGTTCATATCAACCACAGGGTTTACGACCTTGGTGCTGGATCAGGACATTGCAATGGTATAACTGCTATTAATGGTCTCTTTGTTCAACAATTAAAGTCCTACATGATCTGAGTTCAGACTGGAATAATCCTGGTCGGTTTCTATCTACTAGATTTCTCCCAATAAGAAAGGACCAGAGAAATAAGGCCTACTTTACAAAATGTATTCGAACTAAATGATGATATAATCTACATTCAATTAATTTATACATACCCTACTGTAAGCAAGGTTTGTCAGGGTTTGCAGAGCCCGGCAACTGCATGAAACTTAAACCTTTATCCACAGAGGTTCAAGTCCTCTTCCTAAGAATATGTTTATAATCAACGTTCTTTCACTAATTACCCAATTTTACTGGCTGTAGCATTCCTTACATTAACTGAATGGAAAATCCTAGGCTATATGCAAATCCAGAAAGCGCCAAGCATGGTCAGCCCCTGTGGATTATTGCAACCCATAGCTGATGCAGTCAAATTCTTCATTAAAGCTCCACTATGACCGTCAAGATCATCAGTTTATGTATTTATTATTGCACCAGTGCTAGCCTTAACCCTGGCTCTCACAATATGAATTCCTCTTCCCATAACTTCTCCACCAATTAGTATAAACCTAAGCATACTATTTATATTAGCTATATCAAGCCTAGCCATTTATTCCATCCTCTGATCTGGATGAGCTTCAGATTCAAAATATGAACTAATTGGAGCTCTACAGGCAGTAGCACAGACAATCTCATATGAAGTAACATTAGCAATTATTCTTTTATCAGTCCTGCTGATAAATGGATCATTTACACTTTCAACAGTAATTACACAAAAAACACCTATGACTAATTTTCCCATCCTGACCCCTACCCAGAATTTGATTATTCTAGCAGAAATCCAATGAAGTGCCATTTGATTTTGCAAAAGTACAATCAAAACCTGAATTTGGCTTCAATGGAGAAAACACAGGTACATTCACCCTGTTCTTCCTAGAGAATATGTCAATGTCATTATAATAAACATGTTCACGACAATCCTACCTTTAGGAGCATTTTACAACCACTACATGCCAGAATTATATATAGCCAGTGTCATCATTAAACACTCCTCCTCACAATCTGCTTTCTAGGAATTCCAGCATCCTACCCACAATTTTGATATAATCAACTTACACATCTCTATATAAAAAAGTTTTTTTTTACCACTAACATTAGCTCTGTGTATCTGAGAGGTTTCACAATCTGTCATCACATCAGGCATCTCGCCACAAACAAATATGTCTGACAAAATAGTTACTTTGATAGAATAAATAATATAGGTTTAAACCCTCTTATTCCTAGAATAGTAGGAATTGAACCTACTCTTAAGAGTTTTACATTCTCCATGCCACCACATTACACCACATGCTACAGTAAGGACCAAAAGTAAGATATTAGGCCCATACCCCCAAAATGTTGTTTTATATCCTTCCTGGACTAATAAACCATATTGTTTTTATTATCATTCTACTGACAATTATATCAGGAACCATAATTGTAACAAGCTCACACTGGTTAATGTTATCCCCATTCTAATAAAAACATTAACCCATAAACTATAGAAGCATCCAACAAATATTTTCTAAAACAATCTACCAAATCAATACTACTTGTAATGGCTATACTGTTAATCTAATATACTCTGGTCAATGAACACAATGAATTACAAACATCTTTAATCCAACAGCATCTACCATCATAACAATAGCCCTTGTCATAAAATTAGGTCTTTCCCCATTTCACATCTCAGTCCCTGAAGTAACACAAGTCACTCCATGAACAGGAAGCCCAATGCTATTAACAGAACAAACGTGCACCCTTCTCAGTTTTATACCAAATCTCACCATCCATCAACCTAAACAAACTATTAATCATAGCTATATTATGAATCATAATTGGAGGCTGAGGCAGACTTAACCATAATCACCTAGGAAAAATTATAGCCTCCTTGTCAATTGCCCATATGGGATGAATAACAGCTATTATAATGTATAATCTAATCATAACAATCCTAAGCATGCTAATTTATATCACAATAACACTTTCTGTCTTCTTACTATTTATGCCCAGCTTATGTACAACAGGATCATTATCACACACATGAAATAAAACACCTCCCATCACAATACTGGTCCTCACCATTAGGAGGTCTCCCACCACTATCAGGGTTTTTACCCAAATGAATAATTATCCAAGAGATCACAAAAATGAGAACATCATTCTACCACACTAATAGCCATCAGAGCAGTCCTCAGCATATATTTCTACTTGCAGCTAACATACTCCACATCACTAACTATATTCCCTTCAATAAACAACATAAAAATAAAACAATTAGAATATACAAAACAAATAACCTTCTTGGTGCAGCCCTTATGGAAAATAGTATGGAGTTTCCTCAAAAGACTAAAAATAGAGTTGCCATATGACCCAGCAATCCCCCATCTGGGCATGTACCCAGACAAAACTATATTTCAAAAAGATACATGCACCCCTAGGTTCATAGCAGCTCTATTTACAATAGCCAAGACATGGAAACAACCTAAATGTCCTTTGACAGATGAATAGATAAAGGAGCTGTGGTATATATACACAATGGGATATTACTCAGCCATGAAAAGAATGAAATAATGCCACTTGCAGCAACATGGATAGACCTAGAGATTATCATACTAAGCAAAGTCAGAAAGAGAAAGACAAATACCATATGATATCACTTATATGTGGACTCTAAAATACGACATAAATGAACATACCTACTAAACAGAAACAGACAGACATAGAGAACAGACTTGTGGTTGACAAGGGGGTGGGCGTGGGAGGGATGGATTGGGAGTTTGGAATTAGCAGATGAAAGCTAATATATAGAGAGGATGGATAAACAACAAGGTCCTACTGTATAGCACAGGGAACTGTATTCAATATCCTGGGATAAAGCGTCATGGAAAAGAATATGAAAAAGAATATATAGATATATATATCTATAACTGAGTCACTTTGCTGTACAGAACATTGTAAATCAACTATACTTCAATAACATTAAAAAAAACAAATAACCTTCCTATCCTTACTAATCATAATATCTACACTGTTACTACCCTTAACACCCACTCTTATCAGTGCTGGACTAGGAATATAGATTAGTGTAGACCAAGAGCTTTCAAAACCCTAAGCAAGTGCAATTTACTTAATTCCTGAAAATAAGGAAGCAAGACTCAATCCTACATCAATTAAATGCAAATAAAACATTTTAATTAAGCTAAATTCTTACTAGATTGATGGGCTTACACCCCAGGAAATTTTAGTTAACAGGTAAATACCCTAGTCAACTGGCTTCAATCTACTTCTCCAGCCTTTAAGAAAAAAAAAGGCGGGAAAAGCACCAGCAGGATTGAAGCTGCTTCTTTCAATTTGTAATTCAATTTGTTGATTCACCACAGGGTTTGGCAAAAAAAGGGCTCAATCTCTTTCTTTAGATTTACAATCTAATGCTAGCTCAGTCATTTTACCTCTGTTCATAAACTGATGATTATTTTCAACAAATCACAAAGTTATTGGCACCTTATATTTACAGTTTGTTTCTTGAGCTGGAATAGTAGGCAGCACCTTCAGTCTATTAGTCCATGCTGAGCTATGCTAACCTGGAGCACTACTTGGAGATGAGCAAATCTGTAGCCTCGTCATAACAGCCCCTGCATTGGTAATAATGTTCTTTAGAGGTGTACCCGTTATGATTGCATGGTTCAGAAACTGATTTGTCCCACTAATAACTGGGGCACCTGATATAGCATTCCCCCAAATAAATAATATAAACTTTTAGTTACTTCCCCCATCATTCTTACTCCTACTCATATCATCAATATTAGAAGCTGGTGCTGGTACTGGTGGAACCGTATATTCAGCTCTAGCCATCAATCAGGCCCACACAGGAGCCTCTGTCGACCTAACCATTTTCTCCTAACATTTAGCAAGTGTCTCTTCAATACTTAGTGCTATTAAATTTATTACTATAGTCTTTAATATAAAACCAGCAGACACATCCCCATACCAAACACCATTATTTGTTTGATCTGCCCCAACTATAGCCATATTACTATAATCGTCACTCTCAGTCCTAGCAGCCTAAATTACCATACTGTTAACAGATACAAACCTAAACACTACTTTCTTTGACTCTGCAGGAGGAGACCCAATCCTGTATCAACACCTATTTTGATTCTTTGGTCACCCAGAAGTCTCCATTCGTAGCCTACCAGGGTTTGGAATGATCTCACATATCATTACATACTACTTAGGACAAAAAGAGCCTTTCAGATATATGGGAATACCATGAATCATGTCCATTGGCTTTTTAGGATTTATCTTGTGGGCCCATCAGATGTTTACCATGGGGAAAGATGTTGACCCCTGAGCATACTTCACATCAGCCACCAAAATTATTTCTATTCCTGCAGGAGTAAAAGTATTTAGCTGATTAGCAACTCTTCACGGAGGTCATATTACATGATCTCCCACTATATTATGAGCTTTAGGCTTTATTTTTCTCCTTACAGTAGGTGGTTTGACAGGAATCATCTTAGCTAATTCACCCCAGGACACTGTCCTCCATGATACAGACCATGTAGTAGCACATTCCATTATGTAATGTCAGTGGGAGCAGTCTTCACTATTACAGGAGGCTTCCTACACTGATTTCCACTGTACTCAGGTTATACACTTAACTCAACATGAGCAAAAACTCCCTTCACAACTATCTCTGTAGTAGTAAATATGACTTTCTTCGCGCAGCACTTTCCTGGCCTTTCAGGGATATCGCTGCATTGCTCTGACTACCCTGATGCACATACAACATGAAACATTTCGTCTATAGGCTCATTCATCTCATCAGCAGTAATGCTAATAATTGTCATAATTTGAGAAGGATTTGCATCGAAACGAGAAGTCTCAGTAGTGGAAACTACTACTACTAACCTATAATGGTTACACGGATGCCCTCCACCACATCCTACGTTTGAAGACCCTACCTATGTTAATTTAAAATAAGGAAGAAATCAAATCCTTTTCAACCGGTGTCAAGCCAACAGCATAATCATTATGTCTTTCTCAATAAATGAGATAACAGTAAAAACAAAAATTACATAACTGTCAAAGTTAAATCATAGGCAAAAATCCTGTATATCACTAAGGCATATCCATTTCATCTAGGTTCTCAAGATGCAACAGCACCAATTATGGAAAAACTTTTACATTTTCATGATCACATTAATAAATATTTTTGGGTAAGTTCTCTAGTCCTCTATATTATTTCACTAATACTGACAACTAGACTGACTCAGACGCATACACTAGATGCACAAGTAGAGAGACATTTGAACAATTTACAGCCATCATTCTAATCTGAATTGCCCTATCATCAAAGTGAATCCTTTACATGAAATCAATAACGTCCCTAACCACAGAAACTATGGATCATCAATGATACTGAAGCTACAAATACACAGATTATGAAGATTTAAATTCTGACTCCCCTATAATCCCCACATCAGGTCTAAAACCAGGAGAATTATGACTGAGAGAAGTCAACAGCAAAGTAGTATAGAGATAGTCATCAAATATTACTTTCATCTGAAAATGTTTTTACACTCACGAGCTGTTCCTTCTTTAGGCCTAAGAACACCTGCTATCCCAGGACGTCTAAGTTAAAGAAGCCTAATATCGACAGGACCAGGCCTATGTTATGGACGATGATCAGTAGAAGTCGTTTTCCTGCTTTCAAAGACAGGACAGAGGAGACGGCTGAGACCCGGGGTGAATCCGGAGCCCATGGTGGACCTGCTCTCCGAGCTCCAGGACAGGAACAGGGCCGCTGGGTTCCCAGGCCAACCACCACGCCCTCCTGAGCAGGATCTTGGGAACAGTCCATGTTAGTGATGAGGCAACCTGAGCACTTGTCGCCACCCCGACACTGTGTCCTATGAGGGGCCCGTGCTCTTGGGATCACACCCCACACTCTGAGGGTCTGCCCTGTAAGCTCCTTCCTGCCTCAGGAGGAACGACCACTCGGCAACCATCTCCCTCCCCAACTGGCAGGAAGAGGGGAGGGCAGCAGGGGCACCAGAGGAACCTCACTCAGACACCAGCTTCCCAGGGGCAGCAGCAGGGACCACGATGATGCAGATGAGGCACAGCCCAAGAGACGGGACCAGAGGGTCTCAAAAGTGTCTGGTCAGGTCCTGGCTCATCTGCACCCTGGACACGCTTTCCCTCCTACAGCTTCTACCTAAATGCAAGTTCTTCAGATGCAAAGAGACAGACCTTCAGAATGAAAGTCAGCTTTTCTAAACTGACCCCTCAGCAAACACTGCAGGATTCCACTCACATGGGGGGCCTGGAGTCAACAACTCATGGCAGAATGGACGTCGGTGCCAGGGCCGCAGGAGGGGGTGGGTAGTGAGACTTTCAAGGTTGTGAAATTTTGGTTTTACGAGATGAAAAGTTCTAGGGATGGTGTGATGGCTCCACGACAAGGTGAATGTACTTGATGCCTCGGAAACATGCACCTAAAATGGTAATGATGGTAAAGGGTATGTGACATATTGTTAGTTCACTTAAAAGATGATGAATTTTGAAATGATGTCTTGTTCATTGAGATTCCAGTTCGACTCCTGTTTGTCACAAATGTGCGAGGCCCAAGCACCCTCCCCCATCTCAGGGGCCATCAAGGTACCATCCCGTGGCTTGTGAGGGACCATTCTTAGGGGGGCTAGTCTATGCTACCTGAGCTCTGACCCGCGGAACCCAGAGAGTGGTGACCCCTATAAATTAGATCTGATATATGACATGTTGTGAATTAATAATATGCCACCAAGGGTTACTGATCAATCAGCAGAACACGGAGCAGCAGCTTGTTCCAAGGTGCCTGTCCTCATATAATCATGACAAGATTAAGAGAAGAAAAGGCACCACAGGTTAATCATGGCTCTATTCAGATGCTGGAAATCTCAGAAGGGACAAGACACACTGCAGGCAAAAAGCAGATATGGGGTCTCCCCCTACATGTGATCCTGACCCATGCAGATGGGGTGAGACCACACAATCCCCAGACCCTGCACCTGGGGTCACACGTCCACACTCACCAGGGGGACCCCACCTCCCCAGATCCTGTACCTGGGGTCACACATCCACCTTGGTCAGGACACCGTGGCTGTGCTGCGTGGGCTCCCAACGTGTGGACAAGCCGGGTCCCTGGGACCTCCTAGGACTGTAGAAAGCAGTGTAGGTTCCACCTCCACTCCTGGCACTTGTCCCAGAAGAGTCAGTCCCTTCCTGTTTCACTTTGGTTCTGTGTTATTTTAATTGTTCTTAAAGCTTTCAGGCCAAAGTTGAACACAGTACCTTGGTTCTGGCAGGCTCGGCCCTTTCCTTGCTCACCGAGGTGTGGAGAAAACTCACGCAGCAGCAGGGCTGAAAGAGGAGCGGCACGACCGGACTCTGCTGAGTGGGGATGGCCGACCGGAAGGCGAGCACAGTAGCAACCTCACCTGCTGCCCATCAGCCTTAAGCCCAGATCCACGTGCCCAGCAATCAACTCACCAGGTACACCTGCCTCCCTCCTCGCCCTCTGCGTGCTGGTGAATTGGAATAATTACCAGGTAGCCCACCTGAGGAGTCTCCACCAGCCCCATTGAAGGTGAACCTCAGAGGGGTAAGGACTAAGGCCCCCACGACAGCACTGACCCTGGGAGGGCCAGGTAACCACGCTCGGAGCGGAGCACTGTTACCCAGACAAGCCCACCTCAGCTCCAGACCCCAGACATCTGAGCACTGGCATTCAGACAGAAGCACAGAGCTTCCCAGTACTGAGGCCAGCCTGGGTCTCTACCCTGGTCTCCACATCGCCCCTGAAGCTCCAGGACTGAGGCCAGGTCTCTACCCAGGTACCCACATCCCCTTGAACTGTTGTTATAAAACTCGTCATCAAATCCCCCCGGGTTGAGGGACACACAGTTTTTCGGGGCAGGAGCCCGATGTGTCCCCCTATGCCTGGCAAAGCAATGAAGCTATTCTTTTTTATTTCACCCTAAACTCTGTCTCCGAAATTAGATCCGGCACCGGTGCACAGAGGCCAAGCTTTCAGTATCAGGCCCTTGATGACTTGTCTAAATATCGGGGGGGATTCCTTACAAGGACTCCGTAAGTACCTGGACTCACTAGCAGATGTCGTTCTCGAAAATAGGCTATCCCTTGACTATCTCCTGGCTGAGCAAGGGGCGGTATGTGCAGTTAAGAAGAAAACCTGCTGCAGTTTTGGCAATAACTCTGGTCAGATTGAGATAAACATTAAAAAGATATATGAGCAAGCTCAAAGGCTGCATAGATATAACACACAAGGTCCAGATCCAAGCTCCATCTGGAATATGGTCAAACAGAGGCTCCCAGTTTAACCTGGTCTCTTCCACCTCTCCGCCCACTGACTGCTGTTCTCCTCCTGCTCATCTTGGGGCCTTGCCTCCTTAACTGCCTTGTCAACTTCGTTAGTGAATGGATTGAAGCCATCAAACTTCAGATGATACTAACACAAGGGTACGAGCAACTGGGACTGCAGCCTGGTGACCAGCAGACATATTTTAGGCTACTTAGGAACAGTTCTGCTCCTCTAATCCAGGGAAAAACTGCACCCATATTCAGCGAGAAGTGGCTTCAGAAGGCAGAACTTTGACCTTCAGCGCCCCTCAAGCATGAGAACAGTAACAAGGAAAGGAGGGATTTTGCTGCCAGAGCTGTGCCAGGTCTTCACCCAAAACCCAGCAACCACCTCCCCTTGAACAGGAATAAACACGTATCTTTAAGTCACAGGATCTGGAGACAAAAGGAGGAAGCTATACAAAGAGACAAAAAAAAAAAAAAAGAAAAAACAGAACCAGCTGGAACCAAGGTGGCAACGAATCTGTCCTCCAAGAGACCCTCAGTCCCATCACAGGCTGATTTTACCACATCAGCTACTGGATGACACACGTACTGGTGGCCATGACTGGAAGATGCGGACCAAAAAAGGATAAAAAGGGGGTGGCACCCCATTTCCAGGAAAACCCTGCCCCTTCCCCAGTAGACTAATTCATCTCTCTCCCCGTCATTAGCCTCACTCCTCCTCCCTTTAGTCTTCACTCTTTGCAATCGAATCCCTCTTACCCTGTGGGAGAGAAGTTGATCTGTGAACTAAGGTCTCGCTTCTCCACTCCTTGGCCACAGAATAAAATTTGGGCTGCGTCGGTCTCAGCTTCGGTTTCCTTTTTTGGCTGCACAAACCCGAACTAGCATCAATTCTATACTTTCTTTTCATTTTTGTCCTTATACCAATAACAAGCATTATTGAAAATAATCTCCTAAAAGGAAAAGTCTTTGCAGTGTATTTATTACCCTGGTTTTGTAAATCGGAAAAGAACAACATATCTCCCTGAGACTCAAGGAAGAAGCTCCACCTCCACCTTCAGCTCCCAAAGCTGAAATTCTACTTAAAGAATTCCCTGAACAATTTGCTTATTGGACATGAACACTATTGTTAAGTACTACGTTAAGTATTAAAATATGACATCATGAAAACTGACATTACTATGGACTTTGTGCATTACATGCCCTTCTACATATATAAGTAGAATACCTATGCTTTGTCATTATACATGCTCATATAATCATGTATTAATTATCTACTCCATGTGTAGAAGCACGTACATCAGTCGATTGATATTACAGTTCAATCCATATTAGATTCCAGTCCCTACGAAATAGTCACAGGGGTAATTGGAGTGATTGATTTTATACAGGACATATGTTTATTAATTGTACATACCACATTATTTCCGACCATTTCCCGTCAACATGCTTATCATAACCGATAACCAGAAAGCCTCGATGAACCATCAACCCGCCCACAAAAGTGCCTCTCTCCTCGTTCTGGGCCACGAACTATGGGGATTCTCTATAAGGGAACTATATTAGGCAGCTGGTTCTTACTTCAGGGCCATCTCACCTAAAATTGCCCACTCTTTCCCCTTCAATAAGACACCTCGATGGACTATCCAAGCAGCCTATGCTCACACATAACTGGTGTCATGCATTTGGTATTTTTTAATTTTGTGGGATGTTGTGACTCAGCTATGGCCATCAGAGAGGACTGAATACAGCCAAGGAACTTGCAGCTGAGCTTAAGTGGAATATTATTTACCAACATAATCAACCATAACGTGTTCCTGAGTCGACGATCACCAGGCATAGAGCATTTACACACATACATACCTATGCACGTGTTTATCAGGTAAACAGCTTCCTTAATCAAACCCTCCTACCTAACACTAAATCGCATGTTTTGTAGGCCATCGTGGCCCTGCCGAACCCCCCCAAACAAGGCAAAGCACATAACTACGTAAGAGTCAGGTAACTCATCTAACCAACAGCCTGCCCTTACTTCACCAATCCAAAGTTAGTATAACTACAAACTAGCCTCGTAATAATACCAATCAACTACTTACAGAAGGCTTATATAGAAAGATATCCCCCTAGATCTGCCATGTACCTCAAAGAAAATAAAAAGTGAAGTACATTTTAATAATCCCCAAAAGAAAAAATATTTAATATTTCAATACTCATTTAAGCACAACCCAAATTGCGAAAATGAATTACCAATATATCACACATAAGTAGTAGTTGAAGTGAGCCTCTGTAAATGTCTAGTTGATTTTGGCAACTTTATAAACACATAGCCTACTAATTTTTAACTGAAATTATACATGCAAGTATCTGCATCCCATTAAGAATGCCCTCTAAATCATAAAGAATTAAAAGGAGCAGGCATAGCTCACAATGCCTTGCTTAATTTCTCCCCCAGGGGAAATGTTTGATAAACATTAAGCCATAAAAGGAAGCTTGAGTAAGTTATATGAACTAATTAGGGTTGGTAAATTTCATATCAGCCACCTTGGTCATAAGATTAACTCACATTAACAGAAACCCAGTGTAAAGGATGTTAAAGATTACCCCCAAATAAAGTTAAGTTCTAGCTAAGCTGTAACAAGCCACAGCTAAAATAAAACAAAGCTGTGAAAGTGACTTTAATACTTCTGATTACATGGCAGCTGAGATCTACACTAGGTTTAGATGTCCCACTATGCTTGGCCCTAAATCCAAATAATTGTAACAATAGAATCATTCACCGGAATACTACTAGCATCAGCCTGAATGTCCAAGAACTTGGTGTTGCTTCACACCCTCCAGAGGAGCCTGTCGTATCAGCGATAAACTCTGTCAAACCTCACCAGCCATATATACCGCTCCCCTCAGGAGACCCTGGTAAAGAACAACTCTAAGCACAATTATCAGACATAACAATGTCAGGTCAAAGGGTAACCTATGGGAGGGGAACAAGCGGGCTCCATTTGCTACCTCAAGAACATAAAACAATTTATACGAAAGTTCTCATGAAATTAAAAAATCAGAGGAGGATTTCGTAGTAAATGAGTACGAGTGCTTAATTGAATCAGGCCATGAAGCAGGGGCACATTGCCTATCACTCTCCTTAAATATAGATAACTTTTCATAACCTATTAACAAGTACCAAACCGAAAAGAGGAGGTAAGTTGTGATGAGGTGAGCAGACTGGAAAGTGTGCTTGGATGAATCAAAGTGTAGCTTAAAGAAAAGCACGTACTTTACACCCAGGATACTTCATACAGCATGAACAGTCTGTACTAAAAGTAGCCCAAACTTCCCACCAAATTCAACTGGCACAAGTAAATTAAATACAACATTCAGTCAGCATCTAATGTATAGAAGATAGAAATCTAAATCTGGTGCTATAGATAAAGTACCATTAGGGAATGATGAAAGATGCATGAAAAGTACCAAAAACACTTACTACCCCTTTTACCTTTTGAATAATGATTTAACTAGAAAACTTTGAGAAAGAGAACTTAAGTTGAATACCCTGAAACCAGATAAGCTACTTATGAACAGTTTACAAGTACAAACTCATCTAAATGGCAAACTAGTGAGAAGAGTGTGAGTAGAGGTTACAAGCCTAACAAGCCTGGTGACAGCTGGTTGTCCAGAAAGGAATTTTAGTTCAACTTATATATTACTTTAAAAACCACAGCAATCAGAGAAGAAAATGAAATAAAAGGAATCCACATCAGAAAAGAAGAAGTAAAGCTGTCACTATTTGCAGATGACATGATACTACACATAGAGAATCCTAAAGATGCTACCAGAAAACTACTAGAGGTAATCAATGAATCTGGTAAAGTAGCAGGATACAAAATTAATGCACAGAAATCTCTTGTATTCCTATACACTAATGATGAAAAATCTGAAAGTGAAATTAAGAAAACACTCTCGAAGATGGCGGAGTAGAAGGACTTGCTCTCACTCCCTCTGGCGAGAACACCAGAATCACAACTAGCTGGTGGACAATCATCGACAGGAAGACACTGGAACTCACCAGAAAAGATACCCCACATCCAAAGACAAAGGAGAAGACACAATGAAACGGTAGGAGGGGTGCAATCAGAGTAAAATCAAATCCCATAACTGGTGGGTGGGTGACTCACAGAATGGTGAACACTTATACCACAGAAGTCCACCCACTGGAGTGAAGGTTCTGAGCCCCACGTCAGGCTTCCCAACCTGGGGGTCCGGCAATGGGAGGAGGAATTCATAGAGAATCAGACTTTGAAGCCTAGTGGGAATAATTGATTGCAGGACTTCAACAGGACTGGGGGAAATAGAGACCCCACTCTTGGAGGGCGCACACAAAATAGTGTGCGCATCGGGACCCAGGGGAAGGAGCAGTGACCCTGGGGGAGACTGAATCAGACCTACCTGCTAGTGTTGGAAGGTCTCCTGCAGAGGTGGGGGGTGGCTCTGTTTCACTGTGGGGACAAGGACGCTGGCAGCAGAAGTTCTGGGAAGTACTCCTTGGCGTGAGCCCTCCCAGAGTCTCTCATTAGCCCCACCAAAGAGCCCAGGTAGGCTCCAGTGTTGGGTTGCCTCAGGCAAAACAACCAACAGGGAGGGAACCCAGCCCCACCCATCAATGGTCAAGTGGATTAAAGTTTTACTGAGCTCTGACCTCCACAGCAACAGTCAGCTCTACCCACCACCAGAGCCTCCCATAAAGCCTCTTATACAGCCTCATCCACCAGAGGGCAGACAGCAAAAGCAAGAAGAACTACAATCCTGCAGCCTGTGGAACAAAAACCATATTCACAGAAAGATAGACAAGATGAAAAGGCAGAGGGCTATATACCAGATGAAGGAACAAGAAAAAACCCCAGAAAAACAACTAAATGAAGTGGAGATAGGCAACCTTCCAGAAAAAGAATTCAGAATAATGATAGTGAAGATGATCCAGGACCTCGGAATAAAAATGGAGGCAAAGATTGAGAAGATACAAGAAATGATTAACAAAGACCTAGAAGAATTAAAGAACAAACAAACAGAAATGACCAATACAATAACTGAAATGAAAACTACACTAGAAGGAATCAATAGCAGAATAACTGAGGCAGAAGAACGGATAAGTGACCTGGAAGACAGAATGGTGGAATTCTCTGCTGTGGAACAGACTAAAGAAAAAAGAATGAAAAGAAATGAAAACAGCCTAAGAGACCTCTGGGACAACATTAAACGCAACAACATTCACATTACAGGGGTCCCAGAAGGAGAAGAGAGAGAGAAAGGGCCAGAGAAAATATTTGAAGAGATTATAGTCGAAAACTCCCATAACATGGGAAAGGAATAGCCACCCAAGTCCAGGAAGCGCAGCGAGTCCCATACAGGATAAACCCAAGGAGAAACACGCCGAGACACACAGTAATCAAATTGGCAAAAATTAAAGACAAAGAAAAATTATTGAAAGCAGCAAGGGAAAAACAACAAATAACATACAAGGGAACTCCCATAAGGTTAACAGCTGATTTCTCAGCAGAAACTCTACAAGCCAGAAGGGAGTGGCATGATACACTTAAAGTGATGAAAGGGAAGAACCTACAACTAAGATTACTCTACCTGGCAAGGATCTCATTTAGATTTGATGAAGAAATCAAAAGCTTTACAGACAAGCAAAAGCTAAGAGAATTCAGCACCACCAAACCAGCTCTACAACAAATGCTAGAGGAACTTCTCTAAGTGGGAAACAGAAGAGAAGAAAAGGACCTACAAAAACAAACCCAAAACAATTAAGAAAATGGTAATAGGAACATACATATCAATAATTACCTTAAACGTGAATGGATTAAATGCCCCAACCAAAAGACACAGGCTTGCTGAATGGATACAAAAACAAGACCCATATATATGCTGTCCATAAGAGACCAACTTCAGACCTAGGGACACATTCAGACTGAAAGTGAGGGGATGGAAAAAGATATTCCATGCAAATGGAAATCAAAAGAAAGCTGGAGTAGCAATACTCATATCAGATAAAATAGACTTGAAAATAAAGAACGTTACAACAGACAAGGAAGGACACTACACATAATGATCAAGGGATCAATCCAAGAGGAAAATATAACAATTATAAATACATATGCACCCAACATAGGAGCACCTCAATACATAAGGCAACTGCTAACTGTGGTGGCCCCCAAGCTGTAAGCTTATTCAGCTTTCTGCTTTCCGGAGAACTGCTTGTCTCTTTCTTGGTATGCACTCCTGACGCTGTGGTATTGAGCGTAAAAAAGGAAAATGGCTTGCGGCCAGTTTCGTTCCAGGTGCCTGCTCTGAATCTAAGAGCTCCTGGTTGTTCCCCAGAAGAAGGACGTGCTGCCCTGAGGAGGAAGTCTGTATCTCCAAAGAATGGCCCATAAGGCATGCTGACGCATAGATAGTGGCGCATAGATAGTGGCGACAGAATTATGTGGAAATACAAGGTTGACTGATTTGTTGTCTAGTATTCCTTCCATACTAAACCTATATATACATTCATGCTCATTGAATAAACTTGCCTTGCAACCATCAGTTGTCTTGGCCCTTCTGACCCCATACTGGTGCTTTTCAGTTCCTTACCCCTCACCGCCAGGAACTTCTAGCTTTCTGCAGCCGGTCTGCGGCAAGTGGCGCCCGAACAGGGACCTGAGTGCGTGAGGCATTTCGGAAGATTTCAGGTAAGTAGAACTCTCGAGTGAGATAGTGTGGCCACAAGAAATAATTTCGTTTTTAGGACGGTAACTCGAGAAAGAGTCAGAAGTAAAATAATATGGGACAAAAGGGCTCTAAGGAGCGTGATTTATTTGCTCAGGTTTTGCTTTCAATGTTAAAAGCCCGTGGAACTAAGGTAACTACCTCACAACTTCTGGAAGTTTTGCAATTAGTATATGATGCTTGTCCTTGGTTCCCTGAAGGAGGATCAGTGGACTTAGCAATTTGGACTCGTGTAGGAGATGAATTATCTAAATATCATGAAGCTCATGGACCATCTTCTGTTTCAGTTTCCATTTTTAGCTTGTGGAATTTAATAAGAGATTGTTTTAATCCAATTTATGATTCAGTTCCAAAATTAACAGCTAAATCTGTAGAACATATTGCTGCAGTAGCTACTGCTCCTCCGTTGCCACCGAGGATAAAGAGTGTTAATTCACTTGATGATGATGACTTTTCTTTTGATTTAGCGGGTGAAGAAGCCAAATATGAGGCTGAAAAATATCCTGACGAAAATATTCTTCCGCGGTTACAGCAATTACACGTCTCTGTCCCTATCCCTCCTAAGCTTAGTCCTTTACAACAAGCAGTACGGGGAGCTCTTAATAGAGGGGAGGATCCTTTATTCTGCTGCCCGGTGGTGGAACGACCCAATCCTCAAAATCCACAACAAAATAATTGGGAATATCAGCCTCTCTCCTTTAAGGTTTTGAAAGATTTAAAAGCAGCCTGTGCACAATATGGGCCTATAGCCCCTTTCACTATTACTATGTTGGATACTATTGCAACAGAAGCATTGCCTCCAGCAGACTGGAAATCTATTGCTCGTGCTTGTCTCACTGGTGGCGACTATTTACTTTGGAAATCAGAATATTATGAAAAGGCTGCTGAACAAGCTGAAAGAAATACTGCACATAATGTGCTAGTAAATTATGAGATGTTGATTGGGGAAGGACAACATCAGTTATTACAGGATCAATTAGCTTTCCCTTTTGTGGCTTATGCTCAGATCAATCATATAGCTCTACATGCATGGAAACATTTACCTGCCTCCACTAGGACTGAAGACCTTGCTAAAATAAGGCAAGGGGCAGATGAACCTTATGCTGATTTTGTGGCTAGATTATTACAGGCTGTTAATAGAATTATTTCTGATGGTCCTTCTGGAGCAATTATCGTCAAACAATTGGCTTTCGAAAATGCTAATAATATTTGTCAAGCAGCTATACGTCCATGGAAAAGGAAAGGAAATTTAGAGGATTATATTCGAGTTTGTTCTGATATTGGATCATCTTACTTACAGGGAGCAGCTATAGCTGCAGCCCTAACTAAGGCAGGATTTGGGCCAAATGCTAAAAGTAAAAACTGTTTTAAATGTGGGAAGCCAGGTCATTTTGCAAAAAATTGTACTGTTGATACTCCTAATATGCCTGTCGTAAATTCTGTGCCTCAAGGTAAATCTCCTCCTCCCACAATTTGTCCCCGATGCCAAAGAGGACGGCATTGGGCTAAAGAATGTCGATCAGTGACTCATAAAGATGGAACTCCCTTGTCGGGAAACTTCCGGAGGGGCCTGCTCCGGCCCCATCAAACAATTGGAGCAATGTCAATAATCCCCCCACACCCTGCTCCACCGCCTCCAGCTCAGACCTTTGTTCCTCAGGGAATGGAATCTCCTCCCTTCAAAGGGCCACGCCAAATAGTGCAGGACTGGACCTCTGTGCCTCCACCCAATTCTTATTAACCTCGGATATGGGACCCCAAGCCCTTCCTACGGGAACTTTTGGGCCTTTACCCCAGGGAACGGTTGGTATAATCCTTGGAAGAAGTAGTATGTCTATGAAAGGCTTAACTATTATTCCTGGGGTGATTGATGCTGATTATGAAGGGGAATTAAAGGTTATGGTTCAAACATCAAAAGGATCTTTTCTTATCACGCCCCGTATGCGAATAGCTCAGCTTCTATTAATTCCATACATACCAGAAGGAAAAATTTTACAACATAACAAAAGAGGAACTGGGGCTTTCGGTTCCTCTGATGCAGTTTACTGGATTCAACAAATTGGTAGGGAAAGACCACAATTGGTATTAAAAATAAATGGAAGGCCTTTTTCTGGGTTATTAGAGACTGGTGCTGATGTTTCTGTTATTTCGTTTATACATTGGCCAAAAAATTGGCCCGTGCACCAAACCATTACACAGTTGCAAGGTATTGGCCAATCTAATTCTCCACAACAAAGTTCGCAATACCTACACTGGCAGGATGCTGAAGGTAATCAAGGAATATTCAAACCCTACGTATTGCCCGGATTGCCAGTTAACCTTTGGGGAAGAGATATATTACAACAAATGGGAATCCTATTGCTTAGTCCCAACCCTACTGTAACTAATATATTGTTAAATCAAGGGTATGATCCTAGGAATGGTTTGGGAAAAAATCAACAGGAAAATAAATTACCCTTACAGACTGATAATAAACGGGATACAACAGGCTTGGGTTTTTTCTAGGGGCCTTGGATTCTCCTCCACCACATGCTGACCCTATAACTTGGATTTCTGATAATCCTGTCTGGGTGGACCAATGGCCCCTTTCTAAGGAGAAATTAATGGCGGCCCATAATATAATTAATGAACAGCTTGCTTTGGGCAGACTAGAAAAGTCTAATAGCCCTTGGAATACTCCTATATTTGTTATAAAGAAAAAATCGGGAAAATATCGTTTATTGCATGATTTACGTGCTGTTAATCAGACTATGGTAATTATGGGAGCTCTGCAACCAGGTTTGCCTTCTCCTGCAGCCATACCTAAAAATTATATGATTATTATTATTGATCTTAAGGATTGCTTTTTTACTATTCCTCTATTTCCGGCTGATAAGTTGCGATTTGCTTTTAGCTTACCCTCTTTAAATTTTATAGAACCTATGCAACGTTATCAATGGAAAATGCTGCCTCAGGGTATGGCTAATAGTCCTACTTTATGTCAACAGTTTGTAGCTCAAGTTATTGCCCCTGTTCGTAAACAGTTCCCTCAGATATATTTTATTCATTATATGGATGACTTATTACTTGCTTATTCTGATAAACATATTTTACTTAAGGCTTATAATTCCCTTCAAAGTCATTTGTCACGATCAGGACTAGTCATTGCTGCTGACAAAGTACAGATGAACCCACCTTTCTCATATCTTGGTAAGTATATCACAAATTATAATATTATACCTCAGAAGATAGAGATACGGACTGACGTTCTTAAAACTTTAAATGATTTTCAAAAGTTATTAGGAGATATTAATTGGCTGCGACCTTCTTTAAAATTAACTACGGGTCAGTTACAGCCTCTTTTTAATATCCTAAAGGGAAGTCCTGATCCTTCTTCCCCTCGTATTTTAACTTCTGAAGCTCAACAAGCACTCAAGCTTGTAAACAAAGCAATACAATCTGCTCAGCTAACTAGAATTGAGCCTTCTTTACCTATACTATTAATAATCTGTGCTACGTCACATACCCCTACCGCCTTATTATGGCAAGAAACAGGAATTCTTGAATGGATTCATATGAAAAATACGCCTAATAAAGTCATTACACCTTATTATGAGTTAATAGCAACCCTTGTTCAATTGGGTCGTAGAAGAAATATTCAGTTGGTAGGATATGAACCAAATTCTATTATTATACCTTATACTACTTATCAATATTCTTGGCTATTATTTGTCTCTGATTTTTGAGCTCTTGCTTTTGCTGGATATTCAGGAATTATTGATAATCATTATCCTTCTAATAAGCTCCTTCATTTTGCTACTCAACATCTATTTATTTTTCCTAAAACTATCTGTTCAACTCCTATTCTCAATGCCCCAAATGTTTTTACTGATGGTTCTGCCAATGGCATCGCTGTGGTTATTTCTGATGACTTACTTCATAAAGAACAAACAGATCATACCTCTGCCCAACGAGTTGAATTACATGCGATTTCCTTGGCTTTTCAAATCTTTTCACATTGTTCTTTTAATCTCTATACGGATAGCCATTATTTGGTTACTATTTTGCGTAACATAGAAACTGCTATAATTGGCAATACTGTTGATTCTCAATTGTTTCAGACTTTCTTTCAACTACAAAAGATTATTCGTCAGCATGACTTTCCTGTAGCCATATTACATATTCGAGCCCATTCAGGTCTCCCTGGCCCACTGTCTTTGGGAAATCAATTGGCTGACGAAAATACAAAGATTATAGCCTTAAGTTTATCTCAACCTCAGGATCTTGCTACTCAATCACATAATTTACATCATCAATCTGCTGCTATGCTTCAAAAACAATTCTCTATTTCTAGAGAAACAGCCCAATATATTGTTAAGTCCTGCTCTAAATGTTTACCCCACCTTCCTGTTCCACAATTTGGAGTCAATCCTCGGGGTTTACTCCCTCATCATCTTTGGCAAATGGATGTTACTCATATTCCCTTTTTTGGTAAATTACAATTTGTTCATGTAACTATTGATACTTACTCTAATTTTATATGTACTACGCCTTTGGCTGGGGAATCTACTAAATATGTAATTACTCATTTATTTCATTGTTTTGCATCTATGGGAATTCCTAAAGCTTTAAAAACAGATAATGCTCCAGGATATACGAGTAAAGCTTTTGCCAATTTTTGTGCAACTTTCCATATTTCACATAAAACAGGCATTCCCTACAATCCTCAGGGTCAAGGTATTGTAGAACGTGCCAACCAACAATTAAAAATTACATTACAAAAAATAAAAAAGGGGGAATATGATAGATCTCCTCAGATTATGCTTAATCATGCTTTATTTATTTTAAATTTTTTAACTTTAGATGCATTTAGTCACACGCCTTATGAACGATTGTTTACAGGTCTTTCTGGAACCCCTCCTGAAAAAGCGCTTGTTAAATGGAAAGATCCCATGACTAACCTTTGGCATGGACCAGACCCTGTTTTAGTATGGGGCCGAGGCCATGTTTGTGTTTTCCCTAGGGAGGCAGACTCTCCTCGGTGGCTCCCGGAGCGCTTGGTTCGACATTATCATGCCATCACCAATAAACACCCTGACTCGAAGAATGCGTCGCCTGAGGCTCTCGCAATCGACCACAGCACACCCCAACCGGTTCCCCCGGCTGACGAGAAGAATGCGGCGACGGAGTAGGAGACAACTTGTCAGGGAGGCGAGGGGAGATCGAAATCAAATTACTTGACTGTTTCTAGACGAGAAGATTTATCCACCTTTGTATTTTGGTATAAGGATAACGTTCCCATTCACATGAATGCTAGAGTAACTAAGCTTGCTTCTAATACTTCGTTGGATCATTCTCTATGCATATATCGCTTGAGGATTGAAGATACTGGACATTATTTGTGTATTGAAACTACCATAGGTAATCAAGGGACGTTATTAGCTGGACATCAAATTACGGTCGTAAAGACTGTCACAGGACTACAATTTCCTGCTTTTATGGCTTCTGAATTCCCGCAGTTTGATTTTCCTGTTTGTAATGATACATGGACTAAAGCCTCTGTCTGGTGTACTTTAGATTATGATAATGGCACCATACTAGTTTCTTCTGTCCCCGTTAATAATAACAGCCTTGTTTTTTACAAGCAATGGAAATTCTGGAAACTTGCCTTATCCTTTTCTTATAGACCGGTGATTACTTGCGTCGCTCCTCCTTATGCTTTATTGATTGGAGATTTAATTGTAGAAAACACTATGAATCCTATAGGTTATAATATTACTTGTGTTAATTGTATCTTTAGTAGTTGTGTTTTGCCCGTTAAAGGATCTACATCTGTTATGATTATGAAGCAACCTTCTTATATAATGTTACCTGTTAATTTGTCTGAACCATGGTATCATAACACTGGCATGCAAGCCTGGCTGGAATTGACTGAAGCATTAAAAACGACCAAAGAGATTTATAGGTGATCTAATATGTGCAATCCTAGCCTTAGCAGCTTTAACTGCTACTGCGGCCACTGCTGGGATTGCTCTTTCACAAACTATTCACCAGGCTCATTATGTTAATCAGTTATCTAAAAATACTAGTGTAGCATTAGCTCTACAAAGTCATATTGATACCCAACTAAAAACGGAAGTAGATGAATTAAAAAATGTTCTAATAGGAATAGGGGATCAAGTTATGGCTTTAAAATTAAAAATGCGTTTGATTTGTCATGCCAAATATACCTGGATTTGTGTAACTCAACATTTATATAATGATTCACAATGGGATTGGGAAAAAGTAAAAATGCATATATTAAGTGTATGGACTGATGGACACATTAGCCTTGATATTCAAAAGTTAAATGCCGAAATACAAGCTATTCAAGAGGCCCACCTGGACGAAGATGGAACCCAGAATTTGATTCAAGGATTATTAGATCAACTACAAGGGCTAAATCCGATACAATGGATTCATGGAGGGCTCTCAGGCCTGATATCAATTGGTGTACTACTTTTATTGATGATCGGTTTATTACCTTGTGTTGTTAGATTTGTAACGGGGCGCTTCGCTGTCTTGCGTCAGGATGTTCATAGCTTAAAACTACATTATCAAGCTTTAAAAAATAATAAAAAAGGGGGAAATGTGGTGGCCCCCAAGCTGTAAGCTTATTCAGCTTTCTGCTTTCCGGAGAACTGCTTGTCTCTTTCTTGGTATGCACTCCTGACGCTGTGGTATTGAGCGTAAAAAAGGAAAATGGCTTGCGGCCAGTTTCGTTCCAGGTGCCTGCTCTGAATCTAAGAGCTCCTGGTTGTTCCCCAGAAGAAGGATGTGCTGCCGTGAGGGGGAAGTCTGTATCTCCAAAGAATGGCCCATAAGGCATGCTGACGCATAGATAGTGGCGAATAGATAGTGGCGCATAGATAGTGGCGACAGAATTATGTGGAAATACAAGGTTGACTGATTTGTTGTCTAGTATTCCTTCCATACTAAACCTATATATACATTCATGCTCATTGAATAAACTTGCCTTGCAACCATCAGTTGTCTTGGCCCTTCTGACCCCATACTGGTGCTTTTCAGTTCCTTACCCCTCACCGCCAGGAACTTCTAGCTTTCTGCAGCCGGTCTGCGGCAGCTAACAGCTATAAAAGAGAAAATCTACAGTAACACAATAAAAGTGGGGGACTTTAACACCTCACTTACACCAATGGACAGATCATCCGAACAGAAAATTAATAAGGAAACACAAGCTTTAAATGACACAACAGACCAGATAGATTTAATTGATATTTATAGGACATTCCATCCAAAAACAGCAGATTACACTTTTTTCTCAAGTGTGCATGGAACATTCTCCAGGATAGGTCACATCTTGGGTCACAAATCAAACCTCAGTAAATTTAAGAAAACTGAAATCATATCAAGCATCTTTTCTGACCACAACTCTATGAGATTAGAAATCAATTACAGGGGAAAAAAACGTAAAATACACAAGCACGTGGAGACTAAACAATACGTTACTAAATAACCAAGAGATCACTGGAGAAATCAGAGGAAATCACAAGATACCTAGAGACAAATGACAATGAAAACACGACAATCCAACACCTATGGAATGCAGCAAAAGCAGTTCTAAGAGGGAAGTTTATAGCTATACAAGCCTACCTCAAGAAACAAGAAATATCTCAAATAAACAATCTAACCTTGCACCTAAAGGAAATAGAGAAAGAAGAACAAAACCCAAAGTTAGCAGAAGGAAAGAAATAATAAAGATCAGAGCAGAAATAAATGAAATAGAAACACAGAAAACAATAGCAAAGATGAATAAAACTAAAAGCTGCTTCTTTGAGAAGATAAACAAAATTTTGATAAACGATTAGCCAGACTCATCAAGAGGGAGAGGACTCAAATCAATAATATTAGAAATGAAAAAGGAGACGTTATAACAGACACTGCAGAAATACAAAGCATCCTAAGGGACTACTACAAACAACTCTATGCCAATAAAATGGACAACCTGGAAGAAATGGACAAATTCTTAGAAAGGTATATAACCTTCCAAGACTGAACCAGGAAGAAATAGAAAATATGAACAGACCAATCACAAGTAATGAAATTGAAACTGTGATCTAAAATCTTCCAACAAACAAAAGTCCAGGATCGGATGGCTTCACAGGTGAATTCTATCAAACATTTAGAGAAGAGCTAACACCCATCCTTCTCAAACTCTTCCCCAAAAATTGCAGAGGAAGGAACACTCCCAAACTCATTCTATGAGGCCACCAGCACCCTGATACCAAAACCAGACAAAGATGCTATAAAAAAAGAAAATTACAGACCAATATCACTGGTGAATACAGATGCAAAACCCTCAACAAAATACTAGCAAACAGAATCCAACAACACATTAAAAGGATCATACACCATGATCAAGTGGGATTTATCCCAGGGATGCAAGGATTCTTCAATATACACAAATCAATCAATGTGATACACCGTATTAACAAATTGAAGAATAAAAACCATACGATCATCTCAATAGATGCAGAAAAAGCTTTTGACAAAATTCAACACCCATTTATGATAAAAACTCTCCAGAAAGTGGGCAGAGACGGAACCTACCTCAACATAATAAAGGCCATATACGACAAACCCACAGCAAACATCATTCTCAATGGTGAAAAACTGAAAGCATTTCCTCTAAGATCAGGAACAAGGCAAGGAGGTCCACTCTCACCACTATTATTCAACATAGTTTTGAAAGTCCTAGCCATGGCAATCAGAGAAGAAAAAGAAATAAAAGGAATACAAACTGAAAAAGAAGAAGTAAAACTGTCACTGTTTGCAGATGACATGATACTATACATACAGAATCCTAAAGATGCCACCAGAAAACTACTATAGCTAATCAGTGAATATGGTAAGGTTGCAGGATACAAAATTAATGCACAGAAATCTCTTGCATTCCTATACACTAATGATGATATATCTGAAAGAGAAATTAAGGAAACACTCCCATTTACCATTGCAACAAAAAGAATAAAATACCTAGGAATAAACCTACCAAGGGAGACAAAAGACCTGTATGCAGAAAACTATAAGACACTGATGAAAGAAGTTAAAGATGATACCACCAGATGGAGAGATATACCATGTTCTTGAATTGGAAGAATCAATACTGTGAAAATGACTATACTACCCAAAGCAATCTACAACATTCAATGCAATCCCTATCAAATTACCAATGGCATTTTTTACTGAACTAGAACAAAAAATCTTAAAATTTGTATAGAGACACAAAAGACCCCGAATAGCCAAAGCGGTCTTGAGGGGAAAAAACGGAGCTGGAGGAATCAGATTCCCTGACTTCAAACTATACTACAAAGCTAGAGTAATCAAGACAACATGGTACTGGCACAAAAACAGAAATATAGATCAATGGAACAGGATAGAAAGCCCAGAGATAAACCCACGCACCTACGGTCAACTAATCTATGACAAAGGAGGCAAGGATATACAATGGAGAAAAGACAGTCTCTTCAATAAGTGGTGCTGGGAAAACTGGACAGCTACATGTAAAAGAATGAAATTAGAACACTCCCTAACACCATACACAAAAATAAACTCAAAATGGATTAGAGACCTAAATGTAAGACTGGACACTATAAAACTCTTAGAGGAAAACATAGGAAGAACACTCTTTGACATAAATCACAGCAAGATCTTTTTTGATCCACCTCCTAGAGTAATGGAAATAAAAACAAAAATAAACAAATGGGACCTAATGAAACTTAAAAGCCTTTGCAAAGCAAAGGAAACCATAAACAAGAGGAAAAGACAACCCTCAGAATGGGAGAAAATATTTGCAAACAAATCAACGGACAAAGGATTAATCTCCAAAATATATAAACAGCTCATTCAGCTCAATATTAAAGAAACAAACACCCCAATCCAAAAATGGGCAGAAGACCTAAATAGACATTTCTCCAAAGCAGACATACATATGGCCACGAAGCACATGAAAAGATGCTCAACATCATTAATTATTAGAGAAATGCAAATCAAAACCACAATGAGGTATCACCTCACACCAGTGAGAATGGGCATCATCAGAAAATCTACAAACAACAAATGCTGGAGAGGGTGTGGAGAAAAGGGAACCCTCATGCACTGTTGGTGGGAATGTAAACTGATAACAGCCACTATGGAGAACAGTATGGAGGTTCCTTAAAAAACTAAAACTAGAATTACCATATGACCCAGCAATCCCACTACTGGGCACATACCCAGAGAAAACCGTAATTCAAAAAGACACATGCACTCTAATGTTCATTGCAGCACTATTTACAATAGCCAGGTCACGGAAGCAACCTAAATGTCCATCGACAGATGAATGCATAAAGAAGATGTGGTACATATATACAATGGAATATTACTCAGCCATAAAAAGGAACAAAATTGGGTCATTTGTAGAGACGTGAATGAATCTAGAGACTGTCATACAGAGTGAAGTAAGTCAGGAAGAGAAAAACAAATATCGCATATTAACGCATATATGTGGAACCTAGAAAAATGGTACGGATGAACCGGTTTGCAGGGCAGAAATTGAGACACAGATATAGAGAACAAACGTATGGACACCAAGGGGGGAAAGCAGCAGTGGGTGGTGGTGGTGGTGGTGGTGGTGGTGGTGGTGGTGGTGGTGGTGGTGTGATGGGAGATTGGGATTGACATGTATAAACTGATGTGTATAAAATGGATGACTAATAAGAACCTGCTGTATAAAAACATAAAATTTAAAAATTCAAAAAAAGAATAAACACAATGTACTATAGTTATTTTCACATAAGTACTCCATTAGTGGCAAAAGTATTCTCAGCTGTGATTTAAGAGGTTTAATTATTAGCACATGGGATTTTCTGTGAAGTTAGAGCCCCTCTGGGTGGAATTTTTAGCCCCTTTAATCTTCCCCCATTGTCCTGTTGTCGTGGTACCCTTTCAGCAGGGGGGAGGTGAAACATATAAAGCACGGAACCCTGTGATAGGCACATAGTAGGTGCTTTAGAAATGTTGGTTGACCAGGACTTTCCCATCTTTGGGGAGAGGACTGCCCTTGTGGAGGGGATGGAGGCTTTGGGTTACCACAGCTCCAAGACCACCCATGCTTCCATTTCTCATGTACATCCATTAATACACTGACTTTCTGATTTTTATTTAAAAAAATATCACTTCTCCTTGACACTCTCTCCTTCTGACCACACAACCTGAAGTCTTCCTCCCAGGCAGTCCTAGTGTCATATGCCTGGAAGACAGGGGCCATGTATATTAATACTACTCAACTCTGCCTTCGTAACACAAAAGCAGCTGTAGGCAATATATCAATTCATGGGTGTGGCTGTGTCCCAATAAAGCTTTATTTATAAAGACCGGTGGCAGGCTAGATTGGGTTCCTTGGCCACAGTTTGCCAACCTCTGCTCGAGGTGGTGTTAGGCATGAAGTGGGCAGAACCTGAGCCCCAGCTCACTGACATGAGCTGTGAAAGCCACCAAGAGGTGATGCTCCTGGATAAACAGAAGTTCGTAGCCAAGATGGCAACGGTGCGAAATCCTTCCTCCCGTCCTACCCTTGAGCGTCACTGAGTTTGGAAGAGGATTAAACTGAAAAGACTGGCACCACACAGTAAGAGGAGGGACTTACCCAGAGCACGGAAGCTTCATTCTATGAGATGCGTGTGTCTGGGCATTATGAGCTTGATAAACTCATATAAAATTCCACAAATCAGACTGGCCTCTCCTCTGCATTTTCCCAGACTGCATTTCCAAAGGGACACAACCAAAAAGGTGGCCTCGAGAACAGTAGCATATTTAAGAATGCATGTGTATTCTATTAATATTTCTTCAGGCAATTACATGTAGTTATGCCTGTGTAACCAGGAGCTTGCTTTCTTTTTTTTTTTTTTTTTTTTGAAAAAGAGTGAATGAAACTCAGGACTTCTCAGAAGTCTGAGATATGGAAAAAACTAACATGACTGGAGGGCTTAGCTCCTGTTGGGAAACAAGAAGCCTCTGTCCCATCCATGCTAGACGGTGCGGGGAGGGATGGCGGTCCATCCTCAGACATAACAACTGATCCTTTGCTGGATGCACAAGACACAAGACCAACTTCCTTCTTCATGACTGAAGAATGTTCAGCTTCCCAGATTACAGCATAATCCCTCCAGGGCAGGGACGGTATGACACCCTTTCCCTGTGTACCTATAGCTTAAAGTAATAATCATTGCTAACATTTAAGGAGCAATTATTCTGTGCCAGGCACTACCAAAGTGCTTTAAGGCCCTTCTCATTTAACAACCTCACAACTCATGCCTTGGGACCCTTTATCACTATTATCCCATATCGACAGATAATAGAACTGGGGATAAAGAGGTTGAGTAACTTGGCCCAAATCATGCAGCTACAAGTGTGGAGTCCAGATTTGGACCCAGGGATCCCAGCTCCAGAGACAGTGCTCTTAACTTCTATCTATACTGCTTCTAATAATGCAACCAATACAGGTGATCAGTAAGCTTTTGGGGTGGATGACAGTAGTGACTTGGAGAGATGGGGAACAAAGGAGGAGGTCTGGGTTGAAGCTAAGCCAAACTGTGCACGATTGCCAGTGAGCTCACTCTGCGCATTCTCCTGGGTGGGGAACACAGGACTGTCTTGAGGGCTCTGCACCCGAGCCCGGCTCTGAGAGGGCGGCTGCTACTGGAGGAGCTGCAAGAAGGCGCGCCTGCAGCTCTTAAAGGCCTTTCTTCAACTGCCTGAGCTGGGAGGCGCTGGAGATGTGCCTACAGCTGGGATCAGTGCTCTCTCTGACCCTCCCAGAGCCTTCCCTAAGGGGCCAGGGTACAGAAGATAGCCCCAGGGCAGCCCCCATCCCCCCACCTCCCAATCTCCTCAAGATCCTGACTCTGGGAATGCAGGGGCCAGGCCTTCCTAATTGCTCAGTGATTGAGGTGAAGACGAGGGGCAGCTGACAAGGAGGAGAGGGAAGAGGCACTATCAAGCTGGGGCTAGACATGATAGCTTTGTTCATTAGACCACTTGGTTTTTCCTTTCTCAATACCGAGATTAGTTTGATTTTTCTTTCCTTTTTCTTTCTTTGTTTCTTAAAATGTTTTTGATTCAGAAGCTATTTTAATCTCTATTTTTCTTCTCTAACACTGGCGTTTGGGAGTAGGAAATGTAGTCCAATTACAGTTTTGATTGCATCCCATAGTATATGGGGAACACTGCACTTCTACTGTCTTTTGCTATACTGTGTACTTGGCTTCTTCTTTCACAAAACAGCTATTTAATAGTTTTTGAGCAATTGGATAGCTTTTAATTAGCTCAGCATTCTACACTCCAAAGTCCTTATATCATGTTATGAGAATGTCGTGGGCAATTAAGTCTGATCGCTTTTTTTATGAGAATATTTTTCAATCAGACCCTATATATCTTTGTAAAAGACCTCTGTACTCTTGAAATATATTTTATCCTCCACTTTTAAAATTTTTCTTAAAAATTCTGTTAAATCACTCCCAATGAAGTGTGGAACAAAGCTGTTTCATTTATTCTGCTGATCAAACATTTAATTTACTTATCATTGCTTTCTTTGTCTAACATACTTTGATAACAGGGTGCAAAGATTCTGTACATGTAATTATTTCCAAGAGTCAGAGAACCTGTACTCAGATCCTGGTTTATCTTTAAGCTGCTGCATCACTTTGGCCCAAATCACTTGACATCTCTGGACCTAGGTTTCCCTTTTTTTAATAACATGTAGAGTTGAATTAAAACTTTCAAAACTGTCTTTTTGTCCTAGAATATCATTCTAGGACAGCTTTCAGTGAGGCTTTACCACCAGGACCATCTTTCCCCTTCCTTTCTGCTCCAAGGTAACCTTTTTAACCAGATTTCACCTGATGAAGGAAGGGAAGGAAAGATCAAATAGACCCTGAGAATCACTACACTATCCTTGGAAGGAAAAGGAATTCCTTGTTCTGCCTACAAACACACACACACACACACACACAAACAACATATAGGATGCCTGAATGTGAACTTTTTAATAATCAATTGTAATGTACCCATGAGAAAATTTTTATTCTGAGCAACCAGCAAGTATTTGGTAGAGGGATTTTTTCTTTTACTTAAGGGCAAATATCAAGAGGCCACAAGCCTAGGGGGATCCTGGCCACCTTATATCTCTCTAGCCTTGGAACGGATACAATGGAACAATCGCAGAGAAATGCCAGCCTCAGAGGGAATAAACTTAGAATCTTCAACTTCCACAGCCTGGCTGTCACCACAGTATATCGGTCAGATTTCACTCAAGTCACTGCCAGGAAAGACCCAGACACCTGGCTAGGATCAAGGTTCTGCAGGCATCTGAAAATCAACCATTCCTTCATGGATTGAGGATGTCAGAACCAAATAATATGGATTGGCTTCAGCATATAACACACATCTACTATGAAAACATCCAAGAACAACTGTTAAATGTACATACAGTGTGCAAGAAAAATGAGCATTCCCTGGATTAGACTCAATCACACTGGGCCAGCCACGCCAGGAATTCCAACTGAAATCCTTGACTTCAGGCCCTCTGAGATCTCCAGCATGTCAGACCATGCTCCGGCTCACCCAGAGCTGATAAAAATTACAGTTGGAATTTCAACCACCAAGCTGGGAATAATATTTCAACACCCTCTCTTCAGTTTAGATGTCCCCTCCAAGAAGCTCTTTATGTGCAGCAAAAAGTGACCAGTCTGCTGATCAAGGCAGGGACTGAGAGAAACGGGGTGCTTCCCCTGAGCCCATCAACAGGTGAATTTAAAATGTGGGGAAAGACACAGAACTGAAGAGGAAGTGGCGGCAAAGGAGCCCTGGGAAAGAAAGAGGTTCCCTGGACTGGAACTTGCCCTTGGAAAATGTAGGCGACAAACAACAACAACAACAAAAAAGACCAAAACTGCTGAGCTTTTACCCACGTCATTCCCCTTTCCTGGACTGAAATTTTCCCTCTTTTCCAAATATGAAAATCCTATTTGGAACCCCAGTTTACGCTCCTTCTCTATAAGGCTTTCCCAAACCCATCCACCCCACAATAACTGCTCCATTCTCTAAACTCAGCCGGTGTCTCCTTTCACTCTAACAATAATGCTCATGCTGTCTTCTGGCATCTCACATCCTTGTTTTGTGACATCATGTAAGTATCCCACTATTATTCAGGTTTTCACGTACTCATACCTCGATTTCTAAACTTGACTTTAACCTTCCTTCCTGAAAGAGAACTCCATGATCATTTTAGCTTCTTTCTCTAAGGCAGCTGTTCCATATATGCTAATTGATAAAGGAAAGAAAGAGGAGGGGAAGGTAACACAGTACTAAAGTGTTCCCTGGTAGCACAAGGGTGGACCTGTCCTGACAGAAAGGGCAACAAAATTCTGTGCAAACTAAGTACCAACAGCATCCAGAAGACACCTAAACATGTCTGTTGAATGGAAGGAAGGGAGGGAGGGAGGAAAAATTAGAGGAAATGATAAAGGGAAGAAAGTGAGGAGGGGAAAGAAAAAGAGGGAAGGATGGAGGGAGAAAAGGAGGAGGAGAGAAGAATAGAAGAATGGAAGAAAGGATGGAAAGAAAGATGGATGGAAAGACGGACAAAGGGGTAGAAGGAAGAAGGAGGGAGAGTGGAAAAAAGGGGAAAAAAAGGATGGAGGACGTCTTATCCTTGACCTTCTGGGTCTTCCATGTTTATACTTGTTCCCTTTCTATTTCCAAAATCTCTCTGGGACCTTATGATACCGAGCAGGACCCTCTGGGGCTCCTGGGCACAAAAGCCTTTCTGTGTCCACTGATAAATGGAATATTTATAAATGTAATGGAATATTTATAAATGGAATATTTCCTGCCGTATTAGTAAACAAAGGATGATGTCATAGACAAAGCGCTAAATTCCTTGAGATACCTGGTTTTCTTTAGTTAACAATAATCTTTTGACGTTCTGACTACCTGCCCTTTGTTATAAAACTTCTATATAACCTGGCTCCCCTCCTTGCCTCCTCGGAGCAGTTTCTCAGAGTTCACTGAAACGCTGTCTGCTGGGCTGCAGTCCTCATTTTGCCCCAAATAAAACTTAACTCCCAACTCTCATGGTGTGCATTTTTTTTAAGTCGAGAGTTATGGCGACCACGAATAAGGGACCCAGAGTGGACTTCTCTCCTTCGCCTGAACTCTAAGAGGAAACGGAGCCTTGGTACCAGTAGCGGCCCCTTGTGCCCATCTGCCTCTTCAGAGAGTCCAGACAAATTTGGGTAAGTCTCTCCTGGCTCTTGGATCTCCCGTGTTGGTTGATGAATCTGAGTTTTATTTGGTGGTGTATAGCAGGTACCTGCCCCCGCCCAGTTGAAAGATACCGGGGCGGGGCGGTGGGGGGGGAACCTGGTTGAAAGATACCAGGGTTTGCTCAGTTGTAGGAGACTGAGTGGTCTTGGCTGAGTGGTTAGGTAAGAGGCTGATCTGATGCTTTTCCTCAGTGGCTGCCTTAATAGAATTTGTCAGGGTAAAAGTAAAGATATTACATGAGAGAGCTGCTCTGAAAAAAAGGGACAAGACTCCTCCCGGCTGGTTACGGCTTTCTCAGTCGACTGAGAAACTTATGGGAGTGGTGGATGCAGAGTCCTTGTACCATGCAGTGGTCCCATAGGAGAAACCTATTACAGGGAGGGGTGAACCATCCTGGGTGCTTACGTATACACCCTGGACCTTGGCAGAACTTAGAGCCTTGGCTAAGGAATTTTCCAATCTGAGTCGGGATCCATTGGGATTTGCTAAGAAATTTGAGTTAACCATCCAGACCTATGAGCCTCTATATCAATCAATATTTACTTAATTGGAAGTTAAAGGAAATCACACCCTAAAAATGAGGAGGCTCTTTTATTGCATACGCAGTTAAGTTAAATTAAGGTTAAAAAGCTGGCTGGTTAAAAATATCTTTTCAGAATTCTGACTTTAAACAAAGGCCTTCTAGGGGAAAACCTGCATTTCTCTTCCCGTGTCTTTGAGATGTAAATGTTCTTCTACCTGATCTTCCTAGGACTTTCCCTGTATGTCTGTGTTTTGAAAACTTGACCTCTGCCATACTGTTTTTGAGAGTAAACTTTCTGGATTTTACTTAGGTTACATCCTCCCCTACTCTCTTATGGGGAAGCCTCTTGCGTCTTAATGGTTTGAATCACTATAAATACATATACTTTATTAATGGCCAAATGATGGATCCTTTTAAAATTGGAGAAACTAACAAATTGGTCAATCTAGAGTGCTCTCATTATAAACAGCTGTTTTATTGGTACCTATAAAAACAAAAATCACATTAAAGGTGGAAAAAAGAAATATATCTAATGATTACCTAAGAACTTCTTTAGTTTAAAACAAGTAAGAAAAACTGGTGTGGGAAGCTTCGTTTGTGGTCTTTGCCTTCCCTCAATGGGTCTCACAGATGCTAACAGAATCATCAGAATAATTAATGTTAACAGTAAAAATCCTATAAGGAAAGTCTAGATACTATTTCCAACAAGGTAGAAATTTTAAAGGAATTATCTCAAATGAATAAAGAAATGTTTAGATGGTTATTTAAAATGGGATAAATAAAATGGACACTGATGTGATTTAAATACAAGGTTTTCGACATTACACTACCTGAGGTTAAATGGGCCAAAAGGGACCCCCTACTGGTCCCCAACATTAAAAGCCAAACATGTCTGTTCTCTTTACCTCAGCTTTAAAATATATTTAACGGCCTAAAAAAATTTTTTTTTACACTGAGATACCTCACCAGCAATTACTTGGGACAACAGTTAGGCCAAAGAGTCTAAGTTCTTGCCTCAACCTCACCCTGGGGATCCCAGAAGCCTTTTACATAAAAAAAGATTAAATGGACAGGGAACAAAAATTAAAACTTCTAGAACTCCTCCTGTAAGCTTGTTGAATGGCTCTTAATGAAAAGTAAAGTTAAAGGTATAAAGTTGATGGAATTGAGATGAAAGTATATAAAATTGGTATATTTAAATGGGCTTTATATAAGATGGCTACATCTCTTTTGTTTAATTATATTGTGGAATAGTCATGTTTCACTGGGAAATACTTCCCCTACATGGCATAATAAGACAACGCATATAAATCTGCCCCTCAGGAAATATTAATTGAACATACTAAGAGACACCAACAGGGTTACCTGAACCATACAAGTAGGTAAAACTGGGAACTAACATTCAAGGGCTAAGAAAAATAAAAGTAGTGATTTTGCTCTGGGTTTAACCTGTAAACTCAGAAAGACGGTCTTTGCTGAATGCCTTATACAAACCTTTGAAGGCATGATAAATTAAAGTTCTAGAACATAGAACTCGTAAAATAATTTTCAGTTTAATTAGAAATCTTGTCACTGATAAAATCTTTTAGTATCATTTAGGTGACAGACCTGTTCTTTGGGAAACTAAAAGCAACTGTCTTTCTCTTGCAAATCTCTACAAACCAGAAATGTAAATACAGGCCACAAGGACCTGAGACTGAGCCTAATTAGCTCACGCAGACAAGACCTGAAATAAAGGAAAAAAAAAAAAATGACAAAGTGGCAGTTATAAAATTCAAACCACTGGGAATGCTCCTTCAGCCAAACTTTACAAATAGTAAAGCCTTAGTCATATAAGCAAGCAACTTTAATGTATTCCAACTGTCCTTTGTAAACCAGTAAGTTTATATTGTAATACCTAATTCATAACTAAGTTTTTTTTCTTTTAAGTGAAGCCATGAGACCTCTAGTTTTGCCTGTTTATGTCTGTGTCCACATTATACATATGAGATTATCTCTACCTCTGGAAAGTATTATCAAAATTGAACTTATAAATAAAGAGCTCTATTTAATTTTTTAAAAAGCGCTTACAAATAAAGAAACCGGCCAAAATGACTTTCAGGTTCATGTGAACCGGGAAATATTCAATATTAAGTTGATATCTGGTATTAAAGTTTGTTTGTGGATCTAATTAATATAGACATGCCGTTAGAGTCATCAACATTAAGCGTAATACTTTATTGTACCCACGTTTAATAGAACTCAAATAAGACCTTATATCTGTTTCAAGAAAAATAGTTTGATAACACTTTAAATGTAAATAAAAGCTTTGGGGTAAACTCTTTAAAAATATATTTTAGAAATGTCTACTTAAAATTATCCCTTCAGATATTTGATAACTTAAAGTTACAGAGTTGTGCTAATTTAAGTTATGGAAGTTCACTGAATAGCTAATTTCCAAAAAAAAAAAAAAAAAAGATACTGAGACATCAATTACTAAGAGAAACTAAAGGTATTTAGGACTATTAATGAAAATGTTTGCTGTCACCCTGAGATGTCCTCTATAAGAAAACAAATGTTTTTAGAAATTATCACTGGTATTTAAGCTCACCAATCTACAGAATGCTAATGTAAAAGACAGTTCATAACTGCTTACTTCTTAACTTTCACTAGAAATTAAGGTTTTTAAGAGTTGAGGATTCTAATTTAAACATGTAATTAAAACTGATAGGAGGGCTTCCCTGGTGGCACAGTGGTTAAGAATCCGCCTGCCAATGCAGGGGACACGGGTTCGAGCCCTGCTCCAGGAAGATCCCACATGCCGCGGAGCAGCTAAGCCCATGCGCCACAACTACTGCGCCTGCGCTCTAGAGCCCGCAAGCCACAACTACTGAGCCCACGTGCCACAACTACTGAGCCCACGTGCCACAACTACGGAGCCCGCGTGCCTAGAGCCCGTGCTCCACAACAAGAGAAGCCACCGCAATGAGAAGCCTGCGCACTGCAACAAGAGTAGCCCCCGCTCGCCATTAGAGAAAGCTTGCGTGCAGCAACGAAGACCCAATGCAGCCAAAAATAAAATAAAATAATTAAATAAATAAAATTTTAAAAAAACTGATAGGAATAATACAGAAATATTTCAGTGTACAGTAGGAAAGTAGAATGTGTGTTTCCAGTAAAGAAGATATGAGGAATGGAATTAAATTTTATTGAGGGAAAAGGAAGAAAGTATATCTTAGGGCTGGTTGGTTTATTTGGACAGAAAAAATAACGGACAGGCTGATATGAATACAGATAACGAAAGGCTGTGGAAAAGAAACCCTGAGGAAAAAAAGTTTTATGCATGGTCAGGATTAACTAAATTTAGATTGAAGTTAACTAAGTAAATAGATTTTGTTAACTAAACTGGTACAAGACTGGAATTTGAACAAGGTTTCTTAGAGTGCCCCTTTTTGTTAACAGATCGTGTGAGCTTCTATGCCCTTAACTAATCTTTTTGTGACTTTGGTTAAATGAATAAGTATTGTTTCACAATGACCTGTTGTGTTTTTTTTGTTTTTTTGTTTTTGATTTTTAATATTTATTTATTTATTTATTTTTGGCTGTGTTGGGTCTTTGTTTCTGTGCGACGGCTTTCTCTACTTGTGGCAAGCGGGGGCCACTCTTCATCGCGGTGCGCGGGCCTCTCACTATCGTGGCCTCTCTTGTTGCGGAACACAGGCTCCAGACGCGCAGGCTCAGTAATTGTGGCTCACGGGCCCAGCTGCTCCGGGGCATGTGGGATCTTCCCAGGCCAGGGCTCGAACCCGTGTCCCCCGCACTGGCAGGCAGATTCTCAACCACTGCGCCACCAGGGAAGCCCCGACCTGTTGTGTTTTAAAACCTTTTTGATATTTTTAACAAACTTCCCAAATATTAAAATCCAACTAAAGCTCTTTTTTAGCCTCCAGCTGACTCTGGGATGCTTTGAAGGAACATCTCTGAGACATCTTAGAGAGGAATTTTTATTTTTTTTTAAATCTTTATTGGAGTATAATTGCTTTACAATGGTGTGTTAGTTTCTGCTTTATAACAAAGTGAATCAGCTATATATATACATATATCCCCATATCTCCTCCCTCTTGCGTCTCCCTCCCACCCTCCCTATCCCACCCCTCTAGGTGGTCACAAAGCACAAAGCACCGCTGATCTCCCTGTGCTATGTGGCTGCCTCCCACTAGCTATTTTACATTTGGTAGTATACATAAGTCCATGCCAGTCTCTCACTTCGTCCCAGCTTACCCTTCCCCCTCCACGTGTCCTCAAGTCCATTCTCTACGTCTGCATCTTTATTCCTGTCCTGCCCCTAAGGTTCTTCAGAACCTTTAGAGAGGAATGTTAAACTAAGTTTATTTGGTATGTTTAATTGCTTCAGAAACATTGTCAAGTGACTGGAGACGAACCTTAGCTTACAGTGTATGGATAAATGTCATTAATATAGATACTCCAAAATTTATATGGAATTCCTAACATCTGATATGCCCTGATACAATGTTATCAGTCATAATTCTAATTATTCTAAAATGTTATATGTCACGGAAATATCCAAGTTTCCTACTAATTGCATTGTACTCAAATCTTTAACCATGTTATTTTAAGTTTTGTCCTGATGCTTTTACAGAATGAAGATTTTCAAGAAGACTCATAAAAAGAACTTTTTTTTAACAGACATAAGTTTCTGATGGCCTTTAGCTAATACCACTGAAGTATGTAACAAATGATGGAAAACCTGATTACTTCATCCAGATCAACAGGAATCAGTTACATGGGACTGAATGAACTGATGAATATGATTTATAACTTTATGACACTGGGAAATATACTAGCTTTAATCTTGGTTTTTCAGAAAAACCTTTTCTCTTATGCTATGACCTACGAGTTGATAAAGTACACCCTTGTAAACAAAGATAAAACATTTATCTTTTTCGCTCTACCTGATCCTGCCAGAATTTGGCTTTTCCAGCTGGCTCTCCTATGGACTTGATGGTTTATTGCAACTGGATTACAACTAGTTATACTAAGCATTGTTTTAATTTGTTCTTTGTTTCCAAATTGTTTATGATTGTGTCTCCCTGCTGCACTATGACTTTGTCAATATTACTAGCTGCATTACTTATATCCTATTTTATAAGATCGTTGTCTCTTACAGTACTCAATGACAGTAACCAGTCTATTAGCCTACTGAATTCTGAGGTCTCTATGATGAGAAAAGCAGTGTTACAAAACTGCACGGCTCTTGACATCCTTACAGCGTCTCAGGGAGGCACCTATGCCATAATTCAAACTGAATGCTGTGTTTTCATACCTGATGAATCCTCTAACACAACATGTTTAATGAACCATATGAAAAATCAGATTTCTGCCTTAAGTGACCCATTCCCAAACCCTGATGACCTCTTAGAAAACTGGTTTGGCGTGGGACGCTCTTGGCTTAAATATTTACTCATAACTCTATTAATATTATTAGCTATATTATTTGTATTTTGCCTGTTTTACAAGATTATTGTTTTCTATATTACCAAATATGTGACTGAGCCTCCAACAAAAATAATGATGACTAGGCGGCTTGAAAGAGTTGATCAAATATATAGTTCTGTATGCGATCAGTGATTGTAATAGTGCAACTTTAGATATGGGAAGATTCAACAAGGGAAAACGTTTCCAGGATCATAATAGATTAGTAAGACAAAGGATCCAGAAAATCTTTAATCTGATGATTAAACAGGGCCTAATCTGAAAATTAACACCTGGAGTGGCATATCAACAAGAATTTTCACCTGATCTGGGATGAACCTCCCAGCGCTGTGGGACAAAATTTGGTCATGAAATGTCTCCCAAACATTGGTCTAATTTCCGACCAAGAGGAGGGACTGATAAATGGAATATTTATAAATGGAATGGAATATTTATAAATGGAATATTTCCTGCCAGATCAGTAAAGAAAGGATGTCATAGTCATCAACGATTGCAGCCCTCCAACGTGAGCCAGTGAGCCCTGAGGGAACTCAGGGCTGAAAAGAATACCTGCCATCTAGCAGCCAACAGACTGCAGCCACTCCCTATGGTGAACCCTGAGGAAACTCAGGATCTGAAAACACAGGATACTAGCACCAGATGGCTGAGGTGCATATCAAAGGAATGATTTCAGTGAGCCCAGACTCTTGCATCTTCCCATACATAGAAAAGCACTAAATTCCTTAACTTGTGATACCTGGTATTCTTTAATTAACAATAATCTTTTGGGGCTTCCCTGGTGGCGCAGTGGTTGAGAATCTGCCTGCCAATGCAGGGGACACGGGTTCGAGCCCTGGTCTGGGAAGATCCCACATGCCGCGGAGCAACTGGGCCCGTGAGCCACAACTACTGAGCCTGCGCGTCTGGAGCCTGTTCTCCGCAACAACAGAGGCCGCGATGGTGAGAGGCCCGCGCACCGAGATGAAGAGTGGCCCCCGCTCGCCGCAACTAGAGAAAGCCCTCACACAGAAACAAAGACCCAACACAGCAAAAATAAATAAATTTATAAAGTTCCTACCAAAATTCTTAAAAAAAAACAAAACAAAACAATAATCTTTTGACGTTCTGACTACCTTCCCTTTGTTATAAAACTTCTACATAACCTCGCTCAGCTCCTCACCTCCTCAGAGCAGCTTCTCAGAGTTCACTGACACGCTGTCTACTGGGCTGCAGTCCTCATTTTGCCCCAAATAAAACTTAACTCGCAACGCTTATGTTGTGCTTTGTTGTTTTTTTTTTAAGTCAACACCGCCATTTCTTGATTACAGATAATCGGCTTCATTCAGCCTCCATTACCTTCCCTGAGTTCCAACCAGCAGGTTCAAACAGTTGCTAATTAGGGAAGGGAGGGGGATGCGCAGACTAGGGAGGAACTGCCAAAAGAAACAATAGTGCAGCCTTGGGGGAGGGTGCTGGTTCCCCCTCAAGGGACACGCAAAACAATACCACTGAGCTGTTTTGCAGATACTGAAACCCCAACCAGGTGGGAGAAGTTAACTGTATGCTGCCCACAAGCACGTAGACCTTAGGCCACCAGGTGGAACCAGAAGGTTGATGATGCTGACTCCCACTTACCTCACCACCAACCCAATCAGAAAAATGTCCACAAGCTGATCACGTCCTCTTCGAACCATTACTATAAAACTCTTCACTACCCCCTCCCTGTTGGGACGCACAGTTTTTGAGGGCATTAGGCGGCTCTGGCCCCCTTTGCCTGGCAAAGCAATAAAGCTATTCTTTTGTACTTCACCCAAAACTTTGTCTCCAACATTTAATTCGGTGTCGGGGTACAGAGGCCGGATTCAGCTTCACTTCCAGGGCACCCAGCACCTAGTTCCAGGCTGCCTGATTCACCTGCATAAAGATGTGCGTGAACCACCTCCAAGACCAGTTTGCTTCACTGGTCAGCACCCACCATCTCCTTCGAGTGCCCCTGGTCCAGGGACGCTGGCTCCCACAAAGCTACGCCTCATGACCCAGGGCTTGGAGCTCTGGGGGACGTCTGGGCAAAAGCCTGGCCACTCCTGGTGCAGCGGGAGGCCATCACCTCTTACTTGTGACAAGGCAGCACATGACGCAGCCCACTGGCTTCCTGGGCAGCCCATTAGGGAGTCAGGGATCCTGGGCTCCGAGGGGTCGGGGCGGGACACGCACTGGCGCGCATGCAATGCCTCCCTCATTGCCAACCACCGACCCCCCTGCAGCCCTCGCCCCTCCTGCACCCCCTCCTCCATGCACCCCCAAGGACCTGGAAGGCGGGAGCCAGGGGTGGGGGGAACTAGAGCCTTAAAGCCCACCCACGTCCTTCAAGGGGAGGGAGGAACACATCTTCCTAACAGTACTTCTCTCAGGGATCAGCCTGAAAGCAAGGACCCTGTGGGGCCCTCCTGGACACAAAAGCCTTTCTGTGTCCCCCGTTTCTGGTTTGTAGGAAATAGGCGTCATTCAGCCTCCAAGACCTTGCCTGAGTTCCAAACAGCAGGTTCAAACCTTTGCAAATCAGGGAAGGGAGGGGGGGATGCGCAAACAAGGGAGAGGCAATCCAGAAACAATGTGCAGCCTTGGGGCAGGGTCCAGGTTCCTCCTCAAGGAAAATACAAACCAAGATCTTTGGCTCTTCAAGGGACCTACGAGCCAATGGATGAGTTTCGAGCCCGTGGATGAGTTGTAAACCCGAGAGCCCAAGACTCAATTAAATACTGGAACCTACTGTAAGAGTGGGGGGATGGTTAGGAGGCTGAGTCCCACTGCAGCGGCTCCAGCCCTGGGACACCGCACATCCCCTCGCTCAGGAGGTGGGGCGCTGCGACTGCAGCTGGGACGCTGAGACTCTGCGCCTCCCCCTCCCCATTCCCCTCAGGAGGCGCAGCTTGGACCTCTCCCCGCTCCCGCCGGCCCCGGTGAACCGGGTGGAAGGCAGGAGCTAGACGGCGCACCAAAGTTCCCCTGGACCAAGACGCTGCTCGCAGCTAGCTCTTCCTAAACAGCAGGGGCGGCTCGGAGCGAACGCGAACACGTGGGACTCAAAAGTTGGTCTCCCGCAGCAGCCCGGGGACGCGGTACTGGGTCCGCCCCTACTTACCAGGCGCGGGGCCCCGAGGGCGGACTGGGCTTCGGCTGGCGGGGTCCAGCCCGAGTGCGGCGGCGGTGCGGCCGTGGGCGAGGTCGAGGGTCGCGCCGCCCTCCCCTCGGGCTCCGGGGCAGCGCAGCGGCCGCAGAGAGAAGAGACGCCAAGCCGGGAGTTCGGGCTCCGCGGGGACCCGGGCTCCACTCCAGGCGTCGGGGGTGGGTCCGCTCGGCCCTAAGTCTCTAGGGGAGGGGGGCGGAGGCGGCGGAGAGTATGGGGAGCTGGAGAGAGGAAGCGGGGCCCGAGCGGGCGGCGAGGCACCAAGCCTCCGCAAAGCCTTTCCACCTTCTGAAGATCCGCTGGCCACGCAGCGCACGCGTCGCCCACGCGCTGCCTGCTCCTATGCCTTGGCGCGAGCGCCCCCTGGGGGCCGGGAGGAGGGCGGGCCGGGAGCGGAGTGCACCGCCCGGCCCCTCCGTGCCCCGCCCCGCCGGCTGTCCCGAAGGGGGCGGTCCGGACTGGGGAAGGTCCGCCTTGGCAGCAGCCCTGGCTCCTGGCTAGGCCCCATCGCTCACCTCCAGCTCCTGGGGACACGTCTCCTCTCCACATCGGGGTAAAGCGGGGATATCTGGAAGCGGGTAGGAGTGATGCTTCTTTTCGCACGCATTCCGGGAAACTTCTTGGATGGATGTTCAACTGCCACAAAAAACGGTGAGGATATCGCTCACCTCTGCATCCTCAAGGTCTACAAGAGCGCCTGGCCTATGGTAGGAGCCTGGTAATTATTTTTTAGTAAATAAGTGCATGAATAAATGAATGGACCATGAGGCTCTTTTTCATCCCATAATGTCTTCTGGAATACATCCACTTCACAAATAAGTAGAAGATAAAGAAATGCTTGGGGAGCACCAATGTTTAAAAATAAATATAAACAGGCTGTCTTATGTAAGGGGTAACCACTGCCACCTGTTCTGAAGCACTTTAGAAAGGAAATGTGGCTTTCCTGTTCCAAACTTATTAAAAGTTGAATTCAGACAAATGAGCGCTGGAGGTGTATACTGTGCCTTACGTCTGATCCTTTCTGCAACAACAGATAAACTAGACAGCTACAGTAATCAAAGAGGATTATTCCACATCCAGAAACGGAGCCAGCTGTCAGGTGGAGGAACACACAAGCCAAAGGAGGCCTGTTGGCATTTTTGAGAGTGTCTGCTTCCAGCATAAGGTTTACTTTATTTATTTACATTTTGATTATTTTTTAAAATTTTAATTTAAAAAATCCATTATTTATGAAACCGTTCTCTTTGGTCAGATATATACTGCTGTTGAAAACAGTTAAAACATGTAATGGTTATCTACAAAAAAATCATTTCTGATTGTTGTATTCCCTCAATAGCATATGCATCTACACAGGTGCAAGGATATTATATTCCCCAAATATTTTATATTCAGAATTAAATTTTAAAGGACCATGTTTTCCATCGTTTTGGTCTGGTGAACAGGTTATTAAAAAAAACCCATTAAAAGGGGCACAAGTCATCAGAATAGGCACCCAATATCACAATAGGCACCAACCATCAGAATAGGTGCCAACTGTCAGAACAAGGCATCAGCCATCAGAACAAGCACCAGTGACCAGAAGAGGCATCAACCATCAGAATGCGTGACATACTGTGGATTCCCCGTTGAACTTTCACTTCACTTATTCATTTATTTATATTGGAAAGGACTCGTAGCTTTCTGTTTGATTCAGTGGGTTATTATGCATTACTCTCATTGTTTATTTTAATCCTCACATTGTCCCAGGTTTGACCAGTGAGGACCTCTTCAAACTGGATTCTGGGTCTTTTTAACACGCTCCATCATTCTTAGAGCACTTTGTTACTTCGTGGCCCCAAAGATCTTACAGGCTCATCTCGTATCTTCCCTGGCCCTTGCATTCTTTTAGTGGAGAAGGGCTTTGAGAAGTCACATATGGGTGCTAGCTGTGCTCATTGCTACTGGGGTTCTCACTGCTCCCAGGCTGTCTCAGTGGACAGAACAAAAAGTGCGTGTGTGTGTGTGTGTGTGTGTCTCACTATTACATTAATATTTATCTCTATATATTGAAAACCATTAATTTACATAATACCTCTAACTCTAATTCAAAGCCACAGGGCTCATTCTGGTTTTCTCCCCTTCTGTATTTGTAACTGCCTTCTGAATCAGTGAGAAAACTGGCTCCCATCATTCTTAATATATTTGCTTTGCTTGGTTGATCCCCCTGCATGGAGCCAACTTCCCATAGTAGGGCACCCTCCCACCAGCACCTCATTCTGCTTGGGCTTTGGCATTCCACCTTGGCGGTTCCCTTTTCTTGTGTGGACACCCTCTTCATTGTATTTGGGCTCTGACACTGTGCGTTGGGCTACTAAATCCCTGCTCCCCTGTATGCATACTCTCTTTGTTCTGTTCTGGCTCTGACATCCCATGCCAGACCCTCCCCACCATGGGGTGCTCTGCTCTCACAGTGCTGGGCTGCTCCAGTAGCTGCCCTACCCTGTGCAGATGTACTCCTCCCTACTCAGCTCCAACACCCACCTGGTCTGCCCCTTATGGGGACATCCTCTCATTCCACTTGGGCTCCAACTCCCTGCTCTTAGCCTCTGAGACTCCCTAACCCTGGCCCATCCTCATGAATGCTGAGTCTCTGGTGATGGTGCCATGCCTCTAGACTATAGCAGCTAATCAGGTAGCCCTTCCTCCACAGTCCCCTGGTTCTGTGACTCGATTGTCTCCCCTGATTCCATGAGCTGTAGGGTGGTAACTTCTTTTGCTAGTCTTTGACTGCCTCACCATATCCTGTATTTTCCCTTAACTCTGCCCACACCTCTCTGTTACCTTCCCATTAAGATCTCTTCATGTGACTATCTGGGGGTGAACTCTCCTGCTTAGAGCACGACTGATATGCTACCTTTCATTTTCTTGGTTCTCCCTTCCTGGAAGTTTTATTAATTGGATAATGGATCATTTGCATTAATCATCTATGCCTCTTATTTTTGCATAGGGTTTCCTAGAACAAATCATCTTAAAATTTGTATGGAGACACAAAAGATCCCGAATAGCCAAAGCCGTCTTGAGGGAAAAAAACGGAGCTGAAGGAATCAGGCTCCCTGACTTCAGACTATACTACAAAGCTACAGTAATCAAGACAGTATGGTACTGGCACAAAAACAGAAAGATAGATCAATGGAACAAGATAGAAAGCCCAGAGATAAACCCATGCACATATGGTCACCTTATCTTTGAAAAAGGAGGCAACATATACAGTGGAGAAAAGACAGCCTCTTCAATAAGTGGTGCTGGAAAAACTGGACAGCTACATGTAAAAGAATGAAATTAGAACACTCCCTAACACCATACACAAAAATAAACTCAAAATGGATTAAAGACCTAAATGTAAGGCCAGACACTATCAAACTCTTAGAGGAAAACATAGGCAGAACACTCTATGACATAAATCACAGCAAGATCCTTTTTGACCCAGCTCCTAGACAAATGGAAATAAAAACAAAAATAAACAAATGGGACCTAATGAAACTTGAAAGCTTTTGCACAGCAAAGGAAACCATAAACAAGACGAAAAGACAACCCTCAGAATGGGAGAAAATATTTGCAGATGAAGCAACTGACAAAGGATTAATCTCCAAAATTTACAAGCAGCTCATGCAGCTCAATAACAAAAAAACCAACAACCCAATCCAAAAATGGGCAGAAGACCTAACTAGACATTTCTCCAAAGAAGACATACAGATTGCCAACAAACACATGAAAGAATGCTCAACATCATTAATCATTAGAGAAATGCAAATCAAAACTACAATGAGACATCATCTCACACCGGTCAGAATGGCCATCATCAAAAAATCTAGAAACAATAAATGCTGGAGAGGGTGTGGAGAAAAGTGAACCCTCTTACACTGTTGGTGGGAATGTAAGTTGATACAGCCACTATGGAGAACAGTATGGAGGTTCTTTAGAAAACTAAAACTAGAACTACCATACAACCCAGCAATCCCACTACTGGGCATATACCCTGAGAAAACCATAATTCAAAAAGAGTCATGTACCACAATGTTCATTGCAGCTCTATTTACAATAGCCAGGACATGGAAGCAACCTAAGTGTCCATCATCGGATGAATGGATAAAGAAGATGTGGCACATATATACAAGGGAATATTACTCAGCCATAAAAAGAAACGAAATGGAGTTATTTGTAGTGAGGTCGATGGAGTTAGAGTCTGTCATACAGAGTGAAGTAAGTCAGAAAGAGAAAAACAAATACAGTATGCTAACACATATATATGGAATCTAAGAAAAAAAAAAAAGTCATGAAGAACCTACTGGCAAGACAGGAATAAAGACATAGACCTACTAGAGAATGGACTTGAGGATATGGGGAGGGGGAAGGGTAAGCTGGGACAAAGTGAGAGCATGGCATGGACATATATACACTACCAAAGGTAAAATAGATAGCTAGTGGGAAGCAGCCGCATAGCACAGGGAGATCAGCTTGGTTCTTTGTGACCACCTGGAGGGGTGGAATGGGGAGGGTGGGAGGGAGGGAGATGCAAGAGGGAAGAGATATGGGAACATATGTATATGTATAACTGATTCACTTTGTTATAAAACAGAAACTAACACACCATTGTAAAGCAATTATACTCCAATAAGGATGTTTAAAAAAAAATCATAACCTTTGCTGTAATTTTAAATATTATTTTACAACGCTACAGCTTTTCAGATACAGGATACAACCTTCTCTAGAGCATAAGCATAAACAATAACATAGTTGGCTTAAAGGCAGCCACCAATTAAGAAAGTGTGCAAGGTCAACACCACACACACTTTCATCTTAATACCAACAGTAGATAAAGCAACTCCTAATTTAATACTGGGCTAATCTATTCATTATTAGAAGCAATACTGTTAATATGAGTAACAAGAAATATTTCCCCTTCCATAAGCTTATATCAGAATAGATAACCCATAACAGTTAACAATAAAAGAAACCTAAACTAATACTTAACCTATTCAAACATTGTTAACCCAACACAAGTATGCATTTAAGAAGAGATTTTAGTGCTTCCCTGGTGGCACACTGGTTAAGAATCCGCCTGCCAATGCAGGGGACACGGGTTCGAGCCCTGGTCCAGGAAGATCACACATGCCGCAGAGCAACTAAGCCCGTGCGCCACAACTACTGAGCCCACGTGCCACAACAACTGAAGCCCGCACGCCTACAGCCCGTGCTCCGCAACAAGAGAAGCCACCACAATGAGAAGCGCGCACACCACAACGAAGAGTAGCCCCCGCTCAAAGCAACTAGAGAAAGCCCAGGCACAGCAGCAAAGACCCAACGCAGCCAAAAAAAAAAAAACAAGGAAGAACTTTTTTTAAAAAGAAAAGAAAAGATTCTTAAAAGTAAAAGGAACTCAGCAATACAAACCTACCTGTTTATGAAAAACATTACCTCTAGCACTTCTGGTTAGAGGCACCGCCTGCCCAGTGAGATCTGTTTAAGGGCTGTGGTATCCTGAGTGTGGAAAGGTAGCATAGTCATTTGTTCTCTAAATAAGGACTTGCATGACTGGTTACACGAGGCTTTTACTGTCTCTTTTAAGCAGTGAAATTGACCTTCCCGTGCAGAGGTGGGAAGAATATAAGGTGAGAAGACCCTATCGAGCTTAAATTAATTAAACCAAAAAAATAAACAACTGAACTTTTAAGGGATAACATAGCTTTTAATGTATTAACACTTTTGGTTGGGGTGACCCTGGAGATTAAAACAACCTTCTAGTGATTAAAATTTAGACCAACTAGTCAGAATGCTTTATTGCCTATTGTTCTGAAACACTGATCAAGCATATTGTTTATGCTTATGGTACAAGTTATCCTAGGGATAAACAACGCAATCCTTTTCCAGAGTTCGTATCAACCATAGCGTTTACGATCTTGATGCTGAATCAGGATATCCTAATGGTATAACTGCTATTCATGGTCTGTTCAGTGATTAAAGCCCTAGGTGATCTGAGTTCAGACTGGAGTAATCCCAGTCGGTTTCTATCTATACTGTAGATTTCTCCCAGTATGAAAGTTCAAGACAAGTAAGGCAGACTTTACAAAATGTCTTCAAAACTAAATGATGATACAATCTACATTCAATTAGTTTATGCATACCCTACTGTAGACAGGGTTTGTTAGGGTTTGCAGAGCCCAGCAACTGCATTAAACAAACTTATCTGCAGAGGTTCAAGTCCTCTTCCTAAGAATATGTTCATAAATCAACGTTCTTTCACTAATCACCCAATTTTACTCACTATGGCGTTCCTTACATTAACTGAATGGAAAATCCTAGGCTGTATACAAATCCAGAAAGGGCCAAGTAGAGACAATTTGAAACATTTACCAACCATCATGCTAATTGGACTTGCCCTATCATCATTGCGAATCCTTTACGTGATACATGAAATCAATAACTCTTCCCTAACAGTGAAAACTACGGGTCAGCAATGATACCGAAGCTACTAATACACAGATTATGAAGATTTAAATTTTGACTCCCCTATAATCCCCACATCAGATCAGGGTTACTGATCACTCAGCAGAACATGGAGCAGCGCCCCTTCCAGGTTGTCCGTCCTCACATGAACACAACAAGATACACAGAAGAAAAGGGACCACAGGTTAATCATGGCAAAACCCTCAATTCAGATGTTGGAAATCTCAGAGGGGACAAGACACACTGCAGGCAACAAGCAGATATGGCGTCTCCCCCTACATGTGATCCTGACCCATGCAGATGGGGTGAGACCACACAATCCCCAGACCCTGCACCTGGGGTCACACATCCACACTCACCAGGGGGACCCCACCTCCCCAGATCCTGTACCTGGGGTCACACATCCACCTTGGTCAGGACACCGTGGCTGTGCTGCGTGGGCTCCCAACGTGTGGACAAGCCGGGTCCCTGGGACCTCCTAGGACTGTAGAAAGCAGTGTAGGTTCCACCTCCACTCCTGGCACTTGTCCCAGAAGAGTCAGTCCCTTCCTGTTTCACTTTGGTTCTGTGTTATTTTAATTGTTCTTAAAGCTTTCAGGCCAAAGTTGAATACAGTACCTTGGTTCTGGCAGGCTCGGCCCTTTCCTTGCTCACCGAGGTGTGGAGAAAACTCACGCAGCAGCAGGGCTGAAAGAGGAGCGGCACGACCGGACTCTGCTGAGTGGGGATGGCCGACCGGAAGGCGAGCACAGTAGCAACCTCACCTGCTGCCCATCAGCCTTAAGCCCAGATCCACGTGCCCAGCAATCAATTCACCAGGTACACCTGCCTCCCTCCACGCCCTCTGCGTGCTGGTGAATTGGAATAATTACCAGGTAGCCCACCTGAGGAGTCTCCACCAGCCCCAGGGAAGGTGAACCTCAGAGGGGTAAGGACTAAGGCCCCTACGACAGCACTGACCCTGGGAGGGCCAGGTAACCACGCTCGGAGCAGAGCGCTGTTACCCAGACAAGCCCACCTCAGCTCCAGACCCCAGACATCTGAGCACTGGCATTCAGACAGAAGCACAGAGCTTCCCAGTACTGAGGCCAGCCTGGGTCTCTACCCTGGTCTCCACATCGCCCCTGAAGCTCCAGGACTGAGGCCAGGTCTCTACCCAGGTACCCACATCCCCTTGGACTATTGCTATAAAACTCCTCATCAAATCCCCCCGGGTTGGGGGACACACAGTTTTTCGGGGCAGGAGCCCGATGTGTCCCCCTTTGCCTGGCAAAGCAATAAAGCTATTCTTTTCTATTTCACCCTAAACTCTGTCTCCGAAATTAGATCCGGCACCGGTGCACAGAGGCCAAGCTTTCAGCATCAGGCCCTTGATGACTTGTCTAAAAATAGGGGGGATTCCTTACAAGGACTCTGTACGTCCCTGGACTCACTAGCAGATGTCGTTCTCGACAATAGGCTATCCCTTGACTACCTCCTGGCTGAGCAAGGGGCAGTGTATGCGCAGTTACGAAGAAAACCTGCTACAGTTTTGGCAGTAATTCTGGTCGGACTGAGGTAAACATTAAAGAGATATATGAGCAAGCTCAAAGGCTGCACAGATACAACACACAAGGTCCAGATCCACGCTGCACTGGAATATGGTCAAACAGAGCCTCTCCGGTTTAACCTGGTCTCTTCCACCTCTCGGCCCACTGACTGCTGTTCTCCTCCTGCTCATCTTGGGGCCTTGCCTCCTTAACTGCCTTGTCAACTTCGTTAGTGAATGGATTGAAGCCATCAAACTTCAGATGATACTAACACAAGGGTACGAGCAACTGGGACTGCAGCCTGGTGACCAGCAGACATATTTTAGGCTACTTAGGAACAGTTCTGCTCCTCTAATCCAGGGAAAAACTGCACCCATATTCAGCGAGAAGTGGCTTCAGAAGGCAGAACTTTGACCTTCAGCGCCCCTCAAGCATGAGGAACAGTAACAAGGAAAGGAGGGATTTTGCTGCCAGAGCTGTGCCAGGTCTTTACCCAAAACCCAGCAACCAGCCCCCGTTGAATAGGAATGAACGTGTATCTTTAAGTCACAGGATCTGGAGACAATAGGAGGAAGCTATACAGAGAGACAAAAACAAAAAAAAACAAAAAACAGATAGAACCAGCTGGAACCAAGGTGGCAACGAATCTGACCTCCAACAGACCCTCAGTCTCATCACACGCTGATTTTACCACATCAGCTACTGGATGACACACGTAGTGGTGGCCATGACTGGCAGATGGGGACCAAAAAAGGATAGAAAGGGGGTGGCACCCCATTTCCAGGAAAACCCTGCCCCTTCCCCAGTAGACTAATTCATCTCTCTCCCCGTCATCAGCCTCACTCCTCCTCCCTTTAGTCTTCACTCTTTAAAATCGAATCCCTCTCACCCTGTGGGTGAGAAGTTGATCTGTGAACTCAGGTCTCGCTTCTCCATTCCTTGGCCACAGAATAAAACTTGGGCTGCGTCGGTCTCAGCTTTGGTTTCCTTTTTTGGATGCACAAACCCGAACTAGCATCTATTGTACACCTTCTTTTTATTTTTGTCCTTATACTAATAACAAGCATTATTGAAAATAATCTCCTAAAAAGAAAAGTCTCTGCAGTATATTTATTACCCTGGTTTTGTAAATCGGAAAAGCACAACATATCTCCCTGAGACTCAAGAAAGAAGCTCCACTTCCACCTTCAGCTCCCAAAGCTGAAATTCTGCTTAAAGAATTCCCTGAACAATTTACTTATGGGAAATTAACACTATTGTTAAGTACTACGTTAAGTATTAAAATATGACATCATGAAAACTGACATTACTATGGACTTTGTACGTTGCATGCCCTTCTATATATATATAAGTAGAATACCTATGCTTTATCATTATACATAATCATATAATCATGTATTAATTATCTACTCCGTGTGTATAAGCATGTACATCAGCCGATTGATATTACAATTCAATCCACTTTAGATTCCAGGCCCTACAAAATATTCACAGGGGTAATTGGAGTGATTGATTTTATACAGAACATATGTTTATTAATTGTACATACCACATTATTTCCGACCATTTCCCGTCAACATGCTTATCATAACCGATAACCAGAAAGCCTCGATAAACCATCAACCCGCCCACAAACGGGCCTCTCTCCTCGTTCTGGGCCACGAACTATGGGGATTTCTATAAAGGAACTATATTAGGCATCTGGTTCTTACTTCAGGGCCATCTCACCTAAAATTGCCCACTCTTTCCCCTTCAATAAGACACCTCGATGGACTATCCAAGCAGCCTATGCTCACACATAACTGGTGTCGTGCATTTGGTATTTTTTAATTTTGTGGGATGCTGTGACTCAGCTATGGCCATCACAGGACTTAACACAGTCAAGCAACTTGCAGCTGAGCTTAAGTGGAATATTATTTACCAACATAATCAACCATAACGTGTTCCTGAGTCGACGATCACCAGGCATAGAGCATTTACACACATACATACCTATGCACGTGTTTATCAGGTAAACAGCTTCCTTAATCAAACCCTCCTACCTAACACTAAATCGCATGTTTTGTAGGCCATCGTGGCCCTGCCGAACCCCCCCAAACAAGGCGAAGCACATAACTACGTAAGAGTCAGGTAACTCATCTAACCAACAGCCTGCCCTTACTTCACCAATCCAAAGTTAGTATAACTACAAACTAGCCTCCTAATAATACCAATCAATTGCTTCCAGAAGGCTTATATAGAAAGACATCCCCCTAGATCTGCCATGTACCTGAAAGAAAATAAAAAGTGAAGTACATTTTAATAATCCCCAAAAGAAAAAATATTTAATATTTCAATACCCATTTAAACACAACCCAAATTGTGACAATGAATTACCAATATATCACACATAAGTAGTAGTTGAAGTGAGCCTCTGTAAATGTCTAGTTGATTTTGCCAACTTTATAAACACACAGCCTACTAATTTTTAACTAAAATTACACATGCAAGTATCTGCATCCCATTAAGAATGCCCTCTAAATCATAAAGGATTAAAAGGAGCAGGCATAGCTCATAATGCCTTGCTTAACTTCTGCCCCATGGGAAGTGAGTGATAAACATTAAGCCATAAAAGGAAGCTTGAGTAAGTTATATGAACTAATTAGGGTTGGTAAATTTCGTATCAGCCACCTTGGTCATAAGATGAACTCACATTAATAGAAACCCAGTGTAAAGGATGTTAAAGATTACCCCCAAATAAAGTTAAGTCCTAGCTAAGCTGTAACAAGCCACAGCTAAAATAAAAATAAGCTAGCAAAGTGACTAACATTTCTGATTACATGACAGCTAAGATCCACACTAGGATTAGATGTTCCACTATGCTTGGCCCTAAATCCAAATAATTGTAACAACAGAATCATTCACCGGAATACTACTAGCATCAGCCTGAAAGTCCAAGAACTTGGTGGTGCTTCACACCCTTCCAGAGGAGCCTATTCTGTAAGCGATAAACTCTGACAAACCTCACCAGCCATGTGTACCGCCCCCCTCAGGAGACCCTGGTAAAGAACAACTCTAAGCACAATTATCAGACATAACAATGTCAGGTCAAAGGGTAACCTATGGGAGGGGAACAAGCGGGCTCCATTTGCTACCTCAAGAACATAAAACAATTTATACGAAAGTTCTTATGAAATTAAAAAAACAGAGGAGGATTTCCTAGTAAATTAGTAGAGTGCTTCCTTGAATCAGGCCATGAAGCAGGGGCACATTGCCTATCACCCTCCTTAATATAGGTAACTTTTCATAACCTATGAACAAGTACCAAACATAAAAGAGGAGACAAGTTGTGATGAGGTGAACCGATTGGAAAGTGTGCTTGGATGAATCAAAGTGTAGCTTAAAGAAAAGCACGTAGTTTACACTCAGGACATTTCATACTGCATGAACACTCTGTACTAAAAGTAGCCCAAACTTCCCACCAAATTCAACTGGCATAAGTAAATTAAACATTCAGTCAACATCTAATGTATAGAAGATAGAAATCTAAATCTGGTGCTATAGATAAAGTATCATAAGGGAATGATGAAAGAAGCATGAAACGTACGAAAAAAAACTGACTACCACTTTTACCTTTTGAATAATGATTTAACTAGAAAACTTTGAGAAAGAGAACTTAAGTTGAATACCCTGAAACCAGATGAGCTTCTTATGAACACTTTACAAGTACAAACTCATCTAAATGGCAAACTAGTGAGAAGAGTGTGAGTAGAGGTTACAAGCCTAACAAGCCTGCTGACAGCTGGTTGTCCAGAAAGGAATTTTAGTTCAACTTATATATTACTTTAAAAAATCATAGCAATCAGAGGAGAAAAACAAATAAAAGGAATCCAAATCAGAAAAGAAGTAAAGCTGTCACTATTTGCAGATGACATGATACTATACATAGAGAATCCTAAAGATGCTACAAGAAAACTACTAGAGCTAATCAATGAATTTGGTAAAGTAGCAGGATACAAAATTAATGCACAGAAATCTCTTGCATTCCTATACACTAATGATGAAAAATCTGAAAGTGAAATTAAGAAAACACTCCCTAAGATGGCAGAGTAGAAGGACTTGCTCTCACTCCGTCTGGCGAGAACACCAGAATCACAACTAGCTGGTGGACAATCATCGACAGGAAGACACTGGAACTCACCAAAAAAGATACCCCACATCCAAAGACAAAGGAGAAGCCACAATGACACAGTAGGAGGGGCGCAATCAGAGTAAAATCAAATCCCATAACTGGTGGGTGGGTGACTCACAGACTGGTCAACACTTATACCACAGAAGTCCACCCACTGTAGTGAAGGTTCTGAGCCCCACGTCAGGCTTCCCAACCTGGGGGTCCGGCAATGGGAGAAGGAATTCATAGAGAATCAGACTTTGAAGCCTAGTGGGAATTGACTGCAGGACTTTGACAGGACTGGGGGAAACAGAGACCCCACTCTTGGAGGGCGCACACAAAGTAGTGTGTGCATCGGGACCCAGGGGAAGGAACAGTGACCCTGGGGGAGACTGAATCAGACCTACCTGCTAGTGTTGGAAGGTCTCCTGCAGAGGCGGGGGGGGGGGTGGCTCTGTTTCACTGTGGGGACAAGGACACTGGCAGCAGAAGTTCTGGGAAGTACTCCTCGGCGTGAGCCCTCCCAGAGTCTCTCATTAGCCCCACCAAAGAGCCCAGGTAGACTCCAGTGTTGGGTTGCCTCAGGCAAAACAACCAACAGGTAGGGAACCCAGCCCCACCCATCAACAGTCAAGTGGATTAAAGTTTTACTGAGCTCTGACCACCACAGCAACAGTCAGCTCTACCCACCACCAGAGCCTTCCATAAAGCCTCTTAGATAGCCGCATCCACCAGAGGGCCGACAGCAGAAGCAAGAAGAACTACAATCCTGCAGCCTGTGGAACAAAAACCACGTTCACAGAAAGATAGACAGGATGAAAAGGCAGAGGGCTATATACCAGATGAAGGAACAAGATAAAACCCCAGAAAAACAACTAAATGAAGTGGAGATAGGCAACCTTCCAGAAAAAGGATTCAGAATAATGATAGTGAAGATGATCCAGGACCTTGGAAAAACAATGGAGACAAAGATCGAGAAGATGCAAGAAATGTTTAACAAAGACCTAGAAGAATTAAAGAACAAACAAACAGAGATGACCAATACAATAACTGAAATGAAAACTACACTAGAAGGAATCAATAGCAGAATAACTGAGGCAGAAGAACGGATAAGTGACCTGGAAGACAGAATGGTGGAATTCACTGGAACAGACTAAAGAAAAAAGAATGAAAAGAAATGAAGACAGCCTAAGAGACCTCTGGGACAACATTAAACGCAACAACATTCGCATTACAGGGGTCCCAGAAGGAGAAGAGAGAGAGAAAGGATCAGCGAAAATATTTGAAGAGATTATAGTCGAAAACTTCTGTAACATGGGAAAGGAAATAGCCACCCAAGTCCAGGAAACGCAGCGAGTCCCATACAGGATAAACCCAAGGAGAAACACGCCGAGACATATAGTAATCAAATTGGCAAAAATTAAAGACAAAGAAAAATTATTGAAAGCAGCAAGGGAAAAACGACAAATAACATACAAGGGGACTCCCATAAGGTTAACAGCTGATTTCTCAGCAGAAACTCTACAAGCCAGAAGGGAGTGGCATGATATACTTAAAGTGATGAAAGGGAAGAACCTACAACCAAGATTACTCTACCCAGCAACGATCTCATTCAGGTTCGATGGAGAAATCAAAAGCTTTACAGACAAGCAAAAGCTAAGAGAATTCAGCACCACCAAACCAGCTCTACAACAAATGATAGAGGAACTTCTCTAAGTGGGAAACACAAGAGAAGAAAAGGACCTATAGAAACAAACCCAAAACAATTAAGAAAATGGTAATATGAACATACATATCAATAATTACCTAAAAGTGAATGGATTAAATGCTCTAACCAAAAGACACAGGCTTGCTGAATAGATACAAAAACAAAACCCATATATATGCTGTCCACAAGAGACCCACTTCAGACCTAGGGACACATACAGACTGAAAGTGAGGGGATGGAAAAAGATATTCCATGCAAATGGAAATCAAAAGAAAGCTGAAGTAGCAATACTTACATCAGATAAAATAGACTTTAAAATAAAGAATGTTACAAGAGACAAGGAAGGACACTACATAATGATCAAGGGATCAATCCAAGAAGATGTAACAGTTATACATGCACCCAATATAGGAACACCTCAATACAACTGCTAACAGCTATAAAAGGAGAAATCGACAGTAACACAATAACAGTGGGGGACTTTTAACACCTCACTTACACCAATGGACAGATCATCTAAACAGAAAATTAATAAGGAAACACAAGCTTTAAATGACACAATAGACCAGATAGATTTAACTGATATTTACAGGACATTCCATCCAAAAACAGCTGATTACAATTTCTTCTCAAGTACTCATAGAACATTCTCCAGGATAGATCACATCTTGGGTCACAAATCAAGCCTCAGTAAATTTAAGAAAATTGAAATCATATCAAGCATCTTTTCTGACCACAATGCTATGAGATTACAAATCAATTACAGGGAAAAAACAAGAAAAAACCCAAACACATGGAGGCTAAACAATACGTTACTAAATGACCAAGAGATCACTGAAGAAATCAAAGAGGAAATCAAAAGATACCTGGAGACAAATGACAATGAAAACACGATGATCCAAAACCTATGGGATGCAGCAAAAGCAGTTCTAAGAGGGAAGTTTATAGCTATACAAGCCTACCTTAAGAAATAAGAAAAATCTCAAATAAACAATCTAAACGTACACCTAAAGGAACTAGAGAAAGAACAAACAAAACCCAAAGTTAGTAGAAGGAAAGAAATCATAAAGATCAGAGCAGAAATAAATGAAATAGAAACAAAGAATACAATAGCAAAGATCAATAAAACTAAAAGTTGGTTCTTTGAGAAGATAAACAAAATTGATAAACCATTAGTCAGACTCATCAAGAAAAAGAGGGAGAGGACTCAAATCAATAAAATTAGAAATGAAAAAGGAGAAGTTATAACAGACACCGCAGAAATACAAAGCATCCTAAGAGACTACTACAAGCAACTCTATGCCAATAAAATGGACAACCTGGAAGAAATGGACAAATTCTTAGAAAGGTATAACGTTCCAAGACTGAACCAGGAAGAAATAGAAAATATGAACAGACAAATCGCAAGTAATGAAATTGAAACTGTGATCTAAAATCTTCCAACAAACAAAAGTCCAGGACTGGATGGCTTCACATGTAAATTCTATCAAACATTTAGAGAAGAGCTAACACCCATCCTTCTCAAACTCTTTCAAAAAAATTGCAGAGGAAAGAACACTCCCAAACTCATTCTATGAGGCCACCACCACCCTGATACCAAAACCAGACAAAGATACTACAAATAAAGAAAATTACAGACAAATATCACTGAGGAATATAGATGCAAAAATCCTCAACAAAATACTAGCAAACAGAATCCAACAACACATTAAAAGGATCATACACCATGACCAATTGGGATTTATCCCAGGGATGCAAGGATTCTTCAATATACGCATATCAATCAATGTGATACACCATATTAACACATTAAAGAATAAAAACCATATGATCCTCTCAATAGATGCAGAAAAAGCTTTTGACAAAATTCAACACCCATTTATGATAAAAACGCTCCAGAAAGTGGGCATAGAGGGAGCCTACCTCAACATAATAAAGGACATATATGACAAACCCATAGCAAACATCATTCTCAATGGTGAAAAACTGAAAGCATTTCCTCTAAGATCAGGAACAAGACAAGGAAGTCCACTCTCACCACTATTATTCAACATAGGTTTGGAAGTCCTAGCCATGGCAATCAGAGAAGAAAAAGAAATAAAAGGAATACAAATTGGAAAAGAGGAAGTAAAACTGTCACTGTTTGCAGATGACATGATACTATACATAGAGAATCCTAGAGATGTCACCAGAAAACTACTAGAGCTAATCAATGAATTTGGTAAAGTTGCAGGATACAAAATTAATGCACAGAAATCTCTTGCATTCCTATACACTAATGATGATAAATCTGAAAGAGAAATTAAGGAAACACTCCCATTTACCACTGCAACAGAAAGAATAAAATACCTAGGAATAAACCTACCAAGGGAGACAAAAGACCTGTATGCAGAAAACTATAAGACACTGATGAAAGAAATTAAAAATGATACCAACAGATGGAGAGATATACCATGTTCTTGGATTGGAAGAATCAATACTGTGAAAATGACTATACTACCCAAAGCAATCTACACATTCAATGCAATCCCTATCAAATTACCAATGGCATGTTTTACTGAACTAGAACAAAAAATCTTAAAATTTGTATGGAGACACAAAAGACCCCGAGTAGCCAAAGCGGTCTTGAGGGAAAAAAACAGAGCTGGAGGAATCAGACTCCCTGACTTGAGACTATACTACAAAGCTAGAGTAATCAAGACAACATGGTACTGGCACACAAACAGAAATATAGATCAATGGAACAGGATACAAAGCCCAGAGATAAACCTATGCACCTATGGTCAACTAATCTATGACAAAGGAGGCAAGGATATACAGTGGAGGAAAGACAGTCTCTTCAAGAAGTGGTGCTGGGAAAACTGGACAGCTACATGTAAAAGAATGAAATTAGAACACTCCCTAACACCATACACAAAAAGCAACTCAAAATGGATTAGAGACCTAAATGTAAGACCGGACACTATAAAACTCTTAGAGGAAAACATAAGAAGAACACTCTTTGACATAAATCACAGCAAGATCTTTTGTGATCCACCTCCTAGAGGAATAGAAATAAAAACAAAAATAAACAAATGGGACCTAATGAAACTTAAAAGCCTTTGCAAAGCAAAGGAAACTACAAACAAGAGGAAAAGACAACCCTCAGAATGGGAGAAAATATTTGCAAATGAATCATCAGACAAAGGATTAATCTCCAAAATATATAAACAGCTCATTCAGCTCAATATTAAAGAAACAAACAACCCAATCCAAAAATGGGCAGAAGACCTAAATAGACATTTCTCTAAAGAGGACATACAGATAGCCAAGAAGCACATGAAAAGCTGCTCAGCATCACTAATTATTAGAGAAATGCAAATCAAAACCACAATGAGGTATCACCTCACACCAGTTAGAATGGGCATCATCAGAAAATCTACAAACAACAAATGCTGGAGAGGGTGTGGAGAAAAGGGAACCCTCTTGCACTGTTGGTGGGAATGTAAACCGATAACAGCCACTATGGAGAACAGTATGGAGGTTCCTTAAAAAACTAAAACTAGAATTACCATATGACCCAGCAATCCCACTACTGGGCACATACCCAGAGAAAACCGTAATTCAAAAAGACACATGCACTCTAATGTTCATTGCAGCACTATTTACAATAGCCAGGTCATGGAAGCAACCTAAATGTCCATCGACAGACGAATGCATAAAGAAGATGTGGTACATATATACAATGGAATATTACTCAGCCATAAAAAGGAACAAAATTGGGTCATTTCTAGAGACGTGAATGAATCTAGAGACTGTCATACAGAGTGAAGTAAGTCAGAAAGAGAAAAACAAATATCACATATTAACGCATATATGTGGAACCTAGAAAAATGGTATGGATGAACCGGTTTGCAGGGCATAAATTGAGACACAGATATAGAGAACAAACGTATGGACACCAAGGGGGGAAAGCAGCAGTGGGTGGTGGTGGTGGTGGTGGTGGTGGTGGTGGTGTGATGGGAGATTGGGATTGACATGTATAAACTGATGTGTATAAAATGGATGACTAATAAGAACCTGCTGTATAAAAACATAAAATTTAAAAATTCAAAAAAAGAATAAACACAATGTACTATAGTTATTTTCACATAAGTACTCCATTAGTGGCAAAAGTATTCTCAGCTGTGATTTAAGAGGTTTAATTATTAGCACATGGGATTTTCTGTGAAGTTAGAGCCCCTCTGGGTGGAATTTTTAGCCCCTTTAATCTTCCCCCATTGTCCTGTTGTCGTGGTACCCTTTCAGCAGGGGGGAGGTGACACATATAAAGCACGGAACCCTGTGATAGGCACATAGTAGGTGCTTTAGAAATGTTGGTTGACCAGGACTTTCCCATCTTTGGGGAGAGGACTGCCCTTGTGGAGGGGATGGAGGCTTTGGCTTACCACAGCTCCAAGACCACCCATGATTCCATTTCTCATGTACATCCATTAATACACTGATTTTCTGATTTTTATTTTTAAAAATATCACTTCTCCTTGACACTCTCTCCTTCTGACCACACAACCTGAAGTCTTCCTCCCAGGCAGTCCTAGTGTCATACACCTGGAAGACAGGGGCCATGTATATTAATACTACTCAACTCTGCCTTCGTAACACAAAAGCAGCTGTAGGCAATATATCAATTCATGGGTGTGGCTGTGTCCCAATAAAGCTTTATTTATAAAGACCGGTGGCAGGCCAGATTGGGTTCCCTGGCCACAGTTTGCCAACCTCTGCTCGAGGTGGTGTTAGGCATGAAGGGCAGAACCTGAGCCCCAGCTCACTGACATGAGCTGTGAAAGCCACCAAGAGGTGATGCTCCTGGATAAACAGAAGTTCGTAGCCAAGATGGCAATGGTGCGAAATCCTTCCTCCCGTCCTACCCTTGAGCGTCACTGAGTTTGGAAGAGGATTAAACTGAAAAGACTGGCACCACACAGTAAGAGGAGGGACTTACCCAGAGCACGGAAGCTTCATTCTACGAGATGCGTGTGTCTGGGCATTATGAGCTTGATAAACTCATATAAAATTCCGCAAATCAGACTGGTCTCTCCTCTGCATTTTCCCAGACTGCATTTCCAAAGGGACACAACCAAAAAGGTGGCCTCGAGAACAGTAGCATATTTAAGAATGCATGTCTATTCTATCGATATTTCTTCAGGCAATTACATGTAGTTATGCCTGTGTAACCAAGAGCTTGCTTTTTTTTTTTTTTTTTTTGAAAAAGAGTGAATGAAACTCAGGACTTCTCAGAAGTCTGAGATATGGAAGAAACTAACATGACTGGAGGGCTTAGCTCCTGTTGGGAAACAAGAAGCCTCTGTCCCATCCATGCTAGACGGTGCGGGGAGGGATGGCGATCCATCCTCAGACATAACAACTGATCCCTTGCTGGATGCACAAGACACAAGACCAACTTCCTTCTTCATGACTGAAAAATGTCCAGCTTCCCAGATTACAGCATAATCCCTCCAGGGCAGGGACGGTATGACACCCTTTCCCTGTGTCCCTATAGCTTAAAGTAATAATCATTGCTAACATTTAAGGAGCAATTATTCTGTACCAGGCACTACCAAAGTGCTTTAAGGCCCTTCTCATTTAACAACCTCACAACTCATGCCTTGGGACCCTTTATCATTATTATTCCATATCGATAGATACTAGAACTGGGGATAAAGAGGTTGAGTAACTTGGCCCAAATCATGCAGCTACAAGTGTGGAGTCCAGATTTGGACCCAGGGATCCCAGCTCCAGAGACAGTGCTCTTAACTTCTATCTATACTGCTTCTAATAATGCAACCAATACAGGTGATCAGTAAACTTTTGGGGTGGATGACAGTAGTGACTTGGAGAGATGGGGAACAAAGGAGGAGGTCTGGGTTGAAGCTAAGCCAAACTGGGCACGATTGCCAGTGAGCTCACTCTGCGCATTCTCCTGGGTGGGGAACACAGGACTGTCTTGAGGGCTCTGCACCGGAGCCCGGCTCTAAGAGGGCGGCTGCTACTGGAGGAGCTGCAAGAAGGCGCGTCTGCAGCTCTTAAAGGCCTTTCTTCAACCGCCTGAGCTGGGAGGCGCTGGAGATGTGCCTACAGCTGGGATCAGTGCTCTCTCTGACCCTCCCAGAGCCTTCCCTAAGGGGCCAGGGTACAGAAGATAGCCCCAGGGCAGCCCCCATCCCACCACCCCCCAATCTCCTCAAGATCCTGACTCTGGGAATGCAGGGGCCAGGCCTTCCTAATTGCTCAGTGATTGAGGTGAAGACGAGGGGCAGCTGACAAGGGAGGAGAGGGAAGGGCACTATCAAGCTGGGGCTAGACATGATAGCTTTGTTCATTAGACCACTTGGTTTTTCCTTTCTCAATACCGAGATTAGTTTGATTTTTCTTTCCTTTTTCTTTCTTTGTTTCTTAAAATGTTTTTGATTCAGAAGCTATTTTAATCTCTATTTTTCTTCTCTAACACTGGCGTTTGGGAGTAGGAAATGTAGTCCAATTACAGTTTTGATTGCATCCCATGGTATACGGGGAAGACTGCACTTCTACTGTCTTTTGATATACTGTGTACTTGGCTGCTTCTTTCACAAAACAGCTATTTAATAGTTTTTGAGCAATTGGATAGCTTTTAATTAGCTCAGCATTCTACACCTCCAAAGTCCTTATATCATGTTATGAGAATGTCATGGGCAATTAAGTCTGATTGCTTTTTTTATGAGAATATTTTTCAAACAGACCCTATATATCTTTGTAAAAGACCTCTGTACTCTTGAAATATATTTTATCCTCCACTTTTAAAATTTTTCTTAAAAATTCTGTTAAATCACTCCCAATGAAGTGTGGCACAAAGCTGTTTCATTTATTCTGCTGATCAAACATTTCATTTACTTATCATTGCTTTCTTTGTCTAACATACTTTGATAACAGGGTGCAAAGATTCTGTACATGTAATTATTTCCAAGAGTCAGAGAACCTGTACTCAGATCCTGGTTTATCTTTAAGCTGCTGCATCACTTTGGCCCAAATCACTTGACATCTCTGGACCTAGGTTCGCCTTTATTAATAACATGTAGAGTTGAATTAAAACTTTCAAAACTGTCTTTTTGTCCTAGAATATCATTCTAGGACAGCTTTCAGTGAGGCTTTACCACCAGGACCATCTTTCCCCTTCCTTTCTGCTCCAAGGTAACCCTTTTAACCAGATTTCACCTGATGAAGGAAGGGAAGGAAAGATCAAATAGACCCTGAGAATCACTACACTACCCTTGGAAGGAAAAGGAATTCCTTGTTCTGCCTACAAACACACACACACACACACACACACACACACACACACACACACACACGATGCCTGAATGTGAACTTTTTAATAATCAATTGTAATGTACCCATGAGAAAATTTTTATTCTGAGCAACCAGCAAGTATTTGGTAAAGGGATTTTTTCTTTTACTTAAGGGCAAATATCAAGAGGCCACAAGCCTAGGGGGACCCTGGCCACCTTATATCTCCCTAGCCTTGGAACGGATACAATGGAACAATCGCAGAGAAATGCCAGCCTCAGAGGGAATAAACTTAGAATCTTCAACTTCCACAGCCTGGCTGTCACCACAGTATATCGGTCAGATTTCACTCAAGTCACTGCCAGGAAAGACCCAGACACCTGGCTAGGATCAAGGTTCTGCAGGCATCTGAAAATCAACTATTCCTTCATGGATTGAGGATGTCAGAACCAAATAATATGGATTGGCTTCAGCATATAACACACATCTACTATGAAAACATCCAAGAACAACTGTTAAATGTACATACAGTGTGCAAGAAAAATGAGCATTCCCTGGATTGGACTCAATCACACTGGGCCAGCCAAGCCAGGAATTCCAACTGAAATCCTTGACTTCAGGCCCTCTGAGATCTCCAGCATGTCAGACCATGCTCTGGCTCACCCAGAGCTGATAAAAATTACAGTTGGAATTTCAACCACCAAGCTGGGAATAACATTTCAACACCCTCTCTTCAGTTTAGATGTCCCCTCCAAGAAGCTCTTGATGTGCAGCAAAAAGTGACCAGTCTGCTGATCAAGGCAGGGACTGAGAGAAACGGGGTGCTTCCGCTGAGCCCATCAACAGGTGAATTTAAAATGTGGGGAAAGACACAGAACTGAAGAGGAAGTGGCGGCAAAGGAGCCCTGGGAAAGAAAGAGGTTCCCTGGACTGGAACTTGCCCTTGGAAAATGTAGGCGACAAACAAAAACAACAACAAAAAAGACCAAAACTGCTGAGCTTTTACCCACGTCATTCCCCTTTCCTGGACTGAAATTTTCCCTCTTTTCCAAATATGAAAATCCTATTTGGAACCCCAGTTTACGCTCCTTCTCTATAAGGCTTTCCCAAACCCATCCACCCCACAATAACTGCTCCATTCTCTAAACTCAGCCGGTGTCTCCTTTCACTCTAACAATAATGCTCATGCTGTCTTCTGGCATCTCACATCTTTGTTTTGTGACATCATGTAATTATTCCACTATTATTCAGCTTTTCACATACTCATACCTCGATTTCTAAACTTGATTTTAACCTTCCTTCCTGAAAGTGAACTCCATGATCATTTTAGCTTTTTTCTCTAAGGCAGCTGTTCCATATATGCTAATTGATAAAGGAAAGAAAGAGGAGGGGAAGGTAACACAGTACTAAAGTGTTCCCTGGTAGCACAAGGGTGGACCTGTCCTGACAGAAAGGGCAACAAAATTCCATGTACCAACAGCACCCAGAAGACCCCTAAACATGTCTGTTGAATGGAAGGAAGGGAGGGACGGAGGAAAAATTAGAGGAAATGATAAAGGGAAGAAAGTGAGGAGGGGAAAGAAAAAGAGGGAAGGATGGAGGGAGAAAAGGAGGAGGAGAGAAGAATAGAAGAATGGAAGAAAGGATGGAAAGAAAGATGGATGGAAAGACGGACAAAGGGGTAGAAGGAAGAAGGAGGGAGAGTGGAAAAAAGGGGAAAAAAAGGATGGAGGACGTCTTATCCTTGACCTTCTGGGTCTTCCATGTTTATACTTGTTCCCTTTCTATTTCCAAAATCTCTCTGGGACCTTATGATACCGAGCAGGACCCCCTGGGGCTCCTGGGCACAAAAGCCTTTCTGTGTCCACTGATAAATGGAATATTTATAAATGTAATGGAATATTTATAAATGGAATATTTCCTGCCGTATTAGTAAACAAAGGATGATGTCATAGACAAAGCGCTAAATTCCTTGAGATACCTGGTTTTCTTTAGTTAACAATAATCTTTTGACGTTCTGACTACCTGCCCTTTGTTATAAAACTTCTATATAACCTGGCTCCCCTCCTTGCCTCCTCGAAGCAGTTTCTCAGAGTTCACTGAAACGCTGTCTGCTGGGCTGCAGTCCTCATTTTGCCCCAAATAAAACTTAACTCCCAACTCTCATGGTGTGCATTTTTTTTACGTCGAGAGTTATGGCGACCACGAATAAGGGACCCAGAGTGGACTTCTCTCTCTCCTTCGCCTGAACTCTAAGAGGAAACGGAGCCTTGGCACCAGTAGCGGCCCACTGTGCCCATCTGCCTCCTCGGAGAGTCCAGACAAATTTGGGTAAGTCTCTCCTGGCTCTTGGATCTCCCGTGTTGGTTGATGAATCTGAGTTTTATTTGGTGGCATACAGCAGGTACCTGCCCCCGCCCAGTTGAAAGATACTAGGGCGGGGGGGGGGGGGGGGAACCTGGTTGAAAGATACCAGGGTTTGCTCAGTTGTAGGAGACTGAGTGGTCTTGGCTGAGTGGTTACGTAAGAGGCTTATCTGATGCTTTTCCTCAATGGCTGCCTTAATAGAATTTGTCAGGGTAAAAGTAAAGATATTACATGAGAGTGCTGCTCTGAAAAAAAGGGACAAGACTCCTCCCGGCTGGTTACGGCTTTCTCAGTCGACTGAGAAACTTATGGGAGTGGTGGATGCAGAGTCCTTGTACCATGCAGTGGTCCCATAGGAGAAACCTATTACAGGGAGGGGTGAACCATCCTGGTGCTTATGTATACACCCTGGACCTTGGCAGAACTTAGAGCCTTGGCTAAGGAATTTTCCAATCTGAGTCGGGATCCATTGGGATTTGCTAAGAAATTTGAGTTAACCATCCAGACCTATGAGCCTCTATATCAATCAGTATTTACTTAACTGGAAGTTAAAGGAAATCACACCCTAAAAATGAGGAGGCTCTTTTACTGCATACGCAGTTAAGTTAAATTAAGGTTAAAAAGCTGGCTGGTTAAAAATATCTTTTCAGAATTCTGACTTTAAACAAAGGCCTTCTAGGGGAAAACCTGCATTTCTCTTCCTGTGTCTTTGAGATGTAAATGTTCTTCTACCTGATCTTCCTAGGACTTTCCCTGTATGTCTGTGTTTTGAAAACTTGACCTCTCCCATACTGTTTTTGAGAGTAAACTTTCTGGATTTTACTTAGGTTACATCCTCCCCTACTCTCTTATGGGGAAGCCTCTTGCGTCTTAATGGTTTGAATCACTATAAATACATATACTTTATTAATGGCCAAATGATGGATCCTTTTAAAATTTGAGAAACTAACAAATTGGTCAATCTAGAGTGCTCTCATTATAAACAGCTGTTTTATTGGTACCTATAAAAACAAAAATCACATTAAAGGTGGAAAAAAGAAATATATCTAATGATTACCTAAGAACTTCTTTAGTTTAAAACAAGTAAGAAAAACTGGTGTGGGAAGCTTCATTTGTGGTCTTTGCCTTCCCTCAGTGGGTCTCACAGATGCTAATAGAATCATTAGAATAATTAATGTTAACAGTAAAAATCCTATAAGGAAAGTCTAGATACTATTTCCAACAAGGTAGAAATTTTAAAGGAATTATCTCAAATGAATAAAGAAATGTTTAGATGGTTATTTAAAATGGGATAAATAAAAATGGACACTGATGTGATTTAAACACAAGGTTAAATGGGCCAAAAGGGACCCCCTACTGGTCCCCAACATTAAAAGCCAAACATGTCTGTTCTCTACCTCAGCTTTAAAATATATTTAACGGGTTAAAAAAAATTTTTTTTACACTGAGATACATGACCAGCAATTACTTGGGACAACAGTTAGGCCAAAGGGTCTAAGTTCTTGCCTCAACCTCACCCTGGGGATCCCAGAAGCCTTTTACATAAAAAAAGATTAAATGGACAGGGAACAAAAATAAAAACTTCTAGAACTTCTCCTGTAAGCTTGTTGATTGGCTCTTAATGAAAAGTAAAGTTAAAGGTATAAAGTTGATGGAATTGAGATGAAAGTATATAAAATTGGTATATTTAAATGGGCTTTATATAAGATGGCTACATCTCTTTTGTTTAATTATATTGTGGAATAGTCATGTTTCACTGGGAAATACTTCCCCTACATGGCATAATAAGACAACGCATATAAATCTGCCCCTCAGGAAATATTAATTGAACATACTAAGAGACACCAACAGGGTTACCTGAACCATACAAGTAGGTAAAACTGGGAACTAACATTCAAGGGCTAAGAAAAATAAAAGTAGTGATTTTGCTCTGGGTTTAACCTGTAAACTCAGAAAGAAGGTCTTTGCTGAATGCCTTATACAAACCTTTGAAGGCATGATAAATTAAAGTTCTAGAACATAGAACTCGTAAAATAATTTTCAGTTTAATTAGAAATCTTGTCATTGATAAAATCTTTTAGTATCATTTAGGTTACAGACGTGTTCTTTGGGAAACTAAAAGCAACTGTCTTTCTCTTGCAAATCTCTACAAACCAGAAATGTAAATACAGGCCACAAGGACCTGAGACTGAGCCTAATTAGCTCAATCAGACAAGACCTGAAATAAAGGAAAAAAAAAAATGACAAAGTGGCAGTTATAAAATTCAAACCACTGCGAATGCTCCCTCAGCCAAACTTTACAAATAGTAAAGCCTTAGTCATATAAGCAGGCAACTTTAATGTATTCCAACTGTCCTTTGTAAACTAGTAAGTTTATATTGTAATACCTAATTCATAACTAAGTTTTTTTTCTTTTAAATGAAGCCATGAGACCTCTAGTTTTGCCTGTTTATGTCCGTGTACACATTATACATATGAGATTATCTCTACCTCTGGAAAGTATTATCAAAATTGAACTTATAAATAAAGAGCTCTATTTAATTTTTAAAAAAGCGCTTACAAATAAAGAAACCGGCCAAAATGACTTTCAGGTTCACGTGAACCGGGAAATATTCAATATTAAGTTGATATCTGGTATTAAAGTTTGTTTGTGGATCTAATTAATATAGACATGCCGTTAGAGTCATCAACATTGAGCGTAATACTTTATTGTACCTAGGTTTAATAGAAGTCAAATAAGACCTTATCATATCTGTTGCAAGAAAAATAGTTTGATAACACTTTAAATGTAAATAAAAGCTTTGGGGTAAACTCTTTAAAAATATATTTTAGATATGTCTACTTAAAATTATCCCTTCAGATATTTGATAACTTAGTTATAGAGTTGTGCTAGTTTAAGTTATGGAAGTTTACTGAATAGCTAATTTCCAAAAAAAAAAAAAAAAAGATACTGAGACATCAATTACTAAGTAGAGAAACTAAAGGTATTTAGGACTATTAATGAAAATGTTTGCTGTCACCCTGAGATGTCCTCTATAAGAAATGTTTTTAGAAATTATCACTGGTATTTATGCTCACCAATCTACAGAATGCTAATGTAAAAGACAGTTCATAACTGCTTACTTCTTCACTTTCACTAGAAATTAAGGTTTTTAAGAGTTGAGGATTCTAATTTAAACATGTAATTAAAACTGATAGGAGGGCTTCCCTGGTGGCACAGTGGTTAAGAATCCGCCTGCCAATGCAGGGGACACGGGTTCGAGCCCTGGTCCAGGAAGATCCCACATGCCGCGGAGCAGCTAAGCCCGTGCGCCACAACTACTGAGCCTGCGTTCTAGAGCCCGCAAGCCACAACTACTGAGCCCACGTGCCACAACTACTGAGCCCGCGTGCCTAGAGCCCGTGCTCCACAACAAGAGAAGCCACCGCAATGAGAAGCCTGCGCACTGCAACAAGAGTAGCCCCCGCTCGCCATTAGAGAAAGCTCGCGTGCAGCAACAAAGATCCAATGCAGCCAAAAATAAAATAAAATAAATAAATAAAATTTAAAAAAAAAACTGATAGGAATAATACAGAAATATTTCAGTGTACAGTAGGAAAGTAGAATGTGTGTTTCCAGTAAAGAAGATATGAGGAATGGAATTAAATTTTATTGAGGGAAAAGGAAGAAAGTATATCTTAGGGCTGGTTGGTTTATTTGGACAGAAAAAATAAGGGACAGGCTGATATGAATACAGATAATGAAAGGCTGTGGGAAAGAAACCCTGAGGAAAAAAAGTTTTATGCATGGTCAGGATTAACTAAATTTAGATTGAAGTTAACTAAGTAAATAGATTTTGTTAAGTAAACTGGTACAAGACTGGAATTTGAACAAAGTTTCTTAGAGTGCCCCTTTTTGTTAACAGATTGTGTGAGTTTCTATGCCCTTAACTAATCTTTTTGTGACTTTGGTTAAATGAATAAGTATTGTTTCATAATGACCTGTTGTGTTTTAAAACCTTTTTGATATTTTTAACAAACTTCCCAAATATTAAAATCCAACTAAAGCTCTTTTTTAGCCTCCAGCTGACTCTGGGATGCTTTGAAGGAACATCTCTGAGACATCTTAGAGAGGAATTTTTATTTTTTTTTAAATCTTTATTGGAGTATAATTGCTTTACAATGGTGTGTTAGTTTCTGCTTTATAACAAAGTGAATCAGCTATATATATACATATATCCCCATATCTCCTCCCTCTTGCGTCTCCCTCCCACCCTCCCTATCCCACCCCTCTAGGTGGTCACAAAGCACAAAGCACCGCTGATCTCCCTGTGCTATGTGGCTGCTTCCCACTAGCTATTTTACATTTGGTAGTATACATAAGTCCATGCCAGTCTCTCACTTCGTCCCAGCTTACCCTTCCCCCTCACGTGTCCTCAAGTCCGTTCTCTACATCTGCATCTTTATTCCTGTCCTGCCCTTAAGGTTCTTCAGAACCTTTAGAGAGGAATGTTAAACTAAGTTTATTTGGTATGTTTAATTACTTCAGAAACATTGTCAAGTGATTGGAGACGAACCTTAGGTTACAGTGTATGGATAAATGTCATTAATATAGATACTCCAAAATTTATATGGAATTCCTAACATCTGATATGCCCTGATACCATGTTATCAGTCATAATTCTAATTATTCTAAAATGTTATATGTCACGGAAATATCCAAGTTTCCTACTAATTGCATTGCACTCAAATCTTTAACCATGTTATTTTAAGTTTTGTCCTGATGCTTTTACAGATGAAGATTTTCAAGAAGACTCATAAAAAGAACTTTTTTTTTTAACAGACATAAGTTTCTGATGGCCTTTAGATAATACCACTGAACTATGTAACAAATGATGGAAAACCTGATTACTTCATCCAGATCAACAGGAATCAATTACATGGGACTGAATGAACTGATGAATATGATTTATAACTTTATGACATTGGGAAATATACTAGCTTTAATCTTGGTTTTTCAGAAAAACCTTTTCTCTTATGCTATGACCTACGAGTTGATAAAGTACACCCTTGTAAACAAAGATAAAACATTTATCTTTTTCGCTCTACCTGATCCTGCCAGAATTTGGCTTTTCCAGCTGGCTCTCCTATGGACTTGATGGTTTATTGCAACTGGATTACAACTAGTTATACTAAGCATTGTTTTAATTTGTTCTTTGTTTCCAAATTGTTTATGATTGTGTCTCCCTGCTGCACTATGACTTTGTCAATATTACTAGCTGCATTACTTATATCCTATTTTATAAGATCGTTGTCTCTTACAGTACTCAATGACAGTAACCAGTCTATTAGCCTACTGAATTCTGAGGTCTCTATGATGAGAAAAGCAGTGTTACAAAACTGCACGGCTCTTGACATCCTTACAGCGTCTCAGGGAGGCACCTATGCCATCATTCAAACTGAATGCTGTGTTTTCATACCTGATGAATCCTCTAACACAACATGTTTAATGAACCATATGAAAAATCAGATTTCTGCCTTAAGTGACCCATTCCCAAACCCTGATGACCTCTTAGAAAACTGGTTTGGCGTGGGACGCTCTTGGCTTAAATATTTACTCATAACTCTATTAATATTATTAGCTATATTATTTGTATTTTGCCTGTTTTACACGATTATTGTTTTCTATATTACCAAATATGTGACTGAGCCTCCAACAAAAATAATGATGACTAGGCGGCTTGAAAGAGTTGATCAAATATATAGTTCTGTATGCGATCAGTGATTGTAATAGTGCAACTTTAGATATGGGAAGATTCAACAAGGGAAAACGTTTCCAGGATCATAATAGATTAGTAAGACAAAGGATCCAGAAAATCTTTAATCTGATGATTAAACAGGGCCTAATCTGAAAATTAACACCTGGAGTGGCATATCAACAAGAATTTTCACCTGATCTGGGATGAACCTCCCAGCGCTGTGGGACAAAATTTGGTCATGAAATGTCTCCCAAACATTGGTCTAATTTCCGACCAAGAGGAGGGACTGATAAATGGAATATTTATAAATGGAATGGAATATTTATAAATGGAATATTTCCTGCCAGATCAGTAAAGAAAGGATGTCATAGTCATCAACGATTGCAGCCCTCCAACGTGAGCCAGTGAGCCCTGAGGGAACTCAGGGCTGAAAAGAATACCTGCCATCTAGCAGCCAACAGACTGCAGCCACTGCCTATGGTGAACCCTGAGGAAACTCAGGATCTGAAAACACAGGATACTAGCGCCAGATGGCTGAGGTGCATATCAAAGGAATGATTTCAGTGAGCCCAGACTCTTGCATCTTCCCATACATAGAAAAGCACTAAATTCCTTAACTTGTGATACCTGGTATTCTTTAATTAACAATAATCTTTTGGGGCTTCCCTGGTGGCGCAGTGGTTGAGAATCTGCCTGCCAATGTAGGGGACACGGGTTCGAGCCCTGGTCTGGGAAGATCCCACATGCCGGGGAGCAAGTGGGCCCGTGAGCCACAACTACTGAGCCTGCGCGTCTGGAGCCTGTTCTCCGCAACAACAGAGGCCGCGATGGTGAGAGGCCCGCGCACCGCGATGAAGAGTGGCCCCCGCTCGCTGCAACTAGAGAAAGCCCTCACACAGAAACGAAGACCCAACACAGCAAAAATAAATAAATAAATAAATTTATAAAGTTCCTACCAAAATTCTTTAAAAAAAAAAAAAAACAACAAAAAAACACAATAATCTTCTGATGTTCTGACTACCTGCCCTTTGTTATAAAACTTCTACATAACCTGGCTCCGCTCCTCGACTCCTCGGAGCAGTTTCTCAGAGTTCACTGAAACGCTGTTTACTGGGCTGCAGTCCTCATTTTGCCCCAAATAAAACTTAACTCGCAACGCTTATGTTGTGCTTTGTTTTTTGTTTTTTTTTTTTAAGTCAACACCACCATTTCTTGATTACAGATAACAGGCTTCATTCAGCCTCCATTACTTTCCCCGAGTTCCAACCAGCAGGTTCAAACAGTTGCTAATTAGGGAAAGGAAGGGGATGCGGAGACTAGGGAGGAACTGCCAAAAGAAACAATAGTGCAGCCTTGGGGGAGGGTGCTGGTTCCCCCTCAAGGGGCACGCAAAACAATAACACTGAGCTGTTTTGCAGATACTGAAACCCCAACCAGGTGGGAGAAGTTAAATGTATGCTGCCCACAAGCACGTAGACCTCAGGCCACCAGGTGGAACCAGAAGGTTGATGATGCTGACTCCCACTTACCTCACCACCAACCCAATCAGAAAAATGTCCACAAGCTGATCACGTCCTCTTCGAACCATTACTATAAAACTCTTCACTACCCCCTCCCTGTTGGGACGCACAGTTTTGAGGGCATTAGGCGGCTCTGGCCCCCTTTGCCTGGCAAAGCAATAAAGCTATTCTTTTGTACTTCACCCAAAACTTTGTCTCCAACATTTAATTCGGTGTCGGGGTACAGAGGCCGGATTCAGCTTCACTTCCAGGGCACCCAGCACCTAGTTCCAGGCTGCCTGATTCACCTTCATAAAGATGTGCGTGAACCACCTCCAAGACCAGTTTGCTTCACTGGTCAGCACCCACCATCTCCTTCGAGTGCCCCTGGTCCAGGGACGCTGGCTCCCACAAAGCTACGCCTCATGACCCAGGGCTTGGAGCTCTGGGGGACGTCTGGGCAAAAGCCTGGCCACTCCTGGTGCAGCGGGAGGCCATCACCTCTTACTTGTGACAAGGCAGCACATGACGCAGCCCACTGGCTTCCTGGGCAGCCCATTAGGGAATCAGGGATCCTGGGCTCCGAGGGGTCGGGGCGGGACACGCACTGGCGCGCATGCAATGCCTCCCTCATTGCCAACCACCGACCCCCCTGCAGCCCTCGCCCCTCCTGCACCCCCTCCTCCATGCACCCCCAAGGACCTGGTAGGCGGGAGCAAGGGGTGGGGGGAACTAGAGCCTTAAAGCCCACCCACGTCCTTCAAGGGGAGGGAGGAACACATCTTCCTAACAGTACTTCTCTCAGGGATCAGCCTGAAAGCAAGGACCCTGTGGGGCCCTCCTGGACACAAAAGCCTTTCTGTGTCCCCCGTTTCTGGTTTGTAGGAAATAGGCGTCATTCAGCCTCCAAGACCTTGCCTGAGTTCCAAACAGCAGGTTCAAACCTTTGCAAATCAGGGAAGGGAGGGGGGGATGCGCAAACAAGGGAGAGGCAATCCAGAAACAATGTGCAGCCTTGGGGCAGGGTCCAGGTTCCTCCTCAAGGAAAATACAAACCAAGATCTTTGGCTCTTCAAGGGACCTACGAGCCAATGGATGAGTTTCGAGCCCGTGGATGAGTTGTAAACCCGAGAGCCCAAGACTCAATTAAATACTGGAACCTACTGTAAGAGTGGGGGGATGGTTAGGAGGCTGAGTCCCACTGCACCGGCTCCAGCCCTGGGACACCGCACATCCCCTCGCTCAGGAGGTGGGGCGCTCCGACTGCAGCTGGGACGCTGAGACTCTGCGCCTCCTCCTCCTCATTCCCCTCAGGAGGCGCAGCTTGGACCTCTCCCCACTCCCGCCGGCCCCGGTGAACCGGGTGGAAGGCAGGAGCTAAACGGCGCACAAAAGTTCCCCCGGACCAAGACGCTGCCCCCAGCTAGCTCTTCCTAAACAGCAGGGGCGGCTCCGAGCGAACGCGAACACGTGGGACTCAAAAGTTGGTCTCCCGCAGCAGCCCGGGGACGCGGTACTGGGTCCGCCCCTACTTACCAGGCGCGGGGCCCCGAGGGCGGACTGGGCTTCGGCTGGCGGGGTCCAGCCCGAGTGCGGCGGCGGTGCGGCCGTGGGCGAGGTCGAGGGTCGCGCCGCCCTCCCCTCTGGCTCCGGGGCAGCGCAGCGGCGGCAGAGAGAAGAGACGCCAAGCCGGGAGTTCGGGCTCCGCGGGGACCCGGGCTCCACTCCAGGCGTCGGGGGCGGGTCCGCTCGGCCCTGAGTCTCTAGGGGAGGGGGGCGGAGGCGGCGGAGAGTATGGGGAGCTGGAGGGAGGAAGCGGGGCCCGAGCGGGCGGCGGGGCACCAAGCCTCCGCAAAGACTTTCCACCTTCTGAAGATCCGCTGGCCACGCAGCGCACGCGTCGCCCACGCGCTGCCTGCTCCTATGCCTTGGCGCGAGCGCCCCCTGGGGGCCGGGAGGAGGGCGGGCCGGGAGCGGAGTGCACCGCCCGGCCCCTCCGTGCCCCGCCCCGCCGGCTGTCCCGAAGGGGGCGGTCCGGACTGGGGAAGGTCCGCCTTGGCAGCAGCCCTGGCTCCTGGCTAGGCCCCATCGCTCACCTCCAGCTCCTGGGGACACGTCTCCTCTCCACATCGGGGTAAAGCGGGGATATCTGGAAGCGGGTAGGAGTGATGCTTCTTTTCGCACGCATTCCAGGAAACTTCTTGGATGGATGTTCAACTGCCACAAAAAACGGTGAGGATATCGCTCACCTCTGCATCCTCAAGGTCTACAAGAGCGCCTGGCCTATGGTAGGAGCCTGGTAATTATTTTTTAGTAAATAAGTGCATGAATAAATGAATGGACCATGAGGCTTTTTTTCATCCCATAATGTCTTCTGGAATACATCCACTTCACAAGAAGAAGATAAAGAAATGCTTGGAGAGCACCAATGTTTAAAAATAAATATAAACAGGCTGTCTTATGTACGGGGTAACCACTGCCACATGTTCTGAAGCACTTTAGAAAGGAAATGTGGCTTTCCTGTTCCAAACTTATTAAAAGTTGAATTCAGACAAATGAGCGCTGGAGGTGTATACTGTGCCTTACGTCTGATCCTTTCTGCAACAACAGATAAACTAGACAGCTACAGTAATCAAAGAGGATTATTCCACATCCAGAAACGGAGCCAGCTGTCAGGTGGAGGAACACACAAGCCAAAGGAGGCCTGTTGGCATTTTTGAGAGTGTCTGCTTCCAGCATAAGGTTCACTTTATTTATTTACATTTTGATTATTTTTTAAAATTTTAATTTAAAAAATCCATTATTTATGAAACCGTTCTCTTTGGTCAGATATATACTGCTGTTGAAAACAGTTAAAACATGTAATGGTTATCTACAAAAAAATCATTTCTGATTGTTGTATTCCCTCAATAGCATATGCATCTACACAGGTGCAAGGATATTATATTCCCCAAATATTTTATATTCAGAATTAAATTTTAAAGGACCATGTTTTCCATAGTTTTGGTCTGGTGAACAGGTTATTAAAAAAAACCCATTAAAAGGGGCACAAGTCATCAGAATAGGCACCCAATATCACAATAGGCACCAACCATCAGAATAGGTGCCAACTGTCAGAACAAGGCATCAGCCATCAGAACAAGCACCAGTGACCAGAAGAGGCATCAACCATCAGAATGCGTGACATACTGTGGATTCCCCATTGAACTTTCACTTCACTTATTCATTTATTTATATTGGAAAGGACTCAGAGCTTTCTGTTTGATTCAGTGGGTTATTATGCATTACTCTCATTGTTTATTTTAATCCTCACATTGTCCCAGGTTTGACCAGTGAGGACCTCTTCAAACTGGATTCTGGGTCTTTTTAACACGCTCCATCATTCTTAGAGCACTTTGTTACTTCGTAGGCCCCAAAGCTCTTACAGGCTCATCTCGTATCTTCCCTGGCCCTTGCATTCTTTTAGTGGAGAAGGGCTTTGAGAAGTCACATATGGGTGCTAGCTGTGCTCATTGCTACTGGGGTGCTCACTGCTCCCAGGCTGTCTCAGTGGACAGAACAAAAAGTGCGTGTGTGTGTGTGTGTGTGTGTGTGTCTCACTATTACATTAATATTTATCTCTATATATTGAAAACCATTAATTTACATAATACCTCTAACTCTAATTCAAAGCCACAGGGCTCATTCTGGTTTTCTCCCCTTCTGTATTTGTAACTGCCTTCTGAATCAGTGAGAAAACTGGCTCCCATCATTCTTAATATATTTGCTTTGCTTGGTTGATCCCCCTGCATGGAGCCAACTTCCCATAGTAGGACACCCTCCCACCAGCACCTCATTCTGCTTGGGCTTTGGCATTCCACCTTGGCGGTTCCCTTTTCTTGTGTGGACACCCTCTTCATTGTATTTGGGCTCTGACACTGTGCGTTGGGCTACTAAATCCCTGCTCCCCTGTATGGTTACTCTCTTTGTTCTGTTCTGGCTCTGACATCCCATGCCAGACCCTCCCCACCATGGGGTGCTCTGCTCTCACAGTGCTGGGCTGCTCCAGTAGCTGCCCTACCCTGTGCAGATGTACTCCTCCCTACTCAGCTCCAACACCCACCTGGTCTGCCCCTTATGGGGACATCCTCTCATTCCACTTGGGCTCCAACTCCCTGCTCTTAGCCTCTGAGACTCCCTAACCCTGGCCCATCCTCATGAATGCTGAGTCTCTGGTGATGGTGCCATGCCTCTAGACTATAGCAGCTAATCAGGTAGCCCTTCCTCCACAGTCCCCTGGTTCTGTGACTCGATTGTCTCCCCTGATTCCATGAGCTGTAGGGTGGTAACTTCTTTTGCTAGTCTTTGACTGCCTCACCATATCCTGTATTTTCCCTTAACTCTGCCCACACCTCTCTGTTACCTTCCCATTAAGATCTCTTCATGTGACTATCTGGGGGTGAACTCTCCTGCTTAGAGTACGACTGATATGCTACCTTTCATTTTCTTGGTTCTCCCTTCCTGGAAATTTTATTAATTGGATAATGGATCATTTGCATTGATCATCTGTGCCTCTTATTTTTGCATAGGGTTTCCATCTTTTTGTGTTTTTGCTCTACATTATGAGACATTTCTTTACCTTCCCAATATTCCCATCCCTCCCAATAAAATATTTTTCAGTTTCAGCAATCATACGTTTAATTTTCAAGGGTTCTTTTTTGCTTTCTTGGTCTCATGTTTTCATAGCAATCTGCTCTTATTTGCTGGATTCAGCAACTTTGTTAATCTCCCTAAGGATTAATGGAAGTTTCTGGTCTCTTAACGTTCTTTTCTATTTCCTGAGGTACTTCAGCTTCTTTTGAGGCCAATTATTTTGTTTATTTATCTTGACGTTTTTTTCTTTTGTGCTGTTGACTTTCTGAATGTATGGGACTCTTTGGTTCTCTGTTCATAAGAATGGGAAAATAAATGGATTTTCCTGGATAGCTGATGAGGCTTTCCTCTGCTATGTGTCTTCCAGGGAAAAAGCAAGACAGCTACCCGGGAGCTCTCTGTATGGGCGACATACTTGTCAGCTTCCCTTTAGAATGAGCAGGTGGAAGGTCAGGGATATTTCACAGAGGGCTGTGTCTCCAAGAATGAGTAGGAGTTTTCCAAGTGCAAAATGAGCTCAATGAGTCCAGGTTGTAGAAGCAACATCTACACAAGCCTGGATGTGTAAAACACAATGATATTCCCTAAAAATGAAGAGTTTATGTGGAGAAGGAGTCTGGGGGAGGCACCTTAGGAAACCTTAAGGAGAAATAGTGTCAGACTGATTTTATTTATTTATTTATTTAATCATTTAGAATTTGTTTTCAAATTTTTACTAGGATATAATTTATATATAGCCCAGTGCAGATATCTTAATTGATGAAGTTATGTGTATTTATACACTCAAGTGACAAGCACCCAGATGGCGATATAAAACATTTCCATCACCCCAGAAAGAGTGTCAGGCTGACTTTACAGGCTCCCATGGCTGAGCACGTAGAGCCTGTTAGGACCCTGTTGGACTAATTCAGGAGAGAGGTGTGGATCGTGCCGTGTGGCTGGAGAGGTTTTCAACTAGAATTGGTAGGGACTGCTCATTAGCTGTGGGTAGGGAGCTCAGGGAGGTGGACAGGCACATAGGACACACGAATGATAACAGCAGCCACAGATCTCCAGGATGTGTTTCCTGCCAGGGACTGTACTAGGAGCTATTTGCATCTCATCTCATTTTTTCTCAAGCAAGATTTTATTACTGGCTCCATTTTACAAAAGAGAATCTGAGTCTTAGCGAGTTGGCTCCCATGCCCGGCTCCTGACCACTCACCACACTGGTTCTCAGGATGCTCAAAGTAACAGCAAATTGCCAGCAAGGAAGTGGATTGGGTCCATCTTTGCTTCCTGACCCTCAGCTTTCTCCATCAGACCAAGGACAGCATTGATTGACTTTGCAGTGGACTGAGAGTTCAAACTTTGAGCTGTCGAGGGCCAAACACACCTGTTTGACTCCAAGGTGATTCACGTGGAACATTCCTAAGGGGGCAAGAAGTGAGGTCTGTCACTAAGCTATTAAGGAAGGACAATGTCTAGGAGGTTGGACAAAGCCAGATACTTTTATGGTGCAGGGAAAACCCTATTGAGCCCCTTCCCCAGAGACTGCAGAATGCAGCCTGGCCACTGGCAGGACCTCCCAGACTGGGGTCCTGGCCCCAGATGCTAGCGAGTGGGGAAGTACAGCTCCCGGTTTCTTGCTCATGGGCTTTGCTTTCTTGGGGAGCTCCAGATATTCTTGCTCTGCTCTGTTCAGGGCTCAGCTGCCACCAGGGGTTGCTGTTTCCTTCCCCGGCTGAGCAAAGGGTCTGATAGTTAGCTCCTGCTGTGTTGGTTTAACTAGGAATGTCTGCTATCAGGCACTCCTTCCCCTTCTCGGGGGCTCTCCGGTGCTGAAGAAGGAGTTCGGACTTTGGGTTCAAACCCCAACCCAACCATCTACAATTTGGATGACTGAGACAAGTCATTCCACTTCTTCGAGCCTCAGTTTTCTCACCTGTGAAATGGGATGATCATACTTCACAAGGTGGGAGTGAGGATGGAATAAGGGAAAGTGCTGCTGCCTGGCACGGAAGCTGGTCACTATTTTCACTGCTCCCTCAGCTGCTCTCTGATCCATGGGGGCTCAGGCTCAGGCCTGGGAGCCCTGGGCAGTTGCTCAAAGGGCTCACCTGTAAGACCTCAGCCCTTGGCCCCAAACAGCTTCCCCACGAGGAGGAGGTGTCACTGTCTGAGTTCTTGCCCACACAGAGAACAGGTGTCTATAGGTGAATGGTTTCTGGACAGGAAAGACTCTTCACTTTATTATTTTTTTATTTTTTACTTTTTTGGCCGCGTTGCGTGGCTTGTGGGATCCTAGTTCCCTGACCAGGGATTGAACCCCTGCCCCCTGCAGTGAAAACACAGAGTCCTAACCACTGGACCACCAGGGAAGTCCCAAATACTCTTCACTTTAGACTCCTGGAAGCCATCATTATGATTAAGTTCCGTCAAATGCATTCCTTCTTTCCTTTGTCGAATGCTGTCACTGTATATGGACCCATGCTGGGCTCTGAGGGCAGAGACAAGGAATAGTGCCCTAGACATGGGGAGTATGTTGTGTAAACATACAAGCAGGCTTTGCCACCTGCCTCTGCAGCAGAGCACAGAAGGCTGCAGGAATGCGTCACGGCACAGGGGACCTCGGAGCTGGGCTGCGAAGGAGGAGCAGCATTTTCCCAGGCAATCAAGGCAGGGACGAGAGTGGTCCTGAAAGAAGACATGGCAGCTGCAAACCTGGAGGGGCCAGTGAGCAGAGGCGTGGGTGTTTGGCAGACTGGATCTGAGTGTTTCTTAGCTGAGTGACTTTGGGTAAGTTGCTCAATGCTTGAGTCTCACTTGGCTTCATCAGTAAAACAGAAATAAAAATGCCCACCTCTCAGGGCTGTTGTGATGTTCCAATAGGGTAATGTCTGCAGAGCCCACATGGGCCATAAATGACAGCTGTCATTCTAGAAAGGGCCACTGCCCACAACTCTGGAAACATTTCCATAGTCGGCACCATGGATGGTGCCTCTGGGGTTACTTGGTGTGTGTGGGGGAGTGGCTGGGAGGTCTGGGCTGTGTCCTGTGGGTCATGGGGAGCCATGGAAGGCTTTTTTTCCCCCCCAGCTTTATTGAGATATAGTTGACATATAACATTATGTACACTTAAGGTGTACAATGAGTTGATTTGATACATTTATATATGGCAAAAGGATTACCGCCATAGCATTAGCTTATACCTCCATCCCGTCACATAATTACCATTTCTTTTTTTCGTGGTGAGGACATTTAAGATCTACTGTCTTAGCAACTTTCAAGTATATAATACAGTATCATTAGCTATAATCACCAAGCTGTACATTAGATCCCCAGAACTTGTTAATCTTATAACAGGAAGTTTGGACCCTTTGACCAATTATCTCCCCATTTCCTCAACCCCCTGGCCCCTGGTAACCGCTGCTTTACTCCACTTCTGTGAGTTGGAGCCATGGAAGGTTTTAGAGAAGAGTTGTGCATGTCGGATACTTAGGAAGTGCCCCAGAAGCAAAGCCTACTCTCAGGAGGTCCTCCAAGTACACACGTGATTTTTCCATGTGGCCTTCTGGAGGAAATTTTAAGTTAGTGTATTCAAAATTGGAGCAGCCTTTGTAATAAACACTGTCCCGTTTCAGGCAAGTCCTGTTTCACGTGGACTCCAATGGAGAAGTGCTTTCTCATTTGATTCTTGTTGCAACAATCTTGGAGGCCTTTCCAGGATCTACCAGGGCCTCCCTGACTGTTCCCACATGCACCTCTGAAAGCCCTGACATTCTCCAGCCACACCGCCCTTCTGTGATCTCCAGTGAGCAAATGCCTCCAGTCTCACGGCCTTTGCCCTTACTGTGCCCTCTGCCTGGCCCACATATCTAAAGCTGAACCATTTCCCCACAGCATCTCACTCCCTGCAATAACTTATTAACTTATTTACTTTTTTCTTGTCCCTGATGGGCCTTCTCCCCCCAGGGCTGGGAACTCCGGGATAACACAAGGATGGGAACTCTGTTTTGCTCAGCTCTGTGTCTAGCAGGAGAGCCAGGTTCATAGGAGGCCTGTAGTTAATATTTGTGAACGAGTTTATGAAAGGCAGGTCTTCTTATGCGCATTTCATGGATGAGGACACTGGGGCTCAGAGAGAACACCAACAGGGCAGTTCCAGCCCGCTGGTGTGTAGGGTCGAGGTGGGCGTGGGGGAGGCCGGCGTGCGGGGCTGCAGCTCCTGGCGCACGGCGGACGGGAGGGCTCGCGGCCGCAGCTCCGGAGCAGGCGCCTGGGTCGCCGGCGGCCGGCCGGAGCGTCCTCATGGGCGGTGCAGGCGGCAGACTGGGCGGGCACTGGCGGCGGCGGCGCGGGAGGGAGCCGAGCGGGCGGGGAGACGGGCAGGGCGGCTCCGCTCCGCACGCAGAGAGCGCCGGGCCGCCGGAGCAGGTGAGACCGGCGCGGGCCCTGCGATTTGCCCCGTGGATCCCAGGGGCGGAAGGGACCCGGGCCCGAGGGGTCCCCGGGAAGCCGCGCGCTGCCTCTGCCGGGGCCTGGGGAGGGGTCGCCAGGAGGGCTTCGCAGGGGCTCAGAGCCGCGCAACCGGGGCGGTGCGGGGAACCCTGCTCCTCGAGCGGACTTGGGCTCCTTCAGTCTCACCTGTCCTCACCTGTGTGCTGCCGGGAGAGGAGGTAAGGGGTGCGTGGAAAATGTGGGCGCTGCGGGCTTTAGGAGACAGAAGCTGTTTGCTGAAATTTCAGGAAACAAAGCAGACATCCTTCTCTCCATTCTTACCTCGTGGGAGAATTGATATTATTTGTATTATCCATTAGTTTTCCCCTGAGTGCTGGGAAGGCAGGCTGCAGTGGAGGCCTCCCCCCTTCCCCCCCGGGTTGCAGGTGTTCCCACCTTGTCACGAGAGCTGCTTGGGAACTAAACCCGGAGACACTATTTCACTGACTTTTCACAATAGTCTGCCTTCCCGCTCCCATAATCACCACCCCCTGGAGTGTGCCTGGAGGACCTGAGGTCTCCTGGTCCTCACTGGGCATCTCTGAAGAATGCAGTGGGAAGTGAGGGACAGTCTTGGTGTGAGGGCCCTCGGGGGAACTCCAAATCACCCAGAAGGGTCTGAAGTGGTCGTAGTGGCCCCAGCTCAGCAGCCCTGGGGAGTGGATGCGATCACCTTGAGGTGATCCAGGTGAAGAGTTGCATTGCTGGAGGCTGCAAGGGACAGACACTCGCTTGTGATAGCCCTTCAAGCCCACGTCTCTCCCCTGGGAGCTGTGCTCTTGTGTCTGCCCCGGCGAGGGGCCTCTGGGGTTCCGAACTGTGTCGGGAAGGAGGCAGCTCTATCTAGGAGTGTCATTCCATTAGGGACTCCAAACCCGCATCTGCTTGGGAAGGATGAGGGGCTGGAGAGGCTGGGCTGTCCGCAGAGCTGCCCCGGGAGGAGGGGGGTCTGAGCCAGCATGCTGGGACACGAGGCCAGGGGACGCTGGGCAGCTGCCACCCCACCTGGGGCATCTTCTCACTTGGCCGAGCCACATCCCGGCACCCCCAGGTGCTCACCCAGTCACGCTTTGTTGGGGACCTTGGATGTCCATCTCCAACCCTGCCTCTACTGCTCCGCCTACCCCACATTAGTTCACCTCCTGCTTCAAGACAGGCCCCGCTCCTCTTTCCTCCTTTTCAAAATCTCTCTGTCTGGCAGGGCCTGGTGCAGGGGGCTTCAGAATCAGACTGACCAGGGTTCCAGTTCAGCTTTGCCACTTACTGACTGTGGGGACGTTGGCTAGGTCCCTTCATCTAACTGGGCCTCAGTGTTCTCCTCTTTGAAATGGGGCTGATATTAGATCCAACCATATGAATTTGCTGTCTTTGCAGGTTGAAAGTGGTTGGATACTGGCAATTTCATATGGTTCAGTCTAGTAATGCCTTCCTCCCAGGGCTGCGGTGTGCATTAATGCTCAGGGAGATGTCTTGTGCCCAAAGCTCAGTGAAGGCTAAAGTCCCTTCTGCCCTCTGTCTCCCAGCAAAGTGTGCGCTCTCCAGGGTGAGGCAAGACACCCCCCCTCCTTGGGCTCTCTGCAAGACTGGGCTCCCGCCTTCCCTCCTCTGCCTGTCTTTCCAAATTCCCCTTCCTGCTCCTCTGGGTATGGCAGGCTCAGTTGCTTCCATTCTCTCCCCAACCCCCGCCCAGGTACAGCCCCTGAGGCTGCTTGGGCCTCCCATGTGTCTGCGGGACCAAACTCAGACCAGAGTCACCTCTGCATGCGTGCTGCCACTGCCTTCTCCCTACTGCCCCTGTGCACTTTCTGCAAAAGGAATCCAGCTTTCGTGCTGACCTGGGGCTCAGGGGTTTGAATTATTACTGCCTTGCCCCTGGAGAATGCTTCTGGAAATCCTCAGTTCCTGTGTACAGAGGGCCTTTCTGGGGTAGGGGCTTATGGGGTGGTCCCCTCCCTGGTGTTCCCTTCCAGCATCTGCAGCTCTGGAGAAAGATGCAAGGGCCAGCTGGCAGTTCTGCTCCTTTCTTGGTCCCCCCAAAGATCTCCTTCCCATGTTGATGCTCTCCCAGCCCCAGCACTTCCCTCCTCTGCCCCAGTCCCAGAAGCTGCTGGGAAGGGCTGATTTGGGTTCAGGCATCTGTGTGGTCTAATCAGCAGGGACTGGTGTGGGGTTTCCTGGCTCACTGGTGACCATCCCTTGTGTTAGCTCTTTATGGATTCTCTGAGAAGAGGGCTGCAAGCCAGGCAGATCCCCAGTGCTGCCTTCGGCCCTCCCCCTCCTCCTGTCTTGGCCCTTTCCCTCAATCTATTCTCTACATCCAAGTGACCTTTCTGGAATGAACTTGGGCTTGCTGGCAGCCTTTCAGCAGCTCACCCAGCATTCCTGGTCTGGCCCACCTCTCCAGCCCATCTTTTGCCACTCCCTTCCACCTACTCTAGGCTCTAGTTATTCTGAACTGCTTACTGTTCTCTGAGGAGGCTTTCTTCTTTCCTGCCTCCTTGCCTTTGTACCCTGTTCCCTGTACCTTGAATTCCTTCCTCCACCTTGTCTATTTGGATAGTTAACTCCTCTTCATCCTTTGAGCCCTGGATCCATGTCCCCTCTTCTCTCATCTCCCTGCTTCCTTCCTTGATCTCCCAGCTCACAGGCATTCCATTCATACTGGTTTTGGCGATGGCAGTGTGGCATTGAGGTTCATCTGTGTTCTTGGTGGCTAGTTCCTCTGGTCTGGGAGGGACATGGCTGTATAAGTCATCTTTGCAGACCTTGTTTCTAGCGTGGGACTTGCTACATGCTTATTGAGTGAATGAATGAACGAAGCAGGGAGGATTTTCTGGAGCCCTCCCCATCTAGTAATGGCACTCTGATCATGCTGAGCTTGGCCAGTTTGGAACCAATGGTGTTGTTTCCCATTGTTGACCCAGCCCTGGCTGTTGATCAACCAGAGTCTTGGGTTTCCATCTTATTTGCTGCTTCTGAGCACAGTGTATCTGCCACAGTTTCATGCAACTATGGCTGTTTTTTCACTCAAATACTGGACCTTATATTTCGGCCTGGTATATTTCATTTTGTCACATTCAATTCCAAATGACTCTTTTTTTTTTTTAATTTTATTTATTTATTTATGGTTGTGTTGGGTCTTCGTTTCTGTGCGAGGGCTTTCTCTAGTTGCGGCAAGTAGGGGCCACTCCTCATCGCGGTGCGCGGGCCTCTCACTGTTGCGGCCTCTCTTGTTGCGGAGCACAGACTCCACACGCGCAGGCTCAGTAATTATGGCTCACGGGCCCAGCTGCTCCGCGGCATGTGGGATCTTCCCAGACCAAGGCTCGAACCCGTGTCCCCTGCATTGGTAGGCAGACTCTCAACCACTGCGCCACCAGGGAAGCCCCAAATGACTCTTTTTGCCCGAAGACTGTGGTTCCAGAAAAATCCTCTTGCCTCTGGGATTGGGTAGCTGAAATAACCAGATTATAAACTGTCATTCGAATTCATGACGATCTTGTACGTGGCAAAATGTGACTCATCTTTATAAGCCAAATTAAATGTACAGTGAGTGACATTTTTGATGGCTGACAAATAGGTTTTATTGACCTCTGGTTAATTTTGGCTATACCCTATAAAAACTGTCTCTAACTTAGCACTTGAACATAAAGAACATATATAATGTTCACAGTTCACAAATAGACACGACCATTATAAGGCCTTAAAGAATATCTGAAATAGGGTATTCCTCTATGAACAGTACTTATTAAAAAGGGGGTCCAAGGACCATGTGCATCGGAGACATATGGGTCAGTTGTTAAAATACAGATTCCTGGGCCCCATCCTGGACTCACTTAACTGCATCTCCTGGTGAGGGATTCCGGAATCTGTGCTTTCAATCTGCTCCTAGAATGATTCTGATGTCTCCTGAAGGTTGAGAACTGCTTGTGGGATTAGTGATGACTAGAGAAGTCATGAGGAAGGTGAGCCCCAATGGTGTGTGATGATACGGTGGCGCTCCATGTCAAAATATCTGTCATTGACGTTACCACCTGGAGGCTCTGGAGTCCAAATTCCAATTAAGTCTTGGCAGAGGGTCCCTTGTGTTGAGGCACCAGAGGAAAACGGCCAGGCTGGGCCGGGACATGGAGGTATGGCCCAGGCTGGTGTCTGGGAGCTGCAAGCTGTGACTTGAGCATAAGCATGGAGGGGACCCATAGGGAAGGCAGTGGGCATCCCTTGACCTTGGCCTGGTGTGTGTGTACACATAGGGGTCAGGAGGAGAGAGCTGGTGTGCTGATGCCCCAGTCTTTGCATACCTGGCTGTCTTCAACTCTGCCATGTGTCACCTGAGAAACAAGGCTGGCAGGGCAAGTAGGGGCTGAGACCAGGAGGGCACACTGTGTGTCAAGCCCCGAGGTTTTTGTTCTGTCCTAAAGGGGGTGCCATGGAAGGACCTGAGCACATGGCAGAATGTGTTGCTGTCTCTATTTGCATAAAATGTGATAAGGGGATTTCTACCCGTGTTCCCTAAATAATTCTGTCCCTGAACTCTGCAAACAACAGTCCAACTTCTTTATCATCAAAATAGCCTCAAACTCTGAGGTCAGAGGGAATTTGTGGAACAGGTTCTGACGTCAGACAGACCTGGGTTTGTATCTGGGCCCCATTACTTATTAGCTGTGTGACTATGGGCAAGTTGCTTTACATCTCTGAGCTTCAGGTCCTCTAGGTCTCAGCCTTGGGAAGGAAGTAGCCATGAACCTCTCTACCTGGTCCCCACTCTTCCCTGGATTCCACACAGGAGGCACTATCCTTCAGTGCCGTTTGTCTTTGCTTTGCAGATGTCATCATTGAATCTCCTGGAATCTTTTCACATCCACCATGAACATCTCTCACTTCCTGGCCTTGCTGTTCCCAGAATCCCCACAGGGTCAAAACAGGAGCAAGTCAAGTTCTCTGTACACTTCATACAACTTCTCTGACTACTGCCAGGATTCCATAGACCCAATGGTCTTCATTGTCACCTCCTACAGCGTTGAGACCATTGTGGGAGTCCTGGGCAACCTCTGCCTGATATGTGTGACCATTAGGCAAAAGGAGAAGGCCAATGTGACCAACCTGCTTATTGCCAACCTGGCCTTCTCTGACTTCCTCATGTGCCTCATCTGCCAGCCACTCACGGCTATCTACACCATCATGGACTACTGGATCTTTGGCGAGGTCCTTTGCAAGATATCGGCCTTTATCCAGTGTATGTCGGTGACAGTCTCCATCCTCTCGCTTGTACTTGTGGCTCTGGAGAGGCATCAGCTCATCATTAATCCAACAGGCTGGAAACCCAGTGTCTCCCAGGCCTACCTGGGGATTGTGGTCGTCTGGCTCATTGCGGGCTTCCTTTCCCTGCCCTTCCTGGCTAACAGCATCCTAGAGAATGTCTTTCATAAGAACCACTCCAAGGCTCTGGAGTTTCTGGTGGATAAGGTGGTCTGTACTGAGTCCTGGCCACTGGACCATCACCGCATCATCTACACCACCTTTCTGCTGCTCTTCCAGTACTGCATCCCACTGGCCTTCATCTTGGTCTGCTACGTTCGCATCTACCAGCGTCTGCGGAAGCGGGGGCGGGTATTCCGCAAGGGCACCTGCAGCTTTCGGGCTTGGCAGATGAAGCGGATCAATGTGATCCTTGTGGTAATGGTGGCTGCCTTTGCTGTGCTTTGGCTGCCCCTGCATGTGTTCAACAGCCTGGAGGACTGGTACCATGAGGCCATCCCCATCTGTCATGGCAACCTCATCTTCTTGGTGTGCCACCTGCTTGCCATGGCCTCTACCTGTGTCAACCCTTTCATCTATGGCTTTCTCAACACCAACTTCAAGAAGGAGGTCAAGGCCTTGGTGCTGACTTGCCAGCAGAGCGTCCCTGTGGAGGAGTCCGAGCATCTGCCTCTGTCCACAGTGCACACGGAAGTCTCCAAAGGGTCTCTGAGGCTCAGTGGCAGGTCCAACCCCATCTAGCCAGGTTTAGGGCTTCTCTCTGCCATGTTCATTACCAGCCTCCCTCACTTAGCTAAGTGGGCACGTTGCAAGCTGGGGGTGGCACTGGCTTTGTGGGGCCCAGATAGGGTAGCAAGAGCCTGTTTTTGCATCCATTTGCCTTGTGAAGCCGAGCATTCTGATGGTTCAGCTATTGTTCCTGGGAGAACTCTGAGTCTGGATTCTGCAGGTCACACACAGTATGTTGTGTATCCTGAGCAGATGCCAGAGCCGGAGATGGTCTGATTGATGGTCTGTAGTTCATTCTGGTAGCTCAGCCACAGATGCCCAGCACGGGAGCCCAGGGATTTCACTTCCACCGGTGAGGCTGCAAGGCCATGGTGGGGTGAGGGGAAGAACACGTGGAGTCAGAGTTCTGGACCTTGGTAAACCCCTAACCTCTGTGGGAGACGATGTTTGTGGATGGGCTTTGTAAGTGGTAAAGAGTTCTATGGAGGCAAGACAGTGGGATTACTGTATATCGTTAGCACATCCAGCTGCAGAGAAGGGACCCTGGCAGCCTGTTCGCACTCCTCTGCAGTAGGAAAATCAGCCCCGAGCAGCAGGAATTCCAGGGTTCACATCCTACTCCACCCTTTTTCTCTTTCTTTGCATCTGCCACCTTGAATGGAAATAAGCCTGCAAGTATCTCTCCTTGATAAGACTGTGGGCCCCTTGAGGGTGACATCTGTATTGTCAAAGAGCTTGGGTCCCCTATGCCTGGGACAGTCCCTGGCACAGGGAGAGAGCTCCAGAAAGATTGACCATGGTGACAAGAAAGGTAGCAGGTGCCCCTGCTGAGTGCTCAGCTGAGGACAGCACCCTGTGCCACAGTCCAGTGTAGGAAGGGCTCAGGCTGCTGCAGCCACACTCTCTCGCCTGCCCTTCCTTGCCTCCCAGGACCTCTCTTGACAAGGCAGCTGGCCAAGGACTCTGCGACCCTCCCCAGTCCACCCACTGCAGAGACTTTCAGTACTTAAGGCCATGACTCCAGCCTCCTTCGTTCCACGCTGCCCCTGAGCTGACTTGCCCCAGGTGATGTGTCACCGTTCTTCCGAAGCCTCCCCAGGACTTTGGGCTTCCCAGCAGCTTTCAGTAATGGCTGGGCCAGGGAGGGAGTTCTTAAAGTCTGGGGCACGGGCTGGAAGGAGCAGAGTGTCCCCCTTCCTCCAGCCAGCCTGGGAAACGGAGAAAGGGCTACGATGAGTGTGAATATCTCACCCATGGAGGTCAAGGTTCAGGCTTCTGGATCCAAGGCTTCATCTGTGTGTGGACCAGACAGCTTGTCCTTGCAGAAAGGGAAATGTCAAGATTGCTTGTGGGCCACCTTGGATGGGATGTCCAGGCCTGGTTGTACCTGCTCAGACCTGCAGAGTGGCTAGTGGCTGGACCCACCGTGGCCTCCCGGGGCAGGGTATTCAAGTCCCCAGACCCTTCGAGGGGCCTCACTGTGAGGCCCCTAGGGTTGGCTCTACACAGGGCATCTGGCAAAGGGCCAGGTAGCAGGAGCTTGAACAGCCACATTTGATCATCTCTCTGGCCTGGCCTCTGACCAGGAACCCGTACAGCTGACACCAAAGACAACGGCTCTTTGAGTCACCAGCTCCCTTCCTGGAACTGTTTGTTTTGCCCCAACTTTTGGTCACATCTCTCATTCCGTTCCTTTGCTCACCTTTATCCTGGTTTTTTGGACAGATTGTTGAGCCATTCTCTTGGTTGCAGCCTGTGCTTGTCCTCTGGTGCCACCTGCTGCTGGCTGCTCCAGGTAACCACCTGCCAGTAAAGCCCAGACCCTGGGACCCATTCCAGAAAGATGTCATTGCTCAAGCTCCGCAAGGAACTGGGGGCCTCAGGCCCCTCCAGATCCCATACAATTGCCTTGAGTTTGTGTGTCATCACTCATCTCAGTGGTGCCAAGATGCTTGGGGACAAGGATGCTTTAGGGTGCTAGCATGCTTGAGGACTGGGGGACCAGGCTGAGCATCTGGTGAAGGTGCTTGGCATTGGGAATTCGGGTAGCGGATGGAAGCCTCGCTGAGTATCTTCTGTGCTCCCCTCACCTTGCTGGGTTGGCGCAACTTGCCTGGATGGCTGTCTCCTGCTCCTGGTTCCTAATGACCCTTGGGGTTTCCCATTTATCCAGCACCTTTGGCACTTGAATCTCAAAGTGTACTCAGAAGACCAGCAGCCTTAGCATCACTTGGAGCTTGTTTGGCATGTAGAATCTCTCTTCCCACCCCAGACCTATTGAATCAGAATCTGCGTTTTATCAAGATCTCCGAGTTAATGGTGCAAACATTTGAGAAGCTCTCCTCTAGGAAACAGATTGCCCTGGAGCCTGGAGCCAGTCGGTGAGCCCCTTTAGACACCCACCGTGGGATCTACAGTAGAGCCATAGGAATCCTAGTTCTAGAGATATGGCTGTAAAATGGTATTGCTGAAAAGGTAGATTCAGTTTTGATTGCATATCTGGCTGCATGTGGACATATTTCTTGTGGCCTTTTCCTTCCTTCAATAAATATTTGTGAAATGAACAGTTTGCATGGTTATATTCTTGGCGGACATGCTCCTCTGTATTCTGCTCTGTTTCACTTAAAACTGTATCATCAACAGTTTTCCATCTCGCTGGATATTATTTTTGCCAGCTGGTTAAGAATCTAGAAAATGCTCCAGTGAAAGCTGGTACCTCTGAACAGCATCTCTCTTTAGCTCTTGGAGGGGCCTTCTCTCACCCAGAAAATAGACCTGCCCCTGATAGTAGTGGGAGGAACCCATCTTCATAGGAGCACCATGGCTGGAATTGGAGACTCACACCGACAAAGACTGCCTGGGGACACTCAGAGGGTGCAAAACCTTATTGAGTCCTGTCGATGAGAATGTAAATCCTGCCTAACTTTAGCCTTTCCTTATTATTTTTATTTCTTATTTTTTGGCTGTGCTACGTGGCTTGTGGGATCTTAGTTCCCCGACCAGGGGTTGAACCCGGCCCATGGTAGTGAAAGCCCTGAGTCCTAACCACTGGACCGCCAGAGAACTCCCAAGCCCTCCCTTTTTAAAGAAATGACCTTGACTTGTTTTTTCCATCATAAAAGTAATCATATTCATTTAAAAAAATATGCAAAATAAAAATAAAATGAAAAAGGAAATCATATTTCACCACCCAAAGATGATTACTGTTTACATTTTAGGGAGTTATTTCTTTAGTTTTTATATACACAGTGTTAGGGTGTTTTTTTATTTGTTTGTTTGTTTTTTTAAAACATGGTTGAGATCATACTGTGAGCATATGCAGATTTACATGTAAATTTAAGGATTATTTTATCTTTTTTTGCTTAACTTTATAAGAATTTTTATTCATTCATTCAACAAATATCAGTTACATGGTAGGTGCTGGGGGTAAGTGATAAATAAAATAGACACCATCCCTGTTCTCAGGGAGTTTATAATCCAGTCAGTGGGTCCATCCTGCATCCTTAATCATTATCTATTGTGGCATATTTAGATGTTCCTAGACCTATTATAAATAATTCTGTGACAAATGTCTATGCAGAGAACTTTCTTCTGTATTTGGAATTATTTCTTGAGGAGAGATTTCCAGAAGTGGAATTAGTGGGTCAAAGGGCATGGACATCTTTCAAGGCTCTTGATGTGTATTGCTAAACTGATTTCCCAAGAGGCTGGAATGATTTCCACTCCCTGAATAGTGCCTGCTTCCCTGTACCCTGGACACTGTTGAAAAATTACCATTAATGAAAAGACCCCCATGTTCACTCGATCTTGTTTTCCTCTCATTCACTCACGAGCATCGCTCCAACATCACCAGTTTTCTGAGCTCCCCTTCACACGAAACTCCTCCAGAGGCTTGTGGAATCTCGAAGTCTCTGCTTCTCCTCCTCCCATGCTCTTTTGTCCATCCAAGTAGCTCTTGCCAAGATCACTGGTGACCTCCGTGTTGCCAAATCCCATGGCCAATTCTCAGTCTTGTCTTATGTGGCAATCAGCATCATGCAGCAGTTGGTCAGTTTTTTCTCTTTGGAACTCCTTCTGCATGTGACTACTTCAGGATGCCATACTTGTCATTCTCTCCTGACTCACCGGGCACTCCTTCTCAGGCTCCTTTCCTGGGCTCTCATCTCCCTGACCTTGGAACATTGGCCTGTCCCCAGGAAGCCATGGAGCCCATCTGCTCTCATTCCCTAGGTGGGCTCATCCAGGCTCCTGGCTTTCAGTACCACCAAATGTTTCAATGTCCAGTGCTCCCAAACGGGGATCTCTAGTCTGGACTTCCCCCTGCTCTCCAGATTTGTTTATCCAGCCATTACTTTGTGTTTACTGGACATCCAATCAGCGTGTTCAAAAGCAGACTCCTGATTTGCCTACTCACCTCTTCTTCCTTAATCTCCCCCTTTCAGTAAATGGCAACTCCCTCATTTCATTTCGTTGCATCCCAGTCTTGGGAGCAACCTTCTGTTTACACCCCACATCCAATCCATTAACAAGTTCTGAAAGTTCTGCCTTCAAAATGTATTGAGAATGACCATTTCTCACCTCCCCCATCTCTGCCACCTGGTCTAAGCCAACATCACATCCGCCAATGTTATTGCACTGGCCTTCTCTCTGGTCTCACTTAGAGCGATCCTTTGAAGCCTAAGTCAGGTCCCTCCACACCTCTGTTTAAAACCCTTCGTTAGCTTTCTGCCACTCAGAGTAGAATTCACAGTCCATGGCCTGCCCAAGACATCTGCCTGTCTCCGACGTCACTTCTTACCACCTTACTCTCGCCCACCCCCTGCACCAGTGCTGGCCTCTCTGCTGTCTCTTTAACACTCTAAGATTGCTCCTACCTCAGCCCTCTGTGCTCCCACTCGGGCTGCTTGGAATGCTACCCCTGATATCAATGGTTTCGCTCCTTTGCTCCCTTTACCTTAAGTGAGTTTTTATCAGAAGATTGCTTCCTCAACCATGTTATAAAAATATAAGCCCCCTCACTCTGCATTCCTACTTTATGCCATAGGACCTAGCACCCTATGACATGCTTACACACATTCACTGCTTCACTGTGGAGTGTCTCATTTCCTCATTAGAATATAAACCCCATGAATGCAGGGACCTTGTATGTTTCGTTCACTATCTAGCTCTCAAAAGAGTGTGCATATGGGAGGTGCAGAAGAAATATCTGTAGAGTAATACATTTAAACACTTTTATATTTGATCAGTGAGCATTGATAACTTCAGCCTCTTGTTTGTGGAGTCCAGTCTGGCTTTGTAGGATTTTGGTCCCAGGTTTGATAGCTACTGTGAGCCAACTGTGGACCTTGAGCGGCTCCCTTTGCATATTGCTTT